>NC_053196.1:15152231-16438414 GCF_905163445.1 Pararge aegeria | reverse complement strand
TGCACGATGAAGACGATGTGTGAACCTCACATCGTATGGCAATAAGTATAAGTTTGTTGGAAATGATTTTGGAAATAAACAATTTTAGCAATTTGAGAGCTGAATTTAAATTTGAAAATCAATTGCTGAAATGAAACCTAAAAGGTTTCATTTCAGCAATTTAATGTTTAAAGGAATACTAATGCTAGATCTCGTGCGACATATCTTTTTGCGACAAACGTCGGTAACAAACGTGACATAAAAGTCGCTAGTGTGTCCTTGCGCTAAAATGTCAATGAAATTCTAAAGTCAGACGACAATACGTCGTAAGTTGATTAATATGGAATTAATCTCGACACAGCGGTCATTAATACTTTCGTTAACTTTGGCTTTACAAAGCAATTGTCTATATTTTACAAATTATAACGATTGTCATTATTAACGAAAAAAAGTAACTTAGAAGTATTTTTTTTAACTATTGTGTTTTACTGAGGTCCATTGAGCTGTCCCATTCTAAGATCATCAGATCCTCATTGAATTTAAACAAGATTTTAGACAAATGAAAAAGCTCTCATTGTCGCAGGCTGAGCAAAATACTGATGTATGGTAAACTGATATATCATATATATATTTTCAGAGATTATAGCCTTATCTTTTTGTGATTTTCCAAATTTATCTTTTACTTTTGTCGCATGTTAAAATGAATCCTTAATAAATAACAATCGTTGTACAAAAAAAAGTATAAAACTAACAAAATGTCCTGTTTAAAATTAACATATATATAAATAAAAAAAAAATCGGAGCCATATAAACGAAATAATAAAGTAAAACATAACCTTAATAATACGTCAAACAAATGTATATCTCTCTCTAGCACATACAATAATTTATCGTCTATCCTTATCTTACAAGTCATGGCCCCGAAGATCGGAACGTTCGAGAATGTTCGGTCGCTATTTTCGCGTCGTCCTAAATTAATAAACTAAGAGTCTGTGGTAAATACACCAACGTTATAGTTATAAAGAGTATTTGCATTAACACACATCTTTTCCCACTAAGCTATTTTATTGCTATGAATAAACATTGCTATGGAAATAACAAAACAGTTCGCAGTTTAGGCATTGCTCTTTTCTGGACCCTAATGTTCTCTACAGATTATTTTATCTTAGCTTGAAAAAACAAGTTGTTTTTTTCTCACAGAAATGTATACTACGCACAGCGAAATATAAAGAAAATATTAGGTATCGGAATCTTATACTATCAACATACATAACATTCAGTTTTGCTTTAAGGTTTTTGTGTAAGTCAAACAAACGCCACAGAAAACAATTCCCAGATTTTCTGTCACTGCGGTAGTGTTTGAACAAATATAGCTTTTAAACTATAACGTAGGTGTACGACGGCTTGCTCTTTGTCCATAACTAACTAACTTATTCTAGCTTGTACTGTCGTGCCTAAGATATATATATATATAAATTTACAAACGAACATACGAACCTAAGTTACAGGATATGGCAAGGTTTTGTGCTTACAACTTTCCTATTCGAGGTATGTACTATATAATACAAAGTTACTTTCAAAATTCCATTAAATAACATTTTAGTTTATTTATTTTATACTAATTTAGATCAATATTAATTGAATATCATATCTCGAGTCGATAAAGTAATTAAAATGGCGCGTTTAATAATAATCTACAAAATCATATTACTAGGCTTTATTATTAAATTCCGAACCCACGTATAATAAGTTTAGATACACAAATAAACATTAGATTTCTATATAAATTGACATGTCACATAAAAATTAACCAGATCAACTTCATAAAATACCGAGGTATATTATAACCAAGACTTTATGTAAAAGAAAAACGAACTATGCAAATTCTTAAAAAAAATAATAAGATAATTTCATAAGAGATCTTTGCAAGTAGTTACTTATAATACTGAATAGTTTTATTATTGTTTAACCTGCTTAGATTAGAATTAGTTCGTGCGCTCGTAATAAATAAATTAGAGTTTTTGACAGATTAATTTTAACTCTTCTTCCCTTTATCATTATAACTATCCAATTGTGATTAAATAAAAATCCGGCTAAGTGTGTGTTGGACATTTTTTTTATCCCAATATAAGTTAGCCCTTAACTGTAATCTCACCTGGTGGTAACTGTGATGCAGTCTAAGATGGTAGCGGGCTAACCTGTTTGGAGTATGGCATCCGAATTAGTTTCTACACGGCATCGTACGCTCTCAATCGCTTGGAGGCACTAGTCGTTGCCGAACCAGACCGGATTATAAATTCCCGAACAGCACCCGCTGGGGAGCGAACCTTGGACCTCTACTTATAAGATGACAGGGCTCGCCATTGCGCCAGGGAGGTCAACAAAAGCTCTCACATACTTGAAGGATTTCTTATCACAGTGTAATGTAACATTATGAAGATCAAGCAAAAACAGTTACCCTATTATTAATAAACGCGGCGTAACGTCGGAACGTCGCAGTGTTTTGTCACACTACAATTGACAAACTTTTAAATACTAGACCAACAACTCAAACACTACACAAATTAGAAATGGGAAACATAATAATTTTTTCGTTTGAGGACCACTTTCATTTTCAACTTATCAAAGCAGGTAAATTCGGAATTTAATCGACGCGAGATAGAATATTAAACTATTATTGCCATCGTGTATAAAGTATTTCATAGACGCATAATTTTACTAAGGCAACATCGGACGTTAGGATTGCATCTATCATAGCCCACTCGGTCAGCAATAGGCGGGAGTGGTCGCATTCACCCTAAACTAAACAATAAATAAATTAAGTAACACAATGGCCCGGGGTTGGGTCGAACCAAAACTAAATTAATACCAAGCTAGCATCATGCATAATCCAGTGTAGTGATTTGTGTGACTTAATAATAAACGTGACATACCGTCTGAATAATCTGTCACGCTTCAACTAACAGCACCTTTCAAATGTAAGAGCGTGAAAAATACCATGCATATCTATTTCGACGTTATGCAACGTTTATAAATAAGATCCTTAGGGTTCAAGTTGACAAACGTATTCTTTTTTTATAAATAAGAGCAGGCTTACCACCTGATGTTAAGTTATCGACGCAGTCCATGAATCTATAGCGCCGGTAACTTCTGTTGATCCGCACTTTAAGGAACCAATGGTTTGATAAAACCAACCACTTCCAGGAAAATGTTTTGGTAAAACTTTCGGTCGAAGAATACCAGGTACCAGTATCTGAGTGGTGGGGATAAAATTGGTTTCTGCGCCGTACATACAGACGTTCTCGACGACGACTCTCTGGTATTGAATCTTTATTGACTTGCAGGACTACTAGTCTTCTATGATCCGGGTAAAAGCTTAGTTTTAGTTCGCCCCAATCGGCTACAATAACTAATATTCTGTTTTGGCACTAATCTAACTTAAACCTAAACGTGAGGAAATGCGTTGGGAAGTAAATCGCCCGCGACGCTGCGGGCTACACGCGGAACGACCCGGCAAATCACGGCCCAGAAAAGTATAGATCAACATCTGCTGTGATATTAATCACAGATTTTGACACTAATTAACATTGGCAATGTCCATATTTAAAGTCCATCGTAATTGCGTGTTTAAATAATAAAGTTCAATATTGAAGAGCACATATCAAATGGCTATATAGATCGCCTCGTTGAGGTTGCATCAAGGATGTATTCTGACTGATGCGCTTATTTAAAGTTTTAAAAACCCTAGAGGTATTTAGGACAACTCGGTTCGTCATTCGCGTTGTCGAAGCGTGGAAAGATCTAGATTTTAAACTCTACTCTCAACTCGAGCTGATATGCGGGGTTCCTTAGATGCTGACGTGTTAGAATCAGGAGTGATCTGACCGTTCCGGCGACTGGTGCAGCACCGGGCGGGTCAGGGGTCGTCCCGCGCGCTGGCGAGGCGGCGCGTCACGGCGTCCAGGCGCTGCAGGTACGACAGTGCGGCGTCGCTGCGCGGGGAACTGGAAGAATTCACATATTTTGAAAGTGTCCAAATATTAACCTTTGAGGATTTACGGGTTTTCCTATAAATAGTCCCCAAAATTTCGTATATAACTTAAGTTGCGGATTAGGGTTGAGTTATTTTTTCCAGATGTGAAGATGTAAGGAGTAGATTGACGAAGCAAATTTGATTTGCAGTGTGGTGTATACTTAGTTCGACGGATAGATATACTCATTAGATATAGTAGTTGAGTTTATTTCTGGCGCCAAGAAGCATTGCTGTGTTCCGGTCTGAAGGGCGTGAGGTTAGAGGCACTTGAGGCTTAACACCTACGGCTCCGGTTGATGGACACAGGGCCTGCGACACTATGCCCGGTTTATAGGCAATAGTATCTTGTAATATGAAATAAATCATCTTCATGTAGTTATCGAATAGGTAAATTTAATGTTTCCGTCTTTCGTTCTTGTCTTGTTAGTAAAATTTGAAACGAAACAAACCTCAGTAAAACTTGCTCCTCATGCGGCGAATTTACGTTGAACGGTGACCGACGAGCAGCGTCTCCTAAACATAATAATTCAATTAATCTCTCACTATAAAAAGTATAAGCCTCCCATTTGGGGATTTCGGGCACGTACCTATAACTTCTCGGAATAATTTAAGTGCGTTTTAAGCAATAAAATGTGTGATTTATAACGTGCATGCCTGTGTGTGCCATAATGTTTTCAGAGGCGTACGACGCTACATATCCGCACTTGGCTAGCGTAGTGGAATACTATCTCAACCCTTCCCGTGCCGTACCGTACCCGTAGTGGACCGGCGATGGAATGTTCTCGAAGGCGTGCGAAGTCTCCCTTCTCATTTTGAGAGATCCGTGCTGTGTAGCGGGCCGGTGATAAGATTATAATGTTATCAATAATCGCCTATTTCGGTGCAGTGCTGGACTAAAAGCCTCTCCCAAAGGGAGGGTTTGCCCATAATCACCGAGCTGGGCAGCCGGGTTGGGGAACGTAAAGATGGTAGCGCCGCTGCTGCCATTCTCCGTTGTACGTATTTAGTCGTCTCGGACGACACTCGCGGGAGGGGGTGGCGGCGGTATGCTGGCCCGGCCCGCGCGGCAACGGCTCGTACCTGCGGGCGAGGCGGGCAGCTTGAGGTGCAGCAGGCGCCGCGCGGCCGCGGGCACGAGTCGCGCGGCGGAGCCCGGCTCGCGCGGCGCGGGCGTCGCGGGGAACGGCGTCCTGTGGGACATCGAACGACTGCTGAAACACCTATATACGAGTATAAATATTTTTCATTCCATTACAAATTAGCCCTCGACTACGATCTCACTTGATGGTAAATTAATGATGCAGTGTAATATGGTAGCGGGCTAACCGGTCAGAAATATGGCAGTTACATTAATAGGAGAACCTAAGTAACTGGGTCGTAATTGGCATCGTACCGGAATGCTAATTTGCTTGGTAGGTTCCAACTATTCGAGGTTACGTAACTAAGTTTAAAGCAGTTAAATATCAATTTAACCATCATCGCTTCGATCAATTGACTTCCACTGCTGGACATCAGTCTTACGTAGGGAGTCCCAAAACAGCGGCTCCCAAAGACTCGCACGATATTGTCAGTCTACCTCGTTGGGATCGACCAACACTAGGTTTTTCGCCATTCCAGCACTTTGGGTACCCAACGTCTACCGATTCTTCGAGCTATGTGTGCCTCGACCATTCTCACTTCAGCTTTACGGCTCATCGAGCTACGTCGGTAACTCGAGTTCTTCGGCAGCTCTCCTCGATTCTTTTTGATCACATAGAGATGTATATAGCTCCGGTATAGCTCTCTCCAACGCCCCCTTAGTGTCTAAGAGCCTGCTTATGAGGCCCAGAGTGGTCACGTTTTAAAGCCGTAAGTCATTACGGGCAACACACATCATTTGAAGACTTTTGGTTTGTGGTGGATTACAAGAGCTAAAGCCTTTCTTATTCATGCCGTGCCGTATAGTGGGCCGGTAAGTGATATAACATGCTCTCACATCGGCTGCGGCGCGTTGCCCGAGGCGGGCCGGAACAGCGCGTTGGCGGCCATCGCCCGCGTGCCCTCGCGGCGCCGCACCAGGAACGACATGCGCGCCGCCGCCACCGCCGCCCACGCCAGACACCTGCGCACCGAAACTCTCCGTCAACATCATATATACTAGGTGTCACACATATATTTATACATAGTAGTTCCTTAAGGACTCTTTCGCTGACAGTTAGCTGTTAAGATAAATTGTTTAGCCTAACTTTTTAAATTAGGTACTTTGGTATAAATTAAGTTTCCATTTATTGATATCAATGAACAAATAAAAGAGCTTTTGGTAACAGAACTCGTCCGAAGAAGTATTGCTACAAAACAGCATTGTTGCAATGCCGTGTTCCGGGTCCGAAGGTTGTAATGAATGAATATGTAAATGAAACATGAGCTAGTTGTGGTAATGAGTGGTACGCACTTGAACCGCTTCAGGCCTTGCGGAGGCGGCGTGGCGGCGGAGAGCCGTAGCTTGCGCTCCAGCTCGGCGTAGCCGGCCAGCGCGCGCTGCAGGTAGCGCTTCTGCCACACCAGCGCCTTGCGCCAGCTCTCCAGCCGGGCGCCGCGCGCGTGCAGGTAGCGGATCTACGCACACACACGTGTAGGCCGCGCGCTCGAGAGGGATTTACATGCTCCTTTAATACTGATATTCAATAACGGGATATATCAATTAAGACTAACAGCACATTTTTTAATATGTTATAGGGGCAACATTAACACACTCTACTCGTAAGGCTATAATAAAGACCTATTTAAATTTAATATTAGGTTTTAAATGTTTTTTTTTTAATTCTTCAGTTATGGAGGTAAAGAGGATATTACAAAAATAAGTTATATTTTTTCACCCTGTTCCAAACTATTATAATAAAATTGAAAAAAGAAATAACATCGTCATTCACATTTTGACAAAACGTAGTTATGTCATAACATTTTATTTTATATATTTTTCTACATATAATATTTTCTCTAGTTATAATGAAAATTTAGGGAGTCCAGGAAGACATTATGGATCAGCTTAAAACCGACGTTCCAAAGTTGCCCAATATGGTGTAAGTCACATTATTTTTATACGAAAATATTTTATGTTAAAAAACTACGTAAAAGTAAAGTTATCCCGCTTTTTTATACAAAACATCTCACCGCGACGCTTGTCTAGCCTTCACTATTACTTTGCTCGGCTCCTAAAGGTCGTAACGTGATGTATAATTGCCCACAACCTTCCTCAAGAAATTGGGCTATCAAATGAAAAGAAGTTTTTTTTAGGGATGACAGATAATTCCAATACTTGAAATTACCTAACATTGTATACAAAACAAATATCATCAACTTCTCTTTAACCACATAGCATGAACTCGTAATACAAAAAAGGTTAATAGCCTAGTGGATTTAACTGCAGTTTTCTTTTCGGGGCGACAGAGTTTGATCCCGGGCACGCAGTCTAACTAACTCAGACTTTTATGCGTTTTAAACAATAAAATGCTTTAAGGGTGAAGGGAAACATCTTAAGGAGACATGCTTGAGAGCTCTCCATAATATTCTCAATGTTTACCAATTCGCACTTTGCCAGCGCGAGTGGCCTACGGACTAAATCCTTAGAATTACAGGAGACCCATGCCCTATAGTGGGCCAGTCATGGGTTGATGATGATGATGAATGTTATCAGTATGTGCGGCGATCACCCATCGATCACCAAGACGGAGCTGAACGCGAAGGAGCAAGCTGCCGAAGACAAGGAGAAAGAGTACGAAAAAGACAAAAGATCACCCATGTCCTACCCTCGGATTTCTCCAACCGTAAGTTCAATTATATAATTACAGAAATGAATGATTCAAGAAAACAATAGTTTATGCAATGCAAAACAAATCTTTAAAGATACTTGATTTTATCTCGATCCTTATATGTTGTTTTATAAAGCTCTCCGCAGATTGAGATAGTTTTTTGTTAACTTCTGAGACCAGTAGATCTAAGATGTGTTGTATCACGAGATATCTATGTCTACAAATTATCTCGTCTTATTTCATACAAGTAGGAAGAGAAATTGGTAGCCCCTTCAGTTCACATTTGGAAATGTCTTAGCACTAGTTGCTAAGTAACGAATATAAAAGAGAACATGAACAAAGAGTTCCAACCAGCATCGGAGCCTGTAGGTGGGTATCAGCTATATCTTCTAATTAGGAAGATGTGCTCAGCAGTGAGACATTTATTAATGATGATAAGATATCAGATGAGACGATTCAAAAATTAAAGTATTTGGAAAAAAAAAACTATGATTTAATAACGCGAATATGTAAATGTAGGGGAGTAAATGCAGTAATATAGATTTATTTGTTTCAGACATCTCGTGATAAGCCCGCGGACACTGAACGCGCAAGTCTGCGAGCGACCTCCGAGCACGCATTAAGAGCGCTTGCGAAACAACGTCGCTCCTTAGAAGCCGTGCATAGACCTGATGTGGCCGCCGTACATGGCAATAGGGATCTAGTGCAAGGTAACCTTCAGCTAAAATTGTGTAATATCATCTTTTGTTAATCCCTGTATATCATTGTGGTACACGTTGGTCGCCTGGTATTCCCTTTATATATTTGACCATTAGATGGTATCAGTTTTATTTCTAGGAGTGACGAGATGACCACTAAAAACTGTAAACAATAACGGTATGTATTCTGTTAATTTCTTAATTTGGAAATATACATATACATTCAATTACCTGTCTTGAGTGCTACCTTATCTTAGACTGATGAGAGTTGAGCAGTATCTAAGGTATTTTCTGGCAATAGCTTATGAAGGTCATGGATTGATTAATGGTAGATATTCGCGTTCCAGAGCAATGGGAGTGTTGAGTTTAAGCGTTTAAAACTGCAGATGCAGTACACATTATGTAATGGTATTAATACAAGTTACAAAGATCGGAATCAGGAGCCACAAAGGAAGATCGGGTTATGTGGGATTGTTACCCCCCAAAACCCCCTCGGTGGCCATCCTCGGCACATCTTATCATTTATTTAACCATTAGCCTATATAATATCCCACTGCCAGGCGAAGGCCGCATTTCTTATAGGAGTAGGGTTTTTGCCAAGGTCTGCCTCGCTCCTTCAATGCGGGTTGCCGGCTTTAATGTTTCTTACCGTATACAAGAGATAATAACCAGGAAAGTCGGTTAAACGTGTTCTCTTCACCAAATTTCCTAACTCCGAGCTGTAATTAAGAATTTCTTAAAAGAACAATCTACTCAAGACCTCGATATCCTTCGTCGAATATACCTAGTAGACCGACGACTAACGAGGTAACCCTTTGTTTTTCAGCGGCACTGGGCAGCTTCCGCTGGCCGCCATACTTGGTGTGCGTGTGGGTTGTAGTGCTGGTGCTCACACACGCGTTACATTGCGTCGTCGGCATGCTCGACAGGGCACTGCCCGCTTTGCGGTACGTCAATATCATCATCATTATCACCAATATATAACTCGCCCACTACAGGGCACGGACCTCCTCGCAAAATGAGCAGGATTAAGGCCGTAGTTACATCTCACACAACTCAGAACAACGATTGTTAAATTGTAAAATGATGTTGGAAAAGAGCAACTGCCGAGTCTCATGCCAGTTCGTCTTGAAAGAATCTGCCTTCCTATGGTAAAGTCGCTACAAACAGACGTACTTAACGTTTCAAAAGTACGATTATATTAATATTAGGTCTACTTGAAATATATTTTGAATTTGGATTTTATTTTCAGATTTTTTTAGAAGTTTATTTATATCATATTGTTTACGGTCCGTAAAATCAAAGCTAGAATTTACGATTTAGAGGTAAATTTTAATTCTCCTTTTTCACCTAAAAATATCAATAAACATTATTTATTAACAGTCAAGTTTGCAAGTACTTCCGAGACTGGACAGAAGACAGCTGGAAACGTGAAGTTGAGATAAACCAACGCATTGTCCCGATCGCACTGGGTTGTATAACCGCTCTACTGTATACTCTATACTGTGCCTTGGTAGCTGTTCACGGCTTGGCTCTGTGGGCCGTGGAGCCTCTGTGTGGAGATATGGAGGATAAGCCCAGCTCGGAGGAGATACCTAGGGTTACCAACTACGTGGACATAGTGGCCAGCAAGCCTTACGTTGGAAAGAGACAGTAGTAAGACTAAATTATTCCAAATTAGCAGTGGCTTTGTTAACATAACCTACAGAATTAAATTATTGAATTGTCTATTTGGTTTTTAATTTTTAATTTTAAGTCTTCCTTATTTTGCTCACGAATGTGCTGTGAGGGCCAAGTTTATGCATTCAGTTATTATGTTTGTAATTACTGTCGAAAGGAAAGTAAAATACCGTAATAAGAAAAATTTTGGACCATTTTTTAAGCTGCGACGCGACAGTTTTATTTAAAATTAATTATTAATTAAAATACACTATGAGGATTAAAAGGCCAGTTAATTTTTCCAGTTATGTAGAACACAGCTGGTAATAAAAGCGTTCTAAATTCAAAGTACTTGTTAAAAAATATACCAAATAAAGAACAACGTTATTCTTTGACCTTCATAACTGAGTATTAAAGGAACCATACATTATTTTATTGTAAGAAATTTATAGAATAAGAACATAAGATTAATTAACATAACATAACATTTATATCGTAAGTTGGAAATAAATAAATAAAATAAAATAAATAATATAAATAAAACTTAAAAGATGTGGTTTATCTTAATCTTCGTGTCCGATAGATGGAATGACATTTTTCAAGGTCACCAAGTTGATAGTTAAATGTAGGCGTGTGACTGGTGCTGGCATGATTTCCGTACTAGGGCGACTTTTATTTCTTAGAGCGCAACGATGAAACAGCCCTGGATAATTTAGTAAAGTCACTAAAGAAGTTCAGCCGTCGTAGTTTGCATAGTACCCAAGAAGTGATGCAAGGTTACCTAAGTTAGCTGGGTTCAATAGACTTTTCAATTCAAAGGTCATTTGAAAAGGGGTTCTAGAACACCACCTAACAAATAACTATTACTAAAACCCGATCTAGAGAAATAATCATAGTTTCAAGAAAAGTCAACCGTAACTAATATATAGCTATAGTTAAGTAAGGACATAGTTATCTTTAACCCCAGTTGACCTGACATAAAAACACAGCCGACATTACGGTTGTCACGGCGTATTTTCTAGTTCAGAACATTGAAGATATTTAAGAAAAAAAAATTGCCCCCTTTGGAGACTGCAGCCAAGGGCTAACTGATAGTGGCATTACGCGATTTCTGTAGAAATTACGTAGTAACAAGAACAGTCTACTCACCGCTTGTTCCTTCTCGTCGTTGCTCAGTTGTTGCGAGCGCGCCTCTAGCTGGGCTCGAAGTTGCCGCACTTGTTGCTGCAACTGTTGCACTTGCTGTTTGTCGGACGCTGCGTCAGGGCTGTCGGCGGTGAGGCAACGTCGCAGGGAGGATATTTCGCGGGCAAGCTCGGTTTTTTCGTTTTCGATTGTAGTCTGTAAACGCAAGCACCTTATTTTATATTCGTGACAAGTAAGCGCTTTATGGCGATCCCTATCTTAGTAACTATGTAAATGCAATTGGCCCAACAGTCCAGAGTATAAAAGTTTTAACGAAATTCCTCAGTGCCAGTATAGTAAAATCTGCATGTTGCCAATGATGACTTTTGCATCCATAACATAGTCGCTAACTATGGGTCATAAGAATGCTCAGACGCAGCGCTTAGTGGGCAGTGCAAACATGATTTTGTTTCCCGAAAATTCCGCAAGAGCTAATAAACTTTGCTACAATAATGACCCTGATATGTCTCAAAAGTAGAACCACGCGAGACCCAAAAGGTCGTCCAAAGTTATATATAGCAGCAATTATTACTCGACAGATTACTAAAGCCTCAAAATAAACCATTTACGCATAGCTGCGTGGAACATTAACGGCCTCACTGGCCGGAAAGATTAGCCTTCATGTCTGCCAACAAATTAGATGTAGTTCTCATATCAGAATCACATGTCACTGACAGGAGCTTATTTGTGGTACCAGGATACTGCAGCTATTTAACACCCCACCCCGATGGTGGTGCACATGGAGGAACGGCGGTAATTATCAGGAATAGTCTTAAACACCATTTATTAGATCATTATAGAACTCCTCAAATACAAGCTACTACAATTAAATTAGAGCAAAAGTCAGACTTCATCACGCTTTCAGCAATTTACTGCCCGCCTCGTCACAAGATTGATGAGGCTCTATTTTCAAGCTACTTTAAAACATTGGGAAGCCGCTTTATAGCGGGAGGCGATTGGAACGCTAAACACACTTTCTGGGGCTCTCGCTGTACTCTGCCGCGGGGAAGTGAACTCAAAAGAAGTATAGACAAGAACAACCTACTTACACTATCAACTGGTGAACCGAGTTACTGGCCTTCGGACACTAAAAAAAGGCCTGATCTCTTAGACTTCTTTGTGACAAAAAACGTTTCTCACCTCTTTACTAGCATAGCATCAAGTCTGGATGGGTCTTCCGACCATTCACCAATAATTTTAGAGCTTTGCAGCACGGCTGTAACCACTAGAGATAATAATGTCTACCTCTTTAATCATAAAACGGACTGGCAATCATTTAGAGACTACATAAACGAAACAATAAACTTAAAAATTCCTCTCAAGAATAAAGATGACATTGACTATGCTACGCTATATGTAACAAACTTAATCCAAGTTGCAGGATGGCTCAGCACCCCTCATTTGAATCCCAAACATCACGGCACCCTTCTTCCATTAGTTATCAAGGCAAAAATTGAGGAAAAAAGGCGGCTTCGACGTAATTGGCAGAGCTCACGCTGCCCTTATGATAAAACTAGCTTAAATCGTGCTATAAAGGAACTCAAAACCATACTGGCAGATTCGTCAAACAACACGATCAAGGCGAATCTTGAATCATTATCAGCTACAGGCCAGGGGGACCAATCGCTGTGGAAGGCTACGAAAACACTTAACCAGCCTCAACCCCACTTCCCGCCTATTGAAACCGGTGCAGCTTGGGCTCGTTCTGACATTGAAAAAGCAGAAGCCTTTGCGGCTCATCTTTACACTGTATTTCAACCCAATCCTGGTCCAGACGACCCCGATATCCAGGAAATACTGAACCAAGATCTTCAGATGAGCCTACCACTCAAGCCAACGTCACCTAAAGAGATATACAATACTATTGCTTCCCTTGATTCTGCAAAAGCTCCTGGTTTCGACTTGATTACTCCTCGCATTCTCAAGGAGCTCCCCAAAAAATGCCTAACTTTCTTGGCTAACCTATTTAACCGTATCTTCCAATTAAACCATTTTCCTGACATCTGGAAGGTATCCCAAATTATTATGATACACAAATCAGGCAAACCTCAAGAAGAAGCCAGCTCCTATCGTCCAATTATTTTGACTCCTGTCCTTTCAAAGGTCTGGGAAATGATATTCTTAACGAGATTGAGTAATGCCTTAGATGAAAGCGACATAATTCCTGTCCACCAGTTTGGCTTTCGTAAACAACACTCGACAGTCGAGCAAGTCCACAGGGTATATCACACAATCCGACAGTGTCTTGAAAAGAAGGAATATTGCTCGGCAGCATTCCTCGACGTTCAACAGGCCCTTGACAGAGTATGGCATACAGGACTTTTGGTAAAAATCAAAAAAATTCTACCACATTCTATGTTTTTGTTGCTCGCATCTTATTTGGAAAATAGAATGTTTCAAGTTAAGCAGCGCGATGCTAGATCCAGCTTCTACAGTTGCTCCGCAGGTGTGCCCCAGGGGTCCGTCCTTGGACCTGTCCTTTACAACATCTTTACCAGTGATATACCGCATTCACCTGATGTTACCATTGCGACATTTGCCGATGACGCTGCTTTTCTATCCTGCAATAAAGATGCTAACCGTGCTAGTTCCACCCTTCAAAAACAGCTCGATGCAACACACGTGTGGCTTTCCAAATGGCGGATTAAAACTAGTGCATCCAAATCACAACACATCACCTTTGCATTAAAGAAAGGTGATTGTCCACCTGTTAAGCTAGGAAGCGAAGACCTACCTCCAACTACTTGTGTCAAGTACCTGGGCTTCCGTCTGGACCGGCGCTTGACCTGGAAATACCACATCGATCACAAAAGAGATGAACTCAATGCCAGATTCCGAAATTTGCTCTGGCTGCTTGGCCGGCAGTCTGCGCTGAGGCTCAATAACAAATTGCTCGTATATTGCGCAATGCTCAAACCCATCTGGCTTTACGGCATACAGCTGTGGGATATCTGCAGTAAGTCTAACATGATGCGCATCCAAAGGGTCCAAAACAAAATTCTACGGGTAATCACTGATGCTCCCTGGTTCGCACGCAACGACGAGATTCATCAGTATCTCGAAATGCCAACGGTATTTGAGGAAATCGGCAGGTTCTGTAAAAAACACAAAGAACGCCTAGCTAAACACCCCAACCGTCTTGCTAGCTCACTATTAGTAGCTCCACGGATGAAACGCCTAAAAAGAGCTGATGTGCTCGACAATTGACGGACGGTTGAGCGATGGCTCCCTCGTCTGTAAATGCCAATAACTCACCCAGCACATCTGATTATAGTCTCGCGACTGATTGCAGATTTAAAAAAAAAAAAAAAATAAATAAAAAAAGATTCGTGATTAGACAGTTTAACTATATGGCAGAACTGTTACAGCCCCATAAAAAATATTTCATTATTCGATGATGATAATTAATGAATACCTAAGTAATTATGTGTTGCTCATACTCACAAATGTGTCGACGTTCTTGTGCTTCCCGGCGGCTCCCAGCTTCTTCTCCAAGTGCGCGATGGTGGCGCTCTGCGCGTGCGCCAACTCCTTGCTGCGCGCCAGCTCCACGCCGGCCTCGTGCTTTAGTCTGCGACGAACAATTCGTAGAATTACGAAATATAATAGGATTACTTATTATTCGGTCGTTAAATGTGTAAGGAATATATTTGACAGATTCCACTTACAAAACCTGTCAAAACATCAACAAGTATAAGCTTATGCACCTTTCTTGGCTGGTTTGCATACGTTTTATTTGTTGTGAATAGGTCTCATTAGATTTGAGTAACATTTAACTTAGTGTCAATTATATGTATAACTGTGAACATATTATAACAATTTTTTTATCAAAAACAAAGTCGACCATGTTAAAAGCAAGAAATGAATAAGTAAGAATAAAGTGCAATATAAATAATTGCTACATAATGACGAACGGTATACAAATTATATGGAGTTTTTTATGATTTATTTGGCACCAAATTAACAGGACTTTCTCCAGGATTCCACAAATATATAGAGCTTAAAACTATAACGAATTCAAATTTTTAAATTTATTAATAAATGACGGAATTCTTAGGTTACAAATAAAACCAAAAAATTTAATCTAGCTATTCGTTTTCGGTTAAAAGTAGAAGAAACTAGCGACCCGCCCCGTTAAAACAATTCCGTAAGGTATAGCCCGCGTTTGCAATGTGACCGCACAAAAATATGTTATATGATATGCATGTTTACTGCATATAAAGCTTCCTCTTGAATGGCTTTCTATTGCTGAAATCTGCAAACAAATTAGTTTCATATTTGATCATAGTTTAATCGTGTATAAGTAGCAAGTGACAGGACTTAGCTTACCGCCTGAGCTCCGCAAGCTCGTCTTTCAGTTGCGTGCACAGCTGCGCGCGCGCGTCCGCGTCCCGCAGCGCGGCGGCGCGCGCGAGGTCCAGCTGCGCGCGCAGGTCGCAGGCGCGGCGCCGCTCCGCCTCCAGCTTGCAGCGCAGCAGCGCCAGCTCGCCCCGCGCGCCCTCCTCCGCCTGCCCACACATGCACTTGCTAAATCGTGGAGTGACAGTTCACTTCCGGGGGAAATTAACTCTCAGCACTCAAGTTCGCTGCGTTCGAATATCGCGCAGTGTAATTCTATGGGCCGGTCGATACCACACCTCCGGCCGTAGTGTTTGCATACTGTTGAGTCTAAGTTAATACATCGTGTTTATTTCCTCACGGCTATACTGTATAGTATGGATTATTTAGGAGATTTATTGTAACGCAAGCCGGGCTTTTCGGCTCGTATGGTAGTCCCGCCACTGCGTGGTGGTTATGTGGCGGGTGGTCCCAGAGAACCCGCGGGGGTAGCGGTGCTCACCGGCGCGTCGGGCGCGGCGGGCGGCGCGCGCTCCAGCTGGCGCAGGCGGCGCAGCAAGGCCTGCTCGCGCTCCTGCACGTCCGCTTCGCACTTCATCGCGCTCTCCAAGCGGCGCTTCAGCATGTCGATCATGCTCGAGTCTTGGTTCTGAAACAACCGTTTTAACCCTTTTCCATTCAAAAAGGAGGAGGTTATCAATGCATCCCGCGGGATGAGATCCACATGCGCTGTCCGAGGGAGGCACCGCTGCGTTCTTAGGAGATCCCGGAGCCTCCCAAATATGTCCCGAGGATGGCCACCGAGGGGGTTTCAGTCGGTCGGGTCAGGTCGGGTATCTTTAAGATTTCCCCCCCGTAAACAAATAAAAAAGATTATCAATGCAGATTTTTTTTTTCATGTTATGTTCGGTCATAACTAAGAACGCCATTTATAGACGGATTTGCAAAATTATTTTATTTCCGAAAGGGGTTTATTCTGGAATGGTCCTACTTTTTATTAGTGTGACATTTATTCCACAAGCCGATTTTTTTGTTTATTTTTTCTTGTTTTTGTTGCAATACAAAGTGTTTTGAGTTGTAGATTAGGGTCGACTTACGTCAAGATGCGACCGTGACCTTACGAAACCCATATCATTTTAGATCGCATTTTAGTATACGATGTTTTGAAATCTGCTCTGATCATGTCACGCTATAAAAGGAACATGCAATGGTGCAAGCGGCGTCGCCGGATCACGCGGCGTCAAGGTCAAGTCAACCATCAGGACTCTGGTTTTTATCGTCGCATCGCGTCGCGTCTCACAGTGCCTTAAGGCCTCGTTTACTATTGTCGACTCAACACCAACTCCACTCAAATTATAGCACGAAAAACTGAGCGTTATACCATACAGAAAGTAAGTATTTAATCAAACTGTGTAAATAGTCGACGAGTGGACCACGAGTAATCACTTGACGTACACGGCCCCGCCTTCTAGTAACAGTGCGGTTTCTTAGTGTTGTAACTAGATGAAGCTCCTTCGACACTTCATAAATCGTAGTTAACTTTCCCGCTATCGACGAAGTAAACGAAGGTAGAAATCTCGCGTTGGAACGATGTAGAGTCGACAAGTGGGGAGGGCCTAATCAGCTAAAAGGTTCAAGTTACGTGTAGCGTGTCCGCGGAGTCCTTGTGCGAGTCCAGCAGCAGCGCGAGGCGCGCCGAGTTGTCGCGCTCCGCCTCCAGGCGCAGGCCGGCCGCCTGGCACTGCTGCGACAGGCTGTCCCGCACCCTGCGACACCATAGACTGCTCAGTGGACACCATGGCTTCCTCCAAATGGGACTACTATAACTATTGTCCAGTTTTGGCAAGATGACTATGCGTTTGTCAACTTGGTACCGAATATATATACATTGCTGGCTTTAAAAAAAAAATCTAAATTTATTTATTCATGTAGGCCTATCACAGGCACTTATGGAGCGTTCATACATATATGTTTACATAATTATATATAACTTCGTTCGTCAACTTAAACCTTAAGCTACGAGGGTTCCAAACGCACCCTGGTCTAAGAAGAGCCCACAACAAACTTAGCCGGATGATTTTTTTTGTTATAACCATCTCACAGTAAATTAATATTAAGCTATGAAGTTAGAGAAATTCACACCCAAGCTTTTTAATCCTTTAAGCTGATACTCGAAATTGGTTTCGAGTGGGTGAAAGTCTCGTGCCAAACGTTTAAAGGGTGATAAGCACCGTCTCGTCTCCAGGACGCAATCTATCGGTTCAGCGGATGAGCCGGGCAAACTAATTTTTCTATTTATTGTATCTTTGTAGATTTGATCTCTGAATCGTTTTATAACATAGATGTCGACTTGCATGTATTCTGAAATTCTTTAGCATCGATGATTCTGGGGAGGTATTCACCTGTTTAGCTCAGTGATAAGCGCATCTTTGTCCTTGAGCCGGCATTCTAGATTATTCACTTGTAATTCAAGCTTCTCGTTGTCACTTCTCAGGCGGTGAAGGCGCTCCGATGACGACGAGTGTATCGAGCTTGTCGACCTGCTGACATGGCAAAAGAACTAACATGTTACACTTTATACTTTGATAACTATCATCATCGTCAGTCTATTACAGTCCCACTACAAGACACGGATCTCCTCAATGAAGGGTTTAGGCCGTAGTCCACCACGAAGGCCAAGTGCGTATCGGTAGAGTTCAAAAGCCCTTAGGAACATTATGGGGACTTTCAGGCATGCGGGTTACCTCAAGATGTTTTCCTTCACTGTTGAAGCAAGTGTCATTTTGTGGCTTAAATTAAAAACGCACATAACTCCGAAAAGTAAGAGGTGCGTGACGAGGATCGAAAGCCTTCCCCCTAGGCTATCACCTCTTCATTCACCAAAAGTATGGGAAATAGGTAACTAAATTTAAAGCTTAGTCGAAAACAATCAACCTATCGCACTGATTTGGAATTATTTGCTTGCTTTCCATCGAGGAATTTTCAAAGTGAAGATAGTCATCAAATCCTTGCCAATTTGAAATGGTCTAACTGGGTTTAACTAGCTTTGAAGGTGACCTGGATATGCCTCTGTCGACTCATCAATAGTACCCACTTGGCCTCAACTTATAACAAATATAAGAAAAAGTATTTTGTTTTATTTCCAAAGTTTAATAGAACGGCCACCGTTGGGCTTTTTATTTAATTATTCGTTCAGCAACTTACTTCGAACTATTCAAAGCTAATCTCGGAATGTCTTCTCTTTCGTCACTGCTTGCTGATAATATCTGCAACAAAACGAAAAATCTTAGTCACCTTCGTGTTAACGTAATTATTCTTAGGTTTAGGCTAGACTTCTCCTCAATTCTATCAATAACTTCACCTTACACCTATATTATAAAAGTTTTTGTGCAAGGCTACTTTTTGTTTGTAATGATGTATGCGATTTTGAAACAAAATGAAAATTGCGGACAATTGGTTAGCTAAGATCCATACTTCATCTTCATCTTAACTTCCTCTTATAAATTTGTTATTTCCTTCAAGTTTAGGTAAAAACACTACACTATTGATATATATATGTATATTATATGTATTTTATATTAATAATTCTATATTATAAATATAGTACAATATTTGATTTAACTTATACATGCGTGTTGATATACAATGACGAAAATATAAAGTAAGCAAAACATTTAATTTACTACATAAACACTTAATGCATATATGCCCAGGTATGCTTGTCAAAAATGGAAATTTTTCCTACTAAATAAATAAATTTATAATTTTTTTAAAGTTCTATGGCGTGGATAGAAGATCGTAGCTTAGTGGTAAAGCGTTGCAAGACCTGTTCCTTGCATGCCCGGCTAAGTGTTGTATGTTGGCGATAGTTCTATGGCATGGAACGAAGACCGTAGCTTAGTGGTAAAGCGTTGCAAGACGTGTTCCTTGCATGCCCGGCTAAGTGGTGTATGTTGGTGATAGTTCTATGGCGTGGTAAGAAGACCGTAGCTTAGAGATAAAACGTTGCAGGCTGATTGTAGGGCGTGGTTTCTGGCTATGCAACGGCATGTCACCTGCTCCATGATGTCCTCGTCCAGCGTGTGCGAGTAGTGCAGCTGGTCGCGCAGCGCGCGCTCCAGCTCCGCGGTGGGCGAGCGCACGGCCAGCGCGCGCCGCTCGCCGGCCCGCCCGGCCGCGCCCGTCGCCCTGCACGCACATTCCACATGTCACCCGCGCCATTGAACAATACATTTATGCAACATACACAACAAACAGACATGCAACTTTCGCATCCCTACTAGAATTATAAATGCAAAAGTGTATCTGTTTGTTTGTTAACTATTTTAGGCCGTATATTGTGCGAAAGAGATAGCACGATACCTTTGGTTAATACGTTGTTTAATGGCGCCGATTACATAACACATTATTAGTAGTAGTGAAGCTTTTCGTGACAGAGCTCGACCGGAAACAGACCGGAACGCAGCTTTGCAACAATGCTGCTTAGCGGCAGAAATAAGTATGGCGGTACCAGGGCTAGCTGTCTCAAATAGCTCTCATACTACTATCTTTCTGATTTCTGATCAGCCGGACAAATGGAATAACACGAGCTGTTTGATTATTGGACTTTGAAAAGTATCGAAAAATATCGCACCTTTCCACCAGTTCCTTCATAGCGGCGAGCTCTGCTTCAAGGTCGTGGCACTTATCGGCCCTTGCGCGTAACTTTTCCTTCAATTCGCTTACATTGGACTCTTCTCGCAACCTGTTTGATGAAATGCAACTTTATTTTTAGGTTTCCTTGGTGTGTTCTTAAATAGATCAAATAATATATCAGTTTAATTTTCAAATGACACCTTATACAGACATTCCTTGGTTTTCTAAAACTAAGGATTATAGCTGTCGACTATATTAAAATTATACTGCTTCAGGATATTATAGTACGTCCGTAAAACCTTAACAATTGTAACAATATGTTTTCCTATTGCTTTGGACCATTGTCTTTTGTTAAAGCCTTTTGCCATAAAACCCTTTTTTCTTTTTTGGTTACCCAACCCATTTAACTGTCTTTTTTCTCCTCTGCATTAGACGTTTGTTTTTATACCTTTTGCGGTTGCCTTAAAACCCTACAAGTTGTGCTGACATTTTTCCCAATGTAGTAATAAGCAGCTGACCTGGCCAGCACCACCTCCAGCTGTTGTGCGAGCTGCTGTTTCTCCGCAGTGAGGCGCTCGAGCTGGGCGCGCAGGCTCGTGGCCTGCTGCTGCAAGTCGCTGTTCTCTGCCTCCCGCTCCGACATCGCCTTCGTGAGCTGGCTCATGTTTGTTCTCACCTCCGTCAGGTCTAACTTCGCCTTTGCTAGCTCGAAGGCCTGGAAAAAGTCATTGTTCAGTGTGAAAATCGAGAAGTCGATCTGTAAGGGTTCGAGATTGGTAAGCTCGCAACAAGTCTTTTACCTGTACTGAAATGCTGGAATTGGCATTTAGATTAGATCCATTTGGGTATGACGGTATAGTGTACCGATACACGAAAGTGTTTGCGAGCGTGAATATCCTGTACTAAGCATGTACAATTAGTAAGATTTGCATGCTTGCTTGCTACTAAAATAATTATACTCGTGTAAGAGTCATAAAATCTGTAAAACTGTTTTTTATTTGGCCAAAAGCGCGTGCTGTAGAAGTGGAGACGAATTTGAGTTATAAAACCACACCAACCACAACCACCATATGCCATTTTTTTCGGACGTTTCAGAGTACCTTTAGCCGAAAAAGTCGACGCAAGTTTTTGCTTCACGTATAAATATATAGAGATACCACTGAACTAAGAAGTCATATAGCATTTTAATAAAACTATTTTTTTTTATCTTACTTTTTTAAAGGGGTTAATAAAACGATTTATACTCTGCTATATTTAAACGTATAGTCAGCTTAAAACAGTAATTGGTCAATTCATACCTTGTCATTTAATTCCTTCTTGTGAAAATCGAGCTCGTGTTGCAAAAGAGAAATTTGCTTTTTAATCTTTGCTAACTGCCTCTTATCACTGTTTGCTTGTCGATCCGCAGTTTTCATATCTTCGCCATTTTTATTCCTCGGAGAAGGACTTCTTGACACCATCTTTAGTTGTTCCTTTAAAGCTGATATCTCATTGTGATACGAATTAAAGTCTTCCTGAAGAATTTCAATTTCAGTTTCTTTGTCTTTTAATTTATCATTTAGTAATTTTAATTCCTCGATTCTTGACGCTAATTCGTTATTTAACGAACTTACTCTTTCCAACTCCGATTCACTGTTCTGCAGTTTTAAAGACGCGTTTTCTTGTTCTTTTTCCAGCTTACTGAGTTGTAACTTTAATTCTTTATTATCAGAAGATAGCTGATCGTTCTCTTCAATAACTTTAGCGATATCTCGAGTCAAATTACTGACAGAATCTTGCATTTGAAATAGTTCATTTGTTTTCTCTTCCAAAGCAAGTTTTATGTTTTTCATTTCCTCATTTTTATCGTCAAGGCATCTCTGTAGATCATCTAATCGGTCTAAGTGTTGATTCAAGCTATCTATTTGTTGATTTTTCTCAGTAACTAGCTGTTCTAGTTTCTGTAGCTCCTTTATCTTATCCCTCATCTGTTTATTTTCATTTTCACATTTTTCTAATATGGTGTTTTTTGATTGAAGTTCACTTATTTTCATTTCTAGCTCAGATATTCTGCTCGTTAAATTCCTTTTTTCTTTGGCAAGTTCCAGAACCATGTTTTCTCTTCTCAGAATATCTTCTTTAAGCAAATGTAGATCCTTTGATTTCTCGGTCGCTTCTTGAGACATTTCCGTAAGCCTTTTTTCTAAAAGCTTTTTGTTTGAGGAGAAACTTTCTAATTGGTTTTCATAAAACTTTTTATCGCTCTCCATAGTCACCATAGTATTCTCTAAAACACTTTTAAGTTCTTCTACTTCTTCTTTAAGAGCTGGGAACTCGCATAGTTGTTCCTCTGCATTCTTCAGTTCAGACTTGCATTCATCTAATTCACTTTTAGATTTCTTTATTTCATATTTCAACTGTGTTAGTATATCAGGGAAGTTTTCCTGTTTAATATCTAACGTAATGCCAAGTTCACGCAACGATGTAAATTCCTCATTTTCGGTTTTATTTTCACAAGGTTCTTGAGAAAAGTTTATCTTTTTTGGTTCAACGTTAATCTCTTTATTATCACTAACATCCCTATTGGGGTACATTGAGCAATTATCTGGTATGTTTTGAACGGTTGAATGCTTTACGCTGTTTCCTACTTTGTCAACAGTACCAAATATAGTAGTTTCATTAGCATTTCTGGCGTATAAAACTCTATTTTGTGTAGAAGTTAAATGTATGGGTAAAGAATCTGCCCGGGGTGTGTAGTTAACTTCGAAATTATCGCCAAATTCCACGTTGAGTGAGCTCATATTAGGTCGTTGAACTTCAGGCGGTAATGTCCTATTTAAATGTGTTTTATCTCTGAATTCGGGTGCAGTCAGACTCATGTTTTGGGCTTTTAGTTCGGCCCGACGCATTTGCAAATCATTTTCATCGAATTCAGATATCGAGACGATATCGCTGAGTGTTCGAGCGGATGCTTTTCCCTCAATAATCTCGCTCCTTTCATTTTGTTCATCTTCCAATTTGAGCGCTGTGAATGAATCATGCAACAAATTAGTCTTTAGCTCTAGTTAGTCTAGACAGCTGTGTCAAAGCTAATGCGAGTAACCTAAATAGATACAACTGAATTGGAAATAATCCAAAACGTAACACACGGTATCTCGATATAAACATATTGTAAGGATTTTGGTCAGAGATAATATTTGAGTGCAACTTGTCAAAAGCAACCAATAAATCAAGGTGACTTAAAAATCTACACTTTACACCTTTATAGTACACCATGAAACCTAATCGAGTGCCCTTTTTTTAAAATCCTACCGATAAAAACGGTTGTCCTTGAGGAATATGGTGAGAACTGTAATATTTAACGATTTTTTATTACAATAAATTCATATTTTTTTTTACATCAAGTTTTCAATTAACCTTAATATGTCTATACTTATGTTATAATGCCAAGTGTGAGCAAATGTGAGTTTGTAGTTCGACTCAACTACCTCACTAAACTTGATGAAATTTGCCATGCAACATTGCATCCTGGGGGTAAACTCCTCATTACGTTTTAGCACCAGGATAACGCTGGCGTGAGATTGAAAAAATAGCCATTGTAAACTATGCACTGCAGCTAAACCATTCTTGGCGAAATTATGCAAAATTTCGCCAACATAACACCTTGCATACTAAATAGATAGTACCTATTTGAATAAATAATAGTCACCCATAATCTCGTTCAGTTGATCCTCTTTCTCGGCCAGCGTCCGCTGTTGTTCGCGGACAGTGGCCTGTAGCTCGTCTTTGTCGCTCTCCAGGCCACGTATTAGGACCTCTAGTTGGGCGATTTTTGATTGAGCGTTGGATAGCTCGCGTTCTAATATTATTACTTTGTCTTTTGGTAGGCCTGCAAAATTATGAATAAATTATTCATACTTATTTACGAGTTTTCTGAGCGTCAAAAATTTATAAACAAATTCAAGGTCACATACATGAGTTTCCATAGATGGATTGTTTTTGGTCACTCTGCTTCTCACGCTCCTCGAAATTTTGTTTTAATCTCATCAAGTGCTTGTCTTTGGATTCTAGCTCTTCTTTTAACCTTTGAACCTGTAAAACATATTGTTACAATATTTAAGTGTTATTATTTACCCGGACTGGTCTAGTTTGAGGGCATTTTTTCGTTACTAATACATGAACTGATTAAAAATACTTAAACAATGTGTATTATCACACTTGCTCGTAACATGGATATGAGACTCATAATCCAAGATATTAGACACGCGTTTTTATTTAACATTTGTGTTATACTTTTGATGTCCCGACTAAGTAAAGTGTGTATCTCCCTGCAATTATATCCCCGGGGAAAGGATACAAATGTATCTTCTTCCACAGCTTTGTCAACTCTCAGAGCAGAGAACACAATATATGTGTATTAATAAACGGGAGTAAACTTTTCTTATTCCATGTTCCCGTGATTTAGCAGGTGGACACGTTAGTTATATCCCTAGTCAGGGGATATAATTTTTGTCTCCTGCCTGTGCTAGCCCTGCTGCAAGATAAATAAATATACTACGACAATACACACAGCGACACCTAGCCCCAAAGTAAGCGAAGCTTGTGTTATGGGTACTTAACACACCTGAGGAATATTTTTCGCAATATTATACACATAAATACTTATAATATACAGATAAACACCCAGACGCTGAAAGACATTCATGTTCATCACACAAACATTTTGGTCTTGGACGCCTTGCGCCAACCGGACGAATGAAGTTGGACAATTTTTAATTAAACCTGGTAGTTTAGATATTTTCTTTAATATGAATAAAGAGGTTTTATGCTGCTAAAAATGTAATAGGTGTATTCGATCTTAAGAGTCGTTTGACTCTCTAGTGTTCCAGCGTATCGGCGGGCGCGTGCCGGGACGGGAGGGCTCACCTCGGCCTGCGAGTCGTGCAGCTGCACGCTCAGCTGGCTGGCGGCGCAGTGCGCGAGCGACTCGGCGTCGTTGCGCTGCTGCGTGAGGCGCGCCGACAGCGACGAGATGCGCAGCGCCTGCTCCGACATGCGCGCCTGCAGCACGTCCCGCTCCGCGCGCACCTCCTGCGGACACCAGCTGTACCCCGGCACGCCACCCCGCCACGCCACCCCGCCAACCGCCACTGGCCGGCATGCGACACCAAGTGGTCTGTGCGTACTCAAGTAGGCCTAAGGTGGCACTTTGGATGCGTACATTACATGTAAAATATGACATAGAAGTGAGTTGATGGCGATAACTTAATTCGTCAACTAAAGCTACGAGGGTTCCAAACGCGCCCTGGTCTAAGAAGAAGCCCACAACAAACTTAGCAGGCTGTTTTATACATATTTTTTATAATATAGCTATAGCAGGATTTTAACTCTTAACAATGACCTTTCACATTCTACGTAACTGACATTTCTGCTAACGTTGAGTCTGTTCGAGAGTGTTCGAAAGGAAGACGTTGAATGAAATCTTTTTAAAGAAACCTGCATGCCAGAGTCGCCACAATGTTCTCAAAAGCATTCGAAGCACTTTAATTTAGAGACCGGCAAGGATTTCTAAATTATGTAGTGGTATTTTTTAGTGTATCGGTGAGGAGTTGATAACGAAGATAATGATCTTTTCACACCACTCGCTCAACAAGAGTGAAAAGATGTCTTTTTTTAACCTAGTACCTATTGAAAGAACAAGTACCTTAATGAATCCTAAAGGCTTAGCGGTTAAGTGTAATTATACTGGAGTCTATGGAGTTTATGATTTTAATAAAGAAACATCGCGCACGGCGTATCTGAATAAAATTTTTTTCAATCTCATATAGCTATCGCTTTAACGTACGAAGGCGTCCCTGTCACTAAACAAAGCCTGTGAAGCGCGAACCATACAGTATAAATTGTAAAAAAAATCCCTCTAAAACTTGATTTTATTACGAGAGGTGTGAAGGTAGAGTACCTATTAAACTCAGGCTTCAGCTTCCTTCGTTTTGGGCGCCCCCCGAAGACCCTCGCTATTTTCGAAGCCATTACTTTAACAGTCTACCTACACATAGTCTTTGCCTACACATACACACCTTGCGTTTAAAACCATTTGATTACTCATGTAGCTCGGAGCGAGCTCGAGTGTGGGAAAATTCAGTTTTCCCCCTACAGTTAAGTAACGTGCGTATTTCCCACTGCGAATAACCGTCGGTTTGTCGACGGAGCTATATTTATCGTCTCGCCCCAGTTTACACTAAAGTCCTCGAGATGACCGGATCCCTGCTTGTTAAATATTATTGGGGTCAATATTAAAGTAACAGCATCAAATACAGCTAATACCATTACTGCCGTAAAAGTATGTAATTAACATGGTAGGTCGAAAACATCATCAATACAATTATCAGTACATGTCGTCTGTCTTGAACGAGAGACCTTGCAATATAAAGCCATGAAAGAGAAATGGGCAAATTTGGACCTACAAAGCTGCATTCAGTTGTTTATTAACAACGGGCTTTTGGGAACCGTTCCAGTGGGATTTAAATATATTAAGCTATGTTACTTATGCACGGCTTAATAGCAAAACCGATCTTAATAAAATTAAGCAGAAATATAGCTGGCATCCTGGTGAAGGAATAGAATATTGTTTATGTCGGGACAGACAGCGGTCCCCACGCAAATCGAAAAAAACGCGTACGAACCCGATAACAGCAGTTTGTGAGCTATCATTTATTACGTTTTCTCGAATTCCCACGCGAATAGAAATAGTGTTTGTTTTACGCCGCTCGGTTACAACAATAGCACGTGTTAACAATTGCAAATAAACGCTACTCATTGTTTATGGGGCATTTGCTGTGTTGTGAACACAAATACATTTGCCAGTGAGATATTAAGTGTAATTCATAATATTAAACATACCCTGCAATTTTCATACGTTATAGAAACTTTAATGAATGAAGGAATGTTCTTTTATTGCACACCTCAAAAAGTACATAAAACAAAATCCTTACAATAATGAGCCATTACAATTAATTATGAATTGGATTCATACGACCAAAAATTATTTCTTAGTGATTGGCGTCATATGACCTCATATGACGCGAAAAGCACTCAACATATACGAAGCCCTGCCGCGAATCCCTTTCTCCTATGAAATGAGGCTCAGCTTATCTATCTAATCTTTTTTTTATATTTAAATGGTGTAGTAAACTTTAATTATTTTAATTGTTGGTTAGAGTTACTGTAGATTATACAACGTGTAAATGAAAATCGAAATAATACTTCAGAAGCTGTAGAGGTACATTATTTACTGTCTCTGAGACTTATCTTTGAAACCGAAACGCAAATAGTTTTCGAGTAAACCATTGCCCTGCCATAGTTTTTACTGCAAGAAATCAGACACAGCCCTAACATCACATGCGAGAGAAAAATCAAGAGACTCCTGCAATTTGATTAGGTACGCGTCGCGTAGCATATGTACTATGCACGTGTCGGTCTTTTATCTTCAATAGGGTTGTCATAAGTAAACACTTTATGTTTAGTTTTTATGGAAAAATAAATATGCTTCATTTGTTTTAATATTTTTACAGAGTGATAACTTATGAAATATGCTTATGCACACCTCAATTCGTAATTAGTATTAGTATAGTATTTCTTAATTCGGTTACACGTTGTACAGATTAAAGGGGCTGTTGATTTTCACGATAAAATAAGAGTAAGAATAACAAGACTATACGAATCATATACCAAATCAAATGTTTCATGTTTAGGTACTTGTAAATTTCCGACAACATACTATGTGACAAAGAATGGATGTATGAAAGAAAATTATACGTTAACAAATTTACAATAGCTTATTGCAATTGGCATCACTTGACTCGACTTCGCTCTCTTGCAGTCTAAATTGTCCAACATGCCGTTTATTAATTAAGCACATGTCCTCAATGACAAAGGTTAGTCGAGGTTAGTTGATGCGATGCAAAAATATCTCCCTCTGCGAAAGTATTTGTGTAGTAATTTTTTATTAATACCGGGGCAAAACAAGGTTTCCCAAATTTATATAAAATACTAGCTGTTGCTGGAGTTCTTTCGAGTTGTCGATTTCGTCCGCATTGTTTCGGTATTTTTTTATTAGGTACCACAAAAAGTATCCCACGTCAGTCATCTCGATGCAAGCTGGCTGTACCTATGCAAAATTTAGCCATTATTTGTCTCGCCTTGTATATGTAACAAAGGCAAATTTTTCATTACCCCTGGTATTTTTCCCGGATAAAAACTGTTCTGAGTACATCTTAATAATGCAAGCTATATTTGTGCCGAATTCCATCACCATCGGCGCAGTAGTTCTGCCAAACATAGGTAACAAACAAACAATCAGACACACATTCGCATTAGTATGGACAATGTAATTTTTTTTTTGTCGCTTAGGTAATCAGAATTAATACAGAGTAATTTATACAAATGATTGAGGTGATAGCCCAGTGGGTAGGACTTCGACATCACATTCGGACCGCCGAGTTCGAATCCCAAGCACGCACTTTTACTTTTCTTATTTATGTATTGGCGTTTTAACTGAAATATCACTTGCTTCAACGGTGAAGGAAAACAATGTGAGGAAACCTGCATGCTTCCATAATATTATCAAAGGCGTGCGGAGTCCACCAATCCGCACTGGGCCAGCATGGTGGACTAAGGCCTTAACCCCTTCTCACTGTGGAAGGACACCCGTGCGCTGTAGTGAGTCGGTATAAATGGGTTGATATGTTGATGATGAATTTATACGAGTATAAAAATATGTTGTTAGTGATCGTATTCTATCATTCACAGATTTCAGTGCCGAATGTTTTCCGTTTGAAAACGTAAACACCTAATAAGCATCATCTTGCCTATAAACTTTTTGAGTGGGTTTCAGAGTTCAGACATGTATCCATCTACAGTATACTTTTCTTAATTACAACGCTAAAGAAATTAACAGCCGCTTGGAAAATTTTACTTTTGGTTTTTTATAAATACATCCATATATCATTAATTCGTTGTGTAACTTATAACTATAGCATAATAGTTATGATTATAACATATAAATGAAAGTATAATACCTATCCTTGACTAACTCATTATCGATTTTAGAAAACTATTAATTTTAAACTTTTTATCAAATTGAAAAATTAATTGATACTCAACAAAATAATTTTGGTTATTGTTTATTTTAATAACAACTACAGAGGTTGTTTGATGAGAGTTTCGAAGGTGGTATGGGAAAATGAATGTACATCTCTTCGTTACCTTCATACACTAAATATACGAGAAAATATGGCGTTTATCTTAACCATTCTTACTTAGGACACATGAGTTTTTTTCTTACGATATATCAAATATTGTACAGAAATGAAAGCCGTATGCCGCAAGTATTATAGTTTTAAGTTATTCTTATCACATTCAATATTATGTTACGAGTTTTTATCAATAACACAAATGTCGACCCGAATTCTAATTTTATATCCTAACGTGATAACTACGTACCGACTTCTTAACTGATTTAATGATCAAACTATAACTAACATCATTTCCGATTGTTGTAAAATATGGATTTTAAACATACAGTGTGAGCTGAATGTTATATAAACTCTTTGTTTCCCGCGTTTTCTCTCATAGTTCCGGAATCGCGTACACACAGACGTAATTTACCACTTAATCTCAGTTTCGTCTGATTCTATCAGGCAGAGTGCCACAGGTTTAACAAGAACTGTTTTTTTAAATCATACACAAACATACAAAATCAAATCCTACCGCTTTTTAAAATTAGTATAGACGTTACCATAAATCAAGGAATGACTAAACGTTCCAGGGTTCTTTCAGTAAAATCTATTAGCAACATTTGTAAAAGTAATTTATTTACTTTTATAAAGTACTAAGTAGTAGTCTTAAACTATAAGTAATTCAGTCATTAAAAACAATTTTCAGTAAAAGAAAATACTTCGCCGTCTACTTTTTATTCAATCAATCAATCATTCAATTTGTTCGCAAAAATCACTAGTATACTACCTTTAAACAACTAGATAGTTTTTAGTTTGTAATTATTTTCATTTTTGTCAAATTATTCTTGAAGTTGTTTAGATTACCATTTTTCATGAGTCAATCTACTTTCTTAATGTAAACTCACCGTCAAATCCGGCAGGCCCATAGCAATGTACCTCCTAAACTGACTATACAAAAACATCACAGCCTACACCCACACTAATAGCACTTCATTGCGCGGGAAATGGTTACATTGTGGCGACCTTTTGTGCTACCAACTACACAATGCACGAGGGTGGAGAAATTAATGGAGGTCGGATTGATGGAGCATCGCAGGATGATCTGGTGGTTTGTATACACGTATGTGGTGTAGCGAGACCTTTTTACAGCAGAGCACGCCGCGGAACATCGGAACAGACTGAAAGGCCGCCACAGCTGGGACGAGTCACGGCAGCGAGCGTGTGAACATTGGACGCGGCATTAGTGAGCTGGCGCTGCCAATTGTTCGATTTACGGATATCGACGTGATTGTTAATAAAGCAGGATTCTACTTCAATGACAAAAAAAAAATTAACAGCATTTGCATTAATTTATATACTAACTATCGGTTTCCAGCAACTCTGTCCGCGTACAAATTGTGATAATTTTTTTTCTAAATTATATATCACGTCGCAACGTCGGCCTACGCTATCACTTCTGGTGCTTGCACCAATAGTAGGAGCGACATTTTTTTAATAAATATCCTACAACCTTCCTCGAGAATTGGGCTACAAATACAAAAAAAAATATTAAATCCGACTGGAAGTTCTCGAAATTAGTGCGTTCAAACAAACATTCTTGGAATTTCTGCAGTGTTTTAAAATCGAAGTAAAACTAGTAATGTTCAATCTATTTCCAAATATAGGTAAGCTTAAGTTGATATAGCTTCGCGAAAACTACCGTCGATATTGATAAAAAGCGTATAGAATCTGATGGTATCCATAACAAAAAAGAGGCTAAAGTTTTAGTTTACTAATAAATGTAACGTCGTCTCCACAATGCATGTTAGGTTAAACAAGGACATGGACGGACTAAATTAGATTTCCGCTACGTTCATTGTTTAGAATATAATTTATCTTAGAATCGACGTTGCGAGAATTTCTAGAAATAATTGTAATAAATAACATGCCGCCTCCATAAATTCCCGTTCTGAACGACATTATATATTTAGCTCTCGTAACAACGTACGAACAACACATGTGTGCTGTGTGCGCGTATGAGTGTTAACGACGTGTAGGGCTGACGGCTATTTCGGCGCACACGGATTTAATTTCATACTTTCTGCTTTTGTAATTGATTGAGATATTGTTTTAATTTTATGACATGTTAGCGTCTATATTTCTGAACGGTATTAATATCGGCCGTGCCATATTCACTTGCATATGTTTAAACAATGTGTTAAAAAACACAAAAAAATCGTGTTACTATACGATTTTTACGACAAGGCTGCTTGGAAGCAGGCTCCGCTCTCATCAAGATAGAAAATTTAAAAGATTGTAAACTGTAGAATGATGTTGAAAAAGAGAAATCTGCTGAGTTCCTTGCCGGCTCTTCTCGGTGGAATCTGCTTTTTGAACCGGTGGTAGTCACTACAAACAGACTGACTTGACGTTTTAAAAGTTGACTTGACGCTTATGTTTAAACCAAAATTATATTTTAAGTAGGCCCTACTTAAAATAAACGAATTTTGAATATGAACGTTTGAAGTAACAATCTGCTCATTTGAATGAATGAACCAGGTGCCATTTTGTTAAACTACACTAGACTTCAGCCGCGTCATATGCTGTCGCGGAGTTTTTTTTTTTGAACTTTTAAAGAGGAATAATTCCATCATACATTATTTGGTCGTAACTTTTACCCTTTACGCACAGCACGCATTGGAATCTCTGAAAAGGAAAATTTTTCTCGGTTTGTTAAACTTTTCTTATTGATAATCCGCTTCTTTGCAGTCTGTAGCGTAATGTTATATAGCATTTAGCCTTCCTCGATAATGGGATATGAACCACCCAAAAATCCACGCGTTCAACCAATCAAGCTCTTCAGTTATATAATATTAAAAGTATTTATAGAATCCAGACAGTGGCTTCTCAGAAGCACTTTATACACGCACAAAAGCACTGCCACCCTAAAACTTTTATATTACTATTAGTGATCGTACAAGAGGACTGTTTTTCCATTTTATGGCATCATTCTGCGTCAAAAGCTCTGTGCACGCCACTGTGGCTACTGTGCAGACCTTTCTCCGTACAAGTTATTCGGCGAGTGGACGACCGCCGCTTTCGAATCATATCTTTGTATAAAGAAGACAATTTGGCAATAGCAGGAACCACTGGTTTAAAAAGCACCAGAGCGCAGCGTCGTCGCCTAAGCTCGGTTCCCTCTTGTTGGTAGACGTCCGGGAGGTAGGTATACAACGGGTTCCTGGGAGGGACATGCCGTGGTGGTTTTTAGTTTGGGTTTACCCCCTTTAGCGGGGGGAGTCCCACATAACCTCCGTCCTGCCCAAGGGTCAGGGGTAGCAATAAAGATTTTCCACCACGCAAAAACAAAAAAAAAAGGTCGGTACCCTCTTTCTGTGCATTGACATGAGATTGGGAAACTTTTTAATCGGGGTACTTTTTACGACGTGTTAAAAAGTCGAGCAGGTTGTTTATGTGTTTAGACAATGCGCGAGCGCGTCGTAATCATTTACAAACATCTGCATTCTCGCAGTTAAACGCGCATAAAACTTCTCACGATGATTTCCATATGGAGAAGAGTATGCAGTTAATTAATTTAAATTAATTTAAGGCGCTGTCTTTCTCGAATAAAGACAGGGCACAGCACGATCGGTTTGCTGTACCAATCATTAAGATTAGTAAACATAAACAACTGAACGGGACCATAGGGACGTTGCGTCCTTCAAAACGAGCAAGAAGGCGGGAAGATTAACTTTACGTTCTACTCGTGAAAGCTTTTTTTTACTACGATCATAGTGACTGTGTTAATATCGGGATACGTACTGTTACATCCCTAAAATACTAGCATACATATTGATGTAGTCGAATCAGCAATGCATATTTTTATTGATCCGCAGCCTATTAACGTTCCACTACTGGAAACGGGCCTTCTCTCTCATATAAATGCGGTTGTAGAGCAAAGACCCGACACCCTGCTCCAATACGGGTTGACGCGCTTCAACGACTATTGTCACAAGTGATATTATAATAACCGAGAGCGCCGCCTTAACGTGCTATCGAGGCACGGAGGTTGACAACCCGAATTTCCTTACTCGGGGTAGAGTACTCAAAACTATTTAACAGACAAACACAATACCCAACATTTTTTAGCCCGGCCCAGAATTCGAACCCAAGACCTCGTGATCCGTAGTTAAACTTGCTTACAAATAGAGGCAGTCATTGTCTCTTTGTAAGGCAGTCTAACTTCGATATCCAGTGAGTCGTTCTGGTATCAGCAGAATTACTGCTCAGCTACGGACGTGATTTCTGCCGATGCCGGCCAATAAGTTAACCGCCTGTGCACAAAATGCTGAAAGAACTTTGTAGGTTCGCGTCGCGTACTAAGGTAAAGTAGTTTAACTAAAGTAAGTATTCAGTTATTGGACAATAGAACTATTAACTATTTATTTTGTTTATAAATAAACTATTTCCAGTTCTTGTTTTATAAGATTTTTTCACCTTAACAAACCAAGTCTTAAAGTAGATACCCTTAAAAATTATCGATTAGTTCCAAAACATTACGTTTAGAATCGTGAACTCCGAAGCCAATGAACATCTGCAGAACTAAAGGAGCGACCCACGTGTTCCTGACTTTTAAGATATTTGTTTATTCGCCCGTTTAGTACCCCAATCTGATCTGGCGTAACGGGTGGTTGAAGAACACCAACCAACCAATACATCACTAAATAATAGTATTTCAACAGTTATTTTTAACCGACTTCAAAAAGGAGGAGGTTCTCAAATACGCCATTAAAATTTTAACGCAATCATCTCTAACTATCATATTTAGGTCACAATAGTAGTTTTTTTTTAATTTTAAAATATTATTATCATCCCTGAATACGGATTACCGACACAATATGCACGTAATAAAATGTGATGCGCGGAGAGAGTTAATGCAGTAGAGTTGGGTCTGTAATGGTAACATTGAACGCTGCGGAGCAGTGACTCACTGCCCACGGGGTCACGGCGAATTAAACTAACTATCCTGAAGCCTAGTTCACTGATGAGGAACCTAGACATAAGCCACGTTTACGAGCTACTGTTTTTTTTGTCAATGCTTTAACGTATGATTACAACACTGAATGTTGAACATTTAAATAACCCAGTTATTGTTTTTACAGAAAACCTCAATGGTTTTGCTGTCCATAAACATAAAAAAGTGTGTTTTTCAGTTTGATTGATGTCCTTTCTTCATTTTTTTGAAGTGTTTCCTTATGATTTCAAACTCGATGGAACGAAATAATAAGTCCATTAAGACACAAACACATAAATGTGTAACAGAGTGAGATAGAAAACATTATACATTTTTTACCTATTCTAGTTACCATGGAAACTAAATCATAAACCCTACATTTTTCCTAATAGTTCTGATACTCTACATCCACCTCAATCTCTCGTAGGCTACTTTTCATAAATTACACTTCCGCCGTGTGTGAATAAATTGCACAGATTTTTTTTCATTCCACTACAAGTCAGGGATTGACTGCAATCTCACCCGATAGTTAGTGATGATGCAGTCTTAGATGGTAGCGGGCTAACCCGTTAGTCATGTGTTAGTCACAATCGGTTTCTACGCGACATCGCACCGAAACACTATATCGCTTATAGCTGCCCGTTTTTTCGAAAACATACCCTAGCTAAGCAATCATATATAGCAATCAGTCATTTCAGCTAATATATGTCATAATCAACTTGATTATTGACATATATTAGCTGAAATGACAAAGAGTAAGGCAACTTTTTTATCGCAAGACAGCAAAATTTACTCAAGATATTTGTAAAAAACGTGTGTGTACCTACTTATGTACGCGCATTAGAAGTTATACTTCTTTGCAGTAACAAGATAAAAATCTTTTCAAAAATTTTATCTTAAGCCTTATTCAAAAAAGAAGAAAGTTTAGTTATAACGCATTATGTATCTCAATATGGGACCACCAAGTTTCGCTGAACATTAAAATTTTTTGAGATTTTTGTACAATTGAATCACCTAAATCACCGGAATGAGCTTGCAGACTTTGATAGGTAATTGAAAGTGTACAGTGTCAAACCTTTTTTTGAAAAACTTAAATGTCTAATAAAGCTAACTTCAAGGTGTCGGTTTTTTCACTCTGTTATCTCTCACTCGGTTTCGCAACTACCTTCGTCACCGTACAATTTCACTCCCATGATTTTTTCCTAACTCCGCTTATGAAGTATAACTTCAAAAACGTAATAAACGCGGACGAAGAAAGAGGTCAACAGCTGGTCCCTATATAAATTGAAATTTGCATGTTAAAAAGATACAATGTGAAAAAGATAGCACTAACTTTGATCCTCATTATCAATCAATTACTTATTTGGCACGGATTAGCTCTCAGAATGAGAAGAGTTTAGACCGTAGTCCAACACGCTGGCAAAGTGCCGATTGGTGGACAGCACACGCTTTTGAAAACATTATGGTGAACTTTCAGGCATGCAGGTTCCCTGAAGATATTTTCCTGCATCGATGAAGCGAAGGAAAAATGAGGAAAACAAGAGGCATACTTTTGAATGACTATAGAAATAGGTTATATATCTATTATCGTTAGTTTCAGGAATGACGCAACGCGCAGCGCGGTATCAGCAACGTTGCGTCGACGCAAAACTTGGCTCGCGTCTCCCGTTGTTAAATTATTACGGTTTCTCTATAAAACATACGGATATTATTGGAGACCCACGCAGAAATATGATATCTCACAGCATTAAGTATTAAGATTCCGCGCCTATACTACGTACGTATCTAATCATCATCATATCAACCCATTACCGGCCTACCACAGGGCACGGGTCTCCTCCCACAATGAGAGCGGTCAAGGCCGTAGTCCACCAGGCTGGACCAATGCAGATTGGTATACTCCACACACCTTTGAGAACATTATGCAAGTGATATTTTAATTGCTTAAACGTATCTATACTAATATTAGAAAAGCGAAAGTTTGAATGGATGTTTTTTTACTCAATCAAGACAGGACGGCTTAAAAGATCTGGATGAAATTCAGCACAGATATAAATTAAATTATAATATGGAATAGCCTAGGCTAGCTAGCATAGGCTACTTTTAATGCCCAAAAAATATACGTTTTCCGTAGGATAGATTATAAATATGTTTTTGTTTTTCACAGAGAAAGAGGTCAACACGTTTTTTTGCTTCTTAGTGGTAGTTCTGAGGTTAGAGAATAACATGGGCATAATTCCAGTGCGAGTACAAACCCCGACGAGATGGACAGATGACAAAAAACTAGTCGCAGGGAGCCGCTGGGTCCAGATGGAAAAAGACTGTGGTATTTGGAACTCCATGCAAAGTCAGTCGAGCAGTAGACGTCCATAGGCTGACATGATGATGATGATGATGATGCCTTTAACTTCATGGTTAGAGTTTCGATACTCGAAAACGACTCCACGATTGTGTACAAGTAAATCTCATGCTAAGGGATATAACTATATTGATTTAATTTTAACACGACTTGAGAAAGCCAAAAAGTACACCACAGTAACATGCTTCGAGCCCTTTGCTTGGCGCCAAGCGCCATTAGCGCGGGGAGATCAAACGCCAACAGCCGTGTATTTGTGAACCGCTGACGAACCGTGGCGGTGGACAGTTTGGCGTTGGACGTCTGCCAACATCGGCGAATGGATTTCAAGGTTGACTAGATACGGCGATATAGGATGTGACAAAATGTTTATAACGTGTTACGCATTTTGATACATAAATGGTGCCGTTTTAATGCCTTACTTTTCTTAAATAGTTTAAAAAATAAAACGGTACATATTAGATACTAGCGGTTCCCCCGACATCAACTATCGATAAGTTGTGTCACGCACAAACTCTCAATTTACGAACCGTGGCGTCGCTTCACCCTCCAATTTTCAGGTCCTATAGGCCATAGCGTAATTTTAAAACCTTCTTCAAGAATTCAGAAGAATTATTTCAAGAATCTTTCAAATACAAAAATGGACTGTACTATTACCTTGAAACCAACCAAACTACGACACGGGGAACCGAAGCGATCCAGCTTTACACAACTTATCAAACGACTTTTATACTAGCAGTTATCAACTAACCTGAGCGACATCTTTCAGTTGTGCGCGTTGCATCTCCAAGTCCGCGATGCGCTTGAGCGCGGCGTCCGCGGCGCGCGAGTGCGCCTCCAGCCGCGCCCACACGCGCGCCAGCTCGCACTGCGGCTCCACGCGCGGGCTCCACTCGGGCGACTTCATCTGGGGGCGGTTGTTGCTTCACAAGGACCTCGGATTGGTGGTGCTCTACTATTGAGAGGAGTTCAGTTTCCACTAACGAGGAGTTACGTTGTTTACCTCCGAAGATACTCCACCAATGTAAATGGATGTTTTGGTTTGTAGACATCGTCCAATTTTCTTTTCTTTTAATGTGCTTTTGATAGTCGGTACAGTGCTCACTTTAAGTCATGAAAAGCCAAAATCAGAGTCACAACTTGCCGCCTTCGACCTCTGGGGATCGATGTACGCCGAAAGCTAACTATTATAATATTCATTTAAGATGTCGCAGGTTTCCGGGACTAAATTTCACTTTCTATAATTATCCTGATAAACAGACCGCCAATAATCAACGGAAGTACTGAGTATAATAAATCACAGACGACTTTGAGAATTCTGTTTGAAGCTTCTAAGCCTCTCCAAAAACGATGCTATCCGAGCTCCATCAACACAATAAAAGTCGGGTACCCTCGACTCGGAAAACATGGTAGAAGCCCTGCAATATCGCAGCAAACCCACTTACGAGTACCACCGCGGTAATACACTTTATGATTTTCTTAAAAAGTTAGTGTATTACTGGCACGTATAAAATCATTCGTTAAACAACGTTATTTTAACGGCTGTACTGCATTGTCTAGTTCTACGCGCCAGCATATTGCAACCATAAATCAACTCCAAAATTGTGTGTGTCACCTGATGATTTGGAAATTAATTTTGGGCGATAGTCAAATTTTAAGGAGGGTCGAACTAAATGGCAAATGAAACATTTTGAATGTAGGTTAAAATAGGTATCAATTACTTTACAAACCTCGAGATGGGTATCCTTCTGTTCCCGTAAAGACACATCTTCGGTCCTCTCGGACGTACACGCAGAACTGCGTTCGTGCGCACGCTCCAAGCGGCGAGTGCAGCGGGCCAGTTTGTCTTCCAGCCAGCGTGCCTGTTAAATTACACTCTCTATAACCACTTGTAGAGAATCTCATATATCACGCGGATGCATAGGGAGATTCACTAACTTTGCAATTAAAAGGAAATTACAATCTTACAACTTTTAATCGAAAGGTGCGGCTATTCAATCAACAAAAACTCAAGGAGCTTTCACGTCAGACAACTGTCTTCAAGTTTGAAGAAGATATGTTGTGCCGAACAAACAACATGGACAAGAACAAGAAGAAGGACATTATATTGCTATTCAATGTTGGAGTGGGCCAGCCATTAATCGGTAATTTCATACTAAAGTATACCTACAACCATAACAAAAAATAACACATACCTGCTCTTTAACCTTCTCCACCAGTTCCGCATACCTATCTTCCTCTTGACAGCACTTTAAACAAGTCACTTCACTCTGGTCGACTCTTTCACTTCTTAAGGATTCTAACTCTCCAAGTACCGCTCGCATCTTGCTATCCCTTTCATCTATAGTTTTTCTCATTTCTTCTAACTGTTCCAACACTTCTGTTTCTCTTACAGTCTTTTGTTCTAATTGGTTCTCCAAGTTGGCGATAATGTCTCTTAGTAGGGTGATTTTCTCTTCCGTAGTTTTAAGTTGTTCGTCCGCTGCTGCTTTTCTTGTTTCTAAATCGGTTATAATTTGATTCATTTCTCTGGTTTGGGTTTCTAGCTGTTCCACCTGTATAATGATTCAGTTATTATTTTCTACTTTCTTGAATTAACGGGAATAAAAAAACTGAGCATTACTAGCTCACAAGTAGTTTACTCTGCGAAAACTAAGATTGATTTGATGGTTATTTACTAACTGGAAGAAGTGGTGGCTTAACACATTCGCAATCATAATTTCCTGGTTCATCATACACAGTGATCTTTTGTGGGGAGATTTAAATTCTACGGTTTTGTTCCTTGCGACCCGTTAGCTATACACTCAACTCATTAGGTCTACGAACGCTGCGTTTACAGCTGCAAGGTCACCATTCCAGCATCTTGGTACCCCAACGCCCATCGGATTAAGTTGTAAATTGCAATTTGTCTCTAAACTTAATATATCCAAATCAGTTTGTTTTAGTTTCAAGGAAACTCAAAGGCCTCAAAATCATAGCTATGCAAATTGCGAGTGCATTAAAAAATATAGTTTTAAATTGGGACGCTTAAATGAAAATATAAAAATGATCCACAATTGCTGACTACTTTAATACTTCTAGAAATGTTCTAGTAAAATAAATAAAAGTAAATGCTAATTTAAAGTGTTAGTTGGTAATGAGATGGAACTAAGAAGTTTAGCTACAAAAGAATATTGATTACTAGTGCATGCAATATAGTTTCTAAAGGTATGGACGCCGCAACTGTGTAGCTCAGAATGTATTAACCCACCAAGGTCACCACACGAAAAAGCTCTATTCCTCAATGCGATTAAATATCAACTTTATGCTCTGGTCATAGATTTATAAGTACTTTAGAATAAGGAATACTTTTGGCCACAGGCATGATTCCATTGGTGGATTTCAAACACATCCTTCGCTTACTTAATCCTACAGAATCCTGGTGAATATCCTGTTGGATATTCATGAGGATATCACGATCAGGGACGTTATGGATAAGTCAAATTTTATGGATTTAAAGGTTAGATACAGTTTCTCGATAGTTTAGAGGTCTCTAACATCCCTGATTGTGATGCAATGCGATGATTTACCAAAATACAGTTTGAAAAATTGGGTCCTTCGTGTGGGACTTTTATTTTCATTACAACAAAAAAGCTACATAGCGTGTACATGAAAGAGGAAAGTAAGTTGCGACTCACATGTGCATCGTGCTCTCGACAGTTACAAGCCGCGAGGCGTAAACAGCGTATCTGGACACATCCCATTCCCATGTTAAAGTAACGTATGTTAGTGTTAAGCTATCACCATGAAAGAACTATTGTTACAGTGAGTTTCCCTCGTATTTTATTTGTACGCAATAACACGTAAACGCTTTGTAATTTTGATATTCATAAGTACTTATGGCTTCTATTATAAGGCTAATTTTCACTAATTACGGGTATCCACTATGCTTGTGATCAATGAGTACGTATCGCCTTTTAAACATTTGAAGATATAAGTGCTGTAAAAAACTGATTTTCGCAGAAGGAACACCATAAAGTTTCCCTGAGAACGAGCATATAAAGTTAAGTTGTAAGTGGCTGTCTATTTAACATAACGTGTAATTGGTATAAATAAATACTTGGGAATAATTTTATTGCATTCGTCAATACTCCGTCATCATAAGTTAGTAAGAAAATGCTTTCTTTTCATACGAGATCCGTTAACAATCGAGATCCGATTGAGATCGACGTCGAACGTGCAAGTATTGTTTGTTAGTAACGTGCAGCTAGTCAATAAGAAAACTAAATCGTTCACCTTTTTACACGTCTTTAAGTTATAATGCGTCGTGATCTCAACTATATCAAAATCATATCTCAAAATGTTACATGTGTGGCATGCACTGTCAACTTGCTACCAACGGTACTTGTAACATTCACAGATTCCAGTAGAACTGAACAGCTTTGAAGTGCAGGCTCTTAAGATTCCCGTATATATCCCTGAATATGGTAGTTATTATCAAGTGAAATGCATAAAAATAAGTTTATAAATAAAATATTACTATAAATTAAAAGTGCATAAACTATTTAACCGACTTTAAAAAAAACAGGTAACGCAAATTAAAACAATAATTTTGGATTGTATACGCCAACTTAGCAACCCTTATTAGAAACTTAAAATACGCAACCCTTTTTTTTAAGTCGATTGAAATATAAATATAGCGATTTGGATTTTATCATATACACTATAGTTATATATATTATTAAAATTTACGTAACATGCTGCATTGTCGTATTAGGATAACTTTTTCCTGTAATGACAAAAATGTAAGATGGATTAATTATAAAACAGTGCAATATTTTTCTTGACAATTTTAATATTGTTGATAATTTTAGTGCAGAAAAAGACTTAAGTCACATGCATATTGTGTAAAAAAATGTGACAAAATCAAAAAAATATTGCAAATTCTATTTTAAAACCACTCTAGGCCACTGATAAACATTTGGATTTGTTTACGTCCGCTCGGACTACCACACCACACGATTGAAAGCATGCGTCAACGTCACAAAACTTCAGCCGAATGCGTACAGTCCGAATCCCTAACGCAGCCAAAATATGTCAACTGCAAACACAATTTGTGTGACCTTAGAAGTACCCTGAGAAAGCAAAGGCAAAAGAAAAGACCATTAAATAACACTAATAACGACCAAAAATACATCCCAAGGACACACGGATTACTATGCAGTGTCGTATGCACGGTGTGCGCACAGACTAAACTCTTAGCCAACGATAACAGACTGTCTAAAATCTCACCCTAAATTGTGGTTCGGAGGACGTCATGGCAACGAAATCAGCCCCCAGTGACGTGGTTACAAGCCTTGAGTTGGTCATCAGATACGGTCTATCCGGAACGACCACAAACACTAACCTCGCCCAGTATCCTGGCGTTCGTTTGCAGGCGCGCCGCGAGTCGCGAGTTCTCCTCCCGCATCTCGTGCAGGCGCGCCGCGAACTCGTCCCGCTCCGCCTCCCGCTCGGCCGCTTGCTCCTCCACGAAGAGCCGCGTGCACTTCAGCTGGCGGTTCGCGGCCTCCAACTACACACATAAAGCTCCATTTAATCAAAAAACGATTTCCAAGCAGTCCAACTAACGAGGAGTGAAAATTAATGTGGCGCGATAGGGGGGATAGTTTTTTGAAATGGAAAAATTATTGTTATCATCTCAATTGTTCTTTCACAGTCCGGCTGTCTTAACTTGGGATTTCCACACTCTTATACCGTAATAATAGACCGTCGTGGAGCTAAGCATATAACATGATTTTACCTGCTTAAAACCAAGCACTGGCAACGATACTTTTATTCAGCTTTTATGGTGTTAGGCATTAGACTTAAGGTTCACAACTAGTTTCAATACACGGTTGGCCATCTACTAAAATGGACACATCCAGAAAGTCCTAGCTAGGAGTATCGGTCGCCCTAAACGCCAATGTATGGTGTTATCAATCCATACAATTTTAAAGATTAACTTACACGCAAAACCAGACTGTTCAAATCATTGGAAATGGAGCTGTAATGGTAGTGATCCACGGAGCCGGATAATTAAAAGGGCTGTAGCATCATTTATTTTAATTATCTTTGTAGCAAGGCGCTGCACCCTAACGGTACAAGTCAAGTGCGTTATTTTTGCGTAACAAAAAGCTATAACTAAATTACACTATAACGGCCATGCTTATAGTATAAATAATTAAAAAATATTTTTAAGCAAGTGCTTGCAGTAGCATTCGTGGGTACCTTTTCACAACACACGCTGTGCACTGGCGAAACATGTTTCAGCTCCTGACGCATGTAGTGAACAATACAATTTATCCTATTATAACTTAAAGCATTACATAAAAAATAAAGAAGCCTGGGAATGGATCGCTTTAGCAACTGTGATAGGGCGATAGCAAAATATTATGACGGCTGTGTGTAATAATGGTACCATACTACCATCATATTTTTGTATACTTTTGACGGATAGCTGCATATGATTATTTTTGCATATTGAATTGTTTTTTTTTGCTAAGCAAGCTCTGACTTGCAATGTTAGCAAACCTTCTTATCATTTAATAGCTTTAAGTTTTCATGTAAGTGAATATTGTTCTTACGAAAACACTGCAATAGGCAAGTTTTTTGCGGGCCTCTTGACTCGCGGCCCAATTCATAACTTTTTGAATAAATTGTCAACTGGTCTCCATACGAGGCTCATTATTTGACAGTTTGCAAAAGTTGTAAGGAGAAAGTGACAACGCGTGGCGGGTACCTGTTGCTGCATGTCGTCCCGGTCGCGCAGCGCGGCGTCCAGGTCGTGCGCGAGGCGCGACAGCTGCGTGCGCGGCGACGACACGTCGTCCAGCGAGCGGCACGCGCCCGCGCCCGCGCCCGTGCCGTACCTGGCGGGAGCGCGCGGGACGAGTTAGCACAAGACTGCGGTCTTATGCCTGTTTTCACTAAACCTATGAAACGCTGGGATCCTACGCCTAATGATTCGGGTGATGCGTACAGAAAAAACGCTTCACCGACCCTTAGATGATGTCTGACGACGTTAATCTGCCTTCCGAACCGGTGGTAGAATCACTACAAACAGACAGACTTGACGTTTCAAAAGTGCTTATATTAGGCCTACTTGAAATAAATGAATTTTGAATTTTGTTAGGCGCCATCTAAAGTAACGACACCGGTTCGGCAGTGCGTAATCCTTTGGGAGGGAGAGTAGACTGACACTTGAAAGTAAACTGACCGATGAAAGAAATATAAATTCGGTTTTTTAATAAGTTTAAATTTATACGAAAAATTAAAATACAAACACAATATTCCACACCTTGGTGAAAGAACCATAGACGACAAGTTAGGTCATATGAGTGAAAATCGATCGGTGAAAGGTAAATGTATGCCCAGGAATCTCCTTCAATTAGTTATTGCCTTGTTCGTCGTTAGTGAAAACGGGCAGATTATGATCCTTATTGATAATCGCACCGAAAATAAATCAGTAGTATAGGATTAACTACTTCTGTCTTTGTATTTCTTTTGTTTTTTTTTTTTTTCCTAACTTCATTGTGGTGTACAAATAAAGAGTTAAATAATAAATAATAATAATAATAATTAACAACTTTACTAAGGAAACTTATAATAAGACACGATGCAATTTACTATGGAAGTGCTTTAACTTGGAAAGTAGATAGTAGTAACAACTATTAATATTAACAATATAATATAAATGTTTCATTAACTAAAATCGATTTAATTATAAATATACATTTTATCGGCACTCATACAGTGATTTAAAAGAGATCATTGAATCATAAGAATTATAAATAAAATTGATGATCCATGTCGTTACATAGATCATCAGGGTTGAATTTAATTTCTAATGCAATCGTATCGTTATCATTTTAATATGAAAACAAACGAACCCCTCAGCGATGACATCTGAATGTGCTGAATCTCGTTCTTCGAGCAACTGTGCGATCTTCACTAAAGCAGCTTCGAGGTCTGACCGAAGTAGATTTTCTCTTTTTAGACAATCCGACATTGATTCTTCCATGTTCTGTTATATACAAAAAGGGGCATAACTAAATTACCTTCCTAGTCAAATCTAAAATTGATGAGAATAAAACACAAAGATTAAAAATACCTTCATCTGCAGCTTACAGTTTTCGCAAGGCTTCTGTTTGTAGTCCAAGTCTAACTCCTTAATTTGCACCGTATTCGATTCCAGCATTTTTGACTCTTGGCGTGCTTCTGGAAATAGATTATTAGTAACATATAGCATATTTCAATATAGCAATTTTGCAATATGGTAACGAGAAGTAGTAGAGTTACACATTCAGTTCTAGAGTTATGTTCTCAGTATGCGTAGACCGGAGCCCAGTGGCGTGCACTTCATACATGCGCAAAAGCACTGCTTACCCTAAAATTGATATATAACTCGTATAGGAGGAGGATTTTTGGCATTTTATGCAATTTTCCTGTCGTATGCATACCCTGGTAAGAAACCCAGTGCACTCCACTGCCGGAGCCTGATAATAATCAGCAGAGGACATTACGTAAGTGCCGATACACGGCATTTGAACATCCTGGAGGTTCTTATGAAATCGATCATAACTATAAAAGATTTTCTTGTGACAGACTAACTACAACGAAACGGCTCAACGTAGAAATTTAAATCGTCTAGAGTTCTACTAAGAAAGGATTTATTAAAATTCCAACATCATGAGTTTAAATAAAGTAAACATGAGTGATTCAGTTTTTGAAAATATGAGTAGTATTTTCAAAAACCGTAAAACGGGTAAAATAGGACAGATTTTTTTTATCAAAGGTTTTTCGTTTACAAGATATTTTACACGTTCTATCCACGAAAATTAGAGTTTTGGCTTTTATTTTCTTTGCGTGTAACTTGTTTTCTGGAGACCAGAATCAAGGGAAATTTTCTTAACCTGACTGGGTTTACTCAAATTCTAGACCCTAGGAACGTCTCTGCTATCTATCTATCTAACCATGGCTTACTAATAATAATACTATCTACCACGAGTGAATTTCTGCTTGAATGGTTTTATTTGGATAATATAAAAATAATGCGGATAAGTGAGATGAAGACGGAATATCAGTAATTCAATGCAGACTTTGTACAAAATGGTCAATCCAATGGAAGAATAGGTATTTCCCCAGGAATAAGCCATTGATTAGATTGATGATGATATCAGCATTAAAATATGATCACACTCACTGCTGTTAGTAAGTCTTGCGGACAACTCGAGCAGATCCTGAGCCTCATTCCGCAGCCTCTTCAGCGAGTGCTCGAGCTCGTTCTTAATGTCCAAGCTGATATCCCGCTGCTGCTGGAGGAACCCCGCCACTCCCTCCTCGTCCAGGGAAACCAGGATAGAGTCAAGGTCAGGTGCGAAGTGGACGTGTTTGCCTCGGGACACCACGCTCGTATTCAGGTCTGTTTGGTTGGGACTCGATGGACGAGAATCTAAGTCGGTTGTTCTGGAAAAAATATAGTTTTAAAATAAACATGGACTGTCTAGAAGCTTCGAAACATTTCTTGACGAGGATGTGAAATAACTTTTAAGTCACAAAAACTGCTATATCTATATCAGTAAGGTTTTAAGTGTCCATTTAAGTAAACCTAATTCATAAATTAGTTAATTCATTCGTTACTTATTATACCTCTTGCAATACTTCCTTTGCCTTTTGAAAGAATCCAATCCTTGCCTTTTGCAATCAAAATTTCGGTTTTTGTCTACTTGAAGTCGGAGCCTTAGTATTGGCATGATATGGATGCTATATTTAGATCAGTACGTTTATTTGTCAAGTTTGCTAAGATATAGCCTCCAGATGATACTCATTTGCACAATATTTGTCGGCACAAGCACGACTTGATATGCAATAGACATTGGAGTCATAATATCTGTCAGTTAGTTTAACATATGCAAGAAGCGCCGCTCTGCCGCGTGTAAATATGTCTGTAGGTGAGCTAAAGTTAGTATTTGCGAGACTACCGCGTAAGATCACACTGGGGATTATACGTCCTGCCGCTTTACTGCACACATTTGTAGCGAAGATACGACAGTCGACGTGGTGTCTTGTTAGACATTTCTAGTTCTGATATAACTGATATAAGTTTTTCCACAATTATTCCTCACTGCTTCAGTTATTAACTTATTAAGTCTTCAAATGGATGGGTGACCTTGAAAATTTGGCTGTACATTACTAAAAAATACTACCGTCCTTAAGGTAGGATAAAATCGTGCACAAATTGGCCGCCGTCGTCGAAGCAGTCCGACTATAGAAGCCGAAAAGCCGGACTTGCGTTACAATAAATATCTCTTTTGAATTTTGCTCGACTATTTCGAAATGCAATTCACAAAATAATGAATACTTGATAGCAATTAGAAATTGAACACGAAGTTTTAAGTTTTGCGCAATGTATGGAGAGTGAGTATACAACCACTACGGTACTCTAGCAGGTAGACTCTGTGGTAGCAACCGGCTTGTAGAATAACTTACTGATGACATATTTATTTTGGGTAAGCGCCGAAATATCACGATCGTGATTTTTGAATAAGTAAAACGCTTCACACGGCGGCTTTTTCGTTGGTTTTTAATCCTGGCAAACAGCGCATAGAAACTTTTTACCAATCAATCTAAATTTTAATTCATAATTCGCGTCTTTACTTTATATTAGTGTTTTTCAAAGATAAGTTGATATTGTCATTTAGCACAACAAGAACGTTAACTTTTAAAGGTCATAAACGAGGGAAATTAGTCCTTTAGGTAACTGGGTTTGCTCAAATTCTAGACCCTAGGAACGTCACTGCTATCTATCTATCTAACCATGGCTTACTAATAATAATACTATCTACCATGAGTGAATTCCTGCTTGAATGGTTTTATTTGGATAATATAAAAATAATGCGGATAAGTAAGATGAAGTCACCGAAATCTCATTTGTTAAATATGCAGTTTAGGAGTTACGCTAGTCAAAATTATAAACAATTTGCTTTGTCGTGATAAGATAATAGAAATGGAAACAGCTAACAACGAATGTTGTTAATTTCTGGTGACCAATAATGTAGTATGAAAAGTATTCTACCTAGCAAAAATTTTACTCTTCACCTTTTCAACAAAATTATGCCAAAAAACAAGTTGATAAGTTACTGAGTTAGGGCGTTCAGTCGGACAAATAAACAAGTAAACAAACACACTTACGCTTTATTATATTAGTAAGGATTATACATAAGTGTATAAGGATATATATTAGTAAGGATTATACATATGGTAAACGCAGCGTAGGTCGGCCCCCAACGAGGTGGACAGATGACATCAGGCGGGTCGCTGGGAGCCGCTGGAGGCAAGCGGCCCAGGACCGTGTATTGTGGAACTTCCTACAAAGGACCTATGTCCAGCAGTGGACGTCGATTGGTTGACATGATGATGATGATGATGATACATAAGGGTCTTTGAAAACCGTTTTTGAGAACTTATTTACGTCTAACAATAGTTACAGCCTCGAGGCGATGGACATGTCGCTAGTGTAGAGTGCGTCTCAAACTTAGCGAATCGCACCAAATTATTAATTTAACTAGACGTTGGCGGTTCGCCAAGGCGTGTGCATCTTGAATGCATCCTATAATGCGAGGGTTTCCTAGAAACGAGCGACGGGTATATCAAGCTAAATAACGCATTTGTATCTCAATAAATCCGTGTCTCTCAGTTTGCGTTTGGACTGAAAACAAAGCAAGCTGTTATATACCACTTGTCTATACAACGAACGCTCGACATTTCTCAGCTACTACCGGCTGGTAATTAAGGTTTTGTATAAGAAATTGCTACGTTTTATTTTAGCGCCATATTTTTTCGTTATGCTCTATCTATCTTATGGTAGGGTCCGTTTCCGCGGATGCATTTCGACCCTCATGATCTCTTGTACTCGCACCGTCCTGAAATCCCCCTTACCATAAATAGCTTCAATTGTAAGCTGTGGGCCAATATAAATCTCTCAGCTTAATCTAAATCACTCAGCGGCACGTCTCTGTCAGCTAGCCACAGCCGAAGCATCCCACCAGACCAGGCTCTGCGGGTATCCATCCTGGGACCTACAACTTGCAAGCACTGCGAGGAGCACAGAGGCGGTGTGAGCACTCACCGGTCGGCCAGCAGCGGGCCCAGCAGGTGCGCCAGCACGGTGCGGTTGAGCTCGTCCTCCGCGCTCGCGCAGTACGCCAGCAGCTGCGCCACCGCGCGCTGCAGCGCCGCCGCCACGCGCCTCAGCCCGTCCCTGAAACACCGCCACCTCGCGTGAGCGCACTTTGTGACCGAGCGCCTCCGGGGAAGTGCCGTCGCCACGCTCGTCTCTGCCGCCAAGCGGCACCGCTGCAACACATTACCCATCCACTACAGACGCATAGGTATGGTCCACCACGCTGGCCTAGTTCTGATAAGACTTCACACGCCCTATGGGCCTCATAAGAAGCTCACTCAGCGAGCGATGGAAAGAGCTATGTTAGGAGTATCTCTACGTGATCAAATCAGAAATGAGGAGATCCGTAGAAGAACTTAAGTTACCGACATAGCAAAGCTTAAGTGGCAGTAGGCGGGGCACATAGCTCGGAGAACCGATGGACGTTGAGGTCCCAAGGTGTTGGAATGGCAACCCCGCACCGGTAAATGCAGCGTTGGTGGTCATTGTGGCGGCGGCGTAAACCCTGCAGTTTTTATTTAATTATAATTTACGGACCAAACAGCGCACCTTATGGTAAGTGGCACACAGAGCATGCAAGGAGCACGTCCTGCAATAAGCCACTCTGTGTCCATAAATTTTTGGCGTAGGTGTTAAGCTAAATGTGCCTGTAATCACACCGTCAACCACGCCCTTCAGACCGGAACACAGAGTTACAACAATGCTGCTTAGCGGGAAAATAAACATTCTTTGAGGACATACGCTGAAGTGGGCTAGTAATGAGATGATAGATGATAATGACAGCTATACACAAAAGTTAGAAAGCTGTAAACAAATTACCTCTCCTTAGTGACCTCCTCGAGCTGTCGGTTTTGGTCGAAACTGTTGTTCCGCCTCTGGCGCCATTTATCCGCGTCGCCTGCCGCCTCGTCGCGGATACTCAACTGTCGACAAGCAAATGAGTTGTTTATACATTATTTATGAAACAGCAATAGACTAGTGGTAAGGCCTCCTTTTCGGGGACTCGATACCCGACACGCACCTCTATCTTTTCGGCGTCATGTTCATTGCCTAAGAGGCTATATCAGCTCTCAAATCAACGTTGATAGTAGATTATCAACGAATTCTCAGTAGACTGGGAATTTCAGCTTCATTAACGGTGATGATAAGGTTCCTGAGGTAACTTTTGTCCAACTTTCAAAAATAAAGTAAGTATAAAGTTTTTCACTGCACTTTAGGTGCACAAGCGACAGTACTGTTTCCCACTATTGCAGCAATGTACGCATCAAAAGTGCCATCTATGGGCCTGCTTAAATAAAGTTTTTTTTTACTTTGACTTTGAATTTACAACTAGATAGAACTCTTTTGATGCCATACAATTTGTAGTTAACTTACACGCGATCGAATAAGTAAACATAGGTAGAATATAATATCATAAAAATACATCCTTGCCAAAGAAGACGAGGAGAAGCAGATACCCACGACTAACTCACTCTGAGTATTTTAACTAGTGTTGCCCAAATGCAAGAACAAGACGAGACTTAGCCAGTCTTGGTCTTGGTCTTGCGCCAATACACCTGGTCTTGGTCTTGGTCTTGGTCTTGCGCTCGCAGTCTTGGTCTTGGTCTTGGTCTTGCAGCAAGAGTCTTGCAAGTCTTGCAATTACCTATTAGTCTATTACTATTTATTAAAGTTTACTTTAAATCTTAGAAAAACGTATTAGAATTGGAACATTGTGAGCTTGAATTAACATAGCCATAGTAAAGATCAAGCAGATTAATAAATAACTGAAGATTTGATAAGAAATTCGAAAAATCAACTGACCTATATGTCGTTTTCCATGGAAGTAACTGTTTCTTAATAAACATTTATGATTTATAAGCTTACATTTGCTAAAACATGTAAAAAAACAAATTAATTACAATAACTTGACTGTATTTTAAAGAACAATACTTATCTGTCTAGAAAGAGATTGAACCCTCAACTTATAAGAAATTTAATAAAAGAGTTTTACGATTTATCATTTATTTGAATAAAAAATAAAATACAACACAAATCAACAGCTTTATCATTAGGTTATGATACTTTATATCAATTCTTTTGACCAAGAATTAATACAAAGTAACCATCTGGCTGACTCATCACTTAACCTATTTCTATGTTTTCTAATTACTAATGATGCTTTAGAAAATAACCTCTCAGCAGGTACTGAAGTTGCAGGTATTGAGAGAAAATCACGGGCCATTTTCGATAAAATCGGATACTCTGTCTCATGCGTCCTCCACCAATCTAAAATCACCAATCTGAAACTTATTTATTCTTTGGAACACCTGTAGGTACTCTTAAAATTCGAAATTATTTTGCATGAATAGTGTCAAATGTTATGATTTCGGCGCGGCGGCAACGATTGTTTTAGATTTCAAAAGAAGCCGCCGGCGCGTGTATCATAACCATGTACTTCCGAAAAGCGGCAAATTTCTTTGAGAAGTAAGTACAAAACCTTTGATGCCGCATTATCAAAGTGCCGATGGTTAAAACATAACTATGCATGCACTCAGTTTGATTTTAATAGATATTTTTTTATTCGCTATGTTTATGGTATTAGTCGTAATGCGCATAGGTCCAGTTTTTCATATTCTTTGATATAGTTTTTTGCGTCTCATAGAATTCCTAAGCGTACCTACCTACCTATACACCGAACTGTTACACCTAACTACTCCGTGAAATAGCGCTAAGTCCTAGCTGCAAGACGCAAGAGTCTTGCAGGCTATGTCTTGTTCTTGCTCAAGTCTTGCACGGTCAGTCTTGGTCTTGGTCTTGCTAAAAATACGCGGTCTTGTTCTTGGTCTTGGTCTTGCAAAAACGCAAGAACAAGACCAAGACTGCAAGACCAAGACTGAATTTGGGCAACACTAATTTTAACTATAAGAGATAACTTAAAACTAAGTAGGTGGGTACTTAGTCAGATTAATTTATTCTCTTAATTTTATTAGGTTTGTTATTTAATGCCATCTTCAAGAAGCTTTTATAACAAATTAAATAATAATAGTAAAAAAAATGTATGAAACGTACCAAAAATTTTCTCAGCATAACCATGTTGTGACAGTTACATTTTGAATGCAACGGTTTACACATGGATGTTTTCACAAACACTCATTTCACTTCACTAGTGTTTCTTTACTATTCATAAAGAATCGTCTCAGTTAATTTGCGAACACTAAGTAATCACTGAGTATTTCGGGAAGGAAGAAATTATGACCAAGTGGTGAAAATAAAATGAATGCAAAATGAAAAATCTGTATTGAATAGGTTCTATTAAGGTCTTTGTTTTAAACTCTGATTTTGAACTAAGACCTAATGGTCTTAGTTCAAAATCAGAGTTTATATATTATGGTTATGCTATGTATTAACTTTTCTATGTGCGTTTTTAGCAATTCAATTATCACTTGGTTCAACAGTGAAGAAAAACATCGTGAGGAAGGAACCTGCATGCTTGAGAGTTCTCGATAAATTTCTCAAAGGCGCGTGGAGTCCACCAATCCGCACTGGGCAAACGTGGCGGACTACGGCATTAATCCCTTCTCATGGTGTGAGGAGACCCATGCACTGTATTGGGCGTCTAATGGGTTGATATGATGATGATGATGAAGAAACATACTTTCCTTACTACCGACACGAGGTAGGTTTATAGAGTATTCCTTAACCGGTACTTAAGTAACTTAGTAATCTATTTAACGGAAACGTTAAATTAGAAATCAAGGGCTAAATATTAGTCAAGGAATAAATAAAACCAATGCCGTTTAACTATAGTATTTAAATAATAATAATTAGATATTAATGCCTTCGTATGGAAGCTTTAAATAGCATTAGCTGAAAGTTAAGTGCTACAAACGAAATTCAAGAGCAGTTAATTCAATATGATTAAATTTTTTTTTTTTCCGTCATCTAATAATATTCACCTTATCTTAATATATATGCGTTTATTATTTTTTATATTTATTTCATATTTATTTGTGTAATTTTTGTTTATATATTCGTATTTGAATGTAGGTTTATATCTATCATTTAAATCCCTACTAATAAACGTATGAAAGCGGTTGCACAGTAACATTATCTTTTATCTTCTTTCTAATGTCAAATTACAGATAAGAAATAGAATAGAGAGAAACATTGTTTTTTTTAGTTATAATTGACGGATAAAGGGGATGGTAATGATGGTAAGTGAAAATTCATGAACCAAACCAAATGGAATACACCAATGCTGCTTGGCGGAAGAAATAAGCATAGCGGTTTTAGTAAGCGTACGAGCTCTGGCACAAAAAACTTCACTACTTAATATAATTTGTTTAACTAATCACCAGTTAAACTATGTTTTAAAGTAACGCCATAGTACGTACAGGCTGAAGTCAAACAACAAACAAGGCAAAACCGCAATAAACGCAGGAAAATTTTATTACATTATTTAAATAAACACTGATAGGTGTAACTTCCTCAACAGGTACATACACATAGTATTAAAGAGGTATTTTTATTTAATATATTATTACATATTTTAAATGTCACTGGTCTAAAAGACTCTTATGTATCCACACGTAGGAAAAAAATTTTTCTTCATTAAAAATCGGCTAAAGAAAAACATGAAATCCGTACGTTACGCGCATAAAACTTTTTAAGACTTTCGCGGTAAAAGTAAAATCGAAACTTCTCTTATCCGTCCGTCAGAACAGCAGGAAACCATGCCGTCTGTACGTAAACAAGTAACAAAATAAACCCAGCTGCGCACTGAAATAATGCCGGAGAAAAAACCAAAACCATGTGTGGCCCATCCCATGTACATTTAGATCCGTGCCAATCGTATTGTTGTCTCGAGTTATTTTAATATCTATCCCCTTTGTATTGGAGTTAAGATTACTTGAGCAATTTTCGCAAGATTAAAATTTAGGTCGGCATACACTTTCAGTGTTAAAAGACCTTGTTTGTGGATTTGTTGCAGTTGTTACCCGTTGTTTTGCTTTCGAAGGAAATCAATAAAAGATTACTTACTATAATATGCAAAGGTTTTTTAGTTTTTTTTGTCCTTCTTTCGACCTGATTTTTGCCTTAGAGTTAGTTGAAAGGACAGGTACATCGAATTTTTATCCCAGGAAAACAAGCGGTTCTAACGGGATTTTAAGCAATTAAATCGCACATGCTTTAAAGGCGAAGATTGAGTATACGCTTTTATAATATGATTCCTAAGGTGATTTTGGACCTACCAATGCACAAGTTTAAAGAATTTGTTAAAACACATTTATTACAGCGAGGTTACTATACAATTGATGAATTTTTTAATGACAAGGTTGCTTGGAAGCATCCGGCTCCGCTTTCAGCTCTCACAAGATAGAAAAATTAATGTTAAAATGCAAAATGTAAATAGTTGATGTTGGAAAAGAGCAACTGCTGAGTTTCTTGCCGGATTCTTCTCGGTAGAATCTGCCTTCCGAACCGGTGGTAGAATCACTACAAACAGACAGACTTGACGTTTCAAAAGTGCTTATATTAGGCCTACTTGAAATAAATGAATTTTGAAGGAAAATCTTGTGGAAACCTGCATGCCTGAGAGTTCTCCATAAAGTTTTCAAAAGGAGTCTGAACTGTCTACACTTCACAACGTCACGTCCACGTGGTGGACTACGGCCTAAAGTTTTCCTATTCCGACCCGTTCCGACCCATTTCCCAGTACTTGGTATATAATGATAAGTAAGATCACGTATGAATTAAGATAGATCTTGGGGTCTCATGATACCCCTCCCGCTCGATCGACAGACGAAATTGCTATTAGATGTGATTGTCGCAGGTATTTTAATTCTTCTACTATGAGTTAGCACTGGTCTGTAATCTGACACGGTACATGATGAGAAATCTAAGATGCTAGCGGGCTAACCTCTTAGGGGTATGGCAGCTTTGTTATATCCATACCCCTACTTGGTTACGACGTTACGCGGAACATCTTTATAGGGGTTCAGTAGTAATTGTAATAATAAAACAACGCTACCGAATTGCTTTAACAGCGGATGCTCATTAAATGTTTCATAATAAACTACTATAAACAACAGGTCTAATTGTATACGATTTTTTCATAAGACACAATAAAGATTTATTAATTAAAGATTTATTAGATTTTTTACAATTACTTAACCTTTCCGGAAAGTTCCATTTAATTCGAATTTTGAACAGTTTCAGTCTTCTAGACTGTCAATCGATTGGTCGCAACCTGTAGGAAAACCTTAACGCTGTTAACTGGACGGCGCAGTTTGAGTTTAAACATAAATATCAGGAATGCAATACAAATAATTCCAGTCATTATAGTCATTACCACATTAGAATTAAGGGATGTTTTTGAATAAATAGTGACAATAACGAAGGGGACGGTTGAGCGATGATGAATATACCACAGATCCTGTATGGGCATAAGATAAACAGATGTAAAAGTTTGTAAAGAAACAGTAAGGTATTATTATAGTAACGTTAAGAGTGATGGCACCTGTTACTGAATTTGGTTATTGTGAATAGCATGTATTAGGCAATTTCGTGTCATAGTGCAACGTTACTTAAAATATTTATAGGCGACAAAATATGTAAAGATATTTATATTATCTATATATATAAAAGAGAAAGTGTATGGGTATGTTCCGTATAGGCTCCGAAACGGATGGACCGATTTCAATGAAACTTTCAGGGAATCTCCGGATTGACGTGGCGAGTAATCCTGTAAGTTTGGTGACGATCCGAGCACTTCTATTTTTGAACTGTCAAACTGTCAAATACAGCTTTTATTTACTATGATGATATTCGATTGTTGGGTGTACATGGGTGTAGATAATGATCATCACCCGCTCGAGAAGAGAACAGAAGAGAATGAATACGGAGAGAAATAAATGATTTAATATATTATGAGACTTAAATGTAACGTTGTTGTTTAAATAAAATAAAGCAAAATCTAGCCCGGCGAAGCGGGCTGGGTACGCTAGTTTTGTATATTATTGATGTGAAAACATCTATAGGCAAGGGTAAACTTTATTGTTGGCGTGGCGATACAGGCCGTAGTGACGCATCGCCACGCTATATATGCAAGAAAAGTTGAGTTGTCGCGATATAACATAAATTTTTAAATTTGTAATATATTTTTAATTTTATTTTGTTTTTAATAAAAATGTTATTATCAGTCATTATTTTATGGAACAAATTTTTATTGCTTTTTCTTTTCTTTTATGCATATAACTTATATAAACAATTTCAATGTTTCACATCTGCCAGGCGTCCCATGACGGCTCACACATTTTTTTATAAGTTTAAAGGAGCACGTGGATAAAGTAACTAGATATCATATTTTCTTCTGGCTTGCTTTACAATTGCAACTTTTTGCAGACTGAATCTTTTTATAGCTAGTGGAAACATAGGCTGTGTTTCATTTCAGTAGAAGTAAGTTTTACTACATACTATGTTACTTCCGCCTTGCCGGCTTTTCTCGGTGGAATCTGCCTTCCGTCCCGATAGTAGTCACTACAAACAGACTGACTTGACTGACGGTTAATAGTGCTTGCAAACTGGGCCTACTTGAAATAAATGATAAAACAAAATTTTTTTTGAACAAACAAATAAATAAATCTTTTCTCTATACAACGTTTCACTATATAGCTATATGTATATAAATAATTTAACAAATCCCGCTTCATTTTTACCGGGGATTATTTGTAGGGATTATTTGTAATAAATACTTTAATGATGTAGTACATAACTTTAACATGAGATGTTATAGATAATGAATTTCAAAGGCAAAACTTTGCTCCTTTACGTTATTCATTTATATTTATACCTATTTGCCTGTATTTTTTGAATAGTAGCCTTATGTTGTATTCGTGATACTTTAGCTTTATATTTGATAAAAATACCGTTAAAATAGGTATTATAGTGTCGAAGCATATTGGGTAAGAACAAGCAAACAAGAAAATTTTCCTTTTCATAATATTACCTAGTGGATTAGTGAAAATGGATATAAAATTATTAACAGCACATTTATCTGTTAAAGTATTTAAACCTCGTGTAAAACTGGTGCTTTGCCGGCCTTTCAGTTGGCGGTAACGGCTCGATATGCTATTCAGCGTGGGACCCTCCGCACCAATTCGTAATCAATAAATAGCGGCTGGGGGCTACAGATTTCACTTTATAGGAGCCGGGACGTATCACGGTGAGAGGGGACTTAAGAGAACAAACATTATGGACGTGTATTCGTTTAAATAGTCTGCAAGTCTTTTGGTAATGTTGATTCTACAAGGCTAGTAAAAAAATCCCGATTTACAACCTCCGTGAGGCAGAGGAGAGTGTTGTTGTTTCATTAGACGGAGGTCTGGTCTGGCAGAAAGCTTCGGCCGTTGACTAATTCAATTCCGTTGTCTATTGGTCCGGGCTTATCTTTGGAACGGGTAAATTGATTTTGACTGGACTTGAAAAATGAAGTAGACGGTTACACAGAGCCAATACATTCGTTAACTTTTCATTTTGTAAATCAACCCCTTACGGGTTGACATAGGAATGGAAATTTTGTATGTGGGGGTGAAACCTGGAGTACACATCATATTTTCATTTCCCAAAATTTGAATTTTGTACAGTAAATTCTATTTAATAGTGTTTTATAAAGTGCTTATACAGTACGCCTTCTTGAAATAAATGAATTTTGTATGGCCTCCGAGCAAAAAAGCACACAAAACATACGGTCGGGTTATTATAAGTAGTATGTGTTAAAACCCGCCAGCCCGCTTCAAAACAGCTTTCCTAGGAGAGGGGGGTGGGCTGGGTGCAGCAATAGGACGTTAATATACTGAGGATAATAATGAAAAATATAACAATGAGGATTGTTAAACGATTCAACACAAACTTCCATTGACCCGCCACTGGCAAATCAACGAGCATTCGGTCACTAATATTTTTAGACGCCGCTGCACTAATCATAACACTGCAAACATCTCATGAATAACCGCCACGTCTCGTTTGAACTCAACGGCCACTTATCACGAGTTCCATTCAATTACTCTATCGATGCAACGCAACAATTTGTAAAACGCACTGTTAAAATGAACCTTATATTTTAGTGACACCGCAGTGGTAATTCGCGCGCACGCAATGACGTCATACGCACGTAACGCGTGCGTCCCCATGAACGGTCAACGCGGCACTGAGGAAGTTCTCTTGATTGTTTGTTATGGGATTTCGTCCTCCAGCCTCCTAGACTGCGATGTCCCTGTCCCTTTAAAACGTTTTGTTTGTATAATACATTTATAAAAGTTATTTCCTTTGGGCGATATTACTCATTATGTAAGTTACACTGACAATATCAAGCTGTTTAGTAGATTTTTATAGTTTAGCATAAGACAATTAATTTCTCACTCTATGACACAGGCCCGTGCGTACCTAACGTGATCTCCGAGGTACACGGGCAAAAAACGCCAATTTCCTATCTCTGAGCTGTTACAGAGAAATTAAATTAATTATTGTCCAAGTGTAGTAGAGCTTTTTGTGCCAGAGCTTTTCCGAGGAAGTACACAGACTAGAAAACAGCATTGTAGCAGCAATACTGTGTTCTAGTCTGCGTACTAACTGAAACTGTGTACTGTAACTGTGTACTGTAACTGTGTACTGTGTGTGTGTAAGAAGGGTGTGGTTGCCGGTGTAATAACATGCATATGAGGCTTAACTAATAAGCTTTAAGTTGATGGCCACGTGCATGCTCCGCGAAGTGTTGCTCTTTTTATAAGCGATGGCTTCACACTTACCATCAGGTAAGCCATCTACAAACCATTAAAAAGTCAACTCAGAAATCTAAGCAAGGACTCCATCGAGCTTGCCAAAAATAAAACCAATACGGCAGTAAAAATTATACGAAAACAAGAATATCTACAATTAGTAGTCTTTTTACACGCTAATATTAGCTTCACCTGTATGTTTGTATGTATGTTTATAACCTACTCCTTTACTAAAAGGTAGAAATTATTTTGGTTTTTATGCCAAGCGTATTTTAACTTATTATATTAGTAACAATGATAATAAGAACATCGTAGGGAAAAATATAAGGACATTTCATATATCTTTTAGGTACATTGGACTATTGCTCATTTTTTATTGTAAGTTGAGAAGGCGTTTGAGATCATCACCCCCGTTATGGTTACACGGTCGTTCTTGACATCTGTTTGTAACATGAACAAACACTATCCTTAACAACATTAACAAATAATAAATAAGGGCTCGCCTTATAACTAATAATAAATAGGTACTCTTACGTCGTATGAGAAACGAGGAGACCCGTAGAAGAACTAGAATTACCAGTCGAGTCGCGATGTTGTCGGATTACATAGCTCGAGGAATCGATGGACGTGGAGGTCCCAAGGTGCTAGAATGGCGGAACGAGTCGTTGGGAGCCGCGCAAGCGGCCCAGGATGATTTTTGAACTCCCTAAGAAAATACCTACGCCCAGCAGTGGAAGTCAATCGGCTGAAGTGATGAAGATGACCCTTAAGCGTCATATGAAAGCTCGGAATTAATTACCGGGCGACAGCGAAACTAAAATTTGAGTATTTATATCAAAGGAATAGAACAAAAACAAAAAGAATTTTGACATCTTCGACCAATGTGTGTTGTTGAGTACAATTCGCCCCCATCGGAAAGAATGATCAAGGGTTTAGGGTTTACTCGCCTTGCGCCTCGCCTTGCCTTGCCTTGTTTTGGACTCATAGGGGTCGAGGTGATATTTCCTCACTCCAGAAAAAATTACCTCCGAACCAAATATTTTTTACTTCCACCACTGGGCCACCGTGGTCGACTACGGCCTTAACCCCTTCTCATTGGGAGGAGATGATGATGATGAAATACTTTGGTCCGTCGATTTACACCTAAGAATCTTCTTACTCCAAGACTGATAATTCAATCTGCTATCAGAAAGTTTTCGATTAATTTGATTATTATTGATTTTGGTCGTTCGGTATTGTCGGTCTGTCAGTCAAACACGATTCTGTTTTATTGGTATGAGTCTTCAACTCTTTGTTCTTAGTTTCTGGGAAATATTCGCTGAACCAAAACTGAAACATCCGGGCGCGATAAAAAGACTAAAGAAAGATTTACAGGGAAGCGGGACTCGATTCACGCACGCCTGTGGCCCGTCGGGCTTGCAGATCCACGCGTCGCGTCGCCCCCTTCATTTGAAGGGGATGATATACCTTGTTTTGAAACAAGCAATAGTTTTTGAGGTAAGAGAGTTTTGTAACTCTAAAATGTACGTAAATAATCAAAATTCATTTATTTCAAGTTGGCTTATTATCAGCACTTTTGAAACGGCAAGTCTGTCTGTGTATAGTGATGGTGAGCTGTGGTGCTGTTCCACGGGACACAGTGTACTGCTTATAAGTCTTCAGCCTTGTTCGATAAAGATCCGTAACGTTAAGGTTCTTTTTACAGATCTGTACTAGGTACTGTACCTAGTACAGATAGTAAAGTTAGCGATGCAACTTCTTTCAACATATTTCAATAAACGAATAGCTGTTCGCAAATGATATATCTGCTCTCGGAGTATCAATCCAACACTATTTGTAACCTTTAATCACGCAAACATTGTCAATCGCAAATGACCGCCCCGGGAAACTCCAGTTTCATTTTAACCTTCATCCATTGAAATTCCTTTTCACAAACGACTGCAAATAATGTATGGCTTTAGGAGTTTGAAAGGAAATTTGACATCTTTCAGTCCCAAATTCGAAAACGTTGAAAGAAGAGTCGGTTTCGTTTTGTTAGTTGAACCGAACAACAATTATTTAACACCGTTTTTGATGGACGCTGCACTTTAAGTTTCTGTGAGCTCATTTTCATTCAAGTTCAAGTGAAGGGCTTAGCATCAACGCCCCGCGTCTGCGGCGTCTAATTATAACATCCTGTCTCTGCCCTCCTGAATCAACGATTCGCCACGACTTCGGCTACACGGTTAATTAGTCGACAGGACTCGGGAAGTGTGGCCCTTTTAATTAGTTTTGATCTTTTAAAAAGGTGGTCCTTTCTAATGTTATAAGTGCGAAAGCTTGTTTGCTTTGTCATTTCTTCACTAAGTTACCAATAAACTGGATCTTTGGCAAAGATTTAGTTGAAAGGACGAAGGGTTACATAGGCTAATATGAAAATTAAGCTCAGGAGACGTTGACTTTACTATGATTATTCATTGTAAAGTCAACATCTCCTGAGGATGCTCCGGTATCGGAGCGAAACGTGCGTGGATGCGATGCGGGTACATTGCCGAAGATCTGTTTCGTGTCTCCACGGACGACATAAGGATTAAAGAAATTATAAATTACACCATACAGATTCTCCTGCTTTTCAGGGAGTGTAGCAGTGTTTTAATTTTCATAATATATTATGGATTTCCGCAAAGTAACGCCTGCTTCTATCCAATATTTAACATAGGGTTCTTTTTGTTCCAGGAAAAATAACGGTCACATGGGATTAAAGCGAAAAACAGCAAGCTTGTTTATAAAAGCATATTTATCTTTGAATTCACGATTATAACTGACGCATTATTCGCCGCCTAGTGACGGCAGACCAAAATAATGTCGTCACTACTCCGGCTTTTACCACGGGTATCGTATGACAAAGGGATAACGGAGAGGGAAGCAGCGTCTTCTGTGCTACTACTACCGTCTACAGTTATAAACAAACCGTCTGCCCAGCTTTTTTTTTTAGCTTACCGGTACGATGTCGCGTAGTAACCGATCAGGGGAACAGGTTTAATATAACTTCTATACCCCTTACAGCTTAGTCATTTAACATCTTAGACTGCATCATCACTTACCAGCAGATGAGATTGCAGTCAACTAAGTTGTAGTATAACAAATAAAAACAAAGGCTATTTAGGATAACCGCTAAGACTCTTACAATAAACCGAAAGCGAATAAAGAAAATAAGGGCACCCGCATGCTGCTGCTGATGATGATGATGATGACGATGATGATGATGATGATGATGGTGATGGTGATGACGATGACGATGATGGCGATGGTGATGATTATGATGATGACGACGCACGCGTACTAGGTCGCGAAGAACTGCTACAATATGTAAGTACCTATGTAACAGAGGGCCGGAACTAGCGAGTTAAATTATTACAATAGTTTCTGCAGAGGTTTTAGTTCAATTGACTTAAGTCGACTTCGACCCAAATAAAGGATAGATGTATATACTTATATGCATTATTTACTTATTTCCATAATCGCTAAAAACTTTATTTATAACAAAAGAATTATGAACATACGGAACTAATATTGAGGCATCAAAAACCACTCCACTTTATTAGTGTTTCCATTCAACAGTTGACAGTAATTATTGTTACTAACACTACTCATGTGCTAGAAGTTTACCATAAAATGGAGAAAATGAGAAAAATGGGAAAAGTATGTTTGCTAGTAACATTGTGGTTGTGAAGTAAAATTAGCGCGGGACGTTTTCATGTTATTTGGACACCATGCACTGCAAACAATAAATTCTGAATCTGAATATTCTGTATGTTCCTAAGTCTGTGGAGGTCCTTTTTTTCTTTTTCAGTCCACTACGAAGTACGCCGTTCTCAGCAAATTCACCTCATGGTAAGTGATAATGAAGTTAGAGTTTGTGTCGGACTAACCTTTTGGTATTCCAAAGCATAGCAGTTGTGTAAATTCCATACCGTTAATCGGTTTTTTTATCCACACGGTGTCGTTCCGGAAAGATAAATCACGTCTCTATCGTAACACCCTACAGATCCAGAGAAAATTCTGAAATAATAACTTGCTGGGAAACGAAACCCGGGACGTTTCACTTATAAGACTACAGCTCTCATCACTGTGGCTGGGTGCTAAAATCTAACCGAATCGTAGTTTATATGCCACTTAGTAACCCCAAACGAAACGTTATAAATTCTATAAAACTTGAGCACTCAAGCATCATTAAGACCCCCAGCTGGTAAAATATGAAGGGCCATGCATAGTTAACCAGTACGCGGCCGGGCGAGGCACTGCACTGTTTATGATTATGACAAAGGGCCCGGAACACGTGTCCTCTCAGCACGTGAGAACTTTTGTCACATCCACTTCATGGGACGCCTGCTTGCGAGTTCTGTCTTCCTGGTATCACGCACGCTTTTTTATTTATTTTTTATTTACGCCTACCCCTAATATTGTAATAGGGGTAGGCTTAAATAAAAATATCATAATCCTTCTACACTAATATTGTAAAGACGTAAAGCTTGTGTGTTTGTGAATTTATTAATTTGTGACACTGTCGGGGGTAATCTCTAGATCAACTGATTCGATTTTGAATATTCTTTCACCAATATAAAGCCACATTTCTCGTGAGTGCCATAGGCTATATAATAAACTGAAAAGAACTTTTCATATAAGTCAGATTTGCAAAGTAACTTGGTTTGTTTACTTCAACGCGAGGATCTCAAGAACTACTGGTCCGATTTGAAAAATTATTTCAGTGTTGGATAGCCCATTTATCGAGGAAGGCTTTATAATATATACATATATATATCATGAGGCTAAGACCAATAGGACCATAGCACCATAGCACCTATAAATGTTTTAAAATCGGGTGTATATTTCCTTTTGATAGCTTCCGCTGCGTGCGCTGCGTAAACGGTTAAGGTTTCGATAAAATCATGTATAAGAAAGCTGTTGTACTTTAAAAGATCTAAAAAAAAAGTACACTTCTTCTTAGTGGTGTCTCCTTACGAAGGAATCGTTAATTCTGTCTCAGCTTTGGAGACCGCAGCTCTAAATAATGATTTGGTTCTCTTTCCAAACCATTGTCGTTAGTTTTTGAGCTATGTATTATATTTTTTTGAGTTCCGGCTTTTTATGTTTGCTACTTTACCCTGTATGTACACCTTTCTTACACACAAAAACAAAAAAATATATATAATAACTAATAAGACACTAAGACTATATGCAGCAGACGATAGTCAAATATTTCATGATCCCCAAATATTAATAAATAACAACCGTGTAGAAAATAAAACAAGGAAGCGTATCCAAACGGCAGACAGAGGAGAGGAATGTTCTGAAAGTTTTGAGGAACACGTAAACATCATTAAACGCGCTGCGTACGGCAGTTTTTACTTACGGACTTTAATTGTCATAAACAGATGCTTTCAGCGAGCGTTAGTTTAATAATAATATGTCTGGTAAAGATAGTTAACCTTTGAAGCTGTTATAAGATTTGACTGGGCTGGGCTGACTGAATATATAAAGGGTATGCCGCAATAATTTTACTTCTTAATGTATTAAGAAGAGATGTGATAATTAAAGTAAAACAATCTTATTATGATGATTATAACGGGTAGGTACTGAATAAGGGAATTTCTCTCGCCATTTCATTAGCTCCCGACTTGGTGACAACGGAATTGTCTCAAGAGTACTCTACTCACTCACCTCACGAGTATGTACTGCTCTAGCGGGCCAAAATCTTCCCACTATACCAAAAATGAATTAAATCCCAAACTTAGATTTAAACCTTGGACTTCTCGGCTCTAGGAAACAATCCACACCTCAGCAAAAGGAAGATCGGCACCCCTCTTAAAAACATTGAAGCATTCTTTACGTATCCGTGGAATGACACTAAGACAAGGGTGTGAATCTTTACGCCACTTTGAAGCACAATAACGGAAGTAGATCCTGATTCCTGACTAATAATATAGGAACGAAATATATTTCGTGAAAGATTGTTTACAGCTAACGAACCCTTAAGGTTGCTGTAATTGCTCGAAAACAATTTATCACAAGAGTTTAACGGCATCTACTCATCATCACATCAACAGCAATACAGAAGTCCTCTGCTGGGTTAAAGGCCTCTCCCAACAGGGGTTAGCTCGTTATGACCACGCTGGGCAGACGGGCTGGAGATCGCTGTAGTTGGTAGCATAAATAAATAAATAAATATACTACGACAATACACACATCGCCATCTAGCCCTACAGAACGCGTAGCTTGTGTTATGGGTAGTAAGATGACTGATGAATATTTTTTTTGAATATAATACACATAAATACTTATAATGTACATATAAACACCCAGACACCGGAAATCATTCATGTTCATCACACAAACATTTTCCAGTTGTGGGAATCGAATCCGCGGCCTTGGACTCAGAAAGCAGGGTCGCTGCCCACTGCGCCAATCAGCCGTCCATAAAAACTAGAGGACGCTGCTGCCCGTACTCTGATCTGCAGACAACTGTATTCTGATCTGAAGACACCAAATGGCACGGGGATCTACCCAGGTCAAAGTTTATATAAAACGTAAGCTTACAGAAAAATCCAATTATAATGGTAAGGATTACTTAAACGATAAAAAAGCTTTGATTTTGATTTGGTCAGAGTGTCCCTTTTTGTCTATCTCCCTGTCTGGGAGTCCCTGAGATTCCCTGCCTTTTTGGAATTTAAAATTTTCTCTGCTCTGCTGGTGACCCACCTTAGTAAGACGGCCAGGCGAAATTATATCCCCGGTCTTAGCCCCTGACAGGAGATTTAGGAAGCCAGTTTAAATTGCCTTAAAAACGCACATAGAAAACTCTTAGAAAAGTAAGTGTTGCGTTCTGGGATTCGAACTCAACCCCCCTAAGTCCTAACCACTAGGCTATCACCGCTTCATCCTATCCACCGTATCCTTAAAATACATCCAAGAAGTAGTAGTATGTAAGTGGGCCGATGAGTTGAATTTTAGGGCAGTGTTACACAACTAATAGCCATCCTTGTGGCTCGGTAAAAGCAATACTTATGCACTATATTATGCGTGATTCAAAACACTGTACAATTAGTGGGTCATGTACACGTAATAGAAATTAGAGGCATGGTACAGACAAAGGCAGAATATGTTATTAAACTCCTCATATCCAGTGGCGTGCATAGAGAGTATGTACAGGGTATGCAGATGATATAAAATGTAAAAAGTCTCCAGTACGATTCATAAATACTTAAGGGTAGGCTTTTATATTCTTACAATGCCTATCCTTAAGTTTTTTATGTGAAACTCCTGTGTTCTTTTTATGTACAACTCCGTTTTGAAACTCCGTTTACCAAATTGAATAAATAGCTTGCTTGAAACAAATTGGCCGAAAATGTTAGGCAAATTTATATAAAAATAAGAAAAGTAACTTTCGATCGGGACTGTCCAGCAGTTCAATGAATAATGAAATTAAAATCATTATCTCGAGTGTTCTAATGCCGCGATCCCTACGATGTGGGTGAACATCTGGCTACGGGAGAGTGGATGCATTACAAACATTAGGTTATCTGCATTTTACGGTAAGGGCTTGCTTTTTTATTTATGGAATAGCGCTTGGTTGCAATTTCATCTTATGGTACGAGATGATACGCTTGCCTGGAAGATCATCTGCATATCGTCTGCGAAAAGTGCAGAAGTCATTTGTGGGATTGAGTATACGCTTTTATAATATGATTCCTAAGGTAATTTTGGACCTACCAATGCATAAGTTTAAAGAATGTGATAAAACACATTTATTACAGCGAGGTTATTATACAAGTGATGAATTTCTTCTTTTAATTTTAAGGTTGCTTGGAAGCTTCCGGCTCCGCTTTCATCTCTCACAATATAGAAAAATGAATTTTAAAATGTAAAATTTAAATTGTTGATATTGGAAAAGATCAACTGCTGAGTTTCTTGCTTCTTCTCGGTAGAATCTGCCTTCCGAACCGGTCTTAGAGTCACTACACACAGACAGACTTGACGTTTCCAAAGCGCTTATATTAGGCCTACTTGAAATAAATGAATTTTGAATTCTTTTGAATATGAATTTTGATCCCTAATCGCTATTGATTTAAAGGTACTTACATTATAAGTAGGTGGTGGGGAAAACAGAAGCCAGAAGGGCAATATAAATCTTTGCGGCGTGTATTAAAAACGAGGAAGCTTTTTGTTAGTATCCATGGAATATCAACAACGTAAGGGAACACAAGGTACGGTACCATGTGATACCTCGCTTGATGGGAAACAAATGTGGATAGAGCCAGATCAAAAAATATTCAGTCATGTGGTTACATATCTAGCAAAACCTGTCCTTTCACTAGTTTTCACTGATTTTAACAACAGTAATTCATCATCATCAAACCTTAACGGGGTCTACTCTCAGAATGAGAAGGGTATAGGCGGAGAAGGGTGCGGATAGGTAGACTTAACACGCCTTTGAGGATGGAGAACTCTAATTCCCGTTTTCAATAACGACGAACAAGGCAATGCCTAAATAAGTAACGCTTAAACTAAAGAGATTCCTAGGCATACATCTACCGTTCGCCAATAGTTATCATCAGAAGAGTTGGTGAAACGTTTTTTATTTAACGATTCATTTTAAGTGTGTAGTTTTAATTATTTATGTATTTCATATAAATTGAGGATCTTTTTGTTATCTATTTATATAGGTATTTATGTTATATATTTTATTTGTATTTATATGTAATATATTTATATAGTTTTATTTATAATATATATATATTTTATTTATATATTTGTATAATTTTAAATATTATTTATTGCACCACCTACCTCTTTTCTATGTTTTTTCCTTTTACGCCATTGGTTGCCTGGAAGAAATCGCTACGTAGCGATAAGGCCACCAAATTGTACTCTCTTGATATGTATTTATATCTCAGTAACTACTTTTTTTCTTTGGTGTACAATAAAAGTTCGTTTTCGTTCATTCGTTCATTCATTCATTCATTCATTCTATAGACATCGCATGAAAAATTAGGCATTCGATTTAGGCGATGCCTAGGTTTTGTGAGACTAGGCATAAGGCACGCATGTTCCAACACGCTGTTTTATGTCACTGTTAAAACAAGATATATTTAATTTCTTTAATTCAAAACGAATGTATAAAATATCTCCGTATCTTAAAATTTATAACAGTTTTGAAAAATTGGTCGATTGCTAAAGCCTATTACTCTTTAAATGAATTTTTGATGACAGTTGACGTGAAGACTGTTATTTTGCTGACTCTGCTAGTCATCAGGATGAGATTTAAAAGGAAGAAAAAAAATTAGAATCTGTTTTATTTTAATTTATTTGTTTCACAGTGCTTTTTTCTTTTTAGGATTGTTTTACTTTTGCTTAAATTATTTATAATCATTTATATATTTTGAACATTGATTCTACATTGTAATTATACTTAGATTTTTTAATAATTATTTGTTTATAAGTATACGCCCGGCTGTGGGTACACTGTTTTGAATGCTTTTCTACTCTTGTTAACTGCCTTTCTATGTGTAAACAGTGAACAATCAAATTCTATTATATTCTATATCTCAAAAGTTAAGGCATGCAGGTCTCCAAACGATGTTTTCCTTGAACGTGAAAGCTATATGCATATTTATTTGCACAAAGCGCACATAACTTGGAAAAGTAGAGGTACGCCAAAGTCCTAACCACTATGCTAAAGAGACATACAAGACAGTAAGTGCGTGCAACGAAATGACGGCCCAGCTTAATACGATAAGTTCGATGTAAGACAGCATTTAGTTTTGATTAGACGCGGCGTGCGGTCGCGACGCTTGCGCATAGTAAATAATGCAAGGGTATAAATAGACGCGTTCACTCACCCGCGTGCACTAACTGCGTCTAGGTAGCCATTTGCGTGTATATGTACGCGCGCACATGAACGGCGTGAAGATAATACGTATGTTTTAAATAAAACATATAAATTAAAAACTTTAAAAAACTTTGACTTCCAATATTGTATACATCAGTTTTCTAGTCAAGCCCTTTTATTTGACTACTTCTTAGACCAGGGCGCGTTTGGAACCCTCGTAACTTTAGTTTTAAGTTTACAAATATGGTTATCGCCATTATCTCACTACCGTGTACTTCTCATGTAATATACTCATCAAAAGTGCCACCTATGCCTACTTATAAGGGTATTTTTTGACTTTGACTTTAATGATTATGACGCACTTTTTATTTGTCATAAGTCCTCTGTTTTACACGCAACACTGAAATTCATCACTATTTGGGAATGCCAATATTAATTGAGAATATTAATAGATATAACCCTAAATGTCTGAAACGCGTCTTAAAACACTCCAATCCACTTGCATACAGACGTCTGAAGCGGGCAGAAATGATCCTGGCACTCCTTTCAGCCGTTAAAGCCACTATAAAGGTACTATCATCTATTTATAGTCTATCGACTGATTTTAGATCGCTGTAGTTGTAGAAGTCAATGATAACAATAAAAAAAATCCAAAAGTGCACGACTCATAATGCTCATTTAATTATCAAATATTGAAAAAAAAAAAAAAAATTAAAACAGCTGTAAGTAATGCACAGGCACAGTGGAAAGTGATGCACAGGCGCCCCTGCTGGAATAAAATGTACATAATATCTATAGATATAGATATATCCCCATCTATGTTAATTTTACATGGATAGATATACAGTCTTGCAGTTTTCGTTTTTTATTAATTGCAATTAAACTACACTGAATTAATTAATCATTCGCATTCAGTGACCTACAATCGTCGATTAGAATTTTTTTAAAAAAATTTTAAACTCAAATAATGGATTTTTTCACAAGTTAGAGTGTTTTCGGGTTTCACACATGACGGACAGGAAAATTGTTTGACCTATTTTGGTGCTTTTTCCAATTCTATTGCAGTAAATCAATTTTTTAAAAGTATGGAATTAATCTCCATTAAATTATCTCGACAATAGTATGCAAAATATCTTGATTCCGTTAACTAACAAGATTATAATAATAAAAATAGCCGCCAAAATGAGTCGTGCAAAACAGTATAAGTTTTCTAAATACAGTGATAGAACTCCACTAACCTCTTTCTCCTGGCTCGACTTGTCAGCATGGATCCTGTCTCGCAAGGCCACCAGTTCCAGCGGCCAGCTCGAAAGCTCCGCGTCGGGGTCGGATAGAAGCACCTGGGTAGCATACCAGATATTAGTTAACTAATTAAACATATACCCGTATATAACAATACATCAAGGGAAAAAAAACGTGGTTTCGGTCTTTTATAGTGTCCAAGATAAAAAAAATATATTTACACACATCGCCATCTTGCCCCAAAGTAAGCGAGAAGTTTGTGTATGAATACTAAGATGACTGATAAATATTTCAATGAATAATAAACATTACGACACATATAAACACCCAGACACAGAAAAATATCCATAAATAATAAATAAACTACGACAATACACACATCGCCATCTAGCCCTAAAGTAAGCGTGGCTTGTGTTATGGGTACTAAGATGACTGTTGAATAATTATATGAATAATATACGTAAATACTTATTATATAAACACCCAGATACTGAAAAACATTCATGTCCATCACACAAACATTTTCCAGTTGTGAGAATCTACAGCCACGGCCTTGGACTCAGTCAGCAGGGTCGCTGCGCCAACCGGCTGTCCTAATACCTACCCGAAGGAAGCTAGATAGGAACTAGAAAGTTTGCCAAAAGGAACTTATAACAGAGCCACTGTTGTCAATCCGTGTCAGCAGGCTTGTAGCTCATGCTACTACAAGCTACTGCATGCTAGCATTGGTTTTTTCGACATCTTAATCATGTTAATGGTAGGTCTATTCATGTTAGATTACGAACTTTCATACGAAACCTCTGGTGTGGAAGTCGAACTAGCGCTTATCCGGTTTTGTCTACACTAATATTATAAAAAGGAAAGATACCCGATAAACTTTAAAACTACTCAATCGATTTGTTTAATTCTTGCACTATTCGAAAGCTATAGAAGGTGAAATCGGTATTACAACGATAATATCTTCACTCGAATCGGAGATCTTTACCAAAATAAATGGCTCGAACTACGCAGTTTATACTTTTTGTGAACAAAACACTACCCTAACCAAACCTACCCCTTGGTGCTACAATCCTATGTAAAATTAATGACTATAAAAAAATAACACAAATTCACAGCATAGTTTATTTTCAGAAAACATAACCCGAATGCATAAATAACCTTTTTATCACTTTAAAGCACAGACAACGCTAGAACTTCTAACAGAAAACAAAACTATTTATCCTTTTAAGTCGTTAGGAATCACTAAAATTGCAGACTAAATCTTAATTTAAAAAAATCACATTATTCGAAGAATAACCGTCGATAACTGTCGTTAAGAATTAAAAAAATAATAATCTTCAGTAACTTACAATCACGTCAGTCATTTTGTTCCCCATTTCACTGTCAGTTTACTTTTTTGACTACCCGCACTTTTAGCAAGTTTTATTTAAGACACTTATGTCCACAGACCTTTTTTTTTATATAGCAGAAGAACACTACACAGTCAACAACAAGTCCCTTCTTATTACCCACACGGACTTTTCACAGTACGGTTACGATGACTATTTCCTTATTCGGTACCTTTTCTGATAAATTGTGAACTTGTTGTCTTCATACAAAACGCATGATTTTACAGAGACAGTTGCAACTTTCATTAGCCTATTTACACCGGGCACAGGTAGGAGACTAGTGTAGAAGAGGGTTTGAGGAGGGTTTTACAGCGCAGACCCACCACGCTGCAACAACGTGTGTTGGCGTGCTTAGACGATTTTTATGACATTTATGAGATAATAACGGGGAACGACTGCTTAACGTGCTCTCGGAAGCACGAGGCAAATTAGTAAGTACAGTTTGGTACAATGTTTTGGAAATCTCGAACCGATTGAATCAAACCTAATACCTCGTGATCCGTAGTTAAAAATGCTAACCACTAGACCAACGAGGTAATAATACCTATACTAATTGCTAAGAAAAGTATGGAGATATCAAATCGACAGTTAGTAATTACTGTTAGAAAATATACTAAAAGTATTAACGCCAAGATAGGTGGAGAGTTCGTTCACTCACAAACAAATTTTTAAGGTTTTCAAATTAAAAAATATTCCGAACAAGATTCAACACACGAATGCACAAATCACTGACACTGCAGCCGTGCTACTGATGATAATAATATTATAATAATGGCATGACCCCACCCTTATCAGCGGCCCCTACTAATGTTATGTAAACAAACATTTATTATTGCTTATTGGTTTGTGCACAAGAAAGACTTTATTATATTGTTTGGCATAAGAAAGACCTTTGTAGGTATAGCTACCTAAGGATAATGTTTATGCATTATTAGCGTCTTTAACTAACTTAGTAAGTAATTAACTAATTTCTAAATCCTTAACGACTGAAGGTTAAACACGGCGACTTTTATACAAGGCTAGCGAGAAAAGGGGCGAGAAGAAGCCGATTTTGCCGATAACAGTATCAAAATGTGTATGTTCGTTTGTCCCGTATGTCCGGCTCAACCGCTGAACCAATCTTGATGAAAGTTGGTACTTGCCTGCATCACCATGACTTCAACCGATTGATGTCCACTGCTGGACAAAGGCCAATTGTAAAGAGTACCAACATCCACGGTCCTGGGCCGCTTGTTTCCAGCGGCTCCCAGCGACTCGCTTGATGTCGTCTGTCCATCTCTTTAAGGGTGGGGTAATACTGTGTTTATCGGTGCGGGCACACCATTCCAGCACTATGGGACCCAACGTCATCGGTTCTCTAAGCGATGTGCCCCGTCCATTTCCAGCTTCGCGACTCGTTTAGCTATGTCAACTCTAGTTCTTTTACAGATCTACTCATTCCCGTAGACATACTCCTAGCATATTTATTATTTATTATTAAACTCTTTATTTGTATACCACAACATTAACATATATAAAATATAACAAAAACAAAAACATATTGAAAAAAGTAGTAATACAGAAGGCGGCCTTATCGCTTAATAGCGATCTCTGCCAGGCAACCTTTGAATTAGGACAAAAAAGAAGAGGAGAATAGACTGCTGCATAGCATAGGTCTCTCCATCGCCTGCTAAATGACTCAGAGCCTTCTTATGAGCCCCATAGCAAGCGATCACGTTGCAGAGCCGTAAATCAACACTGGCAACACGCACTATTCGAAGACTTTGAATGCATTTGGATTAGGAGGTTCACCTCTTTATCAAAATTTTACCCACCTTACTCGATCATTAAGGGTATATGAAGGAGAACGGGCAACAGCGTCCTTTGTGCTACAAGTACCATATACTGCGATGACCAACCCGTCAGACCAGCCCAGCGTTGTGATTAAGAACAAAACCTCTCATTGGTTGGATGACTTTAGTTCAGCAGCAAGGCTAGCATGGGCAGGTGTAAATTTGCTCCCCGGGGAAAGGATATAAATTTGCCTTCTCCCACAGCTTTATCAAATTACAGAACACTGGCGCAAAGGTATCCAAATAATATATGTGTAATAATGAACGGTGGTAAAATTCTCCTATTCCCTGTTCCCGTGTGATAAACGACTAAGACACCGGGAGGTATCTTTGCATCGTTCGAGTCCATTTAGGACTGAATTGTATAAAAAATGCACCCGTATTTATATCAAAATACCCTCCAACTCAATGTCATGAACATAACTTTAATTATTTACCCACTTTATAAAATTACCGTAACACGTGCTTTGGCAGGTTGACGTTAATAATATCCCCTGTCAGGGGATACAAATTTTATCTCCTGCCTGTGCGAGACCTGCTGAGGACTGTTGCACTACCAATGGATACTTTTTAAGATTATAGGTCGCCAGTTCCAGAAGTTAATTTTTATGGCGGGCTTATAAAAATGTCAATCGTTTTATTTCGTACATTGAAACAAACGAATGTCTGCAGACAGCGTGGTCAGAAACGGGGTCATTCATGCGAAAAATGTCACTCGTTTTTTGGCGCGGCGCCAGTCGTTGTTTATATTTCAAAACGAGTGCGTTCACTCGCCGATGAGTGTGCACCACTAAATATAGAGGGGCACTTGCAATGTCTTTTTCTAGTACTTTAACGATTATGAAGGGGTTTATAATAAGACATGTTTTGTCAGCGGAAGTATGGGATTTATAGATTCTATTATGAGCGCAACGCTCGATGATATTAAAAGCACTTTCTAGATCAGCTTTCGCAGCAAAGGGCTCCCTATACAACAGGCCTGTGCCTATCAAAATATATATTAGAGGTTTTAATATCGTATCATATGAAAAGATACTAGACGGCTTAAAAAGCTAATCGTGAAAAATAACAGGCCAGATTCGGACGCACAAAAGTGTGACATTTATCCAGTTACCGACACCGATAAGTGTTACTCTATCAGCGCAACTAGGCGTTTCTGTTCATTGGCTTGGGTATGAAAAGGGTGACAGGACGGGTAAATCGCTAAAGGGCCCCCGGGCCCCGCCCTAACTGGATGGGTACCCTGAGCATAGGAAGATCCTAATATTAATAATTACAATCCTATACCAATAGTGTATTTATTTGTTTGTTTGTCGTTCCTTCTCGCCCTCAACTTGATTTTTGGCATAGTTGAAATAATTAACAGGTTATTTTTAATCCAAGGATAACAAAAGGTTTCCATGGGATATGTAAAACACGTGGACGAGGAACGCGGGCTTACAGCTGGTATTAAATAAAATTTATAACATTCTTAGTTCAATCCAATTCAAGTAACCTGTTTATACGTCTAACCAAAAACGTGTTGACATTTGTAAGTCAAAGATATCGCCATGCTCTTTCACAACGCATCCGGTATGGAAGAAATGTTCTGTCTCATGGTTTTTTTTATTCATATTTGCGTCTTAGGACTTTTATCATAGCAAATAATAAATAATAGTAAGTTAAGCTCGGGGAATCTCCGCTTTCTGTAAGTAAGTATAAAAAGAGTCCGGCGTTCGCATTCATCAATTGGTTGTTTACAAAAAATTATATTCTTAAATAAATAACATTAGTCGTACCTTAATATAAAAAATTATTTGATGATTTTGTAATGAGTGATATCCAACCACAACGATGATTTAGCTACGGGCCTGTAACGATTTAGTACATCACTGCAAGTATCCTCTTCATCACATCGACCTCTTACCGGCCCACAGTGCAAGGGTCTCCTCCCACAACGAGTAAGGTATAAGACGGCCGACTGGCGCAGTGGGCAGCGACCCTGCTTTCAGAGTCCTAGGCCGTGAGTTCGATTCCCACAACTGGAAAATGTTTGTGTGATGAACAGGATTGTTTTTCAGTGTCTGGGTGTTTATCTGTATATTATAAGTATTAATTTGTATTATATTCATAAAAATATTTAACAGGTATCTTAGTACCCATAACACAAGCTACGCTTACTTTGGGGCTAGATGGCGACGTGTGTATTGTCGTAGTACATTTATTTATTTATTTATACGCCGCAGCCCACCACGCTGGCCCAGTACGTATTGGTAGACTTCACACGCCTTTGAGAACATTGTGAGAACTATCAGGCATGCAGGTTTCCTCAGGATGGGTTTCATCACCGTTGATATTTAAATTACTTAAACTATTAGGTATCCTTTTACTTTGTAATTATTGTACAGCAAGAGTACATCTAGTCTTTTACACCAGACTTGTGCGACTTAGTGACTCTTACAGATTTACTTATCGCTACTAAATAATATTAGAATTTAAATGTCAATGTAAGTTTGTTTGTTACGCTTTCACACAAAAACTACATAACCGATCCTCATGAAACTTTGTACACATATTCTTGGAAGTGTTAGAAGTAATATAGCATGCTTTTTACCCCGATATTAAGCTCGGTTCCTATGGGAGAGGGGATGAGTGTTTGACGATTTTACACCATAACTCCGACAAATTATAACAGATTTAAATAATTATTTTTGCACTATAGAGGTTATAATATTTGATTAATTTTGCCCAAACTGTGGTTGGAGATAGAGGACAGAACTCCTCAGCAGACAGCAGCTTAAATTTTTTTTAGAACTACAACTAAGTTGAATGCCACATCAATAAACAAAATCAAACGCAGACGAAGTCGCGGGCAACAGCTTGTAGATTTATAAAATCATCAACAGCTGAAAAATATACAGGAAAACTCAAAAGTTTACATTATTCCCTGTATTTTAACTTTAGTAGAGTTTTTAAGTTTTTATATTTAGCTATTATATATACACCTAATTCAGTAGGGTTGCCCCACCACAACCCACCCGCTTGACAAACATGCAAAATACCTCTTATGAATTAAATATAAACTAAAACATCATTTTATGTCATCATCATCATAAACTCATTAACCGGGCACGGGTCTCCTCTCAGAATGAGAAGGGTTTAGGCCGCAGTCCACCACGCTGCCCAAGTGCGGATTGGTGGACATCTAAAGGGTGGTTAATTTTTTTTACAATATTTTCTTGTTAAACGACGATAGCAAGTTAAAATACTTATAAATACTTATATATTATAAACTAGCTGTTGCCCGCGACTTCGTCTGCGTTTGATTTTTTTAAAGTATTCAGTATCGCTAAGCCTTAAATGCGTATAGTAGTATATATATATATATATAACATGTGAGTTGTGACTGTCAATTAATCATAGACAAATAATTTGCAATAAAATAAAATTGCGACTATAAAGTGCTTATATTAGGCCTATTTGAAATAAATGAATTTTGAATTTTATAATTAAAGACCTAAGCTATCCTATCTCTTAAGTTGGACCAGACTGCTCACGGTGTGCCAATTTAATTTAAAATCGGTTAAGTAGTATAGGAGTCCATCGCGGACAAACATCGTGACAGGAGATTTATATATATTAAGATAATATGGGAACAATGTAAACTTTTGAGGTAGACAGTTTTCATATATATATTTTTCGACTGTTGATGATTTTGTAAATCTATAAGTAAATCTTTAAGAGTAAAAAGTTAAAGTCGCGCACGTCTTATATAAAAAACTAGCTGTACTCTTGCTGTACAATAATTACAAACAAAGTAATTTAAATATCACTTGCTTCAACGCTGAAGAAACACATCGTGAGGAAACCTGCATGCCTGATAGTTCTCACAATGTTCTCGAAGGCGTGTGAATTCCGCCAATCCGCACTGGGCCAGCGTGGTGGGCTACGGCTTTAACCCTTCTCAATGTGGAAGGAGACCCGTGCACTGTAGTAGGCCGATGGATATAATGATGATGATGCCGACACTTTGCGCATTGAAGCACTGTGATAATTAAAAAGTATGCTCCTAAAGTTAAGACAAAAAGTAAAACTTACGCGACTCAAATGAAATTGCAAATCACGATCCGGCATTCCTTACACACATTGTATTCATATGGCACACACAAAAAAAAAACCACGATTTAAATTACAAACACAATAATATGACAACAAACTGTTCCTTTTTTGAATAATCAGTAGATATTTCACAACTTTTTTTTTACCTCGATGACACTATTGTAAACGAAATCGTCACAACAACTAAAGATGTACGGACCTTGCTCTATTTCGATCCGGCAAGGGAGTGAGGACTACATTTTATTAATGGTTAACTTTTTGTTCCCTGGCGCCTCTCCAATATGAGTGCGTAGGCCCATGGCGATAGGGTAAGGCACGCTGCCCACTACAAAACGTGTCATAATAAACAAAAACAAAGGCTTTTTTTGGGGGTAATATACCGATGTGGTATTACGTTATTACGTTAATATTACTGTACACCACAGTCAAAATTCACCGAAAATAGAGCGTATATAGCGATATTTTTCTTTGTTTTGTTGCTATCAATAATTGGGAGGAATGCAAAGTTTAAAAGAAAAATTACGCGGTGACAACCATAACAGCTATGTTTACATGGATAGTCAAATAGTGTAACGGTTACAATGGCAATAGAAGGATAAAAATAGATGATATTAAAACAATAATTGTCATTCACGTTCATACGCATACACATAAACTTGTGAATGTGATAACAATGAGCTAGGGTTGTCAATTTCGTTATTGATTAGTTATAAATAAATACTGATGTTATAATCGAGAAATAGTGATAGTTACTATTTCTCTAGTACCCCAAACGACCAAGTAGGTGTAGATGGTGAATAATGATAAAGCGCACTTGCTATAAGATTCCTGATTCCCGATTTAAAACGATCATTATAAAAAGAAGGTAGGTTGGAAGCGTTAAACTCTGCTCTCTTCTCCCGCAAGATAGAAAAATGATTGTAGGCAAATGTTGATGTTGGAAAAGAGCAACTACAAAGTTTAGGTTAGTTTTATTTACTACAGCGTCCTCCGTGCTACTACAACCGTCTACTGCGATCACGCACTCGTCTGTCGAGAGTGTTGATTATGGACCCTTTCTTCGGGAGAGGCCTTTAGTCCATCAGTGGACTGTTAAAGGCTATTGATGATTCCGTGGATTTGTTGGGAGATTTGATTGTTATGGCTCATAACCATCTTTGGTTCAAAGACTCAAAGGTCCTATAACTCATGGGTTATCTTAGGTCATTAGATTTGCATTAGACTTTTAACCCCGAGGTGAATACCTCGACAGTCGATCATAATATATCCCCACAGATGTAGTCGGAGGGTATTGGCAGATATTTTAGCAGGTGTAACGCAGTAAACAAGTGCTCTGGGTGTTCGAGTGGCAATTAGGTTAGTCGACCCCATTATATTTGGCAACCCCGACACTTCCGGGTGTAATGTACTGCAAATTCAATCTACGCGTGATACGTCTTTGAAACCATCACACGTTTAGTTTTATGTAAACGAATTCTTTGTAAGGACAACTGAAACAAAAGACATTTGAAAAATATACGCTTTCAAAATTCAAAATTCATTTATTTGAAGTAGGCCTAGTTTATGAAGCCACTTTTGGAAGGTCAAGTCAGTCTGTTAGTGACTCTACTACCTGTCCGGAAGGTAGATTCCAATGGGAAGAGCCGGCAAGAAACTCGCTTGTTACAATACTACTACGAACGAGCGATATCTTTAAGATAACCACTCTATAGTTTCATTATTGACTTGACGGCCGATCGGCGCAGTGGGCGGCGACCCTGCTTTCTGGGTCTAAGGCCGTGGGTTCGATTCCCACGACTGGAAAATGTTTGTGTGATGAACATTAATGTTTTTCAGTGTTTGGGTGTTTATATGTATATTTTAAGCATTTATGTATATTATTCATAAAAAATTTCAAGCTAGGTACGCTTACTTTGGGACTAGATGGCGATGTGTGTATTGTCGAAGTATATTTATTTCTTTATATATTTTTATTTTTTATTAAAAAAATATATCAAAAACTAAGTTAAGTTAGGCTGTCTAAGTAATTGCCTGCATGCCTTAAGAGTTCTCCATAACGTTTTCAGAAACGTGTGAAGTCTACCAATCCGCACTCGGCCAGCTAGATAGAAGACCTCTGTGGCTTAGCGTTACCGCTAAGCCGCATTGGATTTAAGATCACGGGTTCGATCCCTTCGATTTCGGAATTTATAAAGTCGAAATTTCCTCTGGTCTGGTCTGGTGGGCTAATTACCTCCCTACCCTAGATAAAGACGTGCCGCTAAGCGATTTAGCGTTCCAGTACGATGTCGAGTAGTAATTAATATAACTGCTTTAACAGGTCAGTCCGTTACCATCTTACTGACTGCATCATCACTTGCTCACAAGCAGGTGAGATTGCAGTCAAAGTAACTTTTAGTCGAATAAAAAAAAAGGATTAAGGCGTAAACAAAGCATTCTGAGACCCGTTCTCTGTAGTGGGCCTGTAATGAGTAGATAACAATGACTAAATTAACTGAATACGTTTATCTATAATCCACCTCGTCGTTATAGCAATTGGAACTTTATAATAGAAGACGAATTTTTAAAATATCGCATAAAACATTTTACGTACAAAATACGCCTCATAAAACCGGCACATGTTTACGTTAGGGCGATCCGTCGGCCATCACGTGTGGTATATGGGTTAAACATTGGATTCTCATCTGTTGCCACACTTCGCCTAGTGAAGGGGCAATAAAAATATTATGATGTTTTATTACTTTTCAAACGAAGCGGTGATAGCCCAGTGTGTAGGAGCTCGACTTCACTTTCGGGGGGCAGAGTTCGAATCCCAACACGCTCCTCTTTTTAAGTAATTAAAATATCACTTGCTTCAACGGTTAAGGAAAACATCGTGAGAAAACCTGTATGCCTCAGAGTTCTACATAATGTTCTCAAAGGTGTGTGGAGTCCACGAAGCCGCACTGGGCCAGCGTGGTGGACTACGGCAAAAGTTCTAAACCCTTCTCATTCTAACAGAAGACCCATAATACACGTGTAATATAAAAAGGGGAACAAGTTACAATCACTGAAAAAAAATATTGTTTCCAACACCACAATTTTTTTTCTCATAATACATAATACTTTGCAAATAAACCCTGTGCGACACGAATTGATTTAACGTCAGTAACATAAAAAGTATGAAAAAAAAAAAGTTTAAAAAAAATGTGGACGACACCACAATATTCTTATCAGTATCTATATATTTTATTGTAAGTTTATTATATGTACATATTATATATGTATATCCCTACTAATCCCTACTAATATTATAAATGTCAATGTAAGTTTGTTTGTTAAGTGTTTGTTTGTGAAGCGAACTACTAAACCGATCCTCATGAAACTTTGTACACATATTCTTGGAAGTGTTAGAAATAATATAGGATACTTTTTATCCCGACATTAAGTTTGGTTCCTTTAGGAGTGTATGACGATTTTACACCATAACTCCGACAAATTATAACCGATTTAAATAATTATTTTTGTACTATAGAGTTATAACATGTGTTTAATTTTGCCCAAACTGTGGTTGGAGATAGAGGACAAAACTCCTCAGCGGACAGCAGCAAACCCCTCAATTAAGGCTTAGCGATACTACATACTTCAATTTGTTTGAGATCTACAACTAAATTTAATGCCACATCAAAAGACAAAATCAAACGCAGACGAAGTCGCGGGAAACAGCTAGTATAGGTATATATGCATGTTTATTTAAATACACCACCTACCTCTCTTCTTGAGCTCTGTTTAACGCCTTTGGTTGCCTGGAAGAGATCGCTACGTAGCGATCTCTTCCGCCATATTGTATACTTTTTGTAAAAAATTTATTTCTATGTGGGCAGTGGGCGCGTCCAAGGCCGTGGGTTCGATTCCCACAACTGGAAAAATGTTTGTGTGATGAACATGAATGTTTTTCAGTGTCTGGGTGTTTATATGTCTAGTATAAGTATCCATGTGTATCATATTCATAAAAATATTCATCAGCTTTCTTAGTACCCATAACACAAGCTACGCTTACTTTGGGGCTAGATAGCGATGTGTGTCTGGTAGTAGTATTAAAAAAAAAAAAGAAATTATAATCTTAATATATATAAATCTCCTGTCACGATGTTTGTCCGCGATGGACTCCTAAACTACTTAACCGATTTTAAATTAAATTGGCACACCGTGAGCAGTCTGGTCCAACTTAAGAGATAGTATAGCTTAGATCTTTAATTACAGTCGCAATTTAATTTAATTGCAAATTATTTGTCTATAATTAATTGACAGTCACATGTTATATATATATACTACTATACTATATATATATATACTACTATACTCATTTAAGGCTTAGCGATACTGAATACTTTAAAAACAAAATCAAACGCAGACGAAGTCGCGGGCAACAGCTAGTTTTACTATATGTTTATGTGGTGTACAATGAAAGTATATTCATTCATTCATTCAGTCGTTCGGACTGACCAGTCGCGGCATACCGACCTGCACCTGGTGCTGCACCTCCTGCAGCATCTGCTGGCGCACCAGCTCGTCCCTCCCGCGATGCTCCTGTGACGTCACAGCGCGCGCACACACGAGCGGTTAGCAAGCGGCATTCCAGCATGCACCAGACATAACGTTACATTAGGGCCCGTGTACAGCGTACGGAACGTGACAGCTCGGGGGTAGGCCTGCTTATAAAATACCACCTTTCTGTTGCTAAATCTCCAGTTCGAAAAACTTCGTAATGAAAAACTTGTGTTCCAGAACTTCTCATAAGGAAAACTATTGACGGTCCAAGGAGATGGCCACAAGACTAATGTAAAAACCATCGCTTTTTAAACTAAACCGCTTAAATCGGATGCCTAATGAGTAAAAAAAACGTTTCACCAACTCTTAGATGATGAGTAACGACGTAAAATAAATTTAGTTTTTTATTTAAACCGCAAAATACCACATTTTGTGGCAAGAATCATAGACAAATTAGGTTATATCATAAACAAACGACCGTAAACGAATACTTAGTTTTAATAACTCATTAAATGCGCCTTACTGCAGGCGTTTTACCTGAGAGACTAATTAAAACTTGCAACTTTGGTAGCTTAGAAAGCTTTATTCATAAAACTTAGTTGCTCAAGTACTTCCAACAGTTAAAACCTACAAAATAACCAATAAATATCGAAGCTATACAACTAACTTCGACTTGTTTCAAACAAACTATTTTATAAACAGGCCCTTAAAGTAAGTAGAGAAAAGTATAAATTCGACAAGGGGTTTCCAAAAAATGCCCATTTGGTCCCAAAGTTACGAGGTGTCCAAGATGGGTGCTTGAATGAGCGTGTAATGGTAGTGAATCCGTACATTTGTATTTACATAATGGAAACATTCAACACCTTAGTTTAGTATAGGAAACACCAGAGAAAATGATTATACAGTCAACCTTTGCTTGTGTCCAATTCTGTAAAAAAAAGTAATCGGAAAGTTGTTTTTAGAAAAGCTTCATTTAGGTAATATTGCCTACCCACATTCAATGACGGCAAGAAAACTGTTGAGATTGGTTGGGATTGGTAACGAGAAAAGACAATAATAATTCCTCTCTCGATGGCAGTCCTAGCTACTGCTCACTGTTTATAGTTGTACATTACAAGAAGTATATATGCCCAGCGAATCATCTCTTAATATAAAGATTAAAAAAATGGTCTAGTTTTGGGGAAGCCAGTTGCTAAATTCCAAGCTGGTGTAACTTGGCGGCATTTTCATTTTGTTTATTAAATCTTATGCCATTCAGATTAAATAATATCCGATTTCTCAGCAATTATAATGCTCTTGCTAGAACACAACAACTTAGCGTAGTCTTAGAGCCCTGATTTTTTTTTGGGATAGAATTGTATGGAAATGATTGGCCACCAATTAAAACATGATGAATCTATAACGAATATAGTTGAGGGAAAGAGGCCCACGGAAACTGGCTTTTGTGAAACAAATAAAACGTTGGGGTGGGGACATATAAAGATGTGAAAGGGCCATGGATAGAGAAGGTCGGAAAAGGCTACACTGACAATGGGTTAGCTCTTAAGTTAAAGTCTTAAGAAGAAGATTGAATTGCTCCCCTAACCCTTTAAATTTAGCGATAAGATGATTTCAAATTAAAAATCCAGAGGGTTGAATCCAAGCTCAAGAGATTTCTAGGATTTTAGCATTAACTCATTTGAGACTCTAGATGCATTTCTGAGAACTAATAATTTAATTGAGGTATAAACAAGATCTCACAGTATCAAGGTACATTTTATAACATTATTTTTGGTGCTTAATGCAAACATCTTTAAATCGAGTTAAAAAGAGGTGTGAAATATTAAAGAAAACTACTCCTATGCGAACGTTATGGAAATTTTGAGGAGACCAATTTAAAGCAACCTTGAATAAATTGCAAATTTAATGATGTTTATTTCTCATTGGTTGACTGTATAACAATATATTATGGAACCTGGTATGTAATGGGGCCCACCACACTAGTCATGACAGGCAGGCGAGTGTGACACTGACCTTTTCGAGCTCCAAGTCGATATCCTGCTGGTATAATGACACGTTTGGTTCCGTGTTCTCTGTGGTTTGTATGTGCGCTTTAAGACGGATTATCTGTGGACAAGGGTCGCTTTCATAATAAACGAGCGGTGATAGTATTCAGTTCTATCTTCTCCACGTGTAACTTTTCGGAGCTATGTGCGTTTTAGGAAACTAAATATAAAAGGCGGTCAATCTTGTGTCAGATGTTGTGCGATTTGCGAATGAAATAGGAAGACATAGGTCATCTATAATACATACAACGTGTAAATGAAAACTGAAATAATACTTCAGAGGCTTTAGAGGTACATTTTTTACTGTCCCTGACACTTATCTGTGAAACCAAAACTCCAATAGTTTTTATTTAAAGAAATCAGATACAGCCATCACACGCAAAAGTAAAATCATCGCGTCGCGTAGCGTGGGCACTTTGCTCGTGTCGATCTTTTATCTTCAATAGGGTTGTCATAAGTAAACACTTAGAATGTTTTGAATTAGTTTGTATGGAAAAATAAATATGCTTGTTTTGATTTTATATTTTTACAGGGTGATTCCTTATGAAATATACTTTTGCACCCTTCAACAGTATTTGGTAGTTCTGTTACACGCTGTATAGGTATATATTGTTTAATGGCCCGGGTTATATTTATCTCCTGCGTCCACTCAAAGACTAAGCTTTCTTATGAAGTGTTTACTTGGAAACTATTGTGATCCCGACTGATCTTTTAGTCTTCTGTCGAATCATTTTCTCGTCCTTATCTATGAGATACGCTGGGAAAATGGGTAAACCTCATTATCTGTTGAAAAACAGCATTTTTTCACCCAACTATTGTCTCAGGACATGTTGTCTATTCTATAGTATATTACATATAGAATTAGCATAACCGACATGTCAAATTTATTCAAAAAGAAGGTTAAATTAAATATACAAATAACCTTCATTTGTTAAATGTGTGATTTGTCGGATACGTTAATTCGGCCGTATAGGCTCGATATGTAGCTGTAAGAACCGATGGTCATACGAGTCCAAAGGTGCTGGAATGGCGATCCCGCACAGAGTTTGTCTCCCCGACGAGCTGGACGGACGACATAAGCGAAACGCGCGGAGTCGCTGGAAACAAGCGGCCCAGGACTGTGAATTTTAGAACTCAAAGTCAAAGTCAAAAATAACTTTATTCAAGTAGTGCCATAGGTGGCACTTTGGATGCGTACATTGCATGAGAATTAAACGGTAGTGCGATGATTGCGATAACCATATTCGTACACTTAAAACTAAAACTACGAGGGTTCCAAACGTGACCTGGTCTAAGAAGCCCACACCAACATAGCCGGGTGTTTTTTTTTGTTATCACCATCTCACATTGTCATTTCAAAGTAGTCCTTTATACTATAATAGGATTTTTCTACAAAAGACCTATGCGCATGTCAATCGGTTGAAGTGATAATTTTAATGATAGTATGTAAAGCCGCGGCCACAGGAAGAGTCCAAGCATACCTGTTCGTCTAACGAAGCGACAGTTTCCCTGTGTCTCGCCTGTAGCTCGTTGACGTAGGCGATGTGTTCGGCTTTCAGCTCCTCCAGCTGTTGTTGCAGCTTCTTGTTGATCTGCTTCAGCGTGCTCTCTACTGGCGTGGAAGTCTGATAGATGACACTTATTGTCAATTGTCAACATTAAAGTCAAAATCAAAGTCAAAAATATATTTGTTGAAGTAGGCATCTATGGGCCATAGACGGCACTTTTGATGCGTACATCACATGAGAAATGCGTATTTGTTAGCGAGATAATAGCGATAACCATATTTGTAACCTTGAGCTACGGTTCCGAACACGTCCTGCAAGGTTAGCACGGGCAGGAGACGAAAATTCTTTCCCCGGACAGGGGATATAATTAACGTGTCCACCTGCTAAAGCACGGGAACATGGAATAGGAGAAATTTACCCTCGTTTGTTATTACACATAAATTATTTGGATATTATTTCCACTTTTGCGCCAATGCTCAGAGAGTTGATAAAGCTGTGGAAGATAAATTTAAATCCTTTCCTCGGGGAGATAATTTTCTCCTGCCCATGCTACCGTACGTAGTCGTCACAGAAGAAGCCCACAACAAACTGAGCCGGGTGTTCTTTTTTTTGTTATCACCATCTCTCATTGTTCAATCTGGTTAGAGTTTTTTATCGATTACGTAGTCCTGAAAAATACACAATGTCCTAATGACCATTTTTTTGTTATTCCCATCTATCATTGTTCAATCTGGTTAGAGTTTTTTATCGATTACGTGGTCCTGAAAAATACACAATGTCCTAATGACCATTATATCATCCGAACGGATACTATAATGTTGTATTTTTGTTTTTTTTTCGAACCTTTCTGCGAACAGGGTTTCACACAAACAGCCAAATTATTACAGCGCGATGCGTGCACAGACACGTTAAACATCCATGGACAGGATGGAAACAGGTTATTGTGATAGAGCTCGTCCGGGAAGTACTATCGCCATGCTAATTTCTGCCGCCAAGCAGCATTGCTGCAATGCTGTGTTCCAGTCTGTAGGGTGTGGTCGCAGGTGTAATCACAGGCTTAACACCTACGCCTCGAAATGAGGGGGGCATGTTGCAGGACGCGCTCCTCGTATTCCCTGTGAAGTGTAGCTCTGTGTAGAGGCGCTGGGATTAGGCGAGCCATCTGCTTGGTTAATTGTTATATAAAAAGCAAGCTACCTCGAGGTATAGCGGGCTGAAGTCAGCGGAGCTCGCCCGGCGGCGCGCGTCGCCGGCGGCCGGGTCGGGCTCGGCGCCGCCGGCCGCGCCCGACACGCGCGCGCGCCACACCTCCTCCGAGTAACTGGAAAATATTGCCTTTTATCTTTTGCTCTCTCATTGCCTTTTCAATTAATTAACAAATACGTTTTCGACTGAGGCATATCATCTGTATGAACGCTTCATATGAGCCTATGATGTGGTCTACATAAATAAATAAGAGCCGTCACGGGACGCCTGGCAGATGTTAAACATTGAATATGTTACGTGCATAAAATAACTGATTACGTCAGGAATCAGATATAGCGTACTGAAAAGATAAGCTTTACTAATTTGTTCCATAGAATAATGACTTAATTAAAAACAGAATAAAATTTTAAAAAAATATTTCAATTCTTTATTTGAAATCGCGACAACTCAACTACGTATAGTACATATATTCCATCATATAGCGTGGTATCACGGCCTGTATCGCCACGCCAACAATCAGGTTTACCGTCGCCTATAGATGTTTCACATCAAAAATAGGCGAGCCGTCACGGAATGCCTGGCCAATGTCAAACATCGAAGTTGTTTTGTATAAGTTAAACGCACAAAATAACAGATCAAAACAGGAATCAGATGTGGCATAAACAAAAGATAAAACATAAGCAATCACAGTGTGATTTTGCTTTCTTTGTGGAAGGCTGCACACTTTCACATTCTGTATTCTCGCTGTGAGACATATTTTATTGTTAAAAATAGTTTTATAAGCATATATCGCCACGCTAACAATGAGGCTTACCCTCGCCTATTTATTTTTTTTGGATCTTTAAACTGGTTACAATCAATGACCTTATCACGAGAATAACGTAAATAAAAGAGAAAAAAAGGAGATAGAAACCTTCTAGAAATTACCACAGCTTAATTAAAATAATCCTATAGATGTTTCACATCAACAAATTCACATAATGCATACAATTTGACGGCCTTATCGCTACCGAGCGTGAGAAGCGAGCGGGGCGTTTTCACTGTTTTTGGACACAATGCACTGCATGCAGTAATGGCAGAATAAAGGTTCTGTATGTCTTTTCGCTACGCAATAAAACAAAACGCCTGAGTAATTACAATTTCGAAAAGCAACTATACAATTTACTAGCAGCTATATTTTAGGTAAAATAAAATTGAACAAATTTTTTACCATAACTTTATGAATAGAACAAGGCAAGCTTTGCTCTCATTTGTAAAAAGATGACCTTGAAAAAAAAACACTGCTTAGTTTCTTGTCAGCGTCCTCAAAACCTCATTAAGTAAAGTAAACTTACCCTTCTTTCCTGAGCAGCAGGAAAAAGTGAAAAATAAAGTATAAAATTCGACAAAAACTTAAGAGTGTTATCTGAGGTACCTACAGGTATACTACAAAGGGCCGGGTGGTTCTGTCAGAGTTTACGCCATAGCATTGTAACAACACTGATATGGGACTGAATGAATAGCCTACAATATTATTAAAAGCGCGTTAAGATCAAAGATTTGATCCGTTTTTCGGAGTCTTTCCAAACTTAATTGATGCTACCAGATTGAAAGGCAGTAGTAAATTTAGAAATTGAACCAAGAACATTCCACTTACAGGGCTACAGGCTAATGTCTACAAAAATATGAGCAAAAGCTACACTTATACCTTCGTTCCATATCCGAACATTTCTTCTCAAAGTAAGTCCTCAAATTCTCCATCTCTTTCTCATGTTTGACGCTCAACTCTTTTCTTAATACATCGATATCGGCACTACCGGCTTTTACAGAACCCAGAAGTTCTCTCAATCGTCGCGACTCAACTACACCGGTTTGTTTATCCTGGTTCATCTGAGTCTCTAGCTCTTTTAGGTCGGTGTCAAAATCTACCCTCATTTTGCCAATCTCGTCACATAACAAATGGATTAAGCTTTCGCGTAATTTGTTCGTCATATTATCTTCTATACAACCTTCGAAGCTATTTAGTATTACAGTTAATTTATTCTCGAACCCCGTTTGGAATTCGTCGGAAGGGCTAGATCTTAAATCGGATTTGGAGTAGTTCACGGTGATTTCTTCTCTGTCCATATCTTTTTCGCCATTTGAACTTTGTAGCGATGTAGTACCGCTCATTAATGCCGAGTAGTATTTTGTGCTGTCGCCTTTTATGAGACTCTGGTATTTAATGAAGTCAGAGAGATGCGCTTTTATTGTATCGTGCTCGGATTGTGAGTGTTCTCCGATAACGTGTTGTAGATTCTGTACTTCGTGGATAAGGTGGTCATTCTCGTGTTTGAGGTTATCCTTCTCGTCGACGGAACGCTGCAATGAGACCGTTAGTTCCTCAATTAGTAGGTCGCGTTTTGAAATAGCTTCTTCCAAATGCACAAGCTGAAAGGACAGATAGGAAGCCTGTAGAACATTTAAACACAAAACACATAATAAAGGAAATGATAGACCAAAGCAGCCGGAATAATTAGCATAGCCGACATAAGGTATACAACCACGGAAGCACATTGTGTAGCAGTAACACAAAAAATGACCGTTATGACGCGTTTCAGAATCTTTACTATGCCTACTACCAATGATTTTTTTCAAAGTTTTTGATAAAAGCTATAAACTATGTCATACATACATAGGGGTAAGTAATAAGTAATCATCTTAACAAAAAGTTGTATATATATGGTGCAGATTCTGTTTTAAATAAATCACTTGCAAGTCACAGCAATATTTGCTAATGATTTTGTATCAAAGCATTTGAAGTCAGCAGTACAGCAAAGTCAGATTTTTCTTATTTATATATACTAATATTAAAAAGAGGCAATATTTTTTGTTTGTAGCCAATAGGCTCAGTAATTTCTGAACCGATTTTAACAATTTTTTGCCAAAAGAAAGCTAAACTATCACGCAGTAACAAACATTATAATTTATTTTCAAAACAATTATTATATTTCAAAACGAGCAAAAAAAAAAGCTGTAAAATGAATTACTTGACCAAGAAAACTCTTGAAGAAACAAAGTTTAAGGACATGATAAAAATACTCATTACTACTATCATAGTTAAGTCGCAATCGACATTTAATATAGAAGTTATAGCAGGTTTCAAAAAGGTAAGTAGTATACTGAACCAAACGTTTTTTTAGAACTATACTTAATTGAACAAGTTCTTTTTAACAATTACACCCAATGATTTAGACAATAATTTAAAACAAACGCGGACAAAGTCCAGGGCATCAGCTAGTTATCATATAAAGAAGCATTAGATAAACATTATCGAAAATATAGTTTTTCGATCTCAAACCTTTGGCACTGGCAATGTGTATACCTTGTTAGTTTTAAATAGGACTGTCGTATACTAATAATAGGTATTGGTATATGCAGTTTTATCAACCCTATTTTTAAACATCCATAGCATGCACTGTACTACTTTAAGTATCACCCAGTCTGACTCTGAATGATAACCACCTGTTGCCTTGCAAGGGCTCTGTCTATCCTTCCTCTTATCTAAGCAAAAGACAAACCAAAAAATCAAGCACATGAATGAAAGTAGCACCTCATAAACAGTAATAGACATCCTTTCAAAAAAGAACTCAACTTTCTCATATGAAAACTCTTTAAATCTCCTCAAAATGTAAGTATATCTTAGATTGTAAACAAATTCTATTAATCAAATGAACAGTAAACATTTTAGGAAATTGACAGTATATTTTTTTAATCAGACTGTGCAATGAGAAGAGTTTAATTAAAAAAAAAAATGTCTATATGATTACTTCACTAGAGTACTTATAAGGTAAAGGTTTTATTCATATTCCACTTATTTAATAAACCATTATTTCATGTGTTAAATTGAAAACAAAATAGTTTGATGAAAATTAAGGGACCTTTTTGTTGGTAAAAAAAAATTTTTATTCTGTTCCTGGAACTCCTCTAGTGATTAAGCATCTAACTTTACCACTATGAAAGTAATAGGTATTTTGCAATAAGTATTACTACCTAATATAATTTAACAATCACAGCCGTTGAATAAATGAAATACAACAATATTCAAAATATTATTATATTTATGGAAACATTAACTAAAAATTAATAAGGAATATGATAATTAAAGAAACACTAATTCACTAGTGTTGCAATCATGTGGTTAAACAGTTTGTTATATAGTATATTAATAGTGCAAATATAGCATGCAATAGGTATCAAAATAACAAGTATGATAGCATAGAACACCAACACCAAATAGAACATAGAAACCAAGCAGCAACACCCATATAACATATATACCTTTATATTGTACTCCTCACAAATAGTTTTATAATCTGTGCTCATGGTTGTAAATGACATTGTCTCATCTGGAATAAAAGATTTGGGTGGTGTATCTTTACTACATCTTTCTTTCAAGTCTTCCTCCACAATTATTTCTTCAACTAAAACATCTTGCTCTATCTTTTCGCTTCCCGAACTTGGTGTCAATGATTTGTCTGGAGTGCATGTCTTTAGAGGTGATGTAATCTCTTCGAACACTTCCTCGATTATAAAGCCATCATTTGCACCAACAAGGCATGGTGATAACGAGTTTTGAAACAATGGTATATAGTCTATCGTTGGGCCAATAACAGTACTACCACTTGGTGGAGGCCCAAATATTATTTTTGCAGCTTGAAGTGGGAACTTACAGGCTGCTTGCCCTCGAATGTCTAACTTTATGATCTCTTCAGAGCCAGAACTACACTGTTCGAGAGATTCTGGACTTTTCTCCAAAGATGGACTGGATTGCTCAGGTATACTTTTACTATGAGGATTATCATTAAGGCTAGAATTAAGAGAATCAATATATTCACTTCTCGGTGAATCTTGAGGTGTGATATTACTAGGATCTGATGAGGCAGGTTTACTTTTCTGAACATCTTTTGATGTGTCCGAGGATAATGCTAGTATAACGGGGCTTTCTTCGCTTATATGATTATCTGACTGGTTGATCTCTAGATTCCAAGATGTGCTATGATGGGATGAATCTTGTTGATTTGGGCTTGCTGTGGCATGACATGTCGGAGGATTTAAAGAAATATGTTTTGAAACGTTTTCAGGCTCCGACTCAGGTTCAGGTTCAGGTTCAGGCAAGTCTTTTGATTGTGACGGACCGGGCTCCGACTCTGTAATTGATTCCACTTGGTAGGGAATATGCTCAGATATTGATTCTGTCGTAACATCGTTGTTATCGTGGGATACATCGCGATCGACTTCCTGCTCACTTTCTCTCGCAACTGTTTCTGAATCAGTATCTTTAACTACGGCTCCAATAGTGGGAATATGTTGAGAATGAACGACATCCGGAAGGACTTGCTAAAAATATACAAAAATTATAAATAAATTGATGGAATTTCGTAACTTCTTTTAACGCGCGAATGATAACTTTGAATAGTACAAACAAATATTGAACAATTTAAAGCGAGCGTGGATTGAATTCCTTAATTATGAACGAAATTTAAATCTATACCTAACCGAGATATCAAAGTGCCCGTATCCTTTAAGTATAAAAATAACTTTACGAAAATAATGGTTTCGCTCAGAACAAATTGCGCGAAGTAGTGTAAATGTTAACGGTTACCTTATTTTCCGACGTTTGTGGCAGATCTTTTTGGGATTCATCCATAATTTAATAAAATCATAGTAATATCGTCAGAGTAATTCATAAAAAAGTCAGTAAACCTGTCGTCAAGACGACGTTTTTTCAAACAAAATACGACAGAACAACACAAACGCCAGCGCCATTTAAAAACTGACGCGTTCCTTATTTACACTTTCACTACGTTCGTTTTTAATTGATCTCTTATTCAGTGTATTATGTGAAAATATAAAGGGATACTGTAATCGAAACATACAACTTTTCAAGAATATAAATTAATTTTCTTTATTAGCGAATGATCATCTAGTGTTACTGAATATAATTAAAATAAAAAACAATTATTTTCTTATTTCCCATCGTAAAATGAAACGCAGTAAGTTCATTCTCTGAGGATAGCAACGGATGCCGTGTTTTCAATGATATTGTGTACTATAATCAGAAAATAGTTTATTCGGGCACAGCAGGTAATTTTTAAATTAAGTAAGAAGAGCAATTAGAACTTCATATTTTAAGTATTAAAACAAAAAAAAACCTATTGGTGTGTATAATTCATAGCCTATGTGGTTTTCTTAGCAATTTTAGCGCCACAGAGGACAAAAGCGCCAAATTTTTCGATTATAAAGAACCTACTAGGTTGTGTGGCTTTCTATTTTCGATAGGAATACATTACAAGTTCCTCCATTAGCTATCCTTGACTTGAAGTTCATTTTAAAATATTATAAAATGCAACTACATCACTACCTTAAGAGTAAACGGCACCTTATGACTAAGACTACGCTGTTAGTCTGTCTGTCACCAGGATGTATGTCATGAACCGTGATAGTTAGACACTTGAAATTTTCACATAATATTATGATTTAGGTAAATCTGTTGTTGTTATAACAAATGCTGAAAAACAGAATAAAATAATGATTTAAGAAGGACAGGTAATTTTTTTGTTCGTTTTTGCTCCATATTAATAACGGCAACAGGTAGCTGATGCTTGTAATGATATTTAATCATAAATGTTTTTAAATTTAGCAGAGATGAGGGTTTTCGAAAGAAAACTCAATATAATATAATGTAAACTTTATTGCTATTTACAAAATGCACAAAGTATTTTATGAAAGCCACTTTTTACATACAGAAACACAAGGGATATACAAAACCTTTATGTAAATAAAAAGTAAAAAATTTGGAAAATCCAAAAGTGCACGCCTCATAATCTCATTTTTTCACAATAAAATTGAATTTTTTTTAACTGAAACTTTCAATGCTCATTACAAATTTTTTTTTTCATATTAATTATTATTCATTTTTTGTAAACAAGACACGGGAATGTCATAATGATTGCACATTGAAAGTTACAATTAATATTAGCTAGAATAATTACATGGAAATTTAACGACAGTGAATTGAACGCTCATATTAACTAAGAAATTATGTCGTGTGTTACTTTAGATAATTAAAAAAAAAATATTCCGATACGATCATTTTTTCGACAAATTTTGATGCCACATACACCCGTCCATACACGGACGTCCAGAAAAGATTATGTTTAATGTTATTATTTACTATGTTAAACAAAAAAATTGTTATTGAAATGTATTTTATGTGCCTGACAAATTATTTGACTTGATATTAGTGTACTCAAATTAACCTGTAAGTGCAATATAAATAACAAAAAATCAATTTCAGTTTCGAGAAAACTGCTTTTTTTGAAATGTCGAGAGTAGAGCACAACCTCAACGCTTCGCTTATGAGGCGTGCAAAAATATTCAAAAAAAGGTAGTAGGTATAGGTATACATCCTAAATAACAACTTAACAATTACATTATTTGAAATAAATTGTTAGTGCTATAAACTCATAATAATTAAGTATATTCGTTAACTTCAAGCCATAGTTTATTACTGTGATGAAATTGTAAATGCTTTTGACGTGACAACGTCTTATGAATTGGTTTGCCGGGTGACACTTCAAGAAACTGCGTTACGCTCCGCTCACGTTATGCGCTCACAATGAGAGCGAGTGAGAGGCACGCGTCCCTTCCACTCGGGCATGGTTAGCCCGCCTAAGAGCGAGAGAGACAGACATAAAAAGTGAAAGGCACGCGTCCCTTTGTAGTAAACGCTGTTTCATTGTACGCAAATGTATTGCAAGTTATTGTATGTATATTTGTATATAAATACGTATGTATGTGTAAAGGTAAAAATAAAATTTTGTTCATATGAAATTCAGTGCGAGATTCTTTGTATAAATTAATGTTTTAAATATAATTCTTTGTATAAATAAATGTTTTAAATTGTTACTATTATTTCATCCTTCTTCCTACTATACGAATGAATATTCACATTAAAATTATTTTACCACTCAAAGTCTTTGTAACGTAAAACTTTCGCCCGTATACCGACTTTACAGGCAACCAATTTTTTTTTTTTTAATTTATGAACAATAAACAATTGCATTGTGCCGATTGATTTCAGTTTTAATTTCTTTAGGTGGGTAACGGTAGATATTATTAATCGGCTCAATCGTGCTTAATTCTCTAAACATCATTTTTATTTATTATTCTCAGCTCTAAACCTAAAGAAACTGACAGCTCTGCTAGTAGCGCCGTCTTTATCAACATGGAGCATTAGGAAAAAGATGGCACTGCGTTTAGATCTGTTGAAACTATTGTTAGTAAATTGGTACTTTAATTTCAATTAGATCACAGTAATAGCAACTAAAAATGAAAAAATCATTTAGATATTTTAATATTCTCATGGAATACATACAAAAGAATTAAGTAAGCGGATATAATACACCATATTCTAACAATATATATATATATATATTTCTCATTTAATAATTATATAAAGATGTTATTACCCTGGAGTGAAATAGTGTGATTAATGTAAAAAATAGGACAAACTATGCTTAACACTTTACTCTTTTTATTATAAAATCAAGAATGTAGGATAAACCAATACATCAACATCAATAAGGCTTTAAAATATAACAGACTCGCCTAAAGATAATAAATTCGCATCTTTAACCTAGTAGACCTTTAAAGTTAACACATTTTACTCTTTTACTCATATTGCATTAACATATGAGTTTGTAATGTAATAGTGTAAATTTGTCTGCATACAAATTTCTAAACTTAACTGTCGGACTTAAAAGTAGTCCTTTCTCATCTTTATCTATAGCTTATATTTTGAAAAGGATGACATTAAAGATTTCAAACTAAGATTTTCGTGGTTAATCAACATTTCTTAAGTATAGTTCAACGGGTACATACCAAGATAATATTTTGAATTTGTCGATATTTCAACCCAGTTGCATGGATCGTGGTACTATACTTAAGAAAAAGGATGACATTAATTTTAGACATGTCCATTTAAGTTACTTCCCAACCAACATCAAGCAGTGGTCCGAGGAGGCAACCTAAAGATGACGTTTCCGCTGCACCCACAGAATGCCAAGTGTGTTATTTTCTACCTACCGTGTTTTTAACTACAGCTTATGTGGTAATGAAAGAGTACCATTTAGTGACAGTACGGTTTCCCAGTATTCCCACTAGTTGGCGCTTCTACGATACCATATAAATCGTAGGTAACTTTCACGCGATCGAATAAATTTCGCACTTGGCACTCTGGTGAAGTTGCAAAACACCTAACTTAGCCATACAAAATCTATACAAAAAGAACTGAACTCATTGGTAATAACATCTCGTTGATAAATACACTCAATAAAAAACTTTTACTGGAAAAACACACGAATGGAACATGTATAACGCAACCAAGCCAATTAGACGACTAAGCAATGTTTCCCGTTCAGCTACCGCGTTTGTGTCAGTTAAGACCGAGTGCAAATATAGCCAAAAAATATCATATATAAAAAATAAAATGTGTAGCCGAATAACGAAATACTTTTTTAAGGGTGCATTAGTATATTTCATAAGGAATCACCCTATTTTTTATATTTATTATTCCATATAAACGAATTGAAAACATTCTAAGTGCTTACTTATGACAACTACGCGACGCGTTTTTAATGAACTGACAATTACTTCGATACTTGATTTCATATCGATATATCGATAGCCTAGATCCGACTTGTACAGACAGTACGAGCAACAAAACGGGGCGATAAATGTCAGATGATAAAACGTTTTATAATTCTCTGCGAAGTGTTCAGAGGGTTTTAAAACTTTAAAACAATTGCTGTACCAGTTGTTGGGTTAGCCTACTCTTATAATGGCCTTTTTACGGCCTCTAATGGTTACGTCATTTTTCACTATTCGAACCGAAACAATGTGACGTAACGTTTGACAGACGACTCCTTGGCTTGGTTGGCTAGTGTTTGAATAGCCTAGTTCAAGAAATCACAAGTCTATGTTTACAGAAGTGGGATAAACATTTCTTTATGAGAAAAATATAATGCGACATTTTTGTGTGTAGAAAGTCAATATATTTTAATTTTTTTTTTTACCTTTGCCATATTGTTTTACCAACCCTTCATGCGTATTTCTAAAATAAAAATGTTTAATGTACCACACCAGCTTTCCGCGCCAGCGTCGCGTCGCTATTTTTAAAAACGATTAACATTTCCAAACTTTCTTAAACTCTTCTTTAATATATGTAAGCTAAAAAAAATTAAAATTCTTAATATAATATGGTAAAGTCTTGGAATTATCACATAGAAATATAGAATTAAAGATTTCTTGACCTGGGCCATTAATTTATGACTTGAGATATCAGGTGTAACAATATATATTTATCATAGGACAATAATTGATATCCTACATGTACGATAAATTTAGGTCTCTCATATCTCTCAGTGACCTATAACTATAACTTTTACGTATCAAAAATAATTCAATACGGTTGCCAATACTGTTGTACATAAATCTCCCAACTAAACGAAATTGACACGTGTAGAATAGTGTTTATCCATTTACAGGGGATACAGTGTGTAAAGGACTTTTAAATCAGTCAATTAAGTTTACTTTAAAGATCTGTGTATTACATGATTGACACCATTTTAGCCATCTAAATTAAGGTGACTTCTATATATAAAAGCAAAGATTTAAATCGCCGTATCTATAGCATTACACCGGAAGACTATGGCACTTAAAATATTTTGAATGCTTTTATTTTATTACACATTAATTATTCATACATGTCCTTTCTCCAAAAAATGCAGATACTAGAAGAAACACATGTAGTCAGTGACACAAAACAGAACAGACAATGTTGGTTGGACAGCAAGCGAGCAAACATAGATGAAGTTTGCTCGCTTGCTCGTTTCATGCCCGCTACCCAAACGTGCGTTGAGTAGCTTTGCTTCAAACTAGGTACAGCCCGTCAAATATTATGACATCGCGGAAGCTAGCTGCGAGTGTAGCTATGAGCAGGTTTTTAACTGTTCCAACCCGCTGATTGGCTGATACCAATATTTTTTTTACCAGAAAGTTAGAACATATGTAGCTATATATAATCAATGCTTCTAGATAACATTTAAATTTCTACCAAAGGTATTAACTAATAACAGTTTTGGTCTATCATAATAACGCCCGATATCAGTCGCGTAGACCGTTGCAGTCTGACTGGCAAGCATATTGAATGGTGTCTTGCGAGAGCCAGATATTTCTTCGCGCGTTATCCGGCTAGTCAACTGTTAGGGGCCCTTCGGTATATTTATGAGTTGATTTAAATTCGCTACAACATTTAAAATTTTAGACTTGTTGTTAACTATTTCACTTACAGTGTTACCTATTCTTTCTGTGTTATTGTTTAAAAGATGGCACTAGTTTTAGACCTGTCAGTTTAGGATCCGTAAACAACACAATTATTACCCTCACATCACAATTTTTTTGTGCATCCGACAGTAAAAACATTATAATATAATGATTTAGGACTTCGATTGCTTTACATTTAATACAATGGTGGTTATTTGACTGAACGCAAATCTCTGAATTGATAGCTTTAGAAATAGCCCATTCCTCTCCAATTAAGTTAACAGATTTGTGTTAAAACAAATTATCACCATTATAAGTTTAAATATATAACTAAATCTATTTAAGTGTTAAACATGATATAATTAATTCCTAAGCCCATAAACTAATGATGAACAAATAAATAATTTCCTTTAATAATTTTCAAACCTCGACCTTAGCTTTAAACTTTCATAACATTTAATGAGTCTTATGACATATTGAAGTACTCAAAGATTTTTTTACCTTGAAACCACACTACTTTCAGTGTAGCTTGTCAAGCACTACTTTAAGGATTCCTTTCTACGTGTGGCGATCTACATGGATAGAGTAATGTTATGAGACGAAAGATACAAAGATTTGTTCTTAGAAATCAATCTTGTTTTTTCCTTTCTTGCGAATTTATAAATTGTCAAAGAAGAACGTTTTTTACGTTCATCCGCTGCTGAGTGCTTAAAAAGTTATATAAAGACTTGTTTAAGCAAAACACCATGTTATATTAAGAATAGCATAGTGCCGTCGTTAGTTAGTAACATTGAATTACAATATCGTTTAAACAGACCGAGTAAAAGTGAATTGCTGCGAGTTTAAATGATCAGACAAACAAGCGCCCCGTGGCCCTGTAATGGCCTAGGTCACTCTGCAGACGTGAGATGCGACGCTACTATATCTAGGGTTGCTAATCATGCAATTACATTTTATCAGAAATGTGTTGATTGAACTAGATTTTATTTCATTCGAAATTCACCTAATGGAAAATGGGGCTTAAATGCAAGGCCTAACCGCAGCGTCCACTGTGGTATTTTTTTATTACAAGTAAGACTTTGTCTGCAATCTCACCTATTGATAAGTGATGATGCAGTCTAAGATGATAGCGGGCTAACCTGTTAGGGAGTATGGTAGTCATACCCCTAGTCGATTTCTACGCGACATGGTACCGGAGCGCTAAATCGCTTAGTGGCACGTCTTTGTCGGTAGGGTGGCGACTAGCCACCGCCAAAGCCACCCAACAGACAAACTACCAATTACAAGAAACACGCGTTTGAGCTAGCCTTGCGATTGGTCTCCAACGTGAACGCCGCTAGGGACGCGGCCCTTGCATAAAATTGGTCGTCAAGTATATTATGTCTATTCACTTATTTTTTAAAGATAACTATCCAGATTACTGCGTTTTCATGATTTTGGCACAAAGATATATATGAATGTAGGAATAAACTGTTTTTTTATCGCACTTTTGAATACTAACATTGAAAATGATAAAAATGATGTATAATTTTATCATTCTCAAAGTAAATAAATATAAAATCTACATTGTTTAGAGAAGTTCTTGCATTATTTTTGTGTATGCTACAGTATTGAATGGGAGTTTGTATGAGTGATTGTGGTAATACCATCAGGCTAATTAATAATTAACGAAGGTGACAGCCCTGCTATATATGCAACCTATGTGATACAAGAGTGGTGACTAAGAAACAATTGATTCCTTCCCACAAGTATTATCTCATCGCAAGGTTAACTCGTGCAACTAGAAATATACATTTCATTTGCTTTACTATGTCGACATAAAATAAATATTCTACCCGACCTCTAACAATTAAAAGATTCTATGTTTGACTGTATGTATTTTCTTATTTATTCACAGATTTCAACTACGATTCTGGACCGATTTTGAAAACTGTTTTATTGTTCGGAAGCAGACCACTACTCTCGAGGTGGTCCCATTGCCACAAAGTCATGATCTGATCAGAGGATCCTAAAGATAGAAATCCTCAAATCTTAGAAAGAAAAAAAATCGTCTTAATTGTCACACATTTGTGTCATAAATTTTTTAAAGTATAAAAAAAAATGTGTGACAAAGAAGCTGGCTCAGTATAGCTGCATACTAAAAACCGCAGCACTGGTTTTCAGCCAGCTTAGAGCGTTGAATAGTTTTTTGTGGAACTCTCTCAGATCAAACGAAATCTATTAATGACTCTACGCTTTCTGGAAGATAACTCTCAAAAATTTAAAAACTACGCATATTTTAAGTAGCAGAGAAAGCATAATCCAAATCTTTGCAGTATGTAAAATAACGTTAAAAATTTGAAAAACTAAGATAATATCACCTCACTCTTATTTCTCGCACGTCCGAAGGTTGGCTGGTAGAAAATGCTTCAAACCGCCTAAAGTTAATAAATAAATAAAAAATACTTTGCCACCATATTTGTTTCCACGACCATTAAATATTTCTTTATTTAAATAGGCCCATGGAAGGCACTTTTGATGCGAACTTACAATGCAGCTATAACCCATACCCCTAATATGTTTCGACGCGGCAACGTACCAGAACGCAAAATCGCTTGGCAGCGGACTTTGCCAATGAGTGGTAACCAGCCACCGCCGAAGCATACCACCAGACGAGACAACGGGTTAATCAGAAATTAAAAATTCCCATATTGCCCATACCAGAGATCGAATCCAGCACCTCCCACTTTTAAGGCAAACGCGTTCACAATCAAGCAATGGGGGTCGACAAATACACATTATCACAATCCAAAAGATTTCCTGCCAACATACACCCGTCAGTTCACACTACGTATTTGATCATCAACAAAAGTACCACAGGTTAGCTATCATACAGCTCGGAAACGGCATTGCAATGCGGTAAAACATGACTTGATAAAACAACACTTGAACAAACAACAAGATACAGCAGGCGAGATAGGTATTTTAATATTGTGTATTTTATTTTTGCAAAGGCACCTTGTTTGTTTTTTTACACAAAAACAAGGTGAATATTACCGTCGTACTACTAGGTACAGTCCTCATCTCTGATAGGAAAGACAGTTTTAGGGCATAGGCTACCACGCTGCTCCAATGCGGGCTGGTGGGCAGCACTCACATCATAATTCATACTGTCATGATCATTGTAACCGGTTCATTAAACTAAATCTTCCATTAAGATTGATCGCAAACCGTTTTTTCATCCCAGTTTTGAAAATCGTATGACGATCTAGTTTTTAGACCTATTAAAACGAACTCATAAAACCACGATGAACTGTATGATTGCTTAGCTGTGATATAACAGATTACAAACATATGTTATCTCTAGAAGGCTCTTCATATACCTACATCGAAAGGCCACTTCTTTATTTGCAAATATTAATTCATCAATCCGCGAAATTGGTCAAATGAAGACTCCCCGAGCCACGGCTGTGACATTATCGTCGATAATAAGGCACGCTAAAACTTAACGAGACTATATGCTATTAAAACCAGAGTTACATAGTTTTCGCATTTCCAAAAGTCATGGCCTAAAGGAGACCGCACATAAAACATCAATGCCAGAGTAGTCGGCGGCTTCACATCTAAATAAAGAAGAGAGTAGACTTTGTCGGTGAACGAAATCAGCACCTTTCGATACGCTGGACACATGAGCCCGTACATCTCTGCATTAATGCGCGTAAAATAATCATCTTTATTATTTTTTTATTAGACCACAAATTAGCCTTTGTGTGCAAACACGCCTGATGGTAAAAGATGAAGCAGTCATAGATGGTAGCGAGCTAACAAGTTAGAGGTATGGCAGTTAGAAGCCTTACCCCTACTCAGATTCTATGCGAAATCGCTTAGCGGAACGTCTTCGTCGGGACGGTGAGGGCCTAAGAGCCTCCCACCAGACGATCCGATCATAAAATAAAGCCGCCGACACCAAGCGGCTCGGGTTTTGTGTGTAGACTCCTAAAAGTTTACAGTATGCGCCTCGTTACTTGAAAGGTTCAACATTCGTGACGTGACACATCCAAAGATTTTAATCACAGATATGCCCCAACAGTGACATCCAATGGTGCTGATTCTGCTGTACAAAAATCTACAAACTAAATAACAGATCAAAAAGAGCTTTATTTACTCAACATGGACCATTGTGAAATGGTTAGGACTAGTTTATTACTAGTGTATGTATAATTGACTAAATTATCGCCGTTATAATTAATCTTCATCATCGTCGTCTGTCTATGAATATGTATATCAGTATTGTAGTAGGTCGTTATTGAAAAAAATTATAGTTTTATAAAATAGACCGTGGGCCGAACGCGCTTAAGGTTTAAAGACTGTGCCAAGAGTGACATGACCGAATTCAGCATCAACCGTAGACATAGGGAGGGGCTTGCGGAAGGAAGAGGTGAATGGCGCAAGAGAATTAACAAGGGATGCCGTATCTATGACGAAGCTTGGCTTGGTGTTCTTCAAAAAAGGATACGAAGGCATACCACGGTATCTTCAGATTGCGCCGAAGAGTTCATCTGCCATATTTACGGCCGTAAATGTCGCTCGCGCATCGGCTTATTTAGCCATACAAAGAAGTGACGCTTAGACAGTATTTGAACCGTCTCTCAAGAGGCACAGGCCATTGTTGTTATTGTTGAATCCGCAACGCACCGCGTGAAATTTTTGACGAATATGAAATGCCTGTATTCTTTATGACCAATCTTTACAGTCATCAAAAAGAGACAGACTTTTTTAGATTATTAACAGTTCTCTCACTGACGTTCATTTTAACGAGACGACAAAGATGAATACGGCGATATATCCTATAAGTAGTAAACTATAGTTTAAGATTTATATACAACAGAATTAGCACCACCATGATCTACTAGTCCTTGATCTAAGGCTTTCGGTATCTATTGCCCGATTTAATAATTCATCGAATCCAGAATCTCCAGATAGCAGATTGAATTTAGTTGTGCTTAACTGCAGGGTAGAGTAGGAAAAGGGAATCATTACTCAACTCTACCTATCATCTAAACATTTTGAATTAGATGGATTATTATCAATTTGCACAGCTCTGTCACTGTATGACAAGTGACAGTTGAGTGAGCTCACTCACTCGAGTGAGCTCACTCAACTCATAAACGTGAGGGTATATCTAATGATTTGAATCTTTGCGTACAACAATAAATAATAATTATAATTTATGCAAGCACTTATGATTTCGTTGTTGCCACAGGAACTGTCCGCCGATGGCATATTTAGGATTATTATTATGTACTTTATTAATAACAGCTCGTTCCAATGTTGTATTGTCTGCTAAGCCGGAACTTACTTTATCGAATCCTGGAAAAGAGATGAAATATGATCAGAATGATAGATACACTTCATTGCACTCAAATGCATTTAAAATAACGCAAAGGCGGTCTTATTGCTAGGTCGATCTCATCCAGATAAACCTTGGGAAAAGTAATTCAAGAAAGTTAAAGGTCTTTTTAGGTTATTATCACTAACATGAGTGATTAAAATCGTAAAAGACCTCGCATCGTCGTGTGACAATGCCTTAAAACGCTTCATCTTATGAGAGTATAGGGCGGAGTCTTAACGTGGGACGGTAATAGGCTGAAAGTGATGATAAGTGAAGTAAGTAAGTGAGAGATTCTTAAAGAACGGGTTTTCGGACCAAATTTTTCGCGTTAACGGCACTTTTTTATTTGTATACCTCTACAAGTTAGCCCATGACTGCAATCTCACCTGGTGGTAAGTGACGATGCAGTCTAAAATGGTAGCGGGCTAACCTGTTAGGAAGTATGGTAGTCATACTCCTAATCGGTTTCCACGCGACATCGCACCGGAACATTAAATAGCGGCACGTATTTCTCGGTAGGGTGGTAACTAACCCCGGCCTAAGCCTCCCACCAGAGAAAATTCAGAAATTATAAATTCCCAAATTGCCCCTACCCGAAATCGGACCCGGGACCTCTACTTAAATTCACAGCGCTCACCGTTGCGCTAGGGAGGTTGTCAATGCAGTACACTGCAGTGAACACACGTCTGTGCTCTGGTGGCGGCAGAAAAGAGATGACACCACCCCAACAACAAGATTTCTTACTTAGTTAATATAACGGAATCTACTGGAATGAACAACCCATATGAATATTTGTCATATAGACAAACCTCGTCCGTTGGAAGAGTCCGTGGCCTTTAATCCAGTTTGATACTTTTACTATTGATTGATACTTTTATCCGTTAGTACTTCTACAATTTAGCTACATAACACGTATAAGTTGGATCTGTTTTTATAAATCCCTTTAATCTTTATCCTATTCTAACATTACGTAATTTATCATCCGCACAAAGTGTGTCAACGGCTTAACGGTGAAGTAGTGTAGCACTATTTTACCACTAAGCCGTTGGCATGCTTTGAAAACGCTTCATTTTTTTGTTATAATCAATTATTGAGGGACCAAGCAGATATGCCACCTGATGACAAGTGGAATTCAAAACGCCTCAAAATATCAATTTTATAAATTTAAAATGCATATAAAAATTTTCGGAACCGACAGGATTTGAACCTGCGACTACAAATATGCTCAAAATATGCTAAACTACACTACTACACAATACATCGCGCTCCGCCCGTATATACGAGTGTGTCACTTTAAAATTAAATACTAAGTATTTGAATACTATATATATTTTGCTATAGTATTAATTGATGTGTTAGAGAAAACCGTAGTCTATTAACAGAGCAACATTTCGCAGCGTACGTGCCGCCCTGTGGCCGTCAACCTGAGGCCTCTTGTGCCTGTAATTACACCCCCCCCCCCCCCCTTCCCCCCACAGACCGGCAGGGTGATAACGTATCTCGCAACAGGCTTGCGACAGGCGTAAATTTTGCAATCACTGCTGTCAAACGTCACTTTTCCATACAATAAATAAACAAATGTGACGTTTGACAGCAGTGATTGCAAAATTTACGCCTGTCGCAAGCCTGTTGCGAGATACGTAATACCCCTGCGGAAAACAGCAATGCAAAGGATGCGGAAATAAACATGGCGGTAGCACTTCCCCGGAGGAACTCTCACAAAACCTACGACTACTATAGGTTTGATATAACATTTTTGTTGCAGAATTACTAATTTGGCAGCGTCATTAGCAGTAGGCACCTCATTTGTAGCTTTATTATTAACTAAGTTCTCGCTGAAATTTGGGTCCAGAAGTTTAATTTTTTGTATCGTCTTATTTAATCATAATACGATACGTGGATGATACGCAATCATGATACGCAGCATGGGTATGGCGCGCTTATACAGTACGCGATAACACTCGTACCATGATGAGTTTCAGTGTGATCTGCAAATAAAAGCGGACACAGAACGGGAGAAATTGAAACGCGATCAAATTACGAAGTAAACCGAAAGAGGTATACAATAAATTACGAAACTTGATACGGTACGAGAAATGATATGGTGATACTGATATGTTGCTGCACCTACCGGTAAATATAATATGCCCGTTAACAGTGAAACAGATTACAGAAGATTATTGTCTTGTCAATTTAATATTTAAAATACGGTACTGTACCATCCAGCCCCAAAGTAAGCATAGCTTGTGTTATGGGTACTAAGATAGCTGATGGATATCTTTATGAATGAAATACACGTAAATACTTATAATATACTGATAAACACCCAGACACTGAAAAACAATTATGTTCATCACACAAACATTTTCCAGTTATGGGAATCGAACCCACGGCCTTGGACTCAGAAAGCAGGGTCGCTGCCCACTACGCCAGTCGGCCGTCAATATATACGGTTTACAATTGCCTGCGTTTTCACTGGCTGATCTGGTTCCTTCCGCGTTCATTTCAATTCAGGTTGTCCTTCAATAAAAGTTGTTATTTCCATAGCAACATAACTCGAGAAAAGGGTTTTTTCAGGATGAAAAGAAAACTATGACCTTTTGTCTTTTTCTGTAGCCGTGATCCACGTTACGTGCACAATTTAATGATGATCCAGTGGTAATTTGGGCGTGAGCACATATCATACAAACATATATTTGCATTTATAATAATAGTCAGGATTTAGCGTTGAATTTTTAATAAAAATAATAGCGGGTATTCTTTTACAAATATTATACTTGGACGTAGCTGTTGTGACTGCATATCTATTGCGACGTTATGCCACATTTATGTGCCTCCTTCAACATCTTCCGAAAGCCCAAAAGTCACAAAACTTTCAATGCGTTCAATTTATAGATCTGATTATAAAGTAAGAACATTTTTGAATGTTATTGAAATCACCTCGGGAAAACACATATACTACGCCCGACGAAGTGACGCAGAGTTAGAAAACGAATCTTACCAGTTGGAACACTTAGCAAGTAGTTAATTGTGCGCTGCAGTCAAGTGGCGGTGCCCGCTTTGTCCTCGTCTTCCTCTTCCTGGGCCATTAACTGTCGCGCGAGTTGTAGGGCCTGGAAACACACACGTATACATAATGGTGCTAATCCTTTGGGATAGCTCATCTGATAGTAAGGGGAAAAACGATGCCCTTGAATAGAGCCACGCTTCACAGGACATAGAAGGAACACGTCAGGTTATATAAAAAGCTATTCGAAATTCATTTACTCACGTCACGAACAGGCTGTTTAATAAAAACTATTATTTCAAGTAGGTCTACTTTATGAGCACTTTTGTAAAGTCAAGTCTGTCTGTTTGTTGTGACTTAACAATCGATTCTGAAGGCAGATTCTACCGAGAAGCCGGCATAAAACTGAGCAGTTGCTCCTTTCCAACATCATTTTTCTATCATTTTTAAAATAAAAATAGGTAGTACAGAATTTACGACTCTAAAACGAGTACAATTAGGTGCCACGACAGAGTAATGTTTTGACACGCGAGTCCACGTAAAATCTTTACACTACAAGTTAACCCTTGACTGCAATCGCGCCTAGCGGTAGCGGGCAAACCTTTAAGGCAGTATGTTAGTCATACCCCTAACCGGTTTCTCCGCGTCATCGCTTTGCCAGTAGGGTGGTAACTAGCCACGGCCAAAGCCCCACCAGACCAGACCAGAGAAAATCAGAAGTTATAATATCCCAAATTAATATTAGTACTACTACCTTTCTCATGCTGTTCTCTTGAACAGTATTTAAGTTAAAACAAGAATAGTACCAATATTACAAAAATGAAGATAACAACAATATCATGAAAATGCAACATAAAAAATCTTTTATCAACTTGTACTGTTATAGTTTGCAAAACATTAATCAGCCATTAGCAATAAAATATTAAGTGCAAGCAAGTGATAAACTAAAGTACTTTTATGGCTCACAATCACCTCTAGAGATAGCTAATTTTGAGATAAATTTGACATAAAAACTTTCATTCGCTATTCTACACAATATATACCATGATTCACCTCTGTGTCTGGTCTATTACTTTGTTTGCTTACTCTTTACTACTAATGGTCACAGCAAAATGTTGAATTGCCTATGAAATTCTGCAAGAATTGGGCTATTGAATGCAGATTTTTTTTTAAATCCAACTGGTAGCTTCAAAGATTAGCAATTTTAAATAAAAACAGGAATCGCTATAGCTTTATTATTTGCATATATCAGATCAATATACTACGACAATACACACATTGCCATCTAGCCCCAAAGTGCCATAAATCTGTGGCTTACACACCCAATCAATAATGTACGTTCATTCATAAGCTACCCTACCGAAAATAATTATAAACTTCATTTTAATACACATACAAAACCAAGTACACCATGAAACTGTTATTACGGGCAGGTGTTACTTTATAATCAAGGCCATTGGTTATTGCGGTAAAGTTGAACCAATTTTGTGCAACTTGAGTTTGGTAGACATAGAACTTTGCAAAGAGTGCTTTTATGACTTCATTTTTTGATAACCTGTCCTTTTTTTTCTAGTAATCTTTATAAAAAAATTTAGTGTAACTTAATCCACAATGCTCTAAGTGCACTGAGAATAATGCCAAAAACGAAAGAAAGTTCAATTTTAAAAATTAAATTAATTTTCATTAATTAATTCATGTCTATTGATTTTAATTTTATTTGGGTTTTGTACATTTAGCCTGAAATAAACAATTAATATTATTAAAATAGCTGTACCTGGAATTCATTGTAATGTATTTTCCTCTTCTTCTCGAACTCGAGTCTCCGCTGGCGCGCCTCCTCCGATTCGTCCTCGTCGTCACTGTCACAAGACTCCACACATTTCGGGGGTTTGTTCATGCTCGCCGCGAGCTTCGCAGCTAGGATATTCGCGTCCAACTCGTCTGTAGGAACCAAGTCTCCATCTATAGACTCCGAGTAAGGCGTCTTAGGCTCGTCTACCTTCATGTGCCCGTAATCCTTGTTCGGGGGATGAAATGTCTCCATTATATTCATTTCGTCAAACCTTTGCTCTTTCGCCCGCTTACTAGTCGTAGGGGTCCCGTCCTGGTGGTCAACACTCCGTGAAGTCTTCAGTATGCCCTTCGAGGGCTTCTTTTGCAAATTCTGAGCCATACTCGTTTTTTAATATATCATAATTGGCACTGAATTCACTTTAAATTCATTTAAATTTTAGCAAAACGAGAATGAATGACAATTGCACCGAACGTCAACTTCATTCATAAATTTTTGACAATTGAGTAGTAACAGTGACAAATGCAACCACATAGATTAAAATAAAAAAAGCTCTATTGATGTAAAATCCATTAGTCTGTAAGACTATATGTGAAGTGAACGTAGGAAGCAGGAAACGAAGGGAATCTATACGTAGTAATCTGTGAAATCACATGATTGATGTCTTGAAGGTAATTCAAGTTAAATTGAAATAATTTATGTTGATTTTTAGAAAGACCTTAAAAGACTTGAATCCCATGGCTGTAAATTTAAACAAAAAATCGTCTATACGTTTCATAATCTGTTATAATATGTCTGACATTTAACATTGCAAGTGTTTGTAAACAATTGAATAAAACCAACAGAAGGTTGATACTGAATAATAATTCTGCCGATTATTTTCAGAAAATAATATTCTAGGAACCAGCTGTTCTCAAAATTTAATCAAAATGGTTGAAGATACCTGTACTAATTTAAACAAATCCAAGGTAAGAATTCACACAAAGATGTTTTTTTTTACATTCTAATGCATTAAAATGCAGTGAATAGTTAATTAAGCTTTTCATTTTCTTTTTACTTGATAACAAGCTAGCGTTAAGCTACACTCCTCAGATAAAAGCGCGCTGGGAAGGGGCAAGGGCAGTTGATACCTCAACTGTTTAAAAGTTTGAAGTTATGATACATGAACATTCAAACTCTTGGCTACATCTTAGTTTATTTGTTTAATGTAGTAAATGAAGTTTATGTACTTATTTCCTATACTAGTCTAGAAACACACATGATGGTGCTAATAAATTTAACTGTATCTAAATCTTGAAATTGACTGTTCGGCGGGAGGCTTTGGGCGTGGCTAGTTACCACAATGTAAGGTAAACAAAGTGATACCAAGCAATATAGCAACCAACATACAATGAGTAATCCAAGGGTAACTTGTGTAGTGGAATAAAAAATAGAAAAACTAAAATGTTTGGTCCATTTAGTTAAAACGATTGTCCAACACTAAATAGTTTGTCTGTATCATAAAACATAAGATGTACATCTCAGCCGAAGTGTACCTGAGTGGTTTTGCATCTAAAAACATAATTACCAAAAAAATAATACCAAAAACAAAACAAGAGTACAGCTTAAACAAGAAACAAATAATTATTGAACATAGGTGCTTGAATTAATTAGTTGCTTTTATTTGTTAAATTAAGATCAAAACTATATTTAATACTATTAATAAAAACTTTCAGACTAAGACCACAAGGCCTAAAGCTGTGTATTTGTGGACAGAAGCAGATGTTCAAAAGTGGCTCCGTCGACATTGCAGTGATTATTATAACCTATACTGGGAGAGATTTCATGAGGTAAACTTTATAGTTTCCACTGTCTTATAATTAACAATAAAGGTTAGGCACTTTAGTATTATGACTATCTCAGAATCAACATTCTGAAGAAATTTCTGATGAATTCTTTCAACCAATAAAGTTAGCACAACATTGTAAGGTTAGTCCATAAACTATGTAGCTCCATCTAGTTAGTGTAAGTAGACCTTCCATACTAATAAGATGTAAAATAGATTATAATTGATGTACAAAGTTCATACTGATGTCTCTGAGGCTATAGATGACAAATTCTGTTATAAGCACGAGTTAAAGAATTGTATGCAAATTCGAGCTTTAATTCAATTTTGGTAAGTTCTATTTCACTCCGATGTTCAAGTATTTCCATACTCAGAAATGAATCCTCGATTGCGAGTGAGCAAATCTTATTTATTTACTTTATTACTCCTATAAAGAGAGGGGTTAAGGCCATAGTGCACCACACTGGCCCAGTGCGAATTGGTGGATGCCACACACATCTTTGTGAACATTACCGACATGCAAGTTTCCTTAAGATGATTTCCTTCAACGTAGAAACAAGTCATATTTTAATTACTTAAAGTGCACATAACTTAGAAATAGAAAAGTTACAGGTGTTAGCTGGGATTCGAACTTGGCCCTCCGAAAGTGTAGTCAAGTTCCACCCAATGCGCGATCACTGTATGTCACAATATCATATTTAATATCATATATCAATTACAATGTCATAGTATATTTATTTTATTTATTTGTTTAATTATTTATTATTTGTTATTATTATTCGTGAACGTGTATTCATAATTCCAAAAAAAAAAAGCTACGTTCTACTCCCGCAGCACGACATCACGGGCCGGGCTCTGGTACGCATCAACGACAACACTTTGATTCGGATGGGCATCACGCACAAGGAGCACCGCGAGGCCGTGTGGCGCGAGATCCTCAAGCTGCGGCTCAAGACTGACATCGTCGAGATCCGCGACCTGGAGCGCCGCCATTACTACTTCAACTACGACCTGTGACGTTCTGTCTCAAAACGAATAAAACCAGTTTACTCAAATTCAAATTCAAAAATGTTTTATTCATATAGATTACTAGCCGTTTCCCGCCCGCTTCGCTGGGCGAATTGAAAAAGGAAATAAATTACATTTTATGTTTCATTTTTATTTATTTTTTTCATATTTTTATTATTCTCCTTTTTTTTTATTTTTGTATGAACATAAATAGGCCCCGCGGATAGAACTGTAAGCATCGATATTGTTTAGACTTACTCAAATTCCAAATTCCATCGATTTAGCCTGTATCTTTCATCCAGGTGATTTTTCTCACTAATATACATTGTAACTTTCAATGTGCAATCATTTCCGTGCCTTTCTTCCAAAAATTAATAATAATTGACATGAAGAAAAAAATTTGAAATGAGCATTGAAAGTTTAAGTTAAAGTCATTGCCAGTCGCATATGTGAAGTTGAAATCTGTCTAGGTTCAAGTGCGACAAATTTTCTGTTAACTAAAATTTTCTCCGTGACATCAATTTTTTATAGAAAATTAATTGTGCATGTTTTTTATGAATTCTATTGGAATAAGTAACTAAATTTCTTTTCCACATCTCATGTGCTTGGAAAATGCATTCATTTTAATCTATTACATTTCCGCGATCCCGCAATAAAAGAATTCGTCGGATATGTAGTCTGCAAAAGTAAAATGAATGTAAAATTCTTAGTCCGTTGATTGGATAGCTACATGTACAGTTAAGTTTTTGAAACCTCTCAATGACTTTTTCTCCGCTGCCAAAAAGACGATTGTTGTAAGGAAATACACGAATATCCCTACATACACGAAGATCCCCACCAAATTTGGAGTCTGTAGAAGTTACAGGTTAGAAATAAAAATTTTAGATTTTAACACCCACCCCCGCAATTCCTGTCGGAAGTAGACTTTATTGAAATCCATTTTGAGATGTTCTTTATGTGAATAATAAAAGATTCCTACCATATTTAGAATTTTTAGAAATGAAATTTTTTATTGTTAACACCCACCCCCGCGAACCTTATTGGAGGTGATTCATTGTAAAATCCGCTCGAAGATCATTTTTATATTACATATAGAACACTCTCACTAAATTTGGAGTCTATAGGAGCTATCGCTTGGAAATTGAAAATTTTCATTGTTAACGCCCCCGCAATCTTCTTTGGGGTGGGATATCGTAAAATTTGTTCATAAATCATTTTTACATCACTTATAGAAAATTCCTACAAAATTTGGAGCTTGTAGGAGCTTTAGCTGGAAAATTAAAAATAATAATTGTTAATACCCACCCCCGCAACCCCCTGTGGGGTGAGCTATCGTAAAATTCGTTCATAGCCTATTTCTACACCTCTTACAGAAGATTCCTACCAAATTTGAAGTCTATAGGAGCTATAGTTTAAAAACGGGAATTGTTCATTGTTAACGCCCCCGCAATCCCCTTTGGTGAATGAATTTCTTAAAATCTATTCATAGCTGACCTCTACATAGCAAAAGTAATATTCCTACCAAGTTTCACGTTTCTAAGACTTATGGTTCCCGAGATTTCGTGGTGAGTGACTATATAGATGGGAATTCTTCGATTATCATCGAAATTTTTAACTTTTTATCGGGCTTTTTTAAAATTTTCTTACATACAAAACTTTCTCCTGACAATTCTGAAGATAAAAAAAAGCCCAATTGGTCCAGCCGTTCTCCACTACCGTGAGTAGATTCTTAGCTGAATGTAAAAAACCATAATCCGTTTAATACACTCTGTTGAAATCCATGAAAACAAAAGAATCAAGAGAAAATGCTTATCTTTTGTTTTTATTAGCGGGATAAATGTTCATAAAAGTAAAACAGCAATAAAAAAATGAAGGAATGTTGGAATTCAAAAAATAGATAGCCATAAACCATCTAGGAAAAATTTCGCATCGAATGGTGGTAGTTTCATGTCGATACGATCAGTGGTTTAGGCGTGTTTGAGCCTCAAACGAAGACCATTTTCATTATATATATATAGATCACAGGCACTTATGAAGCGTTCATACATTTGAAATGTTAAAATTAAGAAAATTAAGCTTTTAAGCATTTTTATTAAGTAACTTAACAATTATTGATTGTAAAGTCAACATCTCCTGAGGATGCTCCGGTTTCGGTCTAGAGTATAAGGATTGAAGAAATTATAAATTACACCATACAGATTCTCCTGCTTTTCGTGGAGTATAGCAAATTAAGCTTCATTTTCATAATATGTCATGGATTTCTGTCAAAGTAACGCCTGCTTCTATCAAATGTTAACACTCATGTTAGGTTATGGTGATAACTGCATTCGTTAATTTAAAACTCAAGCTAGGAAAGTTCCAAACGCGACCTGGTCTAGGAAGAGCCCACAACAAACTTGACGGTTTTTTTTTTCACCATCTCACAGTCGAGTTAATGTTTAGCTATGAAGTTAGAGTAATTCATACCGAAGCTTTTTTATCATACATCCTTAATAATATATTATTATCAATTGTAAATATCATATAATGCGTAATAATATGTTTTTTTAATCCCCGACGCAAAAACTACGGGGTGCTACGAGTTCGACTTTTCTGTCTTTTCTAGAACGGATGTACCGATTTTAATTTTGTTTTTTTGTTTGAAAGGTGAATTAGTCGGGAGTGTTCTTATCTATGAAATATTATAACGATATAAACAACCGCCTTACTCGAAATGGACATAAGTTAGTGCCACCTGCATATCTTTGCGAAAGGTGCAGAAGTCATTTGTGGGATTTGTTTTTATAATCTGATTCGTAAAGTACCTACTTTTGGGCCTGCCAATGTATAAGTTTAAACAATGTGTTAAAACACATCTAATAAATCATGACTACTATACGATTGATGAATTTTCTAACGAGAAGGCTGCTTGGAATCATGCTCCGTTCTCATCTCTCACAAGACAGAAAATTTACTATATATTTTTTCATTGTAAACTGTAAAGTTATGTTGAAAAAGAGCAATCTGCTGAGTTTCTTGCCGGCTCTTCTCGGTGGAATCGGCCTTCCGAACATAATATAGTCACTAGGTACAAACAGATCGACTTGACGTTTCAAAAGTGCTTATAAACTGGGTCTAATAGATAAAATGAATTTTGTTTTTTTTTTTAATTTTGAATTATGTTTGATGAAAATCGGTCCAAGATGGCCGCCGCCACAAAATGGCGAATTAAATATTTTTTACAACTCCCTCAAAATGAAAGTTTTTAACTAAGTATTAGATGAACATAACATTATAATGAAAGTAAGGGAGTTTTTTACATTTTATATGTTACACTACAAGTTAGCCTTTCACACTGTTATAAGTGACGTGCAAAGGATATTTTTAGGCAGGGTAGGATAAAATTGTAAAATCCTGCTCTATACTACTTGGTAAGGGTTCTTTTACACAGACGGATAATAAATAACCAACGACAGAAGAAAATGTAGCGGTCGCGTCGCCCACGCCCAACCCATCGCCTTGCGATTGTTTGTTTTAGCCGCGTGCCGATACAAACACAAACAACTGCAAGCGTTGCTATAGATCGACGACTATCGCCGATGCGTTGACTCCTGCTGCCGATGGCTGCAGTTTCCTCTGCCATTGGCTATTTGCCGCTGGTGCATATCAAACCTTCTGTAAAGGGCAGTTATTTTTTGCAAGCATTAAGTGCACGCCACTGTGTAAGACGGTTGCGGTGGCGAGCTAATACGAAATGCTAACGGCATTTATATTATTAAACCCATGCCCCTTTTTACACCTTTTATGCTAAGAAATTAACGAAGAAAAAAATATTTATCGGTTTCAAATTTTTATTAAGATTCGGGACATTGAAAATGAATAAATATATTTATGTTAATATCACTTTGTTTTTTATCGACATCCTTCGTTAATACTAATAGGACTCCTCTGTCAGAACCGAGGGAATTTAGAGCTAAGAACCTTCACACTGCTGCAATGCAAGTTGGCGGGTCTAAATGATTATTTATTACTATAAAAGTAGAAGCAACACCAATTTCTAAACTCCAGAACACCCCCAATACCTTATAATCTTTGGCTCGCCTCTGGAAACGAAACGAGGCCCTTTAACCTTTAGCTTTAGTTAAAGATTTGTACTTATTTTGTATATTTTAAATTATCTTTATGTGCCACTTATATTAAGGGTCGCTGCAGGGTGCAGAGTAAAAAAATGTTAAGACTAACATAAATTTGTTACTCTAAGAATGACATTATTAATTATTATAATATTAAAACTAAACTTAACTACTAGCTGTTGGCCGCGACTTTGTTTGCGTTTGGTTTTTGATGTGGCATTAAATTTAGTTGTAGTTCTAAAAAAAATTCAAGTAGGTATTCAGTATCGCTAAGCCTTAAATGAGGTGTTTGCTGCTGTCCGCCGAGGAGTTCTGCCCTCTATCCCCAACCACAGTTCGGGAAAAATTTAACATATATCATAACCTCTTTACTACAAATATAGTTATTTAAATCGGTTATAATTTGTCGGAGTTATGGTGTAAAATCGTCAAACACTCATCACCTCTCCCAAAGGAACCGAGCTTAATGTCAGGGAAAAAAAAGTATCCTATATTACTTCTAACACTTCCAAGAATATGTGTACAAAGTTTCATGAGGATCGGTTAAGTAGTTTTTGCGTGAAAGCGTATCAAACAAACTTACATTCACATTTATAATATAATATTAGTAGGGATGTTCTACCGATTTGTGGAACGAGCTCCCTAGCCTAGGTCTTACAATTAATTCCCATATGAAGCGTGGTAAAAAAGGCATCTCATCACGATTTAAAGCTAGCCTCCGGAATTCGCTGCGGCGACGTAACTTGAACATGATGCGATACGGCCGCTGCTTGGTTAGCAGGCATACTATGGCTATCCCGTTGGTATGCCTACGTAACATGTCTTTATTACATTTATATTTTAACATTTTAGAACATGAACACAGTTAACAGTAAACTAAAAGATTATTGACAAGGTAAAAGTAGACTATAGGTTTATCCTTTTCATAAGAATTTGATAAGGCAATTTAATGACAGAATACGCACTGTTCAAAGAATGGTCTTCAGGCAAATGTTAATAGAAGTAGAGCTTTTCGTGACAGCTCGTTCGGAGAGTACTTTTAATATAATAAAATATATTACGACAACACACACACATCGCCATCGCAAAGTAAGCGTACGTGGCTTTGTTATGGGTACCAAGATAACTGATGAATAATACATAAATCCTTTAAAAATTCTGATTTGTGCGAACCCACGGTCTTGGTCTCAGAAAGCAGGGTCGCTGCACCAATCGGCCGTCAAGTACTGCCATGCTTATTTCTGTGTTCCGGTCTTAATAGGGCATCAGGTGTGGTTTAACACGTTGTGTCTACGTGTTTATATTTACTATAAGCACGGCTAGCATGGGCAGGGGAAAAATACATCCCCGGGGAAAGAATAAAAAGTATCTTTTCCCACAGCTTTATCAACCCTCAAAGCATTATCGCACAAGTGGAAATAATATCAAAATAATATATATGTGTAATAATAAACGGGGGTAAACTTCTCCTATTCCATATTCCCGTCTTTTGGCAGGTGGACACGTTAATTATATCCCTTGTAAGGGATATAATTTTTGTCTCCTGGCTGTGCTAGCCCTGCAGGAAAGCCTATTGCTCGCTCCGTCAATAATTACTCTACTAAAAATTTGCATTCGTGCGAAACTATCTTGAGAAGTTTCCGAACGCTCGTGAGTATACCTATTCCTTTACCGTGATTTTTTAAGTAAGTTCATCAAAATGCATATTAAATAGGTACCTAATAAGTAGTAACATAATACTTCCTACTTAATAACTTGTAATGTGCAAGTTGTCTACATAGGGACTTACGATTATGTTTGATGTTACGACACTAACGTGGGGCTTCGTATACTTACTTGCTTAGGCTTTAAATAGCATCATCTTTCCACTCGATACTTCAGTGACCAACTGCCTATAAGACGCTACGAGCATTTTGAATAAATAAATAATTAGTGCACTGAAATAATAACAGACAGACGGGCAGATGGGTTGGCGATCGCCGTAGATGGTAGTACCTAGAGAACAGAGGACACTGCTGCCCGTTTTTTGTTTTAATCACTTATAGGCTCGTACAACACCCGCTGGAAGTAGAGGGGATGTGACACCAGTATTTTGATCTACCGTCACCACAGCAAAATTTTACAATTTTGGAAAAGGATACTAATGTTGAAAAATATGAACGCCCAACTTCAGCACCAATTAGATGATGACGAGGACTTTAAAGGTTAGTGGCATTGCATTGCGACATTAAATGGAAGGTAGGTTACCTTCATTGTTTATCACGAATGAATTTCACTAGACTGTTTCAGTAAGAAACCGTAAAAGATACATCCAACGCTAAAAACAGGGCCACAAGTCAGCTATTACAATTTAAAATATAGGTACAAAGGCAAAAAGTAGATGCTAAAGGCAAAAAAGAAAACGTTCAACAATTTTTAATTAAATATCCGTTTTACCACACTTTATCAAGCTTAATCAAGTTCTGTGTTTACTTGTCGCTCGGCTCTGCAATTTTTTACAATTAATTAGGCACTGCCACGGCACTGCAAACCGATCTTAAAATGTTTATTTGTTGCGCATAACATGTCGATATAAAAAACGTATTTATTTATATACATGCTACTAATGGTGGCAGATTTCAGGGGGCGGCACTTCTGAAACAAAAGCACCTGAAGCAATTAAAATACCTACACGTAGAGATGGGTACGAGTTTACTTAGATATGAAGTGATTTGCCCGATCAGACCATCGTATAGCTGACCTTCTGATCGCATTTGTAAACGAGAGGTGATAAAATCGACCCGTTCTGATGATCGGACTCAAAGCGACTGATGATACGCAGTAAAATTACGACATAAAAAAATCTACCGTTCGGTGATCGTTTGCTTACTCTATTTTGTAAACTCATTCTACCAAATTCTCGGAATCCAAAAGCGAAAGCGGTTCTAAGGACATATTTAGGGTTGATTAGGGTTACTATGACTCCAAAAATAAAACTGCTTTGTAAAAAATTCGTCTGAAAATCTGTCGAGCTTAATGCCGTCGTTAATTGTCATGTATTCCGTAATATAAATACATTAAACATGGCATGCATTGATCTCATTGTCGTGCCAGCTATGTTTCAGCGCAGGTTCAAGTGAACAGCTTTTGACTTTCAGTAAAAAAATACGCTGTACTCTTATTCAAATTAAAAATATTATTGAAACTCGCTACCACTGTCACATATGAAAAGTATAATTTTTTGTTTACATTGTTGTGAGGCGATGGTCATAACTATAAATTGTTTTAATTTTGATTCACTAACTTTTCCAATAGTAATTGCTAAACTGTGACCTGTTACATACAAATTGTATAATTTGTGTGAAGACGAGGCAACTTAGACATGATTTTTTTTGTTATCACATACATAATCAATTGGCTGTGAAATCCGAATAAGGTTGGGTTAGTAAACATGGCATAATGTCAGAATAGTTATTCAGTGCTTAACCTGACACTGTACTTAAACTGACAGCAACTTTCAAATGTCAGAGCGTGACAAAACACTGCATAATTGCGACATTAGGCCAAGGTTAGGTTATAAAACCCCTTACAAATAAACGTGGAATAACGTTGGAAGAGTTATTCAGAGTTTGTCACACTCCAACTGACAGCAACTTTTAATGTCAGAGACGACGACTGAATAAGTAAGTCCCATAAATCATAAGAAGAAGAAGGTACCTACCTCAGAACTTGTACTCTGCAGCGTTTTGCCAAACAGTTGAGTTTGCGCCGCTCGATAAATCTTTAAAAATTGCAACAGTGTTGCTTTATCAAGTGATTTTTCTTAGCATAATGTTGATCGTGAGTATATCTTTTGCTTCGCGCGTAAAAACTCGCGAATCTTTTGCACCACACATGCCAGTGGGTTATCTAGTATACGCGTAGAGTTGTGCAGACGCTCCGAAATAGCCGTTTTAATGACCCTGCTTTGTTTATTATTCCTGCCTCGATGGAGGGGTTATTACGGCACAGCCGAATGAGACGCCGAGATAATTTTGGCTGTTCCCAAAAGAATTTTTGACATTATGGCAACAATAGCTTTTTTCAGGACAGGCATTTCATAAATCCTGCATTTGCATGTTGGAATCTTGAATACCTTTTTGGTAGGGGCGATATGTGATTTAGCTATAGTCCTCCTATGAGCCAGACTTTCCAATTAGAATAGCAGACCTAGCAGCCCAACACTAATTGAAATACTCTGTATAGATATTTACTAATATTATAAATCCTGTCCTGTATTTGTCCTTCTTTTGCGCCCTAACTTAGCAATCACTCAACATAATTTTTGGCGTAGAGTTAGTTGAAAGCACAGAGAGTATTATAAGCTACTTTTTATCCTATGAAAATAAACGTTTCCCACGGGATTAGTAAGAAACCGAAATAAACGAGGATAAATAACGAACGCAACAGCTAGTTGGGTAATAAATAATGTATTATAAGAGAGATCTTTGTGTGACAAAGCTCACCTCTAACAAAGGCAGGAGAAAAAAATTATATCCCCCGATTATATACCCCCACAGGGGATATAAATAGCCCACGTGCTAAAGCACGGGGACATGGAATAGGACAAGTTTACCCCATTTATTATTACACATATATTATTTGGATATTATTTCCAATTGTGCTCCAGTGCTCTGAGAGTTGAGAAAGCTGTGGGAGAAGATAAAACTTTATCCTTTCCCCGGGGAGATAATTGTATCCTGCCCATGCTAGCCGAGAGTAGGGAGGAACGACTGCGGCTACGCAACATTTCTGTACACATCTCTATATATATATTTCTTGCGTGCGTGTGTATGTCACTGAACTCCTCCTAAACGGCTGGACCGATTTAAATGAATTTTTTGGTATGCGTTTGGGTGGCACCCTGGATTCACAAATCAGCCCGACAGATGGCGTTAGGTTCCGCTTGTTTTGTATATAATCAACGCATGAACAGCGCCATCTATGTGACTATTTGAATAAAGAAATATTTGACTTTTGACTTTGTATTTCGCAGCATTGCCGTGTTCCGGTATCATTACAGGTACATGAGGTTTAACACCTTCGCCTCAGGTTGAAGGACACGGGGCGGCAATTTATAGGACGCGGTACCGTAATATTACAGAAGGTAAAGAATGACCTGATATTTGATGGTCTTTAGGTAGAATTTGCAATTCTAACCGTATTTCCCTGAAAATGTTGCCCTGATGAGTTTATTTATTTAGCTATAATGTTCAAATATAGCTATATTTCATTGGAAATGGGACGTTAATCGCACTTTCGGGGAATTATTAGTGCGTTTACAACCAACGAGCGATTGTTTGTTGTGGGAACCGGCCCGTAACTCATTGGCTGTTTGATGGTTTAAGCTGGCTTGGTACATTCATTAGAAATACGTGAGACTACACGCTTAGGTCTGAAACATTTTTTTTCAATTACCTATAGTCATTATTAGGTGATGAAGTCTTTTTAAACAACGATCGGAATGTAAATCCTACCGAGAAGAAGCCGGCATAAAACTTTATATTTTCTATTTTTAAAACCTCAACATTTTACAACTTAACATTCATTTTTGTATTGTGAGAAATGAAAGCGGTACCAGTTGCTTCCAAGCAATCCTGTCACTAAAAAAAAACAATATTAGCAGGTTTGCTTCATATTAAATATTATTTTAAATATAATTTTAAAAAATATCTGTCTGTCGAAAAATATAGACCTTTTACAGAAATTATACAAATATCTATCGCTAATTTATGTCCATTTCTAATCAGGTTTTATTAATTAGAAACTAGCTGTTTCCCGCGTTTTTTTTAATTAATTTACTTTAACAAATCACTTATTTGGGTATTTACAAATTCCTTTGGCACCGTTTTTAGCCTTTCAACTAAACCTATGCCAAAAATCTAGTTAATTGATTGCTCAGGTAGGGCGTGAAGGAAGGCTAAATAAACAAACAAACACACTTTCGTATTTAATAGACTCTTTTTTATTTCATTGGGTCATATGTTATGGTATTGGCACAAATTCCCAAAACCATTGACGCTTGCGTGATGTGAAAAGTGAAAACTTGCACTAAAGGCGACCGCAATTGAAAACAAACGATTTCTTGGCATCGTTAATAAGAGAAAAGCTTGAAAGGCAAATATCTTCAGACATTTGAAACGTTTGGCTGTTGGCAGTTTTCCTTTGCCAAATTAGAGATGTTTAAATAAAAAAAATATCAGTGTTTTTTTTCGATTTAATACAGTCTGTGGTAATCGTCTTAATATTTTGCCGCATATCGATTATATAAACCGGACAATGCAGAATTACTTTTGTTTACTTTCATGTAATCGCATCGCAGCTTGCATGCTTGATAAAAGAGAGACTATTTTGTATTCAAAGAAAATTAAATTAATTAAAAAATACATTGATGCAATGCGAGATCATTATAATATTAGCCGATGGACGTCCACTGCTGATTATCAGTCTTTTGTAGGGGGTTCCAAGTTCATGTACGTTTAGTGTCTCCCTGCGGCCCACTCGATCTTGTCTACAAATAAGTCGTACACATTACCGGCCCACTAAAGGAAAATACGCACACCTCTCGGAATAAGACGGAAGCCAAGTCAAGCACTTGGCTTCCGGTAAGGTAGACTTTGAGTACATTATGGAGAACCCTCAGGTATGCAGATATTTTCTCACGTTTTCTCCAAACTTAAGGCCAATGATATTTAATTGCATTTTGCAAGTGTGTGCCGCTCTTTCGAGGAAATTGAACGAAAGGCCGGGTGAAGTTCTACCCTGCATACATTTATAATAATAAAACCAATAAATTCAATATATCGATTGATTCTTCCGACAATCGATATTAAACATCTTTAATAAATAGATATATTCGACCATCCCTATGCCAAGATAACAGCAACAACAAAATATCTCGCAAATCGCGATATCGTAAGACTAATATGAAAACGCGATACGATGGCGGTCTTTCTTTTGGATGCTTAACTTTATTGTGTCAAGTCCCGAGACGGCATAGTTAGCAGGCCGTTGTGCGCGCGATTCGGTCGTGTCGGCCATCTTGGAAAATCTCCCGCCATTATTTTCGCGGCAATTTAAACTTTTAGATTTCAGTGTTTCTGAATTTGGACTGAGAAGTGTATTTTTTTATACCTATGACTTGAAAGGAGAATCTGTTTGGGTGTAACTAGAGGTAGGTTGTGTTTATGTTTTTACTTTATACAATTCTTTATAATACAGACAAAAATAAACGAATAATAAGTAAGTAGATACTATAAAGTTTTTGGGGTTAAAGTACAATTTGGTTTTAGAGTAAGTAGGTAAATTACTAATTTACCTATTGAATATTTTATTATTAAATTATCTATTGAATATTTTACTTACAGATAATATATTGAGACCGTTAAGAATTTCAAGAAACAGACTACTTAAAATAAATTAAGTTTCGAAGTCTGAGTTTTGAGTTATTAATTATCAACAATCATTAAACAGACACTCGGATTAAAAAATAAATGAGATTTTCATTCTATAGACAATTTTTTAAACCTTCAGAACAAAGGCAAAGTTTATAGATGGAACATTTAGTAAAAGTTCATATCGATCGGATTCGCGTCTGAAATGCCGCCACGGTTCACTAACCCATCAGTGTTGATAATTTTTTTTCAATCTTAGACTATTCTTACAATGTCTGCTGATCTCTTTATCATTTAAAATTGTAACGTAACGTTGATCAGTTTTAAATTCGCACGAGAACAGTCTAAGATTGAAAAAAAGTCTATCAATTTAAGTGAACAGCCAAACGTTCTAATTTGACAAAACCATGTTTGAAAGATTTAAATTACTCCACAGTTAAGTTTTTTTTAACTGATAATATATGTTCGAGTTATATGTTAATATAAGTATAACTATAAAAAAAAATTGGCTCAGAGCAAAATGCCTTTCCAAATCTTGTTGTACCACGAAGAAACGCTTCTGTTCTATGGAACCCCGACGATCTCTATCCGATAATCCGAAAGATTTAGCATCTAGCTATAACGGATTTATTACTTTAACGATTCAATTTAACCGTCCGTTTGTTTTGATAGCTATTAAATTATTTCGCGGCTTCGACGTACTAAACCCAGATTGAAGACGAAATTACGACGGGGAGATTGGCGGATTTAGTGCTAACTATAGTTTTAGTTTATTTTGAATTTAGCTTTTACGCGGTAAATATCATCATGATAATAAATCCAAAGTTATAACTTTGGATCTATTATAGATTTCCTCGATTTTATTAGATTTGTCGTAATTGTTATTTCTCATCTTCTATTAAGTATTTTATTATTCCAGTGTTTGTCCGCCATGAACTCCGACACGACTGAACCGACTTTAACTTTCTTTTTTTCAAAATGTGTGTTTTGTTCCTATTTAAGAGATATGATAGTTTATATCTCACTTTTTAACTTAAAATGAAAATGCTATCCGAACTAATTGATATTGTGTCTCGGAAAACAGTAGCAATTAAAAAAAGTAATACCTACCTATTGCAATTGCAAAGGTTTTACTTTTTTGCAAATTATTTGTTTCCTTAGAAGAAAACCAACACGCGTGGCCGGGGTCTACTATATATAGTATTTAAAAGAACTGAATAAATAACGTAAATGAATCTATTTAAACCAGATTTATGATCAGCTTTTTATTAGTGAAGTAAGTTTTACTTTACACATTTTAAGCCTTTAGCGTGTAACAAAGACCACACGGATAATTTTATTGTCATAACCACAGATTAAGTAAACACAACATATAGGTATTAATAATAAATATAATAAACTTTATTCAGCTTCCACAGTCCACACATAAGTAAACTAATGGAAATTGATTACTAATTACTTTAAAACGAATTATACACTATATTACAAACTAAATGCCTTAACGAAAGGTGCTTCAGCTGAAAAAGCTGCTGCCTCAGCATGATGCTTTGTATTAGACTACTGTTACTAAAAAAAGGTTGAAAAAACTATCAAACTCCTTTACGGTTTCCATTTCGGAGAGTTCCATCATCTTTTAACAAGTTAACTTATCAGTTTAATGTATTTTGCAACTAACCTAGTAGGTACATATGTTATAACGGAGTCATGTAAGGAAACTTGAGCTTCTGTCAAACTTAACTTTGGAGTTAGATAGAAGTAATCAAATTTTTTTTTCAGTTCTATTAAGTAATCAAAGTTGCCAAACGTCAAAGTTGTTTTGACATTTAGTCTCGTTGAAAGCACTAAAAGATTTGCGCTTACGTAGAAATTGCGGTGTTTACATAAAACAAACACTAACGGTTAATATTAATCTAACCCAAAATTTAAGACGGTGGATATAATTGAGTCATGCTATCTTTCTCTTACTCTTTCCTGTAGTTAGATAAAGAATAATTTAATCTTACATCCATCCAATCCACCTTAAGATTTTGGATTCTATTGACTATCCTAGCTAGATAAGCTTAAAAAATCAATACAATAGTTGATAGTCGTACATCATTCAACTAAGGGACTTGCACTGCTCATCCCACTTTAAACCTCAACGCACACCGCTGGGCAGGGAAGTTTGTATGGTCGTACACGACGCGACAGCCCTAGGCAACAGATGGGATAAGTTTCGAGCTGTCTGCATACCCGATTTATTGGTTTAACATTTCAATGGCCGCGCGCTGACTCAATGTTTTGATAGCTCCTAAATTATTTCGCGGTTCCGACTAAACGCAGACTGAAGACGCTATTAACGTGCCTATATTGGAGTATTTTATGTTAACTTTTTTCTTGCCTAGAATAAAACGATTTCATTTTGAATGCCTTGGTAACAAAAAGTTTGGTAATTCCATCAAGATGTGTGCAGCTGTACGTAATTTGAAAAATAATACCTATACAGTACGTATTGAACAGAGTCTCAAGCAACTTTCAGATAATCTCTAGGATGTGATATGTTGAAAGGTGACGAGAGCAGTTGTTCTGGACTAAATAATTAATATCGTACTGTTTATAATAGTGGAAATAAATACTTTAAACTACTTAGTAGGTTACGTCATTACGTGCTGGTTTGATCGATGCAAAACGCTGATTGCACCATTTAGTTACCTATGCAGGCAATAAATAATCGATTACTTACCATGCAGGGGGCACGGTAAGTAAGGCAGGAAACTAAAATTAAATCTACCGATTTTATCCCCTGACTTGCCAAAGCCACAGGGATAAGGGGAAGTTTATTATTACACGTAGGTATATTAGGTATCTGTTATTTATTTCCACCCGTGCGCCTAGTTAGCGGTTAATCCAGCTAATATTATTTATTGAAGATTTTCACTACCGCCGTACGGTCTTAAGCACACACTCTTTTGTGTCTCATTCGATCATCTTCAAATTCCCGAATACAATCTGCATAAATTAAACCTCGGAAACATTACGTTCGCATAGGCTTTCAATGTTTCGATTAGAATAATTAGTAATACTAGAGCATTTTGTGACATCGTCCGGGAAAGTAATACCATGATAATTTCAGCCGAAAAGCAGCATTGTTGCAATGCTGTGTTGCTGTCTGAAGGGCGTGGTTGCCGGTGTTATTACAGGCACATGAGGCTTAACACAAACACCTATTCCTCAGGTTGATGGTCACTGGACGGCATGTGGCAGGGTGTGCTCCTCACATGCTCTATTCATTAGCGATGATAACTATAAAAACAGTGTATTCATTCATACTAACTTTGAAAGCTACGATACTACATACAGACCCACAGATACATACATTAAAGTAATAACACCATTCTTTTAGCACCATGGATTAATAATACATCTATAGTAATCACCCAAACGTTATAGGACCGACATGATTCACGCGTATAGCACGTACAGTGCGGTGTAAAACAGCCCCGCCGTAATCTAATGGTTGACGCGATAATCCCTTTATATATGTTTGTTTGTTCGCTGGCCGCACCTCTCGGAACACGTGTCCCTCGGCTATCCTCGGCTTATATGATGCACTGTTTCGCCTTGCAGAGGTACGCCCTCGCCATCATTTGATAATGGCGAAATGTATGTGGAATGCGTGCGCTCGTCCATCGGCCGTAAGTGTCAACTTTGACATCATTATCTGAGTATAATGGAGTATGAATGAATGAATATCGTACACTTATATTGTGCACCACAGAAAATATAGTAATAACAGAAAACAAGAAAATTTATAAGGTTTTTTTTTACCACTACTAGTTAGATGTTAGATTCAATTATTGGACTGTGAAGCACAGTATTAAGAACATCCAGAAGCCACATTCAGCCATTATTGCATGCAATTCGTTATTAACAATAAACCTAAACAGAAAAAAAGGTTCTCAGCTTTTTGATAACCTCATACACATTTGCGATATCGAAAAATGGAGTAAAATATTCTTAAAGAGCAAGAAATTTCTTCACAAAGTTTTGACTCTCAGAACTCTAGCCCCTTGTATGATAAACCTTTAGATCATTACAGGTAAAATAATAACTATCACTTTGTATCTAAAGTGGAGTGGTTTTTGATGCTTCAATATTAGTCGTGTATGTTAAAAATTCTGTGCTTTGAAGTTTCTCTTATTTTTAGTACATACCTACAACGCTACAGTAACTAGAATTTATATCCATAATTTACAAGATCCTCAAAGATTTTCGTGCTCTTGCGCTATGTTCGGGACAGTGCCCCTAGTACGAGATCATAGTACGCTCGCAATCTTAGAGACTTTCTCGAGTGTCGAAACGCTGACACGCCCTGACGTTGAAATATAACTTACCTATCATCATTTTTCTAAATCATCATTTTAAAGTTAATTATTTATTTGTTTATTTATTTAGCAACGAACCCCGTGAAATAAGCTATATAAAATTAATAATTTAAAAAACAATATAACAATAACCAAAAAATCAGTAATAATAAAAAAAACATTCAAACATATAATTATTATCTTAGATCACCTACTCTCTAGTAACATTTTAATTTGTTTTGGAGCTTATGTACAAATGTGTACACAGCTGGTGCTTGCGGCAGAAAGTTTATAAAATAAAATGTATAATTATTTTTTATTATAATAACTATCTGTTGACCGCGTTCGTCGTCCGCGTTTAAGCAGTTTGTTAAAAATCTCGTGGAAACAATTTGAAAAGCACCTGATGGTAAGAGAAAAACCATCTCAACCATAAACGGAGCAACTCTTCGAAGGGCATGCAAGGAAAACTTACAGCAACATGTCGCCTTGTGTCCATTCAACCAAATGCGTAGGTGTTAACACCTACCTCCCGATCTAAGTACGGGCACATAAGGTGCCTGTAATTTATTGTAATTAGACCGGGATCCACGCCCTTCCTCCCAGGTGGCACGAAATAAGCATAGCGAAGCAACTTCACCGGACGAGCTCTGTCACAAAAACTACTGCTACTCGTACTTTTGGATAAAAGCAGGCGTTACTTTGCGGAAATCCATTATATATTATGAAAATAAAGCTTATTTTACTATAGTCCGCGGAAAGATTCTTCTTATTATTTATTAGGTCTTTTCGCGGACTATAGCAAATTAAGCTTAATTTTCATAATACTGCTACTTTAACTTATAGTGCAAAATTTGCGACTCTAAACAAATACGATTAGGTGCATTTTCCTATGATGGTATGTTTCTGAAGCGAAACTACATTCGCTAGCGAGCTTGCCGTTGGATGAACATCAGAGGGCCGCGAAGCGCTTTACGACGTCGTAAACCATAATACCTGAAGAACAAAGATGTGACTCCTCGTGGAACACATGTGCCAATACGAATTCACATTTTAAACACATCAGCATGTAATAACTTTTAATTCTGTCACATAGTAAAACCTAAATAGAAGATAAAGTTATTAATTTGTGTGTTTTGAAACTCTTTAGTTATCGTTGGTTCGTTAAGATCTGCGTTAACGCATTGATGTCTTTCCGGTTCAAATTATATCATCTGTTTCGACGAACTCCCTGGCACAGTTGTGAGCGCTATCTGTGGTCTTACGAATCCACGACGAGGAAAATTTTGGAGTTTATAATTTCTAAACTTTATCCGGTCTTGTCTGTTGAGAATCCTTGGTCGTGGCTCACATTTAAAATTTGCTTATAACTTTCAACCGACTTAAAAAAAGAGGAGATTTCTATTCTATTGTACGTTTTTTTTTTTTCTGTTACGCGATAACTCCGCCAATCTATAGCGATTTGAGTTTTTTTTAAACAGCTTGAGCATTTGCTTTCGAATGCACCTGATTCTCCATAATCAATCACATGACCAAATTATGAACAACTTTATTACGCTTCCTTTGTGGTATACAGAAGGTAAGCAATTTATGCTCGTCACAATAAAGCTGGTGATATTGAAGGTCCGGGAAAACTCCTCAACGCCCCGGCTTCGTGAAAAGCAATATTTTTTAAACGGTCATGAGTAGTTTCAGTGTATCGCAACCTCCCACTCCACAAAATTACCTTTAAACATATACGGATGTGAAAGCGTTAACGGACGCAGTGTTTATAAGAAAAAGATTAATGACTCAGGGTTTTGTTTCGGAGAAAAATTATAAACGAACACAAAAGTATGGGAATTCCTGTGGGATGATTTTAATGTACTTTACTAATATCCGGGATGGAGCCTGGTCGGATTCGCGTCATTGTCGGTCAATCTGGTTTTTACTCAAAACCTCATATATAATAAATAAATATATTGCGACAATACACACATTGCCATCTAGCCCCAATATAGGCGTACCTTGTGTTGAACTAAGATGACTGATAATATTTAGGTATAATTTAGATAAATACTCATTAAATATAGATAAACACCAAGACACTGAAAAATATTCCTGTTCATCACACAAACATTTTTCAGTTGCACTGCACTTCTGCTTTCTGACTGCTGCAACTGCTTTCTGAGTAGAAGACCTTAGAAAGCAGGGTTCTGATCAATAAACCAATCGGTAATTGAAGCGGGAGCTGTTTGGGAGTCGACCCGCGCTGCGTTTACCGGTGCGGTTGCCATTTCAAAACCTTGGGACCCCAACATCCATCTGAGCTATGTGCCCAGCCCATTGCCAATTCCGCTTGGCGACTCGTTGTGCTATATCGGTATATGCAACTCTAGTTATTTTACGGATTTCCTCATTTCTGATTCGATCACGTAGATATACACCTTACACAGCTCTTTCCATCGCTCACTAAGTGAAGAGTCACTTAGTGACTACTATACACTACACACTATTGGCCTAATTAGAATGTTTAGAGAAGCATTCTAATGAGGCCAATAGTTAGCGACCACGTCTAAGATCCGCAAGTCATCACTGGGAACGGTTGGACGTTAAACTTTGATGCAACTGCAAGTAATTCTTCATCTATGTTGGCTTGCAGCGCCGGATCGTCAAAACCTATTAACGCTTCATTTAATTCTATTTCCACTCATCTAAATAGTTTAGTCTAGTAATCTCGGGAGCGGCGTTGTCTTAGCTCAGTAACGCAGTAACGTAGATAATTCAAATCGAGCCCTGCTTTGAATGGCTGCCAATATGTAAATAAACCGATCTGCGGCGAAATATGGATCAACTGCGGCATTGGCGCTGTCAAAACACCACAATGTTGACATGTGACGTATAGCAGCTCGTGCGCGTAGATCATAACTGGTAGGTAGGCTTGCGACTGCACTGCTCTTGGTTAGAATATTGATCTCGAGGTCGTGGGTAAGTCTATTTCTGAGTCGAATTAAAAGTTATTAGGTTATAAGTTGGCTTTGAACAAGTTTAGCGCCAGCGCGGAGTTTTTAGATTGGTGTTGAGAGAGAACCCTCTCAAAGTGGGAAGGGTTTAGGGAAGTGTACCACGCTGGCCCAGTGCGGATTGGTAGATTTCACACGCCATTGAGATTATTATGGAGAACTCTCAGGCGTGCAGGTTTCCCCACGATATTTTCCTTCACCGTTTAAAGCAAGTGATTTTGAATTGCTTAAATTAAAAACGCACATAAATCAGAAAAGTCAGTGGCGCGTGCCGGGACTCGAACTCGGTCTCCACGAAAGGAAAGCCGAAGCATTACCCACTAGGCTATCACCGCTTCATAATTTAGGATAATAATCGTTAAATTCCACCCGTATGGTCGCCCAGCAGCGTGGTGGACCTTTTCTTCAAATTTCTTATACATACGAACACTATAGATCACAATCTAAAATATCCACCAATGAAACGAATTCTATTTTTTTGTTTAAATAGAAAGACCATCAACCACAATCAACAATGTCCACCAAAAAACGTAAACTCTTTAGTTGAACGTCAACAAAAATATGCATACACCAAACGATGTAAGACAAACAACGCCGAGATGCTGATGAGAAATGGTTGCTACAAATTATCTGACAGGCTTCCCCGATCTAATTTGTTTATCGCACAATTCTGAACATTTCGCAACTATAAGCAACGGTATCCTAGGGAGGGAGACGACATACGCAATGTTATCCTCTGCCACAGTACAAGACCTATGGGTCGGTAAAATAAATGGTGGTTTAATCGAACTGAAGTAACCAAATAACAGTAACTTAACTATTTTATAAGTTGAGCAAAGTTAATGTTGAGAAATTTAAGCCTCAATAGCCCATTATTGTAGGACATTGATAGTCTACTAGTTTAAGAGGAAAGAGTAAAGTTAGTCAAGTTTATATATTATGCCAACATTGGCCTGAGTCGAATACCCTGCTTAGTTTTATACATTAATATAACTACCTATGCAATCAATCCAATACTACCGATTGGGTCCCAGTCATGCTTATTTTGCTAGAAAAGAGTTACAAATAGAAATGTTTTTTTTTATGTTGAGCTATTTTTCGTATATCTCTTTCCTCAAAGTAAGTAATTTGATTTCCAAGTTTTACGTACTATTTATTACCTTACGACTTGGAGATCTTGATATAAATATTAAATTTTTACATGATGTTTACAAATGGTGACAAACTAATAGTAGTTACGAATCCAAATCATGATCATCGCATCAACCCATTACCGGCCCACTACAGAGCACGGGTCTCCTCCTCCTACAATGAGAAGGGGTTAAGGCCGTAGTCAACCACGCTGGCCCAGTGCGGATTGGTGGACTCTACAAACTTTTGAGAACATTATGTAGAACTCTCAGGCATGCAGGTTTCCTCATGATGTTTTTCTTCACCGTTGAACCGGGTTTTTTTTAATAACTTAAAATGCACTTAGAAAAGTTATAGGTGCGAGCTGGGATTCGAGCTCGGCCCCCCTTAAGTGAAGAAGAAGAAAGAAGTATTATTAAACTACGAGTATATTAAAGTTCAATGTGCAAAAAGGGCAGGAGTTATTGTATTCGCTATGTCTGCTGCCAGGAGTATCGCTCGATATTTCACAACGTCTCCCAAATGGTGGCCCAGTTTTTGTCTCAATGGCGTCATGTTTAATTAAATCGCCGTCAGGAATCCGGGATTGTGGGACTGAACAAAAGCGAGCCGACGCGGTTAAAATTAAATCGTTTCGGTGCAACAAGCATCGGCTAAATTCCATCCACTGAAATATATAAAGTTTTTTATCGCATTTATTTTGGCATGAGTAAATGGACACCGGAAATCACTTTGCGTAGGGAAGAATCACGGATGTTACTACTTGTTAATAGATAGACAACTGGATAATATTTAACGATTGCTGAAATGCATAGATTTTATTATTATCTTCATCCTAAATCTATTAGTATGCCAATCTCAATTGTAGCAGCGTGATGGGTGTATACTCTAAAACTTTCTATTTTATAAGGCCTGTATAAATGAAGGCCTGTGCATAATTGAAGTTAAGGATGATTTACAGCTTCGCGTCTACGCTGCCCTGCTGCAGTCTTATACAGTTATTTTTATTCATGTAGTGCCCCAGGGCCTGAAGATCAGGACTTACGGCTCGTGTTTACTATGGCCCACATAGGGAGGCTCAGGGTCACCCAGCTGGCATTGGACAGATTAAAAAGTGTTTATAGATGTTTGGGTATATATCACCGAATCATCATCATCGAAGCCTTAAACAGTTCACTGCTGGAATAAAGGACTTCACTGCTGGATTTAAGAACCCACACACATTCCCGACGCTGGATTAAAGGCTTCTCCCGACGAGAGGGTTTCCTCTAATGGTGGGCAGACAGATTGGTGATCGCAGTACACGGAGGATGTTGCTGGCCGTTTTTAGTTATATTCCCTTAGTCGCCTCGTATGTCACCCGCGGAATGAGGAGGGGGCGGTGACAACTGTATTCTTATCTGCCGCCATACGGCAAAAAAAACTAGGACAAGAGTAGATCTTTTCCAGAAAATTATTTTACTCCCTAAGAAAAACCGGAGATTCGCGTGGATGAAATCCCCCATTTGGAACTGGTAGATAGATAAAAATACAAATTACGTGTTGGTTTACGAGCTATAACTTACTTATTAATCAATAGATAATGTGACAACTTTTAATAGAAGACCAGACCAATAGGCTATAAATCTAACTTTTTGTATGATGATGATGTAGATAAAAATAGATCTACTTAAATAAACTTTATGAGATAATTGGATTTTTATATGAAATGTGTATATAAATATTAATATAATATTGTAATATGTAGGTGTCTTTGTTTCAGACAACTGCCCCGCGCCACCCATTATGAACAAGAAATCTCATAATAAAAAGAAGGTTTGTTACCAATATATTATTTTTAATTTATTTAATTCCACTATTTAATGAGGCTAAAAAGAAATTACGTTAGTTATGCTTGCGGTTCTCCTTACTAACGAACAAACCTAGAACTAATAAACTTAGGTAATGAATAAAAGAATTGGTGCAAGGTCTGCTTGCAAGTTATTCTAAATTAATACGAATAAAAAGACACAATTTGCATCGAACTTATTATAAACTAATCATCACTCATAACTTTTACTTAACATATATAACTCCTTTAAAACTTTTTACTCGTTCACTTGTCTAGAATACTTCAAACCGTTGTCCTTTACCGTGGGCTGAACATATAAAAATACTTTTTTTCTATATTACTGCAAGAGGTATCAACCCTGGGACATCCCTACCTCTACTTCTACTTCTCCTTCTTCTTTCTCTAGGCAGTTTCCGCACGTAAGCACTTCACTTGTTGTGCGTCAAAACTTCCTGCTGTTGCCTCACTACTACAGCCATCCAAGCTCATTCCAGAAGCCAAGCATGCCGCCCAGGTTGCTGAGGACTTCCAGGAAAGTGGCTGGGGATCTCAGGTAGCTCTTGCGTTGCTCTGTCACGCCCGTGCACTCCAGCATCATGTGTTTCATCTACCTCTATGCATGCTCTGCAAAGAGGTCTGTCGGTGACACCTATAATGGAAAGATGTCTGTTTAAGGAGTTGCGCTCTGTAATGAGTCCCGCAGCCTTCCTAAGTGTACTTCTATCCAGGCGGAGTAGTTTGTTAATTATAATAGTTTGTTCACATCTAACTGATGTTGTTTTGGCACCGACAGGGATGCCTAAACGCATTTCCCAGCGAAAAAAAAAAAAGGTTAGGGATAGCTACTTTATTTTGTTTACAATCTGTTGCATTGGCCCAAAGTTGGGAATGCTCCCTTTGTGTTTGTTCATGTAACCATGTTTTGTTCTCGCTGAATGGAATAGGTACGATCGGTTCTGGCCCTACTACCTTCAGTGTTGTGGCTTGGCGAGCTAGTGAGTCCGCCGCTTCGTTGCCTAGGTTCCTGTCATGCCTTTTGACCTACCTTAGGATGATGTCGTTAGAGGCAGCGAGTGTTTCCAACGCTTTGTGACAGTCGTATATGAATCTAGACCCTACTTCCACTAAGGCTTTAGCAAGCCAGCAAGTCATTGATGGCCTGCAGAAATCCACAGTGATAACGCGACGAATTTTTATGGACAGATCACCAGAAACGAATCTACATAAAGTCTTCTGCGTCATTGTACAGGCAGACTGTTCAGTTATGAGATTTTAGGTACTGTGAGCGATCTAATAAATAATAATGAAGGCAAGAAATACCCACTGGCACGCAGCTCCTGACTGCAAATGTTGGCGCGGCCCACTTGATCCGTAATTGATGGCTCTCTATCAACGGTCGCTGAGCCACTCAATTTCTATTTATTCCTTTTAATGAGACCTAAATTGCAACATTGCATTACTGCCGTTGCAACATTGTTATTCGAAAACTGCAGTGTAAATGGCTCATAGTATATTTATTACGCGAACTACTTTTAGAATTTTTCATCATCATCATCATATCAACCCATTATCGGCCCACTAGATAGCACGGATCTTCGTCAAAAATATACTTTCGTGGTAACCATTCAGTAGTTTTCACGTGATGCCCACACAGACAGACGAAAATTTTAAAAAAATCTGTTTTGGACTCAGTATCGATTAAAAAACTTCCCCGGTCAACATTTTCAAAAAAGATTAAACGTACAAAAATATTCTATATAAGTATGGATAATAATAATATTTTTCAAGGTGCGCAAGCCTGACTCGCATTCGGCCAGTCTTTCTTAAATCCTGTTTAGTGTTTAGTTGAGGCAAAGTTTGTTGTGAAACCGAATTGGCATCAATATAAACCAAATGCCTCATAAGTCATAACAATAGCTCAATATTTAGATTTGCATGATCACTATAAATTTATGCTCATGCCTATCGACCTTAGTCCTTGGTTTAGACAGCAAGTTCAACTATTTCCAGTTGGCAAACATTGGCTTTGCTGGGTGGGAGCCCGATGGGGGTACGGACCCCCCCGTGTCATTTACACCCTGGGATACTATCTGATGATTTTTGAATTTTGCAAAGAACTTCCACATATTACGAATTAGATGTTGCCCGCTTTCTTCATCCGCGGTGGATAGTTTTTAACAAATCTCGTGTGAAACTTTTGTTTTCCTGGGATAACATGTCTACCCACAATGCACGACAGATCGCAGCACTAGTAACATATTATGTAGATATTAGACCTTTAACAGCCAACGTTAAATTAATCAGTTGCTTTTTTAGGGCGTAAAGGACAGACACACTTGAATTTATATTATTTGTAAGGATTAAAAGGTTTATTTTCAAAAAAAAAATCGTTCGCTGCGTTTAAGTTTGGTTTGACTTAATATTTCCATCTTTGCTTAGTCTGCGTGTGCTATTCATGCGCTAAAGTAAGTAGCAGGGCTTTTGTACTTTGTAAAGTTCGATATGAAAATTGTGCTAGCAGTATTTTTTCGTACCTACTACCTCTTGACGTGAATTTTCGCGTCTATCCAAAGCCGACCATCGCGCACATGACCAGGTGCCCCATTGCCCGGCAACCTGTACAGACGAGGAGCTGCGCAAGGATACCGACTGGACTTTCCATTAAAAAATCTTATATTCACCTTTGAATTAAAGCCTTTTAAATAGCACTTGCTTTTAATGGTGAAGGAAAACATCGTTAGGAAACCTGCGGTGTCAACGGCGTAGGGAGTCTACCGCCCCTCACTTGGCCAACTTGGTAGACTACAGCCTAAAACCTTCTCATTCTGAGCGGAAGACCTGTGCCCTGTATTGGGCCGGCATCGTCAGTGGGTTGATGACGATTCACCTGTTTATTTCTTTTATCACTTTCTTAAAACAATTGTCTAAAATTAAAAAAAACAATTAACCCCAATTTTAAAGTTTGCCCCACCAAGGCCCCCCTCCAGTTTAAATTGCTAGCTAAGTGGCTAAGCCAATGTTGGCAACCACAAGTTGTAGCAAATACGTAAGTCAAATTTTAAATTCACCAAATTAATGAATAGTTTGAATGTAATAAATTTGTAAATTAATCTCTGTACTGTAATTAGTCAAACACTTTATAACTAGATTCCAGAAATTACGAGCTCCGTTGATTCAATGCCAAGAGACTGGCCTTTGATGAGCTATTGAAGATTCAAAGAGCTTTTATAGAAGGCCGATTGGTTTGGTTTGAGTTGCACATTTAACGTGCATTTTTTTGACTTTAATACCATGGAATTCTTGGAACCAGCCTCCTAGAGTCCCACTGCTGGGCACAGATTTCAGTTCAAACGACAATTTTAGATGTAATAATAACAAAAAGAACACCCAGCTAAGTTTGTTGTGGGCTTGTTCTTAGACCAGGGCTTAGTCGTAGCTTTAGTTTTAGTTTTACGAATGTAGTTATCGCCATTCGTACATATTTGTGTGTAATGACGGCATCAAATGTATCACCTATGTGCTTACTTGAATGAAAAAATATTTGACTTTGAGAAGTGTTTCAACAAAAAAAGAGTTATTCCGTAACAAAACTAAATTTATAAAAAAATTAATTTTTGAATTTCGAATAAGTACTGCTGGACTAAAGGCATTGATTTAATATGATACTAATGTTTGTATGCTCACTGACTATACGTCAACGAGAGGATTTGCCCATAATCATCACGCTGGGCAGACAGGTTGCAGTAGTCACAGCAGATGTTAGTTGTAGCATAGAGGAGACGTTGCTACCCGTTCACCGTTATATTCCCCGTGCGATAGGCATATTCTCTAGGGAAGAGAAGAAGAAACACTTTATTGCACGCATAACAAAGGAAAAGAAACAGTAAGAAGTTTACAGTGAAATACAATGTAGCTAACTAAACAGCATAGCTAATTTCAGGGTGTCGGTTTTTTTTTAATAACACACATCGGTAAAATTTACTCTCATCATTTTTCCCTATCGCGCCGAAAGAAGTATAACTTCAAAAATTATTTACTTTTTGGTTGGTGTAAACATTTATTGTCCACCAATCTGCACTGGGCCAGCGTGGTGAACTTGGGCCTGCACCCTTCCTATTGTGGGGGGAGACCCGTGCCCTGTGGTGGGCCGGTAATATGATGATGATAACGATGAACTTTTATTCCGAAATTGGTTTTATTTCCTTGAATTTTTAAGTTTTCACTTTTTGATTCAATTGAAAATGAAATTGCCACGGTTATTCGGTAATGTTTTGCGAGTGGCTCTATTGTTTACCCGCTCAACTGATTATTTATAGATGTACATCAGGTATTATGTTTAAAGCGCTTGATGAGGGCTGTCGTCGCCCGTGTCAAGTATTGAGTGACATGCCGGAAGATGCTTAGCAAGAATTAGTGAATGACGGAAATATTAAATATCTGCTCCATAAAATATAATAAGCTCAAACATACTTTAATAACATCATCATCCTATAAACCCATTACCGGTCTACTACAGGGCACGGGTTTCACAGTGAAAACGGGTCAAGGCCGTAGCCCACCACGCTGACCCAGTGCGGATTGGTGGACTCCACACACCTTTGAGAAAATTATGTAGAACTCTCAGGCATGCAGGTTTCCTCACGATGTTTTCCTTCACCGTTGAAGCAAGTGATGTTTTAATCATTTTAAACGCACACGCAAACGAAATTGCGAACTCGGCCGCCCGAAAGTGAAGTCGAGCTCCTACCCACTGGGCTAACAACGCTTCTTAACAGTAAAAATACAGCAATATAGCAATAAAAATATAATTTACCGTATTTGCTGTAATAAGGTAGTTTTTTTATCAGCTGGAAAGTAAAAAATCATGGCCGCAGAGCAAGGAACACGTCCTAACTCCTACAAAGTGCGATCCTGTGTCCATCAACCTAAGGCGAAGGTGTTAAGTCAGCTATGTGCTTATGAATTTATATTTTCCGACATCTAGCAAACATCAATTTATTGTAATACTTAATAAAAAAAGATGTAGTAAAGAAGTTTCACTTCTCACGTATGTACACTAATACACACACACTTTTTTTCTTGATAAGCTTTAAGATTATTTTAATTACGCATGCAGTGGTCTTTCTATAGAAGGTTTCAATCTCTTGTCTTTTATTTTTACTTTTGTTATTCTCATGATGACAACATTCATTGTAACCAGTTTAATGATCCAATAAAAAAAAATAATGACACGCATCGAATAATAAATGAAATTAAAAGCATTTGAACCGATTCCAAGAGACGAGCGGATGGGAACAATACTGTCGTTTAGTATTTAAAAACAGTAGTTAAATGCTTGCCAAGAACATTACACGTCTATCAATAGACCGTGGCCTAGCTCAGAGATATAGGGATAATGGAAACATGAAAATGCAAATTCGGAGACTATATATATATATATATATATATAACTGCTTCACAAATCTGCAAAGTGGATTTCTGTTGAATTAATGTAACTGACCATTGCCACTCCAGCCAAATTTGACTCCCAACCAGGTGGACAGACGACATCAAACGGACGCTGGATAGAAGCGGCCCAGAATCGTGGAGTATGGAACGCCCTACAAAAGACCTACGTCTAGCAGTGGACGTCAGTCGGCTGTTTCTTGCCGGCTTCTTCTCGGTAGAATCTGTCTTCCGAACCGGTGGTAAAGTCACTACAAACAGACAGACTTGTCGTTTCAAAAGTGCTTATATTAGGCCCACTTGAAATAACAGAATTTTGATTTGATGATGATGATGATTGTAACTGACACAGCCCAAACTATTCCAATCGAGAAGGGCAAGCTCGCATTTACTTACTCAGCGTGGTTCTCGGAGGAGAACGCAGTTAGATCAGATAATTAGATATAGCATACCCTGTGCATGGCTTCCTCTATGCGCGCCGCTGCCGGCAACCACACCCTGCAGACCGGAACACAGTAATGCTGGAACAAAATGCTACCTGCCGACAGTAACAAATATACATTTCGTCAGTACCCAAATCGTCATCTAGACCCAAAGTAAACGTAGCTTGTGTTATGAGAACAAGGAAAAACTAGGAAGAACTAGGATAAACACCTAGACACTCAAAAAACATTCATGCTCATAACACAATAAGCATGGCGGTATTAACTCCCTGGACGAGATCTGTCACAAAAAGCTCTACCACTACGAAAGCACCTCCAGGCTGCTCCAAGGCTGGCGGGCAGTTTTACTATCACATTCACAGACGGCCGATTGGCACAGTGTCGCTGCTTTCTGAGTCCAAGGCTGTGGGTTCGTTTCCCGCAGCTGGAAAAAGTTGTGAGATGATTTATGAATCATAGTTGACAATTTCGACAACTCTTGTATCATCATCTTTACCATTGAAATTATTACAATCTAAATTTTAACTATAGGTTAAAACGCCAACCAACTAAAATAGGAAATAAACCATTTTGATTCGAAGTTATTTAAATATTTCGTGAATACCGCATCATTTGAACTTTTATATTTCGTTGTGCTAATATTGCGTTATTGGAAATAGTAAAATCAAATTCTCTATTCGAAAATTTAAATAGCTGCGTCTCGTAACGGTGTCGAGAGTCTTGCGTTTTTTTCTCATCAAAATTATGCGTACCGCGCTAAAAGAAGTTTTCACTCCAAAATTATTAAAAAAAAAACAGCGAACCTATTCAAGTTCAGTGCGAGATAAGTAAGACATCCATTGAAATAGGAGCCATTAACGTTTAGGTGCTCGTACGAGTGCAATAAATGTAATGTTTTCGAGTGCAAATATTTCCGCGCTCCAAAACGTAAAGCAGCGGTTATTGCATAAGTGTTATGTTGGAAATTAAATTGAACAATACTTATTTTGACATATTAGGTGCATTTGTTCCATAATCGAGTAGAGATTTATATATTTCTAACATTTGTAGGAAAGTCATTAGCTCTTTTAAATAAGTGTATCTATATTACATTTACCCAAAGCGGCCAATTTATTTATTATTTCATAAGACACACCAACAATTAAATGTAACTAACTTCATAAAAAAATTAAATTTTGTGTTAGAATAACAATTTCTGTCTAGTGCCATTACAATAGTCAATTATAGGTGCATACAGCATTATCGTTATTATCTCCGGTCACATTACAAAAAAATAAAAACGTATTTCACTAAAAACTATTAAAAATATAAACTACTAGTTTGATTTTGTTTTTTGATGTGGCATTCAATTTAGTTGTAGTTCTTATATAATTAAAGTATTCAGTATCGCTAAGCCCTAAATGAGGGGTTTGCTGCTGTCCGCTGAGGAATTCTGTCCTCAATCTCCAACCATATTCAGATCTACAGAGAGGTAGGGCAAAATTAAACACATATTATAACCTCTATAGTACAAAAATAATTATTTCAATCAGTTATAATTTGTCGGAGTTATGGTGTAAAATCGTCAAACACTTTCATCCCCTCTCCCAAAGGAATCGAGCTTAATGTTGGGATAAAAAGTATCCTTTATTACTTCTAACACTTCCAAGAATATGTGTACAAATTTCATGAGGATCGGTTCAGTATTTGTATAGTGTATGAAAGCGTAACAAACAAACTTACATTGACTTTTATAGTATTAGTAGGATAGGATAGGATATGATAGGAATAGGGATTAAAGAAGTTCAAACTAGTACAGTGGTGTTTACATAACTTTGTAAAAAATTTACCACAAAGTGCTCGGACAGTAGTAAAAGTAGTCTCCAAGCTTTTCCTGTCATCATCATCATATCATCACCCTTGCTCTGTACAGGGTCTTTAATGGGTTGCCATTAAAGACCCTGTACAGAGCAAGGGTCTACTTTCAGAATGAGAAGGGTTTAAGCTGTAGTCAACCACTGGTTGGCTTAGTGCGGTTTGGTAGACTTATCACGTTCTCGAGAACATTTAGAACTCACAGGCATGCAGGTTTCGCCGCGATGTTTCCTTAAGCAAGTTATGCTTTAATTGTTTAAATTAAAAACGCACTAAACTAGTAAAAGTAACATAACTACTAAAAGTACATATTTATATATGTTGTATATGATTGTTAGTAGTTTACATTAATTATGGGTAATTTCATGTATGTTTATATTTTATTTGTATTTATATGTAATATATATATATACTTAATAGTTATTTATATATATATATATATATATATATATTTTATTTATGTATTTGTATAATTTTAAATCTTATTTATTGCACCACCTATTTTCTATGTTTTTTTTTACGCCATTGGTTGCCTCGAAGAAATCGCTATGTAGCGATAAGGCCGCCAAATTGTACTCTCTTGATATTTATTTGTGTCTCTGTAACTAATTTTTTTCTTTGGTGTACAATAAAAGTGTATTCATTCATTCATTCATTCAAAAGTAAGAGGTCCATGCCGGACATCCAACTCGGCCCCCCAAGAAGCGGAGCCGAAGCCCACCAGGCTATTATCGCTTAGTGCGCTGTGTTAGTGAGTTTTGCTCGGTAGTGGACAGGTTATAACGACTATGATGTACAGTTAAACGAAAATACACATAAAAAAGGAGCATTATGTCCTAACCTTAACCTTCATTTCACGGCCATTCACAAACATGCGAGTGGCGGGCTCGTGGCACTAACAAACAAGCAGAGTCAAGTGGCAAACAGAAATACACGGCGCGTCACTGATATTTGAAAGGGTATAGAGCGGCTATTGGAAACATTTTTAAAGTAATGATTGATGGTCCAAGCAGATGGCCCACCTGTTAGTTTGTAGACAGCCATTGCCTATAAACAGAGCGACACATCACAGGGCATGGACACGTTCTATAAAGGGCCGTTCTGGGTTCAGCCAAACATTCGGGTATGATAATAATCGTTTGAGGATTGTTTATTTTTAGTATATTTTATCTAGGTATACTGACTGCATATTAAAAAGGGTTGTAACCTTTGTATAGTTATCACAGGTAAAAGTATACCAGAGCTTAAATATAAGTCTGTCTTCAAGTTTTAAGCAGACACGTAGTCGCGACCCCACGTAACGTGGGTTAAGGGCATCTGACAGAAGTGGAAGTCGACAGAAGTGACAAGTCGGATGATGAAGTATTTTTGCCATGTCGACTAAACGTGCACACATAGTAATGCTATTTCGTAGGATAACCTATATCCGTACCCAAAGTGGAAGCTCCCTTTTTGCTGAATTCCTCTGATCAATTCAGCTCATTGAAACAGTGACTACTGCTAATAAATTTACAAACAAACAGACGAACTCTCATATTACTAATTGGTACATAAAGGCAGCGTTTCAAGTCCAACATTAACACAAAATGGACAAGAAGACAAATGGCCTTTTGGGAATTATCACTTCTGTAGCTTTATTCTATCTATCCTATATGCTTATATATCTATGCTATAGTCACTCGCTACCGACGCCGCCGCCTACAAAACTGAAACTACTCATTCATATCTGTTATGTATACATCACATTTGTCTTAGATCCCGCGAAGAGCGAACCACTCACAAAAAAGCTAACGTTTCGTATTGTGTGAATGCTGGGATGCGTGTCTTGTGTAAGATATACGGTCTGTTTGCTTAGAAACTTCCTATGTAAAACAGTTGCCTTTCAATTAACGTATATACCGTTGTTTTGTTGTGTAATTGTGATAATAGTGTCGGAAGGAAGTGAATCATGGTAAATTCGGCATGAAATTTTCTTAAAATGTACCAAGGGAAATTTCTAAGTTAAAAGACTTTAGATTTACTTATTCTGTGTCATTCATAACGTACGGGCATTAAAAATAAACGTGGAATGACGATGGAACAGTTATTTAGTGTTTTACCACGCTCTGTCATTTAGGCTCTCTCAGTTGAAGTTTGATACACTGCAATCCGCATTACTATTCCCTCGTGATACAACGTTCATTTGTAGGGCTCTAGTATTCAATATTCCCTAGAAGGCTACACTCCTAAACAACCAATGCATAAAATCTATTATATGCATTTTAAGTTTATAAAATTTACCTCGGTACTAAGTAGGAATTGTTCTTGGCTATATATTCCTAGTTATGACAGGGCAAAACTGTCAACTGCCCTGGTTAACGATGCTGTCTTAAGTGAATTGGTAACTAGATGCGTGGAGGGGACTTTATCTTACCTTTCCTCCGTGCCCAAAAAGCAAGTCAATGGTTATTATCACTAAAACCGTCGCAGAGTCCACTGCTTAAATCTGCTGCTGAATGAAGCTGCGAGGGGTGAACGAGCTATAAATTCTCTCTCTTCTCTGCAGCAGAAAAGGCGTGGCAGGAACGATGGTCGCAACAAGGAGAACATCATTGAGGGCGGGTGCGAGGCGAGCCAGGCGACCGAGGCGGAGGGCGAGGCGAAGCCGAAGAAGGAGCTGAGCTATGAGATCAAGCATTCAGATGTTATGGGAAGGTTTGTGGATTTAAGAACAGTGAATTTTACACCTGATTATTATTGTCCTAAAATACGACTCCTAAATACATATAAGGTCCTAGTATTTTTTGTGTAAATGACGGTACGTGGGATTTTGCAAAATCCGTATCTATTGTAATGAGCTTTTTGTGACAGAGCTCGTTCGAGGAAGGACAATCGCCATGCTTATTTCTGCTGCAAAACAGCACTATTGCAGTGCTCCGGCCTGTGGGGCGTTGTTGCAGGTGTAATCACAGGGTTAATGCGCCTTAACGATGGACACAGGGGGCTCGTAGCAGGACGTGTTCTTGCATGCTCTCGTAATAGGCGATCGTTTTCCACTTACCAGCATTATTACTATAAAAAAAAATTATACTCCTTCCATAACCTTCGTGGCACTGAACTAAGAAAGAACAGGAACCGTGTACACAAATGAAGCATCAAAAACCACTGCACTTTAGTAGTGTTTCTCGTGCTCTTAACTCTCTCAACTCTGTGTTTCTCTTAACTCTGTGCCTTTAAATTTTTTTTGAGTTACGTCATCATCATCAAATTAACGGACTGACGTCCACAGAGGTCTTTTTTAGGGTGTTCCAAACTCCACGATTCTGACTCGTTTGATGTCGTCTGTCCGCCTGGTTGGGGGCCGACCAACGCTGCGCTTACCAGTGCGGGGTTGCCACTCTAACACCTTGGAACCCCATCGTATACGTCCAAACGTCCATCGGTTTTCCGAGCTATGTGACCCGCCCATTGGCACTTCAGCTTCGCGACTCGTTGAGCTTTGTCGGTAACTCTAGTTCTTCTAAGGATCTCCTCATTTCTGATTTGATCACGTGTGGATACTCCTAACATAGCCCTTTCCATCGTCCGCTGAGCCATCTTATGGGGCCCATAGTTAGCGACCACGTCTCAAATCCGTAAGTGATATAGTTATGTAGAAAGAGGAAATTTTGTGGGTAGGTACGATTTACGAGTCTAATTATTTTAGACTTAATACCGTAAGGAATAGAAATAGCGACGCGGGTATCTACAAGTAAAACAAATAATGCAATAGGTAGATGCCTAATGTAGGTAGCATGGTAATAAAGCTATAAAGCTTTGTGTGCTCAGACGATGATGAGTATTGTCTAAGTGATTGCTATTTGTCACGGTGCCAAGTTCCATCAAAACACAGAGATAATGCGGTGCGGGATGCGAGAGCACTAAATAAAGATCTCAAGTGTATTCCTGTTTATTGTGGTACTACATGGCTCACAGAAGTACCTATCAATCCACCTACATGGATATCGTTCAAGATGCTATGCACAAAATACATCATCAACATCTATATTTATCTATATTGACGGCCGAGTGGCGCAGTGGGCAGCGACCCTGCTTTCTGAGTCCAAGGCCGTGGGTTCGATTCCCACAACTGGAGAGTGTTTGTGTGATGAACATTAATGTTTTTCAGTGGCTGGGTGGTGGGGGTCTGGGTGGGGTGTGTATTATAAGTATTCATGTGTATTATATTTATAAAATCAATAAAATCATCAGCTATCTCAGTATCCATAACACAAGCTACGCTTACTTTCGGGCAGTCATAGTATATTTATTTATTTAAATGGTCTGGTGGGAGGATTCGGCAGCGGTTACTTACGCGTAGAAACCGATGGCATAAATGCCGTGACGTTAGACCGCTACCATCTGAGTCTGCATCATAATTTCCACCAGGTTAGATTATATACCAATAAGTTGTTTTTGCGTCTTCGTTAGAAACAGAATATAATTATTATGACCATTGAAGAAATTTGTCAAGTACTGGTACAAATACGGTCACTATAATTGTATTTCCAGATTATACTGGAGTATAACTAAAATATAATATTGATATATTATAAGACTTCCACTTTGAAAAGAGTATGGTTCAAAACCATATAAAACGAACCTCCTCATGTAAGGTATATTCCAATATTTTTTGCGATTGATTGCGATGATTGCGTACTATTATGGCTAGGAATAGTTCTAGCCCATAGGCTTCGTCCGGCCATATACAATTCAACAATTTTAAATACCTCATGAAAAAATCAAAAACAAAATTTTGTTGCCTTTGTGGGACTTTAGACATCATCTGTTAATGGAATGCAAGCGCAGTAAGATTAAGCGAGCCACAATAGTAAAGAATTACAGTTTAAATTTAACAAATTCAAGTTATTTTTTTATTAAAAGTGTTCTCGCGGAATCTATCTCATTCAAAATCTTATGTGAGTTTTGGATTGGATAGAAGCAGCCGTTACTTTGCGGAAATCCCTGAAAAAATATGAAAATTAAGTTTAACTTGCTATAATCTTAAATAATATATTTTTATTACTATAATTTCTTCAATCCTGATACTCCACAACAAACTGATCTTCGGCAATGTACCCTCTACGCACGTTTCGCTCCGAAACCGGAGCATCCTCAGGAGATATTGACTTTACAATTAATAATTGTCAAGAACTTCGTCTTCGTGTGGAGTTTAAGGATTGAAGAAATTATAAATTACACCATAAAAAGAATATTGTTGTTATTAGAGTATTATAGGTCTGGCATAATCTCAAAGAGATTCAAGGATCTAAAATTTAACTGAGAACTAAAAAAAAAAAAGTTCAACTACTTGAGCCTAGTGGTCAACATTGGGTACATTGTAGTTTTTGGAATTCTGTGTGAAATGACAAATGAACCAAAATATACCAGAACCTCCAAAATAAAATAGAACAACTTATATAGATTATAATCTAACCTAGGGTTTAAGGATGGATGGCTGCAATTGATTGTGCCGTCTAATATGGTAGTGGGCTAACTTGAAAGGTAATTTGGCAGATATATTAAACCAATTCCCCTAATCGGTTGCTAGGCGACATCGCACTGGAACACTATATCGCTTAGCGGCACGATTTGTCTATAGGGCAGTAGCAAGCCATGACCAAACTCCCCACCAGACTAGGAGAAAATTTCCAAATCGCTCCTGCCGGGAATCCAACCCGGGACCTCAAACTCAAAGCCCTCACCTCTGCGCCAGAGGTCGTCGGTTACTGATAGTGTTCATGTTCCAGGTACATCGTAGCAACCAAAGCCCTCAAAGCAGGCGAAGTGATCATCGAAGAGCCTGCACTAGCCGTGGGCCCCTGCTCCGGCTGCGCGATCATCTGTCTCGGCTGCTACCGGGAGCTGGACGAAGCCAACTTGACAAAGTATGACGTTTTAATATACGACAGTAGCTTATGACCTGAAAATCTTGCATACACCTCAAAAGGAAGAAATAATCCTCAGTTTTAAAGTTAGCTGTCATGATCCTGGGCTGGGCGCTGGTCACTTCTTATAAATTCAAAATTCAAATTCAAAATTTCTTCATTCATGTAGGCCTATCACAGGCCCTTATGAAGCGTTCATACATATTTGTTTACATAATTGTAAGGGGATGGTGATAACTTCGTTCGCCAACTTAAATCTAAAGCTACGAGGGGTCTAAGAAGAACCCACAACAAACTTAGCCGGGTAATTTTTTTTTTGTTATCACCATCTTCCAGTAAATTTATATTAAGCTATGAAGCTAGAGCAATTCACACCCAAGCTTTTTTAACGTTTAAGTAATCCTTAATATTAGTTATACAGGAGAAAGTTATTAAAACGCTGCAAAGCAGCCTGCACTGGTCACTGTATATCATATTTCATCATTATCGGCATCAGCTCAATCGGTAGGCGATTGATGGAGGGACTTTAGAACTCAAAAGTATTGCCCACCCGTGTCCAACGGTTGCATGTGACGAGCTTTATCGTTTCTCCATTTCTCCAACAACGCTACCTTCCCTTCAATTATTGCGGCAATAAAATTTATTTGTGGGAACTTTGTAAATAAAGTTATATAAAAATACTGTTAGATAAACATGCAATGTTGGGTGAAAATATGAAAACAATCGATTTACTACTTTTCGAGTATTGCGGCCACAAACATATGGGAGTGGATTTTTTATATGTAAAATGTTTCAAGATGCGCAGGTTGCAAGTGGCCGCTATGCAGCAGCTCTTGCTTCGGATTGGGCAGGTACACAGGCCACTCCGTCTACGAGTGCGACACCTTAAAAGCTGTCCCTCCCGACTACAATGGGATTGAAGACTTGAAGGATTCCTATCAGGCTCTCATGCCATTACGGTGAGCTACTTACCTAGTTTTCTGTTGAAAGTTCTCTTTTATTGAACTCTTATATAATAATAATAATAAAAAGTTTTTAATAATAAAAAGTTTTTATTTGCTTAGAAGTACAATGTTTTTTCTAAAATTACCCTGGACCCCCAAACTAGGATATCCCGTGTCTTGGGGGTCAGTGTCTTCCCATATGTGCTGTGCCCGTATTTAATACCTACATAAGTGTGTGTGTTTATGTGTGTGTGCGAGCATGCGTGTGGGTGTGTGTGTGTGTAGTTTGTGTGTGTGTGCGTGCATGTGTGTGGGTGATTATTTATTATTTATTCAAATTAATATTCAATAAAATATTATGCATATTTAGTTAATTTACCTTAACGAACGAATTATATTTTCGGTATCTTGATAATTTAGATGACTCAGCATATTCTTCAGTTTATTTGTAACATTGTAATTATTTAAATGTGTTATTTTTTGTTTTTTATTAATGTTTTTATATAAAAATGGCCCTAAGTACAAAAACTGACGCTGTGCAAATGCACTGTTTGTTCGAGGAATATGTATTGTAGGTCGACGACGGGGAGAAATTTTAATAGATTGGATTCGATAGGTCCGGTGGTACCGTGTAATACTACGTAGGATATACAGTTGCCGTACTGTAAGAAGTTTGAAAATTGTATAAAGTTCAGTTGTAGGAAATCTGCGGGGCTTAGTAAGCATGACCTTTATAATAGCTCTTTGAGCTCTTTCCACCTCAGTCATATGCGTGGTAGCGGCTCCTCCCCAAGCTGATATGCAATAGATCAGAAGAGATTGGCACAGCGCTTTATAAACCAGTGTAATCAATTTATTATCGACAATATCACGGAGGTTTCTAAATACTGGAATAAGTCTTCTGACTCTATTAGAAAGGGCTGTAATGTGGGGGTGCCAGTTTAGATTTTCATCGATTATTACTCCTAGATACCTCATGGAAGTAGAACTCTTTATCGAGAATTGCACAGGAGCAGTCATTTGGTGGGAATTCCAATGTGGTACACTGAAGAGAGTGCAATTTGAGTGTGAAATTAGTAGGCGGTTGGGTAGCTGGCGTGATGCTAAAGCAAATGTATTTAGTTTTTTGGGCATTTATAGTAAGTAAATTGTTTTCCAGTGTTTTTCTAATCTTCGCTAGTCCTTTTTCAGCTGTCTTGCGGGTCTCTTCCCATTTTCTTCCATGAAATATTATGGCAGTGTCATCGGCAAATGCAATTATTTTATAACCTACTTACCACTTAGCCTATCTCTATATAGCAACGTTTTCCAAGCATCCAAATGTTTGCCTGATTTAATTTTTCTTACCTACCTGAAGCCAAGGAGTATAAACCAGTAGCCGTTGCCGACTTCTGCCAAGACGTCATTTCGCAGTAGAAGGCCGCGGAGCGTGTGCGTGAGAGGCTCCAGACGCGCACCCGTTTCGGCGTGGAAAGAAGACGGCGGCCATTTTCTGCTCGCCAGCTTCTCTTCGGAGGCGGCGGATAGCTATTAGACTAGCTATCGTCACTACACAAGCCTCTCTTTACGGTCTGAGGGGTCCAGCAATCGGTTGGGGCGGTTGGCAGACCTCCGGGAGGTGCACAACTGGTTTCTCGGGTGTGTAACAAAGCCAACAAGAGGGATACGCCGTGGTGGTTTTTAGTTTGGGTATACGCACAAAAACTCCATCCTGCCCAAAGGTAAAAAAGGAGTGTAAACCAGAGTAAATATCTCCACGCTATTACTACCTAGCACCTACTGCGATCAGCAACCCTTCTGCCCGACGTCGTGACTATGGGAGGCGTTAAGTCCAACACTGATTGATTGATTAATTAAAAGATTGTTTCCTTTTTTCAGATGTCTTCTGTTAGAAAAAGCGGATCCAGACAAATGGGCAGCGCTGTCGGCTATGGAAGCCCACAATAGCGTGCGGCGCGCCCGAGGCGACATCTTTCCGGTGAACGACAGAAACGTGGTGCAGCGCCTCAAGAAGTGGGGCCTCGACTATGACGACGAGGAAATACACACTGTGTGCGGTATACTGGAGGTACATGCCAACGTAGTAGAAACATTCCAAATCGACGATAGTCATGATAATCATTTCTACCGATAGACGTCCACTGCTTGTCTTTTGTAGGGAGTTCCAAAATGCACGGTACTGGGCCGCTAGTTTCCAGCAGTTCCCGGTGACTCGTTTGCTGTCGTCTGTCCACCTTGTTGGGGGCTGACGAACGCTGTGTTCACCGGGGTCGCCATTTTGATCACCTTAGCACCCCAATGTCTATCGGTTCTTTGAGTTATGTGCCCCGCCACTACAGCTTCGCAACTCGTCAGTAACGAATCTCCTCATTTGATCACGTTGAGATAATCCTAGCATAGCTCTCTCCAACGCCAGCTAAGTGACTTGAGCCTTCTGATAAGGCAGACCCATGGTAAGACACCACGTTCAGATCCGTAAGTCGATAATTGACGCTATATAATATATTTGTTTATGTAGAATAAATTAGCACACAATTCAATGCTTCCTTGTCAACTTCGACTTTCACTCCTATGGATTTAAAAGGCATCAAAATCTGGACCTCCTGGACCGATCTTCGTGATGATAGTCGAAGGCTCTTACTACTATTAGATGATCGAGGCAGTCAACCAAATTTGCGCCTAGTTGATTTCAACAGCATGCGTATGAGTCGAAATCTGCTATTTCATTGTTAAAGGCGTATGACACAATTTTATCATTAGGATAACGGTATAACGAAAATTTGTGCAATTCACCCACATGCCTTGGAGAGCACGTCCTTTACCTTTCAAGGGTTTATTTACTCTAATAACTCACTGGGGATACCTGCGTCAAGCAGTGGGACATTAATCGGCTGAGGATAAATTGGTGATGAAACAAGTTTAGTACCTAAGTTTATTAATAAAAATATTAATATTGTTCCTTAGGTGAATGCTTTTGAAGTAGGTGGCACTGGGGCGAACGCGCGGGCGTTATATGACGCAGCGTTCCTCCTGGCACATGATTGCACACCTTCCACCACACACACCGATGCGGAACGCGCGCCCGCACGGACATTAACCGTACGCGCCGCAATTCCGCACGAACCCGGAGATCTCATCTCACTATGCTACGCTTATACGTTACAGGTAACTAACTTAATATAAGAAAGTATTTTTTTTTAATAAACTAGCTTTTATTTACACTTATTTAAGACTAGCAGTTGCCCGCGACTTCGTCTGCGTTTGATTTTGTATTTTGATGTGGCATTCAATTGGCATTCAAGTATTCAGTATCGCTAAGCCTTAAAAATTCAAAATTCAAAATTCAAAATTCATTTATTTCAAGTAGGCCTAATATAAGCACTTTTGAAACGTCAAGTCTGTCTGTTTGTAGTGATTCTACCACCGGTTCGGAAGGCAGATTCTACCGAGAAGAAGCCGGCAAGAAACTCAGCAGTTGCTCTTTTCCAACATCAACAATTTACATTTTGTATTTTAACATTCATTTTTCTATCTTGTGAGAGCTGAAAGCGGAGCCGGATGCTTCCAAGCAACCTTATCATTAAAAAAATCATCAATTGTATAGTAACCTCTCTCTAATAAATGTGTTTTAACAAATTCTTTAAACTTGTGCATTGGCAGGTCCAAAATCACCTTAGGAATCATATTATAAAAGCGTATACTCAATCCCACAAATGATCCCTGTACCTTACGCAGACGATATGCAGATGACACTAATTTATGACCATTTCTTGTAAGTCGACTGTTTATGTCCACTTTTTGTTTATAAAGACTAATATGTTGTCTTACAAATACTATATTGTTATAAATATATTGTGAAGCTACAGTAAGTATGCCTATTTCTTTAAACTTCTCACGGAGGGATTCGCGTGATTTAAGTTTATATATTGACCGTACAGCTCTTTTCTGCAATATAAATATAGTTTCGATATCAGCTGCTTTACCCCATAACAAGATTCCATAGGACATAACACTATGAAAGTACGCAAAATAAACTAGCCTAGCTATTTCAACGTCAGTAATCTGTCTAATTTTTCTGACTGCGTAGGCAGCCGAGCTTAGTTTACCCGCTAGTGAATCTATATGGGCACCCCACTGTAGCTTATTATCCAAGGTCACGCCCAGAAAAACTGTGGAAGTCTCTATTTTTAGTGATTCACCATTTATCATTATATTTTTATCAATTTTCTTTACATTTGGTAAGATAAATTCGACACACTTTGTTTTTTTTGCATTTAAAAGTAAGTTGTTAACTGTAAACCAGTGCGACACATGCGACATAACACGGTTTACTTCGTCAGAGTTATCTTTACTCCTATCAGTCTTAAAAATTAGAGATGTATCATCTGCAAACAATACAATGTCGCATGTTCCACTGACATGGTACGGTAGATCATTTATATACACTAAAAATAGAAAAGGACCCAAAATCGAGCCTTGTGGGACACCCATTGAGGTATTTGAACCCTGAGACTTTGCATCATTTATGCAAACTCTTTGGGTTCTATTGCTGAGATAAGAGGCAACCAAATTTAGTGCAACGTTTTGGATACCATAGTGGCTTAGCTTAAGAAGCAAGGTTTTATGATCAACACAATCGAAAGCTTTAGATAGATCACAAAAAACACCCATGGCGTTCTGTGAACATTCCCAGGCATCATAAACATGTTTTATAAGTTTAGCGCCTGCGTCCGTTGTGCTACTAATATCTTACTAAGAGCTGGTAAGATTGAGATAGGTCTGTAATTGTTTATATCATTTTTATTACCAGATTTAAATAGAGGAATGAGTTTACTATGTTTCATTAGGTTCGGGAAAGTACCTAAATCAACACATTCATTGAAAATTATGGCTAAAAGAGGAGCAATGACGTCAATAATTTGAGATATTACCTTTACCGACATTCCCCATATGTCACCTGTTTTCTTTAATTTTAACAACTTGAAGTTTTTACTGATATCCGATGCATCTATATGTTTGAAATGAAATAAAACTTTGCACTCATTAATGTTGCTTCTTAATAAATTCTGAGCTGCAGTAGGTGAGGAATTTAGTGAATCTGTTAACAAAATAGGAACATTCAGAAAAAAGTTTTCAAAAGTACTAGCAACTTCTGTATCAGTAGTTACCATATTATTATTAATAATTAATTCAAAATTTCCGTCTCGAGATTTAGTTTTCCCAGATTCATTATTAACAATTTTCCAGGTTGTTTGTATTTTGTTTTCAGATTTTACTATCCGATCTTTAATGTATAGCGACTTAGCTTGTCTACAAACATTTTTAAATGTTTTGGAGTAACTTTTTACATATTCAAGGAAAGTTGGAGTCTGATTGTATTGTTTTTCATCATATAGCTCATACAACTTATCCCTGCTTTTGTAAATGCCTATTGTCGCCCAATCACTAAACCTCATTTTTTTATTAGAATCTATGTATTTAAAAGTAAATACTTTATTAAATGCACTTTCTATTTCATTAAAAAGCGTACGATAAAGATTGTCGGGATGACAGTTTTCAAAAAAGAGAGCAGGAATTTTGGCTGATATTTCACCTTCAAAGCGCGTCAGTTTACTCTGAGTTATCGGCCTGTACTTAACAATATGTTTATTTATATTAGTACCAACAACAGTAATTTGTTGGCCACAATGATCTGACCTTAAATTGTTTAATATCGATTTACCTCTTAGGTATCACAGTAAAAAAAAATATTATCTAAACAAGATGCTGTAGTTGCTGTGATTCTAGTAGGTTCATCGAAAGCATTATTCAAATTAAAGCATTTAAATAAGTTTAACAACCTAGTCGTAGTAGTATTATGTAATAAGATATCAACATTGAAATCCCCGCATACTATTACATTTTTAGTAGACATACACAATCGCTTAAGGACATCTTCCATTACATCCTCGAATTGGTTGAAATCACCTGAGGGGGGATGGTACACACACACTATTATAAAACGCTCCAGCTCCACACAAGAACGAGACGAGAGGTTTGCTGCTTTCCGCTGAGGAGTTCTGTCCTCTATCTCCAACTACATTCATCAGATCTGAACAAAGTTTTGGCAAAATTCAACAGATATTATAAACTCTATAGTACAAATATAATTATTTAAATCGGTTATAATTTGTCGGAGTTATGGTGTAAAATCGCCACACTTTCATCATCTCCCAAAGGAACCTGTCTTGCCTCTGAAAGCTTAATGTCGGGATAAAAAGTATCCTATATTACTTCAAACACTTCTAAGAATATGTGAACAATGTTTCATGAGGTTCGGTTAAGTAGTTTTTGCGTGAAAGCGTAACAAACAAACTTACATTGACATTTATAATATTAGTAGGGATAGGGATTGAAAAATTAATTTAACTCTTTATTTTAACCTGCGTTTATTTTGAAATCATGAAGATGATGAAACCTTATTTGCTTCTAGCGAAAATTGTAATTTGTTATAATTTTTTTTGGCTAGGTCTAGAGCCGGTTACATTTCAAAAATATGTATTTGAAGTTCCAAAAATATTCCACAATTTTTGCTTTTATATCAGGTAAAAGGAATCCTCAATTGAACGTTTCAAAATAAACACAACATTTTTTTAAGCACAGACAAGAAGCAGTCATCTTGCTATTATTTTCTTAAGAGTGATTTCTATATTTGTATTTAGAACGACTCTCGGTCCGTTTGTCCACTTATGCAAAACCCGAAAGGTCGAAAGAGTTTTTATTTTAAACTGTGTTTTATTTGTTTAGAAAATGACTGCATTTTTACTGTAAATGGTTTCTTAATTGGCCCTTTCTTTTCTTTTAAATTTTAAATGCAATTTTTTTATTTTTCATTTATTGGAAAATTAAACACCTAATAATACGTAATAGTTTATAAATAAAGCTAATAACAAGTTTTCACGTTGTAAGCCTAAAGATAGGTTAAAAAAGCTATATTACTATTTTATCTTAGTGCATTGTTCTGGATATTTTAAAACAATAGTTATCTCTGCTCCTTTAGGGTACATTAAGACGTCGTGAGCATCTTAAGCTAAGCAAGTTCTTTGAGTGCGCTTGCAAACGCTGCTCTGATCCGACTGAACTGGGTACTTATGCAAGTGCATTCTGCTGCCCACGGTGCGGCGCAAGAGTATTGAGCAGCGCACCGCTTATCGCCACTGCTCCTTGGCGCTGTGAACGCTGCCCTTATGAAATGCTTGCTACAGCTGTACAAGTTTTAATCAAGAGGTGATTAAACTTTTGTATGCTGCTTAAATATATATATTATGTATTTTTTGTAAATAGCAATAATACTAAGGTAGAAAGAAAGATTAATCACACATTTGTTTAATACTATAACATTTGTATCATATTACATCAAATAATTTAAATAAATAAAATAAATATACTACGACAATACACACATCGCCATCTAGCCCCAAAGTAAGCGTAGCTTGTGTTATGGGTACTAAGATGACTGATGAATATTTTTATGAATTATATGTACATAAATACTTAGAAAATACATATAAACACCCAGACACTGAAAAACACTTAATGCTCATCACACTAACATTTTCCAGTTGTGGGAATCGAACCCACGGCCTTGGACTCAGAAAGCAGGGTCGCTGCCAACTGCGCCAGTCGGCCGTCAACAAATTTATTTTATTATTTCTATTTATTTCACCATATTTGCCAGTTATTAGTTTAATTGTATTAGATAAATTACATCTGGGAGAAAAATAATAATTACATACAACTCTGAATGCATTCGAGTTGAACACGAAGAAAATAATAAATCTTTTCTTCCAGGTTAACCGAAGAGTTTGAACAGATAGATGCCAACGATGTCCTCGGCTACGAAAACTTTCTAACCAAATACCGCAACGTGCTACAAGAGAGCCACTACCTCTGTCTATCCGCCAAGCATTCTCTAAGTCAGCTATATGGAAAGGTGACTGAATACATGATACACGAGATGCCGGAGGAGAAGCTTCATAGAAAAGTGGAGATCTGCAGGGATTTAATGAAGGTGTTTGACGTGATTGAGCCGGGGTATTCAAGGTTACGAGGTATTTTTTTATTGATATATATACAACCCCGTTATTACCACCGTTTCAAGCACAATTTTTCAATGTTTTTGACGTTTTATTTCAAAATAAACTATTTTTGTCAAGGTATATCACATATAATGCAATTTGAAATAAAACTGTTTTAAGGAATGGTTTCTTTAATGTGTTATTTGATATTTTAAAAAATTTTTCAGTGGTTTATTTTTTAATAAATATCAGTTACTGTTTTTATTGTTTTTAGTCAGCTTAGTAACAGTATTTCTACCACTGGTTGACTGGTCCCACACTGGTGCCTGATTTATTTTATTAGCAAATTGTAGATATGCGTGGAATTGCTATTTTACAGTACAGGAGAACAACCATTAAAACTTTAAAATTCGAAATGAGATTTACTAATAAGTTGTTGACCTTTTTACAGGTATAACTCTATATGAGCTGCACGCACCACTCATGGTATTGACTACGAGGGACTTTGAAAAAAAAGCTATTACAAAAGATAATTTACGAAATCGTTTAAAAGAGGTAATTCATGAATGCACATTTAACCGTATGATTACAAATTCAAAGTTTAAAAAACAATTCGTTACCAAATAAATGATTTCATGATTAGAGACAAAAAAATAAAGCAACGAAAGTATACAAATTTAAAATTTAATATTTTCAACAATAGTAGTGTACATTATTCTACAAATAAAGCCTTTTCATTTGATTACCACTTTACCAAGGATTCGTATTTTATTAAGTAAAAACGTATTTTAAGTGAGATTTGAGTGATTGGAATTTATTTTCAATAAGTAAAACTGCATAAACTAGCGATTGACATGACAGGTGAAACACCACCAAATTCATAGTTATGACATCACGTCTTTTAAATGCGTGCGTACATCAAGTTTTGTGACTTCAAACTATCACTTGATAAGGTTTTTGCTATCAGTACCAAAATCAATAATGTTTAGCTATAAGTAGTACGAGGACTTACTAAAGCTCTAAATTGACTATTACGTCACAAGTACGGAACCCGTACAGCTATTTCGAAGGAAATAACTTGTTATAAAAGTAATTGGCTATTAATTTAAAAATTAACCTTTAATTTCGCTAAAATATTTTTTTTTTGTATTATGAAAATCAAGCTTAGCTCTTCAAAGTAGCGCCTGTTTCTATCCAGATATTTTTGAATATAGTAGGTAATTCCGAACATCGTAGGGCAGATTTGCAAAATGAGTCGTCGTGCCACCCCGCAGATCGTGAGCTACCTGAGCCAGTCGGCGCTCATCCTGGCCTTCGAGCCGCGCCACACGCCCGAGGGGCTGATGGCGGGCGCGGCCGCCGACGCGCTGCGCAAGATCAAGACCTGGGAGCAGATCATCGGCAAGATCTCCTGAGCGCGGCGCATGCGCGATAGTGATAGCGTGCTTGTTCAACGGCACTGAAGAGAGTGCCAGTCTCACGCAAGATTACGCGCACACACTCACGCATACGCCTCCATATTGTATAGTCCAGTTTTCTTAAATATAACATATTCCACGCGCCACAATGGCCACAATAACATAAAGCCGCCACTTACTTAGTTTTTATTATTTATGTGGCGGCCACCGGCTGCAATCGTGTGCTGCGAGTCCATATAAAATGTATAAATGCTACAGAAAGAAGCGCTGCATTTTGAGGTTGTGGCCAGTGGCCCGTGTGCGGGGACACTTAAAGTATGTTATAAATATACAACGCGTAACCGTTAAAATACCGTTGAAGATTGCATATGTACATTTCATAAGGAATCACCCCGTAAAAAAACTAAATCGATGGAAGGAATTTTCAATTTTCATACGTGTTTACTAATACCAACCCTAGATAGAATAAGATAAAAGACCGAAACGCGCATAGTACCTACACTACGCGACGCGTACCTAATAAAGTGACATTGGTCACTTGATTTTAATACTGCATGTGATGTTAGGGCTGTGTCTGATTTTTTTCAGTAAAAGCTATGGCAGTTGTTTACTTAAAAATTATTTACGTTTCGGTTTTGCAGATAAGTCATAGAGGCAGTACTTAGGTTGTTATATTCAGGTTTCCATTTTCACGTTGTATATAAACAGAATAAGCCCCTACACAGATATTGTATACAGGGCGGTGACTGATGACTTTCAATCTTTCAGCTTTATATATAAAAAAAAATATGTGTGTCAGCTCCGACGCACGACTGGAGTTTACTCTTTAATTACGATTGTCATACGCAAAAAGAGTTTATTTAACTGAAAAAAGATTAATACCATATGAAAAAAATAAGGGTAAATTAACAAATTAATGAAAATAACTAACAAAATATGGTTATAAAAAGATAATTATGTAACAAAATCTTTTATGTAAAATAATAAATAGCACATAATTTTTTTTTAAGTATGCTAAAAATAACTTTATGAAAGAAAGTTTTATAAAAACATTTTTATAATCAAGAAATATTCTTGATTTTTCAGATAATATTATCGAATTGAATTATAATTACTTAAAAATTATTCATAAAATAAATCATAATAACCTGGAGACATTTAAAAAATTATTTTTGGTTAGGTTAGAATTTGTCTATTTTACGTGGATGCGCTTGATAATTCATATTGGATTAAATATCTGATTTTATGTGTCTCAAATATGTATTTATACACTACATCGATAATTATACAATATTCAATAAATACAAATCGCACATGCTCATGCATATAATACATGAATTATAACATATCTTGCACCCACGTGTTGGATGGAAGATGTTCCGGCAATATTATCTAAACCCCCCCCTTTCTGCCATAGTTATTTCAAAATACTTTCAGTTCACTTAGCGAAATATAATAATCAAAAATCCTGTGCAATTTATTCACACACGGAGGAAGTGTAACGTATGAAAAGTAGCCTACGAGAGATTGAGGTGGATGAAGAATATCAGAACTATTAGGATAAATGTTAGGTTTATTATTTAGTTTCCATGGTAACTAGAATAGGTCAAACAGTGAAAGGTGCGCAGAATAGGTTGCGCACCAAAAACGTAACGAGGTCATTTATTAGTAGATTTTACTCCTCGAATTTTTCTCATACCGGGCGCCTTATATATGAAAATCGATTCTTAAGGAGTAAACTCCAATTACATCGTACAAATTCGTCTAGTTGTCACGTTTTACGATAATTTGCAAGAAGAATAGAAAAGTCTTCTTTATTGTCGCACACTTGTGAACACTTAAAACAATATATAACATAACAGTGCATATAATAGCAAAGTTCACATTTTATGACTTTAAAGTTAAGCTTATTATTTACTGTACACACAATAGGTTACATAATAGCTTAACTTATTGTTCATCGGAAATACGAAGAGGTGTTAAAAGTTTACGTGTCGAGGTAAATACGTAAATTTTTTGGCGTTACGCGTTTTTTAAATGCCGCGAGAAGGATAGCCGAGTGTTTTCCGGGATGAAGTAACACGTTTATAATATTTAGTATTGATACTCTATGATCATCATCATCACTCCAACCGATTGAAGTCCACAGCTGGACATAGGTCTTTTGTAGGGAGGTCCAAACTCCACGCTACTGGGCCGCTTGTTTCCAGCGGCTCCCAGCAACTCGTTTGATGTCGTCTGTCCTACTCGTTGGGGGCCTCGTTTCGTTTACATGTGCGGGCTCGCACTTCCAGCACCTTGGAACCTTAACGTCTAACGATTCTCCGTGCTCCGCCCATTTCCACTTCAAAATGTCGGTAACTCTGGTTCTTCTACGGATCTCCTCATTCCTGATTTGATCACGTAGATGTAAAGGTAGGTCTGGTTTTTTGCTACCAATATTCGGATCAACAACTGCACCGATATGGATGGGCACATGATGGATAGCTTGTATCCTGGATTTGGACATAGGATACATTTCATCCCAGAAATTACGGGCAACCTCTAATGCTCTACATATTCGACTTTAGATAAACTTTATTAGCAGATTTTTTTTTTTGTAAGACTTTAATTTATTTAAAACTTTAACTACATGTAAAATAATAATAACTGTACCTACTTGTTCTTTTAGTTGTTTGTATGTAATATGTTTATTTAATTTTATATGATTCATTCCTTTTCAAAAAGACATTGATTTTCAAAAATTTTGTAACACAAATCGTACCTTCCTCTCATGTAATTGTTTTACAATAGAAGGATTTTTTTTTCAAATTAAATTATAAGTGAAATTTAGTAAGACTCATTGTATTTATTCGTTTTTAAATTACCAACTGACAAAATAAATAAACTTACCTACTAATTAAAATACTTGCGTAAACAAAAGGCTTTTATTTTATACCCTGCCGACAGGCTTGGTCTTGCGTCAAACATAAAGTACCCGAGAATCCCTACAAAATACTTCTCAACTTTTTCTTTAAACAGGTAGGTAGGGTTGGGATATGGCTGTAATAAATTCAACTTTTTTATTTGTTCTTTTTTCTGAAATTTAAAATATCTTTATTCAAGTAGGCCCACAGGTGGCACTTTTGATGCGTACATAAGAATTACACGGTAGTGAGATGATGGCGATAACCACATTCGTAAACTTAAAACTAAAGCTACGAGGGTTCCAAACGCGTCCCGGTCTAAGAAGAAGTCCACAACAAACTTAGCCGGGTGTTTTTTTTTTTTTTGTTATCGCCATCTCACAATGTCATTTTAAATTATTAGAAGAGCAACCTGGTTAGAGCAATAATTTACATCCAAGCTTTTTTATCGTTTACGTAGTCCTTTATACTATAATAGGACTTTTCTATAAGCTTACGTTTAATACAAACTTTGAACTTTTTAAGAGACATCTCCAAGGAAATGGTAACATATATGTATGCTTCATAAGTGCCTGTGACAGTTCTACATGAATAAAACATTTTTGAATTTGCATTTTAATTTATGAAAAGTATAGATTTAAGAAACCCTAATAATAGGTATCGGGGCCGAGGGAAGGCCGAAGGGCATTCCAGATCTTTGTGGTGCTGATTAGAAACGAGGAAGGAAAGCTTCGATGGTAGAAGAAGGTGGCGTGGATGAAACCAAATCGAAATAACTCCTGAGTACACTAAACGAATAATACTTAAAGCATGTGAATCAGAATTACAGGATTTGGGACTGTAAAACGAACAGCACTTGGCCCTTTTTACTTTGACGGTATATTGTTTGATATCGAATCGAAACGAACCCTCAATTGCGAGCAAAAAATCCTAAACTTAGCCTACTGAATTAAAGAAAACTTAGGTATAGTAAATTCCCATTGCCTCTGTTGGTAATCAAACCCGGAACCTCCAACTATTTAGACCAAAGCGCTTACCGCAGTGCTTAGGGAGGTCGACACAGTTAGCAAACAAAGCGTATTGATTTACTAGCTTACAAGTTCCTTTCAGCAAACGCCACGTGTTTCAGATGCCGGCAGTTTATTTTTACCTCAAACGGAACGTGACCGCGCTTCTCTCCACACCGTTTCTGAAACCGTACACGTGAAATGCTCTGTGATGATGAAATTCGGTAATAATATTAGAAAAGTGGGAAAAATTTAAATGTTTTTAAGTTGAATTAGTATACGGCCGGACGAACCATAAGGTGAGTCTTATACGTTTACTTTTTACTGCAGTTTCAGGTCGGAAATAACCTGCAGTAATTAGATAGGTACTAAACCTTCATGTCTAGCTTCTGTCTCATTATTTTTGTTATACACGAGCAGTGCAGTTGCTATAAAATGATTAAGTTGCCTGGAAGCACACCGCTCCGCTTTCATCTCTTGCAAGGAATCGGATTCTTGTCGGATTCTTCTCGGTAGAATTTGCCATCCGAACCGGTGGTAGAGTCGCTACAAAGAGAGAGACTTGACTTTAGAGCTTACTATATTTTAGCAATACAAAAAAAAATGAACAATGGGTCAAGTGTGTCTCTGTGGAAGCTTTTTGCAGCACCTAAGAGACCACCAATGTATTACCAGTATTACTGATATATGTGTATCTGCCTTTTGAATAACCCCTAGTAAATGTTAGTGGGAATAATCCAGAATTAAAGTTATGCATTGTTTGCATGTGCATAAAACATCTGATGTCCCAGGCGATCGATAATCTAGGTGAAGGTGTTTTAACTATAATGAAGAATCGGTTTTATATGCAAAATATATTAAAGTTTTTTTTTTTATATTTAGGATACTGATAATACAGTCTAAGATAAAGTTCGCTTGTACGATTATATCCCCTGACAAGAGTTAAAATTAAGCTTAATTTGTTATACTTCTCGAAAAGCAGAAAAATCTGTCTTAATATATCATGGAGTTCCGCAAAGTAACGCCAGCTTCTATCCAAAATTAAAATGTCCACCTGCGAAAGCACGACAATGTGGAATAGGAGAAGTTCACCCCCGTTTATAATTACAAGTATATTATTACACTTGTGCGCCAATGCTCGAAGAGTTATATAGATGTGAGAGAAGGTAAAATTCCTTTTTCCGGGAGAAAAATGTCTCCTGCCGGTACCCTTAAAAATGATTGTGTTGGTGAATGCAGATTGCAAATTTTGGACACATTGGTAGATAGGTGTGTTATTGCTCTATTTTTCGCATTCCTCAAATTGCTCCAGACCATGACAGAACAGGAGCCGTGTGAAGTATGCACCGCTCCAGCAGAGCAGAAATGCTCAAACTGCCATTCGGTGTTCTACTGCTCCCGAGAACATCAGAAGCAACACTGGAAGGCCCACAAGCAGCAGTGCATACCAGCCAGGGTCAGGGAGGATGGCAAATACGGACGGTATCTTGAAGCGATAAGGAGTGTGAAGGCCGGTGAAATTATTATGAAAGAGTCACCTCTTATTTCTGGTCCTTCACAGGTAAGCAGTTTATGAATAATACTAGTTATATTTTAATTTACCAATTCTTTTGGCTTTGTTGTCAACGACCTATAACTGGACTTCTGGTCCACTTCAGGACACGGGTACACCAAGCCAGCCAAGTGCGAATGGGCAACAATTTTGCTTAATTTGTGAAAATTATTGTGGTGAATGCCTTGTAAGCCTCTTGCAACTTAGCCCTTAACTACAATCTCACCGCTAAAGCTTAGCGGCAAGGCTTTGTCGGTTGGGTGGTAATGGCCAAAGCCTTCCAGGAGACAAAACCAGAAAAAATCAGAAATTATACAGTCCTAAATGCCGGAGATTGCACCCGGGACTTCCTCACTCTCACTCACCTCTGTGCCAGGGATCGCATCGACGTATTTCAGGGTTCCGAAATAATAATGGTATTTGTAAGACAACTTGCAGGCTGCTTCCATATCAATCCTAACTAATATTATAAAAAAGTGTGTTTGTGTTTGCTTTCTTTATGCCTTTATTAAGCAACCAATCGACTTGATTTTTGGCATACAGTTAGTTGAAAGGACGGAGGTTGAACTTTGTTCTTTGAACTACTTTTTATCTCAGGATAACAAACGATTCCCACTGGATTTGTAAGACAACTAGTTAGTAGAAGCTAGTTACCAGCTAGCAAGTATAAATGATTGACGTCACAGCCACTGAATGGCAGATGACGTTACTAGGTGCATGGTTTTTATTTCAATGTCTCATATTTCTAACGTTGAAGTTATAATTCATATCACCTCGACGAAAAACTACTTCGTCTGTTATTCGAGCCCAACCAGGCTAGGTTCAACACGCACAACGGTTTGTAGAATTGAAATGATTTCCTGCAATACTAATCTCTTAAAATGTGGATCATGTGTCGTAAATGAGGTATTGAGTTCATCAATCAAGACACTTCTCGCATTTCAGGTGACACCACCAGTTTGTCTTGGCTGCTACAAACTGCTAGAGGGGGGGAAAACGGTGTCCTGTGAGAAGTGCGGTTGGCCGTTCTGTTCGGAGGTCTGCACGCGCAATGTGGTGCATACGCCGGAATGCCACTACACACAACGGCGAAGTGAAAAGGTGCAATGCGTTATTTGTTATTTTTTTATTTTTTTTCTCAAAAATAAGGAGATCTGTAGAAGAATTAGAGTTGCCGACATGGCTTAGCGAGAACCGAAGAACGTTAGAGTTCTAAGGTGCTGGAATGGCTATACCGCACCGGAAAACGCAGCGTAGGTCGCCCTCCAATGAGGCGGATAGATAACATCAAGCTAGTCAAAGGCTGCAACTTTAAACAAACGGCCCAGAAGAAATTCTAAATGATTTTAGGCTCTCTCGCTCGGTTGTTGGTAAAGCGCGCCATTCGTTTGACGTACCCCGCGCCAGGTGATGAGAACCCTTCCGACTTTACCCGAGCCGACACCAAGAGCCGCCACAGTAAACAATAAACGCGAACGTGTGGATGGCTGTTTGCCAGTGTTCTGACCGGAACTGCACTATAATAAGTATTACACGGGTCGCAGTTCGATATTGGTATTTGGTTTTGTTGGTTAGTATTTTTCAGACCAAAAAAATTCACCATCATCAATCCAATCTATTGACTTCATGAAACAATCATAACAACATAATTTGCTATACTTCGCGAAAAGCAGGAGAATCTGTACGGTGCTATTTATAATTTCCTCAAACTATGGACTCCACACTATACAAACCTTCGGCCTTGGACTCTCTACGCACGCGTCGTTCCGCCACCGGAGTATCCTCAGGAAATGTTGACTTTACACTTAATAATTGTTCATTGACATCGCAATCGGAAACGCAGACGCTTACTGGACATCCTATTCTATCTACCTGATGTTTAGTTACTCTCTGCATAAGAATTTGTTCTATCACTGTTGAAATACAACTTCAGTTGTATAATATAATCAACTAAGGGCGCAGTGGGCAGCGACCCTGCTTTCCAGGGCCGTGGGTTCGGATAAATAATAATAATAAATAAATAAATATACTACGACAATACACACAATGCATCAATGATTTTCAGTGTCTGGGTGTTTATATGTATATTCTAAGTATTTATATATGTTATTCATAAAAATATTCATCAGTCATCTTAGTCCCCGTAACCCCGGCTAGATGGCGATGTGTTATTTGTCGTAGTAGTATATAGTATAGTAATATTTGCAATTGTCCCAGGTTACCATATCAACCTATGGCAAACCGCACCCGAACTACCAGTGCATCACTGTTCTCCGCTGCCTTTACCAGCGGGACAACAACCAGAAAATCTGGTCCAAGCTCCAGACCCTGGAGTCGCACGACGAGGAGCGCAGGAATACTGACAAGTGGAACAATGATAGGAAAATGATTGCAGAGTTTATATGGAAATTCTTCAAGCTTGACGGGGTATTTAATGAAGAGGAAATTATGAAGTGCTGTGGCATTGTTCAGGTATTTATGAATGAATTAATACACTTCTATTGTACACCACGGAAAATTTAAATAGGATAGTTATAATTTGGTTCCCTTACTACCACCTACCACTACCACGCTACCACTGAATTTAGAACATAAGAATCCTCATCCAGCCAATATTGTATGCAGTGTGGTGTGTCCAAAAACAGTGAAAACACCACGCGCACGTCTCACTTTACACCCGCGGAATGTTGCTAGCTCACAAACTTTATCCCATATTCCCATTTTATGGTGAGCGTGCTAAATGGTATGTAGGTACTAACCGTATGTTCAAAGAACCATTCTAAAGTGGAGTGGTTTTTGATGCTTCAATATACGACTAGGCTGATAATGAAGATGCGCACGCCACTTTCATGTCATAAAGAAAGATATAACATGCTCTGTAGTAGGTAATTTTTCCCAGTGCCTACAATATGAGTACCTTCAAATCAAGAGTGAGTAGGCATCTTCTAGGCAAGCGCGCTCCACCTTAGGCTGCATCATCGCTTACCATCAGGTGTGATTGCTGTCGAGCGCTCGACTATAAACATAAAAAAAATGGAAAAAAAAGGCCGGTAAATGGCCGGAAAACAGAAAATTACTTCTAAAACATCTGAGTGCCAAGTTTTTGATTTGCTAGCTACGTTTTCTTATTAGAACGCGTGAAAGTTAACTACGATTTATAAATGATATGGTATTAAAGAAGCGCCATCTAGTGAAGTTACTGGGAACCCGTACTGTCACTAGATGTCGCTCTTTCGATACCAGACAGATCGTAGTTAACTTTCACGCGTTCGAATAAGTATGTAATTTTCTCACAAAGTAAACCAACCACTTCCTAAATTATTGCTTCAGATAAACGGTCATGAGGTGCCTCTGCTGGAACCCGAGTATGTAGCAGTTTTCGACAAGGTATCCATGGTGGAACACAGTTGCCGCGCCAACTGCAACAAAAGCTTTGCCTCGGATGGACAGATTGTAAGATAGCAATTTATATATTATTATTATTATTGAGATTTATTCTTACGCCCGTATACATAATAAATATATATAGAGAGCCAAAACAACATTAATATACTTACTTAGATTCTGGATATTATTTGCATTTGCCCGAGATTCCAATATAAATGAATCCTAGCTAGATAGATTTATCGCCCCCGAAACCCCCTGTATATTAAATTTCATGAAAATCTTTGGAGCCGATTCCGAGATTTCAATTATATATATATATATATATTTATTGATAAAACACGAATAAAATGACATTTTCTAAAAATGAATTCTAACTAGATCGATTTATCGCCCTCAAAACCCCCTGTATACTAAATTTCATGAAAATCGTTGGATTCCGAGATTCCAATTATATACTCGTATATACAAGAATTGCTCGTTTAAAGATATAAGATATGATAACCAAAAAAAAACATAACATTCAAATGTATAAATGTATATACCCACACTCTCTAATAACATTTTAATTTTATGTCGGTAGAGTGGTAACTAACCACGGCCGAAGCCTCCCACCAGAAACATATGATGGACCAAAGTGCCCTATGCAGAACGTGTTCCTTGCATGCCCTAGGAAGAGTTGCTTCATTCATAGGCGATGGTTTTCCAGTTCCCATCAGACGGGGCACCTGTTTTATTTTTTAACATCTCTTCTCTTTCAAGAATTTCAAGAAGTAGTTGAAGATTTCTTAACTTAACTAGCCTTAAACCTAGTAAATGTTACAATTAAATGAACATTTTCAGAAGCTCAATGTTGTAAGGAAATTTTCAGCCATACTCATACTTCGGCGTGCAACAAACGATAGCGCGAAATAAAATACATGTGGCGCCATCTGGTATCGATCTTTATAAACGTGGAGAATTCGATATGAACCTCGTGGATACGGGTCCGCTTGATTCCAGCCAATGTTTGTAAGCCAGTGTTAGTAAAAAATCTACTGGAATCCGATCTGCATAAAAATACTAAATATTTATTATTTTTCCGAGATAGCTTATGGTTCTATGACATAGTCTACTTTTTAATCTGGATAACGCCATGACTTGTTAGACTTCTAGTAATTAAAATAATGGTTTTTACTTGGAGAAATTCTGACAAACTTTTTGGTATACTTGTTTTAATAACACGAGAATATTTGAACGTAAAATATGATTGTTCTATCTGTTGCCGCGCCTGCTGGTCTTCGCGTCCCGTGAGACCAGTTTATTTGCTAGACGTGTGGCATTAAATTTAGATGTAACTTTACTGATAATTTAAGTTGTGTATTCTTGTAAAAAATCGGGTTTAGTTTTTAAAAATAAATTTACTTGGTAAATAAAAAAAAATATTAGGAAATAACGGTTTTGTTTAGTTGTAGTCCTTAAATTAAAAAAAAAAATCTTTCTTATTTATAATATTAGTATACACAATGTATGCATAGTGATTAAATGTACGTAATCTAAATTATAATCCTTAGTAACCATAACCTTTTTTATATTTTACTAGTTGTTGGCTGCGACTTCGTCTGCTTGTTTATAAATACCGCGCGAACCATTAGTTTTCTCAGTTAGTACGTTATTTTTATGTATTATCAATAGCTTTCGGAGCGCACGCCATAATAACTGCCAGTGGGTATGATTATTTCCGACATTTTTTTTTTTTTTTTTTATACTCTTTATTTGTACACCACATCATTCAGAAAAAAAAAGTAAAGAACAACCCTGAAGAAATGTAGGATACAAAACTGCCGTATCGCTAAGTAGCGATCTCTGCCACGCAACCTTCGGATTAGGAAAACTAAAAAAGAAAACATTAGACATTATATTTAATTAACAAACATCGTTATATTTCATCCAATTTTCAGAAATGGATTATACACTAAATCCTTCCTCATTAATTCAAAATCTGTTTTGTTGTTGTTTAGTTTTTTTGCGCACAGACAGACAGACGTGGCGGGGGACTTTGTTTAAAAATAAGTAGTGAAGCAGCGAACTGGGATGATGGTACGTAATGCCAATAGTATAATACTATTCGCAGAGATAGTCATAAATAATTTCAACGTCCAGTACCGTCAACCTGCCTAATTTTGGTGCTGCATTTTTACAGATACTCAGTGCGGGGGTAAACATAGCGGCCGGCTCTCACGTATCAGTATGCTATACGGACCCGCTGTGGGGCACGGAAGCCCGTCGCCACCATCTGTCCGACTCCAAGTTCTTCGAGTGCTCATGCGAGAGATGCTCTGATGCCACTGAACTGGGGACCATGTTTAGTGCCATCAAGTGTAAGAAGAAGTAAGCTGAATCGCGTATGCATTGAGTTCTGTTACCAATTTTAGAAACCTCTGTTTTATATAAATACTAGCTGACAACTTCGTCTGCACCAAATCGCTTATTACCTTATCGCTGATAAGGAACTTGGCCTTTGTTTTGTACGTGGAATTAAATTATTGATCGTTTGCAGCAATATTGTTAACTGTTTCTGTTGTTCCAAACCACGTCATTTGGAAAGGTAAATTGAATGTGCGAATTGACTTTTATCTGGTACCGATAAGAAAACCATGCAATGGTTCATTTGGTGGTGTGATTTCGGTAAATTTTCCTGATGAGCACAGCCCAACTGGCTCATTTTTAAATGTAAGTGCATGACAATGCGGGCATTTTTTGTAATATTACTTACTTGCAAGAAAGTACCGTGAATATCATATGACTTTTCTGAAGCAATACGGATGAACGTTTAATCAAGAATGTTCTAGTGTTCAATCGAGAAGGTTATTCCAAACAAGGCACAGATTTTTGTTGAAAAAAACTCTTAAAAATCTTTAACTTTTTAACTTCATGATATCAACCCATCACCGGCCCACAGGGCACGGGTCTCCCCCTACAATGAGAAAGGGTTAGGGCCGTAGTCCAGCACGCTGGCTCAGTGCGGATTGATGGACTCCACACACATTTCCACAGGTTTCCTCTCGATGTTTTGCTTCACCGTTGAAGTAAGTGATATTTAAATTACTTAAAACGCACGTAACTAAGAAAAGTTAGAGGTACGCACCTCTAACTTTTGCTGATTAGAAAAGATTCGATTCCAACTCGGCCCCTCGAAAGTGAAGTCGACCTCCTACCCACTGGGCTATAACCGCTTCACAAAATTGCATGCCTGTTGTGTGATGTGTTGTTTTTGACAAAAATATTGTTGCCTTTGAATTTATAACCCAGATTTATAACAATATAAAAAAAAACTGTAACCATTCATTCTTTTTTAAGGTTGAACGACTTATCCAAACTTTGTACAATTACTTCGTTTCCAGGGATTGCAAAGGCTACCTCCTACCAGACACTTTCGTTCTGCCAATCCTGCACAAAACCAAATCCCCGGACCCCAGCACCCGAGGGTTGGACAACAAGTTCTGGAAGTGCAGAAACTGCAAGGATGAAGTGTCCGACGGAATCATCCAGCAACTATTGCAGGACATTGGCAGGGAGCTCAGTGTGATGCCGAAAGGAGAGCCGGATGCTTGTGAAAGGTTTGTTGCTTCAACATGTTAGTCATAGCGCATAGAAGCGTGTAGAATGACCCGACAGGGACAATTTGGGAATTTATAATTTCGGAATTTTCTCTTGTCTGGTCTGGTGGGAGGCTTTGGCCGTGGCTCGTAACTACCACCCTACCGACAAAGACATGCCGCTAAGCGATTTAGTGTTCCGGTGCGATGTCGCGTAGAAACCGATTAGGGGTATGACTACCATACTCTCTCAAAGGTTAGCCCGCTACCATCTTAGACTGCATCTTCACTTACTACCAGGTGAGATCGCATCAGGTAACTTGTATTAAAAAAAAAATGGTGTTCAATAACACTAGGTTAATACAGATCTATCGTATCTGTCTTATTAAAAGTGCCATCTTCTTTCGAAGGTCGGGGATCATTAAGGCAACTTGTACCTATTTGTGATGGCACGGCTCAGAATAAAGAACGAGTGCTCTTTCCAAAACATTGGCGTAGGTTTTTAAGCCAAGATGTTCTTCACCGATCGCCCCACGCTTCGTTTTTCTTGGATCTTGGTCGTATGATGAGTTGTAGTAGGCCGTTATTTCGGTTTCTCGCTATATTGGCCGACATATTTAATCTTTCTTTACGTAACCAAATATACAACTTCTGGTTTTTTCTTTCTCTCCAGGATATTCTTAACATTCTCCTGTATTAGTAACATTTTCAGAGGCACTAATGAGGTGGGACGGGCTTAGAAAGATAAGGTGGGGGTAAAAAAAGTGTAAAAGGCGGACACATTTGGCGAATTTTTCACTTAATAATTAATTTTTGTAAAGTTAATATCTCCTGAGGATGCTCCAGTTTTGGAGCTAAACGTGCGTAGGTACCCTACATTGCCGAAGATGGCCTTTGGTGACCCTACTCTTTGGTGGCTTATAAAGATTAAAGAAATTATAAATTACACTATACAGATTATCCTGCTTTTCAATGAGTATAGCAAATTAAGCTTAATTTTCATAATAAGTATATCATGGATTTCCGCAAGGTAACGCAAATTTCAAAGGCTTCTACGTTCTTTCAGCTTTATTCTGTGCGGGCAATGTTTTAACGCTATACAGAAGAATCGAAAAAAAACCTACCTAATATTCCTATTATAGTGTTGTTGGTTTGATTTGTGAACTAAACCTAGATTTCTATCTCACACACCTTAATATTTAAGGTTAGACCACTCTTGTCTTGATTCTATTGAATATGCCTAATCACTGTTTGAATATATTTTGCCAAGGTGACCATATAATGAAATAGCTTATGTTCGTGCGCATTTGAAATATAGGAATCAATGGTTTCATGGAATATCCAACATTTACAAGGATTCTAGAAACGAAGAAGATCGTTAACTAATTGCATTGCGTTCCTTTTATGTATAACACTTTTATGTTATGAGTACTTTAAATGTTTATAATTGGCGGTGTGATCACATTACAAAAAAAAAAAAAAAATTAAAACAAAAAACATACAGTCGAATTAATAACCACATTTTTTAAAGTCGGTTTAAAAAAAATAGATTTGAATCAAACGGTCTTATATTTTTTTTTTCCGTTTTACTTTTTTACCATCCCCTTTCTTTGCAGGTATTCAGTTTTAAATTTTGCTTTGTTAGTTGATTAGCTTTTAAATTATTTTAATGCTGCTGTCATTTCTAGAAGGTTTCAATCTCCTGTATTTCTCTTTTATATATGTTATTCTCATGATAATGTCATTGATTGGGACCAGTTTAATGATCCAATACCAAAAAACCGTCTTCACGCACTTCCGACTTATAAGACTTTATCTTCCTCCCAGATTCATAGGCCACTGTAGCAGCTACCTACATCCCTCTCACTACTACATGACGGACGTGAGCCTAGCGTTGGCGCATATGGTCGGCCAGCAGGATGCGTTGGGTCTCGAGAAGGTGTCCAACGACCGCCTGCTACTGAAGACGCAGCTGTGTAAGAAGATCACAGACCTGTTGGAAACTCTGGCTCCAGGTGAGCACACTACTGTCAAAAAAAGGAGTAGGTGTAATGTTTTATTCAGGGTCTGGGTGTTTATCTATATATTATTATAAGTATTTATTTTTATTACTCATAAAACTATTTATCAGTCATCTTAGTACCCATAACACAAGCTATGGCTACATTGGGCTACATGTCGTAGAGTCGTGTTGTGGTAGAGTCACTACAAACATACATACTTGACGTTTTAAAAGTGCTTATAAAGTAAGCTTACTTAAAATAAATGCAATTTGCATTTGTCAATATGTGTATTGTAGTATGTTTCTTATATAAATAATGTGTATGTGAGTTTCTTTATCGCCCCGAATCTTCAAAATGTCAATTCCGGTTTGGATGTTTGGGATGTGATTAAGGTCCTGACATTATCCCGAGTTACATTTACATAGTTTTATGAAAAAGATACAAACCATACAAAGTACTCCAGAAAGGGTCCTAAAAAGAGGCATAGCGATGTTTTGTGAGGGACCTGTAAATCATCATCATCATCCCATCAACCCATTACCGGCCCACTACAGAGCACGGGTGTCCTCCTTCAATGAGAAGGGGTTAAGGCCGTAGTCCACCACGCTGGCCCAGTTCGGACTGGTGGACTCCACACACCTTTGAGAACATTATTTAGAATTCTCAGGCACGCAGGTTTTCTCGCGATGTTTTTCTTCGCAGTTGAGGCAAGTAATATTTTAAATAATTAAAACGCACACACCTAGTTGTAATATCCAATAAATTATTTATTTATTTATCTATTTAAGAGCACTAACAACATGCATTTTTAAACATAGCACACACACAAACACATGGGCTGATATGCACGTCAATGACAAGTGCACATAGCATTGACAAAGCGTCATATAAACTTAATTTGCAAAAAACGTAACACAAAATTTAACTCACCGATAAGTGTTCGGTGAGTTTTTTTCTAAAAGCTGTGGGCGAGTCATGGAAGATATCTACTATATTTGCAACTTCTGGTGTTCCGGCGCGGGACAGTCAGAGATATGTGATTGAGAAGGTTGTTACATTTAATTTTGTTTTGTAATATTTTATGTAAAAAACACAGATCAAGAATATCCCGCCTGTTTCGAAGATATGTCATTTTAAACGCTGCCAATCGCTGATTATATGGCTGTTTGTGTCAAAGGCCACTGACATAAAAAGCCAGGTGCCGCGTAAAAGCGCGCTGTATACTTTCAAGGCGCTGCGAGTGCACGCTGTAAGCAGGATTCCAGATAGTACTCGCGTATTCGAAGCTGCTTCTCACTAAGGCATTATATAATATAATTTTGGTCTTAATGGAAAACCCCCTCGTATTACGTTTTAAGAACCCCAGAATCTTCGCGGCTTTAGTAACAACATTATTCACATGTGATCTGAAATTTAGCTTGTTGTCAATAGTGACTCCTAAGTCTTGGATCTCCGGTACATCTTGCAGTACAACATTATTACTACGTTATATTATAAGAGAGGTCATTCTGTCAACAAACTGTTCTACAGCTTAACGTAATTGTTCTAATTTGTATTAATGTAGTAATTTTTACTAAAAAAAAAATGTATAACTTTGTGCAATGATCGGCAGTTATTGTTACTTGTTTTGTTTGATTTACAACTACTTCGTAATTATCTGAGTTACCATCGAAGCACACGGCAATTGAGATTTGGTGCTATTTAACGCATAATAACAAATATCATCGAAAATATTCTTATGTAATATGTATGTACTACCAACGTTCAAAATCCCGTAAGGATAGTTTATATTCTTATATAATATTTTAAAATAATGAAATTTCTATCTCAAGAATGCTAAATCTAAGTTTTCAATGTTTTTTCCGCAGCTGAAACTCGTCTGCGAGGGTCGTTGCTGTTTGAGCTGCACGCTGCAGTTGCGGAGACTGGGCGCAGGAAGTCCCTCACCGGAGGACCCGTTATGATGCTCAGATACATCGCGGTACTCCTGCTCTCTTATAAGTGCCTAGTACTTAGATAGAAAATTTTACTGTGGATTATGTGCCCGGTATGGATCGGGCTAACATATGACGATCGGGATAACGTATGACGATAATATATGACGGCTAAATGGCGCAGTGGGCAGCGACCCTGCTTTCAAAGTCCAAGGCCGTGGGTTAAATTTCCGCAACTGGACAATGTATATGTGATGAACATTAATGTTTTTGGTCAGCTTCTGGGAGTTCTCTCATCTATATAAATTATTGTAATTTATGTATATTATGCATAAAATTATTCATCAATAATTATCTTATCTTAGTACCTATAACACAAGCTACGCTTACTTTGGGACTAGATGGCGATGTGTGTATTTTCGTAGTTAGTATATTTATTTATTTATATTTATTTATAAAAGTGACAATTCCGTTGTAATAAATTAAACGTAATTGTCAGGTCAAAAAACAAAGTTAGTACTATTTTTGAGATTTGTAATCAACAGAAGTGGAACCATTAGCCATTAAAGCCATCTTATATCCAATCCGTATTGTAGGCGCGTTTATTTCATGCCCAGCTTTGGGATGACGTAGAAGCGGTGATAGCCCAGTGGGTAGCAGCTCGACTTGCCTTTCGGGGGACCGAGTTCGAATCCCAGCACGCACCTCCTTCTTTTCTATATGTGCGTTTTAAGCAATTAAAATATAACTTGCTTTACCGGTTAAGAAAAAAGATCGTGAAGAAACTTGCATGCCTGAGAGTGCTACATAATGTTCTCAAAGGTGTGCGAAGTCCACCAATCGGTACTGGGCTAGTGTGGTGGACTACGGCCTTAACCCCTTCTCATTGTGGGAGGAGACCCGCGGCCCGCAATGAGCCGGTGGTAATAGGTTGATGTGATGATGATTAGGACGTAAATCGGCTGATGTTCATGTTGATTATGTCTCCTCTTAGGTCATAAATTAATCAAGATGATATGGATTAACTATTATGGATTATTTGACAAAAAACATCGCCGAGCAACATGCAGGGCATGCAAGGAACATGTTCTTCAAACTGCCGTTCAGTGGCCTCCTGAGGTATAAGTGTTGACCTCATGTGCCTGTTATTACACCGGCAATCATGCTGTTCTGACCGGAACACAGAAATGCTGCTTCTTAGTAGCCCAGTTTCGAAAAACTCTAAAAATTTCTGCCAATGAATAGACAATCAGACGGCAAATGATTACCATGATAATTCTTTTCACCACAGTTGTCGCATTTTAATGAAGTAAAGTAGATTTTAATGGATTAAATATTATTTTCCTGAAGGCCGATTGGCGCAGTGGGTAGCGACCCGTTTTTTTGAGTCCAAGGTCGATGGGTTCGATTCCCACAACTGGAAAATGTTTGTGCGGTAAACATGAATGCTTTTCAGTGTCTGGGTGTTTATATGTAATATTCATAAAAAAAATATTCGTCAGTCATGTTAGTTCCCATATCACAAACTATGCTTTCTTTTGGGCTAGATGGCGGTGTGTATATTGTCGTAGTACTAAAATAGTTGCCTAAGTAAATAGTTGGGTACATGTTTTTCATAATAGATCTAATGAATGCGTCGAATGAATGATGCATTGTGACGTTATGGCTTTATGTGTTGTATCAAATTGGTGATAACAAAGTGTTGACGAGAAATCAGGTACTACGTAATCGGTTTGGATTATGCATACAACAATAGCTCTAGACTTAAATAGCTGGCTGAAATTCGAAAGGACATATTTTATTTATTTAACGACATCATGCGAGACGCATTACTGCGATGTCGCCTGATATTTAAGGTAGAGCATCTATATCATAATTTAAGCCTGCAGATGTTAACTATTGGGCACAAGTCCATTATAAGTCCATATAAGTTCATACAGGCCTCGTCTCTGTTATGAGATATGCAGGTAAGACCCCCCTTGTTGTCTTAATACGATCTTGGTCCCGTCAATTCAGACTACCATTGTTTTTATTCGTCCACCACACAGCATATCTTTTAACGTAGACAAAGTTCATATATCGCATAATAATCTAATATGCCAACAAGCTCGCGTGTTAGCTCGATAAGTATCTATCTTCAAAAGTCGTTTAACATAAATATATATATGTGTACGTATTTATTTCTATATTATTGGTATTTGTATTAGCTATTTATGTTATATATGACATATTTTTAAAATTGCACTATCCCGTTTCCATAATCATTTTCCTTTTTCATTAAGGGTTGTCTGGAGGAGATAGCTTAAATCGATAAGACCGCCTTTGCGCATTTTTATTCTTCTTGTATGTTTTCAATTTATATTATCTTTATCCCTTAATTGTGTGCAATAAAGAATTTATCTATTTATCTGTCCTATGAGAGGCTTATCCGAGTTTTGGGCATTCGTTTAACGCAATACGGTGACCTAGACAATGCTTTTCTGAACCTGCCAGTGGCATGCAAAGATAAACCTACTGGTTTCATCAATAGCCTATAAAAGTCCACAGGTGGACTAAAAGCCTCTTCCAACGGGAAGGTAGTTTGGACCATCCTCGCAAGGTTCTCTGCCTCGGAGTTCTATAAAATATATTTCGGACTGTGTGCTCAAGAACTGTTTGATCTACTACCCCCTCACCTTTTTACCATCGAACCGCGTGGCACGAAGTTACATAAATATACATATATAAAATAATATAAAACACTAGCGTACCCAGCCCGCTTCGCCGGGCTAGATTTTGCTTTATTTTATTTAAACAATAAACTTACATCATTAAATTTTTAATTTAAGTCTCATAATATATTAAATCATTTATTTATCTATATTTCTATATTTTATTTTTGGGTGTACACCCATGTACACCCAAAAATAAAATATCATCATAGTAAATAAAAGCTGTATTTGACAGTTTGACAGTTCAAAAATAGGAGTGCTCCTATCGTCACCAAACTTTACAGGATTACTCGCCAGGTCAATCCGGAGATTCCCTGAAAGTTTCTTTGATATCGGTCCAGCCTTTTCGGAGCCTATACGGAACATACCCACATACTTTCTTTTATATATATAGAAACATGAAGTTAAGATGAGTAATAGTGTGTTTGGATCAAGTCGTTTATGTAGTGTAGGTTTTTTTTTATTCTGGACATCAGCAACACCTGCTTTCCATTTGGCATAGGCCTCCTATAAGGTTCGCCACAGTTCTCCGTTATTAGCTTTTGTTCTCCCGGTTCTACCAGCAATTTTATGTATTAAGTATTTACCGGCATCGGTATACCAACTAGTAAATGAATTCGTATTTTCCAGGAGTCCAAGAAGATCCTCATGGAATCAGCAAGGCTGTTAGCTCACGAGCCGCCGGAACTGCCAGAAGGTCGGCTGAGGCTGCAGGCCAAAATTAACCTTATGGACATGGAAGCGCTCATGCAAAACATGTCCGCTGCCCTGCCGGCACCCCTGTAGAAAATTGAATAAAGTGTGTGAAAGAATATAAGTAGTTTTCTTTATATGCTGTCCAGGGTTTACAATCTATACATATAAAAAAACTGTAACTGGAAGATTTCTGTACATTTAAAATGTTGACCGGGGGATGCTTTATAAGTCCAAAACCGATTTTTATTTAATTCTTGTCTGTCTGTCTGTCCGGGCATCACGTGAAAATTACTGAACGGATTTAAATAAAATTTGGTATAGTGGTAGGTCATATCCCGAGTCAACATATAGGATACTTTTTATCCCGATAAACAATAAGTTTCCTCTGGGAAATGTGATTAAAATTTTTATCAATTTACTTCAAATCTCCGTTAAATTTGCACTGATTTTAATAATTCTTTTTTTATTTGACAGTGTGTACCAAGCATGTATTGTCTAATTTTTATGAAGATCTGATGAATGTTGTCGGTGATCAAGGATTGATTCTTCACTTCTTCTTTTGGATTGATAGTAACAATTATGGCTATATACCTAACATAATTGTTACTATCAATCACGCTAAAAAAAAATGTTGCAAAAACTGCAAAAAATATCCTTTTTGATAGATTCTGATGCGTGCGATGCGTGAACGGTAAACGTTACGCCAAACGACGGAAGAATCGCATGGAATATCGGAATTGTCGGAATTGTTGTTTCTTTAAATTTCTATAAAACAGTCCGCGACAACATACGACTATTTTTTTGTCGTCTCATTCGCGGATGAAGTCGTGCGGGTCCGCTAGTGTAATATAAATCATTCGCTAAAAGAGTCACTACAAACAGACATAGGGACTCGACGTTTCAAAAGTGCTTATAAACTGGGCCTACTTGAAATAAAGCGATGTTAGCGCATTGGGTAGCGAATTGGGTAGTCGCTTCACTTTCGGGGGGCCGAGTTCGCATCCCAGCACTCACCTCTAAAGTTATGTGCGTTTTAAGTAATTAAAATATTTGCCGGCCGATTGGCGCCGTGGGCAGCGACCGCTTTCCGAGTGCTTTCTGAGTCCGAAGCCGTGGGTTCGATTCCCACAACTGTAAAAGGTTTGTGTGATGAACATGAATGATTTTCTGGGTGTTTATATGTAAGTATATTATAAGTATTTATGCATATTATTCATTAAAATATTCATCAGTCGTACACACCCATAACACAAGCTACGCTTACTTGAATGGCAATGGGTGTAGTGTCCTAGTATTTTTATTTACATTATTTATTTATTTACTTCATTTAACGGTGAAGGTCTTGAAACGTCTTGAGAAAACCTGCATGCCTGAGAGAACCTACCTAATGTAAAACAGCGCTCAGTTCTAAAAGTTGTTAACGTAATATGATTTTTATTTACAACAAATTACCCACAGCTATTAAAGATTCACCATGTTAAGATAAATGCTATTTATTACTCGGTAAGAGAGTTCTCGGATATTAAAATGTAATTTATTTTCTTTTTAATTTACTTTCCATGATTATAAATTTATTATTCCATACAGTAAAATTAATGACATTTTTATTATATTCAGTTGATGATTTTTGGTTATTGCATAAAAGTAAGTGGTGGACTACGGCCTTAACCCCTTCTCATGAACTTTGTTTTTTTGACTTGGGTTATCCAGGGGATGGGCAAACAAACTTCAAAGCCGGCGACGATTTTTGGCCCTTCTGGTGTTACAGTTTTCAATAAGTCTTCTATTCCACAAGTTAATCCTTGACTGCAGTCTCACCTGGTAGTTTGTGACGATGCTATAAGTTGGTAACCTTTTAGGGCAGTTTTATTAAAGCCTTAACCCTAAGCGTTTTTAACGCTGCATCGTATCGGGATCCAAAATTTTTGGCAGCTCTTAGTCGGTAGGGTGGCAGCTAGCCACTGCTCACATCTCCCACTAGACCAGACCAAAGAAAATACTTTTTTTTTCTGAAATTCCCAAATTACCTACTCCTGCACGGCTAGCATGGGCAGGATACAATTATATCCCTTGGGTAAGGATAACAATTTATCTTCTCCCGCAGCTTTATCAAATCTCAGAGCACTGGCGTACGAGTCGAAATAATATCCAAATAATAATTCCATGTTCCCGGGCTTTAGGAGGTGGAAACGTTCATGTTCATTATATACCTTGTAAGGGGATATAATGATATGATTTTTATCTCCTGGCCGTGCTAGCCCTGCTGCTGGGGATTGAGTCCAGGACTTCTGCTTGACCACTGTGCCGTTAAAAGTAGAAGAAGAAGAAACACTTTATTGCACGTATAACATAGAGGAAAAGAAACAGTAAGGAGTATACAGTACACAATGTAGACATGCAAAGGCGGCCTTATTGCTGCAAGCAATCTCTTACAGGCAACCTGTTGTAGATAGGACTTACAGCAAGAGAACGGGATATAGTGCCAAGAGTGTTGATACATAAATACCAAAATGTAAACAAATATATGTATAATTAAAATAAATATACGTTATATATGAATATAAAATATACATAATATGAAAATATGAAATATACATAATATATATAAATATATAAAAAAGTAATGTTAATTGTATATAATGGAACTCCGGAAAGCAACGCCTGCTTCTATCCAACATTCATTTCTATTTCCCACCTGCCCCGTGGCGCAGTGCAGCTAACTGTCTTCGGAACTGGAACAGGTTCGATTCCGCGAATCCGCGGCCGCCCCAATTGCTGCCAGCACTTGTAAGGCGACCAACTGTGGACTGGTTTGAAGCGGGGATACCGGGCCGCGTGGCCGAGCCGTGTTCACGTTTTATTAATTAAGTGCTTACGAGAAACAATTACGAGTACTCAGTTCATCCCGTATTTCGGTTTTATAAGTCGACTAGCGGTCCCCCGCGGCTTCGTCCGAATCAAGCTGAAAAGACAGACATATAAGATAGGGGGATCATTCGTCATTCGTCCTAACCTGTTGGGACTATGGCAAGATGCTCAGAAACCGTTTAAGTTAACAACGGTTAGCGCCAAACTCGCATCCCCAACCCATTTAATAATATCTGCCAACTTTTCTGTCGCCCTCTTCTTTATTTTCGTATTTATTCGGTGTTAATATGATTCATTATGTAAAATATCTCAATAAAGACCAACATTTCAATCCTTAGGTTACCAAACTTAAAAATGTTGGGTGTTTTCTTATGTTTTTTAAAACTTTTCGAGAAAGAAGAATATGAGGAAATTCGTGCTAAAGAAATATTACGAAAATGATATTGATTCTAGCAAAAAAAAAACGTTCGAATGCTTAGTAACTAGATTCGATCATAAGAGAACTGCATGAATTATTTTAATTTCTTATCACTAGTATAGTAAAAAGAACAATTTTGTGTGTTGTCTAAAGATAGTTTAGATCGCAGGATGTGATAAAAAAGTCAACTTGTCTAACTAAGATATTCGAAGGTTTCGGTCTCTCTTCATTATTGAAATAATATTTAAAAGTATACTTTAATTACGTATTCTTATCTAACCGTATGGAAAATTTAGTGGAGGCGCGGCGTTGTGATTTACGTAGTGATAAGAGCAGATTAATGGCTACTTCTGCATACATTTTGGTGGTGCGCAAACTCTACGATATATCAACACAATTAAACAAAACACAACAATTCGATACGAAAGAAGAATAAAATAAAAACACGAATGCCGAACACTGAATTTTCTCATTCGAAAATGGCGTCATACAGCGGCCATGTCGAATTAAAAAAAAGCTTCAAGTCTCATTCATGTTTACTTTATAGGATTATCAGTCCCACCGGTGGTCCTAGAACGGGCAGTTACCAAGAATTTTGGCCAAAGAATTAGTTTGGCCATCCAAAGGGGCAATGCTGCCAGCATCTTAGAAACTGTGTCTCGCTGCGTGGGTCCGATAGTTAGTTAGCACGGTTCATCCCGCTATGAGCACTGGCAGTGCCTTGTGCGACCGAGATTTGCCCAATCAGCGATTACGGTAATCGCCATAGTAATCAGGAAGGAGTAAACTCGGTAGATATTACTAGTTGAAAAAATTGCATTGCTATAGTTTGAACTCTAAATACTTTTTATTGGAAGGAGATGATTTCAGATGAAGGATTTGCAAAGCAGTTATTCCTTCCTACAGTTCAGTACAGAGCCGAGATTTTCAGTTGGATAAAATGGTTTTTTAATAGCTCTTTTAGCGCCTACGACCCAACTGCATTTAATCATTCTACTGCTACGTATCCTAGAATAAATCGTCAGAGCTATATAAAAATTAAAAAAATCTAAATTCATTTCAAGTAGGCCTACTATAGCACTTTTGAAACGTTAAGTATATATCTGTTTGTAGTGACTCTACCACCGGTTCGGAAGGCAGCTTTTACCGAAGAAGCCGGCATGGAACTCAGATGCTCTTTTCCAACATAAACTATTTACATATCACATTTTGACATTCATTATTCTATCCTGTGAGAGATGAAAGCGGAGCCGGATGCCCATTTACCTCAGCTCGGCAGAGCCTTATTCGCTTACTGGAAGCACGCGAGGTTATAGAAGTATTTTAGTTTTTCTCACTTAGTATTGCCAACGCCCAGCCAAGTTTCGTTTCGACGATTGCTATGAACTGTGCAGGTTTAGGTCAAGACAGTAAGTATTATATTAATCATACTGGCCAAAAGGTTACTCAAAATGAAAGTTCCGAAACTTTAATGTTGAAACATTCAATTGGCATTCAAATCGTAATCACCCTTTCGTTTGCACCAGCATATCCAAATATTGACAGCTGTTGTATTTTAACAAATTATGCTTGTTACAACATCGTTTATTTACATTAGCCTCTATCAACGCCACTATTTCGCTGTGCAAACTTCGGAGATAAGAGGGAGGAAATAGTTTTAACGATTACATTTTTTATTATAAATGAAAAACTATGCGGGGCTTACGGAAATAATAACCTATTTCAATGTATAACACATTAAATTATAGCCCTCCCATGGGAGACCCCAAACGTAATGAACTTCCTTTAAAGTGATGATCCTTTAAGAATTTCATCCTTTGAATTCTCTTTACATGCACCAAAAACTAGCTTATTTTCTGAGATAATTTTCCAATAATGGATAAGAATGTTTTAATTTTTAGGCGTGGTTGCGGTGGGTTACGTCCAGGAGGTTTCTATAATATTAATCTGTCTCATTATTATGAAAGAACTAGATTTAGGCACTGAAAATAACTTTTGACTCATCATGAAATGTATAAAGAAATAACATTATCTACAAAGTTTGCAAAACAGAAATACTGAATTGAATTATAGAAATGTATGTTAATTAATTGTCTGATCAGCTATAATCCTCCGAAAACTGACTTGTTCTGCGTTTTAGTGACCTTCGATTTATTATCTAACCAAATAATCACTTATTTGAGATACAGAACCATCCTTTTGCAGATCTGATTAACACTTGGCAAATTATATTTGAAATTACAATCTAGCTTATTAGCATCATGGCCTAAAATCCCATCGTTATTTCAATTAGACAAAGATATTTAAGTATTTTTCCGAACTAGTACTATGAGCCAAGGTGACAATGTTCCAAGGCGTCAAATAAAAGCGCACACATCACAAAACACCCAAAAGGTGCATGTAAAAGATTTCTGCCAAATCATGGCGTCGCGTGTGCTAACATAATGAAATTATCACACACAAATACAACTATGACAAATGCTTGGTTAAAGAAAATCAGAATATACTTAGCGATTGAATAGAGCACGCGGAGATCTCGCGTATAACTGCGCACGCGCATCGTCTTTAAGCTAAACGTGTTCCAATAGTTTTTTTTTGAAAAATGGGTTAAGACGTTTTGTTTCTTTAATTAATCTACTACAAATAAATATGAGTTTATCGGCGGTAACTAAATAAATGTAGAGATCTGTGAAGTTGTTTTTGTAAACATTGCAAAAGGATCGCATAGATTGGTGAGTTATTAATACTGACTTGTATTCATGTGTGTATATAGAGCGGTTCGCCCGTAACTAAGACCTCGCGAGTCGGCAAGGCAAGGCTCTTATTTTTTCTCTACTTACGAGTATGCTGTGCCTACCTCTAGATGATCAGGATTCAAATTCTTGTTCAAATATATTGTATAAATATACAAGCATTATTTATATTTCTATTCAATAGTTTAGTTGACATTAGTGTTTATTGTTTAACTAACGATAGCAAAGTGATCTATATATCCATTGGCGTGCATAGAAGGTACGCAAAGGGTATGCAGATGATATAAAATGAAGAAAATCTCTAGTACAAGTTATAAAAAACTTAAGGATACGCACTGTAAGAGTTATAAACAGCCTACCCTTAAGTATTTATAACTGCTACTGGAGATTTTCTTCATTTTATATCATCTGAATACCCCGTGCATACCCTCTATGCACGCCACTGTATATATATGTATATATATAACAATTAAGTTAGAAAGTTGTTTTGTTTGAACGCACTCTAATCAATTTTTTTTTTACTTTTGTTAAATAAATTTGTGAGTAAATCTAAGTATAACCATCATCAAGATAAACCTTTTACCGGGCCACTACAGGGCAAAGGTCTCCTATCAGAATCAGAAGGGTTTAAGCCGTAGCCTACCGTACCGTAGGATTCGTAGGCTTCACACACCTTGAGAGCTATGAGGTGAACTCCCAGACATGCAGGTTTCCTCACGATGTTTTCCTTCGCACTTAAAGCAAGTGATATTTAAGTATACATAACTTTTTAAAGTTTCACTCCTAGCTAGGATAAATTGATAGTTTGTACGAATATCCGCAATTCCTCAAATTATATCGGTGTTATTTGCTTACCGACTGCACCAGAAGGACTATCCTGTATTACGGTACCTTACCTGTACATATCTAAATAAAATATAATGTATAACGTTAGAAACTATGGAAAGTTGCTATCCAAAAGCAGGTCCAACAATTGCGTTGCATTTTGTTTGTTGTCAACTGAGATGACGCGGTAGTCACTGAAATTATATTTGAGGCTTTGATTACAGTTTCAAATTCCAAACATATTTCAATATCCACTGAGATACATAATATGCTTACAAAACGGTATAGATAGATTCTAATTGAATAAAAAAGTATCGATGAGTCCAGGAAACCAAAACTCATCTTAGTTTTGCCAGTGACGTGAAACCCGGCTAAGTGTAAATTGAAATTGGTTTCAATTCACACCAAGGTTCAAAATGAAACACTACATATTATTAAAATTAGGTATTAAAACCTAGCAAACACAAAAAATATGCTTCTTCTAGGGGCGTCCCCTAGAAGAAGCATATAATATTTTATCTATCAACCTTTATTGTTATCATAACTTTTTGTTATAACAGCAATAGAAAACACAATTTTTTAAACAACTCTCTGCTTATGACAGTTCATGAGATTCACCCCCGGACTGCTTAGTATTTAGAACGTTTAGTAGAAGGTTCTCGGTGCCACCTTTAAGGTACGGAACCCTAAAAAGTAATATGGCACCTTTCAGGCGGATATTCGCCACTGAAAATCAACAATTTCTGACCTAAACTAAGATTAATGGCATATAGAAATATTATTAGCAAGCCTCTTTGTTTAAAAGAAAACCTACAGCACTCTGTTTGTTTGCATTTGTAATTATCGCCCTGCTCTGTTCAAACTATATTATAACAGTAGATGAAGTAACATGCAGTAAGGTTGTTAGATATACCTACCTTCCTAACTAGGATTTGATATTTACCGATCTAAGTGAGGTCAGGGTATACGTAAAAAGGTGGAATGGTATTTAATCCATTTAAGTTTTGTCCAATAATGAACACTCTGAGCAGACGAGTTCATCGCAAGCCTAGACAGTTCGCACCGGCGTCGCTACTGCACGACAAATAGGTTATACCGTCACTCATCGGTCGCTCGAGCCCCGTCGGCATTAGACGGCACAGTGCATCACGGACAGGTGGGCTATTTGGGAGCCTGACTGGTACACTAGTACCAGTCTCCCCCTTACTCCTCATGGAAAAAGCTATGCATATACTTAGCTATAGTATTTTATTGACTTTGGAGTCCCAAAGTGCTTGAGTGGCGATTTCATACCGGAAATCGCAGCGTTGGTGGACGAGGTGGACGGATGACATCAAACGGGTCGCGACACAAGACCTTGGTTGTTTGAACTCCCTTCAAAAGACCTAAGTCCAGCAGTGACTGTTCATTGGTTGACATGATGATGATGATCTATACGGCCATACTTTGCTCTTTGTCAAAAAGGATAATACCTTCTTCACTCTTGCCAGAGTTGTCGTGGTCATCACGTTGGGAAATTATTTGTGGGAGTAGTTACTTGCCTTACTTCTTACTACTCGCGATCATTCAGCCCTTCTCCCTATTTGTAGACAGTCTGGTACACTCATTGCAAGGAGCCAGAAGTAGGCCGTAGCTGTAGCGTCTTTTGTGACCAAGCGTTCAAGGAAGTAGCGCCATGTTTGTTTCTGCAGCTAAGCAGCATTGTTACAATGATTGTCGGTGTGATTACAAGAACAAGAGGAACAACAACTACACCTCAGGTTTATGAAAACACTAGGGTGGTATATTGCAATATGTGTTTCTTGCACACCCCGCTCTGTTTAAAGGCAATGGTTTCCACTAGCAGGTGGGCCATCTTGCGTGGGTCAGCTTGATCCGTTGATTATAACTTAAAAAAACACCTTCTGCAGATTTCTTTTGACCGATGGACATTAGGGTCCCAAGGTGCTGGAATGGCGATCTACTACTGGTAACCGCAGCTTTTTGTGGTCCACCAATGTGCACTTGGCCAGCGTGTTGGACTACGGCTTAAACCCTTCTCATTGTGGAAGGAGACCCGTTCCGTCTAGTTTGTTGATAATGGGTTGATATTTTGATTATGATGATGATAGGCCAAAGCCTAAAAAACTATATGCAACTCGGACTCCCGGTTTAGTGTATATTTTTTCAACCACAACAATAAACTTTTTTAATCTATCTAGATTATTATTAGAGAGTCAATCAAAGTAGATTTCCAGAGGTATTTTGTACAACTTCAAGTCCAAAGCAGTTGGTTCGATTCCCACAACTGGAAAATGTTACTGTAATGAACATGAATGTTTTTCAGTGTCTGGGTCTTTATCTGTATTTTATAAGTGTGTGTTAATGCGTGTGCTTTTATTTTATAATCAGAAAAAAAGATTCTGTCTCGTCGCACGTTAATGATTTTAACCAATTCCTGATGTCGTAGGTATATTTCATAAATAAAATTTCATTCATAAAATTATTCATCAGTCATCTTAGTACCTATAACACAAGCTACGCTTACATTGGGGCTTGATGGCGATGTGTGTATTGTCGTAGTATATTAATTTATTTATATATTTATTTATCTACTGATATTATAAAAAACGCTCCATTTTTCCATCTGCTGTGTGGGAACACACAGAAATGAGGTGTGAAATATAGAATTTGGCATACTTATAGCTGATACTCCATTCATTACACCATTCCATACGAGTCAAGTAAGAGTAAGAAGTTGAATTTTAATTAATTTTACTTGTTAGCAGAATGCTAGATAATTTTCATTTTATTTTCACCCCTTTCGTGCATAAATATAATTCCAATTTGAAAACACATAATAACATTAATATTCTTAGCTGAAACGCCAAAATCTCTGAACATCAGGGTTTAGGTCAATATATTCGGAAAACCCAACGTTCACTAAATGCACATTTGTTTTCAGATTCTCGAGGTTCTATGAACGAGAAATGTGGCTAGCCCTCACGCTGAGCCTTCTGTTTTGTTTTGGTCACTACGGTAAAGGCAGCCTTCTAGAAGAATACGAAGAGTTATCCCGCGACATTCTTTACCCTCCCGAAGATCACACTGCCGCTGCGTTGCCCGTGGAGCTGGGCAAAGACAAAACTTCTGGCTGCATTTGTAGAAGTACCAAGAGTCGGAGGGTTATCGTCTGCTTTGGGAACTACGAGTGCAGGAGGTTTCCAAAGGTAACTATATTAACTAAGTATTAACCAAAATATCTATGTCACTACAGTTTTAAAAGAAGAGATCAGTAACACGCCTTTGATCTAGTCGTAAATGCCGATTCTGAAAATGAGAAAGCGTCCCGAAAGTATAAGTAAGTAGTTATGTAGAAACTACATAAGCCTCGTTAGCCTACAGAACTTTCCTCGTCTCTTTCTTACCCCACGGTTGCTCTATCTAGTCAGCTCTTTGGACGGCATCTTTTTCTAGTGCTTTCGAGAAAATCAAGCCACGAATGCCGAAGAGATGCCGGTTTAATTCCTCTGGATATTGTTATTAATTAAATCTCATAAAAGCCTTTTGAGAAGCTGAAAAATGAGATACAGCAGTTTAGCCAAATATATGCAGCAACTTTACACTAACAACTTACGAAGGTGAACTTTAAAAGCTATGCAATAAAAAGTGTAAATTATTACTTATAAAATAATCCAAAGAACCTCAAAGGATACCATCCTATTTGCAATGCAGTTTTTTAAAGGAATAGTATATTTTTAATTATAATTTCAGTTAATGTAAGCTTATTGGTCTAAAATCAGTCATTTTTATATACTTAAGTTACGTTATTAGTTGAGAAGTTGAATTGGTACCGTTGGAAGCTAAGTTGCGCTGTCACAAAATGACTTCATTAAAAAAATCCTGATTCCCTTTTTTCTCTTTACGCTCACTTAATCGAAGTTTTGTGGAGAAAAAATGTAATGTGGTAGATTGTCTATCTGGTGCAAAAATCTTAAGGTATTTACAATAGTTATTTATATAAAAAAAATAGTTTTGACAAACATACAAATAAAAACCAAGAAATCAATAATTTCTACAACATTTTTAAGTCGGTGTTAAGTAAAATGTAGGTTAATGCTTGAGGAGTTCTCCCGGCTCTTCACCATCAGCTCCTTTATTGTGACGAGCATAAATTGCTTACTTACTATATACCATAATCGAAGCCCAAGCAGTGTAATACATATTATTGTGTATTTCTGGTGGCCATCCGTGGCGCCCATCATCAGTTTCCAATGGTGCTCTTCGATAGCAAATGCTCATGTTACTTTAAAAAATACAAAAGTCGCTATGTGTCCCGATAATATTTGAAGAGTCCCCTAATTTCTCCAAGATCCCTTCAACAGATCTTGACCCGATTAACATGGGACTACAAGGGAAGTATCTCAAACAAAAAAAAAATGAAATTGGTTTATGAATGACAGAGTTCTGAGCAAACAAACATAAAAAAATACAACCGAAATGAGAACCAAGATTTTTTTTGTAGGTCGGTTAAAAAGGAGTAAAATTTGAGTCAAAAATTAAAGCATCAAGAGCACTTCATGAGAATGGTCTAACTAACCATCCGATCAATCGAATGATCGTAGAACTAACCTCCTGCTGATAACCTTCTATAAAGTTCTAAACGATCAAAATAAGATTATGCTGGTTGCCTGACAACATGTTTGTGTGAACCGTATCTGATGGAAATTTCTTACATACTTTAATCCCTGTTGTGAACATAAGGTTTATAATGTTGTTGTAATAATTACCACCAGCATACGTGCTGGTCTTTATACAACTATTCTAGAATGGCAGATCTAATCTTGCCGAATTTCGTTGAACAATTATTATCAGGGCAAATATGTTACAAAGAAAGCCAAAAATAGAAATCTGCAGACAACTAATAGTTGTATTTTGTAAATAAAAAAGATACTTACCTCTTTAAGCATATTCTGAGATACCTATGAGGGTTAAGAATAGGGGATGAACGTTTCTAGGGGTTCATTTTTCTAGAAATTTTATTTATAATTACATACCTTCAAAATCCATTCGTTTTAGAACATTGACGAAGTGCAAGTTAGATTTGCGTACTTTGTGTTCCGTACCTAAGAAATAAAATAAAATTTGTACTGAGAACTGAGACTGAAATAAAACCTACATAGCGTAACTAACCTAACCTAACTGGCTGTTATTTTTTTATAGATAAAACGTTTGATGTCCTATGAAATATTAATAATCCCAATTTTCATATGGGATTGAAAATGACGTACAATAATATAAAATTAATTCCAAGTATATAAATCGATCACCGAGATTCGGAACGAAGCTCCTTCCACAGGAATATAGATTATTTTTCTTTAAAATCACACCGAAACACTTGTTACCGTTTCTGAAACATAAATAATCCCGAATGTAATACATTTCCGACTGGTTTTTTCTAAAGTACAGGCAATACTAAGGAAATGTGTATTACTAAATTTATGACACGCATTTCTTAACGATTTTAACATTGTAACAAAACAAGGGAATTCTAATGAATTTATTACCATCTACTGGAACGCTAATATTATTATCTAAGAAATACAAAGGCTTACTAGTTATCGTATTACAAATAGATTGCGTCACTGGTAATAAATCTTTAGGACTACGTAGGTACGTTTTCTAGCTCTTGTGTGATCTACGAAGTAGTTTCTCGATGAAGTTTTATTACATACAAAGAAACCTTCGAAAATCTTGATGGATCAAGTACGGCTAGACCTGGAGATTACTCCATTCGTATACAATTATGCCATTAAAATAGTGTTTGATATCAATACCGGGCAGACGAGAAGGACGGTCAGATATTTGGGAATAACTGTCGCCCATAAACATCTGTAGTATCAGAAGATACACCAATGCGTGTATCTTCTGATAGGCTCAAGGCTATCTTCAAAGGCTATTTAAGAATTTGCATGCCCTTTCAATAGCGCAAGATCATAGTTATATCGAGTTATATCGAGGCGATTCCACAATTTGCCAGAAATTATATTAAGGGAAAGGGCTTTGAGGCTAACAGTGGGCTGTTATAGGCTCTTCCTAACGATATCATCTTTCTTTTTTTTTATTCTCATATTATTGCCGGCCCTTCGTTTTCTCCAATCAAAAATTATAATTACATTTAGACTGGTTTTATATTGTTTTGTATTTCTATTCGTATATAGTTACAAAAACTTTATTCATTCGTTTCTTTTCAGATTAAAGTAACAAGCGATATGCTTGTAGTCAGAACAACAGTTTTGCCAGAAATTCGAGTTGGTGAATTAGATTCGTTGCACTACTTGACATCTTTAAAAATAGAGGCTAACCACCAACTGAAGTACTTGCAGCCTGGACTATTCCGAAACCTGACGACGCTACAGCGACTATCAATATCTTACAACACTCAACTTCATGTTATCCTCGAAGGAACGTTCTCAGGGTTGAAGAGTCTTAAAGAATTGAGTCTAGTCAATAATGGGTTCGTTAACATTTTACTGTTAACTCCAGCATTAAAACCACACCTGTTGCCATCCCTCGAAATGTTAGATATATCGGAAAATACATTCGAAACAATCTCTGAAAATGCTTTCAAGCCTATGGAAGGAACAACGCTTACAAAACTCTATGTAAACTTATGTCGTCTTGACTTTATTCATCCAGATAGCTTTTTAAGTTTGAAAATGCTGCAAGAGTTAGGCATAGGTGCGAATGACTTCAATTCATCAATTATAAGTAATATTTTAATAAGTTTAAAGAGACATAACATGAACCTTACAACGCTTGACTTATCCGACATGGGCTTCCGCAAACACCCTCCAAGAAGACTCATGGAAATTATTGCAAATACTACCGTAGAAAAATTAACGCTATCGAACAATCAATTTGAAATAATTACCGATGACACCTTTCCCAGGATGCCCAATATCAAAGTTTTAAATCTCCAAAGAATTAGTGCGATACTTATTAGACCTAGAGCATTTGATCCATCAAAGTTTCCAAGTCTACGTATCCTGCTACTAAGTGGCAACAATTTACCTGGTATCCATTTTAGGCATATATCAAATCAACAGCTTACACTTCTAGATCTATCATCTAATAAGGGCACTAACTCTAACCCTATGTACTATGAAATTGACAGAGGAGCCTTCCTCGACTGCAAATCCTTAAGGGTTCTTAATTTGGCTTTTAATAGAATGAAATCTATTTTTGATTACACGTTCGTGGGTTTAGAGAATCTAAGAATGTTAAACTTAGAAAATGGCACAATATTTTTTATCGGAGCTAAAACTTTTAAGCCTTTAATACGTCTTGAAGTACTGAATTTAGCTAATAATCCTCTAACTGCTAATCAGAATCTAACAAGTGAAATATTTGACGGACTGAATGAATTGAAAATGTTAATCCTTAGGAACTGTGGCATTAAGCATTTTTATGATGACGACAACATCTTTGAAATGATGCCAAATTTAACTCATCTGATACTGACTAATAACGAACTCTATTACATAACTCCAGAGTTATTAAAACCCTTGAAATTGTTGCAAGTGTTGGATCTGAGAGATAATCTGATAATGTCGTGGTGGAAACCCTTATTTTTGTCATCTGGCGTCAGACCTCGTAGTTTATATTTAGGTGACAATAAAATTTCACAATTTACGATAAGTATGATGCAAGATATAAAGTTCTTATTAGAAAATAAAGAACATTCTACTGTTGAAATTGACCTAATGAACAATGTATTTATTTGCGATTGCTTCTCTATGTACAAACCTTCAATGTGGTTGCAAATTAATGGTTCGCAAGCCCTCTTTGACTATTTTGTGCATTCAAACTTTTTATGCAGTAGTCCAGATGTATGGGAGGATCGAAGAGTTGCGGAGTACTTTTCGTCGATCAAGAATTTTCGCTGTCTGATGTACGAGAAGTTCTCAAATGTGATGTTTTTAGTATGGACAGCGCCATCGATAGTCACTTTTGTAACTGTAGTCATAATAGTAGTGTTTGTATATAAATATAGGATATATATAAGGTATTGGTTATTTTTAGCAAAATTGGCTTTAGGTAGAAAGTTCATAAGGAAACCTCTTAAATCCCCTTCTGATCCAAACGCCGGACATAAATATGATGCGTTTGTGTCCTATTGTAATGAAGATAGGGAGTTTGTAACTGAACTGATTAGTCGAATAGAGTGCTCGCCGCCTTATTTAAAACTGTGTATTTACGAGAGAGATTTTGAAATAGGTTCCTTTATATCAGAATCGATATTGGCTAGTATAAAAGAAAGTAGATATATAATTCTAGTTATAAGTAACAATTTTGCAAAATCTCAATGGTGCAGATGGGAAACTCAGCTGGCTGAATATCATAGACTGTTCCTCGAGGACGGCACATCTTACGACCCATTAGTGCTAATAAGAATGGGTGACGTGGAGAGTAAATATTTAACTACGACTTTGAAGTATCTATTAAAGACGAAGATATATTTATCGTGGGATGAACAACAATCGGAAGAGTTTTGGAAGAAATTAAGAAATGTTCTCACTAAAAATAGGTAGCATGCTTAGTGATAAATGAAACATTTTTTGTTAAATTAAAGCAATGTGTACATTTTGTGTTTTCATTTTCGAAAATCATTTTTTCATTAAGCTTTTGCAATACATATGGCTGTGAGACACGGAAGGTGAAGAAACCAACACCAACTCTAGGTATGTAAAACGCATTTGTTATATATTCTGAGGATAATTTTCCCGAATTTCTAGCTAAACTGGATAAAAATTTCTGGGTACCTCTCCTTTAGATCGGCTAGTAGTAGCAGACAAGACAAACTACATAGTTATTTCGACCACCGAACCAAAAAATCTGCCGTACATTAGAGTGGAATCCGGAAGGAAGCGTAATAGGCTAGAAGGTCGCTATTTTGGTGATTATAAAATTAAATTATAAAATAGTTAACTTTACTTTCAAAAATATTAAAAGTGCTATAATATTTCGTTATCCACCGTCGATTTGAGAATGACATAAACAAATAATGTCTGGTAACGAGAATTAAATGTAATACAAACATGCGGCTGGGATTTCCGTGTAGTAGAACTAATAATGTGTCGTGCTTACAGCCACGCGTTAGAAATTTCATTTTATAACGTATGTAAATACGGAACATTATTCTAATGTAATCCTACACGAGGTATTATATGAAGGTGAACGAATGTGAAACCTAAGCGGCACTAAGTCTAAAACACATCATCATCATATCAACCCATCACCGGCCCACTACAGGGCACGGGTCTCCTCCCACGATGAGAAGGGGGTTTAGGCCGCAGTCCACCGCGCTGGCCCAGTGCGGATTGGTGGGCTTCACACACCTTTGAGAACGTGACAGTTGACATGCAGGTTTCGTCATGATGTTTTTCTTCACCATTGAAGCAAGGGATATTAAAATTACTTAAAACGCACGTAACTTTGAGAAGTTTGAGGTGCTGGGATTCGAACTCGGCCCCCCGAAAGTGAAGGCAAGCTCCTGCTCACTGGGCTATCACCGCTTCTAAATAAATATTAAGTAAATTTCCAAGTAAACAAACGTAACTCAGTTGTCCATATGAAATGACAGATTAACACTAACTTCGTTGTTGTATTTGTATAGACACTAAAGGGCGCTCAGTGACTGTCAAAACAATATTTGGCCTGTATTATTTATATTATTCAGTGTTACAATGTAAGGTACCTTACATTCATACGTAAATAGTATCTTTGCATATCAAAGACGACTGCTACACTAACTTATTCAAATAGATATCTGAAAACAATTAACAGACACTTTGTAGTTATTTCCTCAGTGTAACGGGTTCTAGTCAAGTTTAACGTTCGGTGGGCTTTTTCATACAAAGTAACATTTAATACAAAAAAATAAATAAAATGAAAGCATTTCCATTATGATAGGAACTTAGTCTGAGTTATAAAGAGCGAACTTTACTTGCGCTATAGACTTCAATATCCTTTCAGTCAGTAGCGGAGGCCTCCATCCAGCAGTCCAGGGCTGGACTGAAGGACTCTTTGCCCATAATCACATTGCTTATCATATTCGACTGCAGATCACGAGGCCCAGGGTTCAAAGCCAAGGCCAATGAATAGAATTCGGTTTTTCTATAAAGCTTTCTTAGTATGCAGTGCGTGTTGCCAGTAATGACTTACGGAACTGAGACATGGCCGCTAACTATGGGCCTCATAAGAAGGCTCAGAGTCACTCGGCCGGCGATGGGGAGAGCTATGCTAGGAGTATCTCTACGTGATCAAATCCGAAATGAGGAGATCCGTAGAAGAACTAGAGTTACCAACATAGCTCAGCGAGTCGCGAAGCTGAAGTGGCAATGGGCAGGGCACATAGCTCGGAGAACCGATGGACGTTAAGGTCTTAAGGTGCTGGAATGGCGACCCCGCACCGGTAAGTGCAGCGTGGGTCGGCCCCCAACGGGCAACGAGGTGGACATATGACATCAGGCGAGTCGCTGGGAGCCGCAGGAGGCAAGCGGCCAAGGACCGTGTATTGTGGAACTCGAGTTGGGTCGGGTGAAATTACGTGAAAGTAGATAGTATGATAGTGGATCTGAGGTACCCTTCTCTGCATATAAACCTGCTTTCGGACACGCATTAACAGACCTGCAGTAGAACATAAAATACACTTCACACTTTCACTTTCATTACCGGTGGGCGAAAATAACGATGAAGGAAAAGACATAAATTAAAGAAATACACATGAAATAAAGTTCCGCTGCGAATCCTGTGCGAATCATATTTGAGAACCTGCTCTACCTACTCGTGCGATGCAAAAATTCACTTTGAAATCAGCGCAGTATTTATGTTCTTACTGAAATACTAGGAATGAATCCGAATGATGTGAAAATAGGTTTACAAATGTATTTATAAGTAGCTGTTGCCCGCGACTTCGTCTGCGTTTGATTTTGTTTTTTGATGTTGCATTAAATTTAGTTGTAGATCTAAAAAAATTAAAGTATTCAGTATCGCTAAGCCTTAAACGAGGGGTTTGCTTCTGTCCGCTGAAGAGTTCTGTCCTCTATATCCAACCACAGTTTGGGCAAAATTAAACACATATACCCCTCTATAATAAAAATAAAAAAATATTTAAATCGGTTATAATTTGTCGGAGTTAAGGTGTAAAATCCTCAAACACTCATCCCCTCTCCCAAAGGAACCGAGCTTAATGTCGGGAATAAAAGTAACCTATATTACTTCTAACACTTCCAAGAATATGTGTACAAAGTTTCACGAGGATCGGTTAAGTAGTTTTTGCGTGAAAGCGTAACAAATAAACTTACATTAACATTTATAATATTAGTAGGGATCCTATATTACTTCTAACACTTCCAAGAATATGTGTACAAAGTTTCATGAGGATCGGTTAAGTAGTTTTTGCGTGTAAGCGTAACAAACAAACTTACATTGACATTTATAATATTAGCGGGGATAGGGATAGGGATGTATGGAATCGCAATCATCTCACTACCATGAACACATTTATGCACTTTACTGATCTTAGGGCATATTTGAATAAAAAAATATTTACATTGACTTTGGATTCTGTGCCTCAGTAGAGCTTTTTGTGACAGAGCTTGTCCGGGGAAGTACTGCCACCATGCTTATGTATGCCGCAAAGCAGCATTGTTGCAATGCTGTGTTCTGGTCTGCAGAGACTGGTTGCCTGTATTATAACAGGTGCATGAGGTTTAACCCCTACGCCTCAGGTTGATGGACACAGGATAGCACTGCAGGACATGTTTCTTGAATGCCCTGCGGAGTGTTGCTCTGTTTATAAGCGATGGTTTCCAGTTACCATCAAGTGGGCCATCTGTTGGGTCCGTCAATTAAAACTGCAAAAAACTAGATGTATATTCAAAAAATTCAAAATTCATTTATTTCAAGTAGGTGTATAAGCACTTTTGAAACGTAAAAACTGTCTGTTTGTAGTTACTCTATATATATATACAGGGTTATATAAACACTACCAGAAAGCTCACAGCTTGTATTTGTTAACATTAAAACGTACAAGTTTAGTTCTACAATTATTATTTTTACTCGATATTTTGTGAAATCTTCAATATTCAATATTTAACATAGATACTCTAGTTTTTAATACTCTGTAATATGACATCGGCAACAGCGCGCGAACCACGACTCTATCGTGCGGTCACTGACCCGATACGCGCGTTGTGGAATCACAATATGTATTCGGTTTCACAGTGTAATGTCACTTTACAGAGATGACAAGATTTTTATTTATTTTTTGTATGAAATAAATTAATACTGAACTTGAAAAGTCGTAGAACAAAAGCTGTTAGTTTAACTGATAAGAACTACAAAGCTGAGAGCTTTCTTGCACTTTTATCGAACCCTGTATAATTTGGATCAGTGTCAACTGTCAACATTGTTGGCAGGTATCGGTTGTATGTATCGATGTATGGATGTATCGAATGAAGTGGTTAGCATATGGATCACGTAGCGGCCGACTTGTGAGATGCAATGTCTCTTCAATTTGTCGCCTTCACACTACACGAATGCGTTGCGACACCGATATTGTATATAATATATAAATATATATTGTAATAATTTTAAGTAAATTCGTTCGTTTAAGTCATTAGTTTTTCCATGGAAATTACAAGATCCACTCCAAAGTGATCATTTCATTTATATTAATATATTTATTTATTTATTTAAACTCTTTGTACACCACTACACCGTTAGGAAAATAAAGGACGAATAGAGATAAAACACAAACAATGTAGTAGAATACAAAATATATCGCTTAGAAGCGACCATACGAACTTTTGGAACCTCAATTTTGTCTGTTTGAAAAGTCACTGCACCCGTTCAGAAGGCAGATTTTGCCCAGAAGGGTATGGGCAAGTAGATAAAGATGGTTTCGTTTTTACTGGAGGAAGATCACAGATTCGATACTTGGCTTTGAAAATCATACTACGACCCATTTTTGACACCAGTAAAACCGGGGCACTGCTAATTAAAAATTAAAACAATTGAGCTGTCACGGAACGCCTAGCAGATGTGAAACCTCGAAACTATTTTGTATGAAACAATAGAATAGAATAGAATAGAAAAACTTTATTGCAACACAACAAAAAAGGAAAATACAAGGAAAACAGTAATAACAAATAAACAAATATAATATGCATCAACAAATGTTTTATTAAAATTAGGTGTACAAAAATAAAATAAGTATTCATAGATGTTTTTTAAAGTAAATAATAATATTTCTTAAAAAAGGGTACAAAAAAGAAGCTCTATTATATAATTACTGAGTGAAGTGAGTATATACCCTGTAGTTTAACTTTATCGAATCTAATCGTTAATCGAAAGCAACTACACGATCTTAGTTAATTTTTATACTGGTGTGCCTACAGTTGACGTTTCTATAGAATCCGAAACGACATATTCTCAAATCGCATCGTATAAATGATTGTAGAAAGTGTGCGATAAACGGCAGCCCGCGTTAATGCACTCTCAACCGCTCAATATTTGACTTTCTCAAGGATACCGTCGCTTTCATATTGACCATTTGTTATTTCATGGCGACAACCGTTTAATTTGCTAGACACTACTTACCATGTGCAATTACTTACTCTTACCTGTGTTACTTGTGCTGCAAATAATACTACCTCAGCTTAATAACACTTAAGAGAAGAGGAAGAAGTTATAGAAATTTTATTAAAGTGTTTTTACCTACACGTGGAGGAAATATCAAAATATATAAATATTTAAGAACCGACCGGATTTGAACCTGTGACTTCGTCTCTGATTCCGCCGATGCCGATATGAATATAAGCCCTCTTTATCATGAAGAAATACAGACAACAGTTAACAAGATAAATTAAACCAGCAACGTTCACGTTAACCAGCAGTTAAAGTTCTGGCAACCTTTGTTGGCAGAACTTACCACAGGAGAGCAGGATAATGCAAGCAAGGAGAGCATTTGGTTATTTTAGGTTATTTCTACAACACAACATTTCTATTTGCTATTTCTGTTTGTTGACAAAACAGCTGTATGATGCTAAACGTCATTAGTCTTCAGTCATTAAACTTTGAAAAAGGTAGCGCTGCCTAGTTTAAGTAAATCAGAACTTCCCATAATCAGGACGCTGCGCGCTGGGCAGACTGATTGGTGATCGCAGTTGGTGGTAGTGGAAGCACAGAGGGCTGCTGCCCGTTCTGCGCGTTGTTGGTCAGGTGGGAGGCTTCAGCGTGGACTACCACCCTCTACCGACAAACTTGTGCCGTCAAGCGATTTAGCATTCCGATTCGACGACGCTAGCAAACCAATAAGGTTTAGGTAATACAACTGCCATACCTATATCAGGTTGACCCGCTAGGATCATAGACTGCATCATAACTTAGTAACAGATAAGCTTGCACTAACTTAAACTGGAAACTCGCTCGAAGCCGCGGGCCAGCACTTTATATGAATCTTGCAAGCCTAAATTAGAATTAGCGCCCTTCGCGGAAAACAGCATTCGCTTAGCAAATGCGGTCTGCATGTGAAATGCGCGCGATAAAACATGTGTAAGTTAGGTGCGAGTTGGCTTTCCTAAGGGTTCACGGAATATATCCTGAGTTATGGATGTAATAAGGAATATTTATTATTAACATTCAGTAGCCTTAGCCATTTGGCCTTGCATCTTGTAAACATATACCTACAGAAGATTAAAGAGTCGCGTTTGTGGACTGTAAGAAAGCCTTTGATTCGGTCAAGGCTGTTAAGGAAAATGCAGACATGCCGAATTGACTACTGGTACGCCGATCCAATTGAGACGAGGAGTGTGACAGGGAGATGTTATCTCCCCGAATCTGTTTACAGCTGCGTTGGAGGTCGGGGAAAGTTTCTGGATTAGAATTGGCTGGGCATCAACATCTATAGTAGTAGAAGAGCTTTTAGTGAGAGAGCTCGTCCGGCGGGACAAGCTATCACCACCATGCCTATTTTTGCCGCTAAGCAGCAATGTTGCAATGCTGTATACCGTTCTGAAGGTGTAATTACAGGGCTAGATAAATACCGAGAAAGATGGCTTAACGTGCTCTCAGAGGCGAGGTAGGCAACGCCAATTTTTATAAAATTATCAGTAATTTATAAAAAACATCACAAAACATACGGAAAAAGATTTATTTAGCCCTCTCGAACTGGACATCTCGGCGATATTCAATTACACTACCATGCTGAGAACCACTCTTTACTTTATTCGAACCTAGATCGAAGTTGCGATGTGGTAAAACTCATCTCATCTCTATTGGCATCAGTTGTTAAAACGATGCTAAGCAGTTGTTTATTGTAAAGTCAACATTTCCTGAAGATTCGTCAGAGCGAAAAAATGGAGCATAAAATTTAAATGAATTGAGATTCTACTGATTTTTGCTAAGAATAGCAAATTAAGCTTATTGTTCATTGGTTAAAACGATTGTAAGGAACACTGCTCTATTTCAAAAATAAATCGGAGTGACAGGTAAATGAGTGCGTGTTGGAAACATTAAATATTCAAATTACGGTAAACATAAAAGAGATCTCCACAATCATTCACAACAGCCATGCAATTAGCACAATTAAATCTAATTAAACTGCGCCTTTCGATTTTAAAGTAGCAACGAGCAGGTTATTTGCGACACGGGTGACCATGACGTTCTATCAATATAGGACAGGTAAATCCAAACGCAAAGGTTAAAATATTAACCTGATTATGCAGTCTTAAAAGGTAATCTATGCTGTCTAATCAAGTGAATGGTTAGCAAGTTAAACTAATGATCTTGACATTTCCTGGCATTTTGAGGATAGATAATATGATGATGACTCTTAGAAATAAAAGAAAGAAGAAACGGGAAAAACCCCCACATAGGGAAAAGCACCTTGCCAAAGGTCCTTTAACATTTTGATGGCGGTTTGACTATAAAATCTATATACGATGATATCCAAAATATTGATTATTCCAGTCATACCTGACTTAGAGGCTCTCTTACACAATCAAGTCTGTCCAGTCTAGTGACGACTCCACCACGCAGAAACTGACAAGAAATTCAGTAATTCTATAAGACTATGCTATTCCAGACTATCTATGCTAATGTACACATATCAATGGTGCGTGTCCAGTGCCCTAATTTAAAATGTAGTTTTTGACGCAAAAAAAAAGCAAGGTGTATATATTTTAATTCTGCATATTAAAAAAATGAATGTTCCGATTACAATATACCAGTAAGCCTAGCTATTCCTTCTGCTGATTTACTTGCAATTTATATAAATGTGAAAACTTTGACATATCCAGGGAAAACTGAATCCATGGACCGCCTATAACCAACGGGCGCCTGACGCCAGTGGCCACTGTTTTGGTGCGGCGGGAGAAAACACCATTTTCATTCAAGATATCGCCGCGGGATAACGGTGCAGCGCACGCGCATGTCTCCCGTCTCGCTCCCACCATTCTAATCAGCCGCCGTTAGACAGAGATAGAGGCCATTCGGATAGACGGCCGGCACATGATTACTCGAGTGACCTACTCACCGTGCAGTCAGTACTAACTACAAGCTAGTAGGTAGGTATGTTATATCTCGGCGAGCGGAACCTAATTTTTCAATCGTATCGTGTGAAGGCACGATGCGACGTGAATTACCTAGAAGCGTGTATCAAATTAACGTGATTAATGGCCGAGTAAATAAAATAGTAAAGCGGCGATAGCCTAGCGGTTAGGTCTTCGACCTCACTGTCAGGTATAGGTATAGAGTTCATACCCGCCCCTGTGACTTTTCGAAGTTATGTGCTTTCAAGCAATTAAATGTAACAGTGATGGAAAACATCGCGAGGACGGCTGTATACAAAAGTTCCAAAGGTGTGTATACTGATAGGCCGGCGTGGTGGACTACGTAAAAGCACTTATTCTCGAAGAAAACTGTACCTAAGGTCGCAGCTTGCGTCACATTAGATCGTAGCCGGTCGACGTGACACCAGGGACCAGGCGAACCTGAGCCGCAAGCAGAAGAAGAAGAAGGTCACAGCTATGGGTTGATCAAAATGAAATATAAAATAATTATTTACACTGTTACCCAAGACTTGGGCGGGGTTGAAAAATTTGATTTGCCGTATACGGAAAAAAAATACAGATTTGATCACGAAATAATTGACAAAACCAACAAGCTGACATACAAAAGTTTTAATCACTTAATTCCATCGTTAAAATAATCATACCTATATGAGTTTAATAAGTGAGTTCCCTATTTCGAAATGATAGTCACAAGTTTTTTTTATTTTTACGCGAATTTGTTGGACTAGAATTCTGCGGGGAAATTATATTTTTCAGAACCAAAATGTAGGATACATCAAGATATACCTACTTAAATCGATAGGGTGTAGATGTCTAGCCATGTAGCGGTTTCTATAGATATCGTACCCACCACCTACCCTAAAAACTTGCACAAGAGTTAAAAGTAATCTCTTTATTTAATCCTTCATAAAAAGGGACGAGAATATTTAAGCTAAAGAACCATTGGTAAATATTAAAAAAGGAGTTACCTAGCATAACTTTTAGGACCAGATAAATGAAATACCTAAAACTACACTTTAAGAGATTTCAATTTAAATTAGATCAATTTAGAGATTATATGCGTAGGTAAGGACCAATTAACACATGTAAAGTATTGAGTTAAACATAAATCAGTTCACGAGTAAGTTTCCGTGCAAAACCTCTCAATGATAAAGCAATACTTTATTAAGACGCGCACGACATAATACCCCACATCTGTCCATCAATCAATTACTGCAACTCCTTAATTAACTGCAATCCTGGTAGAACAACCTCCGCGGCACTTCATTAAACAAATAAACAGTAAGTAAAACAAGTGTACGGGCGACTTTTCCTTTTCAACCGACTCCCAAAACGAGGTTATAAATTCGACTTTTTTGTTGTTGAAGATATTAAGTATTCTTAAGTTCTTAACTATATCAAATCTACCACTATTTTAATGGAAATACAATACCGTGTTTCATTGTTAACATTACAATTTCGTGAAGATCTTCGGAAACCGACTGATTATTTAGAAACTCTTCTAAATCTGAACCAAAAATGTACATTTGATACTACTTAGGTATATGACTCATTCAGAAAGGCTCAAGATCGTACCGCCTGGCGAGCCAAGTAAAGCTGGCATGGATGGTCACGGCTTTCAGCCATGTGGTTACGACGAAGAAGATGATACATATGCTAGACTCAATCTTGGTATGCTCTCAAAAGAGTTACCGAACTATCAAATGGTTATAATTTATTATAAAATACAGCTGATGTAGAAAAGTCGGATATTGGCATAGAATACTAATCTATATAGGTATATAAAAGAGAAAGTGTGTGGGTATGTTCCGTATAGGCTCCGAAACGGCTGGACCGATTTTAATTAAACTTTCAGGGAATCTCCGGATTGACCTGGCGAGTAATCCTGTAAAGTTTGGTGACGATCGGAGCACTCCTATTTTTGAACTGTCAAAATGTCAAATACAGGTTTTATTTAATATGATGATATTATGAAGCTACAAATGAAATTTTCATTTGTAGCTTCCAAAAAATTTGATTTGACCTAGCCAATGATAATTTACAAGGCTTTAAGCCTTGAGGATGATGAATAGTAATGATGAATAATGATTCTCTATCTTATTCAACTCTTTAACATGCTAAACTATAAAAAATCTGAATTCTAAATTAATTTATTTAAAGTAGCCTAGCTTTTTTGAAACGCCAAGCCTGTCTGTTTGTAGATTAGCTCTACCACTGCGGTGATAACACCGATTCGAAAGATAGATTTTAACACGAAGAATCCGTCAATAAACTCAGAAAAGCTTTGTTTTCTGATGGATGTAGTCAGTGTCAGTCATTAGCCAGTTCAATTCAAATAGTATGACGATCGGTTGGTAAATAACTCATACGCTGTTGTTTCGTGTTTACAATAAGCTATTAACCCCGTCGCAAGACTGCAGCAGTCCTTGGCAATGGCATTGCAGACTAAAGCCTCAGTCGGTGTCGGGACGTTGTCGCGTGCGGTCCCAACCATGCGCTTTCCAACCGCGACAGTGAAAGTTCGTTGAGAGAAATGCGTCCCGCGATCGCCTTTCTGTTTGTGGTGAGTGCTCATTATGGTTACAGTGCTAATTTGTCTGATGACGCCGACGAATCCGAGGGTTGTGTGGCACCGCCCTTAGATCTGGATGAATTTGGAGATGGTTTGGTTTGGTTTAATGGTTTGTTAATTGGAAATTGGGTCATTAGTGTACAATACGAAAAAGCTACTTTTGGATAAAAATATTTTTTAAAAATCAGTACTTTATATTGTTATACTACAATTTATTAAACAGTTATCGGCGACTTTTTCTGTGCAGAATTACTGTTTTTCCGTTTGCCTCGGTATAAAGTAGTCTTAATATATGCATACTCAGTTCTCTTCCCACCTAACTGAAAAAGTTTCGTCTAAATTGGTGGAACCTTTACCATGGTACTGGATGACTCCTTGCAAAGTATTTTAACCCGTGGAGTGTACACATGGCTACCAGTACACAAGAAAGCACCTACCAATTGGAATATTTTGTACAAAATCTTAAAGTTCCATCTTTATTTTTTCCTTTAGCAAAGGACATTAGGATATTTGAGCTTGAAAGGAAGTTAAAAAGCTGATGCATAAAAACCAACTAATTGCGAGATATGTACACAGCACAAGAAGGACTCTCCTTACATCACTATCACAGAATCTAATTTCTGTGATAATTTCAATGCTTTTCTTTTGAAGGTTTATGAGATACAGCTTGCTGGTAGACAGACGGACTGACGGACAGTGGATGCTTAGTAGTAGAATCCTGTTGCCACCCTTCGGGGATGGAACCTTGAAAGGTGAAAAAATTAAACATTAACAACTAAACATAAATAAACGGCCTACTAAGAAGACGCTTTCAAAATAAAACGACTTATTGTTTGGTTGTACCTATAAAGGCACTGTATTGTACAAGCCAGCATCACCAAGACGTTAGATATAGCCATCGTCTGATTTTCCGGTCCGAAAGCCCTTCTGACTGAGCATTAATTATGATGTATGTATTGCCTAATCTGGTGACAATATTAGTGTGTTGTAGGCTTCTTTTTCAACTAGGGTGCGTTTTGAACCCTTGTAGATTAGGTGTACAAAAATGAATTAACACCATTATCTCATTTCTATGTTTAAAACCGTGGTGCCTCGCCGGCCTATTTATTTTAGTTTAGAAAACTTTTACATTGTCTGTGTTTATCAAATTAACTACTTATCTCGTTAAAAAAGGCATATAGGACTAAGTCCGAACAGACGGTTAAACGTTTTCTTACTCTGGCCTGCTTCTGAGCACTTTTAGACAAAAAAAACCAATATATCTAACGATATTTTGAATTGAATCTGAACCTCACCATCCGTATTCCATAGTAAAACATGTTATTCACACATGTTCACGAGACCTAAGGCATCCATTATGACCACGATAGTAGTAGTCAACGCAACATTGTAACTGACGAACATTAACACAGTTAAAGAGATTATGTTTGTAGTCAGAACCAAGAACTAATATGCTAAGCACTTAACATAACCGAAGTTGAAAGGGGCCGGTGTTAAACAATGCTTTCCCTCGTTTCAGACTTGTTTCAGACTTGTTAAGGTAATGAGATAGCTGTTATTACTTACTTAAAATACCTTTGAAGAGTATAAGGGCAACGGCCTTAAGGTAAATACTTGGCTTAAATATCTTTTAGTGATAGAAGTGGTGATAGCGCATTGGGTGGTAGCTCGACTTGGTTGCCATCGTAATGACTGGCGTATACAATAACTACGCTTAAGGTTGATGGACATAAAGCGACAATTGGTAGAAAGTGTTCCTTTCGCGCCCTGCGAAATGTTGCTATGTTAATAGACGATAGTTTTCCACTAACGATCAGGTAGCCCTTGGTCCGTCAAGTATAACTTTACAAAAAATATATATAACCACGGAGTAGATTGAATGAATTCGGGATAGATAAAATAGCCACTGGTTTCAGGAGTAACATATGTGATGATGCAACTGCCGAGTTTCTTGCCGGCTTCTTTTCGGTAGAATCTGCCTTCCGAACGGTGGTAGAGTCACTACAAAAGACAGACTTAACGTTTCAAAAGTGCTTAAATTAGGCATACTTGAAAGAAATGAATTTTGAATTTGATCTCACCTAAAACTTTCAGGAAAAATTTAAAAACAATCGTATAGACCCGAGTTATCTGGATCAGAATGTTAGACAGTAAAAGCTGTGACTTACATAAGGGTAGGCAGGTGATGTAAAATGGAGAAAATATCCAGTAAGTATGAGTTATAAAAACTTGAGGATAGTTTTTTTATAACTCGTACCTACTGCTGATTTTATCCAATTTATATCATCCGCCTACACTTTTGTACATCCTGTACACACTACTGGGAAAAAAGGGGCGCATGAAAGGAAATTTACCGTAAATATGAATGATGAAAGGATGTGTGGTAGTGGTACCTATGAAAATATAATTCATAAGTTATGGAATGAATATATATATATAATGGGGATCGTATCCAAGACCTGTCATTGATGTGGCCAGTAAGAGTGGTCTTCTAGACCACATCTCTCACTGGTCTTCTAGACCACATCTCTCACCACTGCCACCAGTGAAGCTGACAAGGCTGAAGATCTTCCCAGTGCATTGATACCCTTTTCACGAATCCTGTAATATTTGCAATCTGCCAATAAGCTTTGAGGCACCTTAGCTTTGCGCGCTATTTTTTGCCCTATTGAGAAACTGGACCACTGGGCCAAAATTGAGTTGTGAATGTGTTCGATAAATCGTAGGTTTTATTACTTAACTGTCAACCAGTATTTCGGAGTTCCGAATTTAGCTGTTAACATTCGTTTTCGTATTGATCCTGGAGAGAACCTGGGCCTCAGGTCATCCCACAAGGGCGCACCAGTGTATTTTAAGGAAATCTGGGAGCCTAAAAATATGTGCTCCGATACCCGCGCAATTAAGCTAAAGTTGCTTTGTCTAAAAAAAAAAGAAGTAAAATCAGGGAATATGGATACGCTCGATACGCTAATTTTATTATTACGTTCGTTCACTGGAACCTTACATTAATGCAAGAAAAGACTCAAAAACTAGAAACCCGTATAATCTAATTAGAATCATGAACATAACCTAAACGAATCGCAATTTACGCGCTAAATCGCAATTTTCAACGGATATACTTGCAGTTTGCGAGTATTTGTTGTATCGGACGGGTGCAAAGTCTGCTCGGAGGCGTATAACTTGTAGGATCGCCTGCCGTCTATGAAAGCAGGGCGAACGGCAGTCTACAAGAACGTGGGAAGCGGGCCAGCCAACTCACACCAACACACCCATTTTTTACCGAACGTACACCAAGCTAAACTTAATATTACAGCAAGCGATAACAAACATTAAACACGTTCACCTTATGGTCTAGATTTCCTTGTAATAAACAAAAAAGTAACGAGTGCCAGCGTAGAAATGACGATTTTGGTGTAATTTGATATACACTAAAAAGGTGTTTCGATACTTTTGCGCTTTCTTCTTCAGCAACTTGACATCAATTTAATCTTGAACTAAAACCAAATCATCATCATCATATCAACCCATTACCGACCCATTGCAGGGGACCCGTCTCCTCCCACAATGAGATGGGTTTAGGCCGTTGGCGACGCAGGCTTAGTGCGGATTGGTAGACTGCACCCTTTGACAAAAGTATGGAGAACTTTTCAGGCTCACGATGTTTACCACGAGAGAGAGAGAGAGAGAGAGAGAGAGAGAGAGAGAAAAATAACTTAATAAAACTAATAAATGAAAGCACCTTTGAAACATCAATGATAAAATGATACTCATAAGCGGGATCGTACTTTAAGTGCTCGCAAATTTCGTAACTTGCTGTGTTATTAAGGCAATGTGTACAGTCCATAGCCACACGATAACCAAAATGGTTTCTAGACCGCACCGAATAGGTATATTTGCTTATTTTCACAAATTTCTACTACAGACGTGTATCAAACACGTATCAAATGTAAAAACTGACATTATTTGAAAAATAATGTTTCAATTTCTTCCAACAAATTAATATATTATTTTAATTACGAATAGAAGCTTACTATAAGTTATTATTTGTATAGTTGGGATCAGTTATTTAGTGATATTTATTTATTTATACTCTTTATTTGCAGTTAAAAAAAAAAAACACCGATAGAAGGAGTATACAAAAGGCAGCTTAGTAGCGACTCTTCCAGACAACCTTAGGATAAGGAAAACAAGAGGATAATAGACTGTAGGTTGTGCATAAAAAATAGCAAAAAAAAAGTTAGTGATAGCCTATACATTCGTTTATGTCTTCAAAGTTATATTATCTTAAGCAATTAAATATCACAAACGAAAACATTTATAACGAACGAATTAATAACTAATACAATGATCTAGTATGACACTATAAATCTCAGAACATTATTTTATATAATTGGAATCAAATATGATTATTATTAATATGACTTAATGTCTAAACCAAATCTTAATGTCTAAATTTTGCATGTCAATGTATTAACAGAATATGTTGGAAATTTATATCCTAAACACCAATAATTAACCCATATTTAGCAAAATAAATATTTCATTTCATTTCATTTCATCGTGAGGATACCTGCATGCCTGGGAAGTCTGCATAATGTTTACAGAAGCGTGTAAGTCTACCAATCCGCAGATAGCCAGTGTGGGGGACTACAACCTATACCCATTGTGATACACCCATGCTCTGTTGTAGGTCGGTAATGGCTCGATGATGACGACGGAATGAATAACGATGATGGGAATTCACAAAGATTAGCAAACTGAAGTGGCCGTGGGCAAGGCCTAATGTTTTCTTTTCAGAATTTATCAAAATAAGAAAGTAATTAGAAAAGACCATAAGAAATGGACAAGCTGTTGATTTATTGATTCTTGAAAAAGGGTAAAATGCTTTTGTAACACCTACACATGTCGGTGTAACATCAAGTCTGTCCGTTTGTCCTACTGTGACTCTACCACAGGTTTCGAAGGCGGGCAATGCGAAGAAACTGGCAAAAAACTTAGCAGTTGCGCCTTACATAAATCATTTTGCAATTAAACAACAAACATCCATACTAATATTATAAATGCGAAAGTTTGTAGGTATGTCTGTTTATTTGCTTGTCTGTTATGTTCAGCTCAACCACTCCATGATCTTGTTAAAAACTGCATAAGATGGGCATAAGATTTTTTTATCCCGAAAAAGCCGCACGCTAGGTACGCTTCCGAAACGTTTCTCAAAAAAAAAGAAGACTATTTTACTATAGTACCTACCTATATTGCATAGAGATAGCTTGTAGCATGTCCGTCGTCGAAAAAGAATGGGAAAGAGTGCTATATCTCAGCTCTCTAAATAATGGAAAGATCGAAACATCTCCTGACGTACTAAAGTACACCTAGCATGCACACTCATCTTCTCCATCTTTCTCTATGGAGCTGAGACATTGACTCTAAAGGCCACCGACCGGAAGAGGATTAAAGCTTTTAAGATGTGGTGCGAACATAAGTAGCGTCGAAAAGAAAGAGAGAAAGATAAAAGATAGAAAATATCTTTATCACAAAAATAAGACACACACGACAATATTTTAACGTTTGTAATATTTTAATACTGTCACGCAGCGCCCTCACTAATAAAACAATAGAATAGAATAGAATTTGTTTATTTAGCAGAACAACACAAACAGACTTACGCGGAGTAACTTAAAATTTATACTCAATCATTAATAGTTTAAGTCTATGATGTGTCGTGCCAATAAAAAGGTTCTGACTCAGCTTAATGTTCCGGATACTAATGTACCCGCAACGCTGGTATTCTGTCAGTAACTACTGATTTGAGGTTAAACATAACAATGCTCAACTCGAAACAGATCTTTCAATCGTTGACGATTGAACCATTCGTCAGTTATTCCAGCACGAAATGTTGACCTAGCCAATAAAAAACTTCAGAGTTTGGAACATCGTAACAAGGTTGCCTGCCTTTCGGTGTTCTATAGGATATATTTCGGAGAGTGTGCTCAAGAACTATTTGATCTAGTTCCCCCCACGCCTTTTTACCATCGAACCGCGAGGCACCGTAACGATCTGCATCCCTACGTGGTCGATATATCGCGGACGCGTACGAAGCGCTTCGCATCTTCGTTTCTGATCCGCACCACTAGGATCTGGAAAGCCCTTCCAGCTTCTATTTTCCCCAGTGCCTACAATATGAGTTCCTTCAAATCAAGAGTGAATAGGCATCTTCTACGCAAGCGCGCTCCACCTTAGGCTGCATCATCGCTTACCATCAGGTGTGATTGTAGTCAACATCTATAAACATAAATAAAAAAAAAAACAGGTTATGGTATCAATGAAATCCGATTACATCACGCAGTACTTTATACGTCAGAGAAAGTTCAGGCTCAACTATTTTCACATCCTTCGTAGCGGTGTGTTATTATGCAAGCCATTTGCTATATTATGCTATATATATTATGCTAATTTATTAATTTCCCTTTGAATTTGAATCCTCAATATGTTTTATTATTCAACTTACAAAATGAAGAAACTATAGGCAACTCACTCCGGTGAGTCATCTACTTGGTAAAAAAAAATAAAAAAAAGGAATATTTCATTGAATAATAATTGCGATTTTCTTAGCTTTGATTGATGAATATCAGACCAGCCGTTTAAGACTTCGGCACCTACGAGTAGGAGTTCTTTCTTAATATCTCCCAAGAGTTACAACTACTGCTCGTTATGTTTTTCCTTCAATTTAAGTACTTATCGTTCCTAAGTCTAGCCTACCGGCCTGATATGGTGATTTTTTTTATTATTACACTGTAAGTTAGCCCTTGATTCGAACCCGGGACCTCATATTTAAAACCACAGCGCACCACGGCGCCAGTGAAGTCGAGAAAACTTTTCCTAGCACATTGTATAATTAATCCTTCCTTAATGTTATAAAAAGCGAAAAAAAACATTATATTAAGCGGTTATAGCGCAGCGGGTGGGAGCTCGACTTTTCATTCGGGTGAATTCGAATCGCAGCAAGCACCTCTTCCTAAATTATTGCTCTAACCAGGTTGCTCTTCTAATAATTTAAAATTACATTGTGAGATGGCGATAACAAAAAAAAAAAAAAAAAAACACCCGGCTAAGTTTGTTGTGGGCAGTGGCGTGCACTGGGTTTCCTACCAGGGTATGCATACAGCAGGAAAATTGCATGACGAGGCTTAAATTCTCCTCCTATACGAGTTATATATCAATTTGAGGGTATGCAGTGCTTTTGTGGATGTATGAAGTACACGCCACTGGTTGTGGGCTTCTTCTTAGACCGGGACGCGTATGGAACCCTCGTAGCTTTAGTTTTAAATTTACGAATGTGGTTATCGCCATCATCTCACTACCGTGTAATTCTTATGTACGCATCAAAAGCGCCACCTGTGGGCCTACTTGAATAAAGATATTTTTGACTTTGACTTTGACTTCCTTTTTTAAATTATGTCCTTTTTAAGTAATTTATGATTAAAAATATCATTTGCTTCGACGGTGAAGGAAAACATCGTGAGGAAACCTGCATGCCTGAGAGTTCTACATAAGGTTCTCAAAGGTATGTGGAGTCCACCAATCAGCACTGGGCCAGCGTGGACTACCGCCTTAACCCCTTCTCATTGTGGGAGGCGACCCGTGCCCTGTAGTGGGCAGGTAATGGGTCGATATGAATATGATGATGATTATTATAAATGCGCAGTGTGTTGGTTTGTATGTTTGCCCCTCCTTTACGCATTAACTTAGCCACTAACTAACTTGATTTTTGGCATAGAGTTGGTTAAAAGGAGTGTAACAAAGGCTACTTTTATCCCAGGGAATCAAACGACGGAATTTGTTAAAAATCTTGATAAAGGCTAAGGTAGTTAGTATATAACTTCTAGTTGAGTTAAAGATTTAAAAAAAAATGCATAAAATACCCACAATGCATAATTCCCATATTGTGAGATAAGTATTCAAATATTTGAAAAGCGACACCATTCATGTAGGAGAGCTTTTTTCGAAATGCGCCATATACTTAAAAACTTTTTTCTATGTGTCTCCGACTTAGGAAATCACATGCTAAATTAAAATGTAGCTGTCAGTCGTCACATATTCGATCGATATCGTGCATGGTACAATGGGTTGTGACGTCACACAACCTGCTCCCAAATACAAATAGCATCAGTCACTTTCACTCGTCCGGCAACAGCATGTAGCTTTAGTACAAGATTTGGTCGCTCGCAATCGAAGAGTCGTTTTCGAGCATGAAAATACTTGAACATCGGAGTAAAATGGATCTTATTTGCATCGTTCTAAAGCTCAAATTTGCCTGCAATTCTTTAGTTCGGGTTTTTGACAGAGTTTTCTCCATTATTCTGATGCTCGTTGCTCGATGTTTAAACTTCATTTTTTCCCAAATTGTAGATAAACTAGTGTTAAAACTACAGGTTGAAGCGGAATGCTATCTAAAGCGTGTTCATAAACGGGCTAAGTAAACCCTGTTTCTAAGCACTTTTGAAATGTCAAGTCAGTCTGTTTGTAGTGCCTTTATCATCTTTATGGGACATAGCACCTGGTAATGCGTAGGGCCGAGACTACTTTTTTCCAACCAGATAAAACCGAGCTGCTGACTTAAGCGTGATTCAAGATAAACTGTTGTAATTTAGCTTTAAATATTAATACTTTTAAATGTTTATATTAACTGACTAATAATTAATTGTAAATGATTTATAAGAATTACTTTTTACATTTTAATGCATGCTGTGATAACCTGTAAATAGTTGAACATTTACTATGTGACTCATTCCAAAAAAAAAAGCAAGTTTTAATGTATCTTCTGTTGGTTGTCCTTTATAAATAAATAAATAAACTGGAAGCCTTTATTTTCGCTTCCAGAGATCGCTTCCACGTGGCCTTTGGCCTGACAAACTTTCGTTTGCGGCCCTCCAGGCTGCCATTTTTTTTTATTGGACAAACATGATTAGAAAACTACCAGTTTTATAGATTCGAACGCATTACTATACGCATTAGTGTACTTACGTGGTAACAAGCCTTCTACTGAAACAATTTTTAGGTTCGCCAAGTCCGACCGTCCGACCGCGACTTGCCTTAGAAATTCGTCGCGATACTAACTGGATGTAATGTAGCTTGTTACTTTAAATCTTACTATCGTAACAAAAGTATGAAATTAAAATGTTATTAGTTTTTGTATATACCTCCCTGATCAATTTATTTGTCACAATATCCCAAGGAACTCAACCCCTGATTCTAATAAGCTAGAGCAATACTTCGATAAATAATCAAACTGCGGATACCTACTGGTTCCACGAACCGGAAGGCGATATCTAGACTAAAATTATAATGAAGACACTTCTGTTCTTCACCTTCTACGTGACTAATGACAAAGAGAGAGGAAAGCGGCTCCGATAGTCATCTCAATCTTAAAGTAAAATCAATCGTTAAACAATTAAATCGTTGAAGTTTAAAAGACCTAAAAGTTTCTTAAAAAGGACTCTTGTCACCTTTAAGCAAATGGCTGCACAAAGTCAAAGTACCATTTGATAGATCACAAGTCTAAGTGGGAATTTCATACATGATTTACACTGCTGTAAATTTCCTCACCTTGTGAAGGTTTAGCTCATTTTCTGCACAATGGATCAGTCGCGTGCATAGAGGGTAAATATGCACAGGGTACGCAGGTAATATAAAAATAAAAAAATCTCCAGTACGAATTATAAGTAAGTAGTAAAGAAGTCTACCCTTAAGTTCTTTATAGCACTTACTGGAGATTTTCTCATCATCTTCCCGTATGCAAACCACTGCAATGGATCAGCTTTGTTGTTTAGTGCACAAATGCCTAGCTGCATTTGTTTATTCCAAGCGAGCATGGCTTCTACTGTAATTAGTCTAAGGTACATTTTGCAATACAGCTGTTAATGAGATTCTTTAATTACATATTTGAATAAAGTATTTAAAAAGTTTAGGTTGGAGCTGTGATAAATCAACCGTAATGCAAATAATGTGTTCATTAGACGAATCGGGGTCGCTCGTCGCCGGTCGCCGGTCGCTCTCCAAACACCCGATCACCTGTCCAAACGAAAGTAAACGCCTACTCTTATTGAAGATATAATTAAGCCTAGGTTTCACTTTTAGTACCGACTTTCTACTTGGTGGAAGGCACGGCGCGTGGTCCGTAAAACGCAACACCATTGCAACCCTAGCCGAGACACAACTTTTGGTTTTCGTGGTTATTAAAGATCCTGATACCCAGGAATTATAAACACTGATAGCCTAGTGGTTAGAGCTCGACCTACCTGTCAGGTTAACTTAGTTCGAACCCCGGTATTACTATAGACTTTAAATATCACTTGCTTTAACGGTAACCTCTTTTTTTTTAAATCCTACTACACGTTAGCCCTTGACTGCAATCTCAACTGGTGGTAAGTTACAATGCAGTCTAAAATGGTAGCGGATGACTACCATACTGCCTTACAGGTAAACCTGTTAGGAAAAATGGTAGTCATACCCCTAATCAGTTTCCGATATAATAAAGGATTAAATAAAACATTTATGGAATACTTGTATGAATAAAACACACATAATATTTGTATGAATAAAACTACATATATTGCATTGAACATTTGTATGAATAAAACATTTTTGAATTTGAATTTGAAATGGAATTACGCCAATATGATTTGAATTCGAGAACAGCGACAAGTTTTTTATGTGTCTATGTCACTGTAGACTGCCAAACTCCTTCCGCATAATGCCATCCCGAAATATAAAAGGTATAATCGATTCTATTCAAAAAAATATTAATACTGCAATCCGTTCGTGGTATTCGTAGAAAATTTGTAATACTTATAATTGATTATTATACAATACCCATTTTTATATGGTGCTTCGTATGACGCATCAGAATTGTAAAAATTGCAAAGTTATTAGGTATTTGAGTGTAACGGTACTACGGGACCCCACGTACTCGCCTTGCCCGCCTCATGTCAAATAAACATCTCTTTGTTCTACATACAGCACCCAAAAACGTCCTGTAACCTGCTTTACATTCACACTTACAACGTTTTACATTATTAAGCTAATCTCCAAGAAGAGATAGATTTCTAATTGTTGACCCCCGATCCAAAATTTACGAGGTGTTATAGGTGTGTGTGTGGGTGTGTGTGTGTGTGTGTGTGTGTGTTTGTGAGTGTGTGTGTGCGTCGGGAGTGTTCTTAGCTACGTTCGTCCCAAGATGCACAGTATATTACGAAATTGCGTATTACATATTTCAAAACTCCCTCAATATGGGTGTAAAATTGAAGGGCTTCAGTAAAATAATATATTAAACTTTATTGAAAGCCGGAGGTTTTATAAACTGTTACTAATATATTTCTACCTCATCTGGTGTCAGAATTTCGGCAGTTTTGCGCAAATTGAGCGCGGAAATGCAGAGGACATTTTTGGCACCCTTCCACGCGTGACGTGTTTATTTTACATAACATATTTGAAATAACGAGTATCGAAAATTTCGTCGCGATTTCTAACATTTTTTTTATTCTAAATTCATTTGAACCTACCAAGCATTTGGATCGTCTTAATAAAGATGAAAGCAAGATGAAATCTTGAATCTCCCTTCTTCTTTGTAACGATGCATTGCTTCCAAAATGGCAATGGGAAGTAATGTATCGTTTGCATTAAATATTCATCATATCGTCAACGTCAGCCCAAGGCGTGGGACCTGTGGGTAGAATAGCATTCGTTTATTCGCAAAAGTGCAGGAATACTTACGTTTTCATGTTATAGATTCTTTAAAACCATCATAACTATTATGTTCGATTCAATTAACTACCCAGAAAGTAGGTATATTGATTGGTATAGATACTATAGCCTCACCGAGTAATAAAACTAAAAGAAGTAGGTACTCTGTTCATTTCTTAGAAGTAAAGGTTTTAGTTATGCGCAGCATGTCCCAAGGTAACAAATAACTGCGCGAGGAAAGTTGCGTACATTATTAAAAAAAAAATACTAACAACAAATGATATAAATGCTTTTTTTCACTAACGACAAACAAAGCAATGCCTAAGTAACGCAAAAACTGTGCGGTAACTTTAGATGGCTCCTAACGTAGTTAGTCATTATCTAGGAGTTGGAGAAACGTTTTTTTTTCTCTACGCAACACCCAAATAGTAGTTCCTAGGTTTAGTGAATATGTGCATAAGCCTTCAAGTCAATCATCCACAAGATATGAACCCCTAATGAGTTTCAACACAATTTACGTTTAATAACCGTGTTCAGGGCTTCTTCAAAGACCTGTCGAGTAGCGTCATAGCATAAAGTTTGGAAATGTTCTATACCTAACCAAGTAAAACTTGATGTGCTCATCCATTTATGTTTATTAAGATTAAAGATGGATTAAATATTTTTGTGACTTTTGATTCCCCTTGAAATATGTTATCTAAATCGACCAATGCAACTTAAATCGTAATCGAGAAAATGTTATATAGTCGTTCATAAAGTGAAATCATCTCTTGCTCAAGTAGGTGACATGGACAGTGGCACACGGTTACGACTACGCGTCGGCGTGCGCGCGGCCCTACCGCGCCAAGCGTGCCAAGGAGCCTCCCGACGTGCCATGCGACCTCAGCAAGCAGAGCTACTGCACTACTCCTGGCAACAACTACCCCTGGCACGCGATACGACGGTTCATCAGAGAGAACCAGGTAAGGACGAAAATTGCTGAGATCTAACTTGAACTAACCGAAAGCTTCAAGCTGCCTAAAACCCCGTGCCAAGTGACCATGCCTACTCCTGGTAACAACTTTTCCTGACATGAAAAACGTGGTTTACAAGAGAGAACCTCTCTAGTGAACGTAAAATAAAACGTAAATAATACGGATATTTCTTCGATGGTAAATTACCAACGGTTTGGAGCTGTTAAAGACCCGACTGAAAGTGACTGTAGCAGTCACAACTTCTAAAAAAATCCTGGTTATCACCATTGGCACTCGATACATTAATTCAACAACAAAATATACAAAAATAAAATATTCAACATTTTCATCTTAGTTTACCCTTAACACTAAATGCTGTATGCTAAGACTAGTTTAGTATTGAATTTTTGGTTATTGCTATTATTATTGTTTTTTTTTAAATTCTTAATTTCATATAGCTTATTTTTATGTTTTAATTTTATTTTATTTTTTGTAATTATTACTTAATGTTAAATTCTTTAATAGCCTCGAGGAGAAGAATTGGGCAACTGTAATGTCTTCACGGGGTGCGTTGCTAAATAAACATATAGAAAAACAAAGTAAGGCAAATTAATCCGTTTGCATCGATTTGCGAACAGATAACACAAATCGGCTTAGCCTGCATTTATTAACTTATTTTCATGGTCCTCTTTTCATTTTGTAGCGGAAATTTGCATAAAAATTAAAATTTAATTGGATGTTTTGTGGCAATTATCTTCAGCCTGAAGCTGGACACAGGCCTTTCAGGCATGAAGAGACTAGAGAGAGAGGTAGAGATTACATCTACCACGCTGCTCCTATTTTAGTTAAGTAAAAGCTAAATGGCGACGTGTGCATTGTCGTAGTATATTTATTTATTAATTTATCGGTCACATTTTTTTCATACGCAAATAAGGACTAATTTTTATACCAGAAGCAAGGTATGTGTCAAAGAGGTTGCGGAAAAATTCTGATGTACGATGCGACCTTAGTAGGTAAGAACAGAACTGTTATATTTCCCTCGGCAACAGCCCACAAGTGTCCCTGAAAGCGTGCAATAGTACTCGAGAGAGCACTCTTTAATATATTTATATATTATAGAGCGAGACCCTCCTTTAATTTCGAGATTTTTTTTAAGTCTTGCTTAAACAAAAACGAAATATAAATGCGCCATTCGCCTCCCACATCAAATTTGTTTAAAAGATTTAAGTAAACCTTTTGCATTTTTATCAGTTTTATTGTCCCCTAAATTTTAATGTTTCGTGACTTAACGTTACACTGTATTTTATTATTTAAGTGTCCATGTACAAATTTTCCATACTTTTTCGTGGCATACTGTTTCGTAAGTAGTCATATATTGATCTTGGTGTCTTTAAATTTCAGGGTCTGATGAGAAGAATGTATGGTGAAGAACGGCATATCTCCGTTCTAAAAGCTGAATTAGAAAACTTTATCGATGATGACGATGAAGACGAGGACAAAAAGAATGATTTCGGTGAAGACTTCATCAAAACGAAAATGATGTTAATGAAGAAAACCTACGGACGTGGCATGAAAGACAAACCCCATTTCAGGCCAATCCAATCTAATCCAGAAAAACAGAAAAAGGCCGATAATGATGCCCTTAAAGTAAAACCGTTAGGAAACATTACCGGTAACGCAGCTAAAAGAAATGAAAGCAAAACTGAAATCAGCAATCAAACAGTTAATGAAGATAAAGGTATATCATATAAAACTAAACTCGAAAGTATAGCGAATATTGAGATAAATAATTTAGATCCAGATGTGATAACGTTAGAAGCTGTTATCAAACAGAGCATAGAAACAAACAGCATATACCCAAATTTTTCTGGCACGTCTAAAAGTGAACCATTGACTTTAGAAAGTAAAAACAACACAGACCGAAATGCAACAACTACTACTGAAAATGTTGTAAACAGTACAGAAAGTAGCGATGACCTGTACGATGATTTGACAACAGAACCAGGTAAAGATGCGTGGAAAAGTAACGTGGTCACCTCAACTTTACCTCCTACATTACTATTTTCGGAACACGAAAAGTTGAAAATAGATCGTATAGATAACAAGGAGACGGAGAAGAAGGAAGAGTTTCATCCAAAGCCAGTGCAGCATCAGGAGACTATGAGACCTTCTGTTATTAAACTACGAGGAGCGTAAGTTTTACATAGGATCTTACAAGTATTTAGCCAAGATTTATTTAAAGAACAAAAAGTTATTTAACTATATTATAGTTAAATAACTTTTATCCATGTTGATGTGCTTCGAGGATATGAAAAATTTTCATGTCCACCTTCTTCTACTTTTGCCTATCCACTTACCAAATTTTTTTCTCTATATCAAAGTATTAATTTGACGACCGATGGGTGCAGTGGGCAGCAACCTGCTGTCCATTGTGAGTTTGAGGCTGTGTTTAAGGTTCTATCCCAGAACTGTAAAATGTTTGTGTGATGAACTTGAATGTTTTTCAGAGCCTCGGTGTTTAACTGTATTTTTTAAGTAAATATACTTTACTATTATTTATATTTATTTACAATTAAAATTCGTCCATTGCTCAGGGGCCGAGTCCACAGAACAATATCACTCCGAGTCTGCTATTACAACTGTCTCTGGTCCGTGACCGTGATCAGTGACTTCATAATTGTCAGTTTTTACTAGTTTGGTAATCTATTAACACAAAGGTGTCATTAATGTTCTGTTGTTGGGTAAAAAAAGAAAAAAATGGTCGAAGCATAATGCTTAAACTGCTTAAACGGTAGTAATGGGGGCTTACTACCATCGTTTAAGCAGTATTATGCTTTTAGTCCTCCTCACCGAATATTTGCAAACTACGATATCCCACGCAGACACGATACCAGTAAAGGCAGATTAATGATTTTTTCAAACGAAGCAAAGCAAAAAAGGAAAACAACATTAGGTCATCTCTCGTTTTCTCGTTTCAAATTTGAAATATATACCTAACTAACTTTGTTATGGAAAAACATGGTAATCACGATGAAGTCAGACTGAACATTGTCACCAAAAAACTGGTTTCCATATTTGCGATACACACACGCACGCATTGCACACTTTCAATACTTTCACCCAGACGAAGAATATTTACATTATTATTATTATGTTTTTGAAGTCGTTGTTATTATCACAACATACAATCTGAAATCTTTAAAGAAATAAAATAAAATCGCATTACAAGGTAGCTTGCTAGCTTATTATTTTTGTATTTTTATAATTACATGACTTTCTTCTTCATATTTTGTTTAGCCCTATTTATTCAATATAATTTTAGTAATTTGTGGACAATGATTTTATGCATGACTGTCTGATGTCTGTGACCGTATTTTTTTTTTTATTTCAAAGTCAGATTATCTGACAATAATCAAATTTTAAATCAATGTACGTATGTAAATAGTAGTCGATATACTCCAAGGTTAGTGTTAGAACACATCGTCACTATTATCATCCTTATAAACCCATTACCAGCCCATAGGCCGGGCACGGGTCTCCACTCAGATTGAGAAGGGCTTTTCGACGGCCGATTGGCGCAGTGGGCAGCTACCCCGCTTATTGGGACTAAAGCCGTGGATTCGATTCCCATAACTGGAAAATGTTTGTGTGATAATCATTAATGTTTTTTAGTGTCTGGGTGTTTATATCTATATTATAAATATTTATTTGAATTCATAAAAATATTCATCAGTCATCTTAGCACCCATAACATAACACAAGCTAAGCTTACTTTGGGGCTAGATGGCGATGTGTGTATTGTCGTAGTATATTTATTTATTATTTACTACCGTACCCAGCCCGATTCACCGGGCTAGATTTTGCTATATTTTATTTAAACAATAAACTTACATCATTAAAGTTTTAATTTAAGTCTCATAATATATTAAATCATTTATTTCTCTCCGTCTTCATTCTCTTCTATTCTCTTCTCGAGCGGGTGAAGATCATTATCTACACCCATGTACACCCAAAAATAGAATAGCATCATAGTAAATAAAAGCTGTATTTGACAGTTTGACAGTTCATAAATAGGAGTGCTCCGATCGTCACCAAACTTTACAGGATTACTAGCCAGGTCAATCCGGAGATTCCCTGAAAGTTTCATTGAAATCGGTCCAGCCGTTTCGGAGCCTATACGGAACATACCCACACACTTTCTCTTTTATATATATAGATAGAAGATTATTATTTCGTTGGCCCTACGGTGGCCAACTAGGATTGCTAGACTTCAAACGCCCTTGAGAAATTTATGGAGAACTCTCAGGTTTTGCTGACAATGTATTCCTTCACCGTTAAAGCAAGTGAAATTTAATAGCTGAAATGAAACACTTGATAATATTACGTTTTTCACTCACACTCGCATCGCATCTCTTTATTGTTTCGACGGCCGATTGGCGCAGCGGGCAGCGACCCTGCTTTCTGAGTCCGAGGCTGTGGGTTGACGATGGAAACGTCTGTGTGATTAACATGAATGTTTTGTTCTTGGTGTTTGTCCTGTATATTATAAGTATTTATGTATATTATTCATAAGAATATTGATCAGTCATCTTAGTACTCATAACACAAGCTACGCTTACTTTGGGGCTAGATGGCGATGTGTGTTTTGTCGTAGTATATAAATAAATTGTATTATTTACTACGATTACAGAAATGCTTGCGAAACGAAAGAAGAGATGATGGCGCCATTTTGGGCTAACAGCACTAGAGGTGAAATGCTGGCGCTTTTAAACATGTACCCCTTCGAGCAGTACATCCACTCCGAGACCTGCGTGCACAAACACAAACAGATGTACTGCAGGGAGGGCTGCAGGTAAGGGATTTGCCTTTATTTATTTAGCCTGGGTGGATCGCTAGCGATCCACCCAGGCTACGGCACGGGTGAAATGTAGATAGGTACTAATGTGGGGCAGTAATTTTTTTTTAAATCTAATTATTTAAGGGACTTTTATTGGTTACCTATATGTCAGCCCCATCGTTACACACAATATGAATCCTAAATACACATAAATCTTAAACTACATAGGGCGGTTGGGAGTGAATAATAATAGATAAAATTCCGTAAAATCTTGTAAGATTAAAGCAGCATTTGCGATATAACAACAAATCTTTGAATTTCTTTGATTTTCTATACTTATCATGTATTATATACAGGTTACATAAAGGTTATATAACGGTTTTTATGGAGTAAAAACCTTCCTATTTAATTACTCTGTCTACTTATGGCTGAAAACTGCATTAAAATCCGTTGCCTAGTTAAAAAGATCAAAGCGTACAAAGCAGCAGGAGCGTCTTTATTTTATGTCTAAACTATAAAGATACTCTATCTTTGTACCCAACTTCAAAGTTAGAGATTGGGGTAGAGTACAAAAGGCGACCTTATCGCTTAGTAGCGATCACTGCCCGGCTATAGGATAGTATCAGGATAAGATATCCTTGACAAATAAGTGGGGAAAATTATTGTAAACCTACATTCAAATAAACGACATACAAATACATTAAAAAAAAACATAAAGGAAAATAAATTTATTTTCTTTTTAGTTGTTACCTTAAATTCTATTACCTAGTATAGATTTATATAGACCATTTTTAATATCAGATGCGAACAGCAGTTCCGACTCCACCGCCTGCTAGCCTACGATCCCCGCAACGAGTGTCGCGGCATATTCGCCGACTGGTTCAAGTTCCCCGCATGCTGCGTCTGCAAATGCTACGACGTGCCGCTAGAGTTCCGCGCGCGGTCCCCCCGGATCCTCCACCCGCAGTACGACGACGAAGTGAAGAGGTTGATATATGAGGACGTGGCTAGAGACTGGTATACCATGTCGTATGACGAAGATGAAGATGACGATTTGTTCTGATGGTTGGGGGTAGTCCTCAAATATTAACAAACTAGACTTTTCTTCTTGTGTCCTACGTTATGGGAAGTCGGCACAACTTGTCTCTTTGCCAATTTTAAAGAGAGACTAACGGTTTTCGTTTTGGCATATTTTGTTCTGTTTCACTTCACGCTAGATTGACTGTACTTAAACAAATGACATCTTAAATTTTGTTACACCACTGTGACACCTCGAAATACCAACTATTAAGTAAAATAACTATATTGGATAGTATTTTTAGTTGGTTTGTAACCTTTAAGTCCTTCAAATTTTAGTTTTTTGGACACTCGTATTTACTTTTTGGTCGCGTTAAGCTTACGGCGCCAAAATGGCGTGAATCAATTGGAGACCAAACCCAAGTGACAGGAGCCAAGGTCCAATGTTGAGTCGAAACCATAGGGGTTATAAAAGTTAATACAATCTGCTATATTTGCAGCAAAAAGTTCCACTTTTTTTGATGATGAAAGGTAGTAGAAATTAATTCAGTAAGATGTTAATTAAAGTCTTATGAAATAATGAATGAATGAATATACTTTTATTGCACACCACAAAAAGTACATAAAAAAAGAAAAGTATATCAAAACAACATAGAAAGGCGGTCTTATAAGGGGGATACGTCCACTACGAAAAGCCATAAATCAAAAGAAGAAGAAGAAGGGGGAATACGTACGTAAAATTAGTAGATTAAAAAAAACGTACCAACCTATGGGGTGGAAATAATAGAGTTGTCCGACATTATGGTCTTGCTCTCATTGGCAAGTCGACCGTTAGCACGATTATCGTGGTAAACTATCAAAATATACGATGTATCATAATAAAACGATCCATATTTGGGTTGCCTTCATTTACAATAGTAATAATTATTATTCTTACTGTTATCTATCCCGAAATTAACCCCACCATAGATAATTATTTATTTTAACAGTAATTTGTTATATTTGACTAATGTTATTAAGTCTTACGGTGGTTTTGTTTACGTTGGTTCTTTTTTTTTAATTAGTAAATATAGAAATATAGAATGAAATTAGAGATAGGTTCTTTATATTAAATAGTTATTTATCTATAGCACGGTACATTAAAACTAATTTACTACATAAACAAAGATAGATAGAACTGTTATGCATCTCTATTTATTACCTAGGTAAGTTTAATAAGGTACTAATGATTATGTTTAAGGCTAGTGAAATTGTAAATTAATTGTAAATGAAAATATACTTTAGTGGAAATGTTATTATAAAACTATTATAATTGATGCAAAATTTTATTAAAGTTCTGTCGTTATTTTCCTGAGTTTCATTTACTTACTATTCTTTACTGCATGTACCTAGCAATAACAAGAAGTTTTAAAGTAGGTTATAAGGGATTGCTAAACATAGTGAAAATTACTCCATTCATTTCCGAGATGAAGATTAAAGTGTCTATCGATGCACATAGGAATAGGCGTTGGTCAAAATATTTTCGTCAGTTGTAAACAATACAACTCAACACACTTCCGAGAACTGCCTGTCAAAATATACCAACTGGTAAATCCAGTGATCAGCGCGTTCAAACAAACAAATTATTGAAATAATTATATATTATTATCATTGAACGCTTAATAAGTGACTGATAGACCTACATGAATAAAGAATTTTTGAATTTGAATTTGATATACATAAGCAGATTGGTAGGGCTTAGGTGTGAGCTACTACCGGGGTCCACAGGTGGCGAATAGTGGAAAAGCCGTAAGATATTACGGTTAGCTGCTTCGGTAGTCCCCGACCACACACCGGCGGGGTTAGAGGGTGTAGCTGACAGCCCTTAGGAAAGGTTCCTCAATAAAATACTACAAAGACCCAATGAAAACCCTGTGGCATGGCGAGTCAATGCCGCCAGTAAATAAGCATTATATTCCTTCCTCCAACTGTGGGCAGCTGCGCAGGTGGTAGACTGAGTGAGTGGGAGCTAGGTAAGCCTGTACAGTCACAAGTCATATTGTTGTTGTATGAATCCCAGATTCAGAAGGCAGCAAGCAGCGATGTGGAAGGCCACGGAAAACCACCACATTATCATTCCCAGGAAAAATCAAGCAGATATGGATAGATATACGTAGAAAGAATAAGGATTTATAATATTATTTCAAACTGCAGTCAGCATCATTTCCTCTTGTAATTCTTTCATCGTACATAAAAAAACTAGAATCCAAATATGTACAGGCCAGTAAAAGTCAATTGTAATTTGTCATGTTCTTCTGTCTGTGGTTGTGCTTGCCCTTGTCAGTTGTCATATTATGTCAAAATGTCTATGGGCAAACTTACAGTCAACAACTAACAAGACGCTGCGAATTTTAACGTAAAATTACTTTGTTTAATTATTTCCTATAAATTCGTAAAAATATAACTGTTAAAATCAGTTGCAATTAGTTTTAATTTACGCATTACATTAGTACTTAATGTTTTCTATATAGTAGCAAACTAACGTCTCGGTACATCATGAGCGGCAGGGTGAAAAAGGCCGCGGCGCCAAAGAAGAAAGCCAATGGCTACAAAATGCCTGCTCCCATACCACTTGGAGAGGTTTTAACAGATACAATTTTCAAGAAGAAGTGGCGCATAGGACCTTCTATAGGCGTCGGCGGCTTTGGTGAAATATACTCGGCGTGCGATCACAATAGTTCGCCTAAAAAGGGAGGGAGTTACCCATATGTGATAAAAATTGTGAGTATACAATATTTCTTAACACCAAAGCAACACGAAAAGTTTAGAAATTTGAAGCAAATGTGGGACCATTGATCTATGACGCTGAGTTTCTATGTTATTGAGTTAATACTCGTTTAATATTATTGTTTCAACGAATATTACAAAATATACGCATAATGTAGTATAATTCTATCCACATATTATCTTTAATTCCATTATAGACCACTTTTAGAGACCCTGAATCCAACAATGTGTAATATATTGGTCCATACTCCATACCCAGTATTTAAAAAAAACTTATTAGTAAGTATTTGGCCATATTTGGTCATGTTCCTAATGCATTGTTAGTTAAGTTTAAACTGCATTGGTTTGAGCATTTTAATACATAAAGGTAAATCAAAGGTAAAGCAATGTTTAAAAATTTTTTTCAAGACTTACTAGAAATATGTAAGATAACTAGCGGACCCCAGCGCCATCTGTCGGGCTGATTTGTGAATCTAAACCATCCAGGGTTCCACCCAAACGCATACCAAAAAATTCATTCAAATCGGTCCAGCCATTTAAGACTGGAGTTCAGTGACATACACACGCACACAAGAAATATATATATGAATATAAAGATAAACATAATTCATATCTATATATCCAAAATGCATACAAACAGCAAGGAAAAAAATAAACTAAAAACAAATTAAAAATTTATAACAACAGATAATAATTTATAGGAACAGATTATACTTCCTACACAGAATTTCAAAAAAACCTCTGAAAATTGAGATCATTTTATAAACCTCTGTTCTTTAAAATATGAGATTCCATATTTTTAAAAAATCACAATAAATCACAAGCAACATCTACAAGTACTATAAAAAACGCTATCATAATTTACTCTTTACTAGATAGCATGTCATTGGTCTTGTATGCATCTGCATCTGTCTTGCTAACCTTAGCAACCTGGGGTTTACCTATTACGTTCCTGGAAAAGCACAAGTGACAACAAACCCCTGTTTAGGTTGCTATACAGACCTAGATTCCTAAAAGAAATGAAGAAATAAATAGCAGAAAAATAAGTCTACGCAACACCTGACGCAGAAATATAATGTGGCCTAGGATATAAGTGTTAATGTAAGGTCACTTGTATAATATAGAGATTATATTTATATTAATATAATTTATAATATTAATAGTGTGCAAATTGTGCTATTTATCGTCTGTGATACTTACAACGTACTTACCTACTAATCAAAGCTTTGTTAGTCTAATAACACTTTAGTAGGAAGTACTTATGTTTTATCAATAGCACAAATGCACTAATAGCAGTAATGTGGATTGGTTGATATTTGACTACTGGTTGATATATTAACATTAACTGCCTTTTTAAATACTAGCTGATACACATGGTTCCACCCGTCTTAGTTACTAATAGTTGTAACATAAAGTTATTATTTGCCATGCAGGTAACATACAGGCTTACTACATAGACACATTGCATACAATCAAATAATATACCGTAAAGGAAAAGGCTAATCTACTTAAAATTGTTTTATGAATGTGTTTTTGTAAGGATTAATGTTTCATGTCCAAAAATAGCAACTAAAAATCGCTTTTCCATTTTTTTTAAATCTTTTTTGTGACATTTTTTTATTTAATCGACTAATGTTCAATATTTCTGCATAACTTAGTATTTCTTTATGACTTGCAATTTAGTCAGTTCTTATGGATAAAACAGATTGCGAATGTTTTTTTCTTCTGACTTTATTCACAAATAACATTATTTCAGGCTTAAATCTTAAAGTGAATGTTAATGGTACACATGCAAATCTTTTTATTACATTTCATTACTTAATGAAATACAAATAATATTTATGGAACTCAAGTTGCTCAGACATTGATACTGGTAATGTATTCCATTCAATGATACTGTATACGGATGGTACCATATTAGTGTTTAAGAGGATAGTTAGCTAAGTTTATGCTTACTTCAAGTTTCTTTGAACTATTTTACTCATTGTAAATGCTATGCTTTGGTTGTAGCTCTGTTCTCCCTGAATAGGGCCCCATACAATATTTTTTTTTTTAATTGAATTGAATGAAACATTAGTTTTTATGAGCCTGAGCTTGAATTATTGTGTTACCATTTTGCTTGAAAGGACTACACTAATAATAAGTGCTATATCGCATTACACAACAACTAGGGCAGCAGCAGTGTGTTTTCATGCATGCATAAAAGCAATGCCTACCCTAAGGTTTTACAACTCATATTGAAGAGCGGTATAGTTAGATAAGCGAGGTCATTATTACGAAATAGCTGTTTTATAATCCTTTCAAAGTCTTCTGCATTTTTTTTTCAAGCATCCCGTAGTAACAATTTCTTTGGGAGTTGGCAGGCATTCAATTCAGGTATTATAAAATTTGTAAGTTTTTGTCAAAAAAAATCGGTTGTAGTCTTTAAAAAGAACTTAACTTTCATTTATTTGGGACAGAAAACAATCACATATTATAACAATAACTCTTAAATCTAAACAAAAAAATGGGGTTAATATATATAATAATATTGTAAGAAGCAAAAGGCGATACGACGCAGACATAAGTAACACTTACTATGACAGTTTCACTTGTAATAATTACATTTTCATTTCAGTTTAGCTTTCTTTTAGTAAAAAAGTGGCGAAAGTTGGTCCAGTACTTTTGAAGCCTATTTGATACAAACAAACAAAGAAATCTTTCCTCTTTATAACATATTAGTATATAGGTAATATATTAATACGTGAAATTTCGCACAGTTATACTTTATGTAGAGGAGTGCAGAATGCTAATATATTTTTTATTCATAATAAATAAAAAAAAAAGTCGTATTTATTTAATGCAATCAATTAAAAAATATTACACACACTACCGCTTATTTGACACACACAGTCTCTGTTTAAATCATTTTTTGTATCATAATTTGTTTGAAAAAAATAGGCAAATTGTCATCAGTGTCAGTGTGTAATGTTGCCAGAAAAACCTATGTCCTTATTTTGTGGGTGAAAATAAATCTTGTATATTTTGAATATTGTGTGCAGTAATGTTCTGCTGTACATAACTGCACACAATATTCATGTTCTGCTGTACATAACTGCACACAATATTCAATAACTTCTTTCACAAGCAGAAGAAGAAGAAGATTCTTCTTCTGTTTATACCTATCCTGGTCCAACACCCTGTGTTCACAGCACAGGGTGTGCTGGGAAATCATGCAGCTGAAAATAATGAAGATTCCTTGTCCATAGGAGCCACACGAGAATGGACCGCTTTTTGTGGAGGTGCACTTCTATATTAGGAACTCTAACAGAGCTGATAGTAAGTAACTTGTAACTCATTATATCAAAGTGACAAGGGGCATCCCCGAACCTTTTTTTTTATTCCTATACAAGCCCTTTGCTGCGAACTCTCTTGGTTGTTAGTGATGATGCAGTAGCTGGCTAACCCGCTTTGGGTATGGAACCTCTATAAGTTTACGCGGCATCGTACCGGATTCCTTAATTCATCATATTAACTCATTACCGGCCCACTACAGGGCACGGGTCTCCTCCCACAATTAGAAGGGGTTAAAGCCGTAGTCCACCATCCCATTACGGATTGGTGGACTCCAAACGCCTTTGAGAAAATTATAGAGAACTCACAGGCGTGCAGGTTCCCTCACGATGTTTAACTTCACCATTGAAGCAAGTGTTATTTTTGACTGTTTAAAATGCTTAATTAATTACTTGTAAATCACTTGCTAAATTCGTATTTGTGCCACTGGAGATGAAGGAGCTTTTTTTCAGGCCCACTATTTTTAAATATTTTTCAATAATCTTTATTTATTCGGGCTGTCCTGGAACACGACCCCCTGTGTCCTGCTATTTGAGGCGTAGGTGCCTTTCATTAGTTTGACGGCCAATTCCGACTGCTTTCTGAGTCCAAGGCCGTGGGTTCGGTTCCCACAACTGCTTAATGTTTGTGTGATGACCATGAATGTTTCTCACTGGCTGTGTATTTATCTGTTTCGGGCTAACCTGCTAGGACTATCGCGGTTGTATTAAACCGATATGATTAGCACCGTTCCTTTATGTTTCAGTGGAAAAGTTTATGAAAGACAGGAAGCTGTCCACACTCGGCATGCCACTGTTCTACGGGCACGGCTCACACGAGTACAAAGGGGAAAAGTACAGATACCTGGTGCTGGAGCGCTACGGACAGAACATATGGAGCTTGTTCGTACAGAACGGACGGACTATCCCTGTGCACACAGTGTTCCTGTTGGGACTGCAAATGGTGAGTAAAGTCTGTTCAATTTCATAGTGTCGGTACACCGGCAGATGAATTAGGCATTTTACATTTATGTTGCTTATGTGTTTTTCTATTTTATTCTTGCGGTATTATAATTGATACGAATGTAAATAGTGAAGACAAGTTAAAGGAAAATTTGAATGAAAAATATGAGTATGTGTTGAGATGTATAGAGTGTTGGGTTGATTATGTCCGGTACCTATTTATGATTAAGGATTCAACGTCATTACGTACTCAATCTATACTAAAGTATCGATACCTAGTGTAGTGTTTGTATCTATTAAATAGATACACGTACGATAGAATAGTTACTATCACCGTCAAACTAGTCACTATCAGCAAATAATCACAATATGTATTTGATTAAATTAGGAAAAAAGATAAGAAAAACATTTATTTTTACGATTTTTTTTAAATTATTTTATGCATTAAACATTGTTTGACGTATGTGTCTATAGTTTTTAATATACTTTTAAGTAGTAAACTTTGACGTACGTATTTATCAAATGACAAATGAAAGAAATAACCAGTCTTTTCTTCTAATATCACACAAAATATCTAGTAATAAAACAGTTCTTTTTTTGTTGTTTATTATTTATTGTGATTAGGTAAACACAAAACGGGTAATAACTAAAAGTAGATCTAAATACAAGTAATAACAAGTTTTGTTACACATAGTAGAGTTCTACATAATGTTCTCAAAGGTATGTGGTGTCCACCAGTCAGCACTGGGCCAGCGTGGAGGACTACGGCATTAACACCTTCTCATTGTAAATAAATAAATAAATAAATATACTGCGACAATACACACATCGCCATCTAGCCCCAAAGTAAGCGTAGCTTGTGTTATGGGTACTAAGATGACTGATGAATATTTTTATGAATAATATACATAAATAATAGCAATATACATATAAACACCCAGACACTGACAAACATTCATGCTCATCACACAAACATTTTCCAGTAGTGGGAATCGAACCCACGGCCTTGGACTCAGAAAGCAGGGTCGCTGCAAACTGCGCCAATCGGACGTCATAGTAATGGGATAGTAATGGGATGATATGATGATGATGATTATTTATCAATTAAATAAAACTACATCTGCTCATGAGGTGTTACAAATTAATGAACAAAATATAGCAATTAGAAATTACAGATTAACTAACAAAAAATAGCAAACAAACGAAAGAATTGTTCAGTTCAAAACAAGTCATTATTCGAATAAAACGTTTTTATGCTCGAGTGAAATCTCGTTATACTCGTGTGATCTCGCCCTTTTCCGATATCGATCACTAAACATTCCCTAATCGCCCCGCAGCTGTACGTGCTGGAGTACGTGCACGGGCGCGGCTACGTGCACGCGGACATCAAGGGCGCCAACATCCTGCTGGGCCTCAAAAAGGGCACGGAGCAGCAGGCCTACTTAGTGGACTTCGGCCTCGCCTCGCGCCTCAACGACAAGGAGTTCAAGCCCGAACCCAAGAGCGCGCACAATGGCACCATCGAGTACACCAGCCGGGATGCACATTTAGGAGGTGACTTTTTTTTCTCGAAATCAAAAATTCTTTATCCATGTAGACCTTTCGCGGGCACTTGTGAAGCTTTCATAAATATATGTTTACATAATTTTCACGATGACTATTTTGAAAAAGTGCCCAAAATTGTTCTGAAGTAGGTATCCACACAAAAAATACCTAAATTCCATGTTATATTTAAAAAAAATAATTCTCGCGAACATTGGATAGAAGCAGGCGTTACTTTGCGGAATTCCATGATATCTTAATTTGCGGAATAGCACTCCGCGAAAAGCAGGAGAATCTGTATAGTGTAATTTATAATTTCTAACAATCCTTATACTCCACACGAAACAGATGACAATGTAGGGTACATTGTTATGTACGCACGTTTCGCGCCGAAACCAGAGCATTTTAAAGAGATGTCGACTTAAAATGAATAATTGCTAAATAAAGTAAAAATTCCCGCGAAAACGCTCTTCGGGTGTCATGGCAAATTAGAGTAGTAAGTTGAGAATATATGTCTGAACAACATTCTGAGGTCAAACGTTCGAAATTCTTCAAAAAAGCGCCGCTTTATGTGTCTTTAGTTATACCCACGCCCTTTTGACCGGCGGGGTGATTACGTATTTCAAGACAGGCTTTCGACAGACATAAACCTTGCAAGCTTTGCTGCCAAACGTCACTTTTGTATTTACAATATAAACACAAAAATGAAATTTGCAGCCTGTTGTAAGATACGTAATCATCCTGCGGAACATAGCATTGCAACAATGCAGTCTAGCGTCAGAAATTAAATGAAATTTATTCGCTGAACATGAGCTTTCATAGGATATTATTATAAAAAAAACATTCCTTCACATTCTACTAGTAAGCATGCGAAATTTTAAGTGCACGACCAGAACAATAATTCATTATATGTGCAAAATTTTGTTGAGCAAGCATTGAAAAGTAATTAAATTATACAGGTATTGTATAATTTAAAACGTTGTATTGATATTCGGATATTGTAAAGAACCATTTTGTACACAACAAATTCGCCAGATTTTTCTTAAACAAACGCCTAAATTGAATTGTTACACTTGCATCTAATTTATTGTAGATTTTAACGTACATAGTCAAAAGGGGGATTTTGCGGTTTGTCTTTATAAGCATGGCGAGCTCTGTCACCAAAACCTCTACCTCTACTTAAAATGGCTTACATGTCTCCACCCATAATGTGTGGTCCCCTCCCAGTGCCAACGATGCGCGGAGACCTGGAGATCCTGGCCTACAACATGCTGCAGTGGCTCGTGAGCGAGCTGCCCTGGGAGAAGAGCATGAGCCAGCCCAAGGCGGTGCAGGACATGAAAGAGGCGTTCATGAAGAACGTGCGGAAGGAGATCACCAAACTGTCCAGCAGTGTGCCCGGTGAGTAAGCCCGTGGGATTCTTTAGCTACTTAACGACGGCCAAGGCAATGCCCAAGTGAGTAACGCCATTCCCCAATCGATTTTTATTAGGCAACTCATATAACCTAACTTGTCTATGGTTCTTGTCACCAAGTGTGTTTTGTGTTTGTATTATCTTGACGTCTCTCTACTTGACGTTTCAAAAGTGCAAACAAAACTTCAATAGAAAATAAATCATGTTCACCACACAAACATTTTCAAGTTGTGGGAGTCTAACCTACAGCCTTGGACTCAAAAATTTCTTAACATTGTCTTTTTACTTTTTTGCAGAAGCCCTCATAAAATTTTTCGAGTACATAAACACTCTGAAACCCAAGGACAGTATAAACTACACGAAATGCAAACAAATATTGGAAGGCTATCTGAAATCACAAGGAGTGCCGACCAACAGCAAGCTGGAGTTCACGAACAGTAAGCGGAAGGCAAACAAATCGGTGAACGAAAACGTGGACGACAGTTGTACCGATAAAACCAATGGAAAGGTAAATAACCGACCTTCACAGTAATTAGTTTTATTGTAAAAGTAACCTATAAATGAAAATTTAAATCAATAAATATACTACGACAATACACACATCGCCATCTAGCCCCAAAGTAAGCGTAGCTTGTGTTATGGGTACTAAGTGGACTGATAAATAATTTAATGAATAATATACATAAACACTTATAAAATAATTAATGTTTATCACACAAACATTTTCCAGTTGGAATCGAACCCACGGCCTTGGACTCAGAAAGCAGGGTTGCTGCACTGCGCCAATAGGCCGTTTATATAAAAGAAAAGCGGGGATGGGATAGCTCAGTGGGAATGACGCACCTCTAACATTCAAAACTTATTTGAGTTTTAAGCAATTGAAATATCACTTGCTTTAACGGTGAAGCAAAACATCGTGAGGACACCTGCATACCTGAGAGTTCTACATAAAGTTCTCAAAGGTATGTGAAGTCCACCAATCCACACTGGGCCAGCATGGTGGACTACGGCCTTAACCCATTTCATTGTGTGAGAAAACCTGTGCCCAGAAATGGCCCAGTAATGTGTTGATATGATGATGACGTTGCTAATATAACAGTATTGCCAAACAGGTACTCAAAAAGAATTCAACCAAAGAAAATGCCGCTGTCAAAGAGACGAGGCGAGGCAGGAAGCCGAGGACGGTGGTCGCGGACGAGAACAGCGAGAACGAGGAGCCGGCGGCGAAGCACCCGGACACCCCCGCCAAGAAAGGCAGGAAACCGAAGGCTGTAGTTACACAACAGAGCAGTGAGGAAGAACAAAGCACAGGTCAGACCTATTTTGCCATCGTACCTCTACAGGTTAGCCCTGTAATCTCTCCACCACGGCTAGCATGGGCAGGAGATAATTATATCCCCGGGGAAAGAATAAAATTAATCTTCTCCCACAGCTTTATCAGATCCAAGAGCCAGTGCTCTGGGGATCTGATTGGCGCACAAGTGGAAATAATATCCAAATAATTATTTCTTATCCTGTATGTTATACGTTTAATAAAGTGTTTCTTCTTTTTTTTGAGTATGTGCAGAATCTTTGTATGTGTAGGTAATCGTGAGGGTACAATAAAGTCTAACTTAGTAAGTAATTCCGGGCTAGACTTCAGACTTTATTTTAAATGCTTTATTTATAAGCAATCGTAATAAGCTCATTGAAATGTTGTATTTCGTAACAATTTTTTTTATCTCAGGCAAAGGAGACATTGTCCGAAAAGTTCCAGTAAGAGCCTCAAAAAGGAAATCATCCGAACCGACGGTGCTTGTTAAAGTTAAAAAGACAAAAATGGCGCCGAAAGCGACGCCCCCGGTCAAAAAGAATCACGCTAATACGGCCACGCAGACTTCTGCTGAGAAATTGAAACGAAGCCCAAGACAGGTTTGTACTTAGAGACGAAAAAATTCTGTGTTTTATGTTATTAAGATGTAAGCTAAATGTGACAACTGGTATTTCAGGTATCATTTGACAGTCCGATCAGTGAAATCATAGGTGAAGAGACAAAGAACGGCAAAAATAAATCGGCGAATTCCAGTGCCGACATCTTCGAGGACTCTTTCGTGATCGAGGATAAGAAGGTGAAGCCAAAGAGGAAACTGTTGTCGAAGCAGGAAGTGACGGTCAAGAGGGTAGTTAGCAAAAAAGTGACCACCGCCAAAGCGAAAGCCAAATCATGGAAGGATTCTTCAGCCATTATCAATGGACGGTCGCCACCTAAATAGTGAACTGTGCCATATTTTTTATGCTACAATCAGACGGACAATATATATCGCCAATAATATCGTGATACGGTAACAATATATTTTTATTATTCTCCTAAAGTAATTTTTTTCTTACCTGTCTTATAATATAAACAATCTTTTCTTTACTGTTTAACTTAATAAATGAATATACTTTTATTTGCACACCACTTTATTGTATCATTTTATTGCACATAAAAAAAAAAAAGAAAAGTATAACAAAACTTTTTATGGGTTTTTAAATGATTAAAAAAATAATAAAAACACAAATAAAAACGCATAAAGGAAATCTCTTTTTATTTACTTTATAACACTTGTTTACTTTTAAATCACACTTTACAAAAAAAATGAAAAGTTTGTTATGTTATAGGACAAGTTAAAAGTTAAAAAAATGGCGCAAACAGGGTTAAATTATAATACAGAGAGCTCTCGGCCTGTAGTTTTTTACATTAATACTGACAACTTTTGCTATAGGACTTTCGAAAATCAATACTTTACATAAATACTCTGTTAATACTCTGTTAATACTCTGTTTCTGTTGTGTTCTTTTTTATGTTACTACTCTGTAATGTAACATCGGCAACAGCTCGCGAACCACGACGGTATTGTGCGGTCACATACCCGAATAAGCGACGTTGTCGAATCGCATGTATTTGTATTCGTTTTCACAGTGTAATGTCACTTAACAAAAACAACATGTTTTTTACGACATAAATTACACTGAATTTTGAAAAGACTCATAACAAAAGTTGTTATTTTTTATTTTAAGAACTACAAGTCCAACTGGAAGGCTTTCTGGAATTTTTATTTAACCCTGTATAGTGAAATATCGCTCGCTGATCAATCACCTTCAGTAGTATAATAGAGCATTATACTACATAGAGTTCCTAGAGCATAGTTTATGCTCTAGGAACTAGGGTAAGTCTATCTTAGTCTGTTTTTATAGTTTCGGATACGAATATTTACATTTAGGTAATAGTTTAGGTAAATAAGTAGGTATATATCTTTCAGATACAGCCCTAATGTCACGTGCAAAAATAAATCATATGACTCCTGTCACATTAGGTACTCGTCGCGTAGCGTAGGTACTATGCGCGTGTCGGTCTTTTAGCTTCAATAAGATAAAGCTTCAATAAAATAACCATAAGTAATTACTTAGAATGTTTTGAATACTTTTGTATGGAAAAATCAATATGCCTCTTGATTGAATATTTTACAGAGTGATTCCTTATGAAATATACTTATGCATCCTTCAACATTATTTCTTCATTCGGCTACACGTTGTATATTGCTGTCTTTTTAGTATTTAACTCGACTTCCACGAATATTTCAAGACCTAAATTAGCCAAATCGCTCCATAACTTTTAAAGTTTTAGTGACACTAAAGGACAGGGTTTTTTATATATATCGATGGATTAGTCAATCATTAATTTCAAACTAATAAAGATACTTTCAAATATAACATTAATCTAGGTGGGTTTTAATTACAAAGAAACAATACCGTTTTTGAAATTGCGTAGGATTCGTTTCTTCAGGATTTTTTATTGACTGTATCACGAATATTGCGATCTTTACTGAACGTCTGAACCTGACCATAAATACTTTAAATGTTAACAATAAAAGACCTCTAATAAACAAACGCTTCTTAAAGTAAATCTAGTGATGGGTCTTTGCCACTACATCAATCAGTTTCACTGGACAATAATCTTCTGTGGAACTGTTGCAGTAGCCATTAATGATTATTACGTACGTGCCGACTTTCCATATGTTATGAGCGCTCGATAGCGTTCTCCTATTTTAAGTTATCTCGTTATCCTATTTTAAATCTAAACTTAAAACAAGGCATATTTTTCAATGGTGTTTTATAGTTTTAAGACTGCATTAGATAACTCCTCTCTGCTCTAAATAGTTGTGTCAACTCAACAAGTGATTCTACGTGTCACTGCAGAAGCCTTTACGCTCTTAGTTGGACAGGAAAGGAGGACAATTGTCCAATATGTCAGGCTCGGCATTTTATCCACACAGCAAATTAATATAATATTTAAAGTAGGCTAAGACTTTAAGAAGCGTTTCAGTATTTTCCAAAGACTAAAGGAAAAAGATGGACAGAAAGCAAAGCTCCAAATAAGTAACAGCATAGATAAGTTCTAAATTACTCTAATTAATATCAAACATTAAATGAGAGGAAGTCCGACATCGAATAAGAAGATTTTGTACACACATCCAACGAAGTAACTGATTCGTAAAGCTGGAACTTTACCATTGTGAAGTGCATACAGCTAATAGGAAGTCGTTGTTACTGTTTTATAAGTAACATGTCACGCAAGAAAAAATATGTTTTACGTTCCGTCTATGTGCTTGGCTAATAAAAGGTTGGTTTTTTGGAAACTCATTGCCATTTCTTAAGAGTTAATAAAAGTAGAACAAAATCGAACATGAAACGAATAATACTAATAATATAGCTGAAGAGTTTGGTTTTTAAACCGAACTCAGCGAAAGGGTATTTAACATCTTGCTACTATACTTAGGAATCGGGTAATGACCGGCCTATTCTAATAATTAAAATAATTTTCTTATCAGGAGTTTCACACAGAAAAACAGAAATATAACAATAATGCTTATAATAAATACTAATGGGTTCTTATTATTATTCTTCCGTCTATCTTTTTCCTTTAATCTGTACAATTCCACATGCCATAATCAATGTTACCCACCAAATAAAATATTGTGATCTATCTACACTCCAAACCGTACAATTATTATTCATAGAGTTTCGGAAATAAATCGGCTGTTTCAAATGAAAACCTGGTATGTGGCAATTGTGTAAATAATCTTAAATTTTTTACTTGCTAAATCAGTGTAACACACCTATAATTTTGTACTTAAACGTATTTATATCGTGTCAAGGTTTTAGACACATTTTATCTTTACTTCACTTGCCAGTTTTTCCTTTGGCGCAGTCGTAAGGTAAAGAACCTAAATCCCATGGAGGATTATTGCTGATCAGCAGCAAATTATGTGTATATTTAATTAATTAATTGTACTTATTGCATTTTTAAATCGGTAAGTATCTTTCTGTATTTATGGTTTACGTCAACTTTTTTTAACAAATATAAAATTTTCTTTTTTTCAGTTTTTCTTCTAATGTCAGAACCTTTTTTATTGACTTAAAACTAATAATAATTATGTATTCAATTATAGTTCTGTATGTAAGCTGTCTGTGTTGCTCTCGTAAATAAACATTCTATTATATTCCATTCATAAAGTCAAAGTTATAGTTATTTTTAGCGGATAAGTTTTTGAAACGGGGCGGAAGACCTAAGATGATTTTTTATACTTGTTAATCGATACTTACTTTTACGGCAACTTAGAACAGCTCCTTGATTACATGTCGTTTTAATTTGAAGCCTTTTGAATCACAGGAAATCGCGTCGCGTTTGGAAAGTGCGTCTCCGCACTTAAACTACCTAAGGTTATGTTAAAAGTTATATGATTGTATTGTTCAGTATTGCATTATTCTTGTTAGTTTCGTTTATCGACTAAAAGTAAAGTTTAAGTAATCCGCGCACCATATTGCAGTAAAATGGACGAATGTTATTTTTTTGAGGCAGGTAGGTATCTAAGTAAGTACTCAGTCTACGCAGGTAAGATACCTACTTCTTATCGGATCCGTCAAAACGAATAAAGGACAAAAAAACACTGACCTCTATTACTATGGTTTATATCAGATTGTCCCTTGTCGGCCGGAGAGAAAACAAAATATGGTGGTTTCCTCTTCTACGTTTGCATTTTATTTGTGTGATAATGGTGCGAATTCTCTTGTGTATAAATATTTAACCTAATCTAAATTGACAGCTGTCAATTACGCAATTATGCACGGGAAACGTGATGAATAGGAGAGCACTACTTTTACACCTGTTGATTTAGTTTACGTTAGAGATTTATTTTCGAAGGTTTTCGATGTGCGGGATCTTTCGTGATGATTCTAAGTGAGACTAGCGGATTGCTACAGAACTTTTGCAGTGGGTACATTACCCATAAATTTAGCTTTACTTTGTGTTTTCGTCGGTGTACGCCCATCTAGTTTTGAACAAGTGCTTGCTTTAAAAGAGCTCCCATCGTCATCATCTATGCTGGTAGTTTTAAAGGAGAATCTATCGTTTAAGGTTTATTTAAAGAACTAGACTCATTTTTTTCACGACTAAACTTGTCTTTTAATCCCAGAGACTAAAACCATAGTAAAATTTAAATACATTTACTTTTGAATCGATAGCCATAACTTTTTGAGCAGAACTCAGTCAATTATACTGATATCGAAATTATTCGATGGAAAAAATGGTGCCCTAACGTATAAATCCACATATATAGTATTTCTAACATAATGACTTTAATCAGAGTATTTTTTCGCAACATAAGTATTTTAAGTCCTTTAAAATTTACGACTGGGTCTTATTAAATGAACGCAATCCTACAGCCGGCCTCAACTACCTAAGATTTCGCAGGCTCAAGAATGGGTTAAAACCAGTCGGGCACACACCGGCCAATACACTGAATGATTTGTTAGTTATTATGAATAACATTCACGTTAGTTAACTGTTAATATGTATTGCATTTCAATTGAATCGTTTTTAAAATGAAGTGTGAATTTGCTCATGTTGATTTCAATGTTGTATTATTCTGTAAAATAAATGTATTTTAAAATGTTGTTTCTCTTAATTAGATATCTACCTCGCCAAATAAACACGTGCACACGTGCATTAGGTTATTTACCAGGGTACGCATACAGCGCGAAGATAGCATAAAATGGCAGACATCCTCCAAATAAGAGTTATTGATCAATTTTAGGTTAGACAGTGCTTATTCGCATGTATGGAATGCACTGATACGATGGTTATGCTAATACTATCTGAAGACAAGGACATCGAGATTTTTCTCCCGGAGAAAGTATATCAACAATTTTATCTCTTCCAACAGCTTAATCAACTGCGCATCCAAGCATTGGCGCACGTAAAATTTAAACGTGTTATAATAAACGGTGTTAAACTTCTCCTTTTCGCTGTCGCCTTGCTTTGGCAGGTGGACATTTAAATGTTATCCCTTGTCAGGGGACATAATTTGTGTTCCCTGCTTATTTCCCAAATAACATTTTTATTTATTTATTTCCAACTTACGACTAGTTTACAGGAATCTCCTCATGCACTAGCGTAGATACTGATGCCTACCTACACACTAAACTTTATCAGAGAAGCAAATGCACCACAAAGCAACCTTTGTGAGTTCAGTCAGAGTACAACAAAACATATCCGTTCTCTCAGCTATGTCGTTTAGGGTGCGAATCGCGCGTGCTAAAAAAATATAGATAATGGAAGGGCCAGGTATTCACTTATTCACTATAATACCCACAATGTTCAGGATGGCACTTGGATCTTTCATTAATTAACAGTATTATTGAAGCTAAATACCTAGTTTCTCATATTAAAGTATTCATTTTATAAAAGACATCATTAAAGCCCACCAACCTGCTTTAGAGCAGTGTTGTGGGTCGGTACTCTATAAACCTGACTTCCCAAGGAGTGAAATAAAACAACTAGACTGACTCTAATACTGTATATTAGGCTTCTCTATAATTCATATTACTTGTTACCTTCAAATGACTCTACTACCAGTTCGGAATGCTGTCTTCGGCAGAGAAGACCACTGGCAAGAAACTCTACCGTTGCTCTTTTATTCAATCAATTAAAACAACTTATAAACACAATTACAACATTGTCATATGTAATAACGCTAGGCCCTTTGATACAAGACATATAAGACAGGTCGAACATAACTACTATTATCACTTATAACATCAGGACTTTTGGAACAAGTTGTTTGTATAGAGCAACCTCTGCTACATAAACTGTCGGTATAAAGTTATGCTAGGGCTCCATATATGATACCTAAATAAACCAAAAGATGATATATACTTATCTGATGCAACATCAAGTACAACCATAGTAAGTACCAACAACTTTTAACAACTTATCTCAACACCATCACCAGTATATACGACTCTTGTTTTGCCACAACAATATTTCGTTAAGTATGTCGTTTCCATTATAAATCATATATTCCCAATTTGTAACGTTCTATCCACAATACTTTACTTAATCTTCTATTCTCCATTCATTAATTTTAAATCCGTCCTCACTTTTCTTTGCCGCCAATCTAACTTGTCAAACCCGCGTCCCCCGCCATAGATCCTATACTTTTATTTGACAGTCTACTAAAGTCCATTATTCTATTTTCAATACATTGTCAATGAGTATACAAACTATTATTTGTTGATATATTTAATATAATCATCGGGTTTATCATAGATAAAGTGCTGTAATTCCTTATTTCCTAACACGGCCATTCTGACAAGTACTTCGTTCTCGAAGTACATAGGGTTATTCTTTTTTAGGTATATGTTTTGTATCATAAGTCCTTAGGTACATAGAATATCCTAACAAGTACATAATCTTATGTACACCTCTATAACGTTAGTTTAAATGGTATATAAGCACAAATATCATCAAATCAGTTACATTCTGTATACACTTTTATCAATAAACTGTAAACAATATTCTATCAAAAGATAGGCATAATCAAAACATTTTATACAAAAGTGAAAGAGACCAAAAAAAAAAAATTTCATTAAAATTCCACACCGTTTTACATATTACAACAATATAATACTTCTAATAAAGTAAAATGATTAATTTTCAACAATGTAAATCAAAAATACTCATTTTCATTTATCTTGTACATTTTAACATGTACAATCACAATCCAAATATTTCCATCTCAATATAAATCTCAAACAATTTATCCTTTTGCCTCTAGTCCAACTTTATCAAAATATCCACACAGGTAATTGTATTTCCCATAAATTCTGTCATTAACATTGTTAGTCTCATTTAGTCACAGATGCAATCGGTACAGTCTAATAGTCAATCCAATATATACCAAAACACCAACACCCACTGGTGATATCAACAACATCATCACTCTCAAGTGATATCAATAACGTCATCACCCACTGGTGATATCAACAACATCATCACTCTCAAGTGATATCAATAACATCATCACCCACTGGTGATATCAACAACTTCATCACTCTCAAGTGATATCAATAACATCATCACCCACTGGTGACATTCATATTTTTTCCACTGTCCAAGTCAAGTAATATATAAGATAAATATAAGTAAATTAATATAAAAACGCTAAGATGGAATTATTTCTATTAGTTTACATCTTTTTTTTTTATCATCTCATCATAAAAGCCAAGGTTTATGTTTAATTGTTATTTCTATTATTCAAAGATTATTTCAATCTAAACATCAATTAAACCACCTGTTTAACAGAATATAATCTAATTATTTATAATGCAACTAATATATTTTCCTTTGCAGCAGCAACATTATTTTGTTTATACATAATTGTATTTTATTTATATCATTTTTAAGAACTTCTCTCAACATCATACTGAAAGATCTCTAACCTAACCTAACCCACAACATTTAAGCTGACTCCTAATACTTTTCTTCACACAACCCAACATATAAACTATTTCATTTAGTTATTCAGTAGTAATTTTCCCTATATGTATTGTTCTGATACATAATCATATTCTATTCTATTCTACCAACAATTTTTTTTTTTTTGTTTGTTTTGTTTTGTTTTGTTTTATGTGTATTCTTTTATATGTTCTGAATAATTTACATAATCTCTCCTATCTCGGCTTTCCTGACAAGTACTTCGATCTCGAAGTACATAGAAAAGTTCCTAAATAAATGTTAACAGCTCGGCTAACCTGACTAGTTGCTCAATATAAACTTGAAATCTTGTATGTAATAAATAAGAATCAAAAGAAAAATCTATTACACATTCCGTTCGGCTAACCTGACCAGTTAATTTATTTTGGCCTGGACAGACTAATAAAATGAAACTTAACACATATTCCATTTGGTTAACCTGACTAGTTAAATAAAACTTGAAATTTCAAATTTATCAAACTTATCACACATTCTGTTTGGCTAACTTGACTAGTTGGTTTATAACAAACAAAACAAATATAAATCAAATCTATTTGACTCCAAGTAAAAAAGAGCCACTAGGCCATACCAGTTTCAAATAATAAGTACTATCTTTGCAAAGTAGAAACAACAAAAATAAAAAAATAAAAATATCACATCAATTGGTTCTCCGGACCACATATCCTTATATAGAATTTCAACAAGCATGGTGCTTTGTCTCCAGAGTGTTTCTGTTTCAGCACATAGCAGCAAAAAGTTGAGGCATCATTAAAAACATCAAACTCTTTACTATGTCCACATTTGACGGGATGGTTCTAAAAAAAGTAAATCTGCATTAGAGAAAGGCATAAATTGGACATGAATAGGATCCAACTTCTGATGCTAAAAAAATATAGAGAAATGGAAGGGCCAGGTATTCACTTATTCACTATAATACCCACAATGTTCAGGATGGCACTTGGATCTTTCATTAATTAACAGTATTATTGAAGCTAAATACCTAGTTTCTCATATTAAAGTATTCATTTTATAAAAGACATCATTAAAGCCCACCAACCTGCTTTAGAGCAGTGTTGTGGGTCGGTACTCTATAAACCTGACTTCCCAAGGAGTGAAATAAAACAACTAGACTGACTCTAATACTGTATATTAGGCTTCTCTATAATTCATATTACTTGTTACCTTCAAATGACTCTACTACCAGTTCGGAATGCTGTCTTCGGCAGAGAAGACCACTGGCAAGAAACTCTACCGTTGCTCTTTTATTCAATCAATTAAAACAACTTATAAACACAATTACAACATTGTCATATGTAATAACGCTAGGCCCTTTGATACAAGACATATAAGACAGGTCGAACATAACTACTATTATCACTTATAACATCAGGACTTTTGGAACAAGTTGTTTGTATAGAGCAACCTCTGCTACATAAACTGTCGGTATAAAGTTATGCTAGGGCTCCATATATGATACCTAAATAAACCAAAAGATGATATATACTTATCTGATGCAACATCAAGTACAACCATAGTAAGTACCAACAACTTTTAACAACTTATCTCAACACCATCACCAGTATATACGACTCTTGTTTTGCCACAACAATATTTCGTTAAGTATGTCGTTTCCATTATAAATCATCTATTCCCAATTTGTAACGTTCTATCCACAATACTTTACTTAATCTTCTATTCTCCATTCATTAATTTTAAATCCGTCCTCACTTTTCTTTGCCGCCAATCTAACTTGTCAAACCCGCGTCCCCCGCCATAGATCCTATACTTTTATTTGACAGTCTACTAAAGTCCATTATTCTATTTTCAATACATTGTCAATGAGTATACAAACTATTATTTGTTGATATATTTAATATAATCATCGGGTTTATCATAGATAAAGTGCTGTAATTCCTTATTTCCTAACACGCGCGTCAGCAGCGCCTTGTTGAGCAAGTTGGTTCGTCCGCGCGGCACCGCCAGCAGGGGCGGCCGGCGCCTGCGCCACACGAACCGGTCGACATAAAGGTACGCATAATACCTACCAGGTTAATTAATACAACATATTCAAATCCAAAGCTTTCTTTATTTTATATTTACAATAAAATCGTAATATGAAAGTAAACAAAATGTAACGTACCAAAAAATTACATTTACAAATTCAATAACCGTAACATTGGCGCGTGCGGCGCCACAGCTTAGCGACCGTACAGTTTAAAAACTGACGCACCTGACCCACAGACCAACGCAGTCTGTAATCTAGTTGGTGCACAGAATACCGAGCATACGTATGCGTTAAACAATAAGGTCGAATTATTATAATTACCTTTACTATAACGTAACTATACATTCGCTGAACTGTGGCAATAGTATTCATAGCGAGCGCGACGCCCTCTCGCGGACATTACACGAGTTACAAAAGCTAAAATACATCTAATTTCCGTGACCAACGAACACTACCAATCGTGTAAGAATTTTGTACGTCTTATACTGCCGACCTGCAGTGTATTACCCACCGGTTTTCTGATTTTATTGAAATTAAATTAAAACCAATTAATAACCACCAACGCAAAGACGGCATATTATAACCTTGACCTGTAGAGTACCTTCGACTTTGCTTAGACTTAACTGTTTCTTAAGTCTCAGGAAAATTAAAATACTTATAATTAATAGTAGTTCAGTTAAAACTTTAAAAGCTGTTTTTTTTATCATCTTGAAGATTCAGAAATATCATGTTATCATAAAAACCAAGTAAAATACAAAATATATTTATTGTATAAACATTTGTGGAACAATGGCGGTTCACTTTACAGGACATCATACAGAAATCTGATGGAAAAATAGTTGATGAAAATGTAATATATATTAAAGTAAATAACCGAGTAGTAATACTCGATCAATTTGTCCGCGCCCTTTGCCAATGCTTTCATATTCCTTACATGATTGGTAATCTCAATGACCGGAGCTTATTCCACTATCATTAATACGTTTCTGGAGTGATGTTCAATAAGTATAGGCTCATTGTGATGCGGCGCCTTCCTTTTATCCCCTTCCCCCTAACCACAAATTTTATTTACCCCCGTTTTTGGCATCTTCACATAATAAGTTATAAAGAGTCCACTTGTCTATGGAGTAGAATAAAACGTTCAAATTAGACGAACATAACTGAACTTCGAAATTCAGCAGTTTGAATAAAATTTTAAATTCTGATTCTCATCCATAGGTGGACTCGTACAAGTTTGTATTACGCGAATGTGCCTTTCGTCGACAGATCGAAAGCGAATACGCGGTCAAGCAATCATTTGACTAAAACACAAAATAGTAGCACCATTTGTTAAAAAAATAGAATCGAGTTTTTATTCCAAACGCATCGGGACTCCACCTTACACCGCATTATTTAATTACCCATCATCAAAATCCTGCGAGTGAGTTCAACAGCTGAGAGGTATGAGAGCCATAATAAATAAAGTTAGTTAAAATAAATTTGTAATATTTATACTGTATTTTTGGCGCATTGATTATGACTCAGGGTGATATCATATCTGCCAATGTAATATTATATTTTAATCGTCTATTTTGTGCAATTTAGCACAGCATAAAATCTATGCGGTAAAAGTAGTTTTCTGAAGGATAAAATGCGAAACAATGCTAGATGTAATTTCACCCATTTTCACCCCACTGTTAAAGAATTTAGCTTGCTTATAAGTAGGCTTTCAGAATTCACTATCGGCTGCGACACACAAATTTCATCAACATATTCCCTCGCAATAGCATCAAAATTAACCTTTATGAGAGTCCGGAGTTCGACAGTATTTACTCTTTTTTTCATTTTTGATAATAAATTTATCACCTTAATATTACTCAAAGTTGCCACATGAATAACATGCAAGCCTTTAAGGCTATAGGGGCAAATCTAATAGGGGTGAAACCCCGTCCGATATATTTAATTAAATTATTTATTTATTTTAATCTAGCGCGGAATGCCGTTCAGATTTGCCCTTATGTCATTTTGTTAGTTGCTTTGAGTGCGTTACCACTGAAGAAGTATAACGAGCGAATACTTTTTGTTTGTTAAAAATCTTATTTGTTAAATACTCCCCATAGTGCCCATGCCGCTTAATTGAGTAAAAACGCGTGCGGGTGCGTTAACACTGATGCTTATACAAGCGAGGCTGAGCGTAATCTTGAAGTTAGATTTTTATTTTGAGAAGTTACGATGTATTTATCTTCTGCCCATCACCTTATGGGAGAAATCTTCGCTCCGGTCCGTAGTGGACGCACACTCCAGTTGCCATTCTACAATGAATGACAGTAGGATAACTTTAGCAACTGAATGGCCCGAATCACATAGCTATGCTATGAAAATGAAACCGGATTCTTTGTATCCCCAGTCAACAATGTGACCCATCCATAGTAACAATTATGAGTAAAATTTTGAAACGTGTACAAGTAAATCGCCAGCCTCTCCGGTCGCTCTGCAGGCATTCAACTAACCATGTTAACGTGAACTGTCCTAGACAATAGACATAACTTAGAAGTACTGCCATTTCAACGAATCACTTGTGGCATTTATTTTAATCCATTACAAGTTAAAACTTAGTTGCGAACTCACCTGATGGTTACGATGCAGTTTAAAAATTGAAGCGGATTAACCTGGAAGTCTTAACCAAAATATGTCACAATTGAGACCTATTAAGAAGTATCAAAATTTAAGTCACAAAACGCATATCCAGCGTAGTTAAGACTTCAATGCTGTCAAGTATCATTAAAATGGCCATACTGTATTAAAAACTTACTATTAAACATTATAAAAACCACTATTTTTACGCCGTTACAGGAACATTTTAATGCAAAATCTATTTAACTTGCAATGGGACTAGTATAGTTATATAGATATCATAAAACTCCACTTTTGTCATGAACTCTGTTGTACGGAGTTTTAATAAAACTTCAGGGGCAACTTCGCTTTTCGATGTCGAATGACAGTCTTTTAGTTATTTAAACTATTAGTTTTAAACCTGTGAAAACTGTTGATTTAAATACTGATAAACATCAACAGATATTTACGAACATTTATATTTTTTTTACGAATGTAAATACTTATATACATTTTTTCAGAAGGAAAAATAAATACATAAGTAGGTACTTAAAATATACATGTGCGCAAAAATAAAAACGCTTGCTTTTATTTTCCACTAAACTCTAATACGGTTTTTCGCATTCCAGATATCATTTCAGAATAGATATTTCAAATTTGTCAAAAGTATTACACATAAAAAAAGCGTATAAAATGCAGTTTGTCCTGTCATTGTCACAGAAAAGACAAGTTACCCAAACTTACAGTAGGTACATGGATAGTGTACATTGTAAGTTCTAAAGAAAGCTGCATTCACTAGCTAGCGTTTGATATCGCGCACTTCAACATTTCTCACCAACACTAATGGTGCATATTCATCACACTCCTTTTAGAATACGCGGATTTTTATAGCAAATTAATTAATTATTATTATTTTATAACCTGTTTGTGACCTTGCCGAACGCGGAGCTGTAGCTTTTGTGCAAACAAATAATACAACATTTATGAATCGAAGTTTCTTTACGCACAGGGTGGGATCCTCACACACAAATCGTGAAATGAACGATCAGGGTGCCAAATGTTAGATTTTCTACCGACGGTTACTTATGGTATCGATGGAGTGTAGTTTCAATACAAGGAACCAATACTGTCACTAGATGGCACTCTTTCGATGCCAGATACCGATAGAAAGCGTTGTTAACTTTCACGCCATCGAATAAGTAAACGTATTAAGAAAGTCTCAAATTTGGCCCTCTGCAACGCATTGTCTTCGCAGCGCACTGCCTGTGGCTTTTATGAGGTGCAGAGCTTAACATCGCAAGGATGGTGCTTCGACGAGATGCATTTTTGCGTAAATTTGCGTAAAGATTAGATTCGAAATTAAATACAATGCGTAGAAAGCTTCGCTCATGTCGAGTGCACACGGCACTAACTTTTTTCCATATATTTTATTATTAATTTAGTATATTTTTTTATATAAAATATAATGAGCTGGGCATATTTTAAAAGGAGATTTCTTTTCATCGTTCTACAGCATAAAGCCAGTACACACACGATCAACAAACGATATCGTATAATAGTTTATCTCAAGCCCAATATAAATTACATTTAGTCGTCCGTTTGTTTAGACAGCCTAAATATTATTCTATGCCTATATTCCGTACCCGTCCATTCTTAAAACTAGTGTAAAACAGAATCAACTCAAAGTCTTACAGCTATGTGGAATAAAGTAATAGTTATTTTATGCTATTTTATGTTAAAAAATATACTAAGCGTAAGAACACACTAGCGACTATTTGTCGTACTACTTTTAGTCCCGTGATTATCTCTTGCTCTTAATGGCCGACGTTCAAACCTTTAAACCATACTGCAGTTTGTGTCATAAGTTATTATTAAAGTTATTATTTATTATTATACTATACTATTATGACCTGGACAGTTTATATGAATCAAGTTTGACTCAACAAAAATTGCAGGTTTTATTACGATTTCATTGTTACAGATTAAACCTTGGCACCGCTTCGCAACTGTGAATTAATCCAATAACAATACATTGCTATTGTTATTGGATTATTACACGGTACGTATCATAACGCAATAATAACGATGGTGTTCTAGGAAACTTGGTTTCAAATTTAAACTGCCCTGAGTGTTATTTATTACTGCACAAAATTAATGGTTGTCTCAACAATAATCATGCTAAAATCTGTAGTATACACGTTAAATAGGTGTAGCGATGTCGTGCGACAATATTTCGCTAGTGTAGTCTCACGGCAAATGTTACTATATAATTGCGAGGTGGCACTAGCTATCTGCGTACTGGCTTACCTAGTGTAGCTGCCGATAGAGTTGCCACTTATATAATGCAATACATTTGAATACATTACTGGGATACATGCTGTTAGTATATAATTGTATAATAATTATACGAAATTATATAATCATACAAAATAATATACGAAATATATCTAGTTACTTATAATATAATCATATAGATTTATACAACAGACGCACTGGTTTTTATGTAGCCACGTTTTTATTGGTAGATTTAGAACTTTTTCCATACACTGGAGGAATCATTTAAATACATAACGTGATAATTTAATCTTAGTTTCCTAGAACCCTTAATATAACTTCAAATTAGAACGTATATATAAACTATTAATATAGAACAGTAAATAAATTAAATTTAATATAAATGGCAACTCTATAGCCATACTTATGCAACACAGGCTCAAATTGGGAGCGCATTCGTCTATGAACATAATACATAATGTTATTAAACGATAACATAATTGGCTTTGCCAGATTGTACTGAACAAAGGCCAATGAAAAAAAAACATGTCAACTAACTTTAACGTTATTTGCGGGAGAGAACAGAACAGTATCTATGACTTTTTCTCTCCTACGCCAATAACGACGTCACAAGACAGCGGACGTGCATTTCTAATGCAGACCGTCTGGTCTAGACCCTATGGTGGTTGTTTATGAACACATCAATCACTTACGGTATGGTAGCCGTAGTACAAATTAAAGGACATTAGCAATCATAGTCGTTCTCGAGTATACAAACAATAAATTCAGAGTAAAATAAAACTTATTCACTTTATACAGCTTTAATTTGCTCGAAGTTCTACAACGAGCGTCCCATCCGCAGCAATTGTGATATTAAATGCGCAGAATATACAACCCTAACGCGAGGAAGACTAGGTTCATTTTACTTTGACATTATACTTTTCACATTCTCGAAATGCAAAAGTGGTAATCGTATTCTGTGGGGACAGTTTAGTTTTCGAGCGTTGAAACAGTATGATACGAAATTAGTATAATGTTCACTTTTAATTGTACCTACATTTACAGTAATAGTAATAACCTTCTAGTTAAGTCATACATTCCGTAATTCCGTTAGTTTCCGTTTCGGGGAGCTGGCAATAGAGTATGGACTAATATAAGTTTAATAACATGATCTATTAGGTTCATTTTACTCTGACTTAGTTGTTTCGAAGCTCGAATACCATTGTGTTTGCGAGGTGTGTAATCTCATAAGAACGGCACAGAAATACATGGGCCGACGTTTCCTGAATTAGACAGGAACTAAGAAACCATACCGAGACCTATTAATATAAAAAAATCAAATGAAGACAAAACAATCTCAAGAATATTAATATCTTCGCTCTATTTAAAGAATGGCAAAGGATATATGATTTGTCGTGCTTTTGATATTTTTATTGTTTCTTTCATAACAACGTTCTAGATTTCTAGCGTCAATAAATTACGAATACACAAAAATTGTCATTATCCTGCGTCATTGGATCGCATAAATAACTTTTCTTTAATTAATTTTACAATAAAAATTTGGTGTTAACTCAGTCAGGCATTATTTATTATACAGGTCCCATTACTTTATTTAGTTTATTGTATATCGCGCGCGGCATAAGCGTATATATGTATATATTTTCAAAGAACTACTTCTGTTGAACCCAAAACAATGATCTCGAATTACCTTAAAATGGCTGGTGGTATCGGATTAGTAAATGAGCGAAACGAAACGAAAGATGATACGCGTTGGATTTTGCGAAGGCCGTTGCTAAGTAGACACATCTCTTCTTGAATAAAAATAAAAATAAAATTAAGGTGTTATTATAATTTTCATGCCATTAATGGCGTATTGTAGCACAGATGTTTTATTTAAGATCAAATTTGGTTAAACTGTAATCAAGCAAATAAAGATTTGAATTTGAAATTTTGATTGGCTAACCCCTTGTCTAAAAAGTTAAAGTTATTTGCACGAATAAAAACAAGAATATTCTAGAATTATGCTAACCAAGAGAGCATCGTACAGCATGTCAATTTAAAAGTGACATTGTCAGTGTAGTGACTCGAACAGTTCGTGAAATACCAACAAAAAGAACACGAAAGCGGGTAGTCAGATTCTTCCCATCGACATCCAACTTGACATCTCGTATCTCCGCAGTCCTGTCGTGACCACGATCCATGCAACTGGGTCGATACATCGACAAATCTTATAATATTATAGTAGTATGTACCAGTTGAACTATATTTGTGATAGCCAAGTATTAATTACTTCGTAAAAGAATATTAACTAAAGCTATACTTTTCCGTAGAGAAGTGTTTGAAAAGGATCGACGATCAATTAAGATCTTTGCAATCTTAATTGCTTATCGTAAAAGCGCTAACGCTTCAATCTGGCAGTGGGAAGCCATACCTCTAGTGGTGGTGGTGTGCATTATAAATGCGTAATCATTTGCGGTATTTTGATGAGATCTACATTAATTTTGTGTAAAACAGAAACAGTTTTTGCAAAACATATTCTTTCGCAGACAACTCGCGGGTCCGGTCGCGATATTTCTTGCGAAAACACGCTATAGTGCTTATAACCAATTATAGATGTATATGAACACACAAGACTAGTCTAATCGTCTCTCTAGAAATGCGACGTTCATATTGAGAATAGAATGTGAATTTTTGTGCATCATCTATTAATTTTTAATGCGAAACAGTTCCCTGAGTGTAAAGTATCATGTTAACAGTACCATCTGTGTTTGGATTAATCTATAAGTTTATATGGACATATAGTCATAATTTCACTATTAAAACTCCAAACAAAATTAATAGTTTCACATAACTTTGGCGTAAAGTTTGCTACTTGTGTAAGATTTTCTACCAACGTTTATTTATTCGCTCTCGCTGAAGTTATCTAAAATTTGTATGGAATCGAGAAAGCGCCACCTAGTGGCTTAACTATTTCCCAAAATTGCCACTATTTTCCAAATAAATCGTAGTTAATTTTTACAAGATTGAATAAGTAAGCGTAGGAATGAAATCAGTTCATTTTGCCGTACACATTGGACATTTAATGTCAACTCTCGTACAGGCGAGCTATTCAAACAAAAATTACACTCCAAACTCTGTCCATCACACCCTTCTCCGTTCGATGGGTTCAACATGGTTTATTCTAAAGCAAGGCCATTGAAGTGTTTCATACAATGTAAATACATAATGACGTAACATTTTGTGTGAGAAAATGATAAAAATGCTTTGTCATTTTCAAACATTGTACCAAGAAATTCGGCACTTGCTCGTTTCTAAAAAAACATTTCCCTTCTTCTCATATTATTCTAATCGTAGCTATAAATTACGTACAATTGTGTACACTGATAAAACTTGCTTGTTTGAAACAATGCTTAAAAGATAGCATCATTCTTAAAAAAAAAAATGACCTTACTTTTGCACGTTAACGTCAAAGTTTTTTAACCTTTTTAATCACACCTAGAATGGCTTTACTTTAGTTTTACTGGCATCTGAAATGCGTCGATTGACTTTCAAACTGATATGCAAATTGTGTCTACCTGTTACGCATAATATAAACTATATTTCTCATACTATTGTTATTATTATTATTTCATATTACTTTACAATAACCGGGTATTAATATAATATCTCTATGACACTACCTATCAATGTAACCTTTATATGGAGAGTCAAAATATTCCTATACATTTGTCTAGAAAATGGACCATGAATCAATTATGCCACCAACCCAATTATGTCAAAACTGTCATTGTTCTATCAGCATGCACTTTTGCTTCGCTTCAGTAAAATTGTTTTTTCTTTTTACCGTAAGAGAAAAAAATATTTCAGATTTTATATTATATTTTATATGTTTTTCGCAAGTTTTCGTAGGCCTGAGATTACCCTATGTACGTTAATGCATATGTTACTACCGTAAGAAGTTCCAAACTTTTAGACTATTGTTCGGAAGTTTAAAAAATGCGTACCTGATAGTCGACGTGATCGAATATATAAATTGGGATAAAAAATATATAAATTGTTTATTTGCCCTACTAACATAAAAAATACGTATATTTTATTGAATAAACGATTAAGATATTTTTATCGGCATTTTCCTCAAGGGCTAGATTGTCATGTGTCATTACAATTTGTTGCATAAGCTTAAAGAGTTTTTGCTTATTTAAGAGAAAATACTACACAAATGTGAATCATTTTAACGTTCTCTAAACATTAACTTGTATCTGTTTCTGCCGTTTACTATTAATAAATGTAACAGCCATTTATCATCTAGTGAAACATAGCCTTAGTAGGCCGATGAAATCCCAGCTAAGAAAGTGCTGCTATTCTTGGCGACAACAAGAAAAGATTCTAGTCAATGAGCTACTCACAGTATCTCAGTGATTGTAACAGATCAAACATGTGTCATGATAACATGTATAGACCATAACGGTGCAGTAAGAGCCTAGTGCGTAAGGCTTCGGCTTCTCTCTTTGCGGGGACGAGTTCGATCTCCAGCACGCCACTGACTTTTTGGAGCTTTGTGCGTTTTTTTTTAAATTTAAGCAATAAAATTCAATATCCTTAACCGTGAAGAAAAACATCGCGAGGAAACCTGCATGTCTAAGAGTTCTCTATAATGTTCTCAAGGTCGTGAGAAGTCTACCAATCCGCACGTTGCCAGCGTGGTAGGCTACAATCTAAATCCTTCTCATTTTGAGAGACCCCTACCCTGTAGTGGGTCGGTTAATGATGATAAGGATACCTCAAGTCATTCTACAAGAAGGTTGACATAATTAATACATGGTCCCTATAATTCCATAACAATATATTTTATTACTGTCAAATATGTATAGGACATCTCTGAACTAGTTCTATAACATTAAACCTTTATAAAAACCCTGGTGCATGCGTAAAATGAACCTTATACAATAATGTAAATTTGACATCTATTTCAATGTACACATAAACACAAAAAAAAGAACAATAATAACCACCATTGTGTTTTATAATCTCAACATTAGTTTCAAAATACACCTTATAATAATAAGACTTTCAGTATAGTTTAGTTATAATATAGTGAGGGCTCGCTGACAGCGCGGCACGATTTTCTTTTCTAATCCAATACAGAATAAATTATATTTAGATTTCAATTGCACTCTAGAAGTTCAAGGTCTCAAGGTCAACTCCGCATAATTTATATCGTATCGTGACGCCGTCTATGTAAGCGAACCCTCATAAAAAAAAAACCGTTTTCTTTTTCATTTGAACACATAATTCCGTTCCTGAGCCTGTTCTTTATGGTATTTAAAACTCGGGTCTTCATCGGGATTTAATTTAATTAACTGAATATCGTCGAACTGGAAACATTTTAAGGACTTCACTGGGAGACCTATCAACAAGACGTGCAGAAGATTTTTATCGTTCAAATTTCATTCGAACAACGAGTCTTACCCGGTAAATAAACGAATCTAATTTTATTAGATTAACGATTAAATTAAACTTAAGCAATAATATGCAACGCGTATCCGGCCTGGAAGGACCAAAAAATAACAATCCACGCGGATAAAAAATCTATTATTTCTCACAAAGTACTTGAACACCGGGTGGAAAACTGTTAAATTAACGACCGAAGTATTTGCTAACAAAGATTCTATTCATATAGGTTGTAGTAAATTATTTTCATTAACAAAGTATTTTTGATAGTGTGGCGGTCTCCACATTACATAACTAGATGGCGCTACTAAAAATCCTACATCGCGCTAGCGAAGTGTTCACTAAGAATGCCTATATATACAACTTCCAAAAATTAATGTTTGGACCTCGGTCCCTGAGCATGATCACCCGCTCGGAGGAAGATCTTCCTATTGTTACGGTCGAGCGTATCACCAAAGCTCCCGTACAGTGGTGACCCCGACGTGATCATCGCAGCAGCATATCACCATAGCTCCCGTACAGTGGTGACCCCGACGTGATCAAGTAGTATTTTAGCAAGAACAGAGATTTTATATTATAAACATAAAATTCTTTCCCAATAAAAGGTATAATGGCGAACGCTGGTACATCTCGTATGGATACTGACCCAGATGATATGAAAGAGCGTGACAATGAAATTGATAAGTTGATGAACATTTTAGACATAATTTTGAATGAAAGGGGAGCTGAAAATCAGTTAAAGCTTTGTAATGATATGAATAAATTCATTTTTGATATAGATTTGTCAGATGAGGTTTCAGGGTTCCTAATGACCGTTTTTACATGCTTGCGCAAAGAAGAAAATGACAAGCCAGGACATTTACGTTTTATGGAATATACCGCCAAAGTTGGAGGCGTTCAAATGTCTGTAAAGTCAGTGGTCGAAAAAATTAGGGCCCAGAACATTAAAATAAATTTCTTAATCTGCACACCAATTGTTGAGATAATCACCTTGTTTAGGTCCTTCTATGATGAAGTTCGAACAGGAGTGACCAGATTCAAGGTTAGGGACTCTGTTGCAAAACGGGGAGTTAAGCGGACTAAAGATGGCAAAATGACGTCGATCACTAAGAAACAGGAAAGCACACAAAATATTTCACAATACGGCCTAACAAATCAACATATTTCCCTCTTACAAGGTGTTACACTTGCTCCTGAAAGAAGAACTGGAATTTTAAGAAGTATAGGCCCACTGACTCAAGCTATTTTGTTAGTCATGGAAGACAAATTCTTTGATAAGCTCAGATCAGCACTTTCCAACAGTCTCCAAATGCTCCCGATGGCGGCCGAAATTATAACAGCAGCACCACAAAGCACGCCTCACGCACGCAATCACGCAATCAACGCACAAAAAAAAAAAAAAACGCACGCAACGGTCTCAACGCACGAAACGCTCTCGACGCTCTCAACGCACGCAACGCTCTCGACGCTCTCTACGCACGCAACGCTCTCAACGCTCTCGACGCACGCAACGTACGCACACGATTGGTGACAGAGGCATACTACAGCAAGCAACACTGCTTCAATGGTACGACTTCCAGTCTCGGAGGGGAATACTGTGGCGGTCTCCACATTACATAACTAGATGGCGCTACTAAAAATCCTACATCACGCTAGCGAAGTGTTCACTAAGAATGCCTATATATACATCTTCCAAAAATTAATGTTAGGACCTCGGTCCCCGAGCATGATCACCCGCTCGGAGGAAGATCTTCCTATTGTTACGTTCGAGCGTATCACCAAAGCTCCCGTACAATAGTTTCCTACTTTAAGTTGCTGGAAACAATTGTTAAAACGTTTCGACATCAGGAAACATCGCTGAATTTTTTTCTGCGCGAGGTATACTTCCAATAAAAGCAAAAGCACGTTCCTATGATTCCTATGATATGTACCAGAGATGAGTCAGGCAACATAGCTTTTATATCTTAACTAAGGGTGGGATATAAGTTCGCTAACGCGAGCGCGGGTTGTTTCCGATACCAGTAGAAAATTTTGAAATTTCTTAAATTTCCCATCTGTTTAGCTCCTCCGTTTATCCTCATTACTTGAGGTAGCGACGTAAACGCCGTAGTAGTGCTTACTTTTTTAAACCTATACCACTGAAATTAAGCAGGGCTAATATTAATAAGTAAAAAGTATTGCCTTAATAAAAGCAAATCTGCTACCTAACTTCGGTTAAAAGCAACTTAATGATAACAAAAGCAACAGCATAACTTTTACGAACGTCAAGTAAACACAAATATCCCTTAAAAGTTGGACATAGTTGAAATATTGGCAGTTAGTTACAAAAATAACTTTTGGACATGTATATCCACGATGGATATGGTATATGCGTTTGCGGTTAGATACTGTTTTTGTGTGCGTTCGTTTATTGCGATATCAAAACTACTGGTCTCATTTAAATGTTTTACTAAATAAGTGGTGCTACTAAACTGTTCCCATTTAAACCAATTACACAGGTATATTTTAGAGCTAGGGGTTCTTAAACTGGTTTCAAGGCCATCTGGTGGCCCAGCACATAGCCCGAGCCGTGCTTTTTTTCCAGGTAAATTTATAAATGTGTGTTATTTATTTGCCACTGAACTTTTGTTAGAAGGATTTACCATTTTCGTAAGGTTTGGAAAAACTTTATTTCACGCTCCACCAATCGGGATCTCTTACACAACCGATAGGTATTTTTAACACTGATCCATCAACGCAAGTGCTTTTTAAACCATCAGCTCTGCATCATGTTCTCCTGAACTAAAAACAATTTCGAACACTCACTTAACCTACTACACTAAACAAAAACAGTTGTAAAATTACGAATAGCAAATAGGAACAAATAAAACCTATGATAACTAAGTGTCATACACGTAGATTAAAAAAAAATCTTCTGCGCCGTCGACTTTGAACATAATAAAACCTTATTAATAACGATTTATCCCACATTTATTCCGTAAGTTTTATTGAAACACATTTATTTACCTTCCAATGTCACATGAATAATAAATAATAAGCCGGGATTATATGATGTTTGTAATTTTTTACCTGACTTTACTGCATGTGAAATATTTCCAGTTATGTATAATTGAGGTCCAGTAACCATATCAATGTATTTCCCGAACAACGTCTAAAGGTGCAGATAATTTTTACAGTTAAACCACATTTTCTTCCTTAGTATAACAGTTTAGTTATAATTTCTGTTTTGGCTATACTAAGGGACTAAACTTACTTTGATTTTTTAAGTTCTTACCAAAAAAAACTTCATATAACAACGCTACCAATACCGCGTAAGTCAAATCAGTATAGTTTGAAGGAGATACAATACAGAGCTCTCTCATTATTTTACACAAAAGACACATTATAAACCTTTCTATGATGTTAATAATAAAGGTATTCTTAGTAAAATTGATGGGTTTATTACCTATTTGACTTTGAGGGTTTATGGTGTCCCCTGAAAACTTTGGTAATTCACTTGCGCGGTATTGCTACGCGACGTAATGTAATATATATGTTTATAAAGTAAATTTTAAGAACTCAAATTTCAAGTCTAAATTTGTACGTCAGTAAAATATCAAAAGTGGACCATATCTTGTAGTGCTAGAAATTCAACATTTATGATTTGTGATATTCTGTGATCGCGGATCTTAGTCTATCAAGTGACATTTATGTGTATTGGAAACGATAAAGGGCAAGCTCAGGTTTTCAATTTGATAACATACTTGACATTTTTCATTGGGCCTAAATAATATCATTCGGGTTGATTTTGGCATGATTAAGTTACTTCGGAAGATTTCTCTCAAACAATTTTGGGGTTCCAGTTAAATAACATGCCCTTATAATGGCTTAACTGCCTGGAATACTTACATTTATATTAAAATATATTTGTATAAAGAAACACGATTTTGGATACTAATAAAACAAAATTGTATTTATCCAACGTGACATTTCCAATCATCAAAAAGATTTTGTCGTGTTGTTAATACATTTGTCTTTTCTGGTTAGCCAGGGGAGAGAGTTTTTTTTATTCCAGTACAAGTTGCCCTTGACTGCTATCTCACCTGGCCTTAATTGTTATTAGTATAAGTAGAACAGATTAATTAAATATATGGGGTGAATATATAAGTTATATTTATCCGAAATCCTTAATCAGTTTCTACATGGCATCGCACTTGGCAAGGTAGGATTGTAACTCGCGACGGTTTTAGTTTTCCACCAGAGCATTTGGCTCCTCTATAGTGGTGTTACACAGATAAAAACACTCGTTTAGTGAAGATGCCTTCATTTGTTTTTTGCTTTCAGGCACGTTTATTTTATTGGATAGAAGCAGGCGTTACTTTACGGAAATCCATTATATATTATGAAAATTAAGCTTAATTTGCCATACTCCGCGAACAGCCGGAGAGTCTGTATGGTGTCATTTATAATTTCTTTAATCCGTACACTCCACACCAAACAGATCCGTAGAGGTGAACGTGCGTAGAAAATGGTGTAGACCAATGAAAAACGTCAAGATGCAGGCAATAACAAACTATAACATTGTGTAGAAATAACTTCAGATTTAAAAAACGCTCGGTAAAAAATTGCACAGTAACACACAGTTTAGTGACCACACAGTTCGAAAATGAACGTACTTTAGCTGAATATCGAGGTTCTATCGCGATATAATGCGCGAGGGGTAAAGTGTGCGTTTAGTTTTTTAGCACTTCTGAAGTACCAAAATCTAAAATTAATAAAAGTGACTATCGCAATCTTTTCAGTTTTCTGGGAGTGCAAGATTAAACTTTTGGCTAAAATACCCCGTTTATTACGATTATGTTAACTTTAGCACATAACAACAAGTTCTCAAATTGTAATGCCGTTTTAAGCAAAATCAGTAATGTACGTTTAGAAACCAACATGGCAGCGGCAGTTGTCTTCCATATTTAGTGGTTTCCGTACTGTTTGATTGCTAAACAGTGTCAGTAGATTGAATAGAAGTACCCTAGGAACACAATAGGCAGTATATTTTCTGGGAACGTAAAGAACTGAGTGACTACGTTTAGGCCTCTCTCACAACCGTAGCATTATCGACTAAGGGCAATCGAATATATTTAATTAATTGAACTTGTACTGACAAAACGCGTAAGGGAGTGATCAGAATATAGCAGCAGCTAACAATCATTCTGTTAAATAAATACAAACCTCAGAACAATGGAATAAAATGCTATTTTGCTTGTATATAAGGCTAGGCACTGCTGTCCATAATTTCTTTCACGTACAATCAAAGCAACGAGCGCGCGCAATTATGTAGTATATAATATATATACTCAATATTAGACGTAATATAGCTAATATTGCTTAAGCCAGACACTATTTGCCAGCTGCTGTAAATTGGGACTCGTACCACTGGGAGTCTATTTGGGAGTATTGTCTTATCTAGTTGCTTGTTTTATAAAAGGTACAAGTCAGTCATCCATTAATTACAATATATTCCATTGCCCATTCATTATTATTTACTATTTAATTAATCCATCCATTTTTGGATTACTGATCTATTTGACGTCTAAATATCCTTCGCTCTCGTACAAAACCTTAGCAAGGCAAAAGATGTAATGCAAAAATGGGTGATGATCATTTCATATATCGGATATTAACAATTTATTTACTAGAAGAATTATTTAATTTCTTATTTCTTAATGTTTATTTTGGCCAAATACTAAAAAGTTAATTAATTGTAAAGGCAATCTTAAATATTTAGTGAGTGTATTTGGACGTTTGTTATGCCAAAAACGCAACAAATAAAATGCAATTTCCCCTTAACAATTATTATACTTTTCAATATTCGAGGGTAAGACTTTGTATCAACGATTGTACTAGAGTTTGACCGAATATATTCTAAATAAAGTATTTAGTAAATTGAAAATTAGAACTTTTCGTTTATACACTTTCGTACATATTAAGATCTGTAAATTATAATTTAATAGATAACCGGAAAAGCAGCGTTGAAATAGTTTAATGTGATAATTTATACGCTGGTCATTAAGACGTGATTTATTTTGGAAAAACAATTCTCAATCAATGATTTTTCCCTACTTAATTTTATTGGGCCCCAGTATAATAAGTTTTTAATTAATTTAACGTGTCATCGGATTATGAAAATTAAGCGTAATTTGCTATACTCTGCGGAAATCAGGAGAATCTGTATGGTGTAATTAATAATATCTTCAATCTTTACACTCCAACAATTATTCATTGTAAAGTCAACATCTCCTGCGGATGCCCCGGTTTCGGAGCGAAACGTGCGTAGAGGGTACATTGCCGAAGATCTGTTTTGTGTGGAGTATTATGAAAAAATTATAAATTAAAGAAATTATAAATTACACCATACAGTTTCTCCTGCTTTTCGCGGAGTATAGCAAACTTATGCTTCTATCCAATAAGTGTCATCGGAATTAACGCAGTTTTCCATTTTAGTACGAATGGTCAAATTACCGAACTATTTTCTTATTTTTCCCCACACTATGTAGGGTTGACACAGCAAATCTTCTGACATACAAATCTGCCATCTTTTCACCATAATTGTTCAAATGTCACCATATTTGTTCTATACATAGTCTTCATTCTTCTAGCTCCTTTATTTTCTTCTATACGCATTACCCGCTAATAGTCCCATATTCTCTTTAACATTCAAATTTTAACCCACAGAACTGCCTGTTCGAGAAACACTACGAAAGTGGAGTGGTATACACGGTTTCTGTGTGTTCATAATTCCGTGTTGCAGCCTATAAATTTCCCTTTTAGGTATATGTGCGAGTTAAGCAGACATTGCCAACGCTCAATTAAACTTGTTGTTAAAGCCATGTCGGTTTTTTGAAATTTTTTCCAGTTTGACTGAAAGAAAATAACACTCTAATGCAAACTGAAAACGGTCAATTAAATCCATGTACGTAGTACTTTTACTAACCACCACTTTTGGGGAATTCGCTAGTGAATAATGTACCATCTAATCTAAATCTACACTGGCTAAAGATTGTCTTAGAAGTCATTGCTCAAGCAATAACAGCTATAGCCATGTTATGATCCAAAAAAAATTATGTTGTTGATTTTAGTTCATTTTGAATCTACTCTTTGAATTTCCATAATAAATCAACGTCGTTTTGTTACATGACATCACCGACCGTTTATTTCACCATTCATACCTTACGTTAAGTGGCAGCTGTTTCTATGAATTTGATCGACGTCGTTAACTTTTGTTGATCGATATAACGTCGATTGTTCTTTTCAATTTCATTCGATCGACGACTGATTGATTGGGCTAACCCTTTGTTCACCTTTAGTTAGCTCATCCTGTCATACCTAAGTACCAATCACGCTGCCGAATAACACATAAACGCGGCGTTTGGTGCTCGTACAAAGGAGATTCCATTCAGAATGGCCTTCTCCGTTATAAGGAATATAGACCGGACAGCAGCATCCTCTGTACCTCTACTACTACTACCATCTACTGCGATCACTAACCGGTCTGCTCAGCGTGTGGATTATGGGCAAACCCCCCTTTTGGGAGAGGCCGTTAGTTCAGTAATGAACTGTTATAAGCTATTAATGAAGAATATTCTTATATCCAACAATAATTTTCTTTGATAAACCCTTCTTGAAGACTTCCAATAAACAGAACCAGCCACTTTAATAGGCCACTTTTGACAATTCACGTAAGGGTTTTAGTTTGTGAATTATAAAAATGCCCGCTACTTAGTAAATGCTTTTTAGCCATCAATGGCTCAAAAATGCTAGAGCAACAAATACTTGTTTGTGATTAAAAAAATTACTGCCACGTTTTTAATTAGACGTTTTATTTTATTCTTGTTTATTACTTTTAATTTGCTACAACTGAGCACAGGTCATATATACAGTTTAATGTAGATGGTCAACTATATGACCACTGTATGACCACGAAGTTGTAAATTTTTTTTTTTAAATTTTTCATCATGATCCGTGAGTTGTCAAAAGAGACCTACGTGGCTTACAGTATTTCGGCAAGGTAATGCGAACAACCGCTTCTGACGTCGAAAGACATAATTATTGCGACCAATAATGTTACAATTACTCTAGTAAGGATAAAATTGGCAATGAATTAGCAAGTACCTGTGTAATTTAAGGAGAAAGCGACATACGAACGTAATTTGGCAGCTTGCGATAAATAACAGTACAATCCAGGTTTTAATACATAATTATTTGTAAACCAATGCACGCTCGTTTCAGTGTTCATTCTTATTTACAATTGATAAATCCGTTTTCAGTAAAGTAGATCTCAGTATAATTTTTATTTTTCGGTTGTATGATCATTTCGACATTAAAACGGTTTCCTTGTGCTATGGACTACTTTCGTTCAATAAACTATTGGTGTTGGCTGTCTTACATCTCTGAAGAGCTTTATCACAGTTTCATTAAACTTATATGGGACGAACTATAAAATAATAAAATCAGTTTAGATTCGACGAAACTACGATAAATATACAAAGTGTAAACGAAAGCCGGAATAATACATAAGAGTATTAAAAGGTACATTATTTACAGTCTCTGAGACTTATCTGTGAAACCGAAACGGTACTAATTTTTTAGTAAAGCATTGCCATAGTTATTACTGAAAAAAAAATCAGATACAGCGCTAACATCACATGCAAAAGTAAAATCAAGTGACTCTTGTCACTTTATTAGGCAGCGTAGGTACTATGCGCGTGTCGGTCTTTTATCTTCAATAGGGTTGTCATAAGTAAACACTTAGAATTTTTTGAATTTGTTTGTTCGGAAAAATAAATATGCTTCTTTTGATTTAATATTTTTATAGGGATCACCCTTATCAAATATACGTATGCACCCTTCAACAGTATTTCGTAATTCCGTTACACGTCGTATAAGGGGTTATAGCCTAGTGGACAGGGCTTCGGCCTCCTTTTCGGGGTGACCGAGTTCAATCCCTGACTGGCATTCTCTTAAGTAGGTGCGTTTTAATGAATGCAATTAAATATCATTTTAAAGGTGAAGGAAAAGATTGTGAGGGAACCTGCACGCCTAATAGTTCTCTATAATGTTCTCAAAGGCGTGTGGAGTCTACCAATCACTTGGCGAGAGTAGGCTATACCCATTTCATTCTGAATGGCGACCCGCCTGTAGTGTGTTGATAACGATGTCGAAATTCACCGAAAAATAAACGCGTGCAGTTGAAAACCAGCTTGGTTTTTTTATTTTATTTTTTCTTTTGTGATAAAAAAGAAAAAGAATGAACGCTGATTCGAACGAGCAATACTGTTCCATCAAGACCGTGTAATAAAGAACGACACGGTCAAATTTACTGTCCATCTGGATTCGATTAAGTCATTTTACAAAAAAAAAACCTCATTGATATTTTATACAAAGTTAGCCTTTGACTGCCATCTTACCTGGTAAGTGGTGATGCAGTCTAAGATGGTAGCTAAAGTGGCTAACCTGTTTGGGGGTCACTCCAATCTGTTTCTACGCGGTATCTAGCAATTATTGTTAAATTTTGTTTTAGCGCCCCCACAGGGTTCACTTTTAAATTTAAACATTAGATTGACTTCGGTTTTTGTTAATGTATTTATGACATTGTAATAGAATTGACACTGAATAAATGAATAAATAAATTCTCAAACATCTTAATGGCAAATAGTGCGTTAATATCACGTATTTACGTACTGTTCCATGCAATGCGGCGGACGTGAAAAGGAGCGTCGCAATCCAGGTGTACAGTCAATTCCGCCGTGAGGTTTTAATAATTTAGTGAGTAGCGTCGTTAATCCAAGGTTACCGTGGAGGTGCGCTCCGGAGCTCGGCGAGTGCGGAGCGGAGTGGAGCCGTGTGGGTGATATCTCTTAATGTAATCTGGAATTCAAATGAAAGATTATTGCACCATAGCGAATGCAAAATGTTTAAATAGTGGTAGAGTATAACTTTCAGCAGTGTCAAGACTCGTACTACGAGTAACTTTAAGAAGATATATACTTATTTATAATACATACAATTCAAACCACTGACATACTTTATGTATCTTTCTTAGTACAGATGTCACCTCCTCATACGAGGCGACTAAGGGAATATAACGGAGTATAGGCAGCAGCAGTGGCGTGCACTTCATACATGCACAAAAGCACTGCCTGCACTGGAGGATTTTTGCCGTTTTATGTAATTTTGCTGCTGTATGCATAACCTGGTAAGAATCCTAGTGTACGCCACTGGGCGGCAGCGTCTTCTGTGGTACTACTACCATCTAATGCGATCACGTGCCTAACGTGGTGATGACTGCTGGACGTAAGGCTACTCTTTACTCTTTTTGTCCTGCAGTGGACTGTTTTAGGCTTTGTTGAAGAGTAGTAGTACCATGCTTATTTCTGCTGCCAAGCATTGCTGTGTTCCAGTCTGAGCGGCGTGGCTGCCGGTGCATACTGACACATAAGTTTAACACCTCGGCCTCAGATTCATTCAATTAGTACTAGGTTTGCGAGCTCGCAAATGTATAGTCTCCCACAAAATGAGAAGGGTTTAGGCCGTAGTCCATCGAACTGGTCCAGTGCGGACTCCACACGCCTCATAGAAGACATAGAAGACTCTCAAGCATGCAGGATTCCTCAGGACGTTTTCCTTCACCGTTGCAGCAAGTGATATTTTAATTACATAAAACGCACATAACTTTGAAAAGTTAGAGGTGCGTGCTGGGATTCAAACTCAGCCCCCCGAAAATGAAGTCGAAGGCCTAATGGGTTGATATCTTGATTGAATGTATAGTCACACACCAGCTCATCCTCAAAAGCTAACATCTCCTGAGGATGGTCCGGCGAAATGTTCGTAGAGAGTACACTGCGGAAAAACTGTTTGGTGTGGAGTGTTAATAAGATTCTCCTGTTTTTACACACTTTAAAGTAGCTTCACCCCTATATATATTTGTAACCGACTCGTTTGGACTTGATCTTGACCCTCTTCAAACAGTCTGATTTCGTTAAAACTTAGATATATTGAGAACCGATCACAATACACTAATTTGATAAGATTATTCCATTTTGCAATTTGCGATATTGTTAATTCATATAATTTTCATCTACAGTCGATCACGAATCATAAATAAACTAAACTAAAACGTAGAAATTAGTATGGTTTTTCATATCCAGCGTGGTTTTTTAGTTTTTTCCGCATCTTTTGCATGAGAGTAAGAGATAGAGCTACTGCGCGAACTACGCATGCGTGCATTTCCAGAGACTTACTCTTTGTATTATTAATTATTTTGGAGTATAGCAAGGCAAGCTCGGAGTCGCAGCCCACCTGTCTCGGCGGCTAGGTGGCGTCGGGCGCGAACTTCTCGCTGCGGGTGAAGTCTATCTGCGTGTACATGCGGTGCGCGGGCGCGGCGGGCGCGCGGCGCGGCTCCAGGTCCAGCGCCGCGTAGTGCAGGCCGCCCGCCACCGCCTCTGCACAACCCACTAGCACTCAGTACACTGGGATGGTGATAACAAAAAAAACCGGCCAAGATTGCAGTGGGATCTTCTTAGACCGGCGTGTTTGGAAACCTCCTAGCATTAATTTTTTTTGTTAACGGATTTAGTCACCAATAATGGTAACATATGAAAGCTTGTCATAAGATCTACATGAATAAAGCACTTTTAAATTTAAATTTTTTACGAATTAATCTTTTTCTTTTTTTTTAAGATCTGACCAAATTATACGTGAAATTACTTTCAGACTTCTTGCCTGCATATCATGGTCGCTAATCATAGGTATATAGCTATAGCTGTTGAGGAAACTCAGTCATTCAGCGGGCGGGCCCCGCCCATACGGCTATTTTTGGAGAGTGAATACGTCAGGGAACAACCAGAATAAAGGTCTTATTGTAGCAGCTTGCGAAGGAAGAGCACAATTATGAAGAATAATGGAGAGGGCTCGGAAAAATGGCAGATCTATGGGTTTTAAGGCGCTGGAGTGGCGACTCGAATATAACATTAACCAAGTGACGCGAGTGGAATATAATATTAACCAAGTTGCTTTGCCTCAAGTTGGTAACTAAATAGACGATTCGCCTTGGAGTTCAGAATTTAGCCTTTTTTAACTTCGGTCCTCGGTAAGTACGTTCAGACGACGATCACGATCATTACTAATATAATATAGTAAATTTTTTACATAAGACCACAAGCATTTAAGGCCTATATCCCCCAAATATAAAACAGCTTCAAGCCTAGTGCATCCTAACCACAAGTAAATACACTGACCCAGTCAGATAGATACAGATATTGCACCAATTTGGCAAGTGAAACGCTGCTGACACGATTTAACGTATACTGTCAGTCAGAACTTGATCAGGCAGACAGTGAAGAGAAAATTATTTATTTTGTGGTCAAACCCTGTAAAGCGTTCATAATACTAAAACAAACTAATAGAAACTTCATGTCAAGCAGTTCACTGTATGGACACTCGAATAATTTAGACCTTGTACTAACCTCTAACATCCTCTGCCCTCATAATAGTCTTCGTGGCAGTGGGATTGTTAGGCAGTTCCTCCGGTTCCGGAGACTTACTGCCAATAGGGAGCCCCCTCGCCAGCTTCACATATTGGGGCGACGACGAAACTTCCCCGGAATCCGCCCGGCTTTCCGGACTTTTCCGGCCATCTTCGGATATCTCTCGGACAGTTGTTAAATAATGATGGTCGTCCTCCATATGAGTGATATCGTTCTCCGGTGGCGACGAAGGGGACATGTGAAATAAGGTTTGAGAGCCGTGATGCGTTCTCGGTTCTCTTCTTCTCCTTCTATCGTCGGGGGAACTTGCAACTGGAAAAAATTGGGTCAGCTATACTCCTTTATTGAGGCTTGAGTTATTTATGTGAGGCCGAAGGTTCTGTCAGTTTGCCATTTTAAATGTTTACAGACTACGCATCGCGTAAGCATCGTACAGAATAGGATTAGACACATTACACACCTAAGACACAATTTTAATTAGTTTGCATTCTCTTGTGCGAAGAGGTGTTCGGAGTGAGATCTGGACACCGCTTAACAAAATACAACTTATCGATCCTGGCACGTAAAAACGTTACGTAAACGAACATAAAAGATAGAACAAAAATAAGAGGGAAAGTAGGTTAAATTCAATGTCGTGTTACATTGTTTCCAAAACCACTACGATTTGCGATGGTACATAATATGCTACGTGCCGTGTGTGACTTTATCCTGACTGCCATCACGGTCAGTCAGGATAAAGTTCAGTCAAAACAGTTCTTCTTCTCTTCTGATGTCGTATGGATGCCAATATAAAGGAGAACGGGCAGTAAAGTTATCTGTACTGTTAATACTACGGTACTACCGTCTACTGCAATCACCAACCCAAGTGCCATCGGACAAGGATCAGGTGGACAAAGGCCAAAAATGGCACAGTACCTCCCAGTTGGGAGAGGGCTTTGTCCAGCAGTGCAGTGTTATAGGCTATGGATGCTATCATAATTATGAACCCATTACAGGGCACGGGTCTCCCTGAATCTCTCTCAGAATGAAAACGGTTAGGTTTAAGGCCCTAGCGGACGTAATGCAGAGCTCGGGATAGTGTCCCGGCGAAGTGGCACCTTGCGGCGGCGGCTGGCGCGGCGTGGCGATGGCGATGGGGCGCGTGGGCGCGCGGCCGCACGTCATCTCCACGTAGCCGTCGGGCGCGGCGGCGGGCGGCGGCAGGTCGCCGGGCCGCATCTCCACGTAGCCGGCGGCGCTGGCGTTGCGCGGGGACATGTCCACGTACTCGTCCACGTTGGGCCGCTTGGCCTCCAGGAAGCCCGCTGCCGGCGGGGTCCGCGCCAGGATCCCCTGCGAGCCGAGAGGCAGATCAGCATCCTCACTAATTTTATAAATGCGGAGACTGAAGCTTGTTGAAGCTCGGTTGTCCTTCCTTCACGCCCTAGCAACCGATAAACTTTATTTTTGGCATACATCTAGTTTAAAGCTACTTTTTATTTCAGCAAATCAACGGTTACCACGAGATTTGTAAACAAAGGGTAATTGACTCGGATGAAGTCGCGGGACAGTTAGTAAGATAATAAACACGAGACAAAAAAAATATATTTTTAAAAGTGGTATTTTAGTACATACACTTGTATAATAATTATTGCGCGCCAGTTTTGTTTATTATAACATTGTTGTAATTACATAAAACTTAATGAAATTTTCAAGCTGCTTGTTTACGAGTATCATAGTTGCACAAAATTACACATTGTGTGACAAGAACAGGTGTGAGCGTGTGTGTGAGCTGTATGCTGTACGAGCTGTATAATCGGTGGCGGCGGTGTGAGCTGTATAATCTATGTCGATTGAACAATCAAACAACATGAGTGCAGCGGGGCGTGCGCGGGCCTACCCTGGGCGCGGGCGAGTTGGCCGAGAAGTCCAGCTCCATGAGGTCGTCGGCGGAGGCGCGCGGCGCGGGCGCGGGCGCGGGGGGCGCGGGGGGCGCGGGGCGGCGGCGCGCGCCCGCGCTGTAGGCCCGCAGGCGCGCCGGCTCCGTGCGCGCGCTGGCCGGCCGCGAGCCCACGCTGTAGGCGCGCGTCGACCGCTCCTCCGAGATGTGCGACATGGCGGGCTCCAGCTGGTACTCGCTGCGGGCACACCGCGTTATTGAACACCAGTGGAAACTTCTTTAGCATTGACATTTGGGTATAATTATGGAACATCTCGACCGAACGCTTTCCATGGAGCCACATGCATACTGTATATATAGTATACAACGTGTAACGTAAATTACGAAATAATTTTGAAGGGTGCATAAATATATTTCATAAGGAATCACCCTGTAAAAATCAAAAGAAGCATATTTAATTTCCATACAAACTAATTCAAAACATTCTAAGTGTTTATTTATGACAACCCTATTGAAGATAAAAGACCGACGCGTGCATAGTACCTACGCTACGCGACGCGTATCTAATAAAATCACATTAGTCAAATAATTTTATTTGCATGTAATGTTAGGGCTGTATCTGATTTATTTATTACCTATCCTCTGTAACACAGGTTTCTTTCATGTATTTATTGTATCCATTATTTTTAGCCTGAATAAATGATTATTATTAATGGCAGTATGGCCTTTTAGTTTAATAGAAAACTAGTGAAAGGCAAAATCGAAAAACAATATTTTCTGCTTAGTTACTAAGTACTTAGTTTTAATTTTCGCGCCATATTTCAGAAAAGTACTATGCAAATCTTGGCCACAACTAGACATTGACAGGCTAACGTATTTGTGCCTTGGCTCCGCCTCGGCCACGGTTCCACGTTGGTCCATCGATGCCGGTTTGGCTGGCTGGCAGTCTGACCTGAAGCGCGGGTCGGTGGAGGGCGTGCCGCTGCACACGGAGCCGCTGGAGGACACCAGGCCGAAGGGCTCGTGCGCCGGCGCCATGGGCAGGTAGCCGTCGGCCGCGCCCGCGTCCAGCGCGTCGGGCTCGTCCAGCGCGCCCGACGACGCGCGCGAGGGCGCCGTGGAGCCGCCGCGCGTCGTCATGCTGACAAAGTGTAAGCTTGAAGCCCGCGCGGGCACCACTCATTAGCGTACGGCACATTCAACGGTAAGCGATTCAAACCCAAGGTCAGATATATCTTTATTCAAAAAAGCCCATAGATGGCACTTCGTAACAAAAACTACGAGGACGTGTTGTAAGATGGACGTGTCTATCTGTGGCATCGTATTTCCCGAACGGATTATCATTTTGACTTAGTTTTTTTTTTTGTTTGAAAGGTGAATTAGACGAGTGTTCTTTGATATGTTGTTCCACCACAAAATGGCAAATTCTTTTTTCACAACTCTCTCAATACGGGTCTAAATAAAGAGTTTGTCTAGTAGAATAATGTAAACTGTATTGAAATTGTTTAATTTAAATCATGCGTACTTCCAACTCAGTTTCTAGATAAAGGATAGATAGAAGGGAAGTTTTTTACCCCTCAACGAATTTGCACCCATGAATATTTTACAACCATTTAACCTCCCTAATTCACCTATAATCGGAACTATGCGAAGGGGCTTGGTAATATAATATTATCATAAAATATAATTCTTAAAGTAGATTTTTTCGGTGCTGTTAGACCTAAGAGAACATAAAAAGACCCGTTCCGTGTAGTGGGCCGGCAATGGGATGATATGAATTGATTTGAGCAACAATTGACGTTAATTTTTAAATAAATTTAGTCTAAGGCCAACATTTTTAATCTCCTATCCCTGATAAATCTCCAGAGTGCTACAATTGAATCGAAATAATCTTTAATTAAAATTATTATTCGAGTTTCAACAACTAAATTAAGTTCACATATCATCTTCATCATCATATAGACCCAGTACAGAGCTCAGGTCTCTTCATGTGATATTTTCTTAGGTTCCCACAGTGAAAGGATTTAGGCCGTAGTCGACCACGCTGGCCCAGTGCGGATTGTTTGACTCCACAAGTATTTCTTACTATGTTTTCCTTCACCGTTGAAGCTAGCGATATTTTATTTACTTAAACCGCACCGTGGAATTTGTACGTATTTCAAGATTTTTAGCAAGGGATTAACAACAAGGCAGGTACCTCATAAAGTCCTTGGACATGCCGTCGCAACAGTCGGGCTCCTCAGGTATCCGCGGCGTGCGGTACCACTCCGTTATAGAGTCGATGTCGTCGCGCGATGAGTCCATACCTTTGTACGGAAATTGATTCGTAAGTACTTGAGGGTAGCACGATAAAAGGGAAGTGGCGGGCAGGGCAGTGGCGTGGAGTTCTTTCACGATACGATAAACATTTAGCTTATTTGCTATAATCTGCGTAAACCAGGATGTGAACCATTTCTATTGTAAAGTAATTTTTCTTTGGTAAGTCAATATTTCCTGAGAATGCCTTTTGGAAGGTCGTACCAAACTGTACGGTAGAATCGCAAATTCTATAATCCTGTATTTTTTATTTTACAAAATTCTATTTTTACTCTTTCGTTACAGAGCATCAATAGTTCAAACCGATCTTCGATTAGACCACGTCTTAAGGACGACTCACGCGAAACAGTGTCGGGTCCTAGCCGAGCATTGGCCGAAGCACGGTCAACTAATATTAGAAATATTTATGGGCACGCTATACCCAGGCGGTACAACGTGAGTGAGTTCATACAAAATACGAGTAATATTAGTTGATTGTGATACAGCCGTCGCTCTAGGGTGAAACATCATTTATATTAAGAGTATAGCTGTGGGACAACTTGTCTCCGAATAAACGAAAAGTTCATTTAATGCAAGAAATATCTAGTACCATCAAGCTCGGTGTCCCGAAGGGGCGGTCGCTCCGTGTCGAGGGAGGTTACCCTGGATGGCATAGTTTCACAACGCTTGCGCAGTGTACTCGAATCTGCTAACAAAACACACCGTTATAGTTCTGAACCGCTTTAACATTCAGTACTCAGCCAACTGACGCCTAAAAAAGAACGACACCTACCTACCCAGCTACAGAGTAAAGTTCGCGATTATTTAAATCAATTTCAGACCAGAATTTGTCTAAGGCATGCCATGAACAATTACTACTATTTCCAATACATATAAAGAACACAATGATATATTACTGATTTACCTACTCTGAGGAGATTTCAATTATTTAAAACAGTAATGCAGGTATTCGAGGCCGCATTTGTTGAGATTTAATTAAATAGAAAAAAAAAAAAACTATAAGTAGACACAGCTTTACATCTGCAGATAAGCTGGGCTGAGAAGTTATGATTTTATGAACATCTATCGAATATGGTCATTACATATTTTTAGATGACGTTGCAAACCTCACAAACTTTGATGGTCCCTATAAACAGGCTAAACCCTGTACCCGTTAAACCTTGCGTATAAGTCTAACAGTCCGTATTACGAGTTTTATATCAAATTTGTTGTCTCTAGAGGCGCTTGCAGTTGATGTATGAACGTACTCGAGCTTATCAAAAAAACCTGGGTACATTATACTCTGACATGTTCCGATATTGAAAAAGTACTCTTACGATTTTTCAAGGTACCGTTATTTTTAAGATCACTGTTGTCATTCATATGAATTTGAAAGCGCTTTCGTATAATAGGGTGGATTTTATATTTGGAATGGCCTTGGAAATGACTAGATATTGAAAAATTACTCTTACTTGCTTGATTTTGTACTTTCAAGGTACCGTTAGTTTTAAGCTCACTGTTGTCAATTATATAAATATGAAAGCGCTTTCGTATAATTGGGGGATTTTATATTCGGAATGACCTTGGAAATGATTATGCTTGGCATCTGGGGCGTCCTTTTGCCCGTGTCAACAGTGGGGGAGGCGAAAATGCTAAGCAAGCACCTTAATATTAAGTAGAAGAACCCACCTAAACTTACCTGTTACATAAAAACTGAGCTCACAAAAAAAACTGAACCAAAAGCCAGCTCCAGGTTTAAACACTTAGATTAAATCTAGCTGAGGTATTAGCTTATAGGTTTCAGCCAAGATAATTTCTGTGTTGCCATGTTTCAACTTTTTATGCAGATAAGACAGATTTATAGTACAGATTGCAAAGCCTGAAGCCAAAACAGTTTTTTAGCAGTATCATTGCTTGCTTTTAATATTACCGAAACTTCTGCATGTAGTAAAAGCTTTGGCTCTCGCCATTGATAATTATTTAAATTCGTACCTTGGCAAGCTTAGACGTTTCGGCTGGAGTATTAGACAAAATATTTTTATTAAATAAACATTAAAGTAGCAATAAACTAAACTAAATCAAAATCCGATATTAAATTTTATTGCCTTGAAATAAAGTTTTTAAATTGCTTTATAACTAAAAATAATATTATGAATTCAGGGATTAAAAATTTATATTTCAATGAAATGCGATACAATTTGGTCCGTCTAAAAATTTCTAGAAATGAGAAATAAGTTTCTTTAACATACAATAGACATTTAAAAAATCTTTATTTACTTTGTTTATTTTTTTTTTTTGAAAATCGACATAAGCCTGCTTTATACATCCATCATCGTTATGAAATGCATCCAGTAACTTTGATGCAGGACTGATACGGACTCTGACCTGGCCAGCCGTACACTCGGCCGAAATCTCCAACATGCAAAATGTACGAATACCATTGAAGTAACCATATTATACTTTCGGTTCCCAAAAGACCGATCCATTATAAGCAGGTAGGTAGGCAGATAGGCATATATTATAATAATTATTAGTACCTTGGCAAGAGCCTGTGAATAGACAAGCATATAAGTAGAAAGCTTCGGAGTTTGTTTGTTATAGCACCATTATGTCAAGTACATTCTGTACAATGTTATTAATGTACAATCTTACCTAACGATAATTTTATATCCTGATTATTTTTATAAATGGCAACCCTGACGCTTGATTATATCATATCAAATGTTTTAAACGTATATCTATAACTTATTTACATAGCTTATATACACATAAAATATACATCTATATTCAGGTTGTGTATTTGTTAAAAATAAATAACAAATACCAAGAAAATAAAAATATAATCAATTATATTGTTTATTAAAATATAATTTGCAAGCACATAACAAAGCATACAAAATACAAGCACTTTCAAGCACATGCATGTAACGCCACAAGCATTTTCCAAAACACGATGGCGTATAAAAGAACACAAAAAAAACTTAAATCGCATAACGAAGTGACAATCAAACTTACGTAAGAGTTGCCAGGTTAAAAATACACACACCCCAACAATTATTTATAGGTTTATATTAGAAATTTCTACCAATATGGTAGAATTCTAAAAACCTGGCAACTCGTAAACAACAGAGGAGTTAGTACGGTGCGATGCGAGTTAGGTGAAGCGATTCGTTTATACATACTCTTCGTATGCGCCGGCGACAGTTTCGACAACCTTGTACCAGTGCTTGCGCGTCGACACCAGGGCGTTTTCTTCGACGACAAATCCATTCCATTGACGGCTTTACACGACGAGTGCATCACTGTTTTCTCTAAAATTGCTCTATCTAACTCGTCCCCCGTCAAAGGGGCTGAGTACGTTCGCCCGTGATGAATCTTTAAGGGTTCTTGAAATAAAGAACAGCCGCTAGGTAGGGAATCCGATCGTTGGTGTGTATTCCCCCTCGCTAACTTGTCGGCTTTGTCGTTCGTTAGTGTGTTATTCGGCGGTTGGTTTTCGGCTGCGGAAAAAACAATGAGAAGCGACACGTAAACATATGGCACCAAGCGTCACCCGGTGCAATGGTGGGTTATGTGATACATGGCTAGACGATGGTACCTGTGGACATTCGATTTTGTGTGACTTTACAAGAACGGCAATCTTGTGTCCTTCTACATTATAGTTGGATAAGTTTCTTTCAGTACATTCAGTCAGTAGACAAATAATAGCGTATACTTAACAAAGCACAGAAACATTATCGCATCCAATTGAACTATGATTGATTTACATAATCCTGAATAAATCAAAATTTAGTCAAATCGAAATTTGGTATCTAGATTTAAAATGCAAATTTCTTTATTTATTAAGTCATGCCGTGCAAGTAAAGAGAAAGAATACGTTAATTTAAATAAATATATTTTTGAAAAAAAAAAAAAACTGTCCAATTAAAAAATAATGTACTTATTTTATTAATACTTAAATAAAATATCACAACGAAGGTACCATTGCCTGAGAGTTGTTATGTTAAATATCAAAACATGACAACATTTCGAAAACTATATTTGTTTATTCCTGAAATTAAATATTTTAGTATCATTCAAGTAGTTACAGAAGACTACTTCACGAGATTCGGTGAAACGCGTCTCTAACGCTCTATCAACTTGGTACTTCAAAAACTTTCTCTGTACAGTGAATGTTGCCATGTTTATGAGTACTGGAAATTATGTATGATTGTCACACTGGACAGTACACTGTTCGAAGGAGCAAAACCATCACCAACAGTCATGCAGACAACAATCATTCTTTTGAAGACGTGGCAAAGCTCGATGCTTTGACCACCATGCTTTCAGTGTATATTTTCTTTAACTCCGTATCCATCGTCCGTGTCCTAGAAATCAATGTTTTAAGTAGCGCTAAGTCTTGATGATCAATTTGGGTGCTCAACACTTCATTAAAGACCTTTGTTCTTATAGATTTTTAATATTTATTTAAATTAACTTCTGTAGTAGTAAAGCTTGGTAATTTTATTAAAGGGAGATTAGTTTAAACACAGAAGGTAACGTAAATAAGATAACGGAAACGATGTCACTTAGCCTTGCAGATAATTTCAGTAAATGCTCTGTTTTTGAATATCAAGTAAAACCAATAAAATCGTGTTAGTTAGCAATATTCTGAAGACCTATAACTCAAAGAAGAAAGCATAATATATCCCCAAAGGAAGACCAAATAATTTTTAAGTATCTAAAAAAACTAGCTTTACACCAGCGTTAAATTAAAAGAAAGTAGCCTTTATTAATCTGGGGTAGTGTACCTTTTTTTAATTAGTATTTTTTTCTTTTGTTTACCAGATCCAAAGATAACCCTTACATACAAACAAACGAAGCAATATTACCTGTTTATGATAATTTAGAAAAAAAATACCAGGAAAAATCGCAACCTAAAAACCCATGCGACGTTTATATATCTAGAGGAAATAATTGCGAAGAAATGACATCATAGCAATCATGAACCAAAGAATTTATCATGTTTTAAACGGGTAACGAATAAAAGAAAAAAATGGCCAGTGATGATAATGATTATTTATGATATCTATTTTAGCGTTTTTCCGCAACGGTGAGATGAAATAAGGCAGGCCAGGCAATGATGGTAAGTTTACATTGAATGACATCGTGTATCCTTTTTTCTCGATTGGTTTTTCGCGAAAAAGTTCATCTTCCTTAACCACCATCAACCTAAAGGCTGATTTTTAAATCGGCAAATAAATCGTTAAGCAACAAATAAATAAGAAAGTTCTTGTATGTATATAGGTATGTGTAGGCTATAAAAATATAATCAATTTAATTCACCAGGGTGGCAAGTGTGAGATTTTCTACCTACGTTTACTTATTAAATCTTGTTAACATAGCGCCATCCAATGACAATACAGTTTCATTGAATTTACACTAGATGACGCTTTTTCTTTTCCATATAAATGGTAGTTAACTTTGGCGCGAAATCATAAGTACACGTAGGTACAAAATCTCGCACTTTGCACTCTGATGAGATGAGAGATATCAAATTTGTGATTGCGTTCAATCTTAACGCACTCTAGTCGTGACGGCAAAATCATCTGTACTTGTATGAAGAAGCGTTAAATTGGTTAACTATTTTTTTTATGGTAATAATTGACGGATCTAGCAGATGGCCCTAAAAACTGAGCAATGCTACTTGGCGGCAGAAGTAAGGATGGCATTAGTAATTACTAGGAAGTAATACCTACCTACACTATTAAATTACCCCAAATTACTCCGTTTTGATACTTGAAAACCCTTGGGGCTCGCTAGGCCTAATTCATACTTTTGTAAACATAGTAACATGAATAGAATGCTATTAATTAATTTATTCCTTATTGGTTTTATCACGAACTGCACGAGACTCTTAATCGTAGAATTAACACACCCAGAAGTCCCACAACTTATAACTTAGTTTAATCGGTTTTTTGTGAGAAACATTCTAATTAGCGCACGCAGCTTTATACGTGGCTGAGTTTGTAATCTCACGTCATATTAATTACGCCTTTACAGTGATTTGAGGTAAAGCGAAGCCCAAATAGTGTTATTTATAAACGTGGCATAACGTCGGAATAGATGAGCAGGGTTTGCCACGTTCCGATATTTTAAAGGTGCTGTCAATTGAAGTGTGCCAAAACAACACTGCTTTACATTTCCGACGCGACGTTATTCCACGTTTATTAGTTAAGCCCGAAAAGGTTTGATAAAAAAAATTTTGATTCAGATTTTTTGCTCGAGATAACCTCATCAGCAGGCTCGCGTATTATTATCAAGTAATGTATTGATCACATAAAAAAGAATGCAAAATGCCTGTTTCCAGTTCGGACACCTTGGGTATTATTTGTCTCTTGCAAATTTGTCCCACTGTCCCATAAAGAATGTATGTCTAAACGCGTAAAAAGTTTCATTACATTACATATCGACAGCGATATGTTAACTAAATTACGATATGTTGTTCAGATAAACGTTTAGCTTGAATCCGAAGAACGTTATTCCTTCAAGAGTTGGGCGGTACATTGGAACATTGCTTCCGGGAATCAGGAGCTATTTTGCGGGAAGGCTTTACTTCGATTGCGTTGTTATTAAAAGATAAGGCGTGCTGTTCAGGCTGGACTTCTTATTAATTCTGGACTTCTTATTTATTAATTCAATTACTTAAAAGTTTTACAACATTGCGCTATTTGAACGATTGATCGTCTTATGTCAGTTGTCACTAAACCTAGTAATAGCTCTAATCGGATGCCTAGTGATTCCTAGACAGATAAACGTTTCACGAACTCTGATGTGATAACTTACGACGTTAGGCGCCGTCTATAGTTGCGACACCGATTTGGCGTCGACACTTGACAGATGAAAAAAATGATACAACAGTAATTATTTGAGGGGCCGTCTGAACGGCCTTCGTGAGATAGAACGACCCTTGTTAAAAGTTTCCTTTACGGGGAAACAAGAACGAATGGATACACGACGTCGCACAAAGCGGAAGTGAGTATGCAATGAGACAGGCCACCAGCTCGCATGATCCTATACTTTGGCACTCCTACCGTGTCTGGGCGTCAAAGGCGCGACGGCCGCGGCCGAGTCGTCAATGGAGCGCGTAGCCGAGCACACGCATTGCCTGATACACGACCCCATACACAGGCTCTTCTCTGCAAGAGGGCGTTCGAGTCACGAAACTTGGAATTGCGCAGGAGTCGATTTTAACGCAACACTTAAGGCGCGGCGAGCTTTTGTATTTCTAGATAAGATTTCCTAAACTAAACCTAAAATTGACGACGATTCTGTTGTACAAAAATCTCCTAGCTATACCAAATTAGCAGGTTAGCAGGTTTTAAGAGCAGTAAGTACTGAATTCACACGCAGTACCTTGAAAAGGATTGCTGTTTGCCCTGTATAGCTGTATAACTCTTCGTGACAGTCTCTTTACAATTAAAGATTATATCGCACTGAAATCAATTTAGCTGATAAGTTTATTATTAACATTTTGTTACACAAATTTAAATGACTTGTACCTTTGTTCTCTTTTATTTATTTCTTGTGTGCAATAAAGTATATTTGTTTTCCTTATTCCTCATAATCGACTATCCTATATATTTTGGGTCACTTTGGTCATATTACTCCCGTTCAACATCATGGACATAGTTAAAATAAATCACGAAAACACTTAAAAAAGACCACGAAGATTTGTGAATATGTTTTCGATAAAATGTTCATCGAATATTTAAAGAAACATTATTAAACAGTCATCTGGTAATCTAATTACTACTAATTTGGTGAAAAATCTATGTCATAAAGCAATATTTATTAATATTTTTTCGTATGTATTATTTTTATGCCCTTTATGCCTTCGCTACTTTACTTCATTTTTAGTAATATTAAGTAATTGTAGTAATAACACAATTAATAAGTTTATTTTAGTAACGAAACTCATTTTTATTTCTTTTTTCTAATCAATTATTTTAAAAGTATAAGTTCTACTCATCATCAAGATGTTTCACATCTGCCGGTCAACTTTTTTCAAAAGCGAACATTAGATTTACTCTGTGCATAGTAAAATCTCCGCAGTACCGTCCACTTTTCCAAATTTCGTGACGCGATCTGTATTTACCTCGTCCATTGTATCATTTCTATTTCCATTTGAATTTTTCACGCTTACTTTAAACAGTTAATTATACACAAATACGATTTTCAAGAATAATGCTATGCTTGGTGGAAATTCGTTCACAAGCAAATTATTAACAATCCTCAATCACAGTACCCTTTGTATAGTATTTGGCCACTCGGAAACGTTGACTCGCTTATACGTATCGGAACATTATACCGTCACAGCAAAATAGACCTAATGTCAGTCCATTAAGAGTCGCGAATTTCGTGCAACAGATTTATATTTTATAAAGGTTTTGGCCTAATGCACTAGCTGTATTATTGTGGACAGATTTGAGCTTTAATAGAATTATCATAAGTTCCATTTCACTCCCAAAGTTCCAGCATTTCATTGCTTGAAAACGAGTCTACTATTGCGAGCGTACTAAGGATACTCTATAATAAGGTGTAACTTCGGTTTTAGAGGAAACTTAATTTAATTGAAAATGAAGGTAATTGGTAGACGCTATTGTGATCTTTCGAAGAGAAAACAATATAATGGACGGAGCAATATAGTTCTTAGGCTAGTAAATATTCGACTCATTTTAGTCTGGCCGTATTTCTTTTACCTTGTGTAGAGTTGTTTAGTTAAATCGGCATCGGTAGTATGTGGCATCTTACTTTAGGGTTAATCTAAACTAATGTATTAGAGGTGTAAAAAAGTTTTTGTGTATCATATAAAATTAGTTTTACTTCAATATAGTTAGTTACTTATAAACTTTTCTAGCCCTTGATAATTTTCTTAATTTAATTGATGAGGTTACCGTAAATCATTTCGTTGATTTAATTTACGGTGACGTTATTATCAGGCAACATAAACAAACAAACTCGGAAAGGCTGAAAATTTTGTTTTTGGTCCTTCGACCCGGACTTTGATATTCGCTTTTGTTAGTCACAAAATCTACTTCGTTACATCTCCAATGTGAATTATTTCTGGGGAAAAAGTTGTTAGTGACATAATAGTACACATTACTGGTGAGAGAAATCTTTTCAACCCGATATTTCTTATGAAATTTACAAAGAGGTATTCCATTTCTAGGTGGAATAGAAAAAAGTATAAAAAGAATATTATTATCATCTCCTTTATATGCCATAGAGTAGCACAAACGTCCGATTTTCATGGGAAAGGTAAATAGAGCATACACCCACCCGCTACACCAAAGCCACCAAAGGGGTGTTGGCAGTTTTAGCGAGATTAATTTCAAATGCTAGCAATGATAAAAGGTAGCTAGTTCAAGTATGGTGCCAGATCAAACTTAATCTAGGAACTCTTAAGATCGACCATCCATTTACAGACTTCAAACTATGTTGCTTTATCAATAAATAACTAATAAATATAATTGATTCGTTCAGCAATTGGATTCAGATATCTAATATTTTACTTATTTAGCAATAGTGTAGGAAATAAAGAATATTATTATTATTATAATAGGATTTAAACTAAGATTTGGAGTAGTGAAAATATAGGTTGAATAGATTTCCCAATATCGAGTTTTAAGCAAGCTAAAATTACACTAAAGACAAAATATTACTATTCTATACTACTAGGATATGCGTGAATTGAATGCAGCATTAAAAGAGCCATGACTACATGAAACTACTATGTACTACTGTTCAACCAACTAAATGACTTGAAATGTTATATGTATGAAAAAAAAAATAAACACATTGAAGGAATCCTAAGTATACATAAGTATATTTTTTATTCTGGGCAGTGTACTGTTTTTTGAAAGTAAGTGTAGTTTTTTATTTCAATTGATTCATTGTTCTACTACACAGCAAATATAATATTGAGAACATAAAGTCGAAGAAATAAATAATAAGATTTAAAAAAAACCGACTTCCATTTGTAAGTAATGGTTACAATTTCCAAAAAAAACTGTTTATTTCGCCATTGGATATACCGCGACACAGGATTTCCGCCTTGAACCTTCGATTATCTCCATCGGAGCCGAACATTTTGATGGGGACCTACCTACCTACGATGCAGTCTAAGATTATAACTGGCTAACTTGTTAGGGATATGTAATTTATCAAATGTCACTTTGCCCGGAGTTAGAAAATTGGCATTGTACTAATAATTAAGATTGTTCTTTTTGGTTTAGACGCGTTAATATTTGGTTTAAGAAAAAAAAAAACTTTAATTTGAAGTACTTCAACTTAGGATTAAAAAATCTTTTAGATTGCTCAGTTCTTCATGAAGGTTCAAGGCTTTCGAACTTTACCGTTCAAAGAGCCGAGCAAACGTAGTAATAACGATGGGATGCGATGCGGTTCGTTGAGTCATAGTTAAAAGTTTATATTATGGAAAAAAAAGTTTAACGCGAACAAAGTCGCGTGGAACCGCTAGTGATGTAATAACCGTTAAACCGTCGAGCTACTAAGTACAAGAGATCAATGCCCGTCGAAACTAGATGAGTCACGCGGAAAATTATAAAAGGGATCAAATGACCTTCGATTAGTTCATAGAATTCGCGGCCCCCGGCCCGGCCGCCGCTCTCCGCCCCTTATACACGAGTATTGCAGATACAATACATATTTATATTGTCATCATGAAAGCTGCCCTTTCATAGTTCAAACAATTTGCCCTGTTTTATTTTTTGTATGTTTATATATACATGGTGGCCGGGGAATTTATTTATTTATTTATTTGGAACAAAGTTACGAAACTGATGATTTTATATATACAACGTGTAAATAGAAACCGGAATAGTACTTCACAAGTTTTTTAGGTACATTGTTAACTGTCTTTGAGACTTATCTGTGAAACCGAAAACTTAATAGATTTTGAGTAAAGCACTGCCATATTTTTTCAGAAAGAAATCAGATACAGCCCTAACATCACATGCAAAATTAAAATCATGTGACTCCTGTCACTTTATTAGGTATGCGTCGCGTATCGTGGGTACTATGCGCGTGTCAGTCTTATTTTGATTTAATATTTTTACAGTGCGATTCCTTATGAAAATATACTTATGCATCCTTCAATATTATTTGTAATATAATGCATCTATGTCGACCTCCCTGGCGCAACGGTGAGCGCTGTGAATTAAAGTAGGCCCCAGGTTGTTTGGTTTGGGTTGTTATATTTAATGTTATTTTATTATTTCATTCCGGTTGGTCCCATTTAAATTGTATACGATCTGATTGAGATCTTCGAAGATAGATTACAAACCTTTTGTATAAACAAAAGCAAATTACGCAATCATTGCAATAGTTCCGTAAACAGTGCTATTTTAATCATTACATACAAGTACATGGAAGTCGGTTTTATTATTTTTCAAATTCTTTTATTTATAAGTTACCTATGACTCTTTGTAAAAATAGATTATATATGAATTTATACATATCCATTTTTTACTTTATTGTACTGATTCTTATTGAACGATCTTATTTAATAACTGTGTTACATCTTAAATCACACAATCGATAATTATGCCGTTGTAATCACGAGTATCGTGATATTTATCGATTGTCTGATGCTTGACTTGTGTCAAAATATCTCTCCAAGTTTCTACCCACACATAGCTAATGGCTCACGTAGCCCGTATTCTAGAATAGGCATTAAACCGACAAATTATATAAAAAGAAAAAAAACCTCCAATACCAGTTGTAACATTTACAACTCGTAGTAGTTTTTTATAACTCGTATCGGAAAATTTTCAATATTTATATTATCGGCTTAAATGCCTACCTTAGTCACACACACGGTGCAAGCCACTGTATATAGCACCAGTTTTACCCTTAGTTGGTGGGTAAACTAGCCATGTCACAGACTTATGGAAAAATTAGATGACCATATTAAAAACTAGCCCAATTGTATTTCCTGATAAGGGTATCAGGAAAAACAATTGGTCTTTCCTGGAAGTTTTTTATTTTTTATCAACTATCTTTCCAGTAAGACTGTCTGATTAAGATACATAGGCATAGACCCTTTTTTTTTAAGTTATCTTTTTTTCTTTTTCGGTGTAGCCCTTTTTACTCACCATTATAGAGGCCGGCGCGCCCCCTCCCATCGGAGTAGGTCTGGCGGCGCGCGGGGAGGGGGTTCGAGCTGTCCAGCAGCGAAGACTTGGCGGGTACAACTATGTGATCTCTTTCGTTTTCATTGTCCTTTGCGCAGTTTTTCATTGCACTGAAAAGGGTACAAGTGTGAAGGTTATACAAGGCTGGGCCAATTAATCCTATGTGAACCCTCCCCTTCCAGCGGGGGGCCTTCGAGGCGTTTATGGGAATAAAACTGAGATAGGGTAGCAGCGTCCTCTGTGCTACTACTACCATTACCTGCGATCACCTACCCGTCTGTCTGGTTTGGTGATTAAGAGCAAAACCTCAAGTTGGGAGAGGCTTTTAGTCCAGGAGTGGACTGTTATAGGCTATTGATAATATTTGTTAGATATGCTCTAACTAGTAGAGATATCATGCCAATTTCTGCCGCAAAGCAGCATTGTTGCAATGCGTTGTTCATATGCGATGGCTTCCTACTTAACATCAGCAGTCTTCTTGGTCAGTCAATTATTATTAAAATTTTCAAATGGTAGACTTGAATGAAAAGCGGTCAAACGGGCAATTGAAAATTGGTGTCCCACAGGGCTCTTTATTAACATATTTTGTATTCCATATTTACATTAATGACCTTCCGTACGTTGCTAAGGACAATGATGGGATATTTGTGTTTCCTGATTACTTATGTTTTAAATTAATCGAAGTATTAATGTAATAAACAATATACACTTACAGTAAAATAGTGGAGTGCATGCTCTGCGCGATGTTGGAGTCCTCGGAGTGCATCCAGAGCTCTCCGGCGCCGGTCACCGTCTGCCGCCCGACCTCCATGTAGAAGAAGCACTCCGAGTCACCGCAGCTGGAACAAAACGGCGTTATACCAGGAATACACCATGACGAATATGTATGTTATGTGCATTTTAAGCAATTATAATATCTTTATTTAATCAAAAAAACGTATATACATTTCATTGGTGTAAAGTTCCTGTCTCCTGCGGTAGTTTAAACTGTGTTACATGCCTTCCCTATATCTATGGTCTAATAACAAACGTTTGACAAATAAACAGGCAAATTATATGGGTAAAAAGATATGAAAATAGGATGATATATATTTTTGACGTGGGTGCTTAGGTACATTTGATTAAGCAAGTGTTACTTGCTTGAATGGCGAAGGAAAACATGATGAGGAAGCCAGCATTCATGAGAGTGAGAGTTCTCCGTCAAGCTCTCAAACGCGTGTGAAGTCCAGCAATCCGCTCTTCCACGGCTTGGTGGAATTATGATTTTGTGTAAGTTGATAGCACTTCGATTACTTTGGGTCGACATCCCTAATTTGCTAATTCCAGTTTTTGACAATTTTTTATAGACCGTTAATCGAACTTCCTCGAGGACCTCCTGATCCGTATTGTGACCTCATTACTCACAAGCCAGATGTAAACCTAATTATTAATGAAATACGTAAAGTTACGTACGTACGTACGTTTTGTAACATAATTTTCACAAGTTAGTACAATCACCGTTTTGTTTTCACTTTAAAGTTTCCAAATCAACTCGTTCTTTCTACATTTTGTAAGTTTTCCCAAAGTTCTTGCCTACTTACCGTCTTATATTCTTCAAGGAGTACTCTACTCGTTCCGGTATGCCAAGGTCGCAGATGAAATTGTTATGGCTCTTGATTTTGACCAGGGCCAGCGTTTTGTCCGTGAGGCACAGGTTGTACAGACCCTGGATGTTCTTCGAGGCACCGAGACCTTTCTTCTGCACGTTTACTTGCCATACATGTTCTGAAATTGACATAACGAATTATTTCCAGGATAAGCCGTAACTGATTAGGGAAATTTGGAGGACGTTTCTTCAGCGATATTTAAATCGCTTGATTACAATAGCAGTCTTTGCCACTGCATTATGTTATAATAGGAATCGTAATAATTATTCAAACACATTTTTAAATTTTTAAAAGATTTTATGAATAATCTGCAAAAATATTATAAAAAAAAAGGATTTTAGTTATTATTTCACCATAACCATGTTTTCTGATGCAATTAATAAAATATTTATGCGTAGATAAACCGAGCGGACTGCGGAGCGGCACTGATCTTGTTGACACTGACGCACGCAGCGTCAACGCTGACGAGTGCAACGACGTCACGGTACTGAACGAAGGAGTACTGACCGTCACGTGTTGACTCTGAAGCACGTGGCGTCAGCGCTGATGAGTGCAACCACGTCACGGTACTGAACGAAGGAGTACTGACCGTCACGTGTTGACTCTGAAGCACGTGGCGTCAGCGCTGATGAGTGCAACCACGTCACAGTATTAAACGGAGGAGCACTGACCGTCACGTGTTGACACAACTACAGATATGCGACTATATTATGCAACTATATTATAAGATTATGTGGAGGACGGTAGGGAGTTTATTTAAGTTTATATATATCCTCTATTAACTTCAGATAAAGAATGTACAGCACATACGAGTAAGTGAATAACATTACGCAAGGGAATTACCCCAAAACTATACCTAATCATATCAAAAACATTCGGTATTTAAACACAAACAGTAAATCGCAACATCATTCACGCCTCTCCGTACTCTTCCTGCCTAACTGAAAAGTTCTAAATCGGTTGATTTTTTCCTGAGCTAAGAAAAAAGTCCAGATTGCTCCTTGCAAATAAGCTACCTTCAGAAGGATCTGCACCACATCTGATGGTAAGTTCTGACATAACCTAAGGTGGAGCGCGCTAGCCTAGTAGATGCATATTCACCCTTGATTTGAAGGTACTCATATTATAGGTCGCGCGGAAAATGGAAACTGGAAGGGCATTCCAGATTTTTGCGGTTCGATGGTAATAAGGTGAGGGGACAACTAGATCAAACAGTTTCTGAGCACACTCTCCGAAGAAAATCTTATGGAATAACAAAAGGCAGGCCACCATGAGACAATGCTCCAAGCTCTGAAGCTTCTTATTGGCTAGGTCGATGAGTCTTCTAGCTCGGCGATCCACTGAATCCAAGGCGTCAAGCCGGTACTTGGCGGAGCCAACGCATAAATGGGAGCAGAACTCCATGCACGATTGAACCTCAGCTTGGTGCTTCGCTTCGTTCGTTAGGACTATATTTTTACTGCAAAGCTCTGGAGCGCGTTCTTTAGAAGAATAAATATGCATATTCTAGGCGCTCCTTAACTTAAGCTGCATCATTACTTTACATCAGGTATGTCTGCGACCATTGCGCTGGTCTATGCATATGTATAGAAAAGAAATTTAAGTACTATAAAATCACGAGACTGTGTTTCCGGACTTCCGGACAGACAAAACAACATGTTCGCTATATGCGAAAGTTTGTTTTTGGTTTGTTATTCTTCCACAAAACAACTTAGTATAAGAAAAATGTTCCTCCGCAATTTTACACAATATCCTCCGTCGCCCTGCGTCGCATATCCCGCCCTCTCTATTGCGTTTAGGGACTTCGCTTACTTGCCTCGGATAGGATAAGGATCGTAGGATTTTAAATAAACCTTTGGCATGGGCAAAAAAATTTTTACTTCTGATCAATATTCGAACAAGTAATAACCCTTAAAAGACAGCCGAAGGACGAGCGATTCAACGTGGTGGGTCGGAAAATGCCGTTTGTATAGCTTCCAGACATTAACGAGTTCTAACAAACAAACAAAAAAAAACACCTCTGCTTTATTATTAATATAGACTATAGATATATGTAGATTAACATTAGGTGGACCGTACATTTGGTCAGCGATGATAGATGAATCATGAATCTTCAACGAAAAAACCCTAGTGACGATAGCTTGAAGGTCAAAAGTGGCCGGTGGTAAAAAAACAAGTCTACGGCTACGTAAGAAAATAATTGACAAAACTTTTTACAGTCTAGTTAGGTGTACCTAACTGGTTTGCGCTTTCGTTTAATTGGTAACAAAAAAAACCTAAACTCATCTAAACTTTAAAAGAACTTTTTGAACGCATAGTTTGAGACCTAGGATGATGATTCGTATTTCTAAATTGTTGTGGGTCTCTTCTAAGACCAAGACGCGTATGGAACCCTCATAGCTTTAGTTTTAGGTTTGCGAATATAGTTATCACCATCATCTCACTACCATGTAATGTACGCATCGAAAGTGCCGCCTATGGCCTATACTTGAATAAAGATATTTTTCACTTTGACAGTACAAAACTGACATCATAGTAACTAGTTAACGCAGATATCAATAAAATCCATGACTAACCTAATAAAGTTTATGTTTTTTTATAAACACGCACTGCGCATGCGCATCGATACGATTTATTTCCGACTAGGTAGCTGCTGCCTGCGTTTTTCGTCCGCGTTTATTACGGTTTTTTTACAAGTCCCGTGGGAAACGTTTATTTTCTTGGGACCGAAAGTAGCCTATATTACTCTCTGTTCCTCCAACCAACTCTATGCCAATAATCATGTTTATTTGTAGCTTAGTTAGGACGTGAAGGAAGGACAAACAAACAGTTAAGTTAGTAAGGATAGCAAGTTAAACCACCAATTAAAAAGATAGTATTACTCCACGAACTTCCCCGAAATAAAATATTATTATTTTACGTTTCTTTTTTATTAAATCTTTAAAAACTTATCATTGGAGGTAACTACTATATTGTAAGAAAATCGTATTCATTAAGTGCTAAAGCTCTGCGATTATTAAACTCGATTATTTTTTATCTAAATGGTATAACAACCTGGCATAGGTTGTTATACCTATTTAAGGAATTAAGCGCACATTTATCCAACGTAAATTCATACGTCATCATCATCGTCACTATCAACCTATTACCGTGCCCACTACAGAGCACGGGTCCCCCCTCTCAGAATGAGTAGGGTTTCAGGCCGTAGTAGTCCACCAAGCCGTTCTATTTGCTTTACGATTAGATTTAAAATTCGTTTTTCAAAACAAAACGCGATTAAACTAGCTTACACAATATCGGATGAAGATAGTTAGTGCATTAATATTTATGGGACCCTTACTCATCATACATCGTGCACCCACCATGCTGCTCCACGCATGTTGAAGAACAATTACTGTATTCTTTTTATACAAGTATTGTAAAAGATATAACGTTTTAATGACTGCAAAAAGCCTCTTATTATCCCCGCTAAATATATTACTACTACGCAAAAACGGCCAATGAACTCCAAATAAGCAAATTAACATTTGAAAAAAAAGTTACGCAACGCCTCAGTATATCATTCAACCTTTTAAAACATTGGAGTGCCAATTATATTGTATAATTTATATCGCCATACAATATTGGTAGGCTTTAGGGTTGTCACATGCAAGAAAAATACAGCTTGAATAATTCTTTTAGCTACTTTTGTTATGGCCTTTTAGTGAGTGGTTTTTAGAGGTTTGATTCAAGGTGCAAACTAATTAATAAATCATTTTTTTTTTGCGTCTTTTTTAGGGTGACTATGTTAGTGTCTAGTTACCACTGGCAAAGTTATTCAGCATTCAGTTTCCATAATTTATAGTCAATTCAACTGTCCAAGTAACAATTTAAGACTATGCAAAATAAAACTATTACAGTAGTTTCCCAAAGTTTTCCAGCCATTTGACAACCCTGAATGGTACTGTCATTAACTTAATTGAGATTGATAATACAACATTGTTTACTTATTATCAGAGTGCCATAGTAAGGTCAGTGACATGTTGCCTTGAGAACACTATGAATCTATGAGTACTATTCCATACTTCTACTAAATAGATTACAGTTTATTGATTCCTTATAGGGTAAAATATTTAAAAAAACTTCAAACGAGACACCACTACTAAGCTTTTGCTCCTTTTTAAATAAATTAATAAATGTAAAAATTAAACAGTCAAACTTTTCACAGAATACATGTTACTAGGTACATTATATAAAAACTAAAGAAGCTTTAAACCCAGCCCACTAAATCTTATTTAAAGCAAATTTCAAGGAATGGTAAGATTGTTGTGTACTCAGTCCAGCGACTACTATCTAGATACATACTACTATATATATCTAGTACTTTAAAAAATTCAAAAAATTCAAAATTCATTTATTTCAAGTAGGCCTAATATAAGCACTTTTGAAACGTCAAGTCTGTCTGTGTGTAGTGACTCTACCACCGGTATGAAATAATAATATCCTTATTCACAGATATCCTTACAAATACCCTTACAGAGGGTTTAATTCACAGAGGGTGTCAATACATTGGCTTAGGTTTGAAATAAAATATCTCACAATTCTTGCAGTGTTGTTAAATAAACAACTAATATTGCTTATAGGTGGTGCATGATGATTGAGGGACTAAAAAGTGGCAAGTAAGTCTAGGCGATTTCTATACACTCTAATAATATAAATTATTTTATTTTTCTTCTTTACATATAAAAAACTCCAAACTTTGCAAACTTCAGAAAGTTAGAAAACTGTTTATGTTAAGTTCTTTTATATAATGCAGCACTTGACCTAGTAACCCTGATTTAAACTTCCATTCCCCATTTTAGCAAAAAAAAAACTGTGTCAGTTAGAGAAATTTTTTTCTTCTGCTCTAATTACACTTCTATCAATGAATTTAATACAAGATTTAACTATTTGCATACTTGGAAAATCCGGATTAGATCAGAGATTTATAGTTCTGTAAGAAGTTTTTGGGAGTTCAAAACTCCTCCAAGTTAGCACACTTCAATAACAGCTTCATAAACAGCTTTATAATACTTTAAGAGAATATTTTGATTTAAATTAAATTTTGTTGTAGAAGTATATAAATAAATTATGAAGATAAGATACCAATACATTGATAATGATTGATTTGAATCAGTTTTGCTCATGTATAATATAATACAGGCTATCTGATGATTCACACTTCACTGTAAATAAGATTAAAAACAGGAAAACAACTTGTGTTTGCGTAAATGTGCAGGGTAAATAAGGCTAATTTAAGCTGCATCAGGAAAAACATAATACAATTAAGTCAATAAATTTTTTTTATGAATACTCCAGATCTAATGATTTTCAAATTTATTCCCAAAATACTTGGATCAGCCGGATCTAAGAAGTTAAAATTAATCTTTCAAAATGTAGGCAGAAACTGTAACATTCCGACTCTATAAATAAGTAAAGAATAACAAAATAAAAAAAAAACTAAACAACTTCAATATGTTATGAAAGGTTGAAAAATATAAATATTTCTTAATATTGCACTGATTGAATATGATGTTGTTTATTGTAGCAATCCATTAATTCATTTTAGAATCACTGCATAAAGATTAATACATATTTTTTATGTCAGTTATGGTTACTTCATAACTCATAACTTTGTTAATTATGCTTAGGCAAAATTTACATTACATATTGTAGTCCGCCTAAGCAAATTGAAGTGGTGATAGTCTAGTGGTTAGGACTTTCGAGGGCCAAGTTTGAATCTCAGTATGCACCGCTAACTTTTTGAAGTTATTTGCATTTTATGCAATTAGAATATCACTTGCTTCACACAACACAATGAAGAAATACATTGTGATGAAACCAAGTGCAAGGTGCACAGTTAAGCAGAGTCTCCATAACATTCTCAAAGGTGCGTGTGTGTGTGAGAGGTAAAAATAATACAGCCTTGTAACCTTTCTCATGACCTGTGCCCTGCAGTGGACCGGTAATGAGTTTGTAATGAATGAATTGTAGCCCTCCCAAGCAAAAAGAGAGCGGTAACAGTTCTAGGCAAGTGGCCTGTGTCCAGCAGTCTCTGTTTCACATTATTTAAACAAATGATAGTAGGTTATGTGCACATAATGCTTATGCAAGAATGAATACTATGTAGGTACTTAGGAGTCAATATCTTTAATCTGTCGTGCTTGCTTTTCTTAAAGTGGATTTAAGAAATCCTAACTCACACAATGGAGTACATTGTTATTGCTATTTATATTAGCTTTAGTGTAAAGGTAAAGAATGTAGTTATTACCATCATCTCATCAATAATGGAAAAAATATTAATTAACATTTCTTACGTAGCTGTGACAGGCCTCCATGAATAAAGATTTATTGAATTGTTGTTTTTATATTTGTTCCTCCTTAGCTCAAAAGTCTATTGGATGGAAATCTAAGTGGCATTAGCTTTAAATCCAACCTGTTGCACTTTTGCCTAGGGTGACTGAACCTTACCAAATAAGATAGGGTGGTGTGTTTTTTTACTGAGAGAATTATGGAATTTCAGGTAAGGATTTATCAACAACGTAACTTCTTTATTTAAATTGTAATATGGTGTTGCATTATTTTTTGAATTAAGATTGGTTATAAATTTAAAATCTTGTCAGTATTCATTTGAATTGATTCTAACAAAGCTAAATGCTTCATCATTTAAAACTCGCTACAACTAAATAATTTTATGAGTTTTTCTCTTTTATAGTTTTAGATTTAATTGTACTTAGTTTAAGACAGTGTCAAAAATTAAAGTGCAATGAATTAAAACAAAATAATTGCATTTGATTAGAATGGCTGGCAGTTTCACTATTGCACTATTTCAAGAGTACCATGAATTATACCAGTTTAATTCATGGTACTCCAACAAGGGTGATGAAAATAATGTTGAAAATAAACACGATTTTGGTGTGATGGCTAGTGTAAAAATTGTTACTTACGTATTGGATGGAGCAGCTCATCTCTGGTGTCATCTGATCGGAACAGCTTGAGGATAGCTGAGAGCCAGGAGTGTAAATCAACTTCATTATCAGCCACTATACACAGTTGTTCCTCCTTAGTGAACAAGGCTATCACATGCTTCTGCTTCAAGTCCAACCTTCGGGTTATGTTGTAGCAGCTCTTGAGAGACAGCACGCGTCGCGGGTTGGCTCCTGAGCGGAACTTCTTCTCCGACTCGTAGTACTCCAGCCGCGCGGAGCTCACAGGGGTTTCGGCGCGCAATACGAAGTATTTCTTCTTCATGGTCTTCAGTTTGTAGAGGTGGCCCTGCCGTACTACGGCGCCGCCCTCCGAGCTCGCCGCCATATCAGCATCAGCCCTGGCACAAACACGGCGGATAACCTTGAAGTTGTTTACGCACTGTGATGAAAGTCACTAGCCTGTATTCTTGCCGTCGACGCGACTAAAAATATGTACTATCTCTTTTCAATAGTGCGTAAATAGTAAACTCGTCGCAACCAACTGCGAAACTAATCCGCACACGAGCCAGTCCTGGCGGCGCCATATGACCGCCCGTTCTATGCTAAATGCTAATAGCGCTAAAACCACCACCGTCGATCCACGAACGAGATAACGGCCGATAATTCCGCAGCAATGCGGTGTGAACCGAAATACAATAACAAACGGTTTTCAATCCATAATTTTGTACGCTCGCTATTACACTCGGTCATTCACAGATACACGAGTTTAGAAAGAGATAAAGATAAAATCATTCATAGTAAACGTAATCCGCACGCCCTTCCGTAGGAACGCAGGGCATGGAAGTCACGCCGTGGACTTGCCCATGCCTTCGTGCGACATCAAAACAATCAATCGTACGCGCCACACCGCACTGTTACTGAACTTTGCGATTTTAGGAAACGAAAGAGTCAAATTACACCACAACGTTTGTATGTTATGCACTTGATTTATAAAACTCCTGTATTTGCGCGTCGTTTTTTATTGGTTCCTCGCTATTGCGTGTCATTTATTCGAACGACGATTACGAGAAAATAGTGCCGTATAATTCGGATACACGGATCTACATTAGCATCACAAAGTATAAAAATGTCAAATTCAATCTACTACATATATACGTACTCTAAATTCATATTAGAATCGCATAAGTTTGTATGTTTGTTTGTTTGTTTGGTATTTTATTTTCTTGCAAGAATATATATTCGCTATATATATACTTCCGAATATACTTCCATCTCATAAAGTATTACTGTTATTCAACAATAATATTGGGACGATAAAAATTATTATTGTTCTATAAATTAAATAGAACTCCCCTTTCAAAACTAAGAAGAAAATGGAGTTTGACGCCACCACGCTGCGCGAATATGGATTGGTGGGTTAGATATTGAACTCCCTTGGCTTAATATTCTCTCAAACTTTTTCGAGGTGGGAAATAATGTTTAAATTCTGGTCTCTTACTAGGTCATTTTCCAAGTGGCCAGTAGCTACAGTATTCTCTCTCTAAAAATGTTAAGATTTATTACATTAATTTAAATATTTATTATATATTAGAATGAATTTAAAATTAATAATGATGATTATGATGAACTGAAGCTAATCTAGCCACCTTTTAAGAAAATAATAGTATGATTGTGATAAGATAAGCCTCCAGATATTGATTCTGTGTGAGTTTATAAATTTGTTAAAGTTATTTCTTATGTTAATTAAATAAGTTATTATATATATGAATAGGTGCGTTTACGCTGGGTACCATTTTGTGGGTAGTTTTTTTAGAAATAGATGCCTCTTATTTCTCCTTTATAAAAATAAAATAGAAAAAAAACATTTATGTGTTTGTATATAATCTTGTATAATAATATAATAATTTGACATTTCATATATGGCCCAAGTATCCGAAACAACAACTAACTTTTATCTATGGCAACACTCATTAAAATGTCCGTCCTCTTTTGTGTCCGTCATTCATTCATTCATTTACTTGCTAAAAAAGGTAGAGAACAGAAACGGGAAATGTTGGCAAATTACTACTGATAAATACGTGTAATGAATGTTTTGTTCTCTTATTTAAGCTAATCTTTGTGTAATACTGTGTGGTTCGTGCGATATAGTTAACTGGAACGGGTAATAAGTGATATGTTTACATTGTGAAATAAGTTTTAGTTCCGTAGCCGTGAAAAGCATATTCGAGTTGTTCGCAGCGAAAGGAGACTTTTTTGTTGCGATTTCGGCGTTTTCAGTGCTCGGTGATGGTATCTCCGGACCGTATCGGTGTACAGTTCTCCGATATTCGCGAGTGGCGACGAGATTTTGGATGTTTTGTCGCATTATGTTGCTCTTTCTTCGTGCGTAAACTGTAAACAGAGCAGTAGCAAGTTGCAACAACACTTGCGGTTCATAAGTTTTGCAACCATCATTAGAGCGTGAAAACCGTGTCAAGCTTGCACCCCGCGAGATTTGGATCCTCTGATAATAACATTTATACACCAGTAACTATCTCCATAAGAAACTATTCTTATTAGATAACTAAAGAATGTTCGCGGTTTCGTCCGCTTAAAAATCGACTTACTGACTATCCTCAGTAGGAATTTCAGCTTAAATTGCATTTTCATGTTCAATCAGCTGCCTAACTCCCATTTGATTAGGGTTTCTGGTTTAAACTCATCTGCTATAAATCTTCTTTGAGAGGGGAAACATTTGCTTATTTAGCATAGGTTACCCCAGTAGCTGTATTAACCTGTAAGCATAAAAAGGGGTTTTGAATTTTATATAAGGTTCTGTTTTAAAAGTAACAGACATTTAATTGTAGTTATAATAATTTTTAAAAAAGATCCCTTAAATTTGTATAATAATCTGTGGTAGTTTGTAAAGGAAAATTAGAATTATCAGAAATTGGATGCAGCATCACTGGCAATTGCTTGTTATTGCAATATGATTACATTTATCAGATTATCAGTTTAATTTGTTAATTCTTGCCATTAAATTTGAAATATACTCTATTTAGACATTTTCCATTTGCCAATTAGATTTACGTCCCTCTCTTATGGCATAACTTGTGGATAGAGCCACTCCTTCTATTCAACCCCAAAATAGAAAGCCTCACAAGGTAAATAAAAAAGCCCTTTTCTGGCAGCCCCTGCATTTACATGTTAATACATTTGACAGAGTAAGTGTATAGAGAAAAAAAACATTTTTATTGCAATATTGTGAGGTTTTTTTTTCTAGTCAGGCTAATAGTAAAATTTAGATTCAAACCGACAAGATGCCATACTGTCTTAATTGAAGTGCCACCATGGTGGAAAGAAAATTTAAATACATAGTCCCTATGTTATGGCTCAGCCAAACCGCATTTGATGTTTCTGTGATTGTACTTAACAGTATAAATAATATGAATATTTCTTTGTAGGTGAGACAATACAATGGATATCAGCTCGTAATATTGAAGGTAATGTATGATATGCTAACTTGAAATTGTGCTACCTCAGTCTACATACTTTAAAGAGTAAAAAATAGGAAAAAAAATGCAAACTAGCAATTTTGCATCGACATTATACAACCATAAGCAAAATTTAGTTACATATTTAAAAAATAAATGATGTTTTCTTAGCTTTTACAGCGCTGTTTGCAATGCACCATTTCTTCCTTGCACTTTTGTACCTGTATTAACCATATTTAATCAAGAAAGGTAAAAAAATATTCATCCAGACAAGTAGGGTTTGAAAGTTTGGGAACAACTTCTTTCCACCCTTTAATGGCATTCATACATAATATCAACATCAATACAACTCAAATTAATGCAATGAAATGTGAGCTCTATGTAAAGCGACAAAGTGTTGTTTAAAGTGTGTGACATGTGGGCAATGAGCTATTCACTTGTCGTTCACATGTCACATTACTACTATAGTCGGAAAAATGTAATAGGCCCGTTTTGACATTTGTGCAAGACCATAGAATGTAACTTGGAACGAAACAGAAAGAAACAAAAAAATAAAAATCAATTACATACAGTGTTTTAAAAAATACGTAAATTTTTTTGGGACGTTAAATAATATGAAAGAATATATCGCGAGTATTCTTTTTGCGCTTACTTCATAGTAGCATGCAATTTATAATTGTTGCGAAACGTTCCGAAAACAGTTACGTTCTCAGTCTTTTTTTTTTTTATACTAGAGCTGTAACCATTTTTTTACTGAATATCGAAATTAAATATTGTGTAGTTATCTTTACTGCAAAGAATAAGCTTGGTTCTCAAAATGGGTTCTAAATAATGAGTCTGAGATGATGTATCTGACCAAGCGGCACATGACTGAAGCGTCCCCGCGCGCACTGCTAAGTTTGATATAAATTGTTTACTATTACGTTAACTTTGGCTCTTCTATTTTGGACATTAAATTAAACATAGTGATTTGACTCGATTTTTGTGTTTGTTGTTATATAGTACTAACTCTGTTTCAACATGTTGAAAAGTGGACGTATAATCAACAGCCAGTCACGCGTATTGGTTGCGAAGTTAAAGGAATACTTTGAACGAACGAACACTTTACAATACATAATAATATCAATCAAGTACTGATACAAACTTGAATTGATTTATCGTGAGTATCGAGTACAGAGTCTTATGGTTCCATAACTAGTTACGTCGCGATGACAAATGTCAAAACGGGCCTATTACATTTTTACGACTATAGCACAGTGTGCAAAGGCCATAAGAGTTGGTAAAGGTAGCACAATACAGAAATTTGATATTTGTGATACAAGTGTATATATGTAGTAACAGATGGTTTAATTTCAGATATATTATGGCATCAGGCACGTCCTCCTTGGAAAGCAATGGCAGTAATGGTAATATTCCTTTTATATTGAAATTTAAATTCACCCCATCCCATTGTTAGCGTTAGCAGACAAAAAATGAGCTAGCGTATTGTTGAATGTTTTTAAGAGTTAATTGGCTTTTTTCAAAACCCACCATAACATATATATTATAAATAAAATTTAAGTGGGTTTTGGAATAAATGTCATTTTCTCTGGCTTTTTGAAGTCTGTTATGCTACATCATCACGCTCGTCGAGTGAAGGCGAGTGGTGGTGGAGAGTGCGAGCGTGAAGAAGGGTCGTCTTCGCGTCTCGTGACGTAGCCAAGAAAAGATCGTAGTGGCAAGTGAGAAGCAAGAGCGGCTCCACAAGCTCAGTAATACTCAGCAATGTCGGCTCATATCTATGTACTTTTTTTTTGTTATGTAATATTTAAAAAAACGTACTTAAAATGTTCGTAACAAGTAACTTTAGTTTGTATCGAGATTTTTTTACTGAATTGTGGAAAGCTGTGTTTGACGACCTCCCTGGCGCAGCGGTGAGCGCTGTGGTTTCGGTCTTCGGTAAGTTTGATGTCCCGGGTTCGATTCCCGGCAGGGGCAATATGGGAATATATAATTGCTTAATTTTTTTAGGTCTGATCTGGATCGAGGTTACGGCCGCGGCCGTGGCTAGTTTACCACCCTACCGACTAAGACGTTCCGCTAAGCAATTAAGCGTTCCGGTACGATACCGATCAGGTGTATGGGTTTAATATAACTGCCATATCCCTGACAGTTAAGCCCGTTACCATCTTAGACTGTATCATGACTTCTCACCAGGTGAGATTGCAGTCAAGAATTAACTTGTAGGGAAAAAAAAAGTAAAGCAGTAAGTATTAAGTTATTTTGAATTATTAAGCTCATTTATCAGATTTTAACCAACGTGAATCACGTTCGACGGTTTGTCGACAAATGTGTTACTCGAACGTGTTGAGAGCTACCTCTCGTCGCTCACGAGCGCATCGTCCGAGCGTGGAGTGCGAGTTTTAAAAACTCACTATATGTATTGTTTTATGGAAGAAATAAAATGACAGGTCAGGGACCCAGTAGATAAAAAAATGAATATGTCTCTAAGAGAGACAAAAAAATATATGGCATAAAAATGGCAAATTATAGTTATCAAAAGTCTAATTATTTACCCACTTTATGAACACTACATTACTGTAACACTAGTTTTTGTAAACTGTAAGAAATCAGTGATGAAGGCTTATTGTCATATAACGATGATGCCCGCTCCGCTCCAGAGTCCATTCCGCACAGCTACGTGAGCAATGAGAGGCACCCGGGCGCGCCGCTGGAGTACGAGGTGCTCTCGTCGTCGCAGTGCTACGAGAAGCCGGCCTACGCGCACGCGCACGCCATGAGCGCGCCCTACGAGCTGGGCGCGTACGACGTGCTCGGCCAGCAGGCCAACGAGGGCCTCAAGCAGCAGTGCGAGAAGGCCTTGCACGACCTCGCGCAGTTGCGGCGCCAGCACTCTGAGACGTCGCGCCGCTGCGAGCATGTCATGAAGGTAGGCCTGTCTGCACATCATCGTCGTTATAATAATAATTCTTTATTTTAAGGCAATAGTCCCATAGAAAAGATTTGTTTTATAGTACAGTAATAACAATAATCCCTACTAATATTATAAATGTCAGTGTAAGTTTGTTTGTTACGCTTTCACGCAAAAACTACTTAACCGATCCTCGTGAAACTTTGTACACATATTCTTGGAAGTTTTAGAAGTAATATAGGATAGGTAATTTTTATCCCGACATTAAGCTCGGTTCCTTTGGGAGAGGGGATGAGTGTTTGTCGATTTTACACCATAACTCCGACAAATTATAACCGATATCAATAATTATTTTTGTACTATAGAGGTTATATGTGTTTAATTTTGCCCAAACTGTGGTTGGAGATAGAGGAAAGAACTCCTCGGCGGACAGCAGCAAACCCCTTCATTTAAGGCTTAGTGATACTGAATACTTTAATTTTTTTTAGATCTACAACTAAATTTAATGCCACATCAAAAAACAAAATCAAACGCAGACGAAGTCGCGGGCAACAGTTAGTAATAAATAAAGCTAATACAGATGTCAAAAAAAAAAGAATTATCTTAAAACCTAAAAGTATTATTTTCGCACCGGTGCACGCAAGACCAATACTTGATAACTGATTTTAAAAGTCCTCATTTAAAGTGCAAAAGATGGTATTGGTTATACCTGCTATACTTGTAATAGTATTTACATACTGTTATTAATGTATTTATGATATTTTTTTTTTTTAGTTTAAAGTATATTATTTATTAGTAGGCAATTATGCTCTGAAACAATCTGCCTGCTGAAATCCGTGGATATAGTTCCCTTCCGATATTTAAGAGTCGTCTGAAGGACTACTACCTCTCTTTGAGTGATGAAATTTGAAGTAGATTCTTTATATTCTTTCTTTTAAATTGTGTGTTAAAATCTACTTATATATATTATGTTTGTTATAGATTTATATATATTATGTATATTTTATATTTATATTTTACGTATATTTATTTAAATTATATATGTATTTGTATCTTTACATTTAGGTATTTATGCATCACCACTCTTGGCACTATACCCTTCTCCGTCCTATCTACAAAGGTTGCCTTTAAGAGATTGCTTGCAGCAATAAGGCCGCCTTTGCATGTCTACATTGTGTACTGTACACTCCTTACTGTTTCTTTTCCTGTATGTTATACGTGCAATAAAGTGTTTCTTCTTCTTATATTTTTTTTTTTTTTTTTATTATTTATTATAATCTGTATCATTTTATTTGTGAATCTAGTTCAAGAATTGGAATGTTTTTTTTTCTTTATTTGCACAACCTGCAGTCTGTTATCCTTTTGTTTTCCTTATCCTAAGGTTGCCAGGAAGAGATCGCTACTAAGCGATAAGGCCGCCTTTTGTATACTGCTTCTGTCTGTGTTTTTTTGTGTGCAAATAAATAAATTAAAAAAATCATCATCATCATCGTCGTCATGGTGCAAAAACGGTGAATACGGTCGGTCTCACTTCACGCCCCCGGCTAGTGGCTAGCGGCTAGCTCACATACTTTTCCCATTTTTCGGACAGTTTTATAGAACATTAAAGCAACAACAATTCCGATAATTCCGATATACTTACTACATACTTCCGTCGTTTGGCGTAACGTTAACCGATCACGCGTCGCACGCATCAGAATCTCTCAAAAAGAAAATTATTTGCAACATATCTCATCAATGATAGTAGCTATTCGTCGTAGCGTGATGTTATATAGCCATAATTGTAACTAACAATACAAAAAAAATTAAATCGAAATAGCATTTTCTGAGAGAGCGCGTTCAAACAATAAAAATTTAAAAGCTTTATAATATTTCAACTACGCCTATCCAAAAAAACCACGTGAATCTAAAACTCCGTTGCGCGGATTTTGAAAGGCAAATGCGGTAAAAATAGCTATGCTATCCTGTAGAAGCTGTTTGCTTTTCCGGGATAAAAAGAAGCCTATGAACTATTCCAGACTATATTGTAGGTATCTCTGCCAAATTTTAGCCAAATCGGTTCATTCGTTGTAGCGTTAAAGCGAAAAAACATCCATCCATCTATTCATCTATGCATACATCCATCCATCCATCCATCCATCCAGTGGCGTGCATTGCATATATGCAAATAAGCAGTGCATACCCTACCCTCAGGGTCTTAAAGAGCCTTCAGATAGGACCATTAAAGTTTTGTAATAAAAAAAACACTAAGTAAAAAATATATGAAAGCGCCATCTAGTAATGAGCGGCCAAACTTCTAGGTCAATTGTCGCTAGACAGGCGACAGCGCAACCAGCGCGCGCGAGGCGTATAGCGTACAAAATAAAATCTTCTACTTCGTATTTTAATATCTAACCGTAAATGCTAATCATTTACCTTTTGAAACACGTAAAAATACCGATATTATTATTTAAATCTCATGTTATCGATTGCAGGGTAAATCAATTATTATAAATCACTCGACATATGACGCCATCTACTGTTGCATAGAAATATCAAATAAAATAATCACGCCCAAAGAAAGAATCGTTCTGCTAGATGTGTGCGTGCAAGTTAGTAGTGTGTGTCGTGTAATGTTATAATCGTGCGCTTGTACTTACAAGATTAGCATCGGTCTTGTGTGAACAGTTTCATTCATAAATTCTTTAAGTATAGGTGTCTATAAGCACTGCTTACGGAAGTGGATAATCAATTACGTGTTTGATTTTTTTATGAATAAAATGATTTGCTTGGTTTGTAATTGTTGTATACTGCCATTATTCTTTTTTAGATATAAAAATATCATTAACAAGTGTAAATACCTTACAGTGTCTTTTAAGAAAATTAAGGAACTAATATTATCAAATTAGTCTTTCGTTTTAAAAATGAGTTATGAAATCAAACACTGTCTTAATTATGACGAATGAATAGTTTACGTTTTTCAGGAAACATTGGAAAGTGAGAAAGTTAACAATAAATATTGTTTTTATTTATTGTTTTCATATCAAAGTAAAATAGCGTTCTAACCTATACTTACAAAAAAATTAAAAACATATTTTGACTAATTTCGATTGCAATGTTTTCATTGGCATATTCAATCGCCATTATTGTTTACCTTCGAACAATGCTCAATGGCGTTGGTGATAAATAAACGGTTCAAGTGCATAAATTCAGTAACTTATAAAAGTTTGAGTGATAGTTTAATGTGTTATGGTTAATTTATAGTTTATTCATTCATTTTATAATGAAAGCATATTCGTGCGGCCTTTGTTTGGGTTCAGTGTGCCTGGAAAAAGTACTTAGAGAAAACTTTAATTTCTATCCCTATATCGTAAAATTAGAAATTATTCGCAAAGAAAGGTGTGTACCAATGTTACAAATATCCCAAAAAAAAGGTGATAAAGTAACACGTATGTTTAATAATAAATATTACGAAAACTATTCTTGGCTAAGCGGCTTTGTACACACCAATCGATTATTTTGCTTTCATTTGGTTTTATTTTCCAATATACGTAAAGTGTGGAATGATAAAGGATATTGTGATCTTAATAATTTTCATAAAGACGCTAAAAAGCTAAAAACATGATATGTTGGAAAAAAATATTATCATCATCAGTGTGCTTAGAAAATGCTGCCGAATGGTGTGTCATAATTTTGTGACGTAAATCAGGGTATGTACTTTTATTCAATTAGCAGTAGATACACGATAGTATTAAATCAATCAAAGATATAACTTTCGTAAAGTAATTTGATTATAAACCGACATATCTAAAATCTAAATTTTACTTTATGTTTGTGTTGAACACCTTGTGCATACCCTGGGTCCAAGGGCTATGCACGCCACTGCATCCATCCATCCATCCATACATGTATTCTCACAAACTTCGCATTTATAATATTAGTAGGACGGTACGTATGCATACGATCGACGTTGTCCCACATGCCTTGCGACTTGCTGTTATCTGTGAAGAATTAATTTCTTGATGTCCGACAATCTTCGTCGGATCTTCATAAAAATGTCAAATAAAAAAAGAATGATTAAAATCGGTGCAAATTAAACGGAGATATGAAGTAAAATTGATAAAAATTCTCGTCCCATTTCCCAGAGGAAACTTATTATTTATCGGGATAAAAAGTATCCCATATGTTGACCCGGGATATCAGCTACCACCCACTATACCAAAATTTATTTAAATCCGTTCAGTAGTTTTCACGTGGTTCCCGGACATACAGACAGACAGACAAAAATTAAATAAATAGCCGTTTTGGACTCAGTTTCTATTATAAAAGCATCCCCCGGTCAAAATTTTCAAAATTTATTAAATGTACAGAAATCTGCCAGTTACAGTTTTATTATAAGTCTAAATTACAGAAATGAGTCCGATGCACTAAATTACTTCACTCTACGTTTTATTCAATATAAGTTTTGCATTTTTATTTTCTTTCCGAGAACTGGAGCGATGCTCAAAAGCCTCATTTACATTAGCAGGCGGTGCAAAAACAGTAAGCAGCTTTTTACTTGAAGCTGCAAGCGTACTGAATAAAATATAGGTCACCGGGTCAAGTTTGCTTTTTGCGAGGTTCGTTTCTGAAACGTGGATTTCTGTTGAATAGCGCCGAGCTTTCAATACTTTGTATAGGCGGCTCGGTTTCGCTCCACGCTGTGAATATCATTCGGAATATACTTCGATTCTTCTGTTAAAAACAACTTCAATTATCTAGCGTAAGGGGTTTTGCCATGGAACAATATAACGGAGTGTTTTGTATTTTGAAAGGAAACGTTGCTATTTCTTTGGTTAAAATTATTCCAAAAACAAAAGAATCACATTACTTTTATTTCCATGGAACAGCGAAAGATAATTACGCATGTTTTGAAGTGAAACTTCTTGAGAATCGTTGTGATTTCAAACTCGATGCAACGAAAAAATAAGTCCATAGGGACAGAAACACATAAATGTATATGTGTTTCTGTGTAATGGACAGAGTGAGATAGAAAACATTGTAATTTTTTTTTACCTATTCTAGTTACCATGGAAACTAAATAATAAACCTTCCTCCTCCTTAGTCGTTCACTCTTGACAGAGTGGTTGTGGTTGACGATGATAAATTTTCTTTGGCTATAGCAGCCCCCGCGATGCGCCTCCACTTGTTACGATCTTCAACGTTTCTGGAACATTGGACTATGGAGGCTTAATAAACCTTACATTTATCCTAATAGTGATACAGATACTCTACATCCACCTCAATCTCTCGTAGGCAGTGGCGTGCACTTCATACATGCAGAAAAGCACTGCATACCCAAATTATTTTATATAACTCGTTTTGGAGAGGATTTTTTTCCATTTTGTGCCATGTACCTGCTTTATGCATACCCTGGTCAAAAACCCTGTGCACGCCACTGCTCGTAGGCTACTTTTCAGAAAGTTTACTTCAGCCGTGTGTGAATAAGTTGCACAGGATTGTTGTATTCTAAAAACTTTTGCTAGCGTGATTTTTTTTCCTGTAGACGATTTACACGAAGAGAAGTTTGTCTTCTATCAACGAAAAACTTTATAATTTGGTATTTTAACTTTTTTTAAATTGTTTTTTTCTGTAACGTGTAACTTGCGTACTTTCAAGGTAAGGATTTTCTAGGCTCAATATCGTTTTTCATCGCATATAATCGAACTAACTTGGATCAGTCAATTTAACCGGCGCAGTCTGATATCGCCCCAGGAGATCTTCTATTCTTGTATTTCTTTCATGCTTTTGTTGTTAAAACACAAAAAGATAACATCTCCTTAAGATTTCAATATAATCAGCTTGCGTTACTTTGCGGAATTACATGATATATTATGAAAATTAAGCTTAATTTGCTATACTCCGCGAAAAGCAGGAGAATCTGTAAAGTGGAATTTATAATTTCTTCAATCCCTATACTCCACACCAAACAGATATTTGGCAATGTATACTATACGTCCCTAAACCGGAGCATCCTCAGAAGATGTTGACTTGATTCATTCTTGAAAAGTTTTTTATTTTATCGGAACTACAACAGTCGCTACAAGACTGATATAAATGCATATACTAATTTCGGCATCGGCAGTTGGAGAGCCGCAGCTTAGTGCTCAAAGCGCTCAGGCCTTGATTGCCAGATAGTCGCAGGTTCAAATCCTGTCGGTTCCGAATTTTTTTATATGCGTTTTAAATTTATGAAACAGCCAATATGTGATTTAATGTCCGGCATCTCACAGGAGTTGGAATACTTCCGCGGGCAGCACCGGGCGGCCATGAATCAGCTGGAGGTGTCTGCGCAGGAAGCAAGCAGCCTGCGCGGGAAGTACGGCGACCTGCTCAACGACAACCAACGGTGGGTTCCGTTGCGTTTTGATAGTCCAATTCTTGAGGGTATTTAACTTTATGCTGCAACACTTAGGAAAACATATTCAGAGAGATCGCCAAGCTAAGCAAAACGACGAGGTCCCCACTTCATTAAACCTCATTATGACTACCATATTCCCTGAAACAAACAAATTGGCCCGCTACCATCTTGACTGTATCATCACTTACCACAGGGTTAGATTGCAGTCAAAGGCTAACTTGAGTAAAAAATTAGTGAAAAACAAAAAGCGGATGAAGTCGTTGGCAACAGATAGTATAGAATGAAGATTTAGTCAGGTTTACAATAAAGTTTCATCGGAGGCCTATTTAATGTATGAGTGGTTGAGCAGGCTCGAGCGCGAAGTGCAGCACCTGCAACAGAACAGCGGCGCGGAGGGCTCGGACGCGCTCGTGCACACCCTCCGGAAATACGAGGCTCTCAAGGAAGAGTTCGATTGCTTCCAGAAGAGGTATTTATTTTTAGTTATTTTCATACAACGCGTGAACCGAAACCGAAAACCTAATAGTTTTTGAGTAAACCACTGCCATAGTTTTACTGAAAGAAATCAGATACAGCCCTAACATCACATGCACAATTAAAATCATATGACTTCTGTCACTTTATTAGGCACTATGCGCGTGTCGGTCTTTTGTCTTCAATAGGGTTGTCATAAGTAAACAATTAGAGTGTGTTGAATTAGTTTGTAGGGAAAAATAAATATGCTTCCTTTGATTTTATATTTTTACACGGTGATTCCTTATCAAATATACTTATGCATCCTTCAACAGTATTACGTAATTCGGTTACACGTTGTATACTCTTTGTGCATGCTCCACAGCAAGTAAAGGAGCATGTGGTGGGTTATAGAGCATACTCTAGAACGTTATCTCCAATTGTCTCCAGCCGTGGGACATTAAAAGGCTTAAGAACATGATGAAACTTAAATGGCATCGTTCTGTTCGTAGGTATGACGACTTAATAGAAAATCACAACACTTCTCTGGAAAAACTTCGAATAGTCCAAGAGGAGAACAGTCGATTGAAGACCCAGTGTCACGAGTTGACACAGGAAAGAAATGCTGTGGTAAGTGATTTTTCGACACGTTGATTTACTCGAGAAGTAAAACTCTTTTATAAGAATGTTGGATCAGTTAAATATGATTTAAAGTTGCTTATGCCCGCCCATGATATAATGTGACTCATGTGGTAATTTTATGGCAACCTTAGCTAACCTAGTCAAAATCTGGGATTTTTGACGGAACCTTTTTGCTGGTAAATTTTATTACTTTGATCCGGCTGGATGGACCAAAAATTCATTTGTTTTCTTTGAGAAGATTAATCATAATCATAATAAATTTTTTGGTAATGATTTATACACGTCGTGCATAGTTTACATCCAGCAAGCATTTACCTTAAAATAAGTTGGTAATTAAAAAATAAAATAAAAATAAATATACTACGACAATACACACATCGCAATCTAGTCCCAAAGTAAGCGTAGCTTGTGTTATGGGTACCAAGATAGCTGATGAATATTTTTATGAATATGATACACATAAATACTTATAATATACAGATAAACACCCAGACACTGAAAAACAATTATGTTCATCACACAAACATTTTCCAGTTGTGGGAATCGAACCCACGGCCTAGGACTCAGAAAGCAGGGTCGCTGCCCACTGCGCCAGTCGGCCGTCATTGACTGGTGGCCTTAATATTTAGCGACGAAAACCAGATATTTGACGACTAAAGACTTTTAACTATAGTGCATTTAACTATTTGAATGGTTAAAAATAAATACTGGGTTCAATTAACTGGTAAACGCACTTTTCAACTTGGAATCTGGCTCGAAGGACCAAAAATTAATGTAATAATTCAATTTTAGATACGCGAACGTAATGCCCTGAAACAGCAAGTGGCTAGCGTGGTTAGACAGTGGGAAGGCGGTGGGGTCCGAGAGAGAGCTGATATCAAACGACTGACAGATGAAAGAAATGCCGCCATGGCCGAATATACGCTTATTATGAGTGAGAGGTAAGTGCTCAACTGTACACAAACATCGCAACACAAGTATATCTGGAATTCTGTGATGGTTGCATAGTTTACAAAAGCTAGTCTCAGTTGGGCCTTAAAAAAGGGTAACTGGTGAGTTTCTTGCTAACTTTTTCTCGGTAGAAACTGAGGAGACGTTTGCAAAGTGTATTACTTAAAATAAAATAAAAATGGAATACTTGAACATCGGAGTAAAATTGATCTTATTTTTATTTCATTAATTAATTTAAGGCTCAAATTTGCCTATAATTTTTAGCTCAGAACGTTCGTAAAACTCACTAAGTTGGATTGGCGACTCTAAAACATCTTACATTAGGTCAAGTCAGATCCTATGCAAAGTGCCAAAAGATATGACTTATTAGGTAATTAGATATTTGATCCACTTTGGAGGTCTGAATCTGGATTATATCCTGTGTGTCGAGAGAGCAATCTAAACCTTTGCTCGAGGTAATTCTTGGGAGTAACCTTAGAATCGAAATTTCTTATTTAAAATGCCAAACTCAGGTACCTAAAGGAGCTAAAGAATCTGAGTTCTTTACGTTAAAATCTGAGTTACCTAAAAGCCGAGCTTATTGCCCATGCTTGCTGAATGTAACGTGGCTTGCTTGCGTAGCTTGCTATTGAAACTGAATAAAATGTGTCAATTTCTGACGGTTGATGAAAGTCAGCCAGTCGGCCTGGAGAAGTTGTTGGTGAAGTCTCAAAGGGCGTATTACAGGGACACGGTGCACAAAGAGATGGAGAAACTCTCCGACGACCTTCAGGCGGCACTCAAGAGGGTGGCGGCTTTGGAGTCCGCCCTGCAAGCCTCGAGGGAAGAACAGAGGGCTACCGCTTTACAGGTGAATGTCGTACAATTTATATTATGAAAATTAAGCTTAATTTGCTATACTCCGCGAAAAGCGGGAGAATCTGTATGGTGTTATTAATAATTTCTTCAACCCTTATACTCAACAGAGTTGAAGTTGAAGTTGAAGGGTTGAAGAAATTACTATATACTAATTGATATGTTTGGTGCGGATATGTACTCTGTTGAGTACAGATCCGCACCAAACATATCTCCGGCAATGTACCTTCATCTATCCAATATGTACAATTTATAGTACATTACTGCAGCGGCTAGCATAAGACGAATTGATTTTCATACAACTTTTGCCGGCCGCTGCTCGCATGTACTTGGCCAGTACAGCAATTTCGATTTATCTCGGGGAAAGTTGTGAAAGTAATCGATTTTTTAAGATTTTAAGACTTGGCACCTATCTTATCTGTATTCCTAATACAATTGCTCTGAAGCTTCGTTATACAGACAAACTCTAACCATTTCTGTTGAGTGCCAACTATCTTGGCTCAGCTCATTCAACAACATTCCCATACTATATATATACATACTTGGTAAAAGTAGTAAAAGCTAGATAAATTCTAACATACAACTGATGGACAATAGTGTTGCCTTCGCTATCTCAAAACTAAACTAAATTTATAGGTCTAAATTTAGCGCTTTCCTTTTCAACAGGGAGTATTGTAAAAAGGGATAGACCTACTTTTATATTTGTAAGTTTAGTAAAGTTAAGAGATGTGTGTTCAACAGAATTGACAACAATTTTTTTCTTCTGTTGAATACGGAAAAGAAAATATATTTAATATTTAATATATTAAAACATTTATTTTGTAATCAAGAAGATGGCCCATTATCGTTCATTTTACACCGGCTGATGTCTGAGCTTCAATTTGAAAATGGCACGCAATTATGATGATGTTGTTGAAACAGACCTAGAAACATAAGCAGAATACATAGTAGTCTTCTTGTGTTGGGTGAAATTTGGGAATTATGCTTATACCCAGGCGGAAAGCTTGCGTCGCGAGATAGAGTCCGCTCTGGTGGACCGAGATCGCGCCATCAAAGAGTGCACGGACTTGAAGACGCCGCAGAACACGTCCACACTAGTGAAGTCACGGTGAGTATTCAAGCTAATTCTAAAGAAAAGAGCGGTCAATTTCGCCGTCTGTAGTTGCGAAACTCACAATATCTAACATATTTTTTCTTGCCAACGTTTATTTCTTTATTTATTCCACCACAAGTTAGCCGTTCAATAATATCTCACCTGCTGGTAAGTGTAGATTTAGTCTAAGATGGTAAGGGCTAACCTGCTAGGGGTCTGGCAGTAATATTAAAACCATACCCCTACTCGGTTTCTAAGCGACGAAGTCTTTGTCAGTTGTGATTTCCCAAATGACCCCTGCTGGAGATAGAAAATAGGGCCCTGCTACGCCAGGGAGGTCGTCAAAGACATATTACTAGACCTGAACTTGGACTTTTCGTACAAACTCTTCATCATCGAATGCCCATCTTCAACATGGAGAAATGTTTGTAAAATATTAAAAAAAAAAACTTCAGCTATTAAATGCGTACAGTACGTACTTGCGTATACTTTTCTAGTTTACTTTTTAGCGCAATGTATTGTGGAACAAAATATTTACAAGAACGGTTTTTTATTTGATCCCCAGTCAAGATAATTCTGCATATCACCACTTGGGGCTATCGAGTGGCGTTGGTACTGATGGATTTCTTAACGGACAGCATTCGAACGACCCTTCCATGGATAAATTGCAAGGTATTGGACATTATTATTACTGATGCGCCAAATATATTTCACTATATTTAACCAATTTTACAGACAGTCTAAATTTCCATCCAGTATTGCGTAAGGTTTAGATTTATCAATAACCGAATATTGACCAGTGATTTTGAAGCGGTGATAGCCCAGCGGGTAGGAGCTCGACTTTACTTTCGGGGGGCCGAGTTCGAATCCCAGGACGCACCTCTAACCGAAAACGCGACTTACGTGGCCGATACACGCATTCACGCATCGGCGGTCTCAGTGCATTTACTACCAAAATAAATGTCCTAGTTTAACAGCAATCAGTTTAATTTCATAACATAATTCATATAACATTCCACAATCTATATATACAATACAAAGCCTATTACAGGCCGAATTATGTAGACACTGCTGGACTACAGGCTTCTCCCAACAGACGGGTTTTCCCAGAATCACGCTGGGCAGGCAGGTTTGTGTTCGCAGTAGGTGGCAGTAGTAGCTGCTGCCAGCGGGAAGGTGAGGGGTGGTGACTGCTCTGATCAGCCGTCACCACACGGCTCAATTAATATATCGTGAGTTAGCTCAGCCACCCGACAAGGCAACAGGGCTATATATGGGTGCGGAGCATAGAAGAGCTGGGTACATCCCCCCACCCGCGACGTCTACTGAAATCCGGCTGCTTTGCGGTTCACATAAGCATAGTCGTAGTACTTTCAAGGACGATCTGTGTAACAAAAAGCCTTACTCCTACTAAGCTGAAGAAGAAGAAGTAGAAGGTGATGATGATGATGATGACGACATGTGGTGTGGTTATGTCCAGGTTTGGTGGGCATGGTAGTGGACGCGGTGGACAAAGAGCGCGTGGACAACCTGGAGCAAGCCAACCAAGAGATCGAGCGGCTGAGGAAGCAGGCGGACCGCTTGCAGGCCGAGCTCAACGACGCGCAGAGAGAGGCCGAAGTGAGTGTGACACCGACTGACTCGACCTTCGTTGGGACAGTCGTGTGTGCTGCTGTCTTTTTGAATGGGATTTATAATTTCTGAAAGTTCCGTTGTCTGCAGAGCTATTGCTGCTATTGAGCTGTATATCACCGTGGAAAGTTGCCAATAAATACCTCCCAGATGATTAACAAACATTTCATAATTGTATCTGCCAACCGAGCATGGATTTAACAGGTTAATTTGAGGCAACTTTCCACTGTGGCTAGATAAATTTGGTGTCAACTGAGATACAGCATATTCTCCTCTTCTTTTTTGAATCGAAGGTTGCCTGGTTGAGATTGCTTTTAAGCGATAAGGCCGCCTCTTGTATTCTCCTTTTTTCTTCATGTTTCTGTTTTTATTTTATTTTTGTAGATGTTAATGGTTTACAAATAAAGAGTTACATTTTTCAAAGTCAAATTCAAAAATATCTTTATTCAAGTAGGCCTGGCCCATATATGGCACCATTAATCGTACATTACACAAGCGTACATTACATCAGAAATGTGTACACCATAGTAAGATGATAGCGATAACCATATGCGTAAACTTAAAACTAAAGCTGCTCTAGAGGTTCCAAACGCGTCCTGTTTAATAAATAATAATACAGAATAATAAAATAAATAAATAATAAAACTAATAATACCGAATCGACTTGCTGGTCTGGACAGAACAATGATTGTTAAATTGTAAAATGATGTTGGAAAAGAGCAACTGATAAGCTTCTTGCTGGCTTCTTCTCGGTAGAATCTGCCTTCCGCACCGGTGGTAGAGTCGCTACAAATAGACAGACTTGACGTTTCAACTGTGCTTATATAAGTGATTTTTTAATTTTATTTCTGCTACCCTCTCTCATGGCCACTTGCCACCAGTGACTTTACAGACCTGTGTTTTTCTCTTACTCAAAGCATAGTTCTACACTCTTTTGCCATTCATTTACTAACTAGTATCGAGCAGCGGTATAAATCGTTTACCTAAAGCCGATTTCGAGTACACCACAGTAACACCACAAAATCAGAATGCAGAAGTGTAGACGAATATAAGCTTTAATTTAGGCCACGAAAGATTCATTTTACTTTGACGTTGCAATGATACAAATCAAGTGCGATTGCGAGCCTACAAATCTTATAAGGACTAAGAATGCAGTATATTAATATTTATGCAAATGCTTTATTTCAGGTGTCGAAACGTAGAAGAGATTGGGCATTTTCGGAGCGAGACAAACTACTGCAAGAGCGAGAGAGCGTCAAAGCGCTTTGTAACAGATTGAGGAAGGTAATTTGTTTGTTACAGTCCTTATTATGTCCAGTCTCTACTATTACAATACATTCCATTTAATTTAATTTCGAGGCTTAGAGAGGGTTTAAATTAGTTTCTGAAATCTATTAAAACATCCGGAATCCGACGAAAATTTTATACACTATAATATTACCATCTCTCTTCGATGAATAAAGCGTCCCTCTTGCTTTATCTGAATATGCTATCTCCTGTTTTTCATGCTAAAGTTTTGAAGTCATGGTCTCGACTCTTGATTGTGTCTGTGCAGGAACGCGACCAGATGGTGGGCGAGCTGGCCGAGGCGCGGCGCCACAACAAGAAGGAGTCGAAGGACGGCAAGGCCCGCGCCAAGCACGACGACGCGTGCCGCCTGCCCTCCCCCGCGCCGCCCCCCCACCCGGCGCCGCACGCCTCGCACCGACACTCCACCGACGTGCAGGTAACCGCATAAACGACGGCCGGTTATAGGCTGCGTGTGCGTGTGTGCGTGTGCGTTTAAAACGTAAATTAGTCGGGAGTGTGCATAGCTATGTTTTATGACAATCAGTCCAAGTTGGCCACCACCACTTAATGGCAAATTACATTTTCATTTTGACAACTCCATCTATATTTATATACAAAAGAAGGGCTTGACTAGTGGTATAATAAACACTAGAGACGGGGGTTTTTGTATTTCTAATTTATTTATTCTCTATATCATATAATATAATGTTGCCAAATTTATTGTAATAGTGATGTTCAAACTGACTAGCAAAAATCTAATGGGAACTGGAATGATGACCCCGCAACGGTAAACGCAGCGTAGGTTGGCCACCAACGAGTTTGACAAACATCACGCGAATCGCTTGTAGCCGTTAAAAACCGTGAATAGAATATAATAGTTTTTATTTGCCGCAGATGGGACTGCAGTTGAAAGCTAACTTGTAGTGAAATAAAAAATAAAAAAATCCTGTGTGCAATGCATACACGGTAAAGGTGAAATTTCTGAAAAATACTATATATACTAGATATAGATTCTCAGAAGTATTAGGCGCTCCCTACGAAAGACCTATGGTTAGCAGTGGACGTAAATCGGTTGTATTGGGACGGTGACGGTGGAAGGTGGTCTCGCTGTTGGCGAGCTCCCCCGAAGCTCGTCCCGAAGGAGTGTGTGTTGTGGCAGGACTTCGAGTGGGAGATCATCGACGTGGAGTTGAGCGGCGCGGGCGCGGACGCACTGGGCCTGCAGCTGTGCGGCGGGCGCGACGAGCCGCACTACCCGCACGACTGCAGCGTGTACGTGGCCGCCGTGCAGCCCGGCTCCGCCGCCGACGGCAAGATCAAGTGAGCCACCTCCCAGGGCCGGCGCATCTGCGCGGTGCTTCATATACCAACCGGCCGATGCTTGTTGGGCAACAGCACTTCATACAAGCACAAAAGCACTGCCTACCCTAATTTTTTGTATAACTCATCTTCCTGATTTATGCATACGCTGGTCAAAAACCCTGTGCACGCCACTACCGGGCAAGTACTACCATTTACTTCTGCCGCCAAGCAGCATTGTCGCAATGCTGTGTTCCGGTCCAAAAGTGCGGTTGCCGGTGTTATTACGGGCACATGAGGCTGAACACCTACGCCTCGGGTTGATGGACACAGGGCAACACTTTGCAGGATGTGTTCCTTGCATGACCTTGGAAGTGTTGCACTGTTTAAACGCAATGGTTTCTCCTTTTACTCACCATCAGGCTTATACTTTCTACGTTTTACATAAATTAATAATTATACAACGTGTAACCGAATTACGTAATAATATTGAAGGATGCATAATTATACCTTATAAATAATCACTCTGTGAAAATATTAAAACAAAAGAGGCATATTTAGTTTTCCATAGTAATAATAGGAAACGAAATGTAAATTAGCAAATTCTATACTATCTCGTTCATAAATGTATGTGTTTGTTACTTTGTCGTGTCAAAGATTCTAAAGTACGAGTAGTTTCACATGAAACAAAATGACTAAATGAGATGGGGTGTGGTGTGAAAGCTAGCGTGTTGCAGAGTGCTGGACCGCATCGCGGAGGCGTGCGGCGTGTCGCAGTGGGCGCGCGGCGCGGCGTGCGCGGCGGCGCTGCGAGCGGCGCTGGCGCGCGGGCCCGTGGCCCTGCGCCTGCAGCGCGCCCGCGCCGCTCGCACGCTGCTGAGGATCGCCGCGGGCGGACAGAGCCCGCACTGCGGCCTCACGCTGCAGCACGGTGCGTCCCCTGACATCTATTTTATTTAAAAATAAAACTCCCGATATATGAAAGTCAAGGACCTTTCGAAACGAAATTGTTTCTCACATTGCACTTATATGATAATATTATCATATTGATATGTCGGAGTTTGATTAGTATCAGAAGTTTTAAATAGATCTTGACCGTTGACTCCTTAAAACCATCGGCCATGTTGTCTTTATTCATTTTTAAATTACCAAATGAAATGATAGAAATCAGTGAAATAATTTATTAATCTTAACCTAATTTTAAATCTAACAGGATCATTTAATTCGACTGTAAATAAAAAGATTTGGGTTCGATTCCCACAATTGGAATATGGTTGTACGATGAACATAACTGTTTTTAAGTGTCTGGGTGTTTCTTTGCATAAGTAAATATGTATATTATTCATTTAAAATATTCAACAGTTATCTTAGTAGCCATAACACACGTAACTGCTGCTAGATGGCGGTGTGTATATTGTAGTATATCCATCCATTCATTAATTCAAACATTCATTCATTAGTTGATTGATACAGAATTAAATATTCATTTATTTTAAGTAGACCTAGTTTATAAGCACTTTTGAACCGTCAAGTCAGTCTGTTTGTAGAAACTCTACCTGTAGTGGTTCATTCATTCGTTCATTCATGCATTCATTTATTTATTTGGATACCAAAAGGCTTATAGAAATATAGAAAGGTAAATACGGTAAATTACAAATGGTAGACGTTTAGCATACTGTAGAACCAACATATAGGCTACCACAGCATACCACATTGCATTATGCGATAGTGTATCGGTAGATAAGTAATATCAGTTGTAAACAAGTATGAGGTTAAAATGTCAATAGATCATAAAATAGACTTAAAATAAACAATCAAGACAACAAATTAAAACGAAACTCAAGGCCACTATTTAATTAAGTCAAAAATCAATGCTGTTCAAATATGTTCAATATTACAAATTTTAAATATTACAGGTATTGTTCCATAAAGGGATTTTTTCTTTCTTGTCTTGTTTCTGTTTATTATGAAAATTAAGCTTAATTTGCTATAATCCGCGAAAAGCAGGAGAATCTGTATGGTGTAATTTATAATTTCTTCAATCCTTATACTCCACACCAAACAGATCTTCGGCAATGTACCCTCTACGCACGTTTCGCTCCGAAACAGGAGCATCCTCAGGATATGTTGATTTTACAATGAATAATTGTTAAGAAGATTCTCCTATCCAATATTTATTTCTGTTTATATTACTATGCTTTCGCTAATTTTGGATGAAAATTTTGACAGCTCACAGTCATGAGGTATTTTTAAAAATACCTCATGTTAAAATATAATATGCGTGTTTGCATGTAAACCTACCTCTTGAGTCACTCTAACTATTGCTGAGATCTGAATTAAAATCCGTTGCGAAGTTTAAGAGATCTCAGCGTACAAACAGCTAGAGCTACTTTGTTTTATACTACGTGAAGTTTATACATGTACTAATGTCTAGAAAATTGTGTCGACAGGTATTTTCATTGGCAAAATAGCGTGTGGGAGTGCGGCTGCGAAGGAAAGCAACCTCTACGTCGGCGACAGGGTCGTTAGTGTAAGTTATTTCATTTTATCCGTTTTGACATATTGAATAAGTTATATGAAAAGAATATTAAATACTAGCTGTTGGCCGCGATTTCGTCTGCGTTTGTTTTTTGATGTGGCATTCAATTTCGTTGTAGTTCTAAAAATTAAAAATTTCAGTATCCTTAAATGAGGGGTTTGCTGCTGTCCGCTGAGGAGTTCTGTCCTCTATCTCCAACCACATTCATCAGATCTACACAAAGTTTGGGCAAAATTAAACACATTTTATAACCTCTATAGTACAAAAATAATTATTTAAATCGGTTATAATTTGTCGGAGTTATGGTGTAAAATCGTCAAACACTTTCATCCCCTCTCCCAAAGAAATCGAGCTTAATGTCGGGATAAAAAGTATCCTATATTACTTATAACACTTCCAAGAATATGTGTACAAAGTTTTATTTCCTCTTAATCACATGGTCAAATCAAGTTTATAAACTAGTTTGTTTGTTCTTTGATAAACAAATTTACGACATATTTGATATTCAAGGGGGACTGCTGTAACTAGAAAACAACCCTTTTTTAATTACGAAAGCATGTTTTATGGCGATAATAACGTTTCTGTGTTTCCTTGTAAACAGATAAACAATCGTTCGCTAGAGGGCGTGAAGAGCGCTTCGGAGGCGACCGCGCTTCTCAACGACTGTCAGTACGACTGCGTGCTACTGACCGTGCTTCGCCCGCTGTATCCGTGCTGCGATCCTAGGAACAGGTCAACATTTTCAATGTACCTTATCATATACATTAGCAGTACAGTAGAGAACCACCAATTATTCTGCACCAAGCAGCATTTGTTTGTTTTAACTCTATATACACAACTAAAAAAAAAGAATTTAAAATGTACACAAGGGAAATTCCTGGAGGCATTTTCTACCAGTCTAACCTTTATTAAAGCGTTTTAATTATTGTGCGTAAATAAAGAAAACATAAAAAGTTAAAATCAAATAAAATTAGTGAAAAGATATAAAATTATTTAAAATTACAAAATTAAAAGAAATGTTAAATGTAAAATATTATTTGTTGCTGTGTTTCGGTCAAATAAATAAATTAATAAAGAAAGCAGTGAGTAAATGAAGTGTTAAGTCGGCTACTTAATACGGCTTCATATTTAATATGTAACAAATAGACATGCATTATAAGCATGGCTTACAACTTTTTTATTCCACAACATAAATCCAAACATTCGACCATTGTACATACACAGCGCAAAGCATAAATATAATTATGTGAAATACTAAGAGACAGTCGCATTAAACCTTGTCAAAATGCATGGGTATTTTCTTTAAAGCTAACTGCAAACTAAAATCAACCTTATTGCGTCAAAAAGGGGTTAAAGACCGGAATTCAGTTAATTTTACGGTCTCTAAGCCCCGGGTTTTTTTTTTGGTAAACATCTAACTCCTAAGATATATAATTTTCTCGTTCACCACACAGCAATGAAAAATTCACGAAAAAATGACCTTACAACTTTTTTATTCCACCTAACATAAATCCAAACATTCGACCATTGTACATACACAGCGCAAAGCATAAATATAATTATGTGAAATACTAAGAGACAGTCGCATTAAACCTTGTCAAAATGCATGGGTATTTTCTTTAAAGCTAACTGCAAACTAAAATCAACCTTATTGCGTCAACAAGGGGTTAAAGACCGAAATCAGTTAATTTTACGGTCTCTAAGCCCCGGGTTTTTTTTTGGTAAACATCTAACTCCTAAGATATATAATTTTCTCGTTCACCACACAGCAATGAAAAATTCACGAAAAAATAACTTACTTAAGAAACGTTTGTACCCAATTCCGTTAAAAGAGTAAATATTATGCTTACATGTTGTGAGTATGCATTTTAACGTCTTTACCATTGAAGGATGTTTATCTCTCAGATGAGTCTCGCACGCGACTTACACCTTTTGATTAATTCATCTGGAAAAATATTCTAGGGACATTGTGCGTGTTTGAGCAATTTGACAGTAGATGCGAAGCCAGTTATTTATTACGGCTTTTAACCAATCGCTCGCTAAAGGTTATTCGGATTTGAACGATTATGGTTTGATAAGTACGGATCTTTGTAACGAGTCGAGATAGTAAGAATTATATACGTTTTTAAGTTCAAATAAAATAACGTAACGTAACATTTACGTCAAAATTACGAGCGTGTTTGTGAATTACTGTTTTAATATAATCTAGGTTACCTTTTTTGCTGTTGCCTTTGTAATCCGTGAACCCATTTCGATGACCTTAAATGTGAGCACTTGGTGTTATGGTTGTCACTGCGTAATTTTTTTTAAACTTTGTATAGTTATTTTGTTAAAAGTATTATTTTGCTCTCCGAGATGGTGATAATAAAAAGAAAATACCCGGCTAAGTTTGCTATGGTCTCTTGTTAGACCATGGCGCCCATTTGTTAGACCATAAAATCCAATACACGAACTACTACAGATATAAGTGCATTACATAGTAGGGACCTATTTAATTGGGGATGCTCTATAAAAAAAAAAAAACAACATTTACTGAATATATTGCTCAAGCAGGTATTTCTTTAATTTTAATTTTATTATATTATCGGTGTTTCCTATAAATCTGGCAGATGGTTAAATGGTTAGGCTTTGCTCATTTTGAATACGGGCCATTTAAGTTATTTTTCCGGTTCGACAACCGGTTGGCGCAGTGACCCTGCTTTCCGCGTCCAAGGCTTTGGGTTCGATTCCCAATACTGGAAAAATGTTTGTGTGATGTTTATGTGTATGTTTTTCAGTGTCTGGGTGTTTATCAGTATATTATAAGTATTTATGTGTATTATATTCATAAAAGTAGGTATTCATCAGCAATCCTAGTACCCGTAACACAAGCTACGCTTACTTTGGGGCTAGATGGCGATGTGTGTATTGTCGTGGTGTATTTCTTTTATTTATTTATTTTCCTTTTTTTTCTCTGGAAAACAATTCGTTGGTTTACCTGGGAATCGAACCCAGTATGCTCATGTTCAACGGATGGGGAACACTAATTGGCTAAAGATGATGTTATCGGTGCTAGCACAGTGTGTAGGACTTCGACTTTGCACTTCTGGGAAACAATTACCTCACGCAACTCTTAGCTTTTCTAAGTTATGTGCGTTTTAAGCAATTAAAATATGAAGGAACCGTGAAGGAAAACATCGTAAGGAAACCTGCATAATATGTAGTAAAAACATTTCTTATTTTATAGGATGGGGCATCCATGAAATCATAAAAAATCATATTACTACAAGCTTCTGAAGCTAAACTAAGAAACCTTGTATTTCCATGCCTGAGAGTTCTCCATAATGGTCTCCAAGGTGTGTGAGACCGCCAAACCCTTCTCATTGTCGGAGGAGACCCAGTCGATAATAGGTTGGGTTAAAACAAATCTTTTGTCATACAGGTCTTCGTTCGAGCCCGCGTATCCATCTAACACCCCCTCGGCTGAAGAACCATGGGGTGCGTTTCTACCGCCCGCGCCGCCACATGAACCGAAGGTAACTATCGCTAGTCTCAAAAATATTTATCTATAATGGATTAAAAAAAAAAAAACTTTAGAAATACATCTATTTTACCTGGTTAAAGGCTTCGGCAGTGGCTAGTTTTTAAAAATAAGCAATTTTTTGGATATAGTAAATACTTCCCAATATATGCCTACACCGAGCGTGCAAATCTTGTTATATAAAATACCTAAGGTGACAAAGTTGCATATTTTTCTAGCAGGTACACATAGATCACGGGGTGCCGGATTTTGACAGGCGATACGTGTACCATGTAGCCGCCGGAAGCCAGGGGAAGATACACCAAGAAAGAGGTACGTTAGCTTTAGTTATTTGTTATTCAAGGGTGCAAATTTGTTATTTGTCTTATGCCCGTTTTCACTGTCGACGGAAACGGCAATAAGTAAGTAACGCCCAATCAAAGAAGATTCTTTGGGCATACATTTACCTGCTGAGAATGCTTGAGAAGTTTAACAATAGGCTTGACTGAATATCATAAACGTCATCCGACCGATTTCGGACACTGTCGTCAGAGAGTTCAGAGAGATTTTCCAACTACGCGGGAGATATTATAGTACACAAGTTCTTAAACGCAGGTCTATCCCCTCTATTCCCTCTCTCCTCTCTCGCGCATACAGGCTGATGAGACGATAGTTCCGATACATCCGGATCAGGGACAGGAGGGGCTTAACGTGCTCTCAGAGGCACGGAGGTGAACCACCTCTGATTTGCAAACCCCGGGGCTGGTACTAAGAATCTATTTTTAGAGATAAAATATATTCTTAGTAATAATAATTAAAATAATAGTTGTGTATAAGGAAGGTATAGGTAACTATGTCGAGGGTCAGCGGTGTGGTTTCTATATGCAGCAAATTAATGTTGTTTTTTACCACTGGTGTAGTAAACCTCAATTCTTTAGATCATTTCTAACGAGTTGCTGCAGATCGAATTATTACAGGAGCTGCCGAAGTTCCACGATAAAAAATCTAATTATATAAGAAGACTTGTTAAAGATGGTGATAACGAAAAAAAAAAATAACAACTGACTAAGTTTTTTGTGGGCTTCTTCTTAGACCAGGGCGCGTTTGGAACCCTCGTAGCTTCAGTTTTAATTTGACGAATTTATTTATCGCCATCAACTCACTCCTATGTCATATTTAACATGTAATGTACGCATCAAAAGTGCCATCTATATAGTGCCTATTTGAATAAAGAAATATTTGACTTTGACTTTGAATTATAAAGTTAAATTATTAATTTGACCGAGCATATCTCTGAGCTAGTCGGGTTTAAATATAGTTTTTGCATTTGATAGCCAAATTATTAGGTTATAGAATATTTAACATAAAGGTACAGTTAGGTACTTTGTTGAAAAAATAAAAACTTTATAATGTTGTACTCAGACGAAGATCCAGAGAACCGCTAGTGTAGTATAATGTGCTAGTACGAAACAATTGCATTTGGGCACAACTCCAAGGCGTTATCGCTATCAGCAATCGAGGAGCGTGCTGATAAGATTGTAGTAATTCATCGATGTATCGGCTAAGGATCGTGGTGCACTGAGTATTTTTACCTTATTTGTGCGTATTTTGTTCGTAAAATATTAACAAAGGAATTAATATTGGATAGGTTATAAGAGATAACGATTTGTTTTAACTGTACAAACTTAGACTGGGCCGAATAAAGAAGAGGATTGACGGTAAGTGACATAGGATTGCGAAAATTTATACAAAATGGAGGGACTGATACAAAAGACTCGTCCACTGCAGGACGAGTCTCTTGTATCAGTCCAACATCAAAAATCTGTGAAGGTACATTGAGTTGGCGTATTTCACACGTCACCAAAAAAACGCACTAATTTTTTTTTGTAAAAGAAAGATTAACGTAGCCATTTAAGACACGACTTCTTTGTACAATCATAATATTGTTAGTAACAGAAACTTCTAGGTTACAAACATGTTTTGAAGGTGTGTGCTGTTGTTAGGACAGGTTGTTTTAATGACAATATTTATGGAGTAGTGAATTTTCACCAAAATCTACTTATACCTTAAGACAGAGACCTTGAGGCACTTTTTTTTTTGAGGCGTGAGGCACAGATTTTCAGTGTCTCAACTGCCCCAGATTTGTATTTTTGTATACAGTCGATTAAGTTGCTATTGGGTATTGTTTAATAAAATATTAAAATTATTTAATTAATTTAATTAATATTTTTGAATGTATTTAGATTTTTTGATAAATATCTAGTGAACAGTGGTAAATTTTAAGTTTGGAGATGGGCGTGATCACTGTTACGCAGTTTCATACTTTTACAGTGATCATCATTTCATTCATTAGTGGTTAAGTTATGTTATTGTTTTACTAATTTTAAAGTACTAATTTTAAAGTGTACTAATTTTAAGCTAACCTCAAAACAATCACGTTTTTTAAAAAATCTTTTCATTTCTATACATCACTAATTTATTAGTGATCGATGGTTGCATCACGAAAATCGCTATTGTTGTGGAAGCGAATCGCAGTGTATCGCCTACTTTATCAACAGTGTGTACGAACGTTAGTATTGCATCGCGTTTTGCAGGGACTTGGGACATGATTGGGGGCATGATCCGGGGGAAGATTGAAGCTGTCACGGGCAGTAAATCTAAAGATAAACAAAATAAGGTAAAGTATATCTTTATTTCATGTAGTATGGTAAAAAATATATCATCATATTGCCTTGATCAATACGAAGTAAATGTCCGTAAATAGTAAAACATATATGTCCGTTGCACCAATAAAATCAATATAACTGTTTTTTTACTGTTTTTTTTTGTCACTACTTTAATTACGTATTGGAATCGACATTCAATGTTGCTCCGTTTATATTAATTTATTGTAAGACGTATTGAATACAAATGTGCAAACAATGTTTGTTTGTTTCAGGTGCCTGAATCAGATGCTATCGCAGAGTTAGATTCCGTTATCGACAGCTATCACGGAAAAACAAGTGAGTGCCTCGTAAACAAACGTATACTCTTAACCAATATAAATCATAATATAGTTTAATTTATGAATTATTTTTGACCATAATTAAATTATACTCTAATGAATTTTTGCGATGACAAATTCGATATGTTTTTTTTATTTCAGTTAAAGAAACTAGCAGTGTGCTTAAACGTTCGCGTAGAAAAAACAAGGAGGCGCAAAATGATGCGAAAAATGGCGGAACGTGGCCCAAAGCTCGCGCGAATTTTATACTTGAGGATAATGCCACTGGCACCATAGTTCAACCTAGGTCCAGGAAAGAGAGACCCCCACTGTCTATCCTGCTCAGTCCACCCACAAAACTGCCGCCCGAACCACAAAGATCCAACACAAACCGAAATTCAAACCCGATACCCTTAGGACACGTTCCTTTAACCCAAGTGACAGCGCCCGCGCGACATTCAGTGTACAAATCTATAGAAACTAGTCCTGCAGTTGAACATTTCCCGAAACCGGCGCCATTGGCTATCCACAACCCTTTTGCTCCCCCTAATATGAGTTTCGACAAAAATCGCACGTTAGAGAAAGACAAAATATCCATAAGCGATTACGAACAAGACGTCACCCCGAACAGGTTGAGTTTGGTGCTGAACCCATCAGAAGATTCATTATTCTATCAACCGGCGCTAAGAAATCGGACCAAAAGCCCTCACTCTTTAGATTTTATGGTCAACAAGGGCCCTACTTCTCTAGACTTCGTCACGAGAAAATCGCCGAGTTCATTGGACCATTCGATTAAAAACCACACGGGAAAGGATATCCTCGACCAGTATTATTCGTCAAAAAAGTCTTCGTCGCCTAAAACAGTGAATAAATATCCTTCAGATAGTGACAGCTTTGGTCCGGACAGTTTGAATAGTAATGCTAACTTCCCTATGACGGGCACATTGCCTACGCAATCTCGACTACAGTCCCAGTATTACAGAGGTCCGTTTACGAATTCAAACCCTCATGCTTCTAGTCGATACCCACATCTTTCGAGCCCTACCAATATACCTCAAAGTCAGTCGGGCGAAAGTATCGGCACGACTTATGACATGCACTCCTTTACATCCCACACGCATAATATGTCAGATCTCAATCCTGTACCGAGAGTGAATCGGGAATACCAACACACGTATGAAGGTGGTACGTTTCCCAGGAAGAAAGAAAATCAGAGATTTCGAATACCGTCCAACCCCAGTGTAACTTCTAAAAATTCTGCAGGAAAACTGAGTACGGGGTCTATAGAGAGGAGTTCCGAGAGGAACTCTCCAATGCCGACATTCCACGTCGAAGTTTTAAGCCCTGGAAGGGGAGCTAAGCAACTTACCCATAAATTAACAAGAAATTCCATGCCCGAATACTGTGGCTTAGGTTGGAATAAACCGTTACCTGGTGAACTCCGACGGGTGCATATAGACAAAAGTCAGCAGCCGCTTGGAATTCAGATATACTGCCCTCCAAGCAGTGGAGGAGTATTTGTTTCGACTGTGAATGAAAATTCATTGGCAAGTCAAGTTGGTCTTCAAATCGGCGATCAGTTATTAGAAGTTTGTGGTATAAATATGCGCTCAGCAACTTATACGTTAGCTGCGAGTGTGTTACGGCAGATCGGAAACTCCATAACCATGCTCGTACAATATAGCCCTGAGAAATATAAGGATGAAATGGATGTGCCTGGTAGTTCCTCTTCCGGGGAGAGTTCTCATGATGAAGAGGTATCGTTATCTGGGTCGCCAACACCTAGAAATTCACCCGGTCCACAACAGTCTTTGAGAATGGATGTGCCATCCACAGATGTGGCTACCTTAAGGCAATCGCAGGGGAATAAGGATCTGCCTAGGTTCTTGTTGATAGAGATGCGTAATTGTTCAGATTTAGGTATAAGTTTGGTCGGGGGTAATGCTGTGGGTATATTTGTGCATAGTGTGCAAATAGATTCGCCTGCTTATATAGCTGGTTTGCGTACGGGAGATCAGATCCTGGAGTACAATAATGTGGACTTGAGGCGGGCGACCGCGGAGCAGGCAGCTCTAGAGTTAGCGAAACCAGCGGATAAGGTAAGATTATAAACTATCTTAAATACCTTGTGTATTCTCTTTTTACCTTAAGATAATAAAAATACGTATATTTTTAGGTCAGCGTTCTAGTCCGGCACGATCTTCAACAATACCACGAAATAAAAGACAAACCAGGAGACGCGTTCTACATACGCGCGGGGTTCGACAGATGTACAAAGATAACTTCCATAGGCATGGACACTATAGACGAGTATTCTCTATGGTTCCGGAAGGATGAAGTGCTTTTTGTGGATAACACCCTGTTTAATGGTGCTCCGGGGCTTTGGCGCGCTTGGCAGCTAGACTTCAAGGGTGTCAAGAGACAGTGGGGAACCATACCCAGTAAATTTAAGTAAGTAAATCTATCTTATTGTCACGATTTTCACTACTCCTGTTTTCCCAGTGTCTACTAAAGAAATCCTTACCTTAACATACTTTGCTTTCCTTTTAATAACTGGATACCACACCTTTCTCACAACACATCTCTTTCAGGTTTGCTCATATATTTATCAAAACTTTAGTCAACTAGAATGTTTGGTTGCGAGCCAATCCGCAAGTCAAAACTTGACCTTGAATTGAACTCGATATTATAGTACTTAACTTTTACGTACTTAGGTTTTTCTTGTTGTTGCAAAATGGAACTTTAAATTTATGTAGCTTAATAAATTTGACAACAGACTTTCAGATTACCTTTTCAAGTTTAAGTGTACTAATTAGCGCCTGTCTTTTATATGTACTTTTCTTTTTATCATCCAGGGTCGAAGAAATCCTTCGGCGATCGGTAGGAACATTAGATAACGATGCGCAAAGGCGAGCTTCGAGTACAGCCCGAAGGTCGTTCTTCCGACGGAAAAAGCACAGAGACAGCAAGGAATTGGCTTCCTTCTCGAATACTGAGCTAGGGTGCTGGAGCGATTCCGGCACCCTGGCCGACGACGTTCCACCGCTCTCGTATCAGAGGGTAGAGCGATTACACTGTAAGTTATAATATAATTTCTTTAATTCTGTCATATTTCGGAGGATTGTTGCAGTCAGGCGTTGGCTTCCTTTAAACTGTGACGATTACACTAAAATTCATGATTGTTCCTCGAAGTTAATAATGAGGCGTTCAGGAGAGTATGTATTGGCGTTGAAACGCGCAGGCATGTTTGTCTTTTAAAAAGCAGCTGTTACAGAAATAAACGTGTGGAAAGATTTCAAAACAAATTGAAAGAATTTTTTCTTTCGCTATTGATATAAATATTAAATATTTTCAGCACCAAAATTTCACTCAGGTTTAATCAGGTTGCATTGTTTCGTCTATAGCCTATAACTGGCTGTATTAAACGCCTCTCTCAAAGGGAGATATTGACAGGTTGGTGATCGCAGTAGATGGTAGTAGTACTCCATAGTCACCTCGCACGAAACCCGTGGGAAGATGAGGGATGGTGACAGTTATTGTATTCTCATCTACCGTCACCACACGGCATATCAGCATTCAAGTTACACTATAAAGATTTTTTATATATGTAGTATTAGCTGTGTTTGCGTGGTGGTATGACGGCCGACTGGCGTAGTGGGCAGCTTTCTGAGTCCAAGGCCTTGGGTTCGATTCCCACAACTGGAAAATGTTTGTGTGATGAACATGTGCGCTTTTCAGTGTCTGGATGTTAATCTGTATATCAGTCATCTTAGAACCCATAACACAAGCTATGCTTTCTTTGGGGCTAGATGGCAATGTGTGTATTGTCGTAGTATATTTATTTATTTTCCGTAAGACCAAGTATGGGATGTGCGGTTGGTCACGGAATGTTTGGCAAGCATCGGCCGCCCCTTGCGGCTGGTGACGTTCGATGTTTGGCGCGCAAAGGTAATTCTGTTGCGGCAGACGGCAGCAGACGGCCGGTGGCCGTGCTGGGCCCGCTGCGGGACTGCGTGGCGGGCAAGCTGGTGACGGACTGGCCGCACGTGTTCGCGCGCGCGCGCCCCGACCCCCGGGCGCTCCGGGACCTGGCCGAGAAGGTAACCACTGCAGGCCACTGGCCTCTGGGAGTGAGAAGGGCTTAGGTTGTAGTCCATCACGCTGGCCAAGTGCGGATTGGTAGACTTCACTGGCCGTTGAGAATGGCAGTTTAGAATGTTATGGAGAACTCTCAGCATGCGATTTCCCCACGATGTTTTCCTTCACCGTTAAATCAAGTAATATTTTTAATTCCTTAGATTATAAGTGCACATAACTCGTTGTTAAGTAGGTTAGAGAACTTGGTCGTTCCGTGAGGGCGACGTTCTGTACACTAGACTACCACCGCTTCCGCTTTGTCTTTTTTATATATTGGCTATTTGGTGTTGCTGAGGCAAAAAAATAATCCTTCGTTTGTCAAGGATTCTAGCTATCCTCGAGCAAATTTTCGTCCAAGATCGATTTAGCTGGGAAACTTGTTCCCCGGAAATTGAACACGGGACCGGACCTGTCACTCATTGATACCTTAAGGAGAAATGTACATTATTTTGTTGATAATCCTATTTTAGATGACATTTTAGTAGTAGTCGCGCTTTTTAGTAGCACCAGACCCTTTCGTGACAGTTCTACCGCTATGATTATTGAGTTTTTGCAATTCTGCGTGAGCGTGTTTGCCGGTGTAATCACAGGCACCTCAGTAATGTCCACACCTCAGGTTCACGGGCACTGGGCGGTACGTTGCAGGACGTATTTCTAGAATACCCTGCTGCAATGTTGCTCTGTTTATAGCGAAGGTTTTCCACGTACCATCAGGTTTTCCATCTACTTGGTCCATCTGTCCTGATTAAAATTGCGAGAGCATGTTTATTTGTTTGGACTGCCTTAACGCCGCTTAAGAACCAGGTATGTATGTAATGAATGCGCTGTGCTTTTATTTCACTTATACAACATATGAATGAAAACCTATATAATACTTCACAGGCTTTAGAGGTACATCATGTACTGTATCTGAGACTTATCTGTGAAACCGAGACGCTAATAGAATTTGAAAAAACCACTGCCATACTTTTTACTGAAATAAATCAGATACAGCCCTTACATCACATGCAAAATTAAAATCAAGTGACTTTTGCCACTGTACTAGGTACGAGTTGCGTAGCGTAGGTACTATGCGCGTGTTGCTCTTTTATCTTCAATAAGGTCGTCATAAGTAAACACTTAGTATGTTCTGAATTCTAAAATAAATAAGCTCCTTTTGATTTAATATTTTTAAAGGGCTATTTCTTATGCAATATACATATGCATACTTCAACAGTATTGCGTAATTCAGTTACACGATGTATATTGCCTTACTTCTTCAGGGCATCCACTGCATAGTTGACGTGAGCGTGCCGACCATCGAGAAACTTCACAAGCATCAGATTTATCCCATAGTCCTGTTCATCAAGTTCAAGTCCTTCAAGCAGATCAAAGAGGTGAAGGACACGCGGTACCCCGCCGACAAAGTCTCCGCCAAAGCGGCTAAGGAAATGTACGAGCACGGGCTCAAAGTGGAGAACGAATATAGGAATTATATATCTGGTAAGTTCTTTTTTGTTATTCAATATATTTCTATTAATTATGTACTTCATTTTTAAAAATAATTGCAGAATATATAAACTACTACAAAAATATAAATAATATTATTCTCGGAGGATTTTTAGGTATTTCGCTAAAATAAATTTATCTTTGCTAACATGTACCTATCTGTTTTCGAATGGAAATTCAGAATGTACCAATTGAGATAGTAAATAATATATTGTTTTATTTGCATTATTTTTTTACCTACTTATTTAAACTAGACAAAAGATAAATCAAATAAATATCTTTAATAAATATCACTTATTTGAATATTTTATTGGAAATATGTTCATCATCGTCATTCAATAATATGTTACATTGTCAAAAAGAAAAATGAAATAATTCATATTTTTACATTACCGGCCTGATTTATATTCCACTACAGAGCACATGCTCTCCTCACCTCGTAGTAGAGAGGGTATATCCATCTTGTGAGCCTTAGACTCTAAATGCTTCTCCTATACGTTAAATAGTTCAAAATATAAAAGATGTAAAGTATTGGTTTAAGAGAATTACAAAATTGTAATGTGTATTATCACGTGTACCTACACCGAAACGGCAGTTAATTTAAAGAAGTATAACCAAACAAACTGTCCTCAATTCTAAATTAAAAAGAACATCTAAAAAAGAAATAATCAATCATTGTATAATCAAAGATTGCCTTTAATAATACCTGCGATCGGTAGATAAATAATTTATTGTTGGATGTATTATTTCAGCTGAAATCCCAGCCGGCGTCAATATAGCGTACATGTGCACGCAAATCAAGGAGGCCGTCGAGGAAGAGCAGAACAAGACTCTGTGGGTGCCTTCAGCGCAAGCCTGACCCCTGCCCCCCACTCCCCCCACTCCCCCAACCCGCACACCCTCCTCCAGCACACCCTCGCGCAAGTCCGTCACGTTCTGCACGCACTGTAAGTACGATAAACCCCCCCAGCATACAGACGCCGACGTCAGATATTACTCCGATCCTGGCCAACCCGACACCCCCAAGCAAAAGGCAAAGAAGAAACCGAAAGAACCAAAAAAGGACTCCACGGATAGCGACTTAAAGTACTACTCCGAACCGGACGCGAAATACTTTGAAATTGACTACGAGTTCTTGAAAGAGCTACGCAAAATCGCACGCAAACATTGCCCGAAGTGTAAAAGAAAACGGTTGAAAAACAAAGACTCGAAATATAAAGACAAAAGTAGATTAAAACCCCCGCGGAATGTTCGTATGCGAGAGAACTTTGTTCTTTGCAACGGTAGGTACCACAGCGATATGGAGCATTGCCAACTTTGCTGCAAAATTTGTAACCGTTCCACAGACACGTTAGATTCCATGGAGGACGAATATTCTCTTGCATCGAAGAGCTATAGTCTTCCATCTAGTAAAGGGACGATCAGTTCGCGATCTAAATCTACTCCTTCTAATCGCGCGCGGGAACGAAAGAACTCCGTACAATCGAATAAATCCGTTTCCTTCCTAGAATCGAGCAACGAAGAATCCTTGAAAGACGAACCCAATTACACAGCATCCAGTTTTACAAATGATTTGAAGAAGTTTCTTTTGAAACCGTCATCCCCACGACTGAGTTTACGTGAAAAGTTCATTATAAGTTTCAAGCAAGAGCTGGAGGCAACGAAAAAGTCGCCGAAGCTCAAAGCTATTAAAGGACTATGGAAATCCTACTGAGATATAAATATAATATAGTGTTTTTCTTTAATTTATTTTGTATTTACCTTCTGTGATTATTAAGCTATAAACTTTCTTGTATATTATTATTAATTTTTTGAGAATTTATTGAAGAGTTAGGCTAGATAAGTGAGGTATTTTGAATTTTTTACAGTCGCATTTTTTGGAACACTGTATTGATTATGTACGAGAAATAGGGTATTTATAATAAAATTGTTTTTAGTTGTTACGATCAAAGTCTGCTACTTTCCTTACATGGGTCATTAATTTAATTCAGTGACGTAACTATTAAACTCTTTAAGAAAACAGCTTGGAGGGCGTTAATTTAATATGAATATTTGTAGGATTAAGGGCTTAAATCGCAGAGTTAAGACTAGCGAGAGGACAAGCTACGAAGCCGCCAAGTATATATGTACCCATTAGGCTCACAAAATCTGTTTTTGCGTCACTGCTTGCTCAATGCGAGGGGTTACATTGATTTGTCATTAGTTTTTTGCGACTTTGCATAATTTAAATTATTCCAAAGGTAAATGTAGCAATTACTACAAGGTCACCGTGGAATTAAGGCTTACTACTGCAGTTAGTCGCTTTCATTGAATCTTATACAAATAGCAAATGATCGTCAGTTTCAGTTTCTGTTTTCAATATCTGTTCAACCAAATATACTATTTCTCTGTAAAACATGACATCCGGAAGCCTAACTCTTCCTCGATATTTCCTTAACTCGGTGCTTATTTTAGATCTTAACTGTCTATTGGTTCTCTGTATTCTTATAACATTTTGTGTCAACGTACGTGTTCAGAATTGGTCTAAACTTTGTATTAGCAATGTGTAGGTGCTAAATGAGTAGAAGCTTTATTTCTTGCGGACACAAATAGCATCTACCGACATGCCAACTTCCGGCTCTAATTTAGGTCGGCTGCCGCCTTTGATGTATACACGGTTGCCAAAGTTGGTCCGATAGGATGTTATGGTAACTAATTCATGAAATGCCAGCAGATTAGTTTGCACGTTCGTAGGTGCTATTGGACGTATCATAAAAGAACTAAAAATAAGGAGTTTGAGAATTTACCTCTATACAATAAATATTCTGTAAGACGTTTGCTAAAAATAATCTTGATACTTGGACAAATTGTAGGTTTTAATGTTCCGTAGATTGTGGTATAAAGAAATACTGCAGGATTTTTTCTTAAAATTTACATTTATATTCATCGGAATCGTTTGAATAAAGATCATCCATAAATTACGTGTCATATACTCGCTTTCACTAACAACGAACAAGGCAATGCATAAATAAGTAACGCCTAATCTTAGGATATTCCTAGTTATACCTTTGACCAATAGTTATCACCTATGTGTTTGTGAAGCATTTTTTTTCTATAGACATAACCTAAATCATTACACATTTTATTTAGGCGGTTTTAGTGAAAACGCGCAGTAGTTTCTTAACTCCGGACGAAAGGAGATCAATCTGAATTCATTAACGACAATGTGCCAAGAATTTCCTTACTTTTTGGGTTTAAGACGATATTTTATGGTTGTTTAAAGTATTGTGCCAAAAAAGTTATATCTATTGTCACGCCAAAAAAGTTATATCTATTGTTACAGTCTTATTTTATAATTTGAGTATCTGAACTTAAAATTATATCTGCAAAAGATTTGGTTTTTAAAGTTTTTTAGTCTTTGTCAAACTTTAACATGCTCTTCTAGCAGTAGAACACTCACCTAGCTTAAACCAGTCAAAAGATAATATTTGCGTAATTTATTGATTTATTGTATCCTGTACACAGTTAGTCTGTAGCAACATATGATCGAATAAAGTATTACAAAGTTTTATATGAATATTTATAAAAAATAATATAATACAGTTTTTCTCCACATTGTATTTTATCTCACGATCAATAGTTATAATTTTAAAGTATTTTGAAACCTATATATATAACCTACATTTATACACGTAACTTTGAAAGCCTTTATATTTTGCCTGAGAAATTCATTAAAAAGAAAGTAATGGTTTGTTTAGTCGATCTCAAACTGAGTTCTGAAATATTAAAAAAAAGTCACAAATGCAGCTACCTATGAAAGTAAAACCTTTCAAGCACTAAGTACTTATTTTACTTACTGAAGGTTAAGTAAGTCTAGATATTTTGTGCTGTTTTGCCTTAATTTTACTATCATGGGATTGTTAGAACTAAGCTATTTTGAAACGCGATAGTATAGTTAGAATAAATACGAAATATTCCTGAAATTTTACCCATTTTATGCTATAAGCTGTATAATAGATATTAACAAACTTAAAGGCTGTTGGTTCCGACATGGGTAGGTTCTTCTAGGTATTTTTCGACTGTTTCAAAGCACGGGTCTCTGGCAAAAGTGCTGGGTCGATTAACGAAAAATTTTATTCGTAACACATTCTTAACTAATGTTTGTGTCGTAATAATTGGTTATTCTTTTAAGAAGAGATATAATATTTTATGTTACAAAATGCATTAAGTGCGCGGTTAATATTTCAAAGGCACATAATATCCAAGGCCCTGGATAAAAAATGTGTTAAGAACGTGTAAGAGTCCTAATAAACTCATAGTGGAAATTTTTAAAGTGTCTTAGCCCATGTATTTAGATAGTAGACGAATGCAGTAACGCAGTTAACATTAGATTAAGGCTAATATCTCACTAGGATACCACGACGGCGCCAACGGTTGGAACACCGTGATTTCTTGAGAAACATCAGAGCAGATACCAGAGCTTCAAGTCGAAGATTTAACAATGCTTTTGTTATACGTACGAGTATCATGTGTTAGGGGCTTTCCTGGTAGCGCGACTGGTGTGTGTGTATATACATACAAGTGGTGACACTGGAAGAGGGTAATCCCGGTTGACGACACGAAATGGGTTGTGTAAACTGGCGGAAACCGGGTGAGGTAAACTCCATAGAGCTGCAAACATTTTGTTGGCGCGACTGATTGCACCGCCACTGGTTTCCTAGTGAGAAAGTGCTCTTAGGGTCATTTTATAAGAGTAGCATAGTCTGTTCGAGGTAGTTCCTTAGGGATCAAGAGAAGTCGTAAAGTTTTGTTATGTTTATAGATATTTATAGAATTGTAGTCGGTATAACGTAATGGTTCAGATGTCTAGAATTGGCTGGGCCGGTTTTCGTAGTCCTTGGACAATTTTATACACTTAACGATTTATCAGAATTCATCGGAGTTTTAGAAATTGTATAATGTGTTTGATACATTATTTTGTAATTTTAACACCAGATTGCTTTAAACAGAATATACTTAACTAGTACTTTTTTAAACTTTGGAACATAATTCGTAAACGTCTACATTACAGGATCATGAAGATGTTAGTGTCCTATTGTGATGATGTGACCTTGGTCATATTTGTGAGGAGTATATAGTGAGGCAACTTCCCTCCCCGACAGGGCAACAAGGGAGTGCGGAGTCAATTATTAACTCAATGAGTAAGAAATTAACTCACCGAAACTCACTCATAGATATGACATATGTGACCTTGGGACTTGTCTACGTACCGATTCAAATTTTCTGACGTCTCGAACTTCGTTTCGGCCAATCAGCGGGGCGGTACAATTGACTACATGCGCGAAGCAACCAACGCTGCTATCCTCCGCCACGAGACAAAGTTTGAATCGGACTGTACCTAAACTTTTAGCGCTACGTTTCTTTTATTGTATTTAATTCGATTGTAACTAAGATCTGGCCATTTTATTGCAATATTTTAATTCAGTTAATATTTATTATATAATCTTTGAAATTTCGACTGCCTGAGCATGATATTTTAAAGATGAAAAGTTTAAATTAAAGATTGAAATTTAATGATGAAAATTTCTTAAGTTTTCAGGCGTTGCGCAATAATTCCTTCAGTTTTCTTCACTTTGGACTGTCATTAAAATAATAAAAGGCAGTCCTGACACAGTACAACGAACATTTGTAACAAAACAATAATAATTATTAATAAACAGTCCGTAATATAAACATTAATAATGTTATTTGTTAACGTATGGTACACATATTGCACTGCACTTAGGAAGCACTTTGCAACATTAGATGACATAATAAAACGTTTAGGTGCCCCCACTGACTTATAAAGTTTTCATTAACATTTTGTCACTAAGTTATATAACGTTATATGACAAAAATTATTAACGAAAAGTGATACATACATCAGAAATTTAGTTTGCATTATAAATGTATACATCTACAGCCAATAAATTATAATGATTAATGCTGTCAAACGGTTAAATGTTGGTTTATAAAAACAACAAATAACCCGGATTCTTCTGGGTTAAATATTTTTCTCAAACAGGTTGTAAAACACAACCAACTGACACTTCAGAAAATCTTGTAATGCGGCCTTCATTGAAATTAGGTTGTTGATAAAGTAATAGCTATGTGTACTAATAATGATATCTGAAGATGACAGGTTTTTTTTTGTTGAAAGCGGTAATTTCCTGCCGTCAAAGTCGGATAAAAAAAATTGTTTTCGAGGTTGTTATAGGCTTTTTAACATCACGGCAACAAACTAAGTAACTACCTAGAAGTTTGGGAAACGATGCTACGCGGTGGATGGTGTTATATTGGGTCAGCAAGTTGTGTTATATAACTCCTGAGTGGGGGCACCATAATGAGCATATTATAATATCGATGATATTAGTTAGACCTTTAGACGTCCATATATTATACGTTATACATGTTTGTAATTATTAAGTAACTACCCACACATACGTGGGTACTTAACAAATAAACGGAATATTTAGGGTTGGATATATATACGTGTAGGACCAACTTTTCATATTCGATATACATACAAAAGAAATACTTTCCTTGCGTTATATAAATTTATAACGACTATTAATTATATTATTTACAATAATCACAGGTAAATATTTTGATTGTATTTTATCTTACGTACAGATGCACCGTTAGTTCAGATAAAATTACCACAGACTTTCTGACAAAGAGATAATGGTTACATTGGAGTCAGTGTAATGACCTTGGAAGCACTGGAATGTGTGCTTTATGTTAAGTGACATAAAGTAAATGTTTCAATATTTTTGTGCGAGTAGTGCCAGCAATATACGACTACTAGTTGCCCACGCGTGAAACATACACTTAAAATAACACTTTAAATAACGCTTACATTTCAATGTTTCAAGAATTAAAGCTTAGACGATTTCGGCAAAGCGGTGAGCGCAGTGGTCTTGAATGTAAAAGGTCCCAAGCGACTAAATGTTCCGGGAAGATGTCGAGTTGAAACCGGTTAGGTGAATATAGGTTAGCCCGCTACACTCTTAGACTGCATCATAACTGACGAGGTGATTGCAGTGAAGGGCTAACTCGATGTGGAATAAAATAAAAGAACCAACTTCAGTTCGACTTAGTAAGACCTTCGGATTTGTGGGCTTACCTTGATGTCTCTACAATAAGGATTGTAATTCTAAAACAAGAGTATCAACAATCAACAATTATAAAATAATATATATCAACTAACTTAAGATCCGCTGCGACTATACTGTCGAAGGAGTATTAATGTATGCGTCGAAATGTATTTAAATATAATATATAAATGGTAGAGAACTTTAAGTTGACACAATAATACAATACATTATAATTCAGTTGTACACCTGAGCTTAATGAGCAAATCCAAAACGGTATCACATTTTTTTCATTTATATTACACTTTTTCTCACCTGTCTTATATTTTATATATCTATTCTTTACTTTAAGCGTAAAGCATGTTTTAAAATTTAAAAAATAATATAAACAAAAAAACTTGTAATATTTTTTTTAAATTATGCTTTGCACTAATAGAGAATGAGATTGATTCAAAGACAGGTTATAAAAAAATCTAGTATATTATGAAGATGACAATTTTACACCTGCCAGTTTAGTGTAAAGATTGTTGCATTATCAAACTGGCACCAATGTATAAGTTCACAACAGTGCTAAATGCAGAATGGATTCATGCGATCTCATTGATATTTACATGTGATGAGGCTTTATAACGATATTGATTTTGTTTTTATAATTTTCAGCACAGTTTTTAGTGGTTAAGTTTTTTATGTACAGAGATTTGATACGAGTTTATGTGACGTTAGCACTATTCGCTTTTTGCCGTTTGGCTTTTCCACACACGCACGGGTTCTGTTCATACGGCGATATGCGGCTATAGAAACAAATACCAAAAGGTTGATATATTTTTTTGAGAGGTGATCTTTTTAAAATTAAATACTCGGTAATAAATTGTATGTATATGAAGTTCTACAAAAAGGTACAAAATTAGTTTTAGTAGAATTTATTGCTTAACACAAAAATGCACATCACTGTTATTAGGTAAAAACAAAAAATAATACCTGAATGAGCAGTCGGGATACCGTTTTTTTAACAAAATCTTGAGTGTGTGTGAAACAGCCTTTATGCTTACGTTTGAACGTAGATGGAGAAATCTATAGACATTTCAAGTATATTTAAAATACATTATCCAAATAGGGTAATATTATATAATAAGTATACCTTTTTGGTGCTAGTTTTCATCCTCAATTCCACACCTTTAAGAGTTGCCTTCAAGCTATATCTCATACAGCTATTTCGTATGTCTAAATTATTTATTAAACTGCAAATATCAATGTCTTAATCACATAATATTTATATGTCAAACTTGTTTTACTTTTGGGGATTTTTTTTACGAAAAGCTTAGCGAATGCATATACCCATAAAACTGGTAATGCCACTTCAATTAACTTACGATTTTTATATAAACCTTTCAAGTCGCGTATAATCTCTCTAGGGATAAAGGGTGTCCAAATTAAGTCATATTTCGCCTTTAATGCTACTCTTTATTGTAGAAGTAAAATAGATGACAACAATCTGTCTATAGGTTTCTCCCTCTGCGCTTTTAAAGTTTTGTTGTTCTTTTGGGTGCACAGATGGCGCCACGTGTTCTATAACAAACAATATTTAAACCGTTATATTCAAAATGGAATGGCCCGGAATAATAAAATTTCTTGAATTCAAACTACTTAACTATATTTAAGTGAAGCTCTCAAACTACTTTCTATCTACAGATATTATAAATTTCTAAAGTGAAACATATAAATTGTCATATTTTTATGTACTGTGGGACCCTATTCTATATGACATAGGAATTAACAAACCCTTCAGTATAGAATCTTTCTGCCCGCGAATTTTGCGAATATGGAATTACTTTAAATCGAAGCTTAAAATGCCTTTCACTCTACTACTACAGACGCTAGTCGTGAAATGTGTTAAATTTCTTCTATAGAGAAAAATCTAGAGAAACGTGTGTTACATAATGGTTCATTAGGTAAAGTAAATGATTATTTTTAAATGCAATGTTATAATAAAACCGTTATTTATTTTTGTCGCCATCAGTGGGCAGAATTATCTTTAAAATGTTTGATGAAACAATAATTATCAATACCGTATTGAGGCAGATATTATATATGGACAAAAACATCTCTGAGAAAGAAAACTGAATAGACGGTTTTATGGCGATAAACATTTGGTCCATTTTAATTTTACGAAATGACGATCAAATGCTACTCTACCATTGCGATACAAATGGCGTACTAAGGGTATTTAAATTAGTATTTGTCGACGGTTGTTGTGATGCGAAGTCAAATTAGATATCTAACTTGTATTCGTGATGACGGTTATTGTGATGCGCAGTCAAATTGACGTCACAAAATATTGTAACTATAATTTCAATGTCATTTAGAATCAGGGCCTACGGTTTTCTAACTCTAATCTCTGCGTCCTATTAACGGTTGTTTATTACTACAGATTATTTAATTGTATAAAGTATGGTGCTAATTTTAGAGAAGATATTCAAGATATAATTAAAATTATAAAGTTTAGATTCTTTCTCTCTATTTTGGTAATATATTTAGTGCGGTATGGCCTTTGTAATAGACAACTTTTTTTCAGTTTTCACCACACAATTACCAACATAAAGGAACCCCCCCCCCCCCTCCCCCCGGGCACGGGGCACGTCTCACTTCACACCCGCCCAGTGGCGTGCACTTCATACATGCACAAAAGCACTTTGCACTTCCAATAAGAGTTAGATAAAATAAAACTCGTATTTGAAGGGAAATTTTTCCATTGAATTTTTCCATTTTCCTGCCTTAGGCATACCCTGGTCGAAGAACCTGTGCACGCCACTGCACCCTCCAAATGTTCGTTCACAAACTTTTTCCCCTATTTTATGGTAACGTTTAGAATATTAATGGTAAAATAATTACTGTCGCCTGCTAAATTGTAATGAGGGGTTTTTGTGTCTAAATATTAGTCGTTTACACGGTTTCTATATGTAGTTAATATGGTGGCACGTTGCGTACATCGGTGCAAAGAGTTAATTCACGTAATAAAATTGTTCATCAATACACATAGAAAAAAACTTTGAAAATATTACATTTGTTATTTAAAAAAAATACACCTTTCTTCATAATCTAGCCCCAAAATAGCTTGTGTTATGGGTACTAAAATGAATGATGAATATTTTTTTTATGTATTGTATAATATAAATAATTAATTAATTAATATAGAAATAATGCAAAAACCAAGGCTTCCAACTTGAGTCCTAAGTCATGTGACTTATATGCGCAAGACGTGTGATTGGTTGCTACCCAGAAGCTTTGCCATAAAACATTTCAATGATTTCAAAGGTGGTCTATTTTAAAAGCTGTATTCATACGCCACGCCGTCTTACAAAGAAGTCTTATTATTCCCGGCCAAATTTTAAAAAAAGTATAAAAAAATAGTTACCATATATATATATAAAATACCTATTACTTCTTAACTAAAAAGTTCGATATTGCACAAAATACAGTGTATTTAAAAAAAAAATATTTTTAAGCCACAGTTAGATTTAAGTGTACGTTAATTTGATCTGATATTACCGCTAAGGAAATCGGTTGCTAAAGGTTGTTTTCCAGCGTTGATGCGTTGCGTGGCGACAGCAGACCAAGTTTAGCACTGTTCCTTGCAACGACGACACTTTTTGTCGCGCGGTTAAAGTGCTTTTTTGCGACTAAAGCGAGCTGCAAACTCGAGACAATTCTAATTTTAACCCAAGATTGAAACGCGAGCGTAAATTTTATCCGAGTATCAAAACAATATAAACGTCAGTGTAAAGTGAACCTTATGCTTTTATTTTGGAGTTGAAGTTCGCCCGAATAGCTAAACCAGCCGCAGTAATAGAATGTTATAATCAGCGTTCATATTGTAAGATTTAAAAAACAGGGCGAACTAGGGCTATTTCATTTCGATTTTATAGCTATATTCGAAAAACATCGATGCACACAGAGCGCCACATCGGAAACGTTAAACAATCCAGTTTGCAGTTTTGTTGTAAAATGTCTTCGTTTACAAATACATTAATACAAAAAAAATCGTTTCGAAATTACATAAAGAGTATTTCGTTCTATGCATTCATCATTCATTTGTATGTAAGAATAAGTTATAAGGCAGCCTTTTTTTCTTTACATTTGATAAAAACCATTCAAAATAGACATATTAATAAATAATACAAATAAAATATAATAATACAAATAAACAAAATTTATTGTTTTAGTTCATCATAAACAAAGATAAATTATATATAAAATGTTAAAATATCATTGATTTGACTTCTTTTTCATTTGAATTCTTTGTTACGCTGCCACTAAATTGTGCTTATTTTTGAAAATGAAAGATATATTTCAATGTGCTTGCAGAATGTTTTGCGATAAAAGTTTCTTGGAATTAAATTAATTTTTCCTCCCTCATTTTAATTTTGCAAAATTGTATTGCAGAGTTAGCTAACGCTTCGCATCACGTATTCAATGGAAGGCTAACTTTAACTGTTTGCGTTATAATTTTATTATTGTACATTATTAATTAATTCTATATAATAATAATATTATTATTCTATTTAGAGTCCTTAAATGTGTATTTTAAAATGGACAATAAACAGTATTTAAATTATTAAACTATACAAGGTGTCTTATTTTGGAGATATATTTTATCTGTTGATGTTTTGGTTTTTTTCTGTATTTTTAAATGGTATTATTATTTTTTATGTAAATTCGTTTTAATCTTTAAGTATCATGTATATTATAGCAGTTGAGTGAAAATACCTTATACATATAATATTATTATATTATTATTTTATTATTTTGTTTGTAATGATTCAACGAGTTGTTTACAATTTGGAACGGAGCAATAAATATTATACGGAAGAATTAAAGATGTTTTATTTATTATTAATTTATATTAGCGTATTTTTTATAAAAATCGCTAGCTTTAATTGTTGAAGTGAGACCAAAGTAATGCCGAATGTACCAAAGATACTAGATGAAGGAGATAGGTAGATGGAAGGGTTTGGAAATCAAAACGGACACAGGAACCTAAAAGTTAATTTTACTCAATATGTACAATCTACTAGGTCATATTTTCCTTTTATGAATAGTATTTTTTTAATAGTCTACAGGGTATGCTCGAACAATTCGTTTTTAATGCAGAGTTATTCAGTCACCAGTCAGATAGAATGCCACTAGTTAGTGCGACTATACAGCTCAGAGACATACTAAACCTGCATAAAAGTCACTTGCAACTGGAATACTAGACGTACTAAACTTGCATAAAATACACTTTCGAACAGTGAGTTTTACTATAGTGACATTAAATCAATCCTTTGAAACCGTATACGAGACGTACTAAACTTGCTTAAAAGTCTTGAACCGTACCGAGACGTGCTAATGCAAAGTTATTCGGCTCTGTACCAGTCAGAATTCTACTAATCTTAGCAGTGTTGTCATAGTAGTACCTAGAACCCAAATAAATAAAATAAACAGAAGTTTTCTTTATGTCTTACTTATAAATGCTCTAATTTTTTTTTACAATCAATCTATAAACCATTACATAAGACGAGTTAGAAAGATGGGACTTTACCTTACACTTTTTAACTAAAGGAATTGGAGTTTCAAGACATCAAGTACCTAATGATTAGATATAAAGTGATTGTGAAAAATAATAAAAATTGATCAATGAGGATACAAACACAACTGAATTGAATTTTCTGCTGTTTGCATTTCTGCATCTCTGAATATTTTCATAAAGTTTAGTACGTCTCGTATACGGTTTAAAAGTGTATTTTATGCAAGTTTAGAACATATTGTATTCGGTTCAAAAGTCTCTTTTTTTAAGCCAGTTTAGTAGGTCGTTAAAACAGGTCGCAAGAGTCTTTTATTCTCATGTATTAACTTAATTATTATAGTATGTCTCAAATACGAGTTGCTAGTGTCTTTTCTGCAAGTTTAGTACATCTCGTATGCATACGGTTCGCAAGTGTCTTTTATGCAGGTTTAGTACCTACATCTTGGATTTGGTTCAAAAGTGTATTTTAAGCAAGTTTAGTATCTACAGCTCCTATAGGGTTCAAAAGTGTATTTTATGAAGATTATTACGTCTTGTTTACAGGTCCTATACCGTTTGCAAGTGTTTTTTCTGCAAGTTTAGTACGCCTGGTATGCGGATTTCAAAGTGTCTTTTTTGCAAGTTTAGTAAATCTCGTATTCAGTTCAAAAGTGTATTTTATGCAACTTAAGTACGTCTCGTATTCGGTTCGAAAATCTCCTTTAAGCAAGTTTAGTACGTGTCCTATTTAAGTCGTAAGTCTATGCAAATAGGTACTTACAGTAGGTCTCGTTTACAGGTTGCAAGTGTAATTTTTTTAGCAAGTTTAGTACATCTCGTATACAGGTCGTAAAAGTGTTTTATGAAAGTATAGTAGGCCTCGTATACAGGTCGCGTCTTTAATGTAAGTAAAGAAGGTCTTGTGTACAGGTCGCAAGTGGAAACTGGTAGCTATGTATACTTACTATCTAATAGAGTCTATCTGACTAGACCATCACCTGTAAACAGAGATACACTTCGAAGGGCATGCAAGGAACACGTCTTGTATCGTGCCGTCCTTTGTGCAATACTCGACGTGTAAATGTGCGCCTGTAGACGTCGGCAACCTCACCCTTTAGAGCTGCTTTCCGGACGTTCTTTCCCGGACGAGCTCTCTCAGAGCTTTGACGGCCGATTGGCGCAGTGGGCAGCGACCCTGCTTTCTGAGTCCAAGGCTGTGGGTTCCATTCCCACAACTGGAAAATATTTGTACGACGAACATGCATGTTTATCAGTGTCTGGGTGTTTATGTGTAGTTTTCATAAAAATATTCATTATACATCTCAGTACCCATACCACAAGCAACGCTTATCTACTTATCGGCTAAATGGTTATTTATACAGTTGCTGATGGAGCTGGTGCCAACCAAATTAGCTGAGAGAGGTAGATGGCGGCGTCACAATGGACCGGTCTTCGTGAAACCAGAGACTTTAGGAACTTTAAGAAGAAAGCAGCGGTACCTACAGCTTAACGTGCTCTCTCAGGCACGGGGTGACGACTTCCAATTAATGCTGGCTTGGTACTCAAAATTCCTAAGAAGAAAAATTAAAACTTGCCAGTATAACGCTCGACCGGGGAGTCGACCCCAGGAACTCGTGATCCGTAATGCAACTAACCTATAGACCAGAAAGTTTATAAGTAGGTAAGTGGGTAGGTAAATCGTAAGTTAAGGCGATACTTATTTTCTTGTCACAACTAAATCTTAAATGACTACTTGCTAATCCTAGATGCAAACATGGACGAAATGCGAACCTACATACTCGGGTAAACGAGAAAGAAAATAACTTTCCCTAATTAGTTCACCGTTCGCGTGCCGAGCAGGATACGTCATGCGATTTGTGGTACGGACCTGAATGTAGAGTGGCTTGCGCGAACTATTAGTAAATTGTACCAACGTATACCTTAAACCACACAATTATTATTTTTACTGTTTATGTATAGAATAGTTTAACTGCCTCTTTGATCTGGTGGTTAGGTTAAGTTACATATTGATTTCTAAACCGCGTAGTTTATGAGTTGTAATGAAAAAATAAACAAAAAAAAATCCATTCTCGAAATTACCAAGCATTTTTTCATGTATGTATATAGAGCATCAAAAAAAGGTTTTTTCTTATGCTTGGTAATTTCGATAACGGCGAATGGATTTTTTTTGTTATTTTTTAAATACATACATATATATACTTATATATATATATAAATAGATATATTTTGGAAAGTGTCTTCAAGAACTGTTTGATCTAGTTCCCCTCTAACCTTTTTACCATCGAACCACGGGGCACCGTATCTGAACCCTACGTGGTTAATATACCGCGGTGGCGTACGAAGCGCAGATGCAAAATCTTCTTTTCTGATTCGCACCGCGTGGCGGTGGATCTGGGATACCTTTCCAGCTTCCATTTTCCCCAGCACCCACAATATGAGTATCTTCAAATCAAGAGTGAATAGGCGTCGTCTAGGCAAGCGCACTCCACCTTAGGCAGCATCATCACTTACCATCAGGTTTGATTGCAGTCAAGCGCTCGTCTATAAACATAAAATGAGAGATGCTAAGTAAATATTTCTCGTAGGAGTTTAAGCTTTTTTAATCAAGTTCGAATTTTCAATAGCACAAAGCTCGGAGAACTGATAGACGTTGGGGCACCAAGGTGCTGAAGGCGGTCCCAAGTGAGATATTATATTTATGTTAGCCCCCACGCAAATCAGAGTAACTTTTTCATCACAATACAGCGATTTTAAATCACTTTTACTTTAACAATACTCCACCCGAAATGGTTCTTACAAACACATTAGGTATGTGTTATAGAGTATCTGTAAATAGACATATATCTCTTTGTATATACCAAATAGTACATTGAGATTATATGGACATATGAAGTAACATAACAAAAAATATTGCCGTCAAATTAAAACGTCTTTTAGGCTTGAAAACAGGTAGGCACGATCTCGAGTCTGCCGGTAGGTTCTCATCTGACCGGTATTACTTGTATGAAATATGCCGTATAATTAGTATATTTGAATACTTTTTTATTAAGATTTCTACTAGGTATAGGTTAACTTAAATTATCTTTGAGTCTTTTTGTCAACCTCCCTAGAGTAGTGTGCTGTAGTCACATAAGTTATATAGAGGTCACATCACTTGTTAAACATGAGTTAAATAAGCATGCAATTAATGCCATTTTGTCAATATTCATTACGAGAGTTTAAATAACATGCACGCATAGAGTAAAGAACGTGCAGAACTCATTCAGCTATTATGAGTTCACACCACACAAACTTTACCTTCTTATTTTCTCTATTTTATGGTAAAAGTTTAGAACATTAAAGGTAAAATAGTAACTGTCAACTGCTAAATGGAATGAAATGACTAACCTACCTATATTAAGAAAATTAAGCTGAATTTTCATAATATTTCATGTTTCCGCAAAGTAACGCCTGCTTCTATCCAAATGACTAACCACCTGTACGAGAAACACTATTATAGTGTAGGGTTTTTTATGCTTCAATATTAGTCGTGTACAGGGTTTCTGTATGTTCTTAAATCTGTGCTTAAACGGAACGCCAATGTGTCCATGTTAATATGAAAGCCACACCTTACGTAGATATGATTCTTCCAAGAACATTTTGACATTTAGGTTACCTGGACACATTATTGCTTCAAAGCTAAATATTTTTTCATTCGAACAGGCTTTCGATGTACTAGTAGCGCTTTTTGTGACAGAGCTCGTCCGAGGTAGTAGCTTATTTCTGCCGCCAATCAGCAATGCTGGGTTCCGGACTGGAGGGCGTGACTGTCGGTGTAATTGCAGCACATTGCAGTCGCACTTCGGAGGACGCGTTCTCTTTATAGGCCACTAGCGGACCGTCGCCCGCGTATGACGTCAACCTCGAAAAATTGTCGCGGACTGTTTTTAGAACTTTAAAGAAACAATTCTGACGCATCGCACGCATCGAAATCTCTTAAAAGTTCTTTACAGTTTTCAGGTTAATACACTCCTATGACACTCCATAATAACGTACCTTTCTATTGGTGAAATAATTTTGAAAATCGGTTCATTAGATCCAGAGATTAACCCTTACAACGGCACAAATTCACAAACGTTACCTCTTTATAATATTAGTATAGATAGTTTTCGACTGACCATCGGGTGGGCTACCACTACTTGAGATTGCAGTCAGTAACTTGTGTAGAATAAAAAAGCAATCGCATTATTTTTAATAGTATCAGCATTGGAACTATCTGCATATCGTCTGCGAAAGGTGCAGAACTCCATTGTGGGGTTGAGTATATGCTTTTACAACATGATTCCTAAGGAAATTCTTGACCTACCAATGCATACATTTAAAAAATGTGTAAAAACGCATCTAGTACAGCGAGGTTACTATACATTTGATGAATTCCTCAATGACAAGGTAGATTGGAAGCAGCCAGCCTCGGTCTCATCTCCCGCAAGATAGAAAAATGATTGTAAATGTTGATGTTGGAAAAGAGCAATTACTGAGTTTCTTGCCGGCTCTTCTCGGTAGAATCTGCTTTCCGAACCGGTGGTAGAGTCACTACAAATATACATACTTGACGTTTCAAAAGTGCTTATATTGTAGGCCTACTTGAAATAAATGAATTTGAATTTGGAACATCAATGGGCTGCTGAAGAGACCAGTTTGAAAAAACCTATGTAGAGCGTCGAAAACAATGGAATCCATCTATACCTGTAAAAGTAGTCTGTAGATTCCAATCGAACGAAAGGAAATTTCGATTCAATTACAACAATGGGCACGTTGTACCGAAGAAGCATAGTAGCTTATTTATCTTTTTTGCCCTTCGCGTACAAGTATACGGTCGGTACAGCGGCCGCTCAGTCGCGAAAACCTGCCCCGCGGTAAACACGCGCACGCGCATACAATGGCTGACCGACTCGCGCGCAAAAATTCGCGAAATTATATTTACCGCGTATTAAATAAGATGCGCATTTTTTGAACTTTAAATCGCATATTTATTTGAATGTACTCAGAGCTTAGTTTTTACATTTTGTTGCCCAAAGAAAATTAGTTCACAAATCTCAATCGCAAAATTTTATTTATTGAACTTGCCTACTTATATAGGTAGATAATAGATATATTTATTAATATAGTAAAGTTGCGTTAAATATTGTTCAATGCATAGTACTTAAATAATAACCAAAATTTGATTATATCATGCCGATACATTTTGGTTGATCTAGAAATGTAATTGATACGTATAATATCAGGTAGTTTCATGAACTTTTTGTGTTAAGTATTGCAGTGTTTGAAAAACAATATTAAGCAAAGAAAATTGTGTTTGAAAATACCCACATCAATGGAAAGTACCTATATAAAAAAGAGTTTGGTTTAATATTGTGAATTTAATTTATTCTACAGTGATAACTTAATTCATTAAGTTAATATTTTGTGTTTAATGCAGTGCAGTATTAACCAAAGAAGATTGTGTATTAACAACAACAATTATGAATCGAAAATGCACACGAAACTTTTTGGATGTTTGGTGTTTGTGATATTGATATGTTTCTGCGATGGTATGCATAACAAGAAGAAAGTGAAAAGAAAAATTGGCAGTGCGGGCGATGTGAAAAATAGACTCCATTTTGGAAATGTTACTGAAAAACAAGGTGTTGACAGCAGAGGATTTTTATCACACGGTAAGCAAGTTATATTTTTTCAATAATTAAAAAATATAAATCATTAAGTAATTCTATTTTATTTGTTTTTTTTATCCTAGAATTACACCTGAAACAAACATCTGAATTTAAAAATCCGCAAAGTTTAAGGCATACTCACACACCTTTTGTAATTGGAATCAATTGTTTTAATTTATGAGAACTCAGAGAGAAAAAGAAAGAGAACACACATTATTTATTAATATTTCTATTTAGTTTTCAAGACAATAGGACTCACAAATTGTGTTGTGACAGACGTTTAAAGACGAGTCTCAGAAAGCATAAATTAGACATGGCGAGTTTTCCTTGGTTACCGGTAAAATTTAATCACAGATAAAAAGACCACAGACCTTTCCCCGTGAACGGTTCCGTTTAGATAAACCTCAAGGTAAACTAACAATAGCCAGTTAAAGCGTAAGTGTGTCTTCCTGTCTGTTTGTTACCATATAAGCGCTAAACCACTTAACTGATCATCATGTTAACTTTATAGCATACAAATTAGCCTTAATACCCAAGTTCTGAATATATTTTAGTTAGTTATTAACTTTATAACAGCAACGGAGCAAAAGCTACGTGTTTTTCATAGGAAATAGTTAAACAAGCAAAGCGTTACATTCAGATGTCTTTTTGGCTTAAAAATATCATATTTATCATCAAGCCACAGAAAACATTTTTAAAAAAAAAAAAAAAAAAAAATAATTATCAAAAATACCGATTCTGTCTTAGGATTCCAATTAGTGTTAGTAGAAATATATTTATCAGACGTCAGAATTATTAGGTACTATTAAATATCGTCAAGTTAATAAATCTATTATATTATTAAATAATTGCTTAGCCGATTGTTTAGTCATTAAATTATTGTTAAAATTACACAAAAAAAATAGTTTCGTGGGTCTAAGCTCAAATCCACCAAAAAAGGTGAATTACATTTTTTTTGGTGGTGCTATACAGAGTATATGTAAATTAAGAGGGTGAATTCGAGAGGGTGAAATAGTTAAAGCAAAGCGTTACGTTCAGATGTTCTTTTTTTGGCTTAAGAAATCCACTCAAGCGGACCAAAGCCAGTTTTCATAATTGGAGAAAATGTCGCCAAGCCATTAGTCATAGAGACTTCCCTATCTCATATAAGTAGGTAGGTATCAACTTTAGAAAGGATTCAATTCTACGACTACACGATAAGGAAATAGTTAGAGAAATCTAAATTCCATCAGATTGCCTCCAGATACACTAGCTGACCTGACTCGTTATTAATTGAGTATGTAGTACTAATTAGTACGGATTATTCTCTTACCTGGATCTACCTAAACTTTAAATGTTGTTAAATTGTCTAAGCTTGAATCCGCACTGTATTTTCTATTGAATTTTTATCTTGATGATAGTTTGAAATCTCTCTTGCATTGTACATTGTTAGTACTTGGTACATATTGTAGTCTAGACCACGTACTGTTATATCTATTGCTTTTGGATCTTGACTACGTATTGTAATCTCTATTTCATTTTAATCTTGACTGCGTGTTATAATTTTAACCGCGTATTGTAATCTTAATTACTTTTTGATGTTGAGAAGTAAGGTAGTGATAACCCTAGTCGGTTCCTTCGCGACATCGCACCGGAACACTAAATCGCTTAGCTGCACGTCTATGCCGGTTGTTGGTTACTAGACATGGCCAAAGCCTCCCACCAAACCAGGCCAATAAAAATTTATAAATTATAAACTCTCAAATTCCCGGCTAAGAATCAAACCCGGGACCTCCTACTTAAATTCATAGCCCTCACCGTTTCGCCAGGGAGGTCGTTAAAACTCAAGCATGTTTACATCTTGAACAAGTTTAATTAGCGTGACTGAGATTCGAGAAAATTAAATGATTAAATTTTTAACTAATTAAATTGTGTTAAATTAAGTGGTACTCGAGTTTACTAACGTTAGTAACTAAAAAAACCTGCCAAGTGCGAGTCTGTACCGCGCCCGAAGGGTTCCCTACGTCTATAAAAATAACGTCAGTTGTATGGAAGCACCCTTAAATATTTATTTTATTGTGTTTTTTTGTATTTGTTGTTATAGCAGCAATAGAAACACATCATCTGTGGAAATTTCTACTGTCTAATTATCACGGACTGGTTACTGACAGACAGACAAACAGACAGACCGACAGCGGGGTCTTAGTAATAGGGTCCCCTTTTATCCTTTGTATAAAAACTAAACCAATAAGATGACCATGTTTTTAAGAAATAAGATACCTATTTTAATTATGGAATAATGAACAGTACCTATACCTTTTTTCTGAACAAAAAAATAATAAGCTGTCCAGAGAAAAGCATACGATAAATGTAACATGGACTTTTTGTATGTTGTTCTTTCAAGCAGATATATATATAGATACACTAAACGTAAGCGATTATCTAGTTAAAAATACATGAATGGAATAAAATACAAAATTAATTAATTTAGTTAGGTATCGACTCTCTTAAAAAAACAGCTAATTCTTTCGGAGTATCAAAACAGGGTCAAGTCCACGGAAATAAGTGCCCAATATTGAAATCTAAGCAAATTCATTAAAATGCAATTGATAAAAAGTGGTCACCGCATGACCTAGAAACGCTTGTGGGTTATGTTAAGCTCTAAACGTTATTGCGCAAAAACTTATTATCTGGTGAAGAACTACTTGGGAAATCATGTTTAAAGATCGAGGCACACTGAGTACGCCTAGTTAACTCAACATTTTCTACAGGTTATACCATCCCCAGCAGGGATAAATTGGGAATGAATAATTTCCGAACTTTCTCTGGTCTACAATCACGCAGCAACAACACAAAAACACACACGCCCACACACACACAAACATACACACACACGTACACACACACGCCCACACACGCAAAGACATACACACACACTCTCACACACGCAACTACACACACACCCATTCACATACCCATACACGCACACGCACACACATACGAACTTTCTCTGGTCTACAATCAAGCAGCAACAACACACAGACACACACACACACACAAACGTACACACACACACGTACACACACTCGCCCACACACACACACACACACACACAATCGTACGCACACACGTACACACACACGTCCACACACACACAAACGTACACACACACACGTACACACACACGCACACACACACTACAACACACGCACATACATACACACACACTCTCACACACGCAACTACACACACACCCATTCACATACCCATACACGCACACACATACACACATCACAGAAACTTATAACACCCCGTGGTTTGGGTCGTTTAAAAAGCAAAGGAGCAACGATACGCTTAGGTATGAAATGTTAATTACTCAAACTAAGGTAAGCTTGTGACACTATTGTATGGTGATAACAAAAAAAATACCGAGCTGAGTATGGGATTCTTTTTAGACCAGAATCCGCTTTAAACAGAGCGTCATTGAGTTCTTGCATTCGATAGAGCTCGAAAATGGCTGTATAAAAGAGAAATTGATAAGTTACCCAAGTGAATAAAACGTCTAAAACGTCTCGAAGTCGCCAGGGGGAATGGCATCCCGCAATAGAATTGCAAGCTCGGTATTTGCGGAACTGTGAATTCCTAGTCCCGTGGGACCTTAGTTTTCGCTTGTACGCTTTGGCACGAAGCTGAAAGTCTGAGGAAACATAAAAAAATGCGTTGCCATAAAATTCACTAGTTTGCGTGGAAACAATAACAGAATGTTTAATAAATACTGTATTGGCTTAGATTATAATATGTTATAGAAAATAATATGAAGGTAGACGTGAGGGGCAAGCAGTCTAATAGTTCACAGAAAATAGGTGTCCCACAGGACCTATATTAGGACCTTTTCTGTTCAACATTTACATTAATGACCTGTCATTATCTTAACAAGGTTGGGAAGAAACCTCACTAAGGATATTCAAGGCATAGTAATATTTGTTATGATACATCGATGGCGATAAAAACCACTCTCTCGCTAAAGTGGCAAAATGGTTTGAAGCTATTAATGTGAAAAATCCAAGTGCAATACCGAATGTTATAAGTGAATACCTTTAAAATACTTCATCGTTACTAACACTATTAATGTGAAAGTGTGTTTGTTTGTTTGTCCTTCCTTCACGCTCTAACTAAGCAACCAATTAACTTGAATGGCGTAGAGCTAGTTAAAAGGACGGAGATTAATATAGGTTACTTTTATCCCAGCACGGTTAGCATGGGCAGGATACAAATAAGCTGCCAAAAGACTTTAAATTAAGTATAGAGTTAGTTTAAAGGAAGGAGAGTAACATAGGCCTCTTTTATCCCAGCACGGCTAGCAGGAGACAATTATCTCCCCGGTGTTAGGATAAAAATGCATCTTCTCCCACAGATTGGTCAACTCTCAGAGCACTGACGCACAAGTGGGAATAATATCCATATAATATGTATTATAATAAACGGGGGTAAACTTCTCCTATTCCATGTCCCCATGCTTCAGCAGGTGGATACGTTTTTTTATTATATCCCTTTTCAGGGGATATAATTGGGGGATATAATTTTTATCTTCTCTCTGTGCGGTTCCCGCGGGATAAAAGCTGTTATAAACGCAGACGATGAAAGCGGGCAACAGCTTGTACAATAAATAATCTTTAGCATTAGGCCAGTGTGTTACCAGCCTTACCAGCTAGCACTACCGGTGTAGCCAGTTAGAGCAGCTAACTTGGTCTGTCACACGCCGGCTTGGGATGAGTTGCCATATTCGCGTGTGATTTAATCTCTTTTACGACTCTACGCTTTTCACTGAAGTAGTCGCAAGTGTAGATACGATGAATGGGACCAGATTTTCACACGTGATTGTCGATTTTAATATACTCTACTGTAGTATATAGTATACTGCATAAATATGTATATACTTATATATATTATGAATAATTTGTGTGTAGTATTAGAATTTATGAGTAAACAGTTTATTATAATTATTTTGTATATATATTTTAAACTTAAATAAATGGCCCGTTACTTCGTTTTTCCTAACGTCAAAGGTTGTCTGGAAGAGATCGCTTTAGTGATGAGACCGCCTTTGCGCGCTCTATTTTCTATTCTAATTTTGTAATGTATATATGTATACAGAATAAAATTAGAATTACTTTGTATAAAATGTGTGTCTACAATAAAGATTTCAAACAAACAAACAAACAAAACGACGTGCATATCAGTCGATGTGTTTGTCTGTGTGCTATGTTTAAAAAACGTGTAATATGCATGTTGTTAGTGCTCTTAAATAAATAAATAAATAAACAAAATTTAGCAAAATGTTCCGGTGCGATGTCGCGTGGAAACCAATTAGGGGTACTACCATACTCCCTAACAGGTTAGCCCGGTACCATCTTAGACTGCATCATCACGGCTAACTTTTATTGGAATAAAAAAAAAACGTTGATAGCCTAGTGGTTACGTTAGGTTAGAGGCATCAAGTTCAATCCCCGGCCTGTAACTTTTCGAAGTTATTTTAATTCAGTCTTCTTACAAAAAATACCCTTAACGAGTATTAATTACTTATAACAACTAATATTAGTATTTAGGTTTTAATTTTGATAAGTTTTGATGATCTATACTAATGGTATAAATACGAAAGTGTGTTAGAGCGTTTGTTTTTTTTGTTTGTCCTTACATTACGCTGTAACTAAGAAACTTATCAACTTCATTTTTAGCATAGAGTTAGCTGAAAACGCGGAGAGTATAGGCTATCACGGGATTTGTAAAAACCGTGATAAATGCGGACAATGGCAACAGCTAGTGATCAAAGTAATATAAAACGTCAGCATTTAGTAAAATCCTATTACAATATTAAGGATTAATTGACTTTGAAATTGTGATAACAAAAACTACAGTAGTTTGTGGTTGGCTTTTTTGACCGGCGCGCTTGGTTCCCTCCTACCTTTAGTTTTAAGTTACGAAAGTAGGTATTATTGTCACCTCACAATGATGTAAGCATATAATCACAGAATTAAGTACATCCAGAATCCTCATTCAGACATTATTGCATGCAGTGCATTGTGTCCAAAAACAGTGAAAACGTCCCGCACACACACTTCACACCCGCGGAATGAAGCTAGCTCAGAAACTTTTACCATTTTCCACATTTTACGGTAAACGTTTAGAACATTATAGGTCAAATAATTATTGTCAACTGCTAAATTGAGTGAAGTGACTAACCGCCTATTCGGGAAACACTACTAAAGTGGAGTGGTTTTTCAAGCTTCAATATTAGTCGGGTACACGATTTCTTTATGTTTTTAATCATTATGTGCATATGGACACAGAAGACAGTAGTCCTTGAAACGGCGCGTATTGTGAGGAGGTTCCTCACTCGTGAGCCCTGACCGCCGGTTGCTTGGGCATTCAAAAGCCCCGCAAGCGGAGGGTGGAAGTTTTTTCTTATAAATTTTTAACAGTGTTTTTATTTCAAGCATTGTTAAGAATTAAAAAAATAAATAAAATCAATAAATGATATATGTGCATATAATTTGTATAAAATAAACTTCTAATGTACTTACATGAATAAAGAATTTTTAAATTTGAATTTGAGCATCTGCCATAAACCTATAGTTTCAATAAAGTATTCGTTCGTTATATTATTGTAACAGACGAAGTCGCGGACAGCCTAGTGCAACAATAAAATAAATAAAATACTGTTTTTCTCACGCACATCGCAAATCGTATAATGATATCGCATAATCCGGTAATAAATTGGTGAAATAATAACGGTGGACCGGTTCAGGCCCTGACGTCGAGCGAGAAACCTTGTCCTCGAATATTTTTGCAATAAACATCTTTACTAATAAAAAAGCTGTAGCTGAGATTGCTTTTTTTGTTTATTAGCTTGTACGCGCATATCTCTGGAATTACCAGTTGGATTAGATTTTTTTTTGCAATCTATAGCGGCTCTCTGATGGCCCGCCCATTTAAAAAAACAAAATTTTAAAAATTCAAATTCAAAATTCATTTTAAGTAGGCCTAATATAAGCACTTTTGAAACGTCTAGTCTGTCTGTGTGTAGTGTAATTCATTGACTATATACGACTATATATCTTTTTAAAGATTCCACCCCTATAAGGGGTTAAATAAGGTATGCAAATTTGCATTTATATTCGTTATTTTTCTGGTAATTAGGTTGACAATTGAAACGGTAGGTATATGCATGTTTTAATAGTTTCATGACTATCTCTATGTTAGTGAATGATTGTAGGAATGATTCAATCAATTAATGAATGAGTCAAGTCAAAGCTGGCAAAGTATTTCTTGATTCAAATAGGCCCATAGTTTGCACTTTGAAAATGGAAGGGAGTTGAAATCATGTAATCAGTACTTTGACTGCACGCAACAGAGAACCACAGAAATTACTTCTGTATTTCTGTAATTTTCTCCGTTTCGTATTAAATATCCGTTATAGATTTCTTAAGTGTTTATTATTTTGATAACTAGGTTAAGTTTTTACTATTTTTTTTTCTAAATAATGTTTCTTAATAACAGAACTAAAGTTTGAAATGAAATCGGAATTCCTCAGCCTTGTATTAATAAAAACCACTGGCAATAGTTCGACAGTAAAAGCTTGGAACAAATTCAGAACTAATTATATCCGACCTAACAACGCTCTTTTAGGATCGCATAGGTACATTAAAAAATAAACTTTTTTTACTTAAAATGTCATTGTACTTGATAATAAATTTGATAAGTTTACAAGATTTTCCTCAATGTGATTGCGCACGAGACAAGGTCGCATTTTAAAGTTGCAGGGTTTTGAGGTCAATAGGTCCGCGATATTGATGCCTTAAAGTAAACAAGGTCTGAAGGTGTCATCATTTTATAGTCCTTTACAATGTTGTGTGGGCAGGTCCAATGCGGGTGGTCTAAAGAGGTCCCTACACTGGGCATTCCATCGCTTGGAAATAAAGCTTTTTGTACCAGAGCTAGTCCCGGTATATATCCCCTGTATCCAAATTAGTTGGGGGGCCCAAATAAAGAATAAGGATTTCTCACAAAAGTTACAAAAATGCATTGAATGCAAAATAAATAAATTTGGAAATTCAAAAGGGCAAGCCTCATAATCTCATTTTTAACTAAAAAAACAAAATTTTTTTTTATTTAAAATATCGAATGTTTTTTCGTGATATTATATATTTATATGATAATATTACGAAAAAACGTATTTAGTTTCGAAAAGTCCTTGACTTTCATTTTTCAAAGTAGTCGTGTTTTCCTGGGAATTACGAGATTAAGTAAATTCAATAACATTTTACTGTTTTTTGCTTACATTAGTTAGGGTTCTCTGTATTAGTGATACGTTCCAGCTGTATAAATGATACTCCGGGCCCCCCGGTACAAATGAGGCATAATGACGACTTATTGTTGCAACGATTGACTCGCAACGATGCAAAGATACCTCCCGGTGTCATAGTCGTTATCTTATAGCGGCGACAGATTGCGTGCGTGTGGACAAAAGTTTCAAAGCTCGCTCGCAAGCATCGCTGCGATCTAATCGGCTGCGTCATCATATCAACCCATTGCCGCCCCAATACAGGGCACGGGTCCCACAATAAGAAGGGGCTAAGGCGGTAGACCACCACGCCGGCCCATTGCGGATTGGTGGACTCCACACACAGTTGAGAACATTATGGAGAACTCTCAGGCATGCAGGCTTCCTCACGATGTTTTCCTTCACCGTTGAAGCAAGTGATATTTTAATTGCTTCAATAACGCCCATAACTTAAAGTTAGAGGTGCGTGCTGGGATTCGAACTCAGCCCCCCGAAAGTGAAGTCTAAGTCCCTCCGGGCAGTGGCGTGCACTTCAAACATGCACAAAAGCACTGCATACCCAAATTATTTTATATAACTAGTATTGTAGGGGAGTTTTTCCGTTTTATGCCATGTACCTGCTTTATGCATACCCTGGTCAAAAACCCTGTGCACGCCACTGCCTCCGGGCTATCACCGCTGCCTCCTGGCTGATGTACATGGTCCCTTAAAGCGTAAGCCACAGCAGCGGGAACATGTGATTTCAATTCATTACAATAAGAAAGAAAGAAATAAAGGAACTTATGTTATTAATGTTGTGTTACAAGCAACAATTAGTGGCTGTGCAATTTTTTAGGTGACTTTTTAATGAAAACTGAAACGAACGTTTATTTGAAAATATAATTCCTCTTTATCAAGTATTAGTGATATTTTTAGGTAACACCATATTTCTTGAGCCTTCTTTACGATATCGGTTTGATCTGAGGCTGAAAATGCTTTAAAAATTTCTTCTTTAGCAAAGTAGATTGTTAATTTATCCTAAGGGCACTACTTTAACCTTCGCTGTCCACTTAACCCGCCAGTGTACGTAATGCCCGCCTATTACATACATTTACGATCTTACGTACCGTTAGGAACACTCTACGGGATACTTTAGTGTTAATTTATGGTCAGACTGTAACATATTTGATTAAATCGATTAGAATTTGTGCGAAAGTGGTAAAAGTAAAAATATCTTTATTTCAAACTTTTTTAAATTCATCCATCATCTATATGTGAACAGTAATTCCAGACAGGAAGGGGGGAATATAGATAAAGCTTTTTAAAGTAAAATTCCACTGCTTCTATGTTTAGGGGTCTCGGTGAGAAACTAAAACTAAAACGTCTTTGTTCAATGGGTTATGCTCTGTTAGTCTTGCCACTGAGATAAGTTCTGTCCAGGTGGAGAAGTTTAGTCCATTAGTATTGATTCAGGTTCGGGAATGTCACGCTAGTCTGTATGCAGCCAGTTGTTTTCTCCCATATTCGGTACTGTTCCACAATTGTTTTGTACTTATCGAAGCGGCCAGTGGGTAGGAGCTCGACTTTACTTTCGGGGGGCCGAGTTCGAATTTCTTTTGGGGGGGAGTTCTTTTTTAACCATGATTTGCCCGATAATGGGCGCTTGGTGGGCTAACCTTGCAGGGATCGAATCTAAGCTCTCGAGGCTATACAGAGTGAAATCCTTACAAATGCATATGACCTGATATGCAATGGACGTTCTGTGGTTAGATAGGATTTCCCGAGCTACGAGTTGCAGCTTTGTGACTCGTTGAACTATCTCGGTAGATCTGGTTCTTCTACGGATATCCTCAATTCTGATTTAATCACGGAGAAAAACGCCAAGCTTTGCTCTTTCTATCGCCCAAAAAGGCCATAGGGAGTCACTGGTTACAAACGGCACAAAACCGTAGAGATTCGAAATCTCTACAACGCTGATGATGATGTTGGAAAGATGATGATGATTTAGATAGGATTCCGGTGAGACTTTTTAGTAAATATGTTTTTAAACTGTAAGTGACTTTAATGGTGTCATGTAAGCTCTTGATCCATTTTCCCCCGGCGCACAGATTTGAGGGAATCAACGGGAGGGTATTTCGGTAAACAGAAGCCGCATAACGCGTTAACGCGAAATGAACATGAGGGCACAGTAGAGATATGTCAGTCAACAAAATACCGCAGTACTTTTTATGTAGATCGTTGTATACAACGTGTAAATCAAAACCGCAATAAAACTTCACAGGCTATAGCGGAACATTATGTACTGTCTCTGACACTTATCTGTGAAACCAAAACCTAATCGTTTTTGAGTAAAGCACTGCCATTGTCTTTACTCCCTAAAATCATATGCAAAATTAAAATCATTTGACTCCAGTCCCTTCATTAGGTTCGCGTCGCGTACCGTAGATAATTGTACATACCTACATGCCTACATGTATGTTTTCCACTTATTTTCCCCATCTGCTTGTTCCGATGGCCCCTCCTGCTTTGGGCCTCATAAGAAGGCTCAGAGTCACTCAGCGAGCGATGGAGAGAGCTATGCTCGGAGTATCTCTACGTGATCAGATCAGAAATGTGGAGATTCGCAGAAGAACCAGAGTTACCGACATACTCGTAGCTCAGCGAGTCGCGAAGCTAAAGTGGCTATGGGCGGGGCACATAATTCGGAGAAAGGATGGACGTTGGGGACCCAAGGTGCTGGAATGGTAGCCCCGCACTGGTAAGCGCAGCGTTGGTCGACCTCTTACGAGGTGGATAGACCTGCCTGACCTGGTGGTAGCTCTGGATTCAAGCGGCACAAAACCGTGGAATTCGGAACTCCCTACAAAAGATCTATGTCCAGCAGTGGACGTGGCGTGCATAAAGGGTATGCTCTGGGTATGTAGATGATATACGAGTAAGATAAATAAAATCTCCAGTACGAGTTATAAAAAACTTTAGGATAGGCATTATAAGAGTTATAAAAAGCCTACCCTTAAGTATTTATAACTCCCACTGGAGATTTCCATCATTTTATATCGTCTCATACCCTGTGCATACCCTCTATGCACGCTACTGCTTGGAGCGTTAATGAATACTGTAAAATGAAGTCGTTAGTGTGTTTTGAACTCTACTCGGGGTAAAAACCTAAAAAGTAATTCGTGGAAGGTATTATTAGTTTGTATTCATTCGGAGTTATCCAAATTACGCAAGAAAGTAGATTACAGATAAAATATTCAGCTTGAATCACTTTCGATAATCAACTTATTTAACTTTTTTTCCACTTTCACTTCTTCCGGAGGACTTCTTAAGGTGAAATGTCTACCTACGCAATATCATTACATGTAATTAAACAACATTTTGTGTAAACTATAAGAAAATAAACTTCCTCAGCGCCCCCTGGTGGATGACAATGTGTCTAAAAGTCGGCTTTTTGATAGGACCTGTGTAATGAATAATCGTCTCTAGTGCAGTGGTGTGGTGCTGTGGTCTTATAAGCGTGAGGTTCTAGATTCAAGTCCGGGGACAGTCGCGTGCACAAGATTAATGACCAGGGTAGCCATAAAGCGAAAAGATGATGTAGAATGGAACAATTCTCCTCCTATACGATATATACGATCAATTTTGGGGTAGGCAGTGCTTTTGTGCAAGTATGAAGCGCATGCCACTGGGCAGGGGAAAATTTTGATGGTTTTCTAGTAAGTTGCCCAACAGTAACATCGCGGTGATAGTAGGTAAGGTTTCGGATTTCCTTTCGTGGAGACCGAGTTCGAAACCCGGCACATACCATTGACTTTTCGGAGTTATGTGCGTAGTAATTTTAGCAATTTAAATATCACTTGCTTCAACGGTGAAGGAAAACATCGTGAGGAAACCTGCATGTCTGAGAGTCAGTGGCGTGCATAGAGGGTATGCAGAGGGTATGCAGATGATAAAAATGAAGAAAATCTCCAGTACGAGTTGTAAATACTCTGGGTAGGCTTTCTATAAAGTCAAAATCAAAGTTAAAAATATCTTTATTCAAGTAGGCCAATTTAATATAAATCCTGTATTTGGAGGTCTCGCTCTTTCCGATATAAAGTTTACACATATAGTGATAACATGACTTAACCAATTTATTACATTTTATAATTTTATATATTTTTTTTTTTTGTTTAATGTTTAGAATTTTTCAAAATCAATCATGCAAGCATGCAAATACGTGAGTGTGTGTGTGAAAGTGTTTGAGGGTATGTGTGTGTGTGTTTGTGTGTGTGCTTTTACTTTATAAAGTTATACTTCTTTCTTCGTTATACTTATATTACTCTTATACAAGATAACAATCTAACGCCTTATTCTACTTTTGTAGAGAAAACGACACTAAAAATAGATAAAAGGTATTTTATACATTGAAAGTTTAATCTCTAAAGTTTTTTATCTAGTTATCTCACTATCCGACCAACAAATTTCACTGAAAATTAAAATTTGAGGTTTTTCTACAATTAAATCACCGGAATGAGCCTGCAGTGGTGGCGGTCTTTTGGTAAAAATAAGCTGGCTGACGATCCCTCGTTTTCGCAACTACCTTCATTCTTTTAAAATCGTGCTTTCGTTACATCGTATAAGTTCACTCCCTTGATTTTTCCTAAAAGAGGTATAACTTCAAAATGTTCGAGGAGTAAAACCAGAACTTAACTTGTATGCAGTTTGTGAGGTTCAAGAACAAGCAGGTACTTTGTACATACTAACATTACTTAGTAGATACATCTGCGCAATTGAGTCGGTCAGAGCACCTCTAGAGCAATAAAAAACCGGCTATGAGCGAGTTAGTCTGTATGTAAAGGGTTCCGTATCACGGTGCAATATGCGCTCCCCGATCTCTCGACTCAGTACATAAGGGGGTATCGCAAACTCTATATCCTGATTTTCTATTCTGATCTCCGACATAATGTGAAATGAGGCCAATCGAAGTCACGTTTATTTGAGTTTAGTGTCTCGTTGGTGTTGTGCTTAGAGTTCAACTACGTATCACGAAGTCCTTGGCTCGAATCCCCGGGTTAGGCCAAAAATCGTTAGGTATTGTGTTTTTTTTTTCTGTTTCTGAATTTTCAGTACCGACCCGGAGTTAGGAAATTTGTGGTGCCTCGGAGAGCAGCCATCGGTCCCGATTATTACCGCGAATTCGTTATAATAATCGTTAAAGCCCACCAACCTACATTAACCTGGAGCTGCGCGGTGGGTTAGGGTCTAAATAATTATGATTTGTTGTTATAGCGGCAACGGACATACATCATCATCATCTCATCATATCAACCCATTACCGAGCGACTACAAAGCACGAGTCTCCCACAATGAGAAGGGGTTAAGGCCGTAGTCCACCACGCTGGCCCAGTGCGGATTGGTGGACCGCACACACCTTTGAGAACATTATGTAGGTAGATCTCTCTGGCATGCAAGTTTCCTCACGATGTTTTCCTTTACCGTTAAAGCAAGTGATAATTTAATTCGAGCTTCGAGCTTCGAGCCGAGCTAGTATCCAATGCACTATCACCGCCGCTTTTTAATCTCTACCTATAACAGTTCATGAGATACAGTCCGCTAACAGATGGATGGCGGAGGCTTATTACAGGGTCTCGTTGGCACCTTGGGTACGGAACCCTAACAACCGCGTCGGTAAACCCAGCCGGTCTCGCAAGTGTTCTAGTACGGGCTGACATTCCTGGCTGCACTATGAGACAGGTTCTGTTTCACTCACCCTGTGATACACTTCCACTTGGGGCGATCCGTGTCACCTGCGTACAGTTTATGCATCCTTAGTACAACATTTTCCTCGCGTACAAACGCATTTTTTTTATTTTTTTTATTTTTTTTAAATTCTTATTCTAACACTTACTATGACAGAATACTTAAACCTAATGCGATAGTGTAGCTTTAATAAAAAAAATCTTACTATAGTATGTAAGATAGGCCAGTGCTTGACGACAATTTTGCCTGTTAGAAAGCAGTGATGTGGTCTAGGTTGGAGCACGCTTGCCCAGAAAAAGCCTATTCACTCTTGCCTTGAAGGTACGCAAGTTATACGTGGCAGGAAAAACAGTTGCCGGGAGGGCGTTCCACATCCTAGATCATAGCGGTACGTATCAGAAACGTGGATAACAAACGTTAATTAAAAGGATGCCACCGCTCAAGGCGGGACTAAAGAAGAAGATTGTGAAGTTCATGCACTCACCGAAGTATATTAATAAAAAACCGTATATAATGAGTATGTATGCAAATATTTAGTATCCAGGTAAAAAAGCTAGGAAATTGGGGACTTTAAGAAGTGGCATAACAGGTAGCACGGAGAGGTCGACCGATGGATCACTCAGGCGCTCAGTGGCCACGGGGTGTTCAACACCTACCTTTTCGCAATTGGGAAAGCTCCAAGAGAGGAATGCTACTTTTGTGGAGAGGAAGACACCCCAAGATATGCTATTTTTGAATGTACTGCTTGCACAGACTTGAGATCTGTAGCTCAGTGAGCGAGCAGTTATGTAGACTCCCAGGGTCTGGTAGATTTTATGGGTTGTTTTAGTCCGTGCAAGTCGGACATGCCCTGCCACCAGGCAGAAGTCCGAAGGGAACCTCCTCCTCGATTAAAAAAAAAAGGTAAAAGCTAGGAAGGTAGTTTAGTACGTATTTACTTCACCTAAGTCCAAGGCTGCTGTAATAAGAAGCACATGGGGCTTAACATGTACGCCTCACGTTGATGGACACAGGGCTACACGTTGTAGGGCATACTCCTTGCACGCCTTGGGAATGTTGGTCTGTTTACAGGCGATGTTTTTCTTACCATTGGATCACATACTACAGATTACCGCCTTGTGTCTGTTAACCTGAGGTGCACGTGTTAAGCCTCATCGGAGAAGGCGTCTTGCCGTCGTTTAAAAAAGATGCTGAACCGCTGACCTAACTTGGGTCACCGGTTCTGCCTGTTACACTGTTCGTTGATATTAAAATTTAGTTCAAAGCAAACGAGATTAAATGCAAATAGATTATAATTATTCATAAATTGTAAACCAAATTACAACTTATTTGTTTCTTAGAATTATTATAATTATTCTATTGCGTCTATCACGCTTGCACATTTCTTCAATAATAATGTCTCTGTGACCAGGTCCGACCCTGCGCACCACGTCTTCTGCAAAACTAGCGACAATGTAATCACAACGACAACCACGCCTTTCAGAATACAAAAAATGCTGTTTAGCGACATAAATAAGCATGGCGATAGAATCCGTATCGCTGTGCAAGAAGGCTCATCGGTGACCTAGCCCATAAAAACTTATGGTTGTACGCGGTGGTTATTCATTTATTTATTTACTGTTTTATAATTTTCTCATGTGTGAGTGCTTATTTTAATTTACTTGGACATTTATATTTTAATTTAATTTTTCTTTTTTTCTTTATAATTTATCTTTACTTTTTGGTATTTATGTATCAACACTCTTGGCACTATCCCGTTCTCTTGCTGTAGGCAAGTCCTAGCTACAAAGGTTGCCTGTAAGAGATTGCTTGCAGCAGTAAGGCCGCCTTTGCATGTCTACATTGTGTACTGTATACTCCTGTTTCTTTTCCAGTATGTTATACGTACAATAAAGTGTTTCTTTTTCTTCTTCTTTAATAAAGGTTGATCTTTTTAATTTTTTAATATCCATGAACCAAATTTGCACACTGTTAATTTGGTAGAATGTTATGCTCTCTAAACTGACTATATTGTTTAACAACATCTTGATATTGTACAAACGTTCTTACAAATAAATGATTATTATTATTATTATCAGAGTTTGGAAAATCGCCACAAGGTTGCCTGCCTTTCGGTATTCTATAGGATATATTTCGGAGAATGTGCTCAAGAGCTGTTTGATCTAGTTCCCCGCCTAGCCGCCTTTTTACCATCGAACCGCGAGGCACTGTAAGGATCTGCATCCCTACGTGCTCGATATACCGCGGACGCGTACAAAGCGCTTCGCATCTTCGTTTCTGATCCGCACCGCTAGGGACTGGAATGCCCTTCCAGCTTCCATTTTCCCCAGTGCCTACAATATGAGTACCTTCAAATCAAGAGTGAATAGGCATCTTCTAGGCTGCATCATCGCTTACCACCAGGTGTGATTGCAGTCGAGCGCTTGTCTATAAACATGAAAAAAGGAGAGGAGAGAGAGACAATTACAAATATACTACGACAATACACACATCGCCATCTAGCCCCAAAGTAAGTGTAGTTTGTGTGGGTACTAGCAGTGGCGTGCACAGGGTTTTTGACAACGGTATGCATAAAGAAGGAAGGTGCCATAAAATGGAAAAATATTTCGCATTTATGAGTCATACAAAAATTTTAGGGTACGCAGTGCTTTTGTGCATGTATGAAGTGCACGCCACTGGGTCACGCCACATCCTAGTATGACAGATGAATATTTTTATGAATAATATACATAAATATTTTTAATTTACAAATACACACCCAAATACTGAAAAACATCCGAACACCGAATCCGATCCGATGAATAATTGTTTATCACAAAAAAAATTTTGTTCCCAGTTGTGGGAGTCAAACTCACAGCCTTGACTCAGAAAGCAGGGTCGCTGCCCACTGCGCCCATCGGCTGTCCAATTTTGTATATATAAGAGGCCTCTTTTAAAGGCTGATGATGATGACAATCTAGCCACAAATCAATTGTTAAACTCATATTTTGTCTATAGCAATTAAAACTAAAAATAATCCGCCCTCATTTTTATTTTATCTCATTACGATGCGATAAATAACAAGAGGATCCTTAACAAGCTCCTCTCCCGGGGAGATTAACTGGATTATAACGCCATTTGTAGTTGTTTTATCTCTTTTTATGAGTTGAGAACGCGATACGATGATAAAAAGCCGCTTTTTACCGAACCCCTGGGCGGTCTCAATGTCCGAACAGTAATCTGTTTATTTAATAACCATTTTTTCTTATTTGTAGAACAATAAAATCTAAGTATCTATATTTCAAGCTGTGGCATTCGGATTTTTTTTGGGCATATCTATAATCAAAAACTATTTTCTTTTTCATTTTTGTGCGTCTATCTGTCTGTCTGTATCTTGGCCGCAAATAACGCTGAAATTTTGTATAGAAGCAGGCGTTACTTTGCGGAAATCCATAGAATATTATGAAAATTAAGATTAATTTGCTATACTCCGCGAACAGCAGGAGAATCTGTATGGTGTATGGTATTTATAATTTCTTCAATCCGTATACTCCACACCAAACAGATCCTCGGCAATGTACCCTCTACGCACGTTTCGCTCCGAAACCGGAGCATCCTCAGGAGATGTTGACTTAACAATTATTCATTGCTGGCGATGTTTGTTTTGTCGTTGTGTATTTATTTTTATTTGTAGATAGGACTTACTGCGAGAGAATGGTGTAGTGCCAAGAGTTCTAATTTAGATACATAATATATTAGTACACACGAAAATGTATATACAAATACATACACAATACGTATATAATCCTACTAATATTATAAATGTGTAAGTGTGGATGTTTGTTACGCAATCACCCAAAAACGGCTGAACAGATTTGGATCAAATTTGGCCTTTGACATGGAAAAGAACATAGGCTACCTTCAGTGGCGTGCATAGAGGGTATGCACAGGGTATGCAGATGATATAAAATAAAAAAAACTCCGGTACGAGTTATAAATACTTGAGGGTAGGCTTTATACAACTCTTACAATGCCTATTCTTAAGTTTTTTATAACTCGTACTGGAGATTTTCTTCATTTTATATCATCTGCATACCCTGTGCATACCCGCTATGCACGCGACTGGCTACCTTTTATTCCGTAGTAGTAGTTCTCGAGGGAAAATTGAAAATTGTTAACTAGCGAAGCTTTAGACCCAATTCTAAAGTCCACGCAGCCGAAGTCGCAGCAGAATCTTCTAGTATATAAACGAGATGTTGAAGTGTGCAGTTCTGTCCTAAGAGCCGTCGCGTTGATTTACATACGAATAAACATTAGCTACCAATGTCCTTAAACTTTTTATTTCCTCATTGTGTCACGGATAATGTTTTAAGCGACTGTTCTCGGCCATTTCGCTGTCTGGGGGAAGATTAACCAGATTATAATGCCTCTTTTATTGTTACACTCAGTCGTTGTTTTATCTCTTTTTATTTTATGACCCGAAATGCGATGAGCATTAAAGGCCAGTTATTGTGAAATTGTTGAGGTAATTCTTTCTTAACTGCGAACATTTCTATTTGATTATTATCTTTGCTTTCCTTTGATCCTTTAATCTGAATCAAAAACCTTTTTTAGCAATACAAAATTGCTGCAGTTGGTTGTAGCTTTGCTTGCATTACTACCGTAAATTTTCCATTGCAACTTAACGGTTTGTTGCTAGGTTATATTCGACTTACGTCAATTTTGAATATTCAATCAATACGTTATTTATTTTTAGATTTATAATTTAGCAAAATTGTTATTGTCAAAAAATATCCATAATTCCTTTAACAAATAACAACTTTGCTAAGCAACTTGTCAACACATATATTGAATATTAGAAACGGACGTTAGTTGTGGAAGTGTCACTGGTAGCGGCACAAAAAACAAAATGGCGGACCCTTGCTAACACAAATCACGAATTATTTAATTGATTTTAAGAAACACGGAGTCTTACGTACGGATAAAAATCCTGACATCACCCCAGAATCCCGGTCCCCAGATTGTGGATTTAATCCAGGTCTGTCAAGGCCTGTTTTGTAACTTTTCTAAGTTATATGCGTTTTAAAGATGGCTGAAACCCGTGTCTCCGTAAAGGTGGGGAGGGATGGTTGAAGGAGAGATGGGGTTACGACTGAGGGTTTCAGTTACGTCTGTTTCATAGGGAATCAGACCAATAACAGGCAGCAACCACGTGAAGGATGACACCAGTCTTACCTAGGGAATCTACATGACGCGCACTCACTCCCTAGATCATTCGCCGAACTCAGCACTGGGATGGGTGCTGAGACAGAGATGGGTCTAGCTTATCGGACTACTGTACTATAAGTTGGACCCACCTCCGCCCTCACACACGCACACTAATTATCACTTTAAATATATGTCCTATTTCTTTTATTTTTATTTTTTAGTTAACTTATCTTCTTCTATGTATTATTTCTATTATTTCCAATATCAACACATCATTTTTTGTTTGTATACCTACCCTCGTTATTATGTTTATGTTTTCTTTTTTGTTGTTATGGAAGAGCGGTGTCTTCTGACACAGGGGTACTACTCTTAAAAGAAGGCTCCGATTCACGAGTGATAAGAGTGACCTGCAGGCGCGCAAAACTAGATTTCACAATCTGATAACAAAGCTGCCTTAACTTATATACAGAAGATCTATATCAAAATGGAGGGTAACGATGCGCATACTATGGGCATCATAAGAAGGCTCAGAGTCACTCAGCGAGCGATGGAAAGAGCTATTATGCTAGGAGTATCACTACGTGATCAAATCAGAAATGCATAGATCCGTAAAAGAACTAGAGTTACCGACATAGCTCAGCGAGTCACGAAGCTGAAGTGGCAATGGGCACGGCACATAGCTCGGAGATCCGATGGACGATGGGGTCTTAAGGTGCTGGAATGACAACCCCGCACCGGTATATGCAGCGTAGGTCGGCCCCCAACGAGGGGGATAGATGACATCAGGCGAGTAGCTGGAAGCCGCTGGGGGCAAGCGGCCCAGGACCGTGTATTGTGGAACTCCCTACAAAAGATCTATGTCTAGTAGTGGACGTCGATTGGTTGAAATGATGATGATGATACACATCCCAAATAATAACGCTATCATAACGCCCAGTTATAATCGCTTTTAAGTGATAATTAATGTTGCACGGGAGAAGATACAATCAATTTTCTTATGAGAGGCTTGTATTGAAAATTTCTAACTGAAAAATTCCGTCCATCTGTTTTAGGGTACAGAAAGTACTTAAAAATCACTCATGGATATCGAATAAACGTAATATTCTATGATGAATTTGTCACCCACGTGACTATCTGCGTGCGCATTTAAAGCACCGTTAAGTATGAATAATTCATAAAACTTCACATTGAAGAATTCTGAATTGGTAAACACTTCAAATATAATTGGAAACGGCAGCTAATAATTTATTACACGTGTAATTATTCAAGTCATCACTTTCGTGTGATTAATTTGCACACAACGAACGTTTCCTACAACCTATAACGTACCTTATTATCAAGTGAATAAAGGTTATAAATGCATTGTGTTGGTTTTACTCTCTCTGAAATTGCGATTGTTGATATTAAAGCAGGAATTTTAATGTTGCGTGCGTTTTATGAATGAGATGTAGCTCTATTTGGAGCGCTTACATCACTTTCATTTAGTGTTGCCCAAATTCAGTCTTGGTCTTGCAGTCTTGGTCTTGTTCTTGCGTTTTTGCAAGACCAAGACCAAGAACAAGACCGCGTATTTTTAGCAAGACCAAGACCAAGACTGACCGTGCAAGACTTGAGCAAGAACAAGACATAGCCTGCAAGACTCTTGCGTCTTGCAGCTAGGACTTAGCGCTATTTCACGGAGTAGTTAGGTGTAACAGTTCGGTGTATAGGTAGGTAGGTACGCTTAGGAATTCTATGAGACGCAAAAAATTATATCAAAGAATATGAAAAACTGGACCTATGCGCATTACGACTAATACCATAAACATAGCGAATAAAAAAATATCTATTAAAATCAAACTGAGTGCATGCATAGTTATGTTTTAACCATCGGCACTTTGATAATGCGGCATCAAAGGTTTTGTACTTACTTCTCAAAGAAATTTGCCGCTTTTCGGAAGTACATGGTTATGATACACGCGCCGGCGGCTTCTTTTGAAATCTAAAACAATCGTTGCCGCCGCGCCGAAATCATAACATTTGACACTATTCATGCAAAATAATTTCGAATTTTAAGAGTACCTACAGGTGTTCCAAAGAATAAATAAGTTTCAGATTGGTGATTTTAGATTGGTGGAGGACGCATGAGACAGAGTATCCGATTTTATCGAAAATGGCCCGTGATTTTCTCTCAATACCTGCAACTTCAGTAACTGCTGAGAGGTTATTTTCTAAAGCATCATTAGTAATTAGAAAACATAGAAATAGGTTAAGTGATGAGTCAGCCAGATGGTTACTTTGTATTAATTCTTGGTCAAAAGAATTGATATAAAGTATCATAACCTAATGATAAAGCTGTTGATTTGTGTTGTATTTTATTTTTTATTCAAATAAATGATAAATCGTAAAACTCTTTTATTAAATTTCTTATAAGTTGAGGGTTCAATCTCTTTCTAGACAGATAAGTATTGTTCTTTAAAATACAGTCAAGTTATTGTAATTAATTTGTTTTTTTACATGTTTTAGCAAATGTAAGCTTATAAATCATAAATGTTTATTAAGACACAGTTACTTCCATGGAAAACGACATATAGGTCAGTTGATTTTTCGAATTTCTTATCAAATCTTCAGTTATTTATTAATCTGCTTGATCTTTACTATGGCTATGTTAATTCAAGCTCACAATGTTCCAATTCTAATACGTTTTTCTAAGATTTAAAGTAAACTTTAATAAATAGTAATAGACTAATAGGTAATTGCAAGACTTGCAAGACTCTTGCTGCAAGACCAAGACCAAGACCAAGACTGGGAGCGCAAGACCAAGACCAAGACCAAGACCAGGTGTATTGGCGCAAGACCAAGACCAAGACTGGCTAAGTCTCGTCTTGTTCTTGCATTTGGGCAACACTACTTTCATTGTGACGATTATCTCGGACTGATCATCCAGTGCTGGAGAACGTGGGGATGGACTCGATATTTTTTTTAATTCTCTATAAGTTAGTCCTTGATTCTCTCTCCGCTTTTCGCGGAGTATAGCAAATGAAGCTTAATTTTCACAATACTAAATTCGTCTTTTATTACTAAAAATATAAAAATAAGTAGGGAATGAAAAAAATACTTTAGTTGGTCAACTCTTGTGATAAAACCAGTAGAAGTAAGTGTAATATGTAAAATGTAAATAGCTTTGTAACAATTACCTACAGCTTCTTACTTTCTGTTTCACGGTCTTGTGATCGGAAGTCATATCTATCATGATTTTACGTGAAAGTATTTTGTATTTTAAAGTATTTTATATTTTAGTATTAGTTTCGTTGTCTGTCTGCAATACTCTTCATCTGATCTATAAGAAATTTTAGTGGAACCGTTTCGGAATAAACTCAAAAAAAGAATTGTATATGCGTTTATAAACCCGACCGAATATGGCCATATAAAAAAATGTAGACTTATATGGTCATGTCTAAATTTTTTTTATTCCAGTACAAGTTAGCCCTTGACTGCAATCGCACTTGGTTGTAAGTGATGATGCAGTCTGAGATGGTAGCGGGCTAACCTGTTAGGGAGTATGGCAGTCAAACCCCTTAGCGGCACGTCTTTGTAGGTAGGGCGGTAACTAGCCACGGTCAAAGCCTCCCACCAGATAAGAGAAAATTCAGATAACGAACCCGAGACCTTCTACTTAAATTCACAGCACTCACCTTTAATTTTAAGCTCGTTTTCCTTAGTTATTTATTAAATTGAAAAATATTCCATAGCTATTAGGAAAATACTGAGTTTTTTAGTTGATTCAAATTTTGAAACGGCGCCGAATGGAGAGAATAAGTGAGAATGAGAAAATTGGAAAAAGAAGAAGTAACAAGAATTGTACAATAATCTATAGAAATCGGGAAGGGGAACACAAATTATCATGATGAATACGACGATGATGACACAAATACAATAATTGTGAGGAAAGTTTTTTTTTTAAATATAAATAGCGGGCAAACGAGCAAGTGGGTGACCTGATTTTAAGTAATCACCGCCGCCCATAAACATCTGTAGCACCAGAGGCAGAGATGCGTTGCCGCCTTTTAAGGAGTTTGTTAAAGTAGAGGGGAAGGGGGTAATCTAGACTGGATATTGCGGGACAAATAAAGCGAAAGCTTGGGGTAGGGCTCAATAAAAAGAGGGCTATGGATAGAGACGGTTGGAGAGGGCAACGCCGACAAGAGCTTAGCTCTTAAGTAAAAAAACGAAAAGAAAATGCTTTGGAACATGGTAAAAAGAATTGGCCAAAAATAATAAGTGCAAATTGCAATCGAATTGGGTCCGTGTCACGGTCTTAAGTCAAAGTACACTCTCAAGATCTCGGTCGTACAAGCTTTGAGAACGCGAAAGTATCATTTTAATCTGTTTATTTTAAGAACTCAGTGAAGAAAAACGTAGTGGCATTATAAATTGTACAATCATCTAACCAAACACGATCAAGAAAGTACCTACTAACGGTTTTAATTCAGTTTGGTTTATTTTATCCAACAGTAGCGGTGAAGTGAAAGTGAAACGGTTCGAGCTCCCGTGATCTAGCGGATAATAAGTATAAAGCAACATACTGAGACCAATGGCGAGGGCTGGAGTATACAACCATGGCAGTTTTTTTAAATTCCACTACAAGTTAGCCTATATATATGCCAGTATATATTATGACTGAAATATCACCTGGTGGAAAGGTATGATACAGTCTAAGATGGTAGCGAGCTAACCTGTTAGGGATCATAATAACCTATTACCGACCCACTACAGGGCACGGGTCATTGAGAAGGGGTTAGAATTGTACTCCACCACGCTGGCTTAGTACGGTTTGGTGGACTCCACACACCTTTGAGAGCATTATCGAGAACTCTAAGGCGTGCAAGTTTCCTCACGATGTTTCCGACGCCGTTTAAGCAAGTGATATTTAATTACTTAATACGATACTTAATACGCACCTGTGACTTAGTAAATTTACAGGCGTGCTCGGATTCGAACTCGGTCCCCCGAAAGTGAAGTCGACCTCCTACACTGTAATATCACCGCTTCTGTTAGGGCTAAAGCATTTATATTACACCCATTTTATAATTGTTATTAGTGTTTTTATTTTATTGTTTTACCCTTAGGGTAAATAAAAATTTTATATTTATTTTGACATGCATATAAATATTACGTTGTAACGTCTAATCTAACTAGTTGAATTACTCACTAACCATATTAAAGTAATCGAATCTTAATCCGAGAAATACTTATTATAGCAATCCGGGGTCTTCATCAGTTTCACATGCCAAAATGTGATTTTCTATTAAAAAATATAGATGTCAAGATTATAGATTTTAATATCCCATAGCTACCGCTTGAAACAGTTAATGACAGAGTTTTTGAGGTAACAATGATAAAACTAACTCTATGTTCTGCTGTATATTTTTTTTCTGTTGTAATATTTTTTCATTAAAAAGCGGTAATAGCGCAGTGGGTAGAGGCTCAAACTCACTTTCGGGGGCCGAGTTCGAATCTCAGCACGCACCTCTAACTTGCTCCAACGGTGAAGGAAAACATCCTGTGGCATCTCTGCATGCCTGAGAGTTCTACATAATGTTCTCAACGTTATGTGGAGTCCACCATTCGCACTGAGCCAGCGTGGATTACGTCCGTAACCCCCTTTTTTTTGTACAGAGAAAATGCCTAACACTCCGTTGGGGGAAAGGGGGTAGTTTCACGCACTAAAAACTCTGTGTGTCCCTCGATAGACCTATAAGTGAGAGCACGGGGTTACCTTGCGTATTCACGGCACTCTCGCCAAGGTTTTGACCCCCAATGCATGGCGGGTCCCATCGTAAATGGCGTGATTGCTGCAGAATCCTTAGAGAGGCGTGCACTACACGGCACGCCACCTTCTTAGGCCTGTCATTAATTGTGTGACAAACTTACGGCCTTAACCCCTTCTCATTGTGGGAGGAGACCCGTGCCCTGTAGTGGACCGGTAATGGGTTTATATGATTTATTCATTCGTTGATAAAAAAAAAACAACCGAACCTTTCGCTGGTACCTAAATGCTAGTGCTAATAAATATGGGATTTCGCTGTCACCTGTCCGACACAAGCGCTACAAATAATGACACTAAACCACACCTTACTTAAAATATTTTCTCCATTTTTTTGTGTACGTAAAATACAATTTATTGTGCACGGGTACCAGTTTCGCTCACGCATTACCAAAAGTGATGTGACTTTCCTGGAAATAAAGTTTTTTGATAAATGGACGCCGCCAAAGGTTTTGTTTGTATTTTTTGTGCTCGTCCTAACCTAGATACATAAGTTGTTTATTATTTTGTGTGTCAGTACATTGCGTTATGTCCCACTTATTTATCCCTTACTTCCTCACTACTGTAATAAACGCGAAAGTGTGTTTGTTTGTTTGTTTGTCCTTAGTTAATCCTCCATTCTCCACCACTCCATAATTATAAATAACTAGCTGACCCGCGCAACTTCGTCTGCTTCAAATTGGTTTTTACAGGTTTTTGCGGCGTGAGTCAGTAAAGCTCCAAGTCGTTATGACATCTTTTTATGATATGTAAAGAAGATAGAGAAGCTATATAGAGTGAACTTAGGAAGATACGAGTATATTGATAGTAAACTGATGAACTTACAATTACTGCGGGACCATTTTAATTTTCATCAAAAACATTGTTTTCCCTTCATCTGTCCATCATCCATACATCCATCCTCACAAACTTTCGCATTTATAATATTAGTAGGATGATACTCATGCATTCGATCGTTTTCCCATATGCCCCGCGACTCGCTGTTATCTGTGAAGAGTTATGTTCTCTATCTCCGACAATATTTATCAGAACTTCATTTAAATTAGATAGTACATACTTGATAGTACACACTAAATAAAGAATTATTAAAATCGGTCGAAATCTAAAGGGGCCATGAAGTAAATATTATTAGAAATTTAATCCCATTTCCCGGAAGAAACTTATTGTTTATCGGGATAAAGATTATCCTATATGTTGACCCGGTATATCAGCTACCGCTATATCAAATTTTATTTAAATCCATTTGGTAGTTTTCACGCAATGCGCGGACAGACAGACAAAAATTAAATAAAAATCTGTTTTGGACTCAGTGTCGATTATAAAGCATCCCCAGGTCAACATTATCAAAATATATTAAATGTACAGAAATCTTCTAGTTAGTTTTATTATAAGTATAGATAATAATTAAAATATATGATGGCAATGTGTGTATTGTCGCTACTACAATACACACATTGCAATCTATCACCATAGTAAGCGTAGCTTGTGTTATGGATAAGAATAAGATGACTTGATGAATATTTCAATAATAATATACATAAATAAATAACAAATAAATCAATTTGATTTTTGGCATAGAGTTAGTTGAAATTATAACATAAGCTACGGTTCGGATATACGGTAAATAGCTGCCATAGGTTAGCCCTCACAGGTTAGCCAGCTACCAACTCGGACTATTTCACCAATTACCATTCGGGTTTTTTCGCAGTTAAGGACTAACACGTAGTGGAATATTAAAAATAAATTAATAGTTCAAAAACACACGCTTGGTGTAAAAAAACCAAACTGTTTTTTTTTAGTTTTTCTTAAACTATTATTTTTATTAGAGCCAAATTATTGTATGTATTTCAGAATTATTATAATACTTTTATTTAGAACACCAAAGTGTCTCTTATAAGCTGTCAATAGAAAGTAATACTGCTTTAAGCGACCCCTGTCGTAAATAAAAAGTCGTTATTTATTATAAAGTGTGTCAGTGTCAGTCTGTTGTGTTTTGAGCACACGAGGATGTCTCGGAACTTTAAACAGAGCGTGGGTGGCTGAGGCCTATAAGTACATGCTATTTTTGACGTCCTCTCTAGCGCAACGGTGAGCGCTGTAAATTTAAGTAGGAGGTCCCGGATTCGATTCCCGGCAGGGACAATTTGGGAATTTATAATTTCTGAATTTTCTCTTGTCTGCTCTGGTGGGAGGCTTTGGCCGTGGCTAGTTACCAACCAACAAAGAAGTGCCGCTAAGCGATTTAGTTTTCCGGTGCCGTGTCGCGTTTTGTTTGTGCGTGCGATGCTTTATTTTTTTCCTAAAACTAAGGTTGCCTGGCAGAGATCGCTACTAAGCGATAAAGCCACCTTTTGTATTCTGCTTCTATTTTTATGTTTCTTTTTTTCTTGTATAATTCTTTCACTTCATCTTATAATCGGTACGTGGCTTTAGAAACGTTCAATATCCATGGCCTAGCTTCATAATAAAAGAAAAGCTTCGCATTAAAAATAGAGCCGCATTTATATCCTATTAAAATCTGCTGGTGACAGCTTAGAGTTCCTACCGCACTTCTGAGAGAGACTCGCATAGATACCGTACGAGTCTAAGCAAAAAAACTAACCACTTGAGCTCCCAATAATTAACTCTTAAGCGTAGTTCGATCCGATCCTGCTAGTCTCAATAAAGATAAATTGGGTCTCAATTAATAGCGTGAATTTCCAAAGATATTCAACGTGTAAATGAAAACCGAAATACTTTACAGGCTTTAGAGGAACATGTAATAATGTCTCCGTGACTTATCAGTAAAAACCGAAAACTTATAGTTTTCAATAAACCACTGCCATGGTTTTTACTGGAAGAAATACGCCATGACATGCAAAATTAAATGTGACTCCTGTCACTTTATTAGGCACGCGTCACGTAGCGTAGGTACTATGCGCGTGTCGGTCTTTTATCTTCAATAGGGTTGTCATAAGTAAACACTTAGAATTTTCTGAATTTGTTTATATGAAAAAATAAATATGCTTCTTTTTATTTAATATTTTTACAGGGTGATTCTTTGTGAAATATTTATTATTTTTAAGTACTTGCGTACCCAGCCCGCTTCGCCGGGCTAGATTTTGCTTTATTTTATTTAAACAATAAACTTACATCATTAAATTTTTAATTTAAGTCTCATAATATATTAAATCATTTATTGATTTCCGTATTCATTCTCTTCTGTTCTCTTCTCGTGCGGATGATGATCATTATCTACACCCATGTACACCGAACAATAAAATATCATCATAGTAAATAAAAGCTGTATTTGACAGTTCAAAAATAGGAGTGCTCCGATCGCCACCAAACTTTACAGGATTACTCGCCAGGTCAATCCAGAGATTCCCTGAAAGTTTCATTGAAATCGGTCCAGCCGTTTCGGAGCCTATGCGGAACATATCCACATACTTTCTCTTTTTTATATATATACTAGCTGTTGCCCGCGACTTCGTCTGCGTTTGATTTTGTTTTTTAATGTGGCATTAAATTTAGTTGTAGATTTGAAAAAAAATTAAAGTATTCAGTATCGTTGAACCTTAAATGAGGGGTTTGCTGCTGTCCACTGAAGATTTCGGTCCTCTATCTCCAACCACAGTTTGGGCAAAATTAAACACATATTATAACCTCTATAGTACAAAAATAATTATTTCAATGGGTTATAATTTGACAGAGTTCTGGTGTAAAATCGTCAAACAATCATCCCCTCTCCCAAAGGAACCGGAAGGATTACTTCTAACACTTCCAAGAATATGTGTGAAAGTTTCATGAGGATCGGTTTAGTAGTTTTTGCGTGAAAGCGTAACAAACAAACACATTAACATTTATAATATTAGTAGGGATAGGGATATAGATTCATCCTTCAACATTATTTCGTAATTTCGCTATACGTTGTATATACAAGCTAAAGCTGCGTTTATACTTCCTGCTGGTATTATTTTGACTGATGGTTTGCATGATGCTGTATAAATAAGTATGGTCTATGCTGTGTGGTGACGGCAGATCTGTATATAGCTGTCACCACTCCTCCTCTTCCCGCGGGTGTCGTATGAGGTGACTAAGGGTTTATAACGGAGAACGGGCTGCAGCGTCCTCCGTGGTACTACTACCATCTACTGCGATCACCAACACGTCTGCCCAGCTTGGTGATTATGGGCAAAGCCTCCCTGGGAGAAGTCTTGGACTTGGACCTGTCATAGTCTGTTGATGATAACGATGATTATTGTCTCTTTTCGACGGCCAATCGGCGCAGTGGGCAGCGACCCTGCGTCAAGGCCGTGGGATCGATTCCCACAACTAGAAAATGTTTTCGTGATGAACATGAACATTTTTCAGTGTCTGGATGTTTATATGTATATTCATAAAAAAAATAGTTATCTTAGTACCCATAAAACAAGCTACGCTTACTTTGGGGACTAGATGGCGATTAGCGTTTTGTCGCAGTATATTTATTTATTTTTCTTATTAAGTACAATTCTCGTGTCACAGTGTTTGTAACAAAACTCCCCTAAAAATAATAATTTTTTTTGACTTAATATTACAAATAAATCATACAACGACAAGGATTTTGGGACAAAACAAGTGTATATGTATTATCGTCTGAAAAAAACTTGATTCAGTTTAACTTTTATAAGTAGATTTAGAAAAGTTATATTTTCTTCCACTCAAAAGGCACAAGAAAAATATTATTTATGAGCGAGATGCTCATAAATATAAGTATAGAGTGTATGTTTTTTTGCGAAAAGATGAAATATATTTGCGATTTATTAAAATGATTAAGTGTAAAGAATTTATAATTATTTTGTCTAATTCTATTCATTAAAGATAATCAATGATAAATAAATATCGCTTGTCAGCGAATTAACTGCGTAGGTCAAGATTTTACGGTTACCTACTTCTCGCGATTAATAATTAAATGTCTATAAATGGGTACATGTTGAGTGTTACTACTTGAGATCTTAGGTAACCTGCTATTTTAAGTAGGTAATAAAATATATTCTTATTAAACTGACTTGTTTTTTTTATTTTTGGCAAAAACAGTCATTACATGGAAGTAAATTATTACATATATTGACATTATTACATTCTTATAACATAGACTACACATTGCCAAAAAGTACTTGTGATTGATCTCCCGCGTCCACCTCCAACTTCTCTGAATTATGTGCGTTTTTATTAATAAAAAAACAATTAAAATATATCTAGCTTTAACGGTGAAGGAAAACATCGTGAACAAACCCGCTTCACAGGGAGATGTTCTCAAGGAGTGTAAAGTCCTTGAGAACATTTTCTCTTACATCAAGTGTAAGAGAAAATTCAGCAAATATAAATCGTTCAAAGTGTGCTTGCCGGGAATCTGGATCCCAGCCTCAAAAAAGGCCAGGATCTCTCATATTTGGACTGCCGAGTGGTGCAGTGGGCAGCGACCCTGCTTCTGAGTCGATTCCCACAACTGGCAAAATGTTTGTGTGATGAACATTTTTTTTTGTGTCTGGGTGTTTATCTGTATATTTTGTAAAAATTTTCAAAATTAGTACCACAAGCTACGCTTACTTTGGGGCATTGTCGTAGTATATTTATTTATTTATATTTATTTAAGACAATAACATTCACCACTGCGCCATGGAGGTCGTTTTATAATTATGACGATGTAAAAAAAATATTAATAAAATCCGGTTATTAGTACTAGTAGAAGAGCTTTTTAATAAATAAATAAATATAATTCATTTATTTCTACCGACTTGGATCATCAATGGTTAGTAAAATACAAAGTTTACTGTTAGTAAACTTAGCCTAAGGAAATAGTTTATATAAAACCCTTCTGGCATGCCCGATCGGAAAGCACGTGTACAATGCAGCAATGGCACAGGTACTGACAATCAGTCCAGCCAGCAAGTACCCTCAGAAGGCCGCTGGAACTAACCCAAACCCTGCGCACCAAGGATGTACACCGTTTGCGCATGATCGTGTAGAAACAATCTATATGCGCTTCGGCAAACATCCCTGATGCGCTGCAAGACCGAGGCAACCCCATCAGCATCCTGAACGCATTATTGTACTGTACGCGGAGGGCACTGTACTGTTTATGCGTGTCATTAATCCACAGGTTGCTCGTGTAAAAGGATGTACAGTATACTCTGAAAAGAGTGACTTTAACAGGAACTGTACAACGAGCAAACCTGCGCGCGGTCGTATTGGCTCACAGACAATGCCCTGCGCTCTCTCTCTATATCTGCATCTATATATTTTTGTGGTAGGTAAAGCTCATAGGTGTTAGTACTACCACCATGCTTTGCATGCTTTTCTGCCGCCCAGTAACATTGCTGTGTTCCGAACTGAACGGCGTGGTCATTGCAGGTACCTACGCCTCAGGATGATGAGCACAGGTGGCACGTTATAGGACGTGTGCATACCCTGCGAAGCGTTGCTCTGTTATAGGCGATAGTTTTTTTGGCGGGTAAATTATTACTACAAAAATAAAACAGCTATACACAGGCATCGCTAAACGCCATACGAGTTCAGTGAAATGATGGTTTCAGAATGCTGTAGGGCTTACACCGTTATTGTAGTGCATCAGAAATGTTCGCGATGGCTCATACTGACTTTTTTGCCATCAGAAGAAAACGAAGCATCCTTGATGAAAAGAACGTGGGTAAGCAGAAACGCCATTCTGAAAGGTCTTATAAGTCAATACGACTCTCCAATTTACAAATTGTATATTAAACTCCACGTAGGGCTGCCTGGACGCAGAAATTTTAATTTGTAACTTTTTTTTATATTGCATATTAATATTTAATGTAAGTTTTTTTTTTTTGATTTAGTTTAGTTTTAAATTATTCTATTTATGGTAGATCGTAGTGATGGGTCATAGATACCAAATAAATAAATAAAAAGGGGGTGCAGTGTGCAAGAAACTTTACGCATTAACGTGCACTTTCTAGCATATTAATATCCTATAAAGAGAATAAAAAGTCAGAGAATTTTATACAGCGGAGCTAAGCGGAATTTATATTAGCATCCATATGTTTAAGCTCGTGTTTTTTCTTTTCAATTTATATCCATAATGCTCCAGACAGTGCCCGAAGCGGGTGCAGCGTGTGCGCTTTAATTTTCAATTTTTTTAATTCCGATAAAAGTCTGGTTGTAAGTAATGATATCTAAGACAGTAGCGGGCTAACGTTACGGGTATGTTAGTAACGTTCCCATAATCGGTTTTTACGCGACATCGTACTGGGACGCTACATCTCTGGGCATCACCCATAATTCATAATCTTCTTTTTGCGGTGCCTCTCCGACTAGCGAAGGTTGGCAGTCAGTTTCGCAAATTCTTGTCTATTTTTCGCTAGGCAAAGTAATTCCGCGATTCCAGTCCACTCTCTGATATTACGAAGCCAGGATTACTTTTCTGCGACCAACGCCTCTTCTTTCTGCAACTTTTCCCATCAGAATAAGTTGAAGGAGCCTGCCTTAGCACGTGCCCCAGATATGCAATTTTTCAGATCTCGATGGTGTGCAAAAGTTCGCGCCATTGGTTGATTGTTACGTAGTCCACCATGTTTGCCCAGTGTGGATTGGTGGACTCCGCACGCCTATGAGTCCATTAAAGAAAACTCTCAGGTCTACTCACGTTTTTCTTCCGAAGCAAATGATATTTGAATTACTTAAAACTCGAATTACTTTAAAAATGTCAGAGATGCGTGCTGGGATTCGAACTTGCCCCCCAACGCCCCCCCCCCACCCGAAAGTGAAGTGGAATTCCTATTCACTGGGCTATCACCGCTTCGAATATATAAAAAAATCTGTTAAATTTTATTCCACTACAAGTTAGCCTTTGACTTCAATCTCACCTGTTGGTTACGGATTAACCAGTCAGGGGTATAGCAGTTATATTTTTTAAACACTAATAAATAAATAAATAAATAGCGCTTAGCAGCCTGTCTTTAACAGTAGGGTGGTAACTAGCCGTGGCCGTAGCCTCCCAACAGAAAAATATTGCTCTCTGTTCAAACATTACTCTGTGGCACCAAGGCTGTAACGTTGTTCCTTACTAAGTTAACTTCTTTCCCAACTCTCTTTTCTCTACTCGCCGCAAAAATGTGTCCCAACTAGCAAACAAGGCGCGGCCATAAACAAGAAACTTTTACGTTGTTCTTTTTCCAAGAAAAATATTTAACGCAGCTTTAGCGGAAATTTCTAAATTTTTTAAACTAACTAAACAAATTCTCTGTAAATAGCATTCCCCTGGTGTCGTTTATTTCTTTTTAATTTTTTGGCTTTGTGGGAGTTCCCATATTTTATTCCCGGTGGACACCATTGTAGATTTTTAACTTCTTAATCTCTTGCCTTAACTAACTACCTTTTAGGTCCTCCTAAGTGGTTAGCTAGTTCTACTGCGGTACTGGGTTCGGTGTCCGGAAAGAGCCAGAAACTTGTCCCTGCTGGATCTGTGAAAAAAAAAAACTGTGTACTCGTCCGGAGTCTTAGATTAGAGTAATTTTTAAAGCTGTGATAGCCCAGTGGGTAAGACTTCGACCACTCACCACTGAATTTTCGGAGTTATGTGCGTTTTAAGGGCGTGTGAAGTCTACGCATCCGAACTTAGCCAGCGTAGTAGACTACGCAAAACTCCTCCTAAGAGAAGACCCGTGCCCTGTAGAGGGCCGGTAATGGGTTGATATGATGATGAGAACGATATATAATATACAGATAAACAAGCAGACACTGAAAAACATTCATGTTCATCACACAAACATTTTCCAGTTATTACAGCCGATAAGTCCGTAAGCTACAATGTTGTTCGTTACAACTTAGTTTACGATTTTTTACTCGACTTCTTTATGAAAACGTGCCACACGTGTATTCGCCGTAAATACAGAGTTTTACCGTGTTTTCATTTACGCTCAAAATATTTAAGGCTTTCGCAATTCTTTCACATTTCCGTGAACTTGGTTGGGAAGTTTTGCGATTTCTTGTAAGTTTAACTTTCGGACTTCGTGATTTTGTGTGAGTTTGTGAAACTTTTTTTTCTATTACTAGTTAGCCTTTGACTGCTCGCCTGTGGTAAATGATGATGCATTCTAAGATACGTGATGGGCTAACCTGTTAGGGTGTAACGGCAGTTATACTTAACCCATCGGTTTTCGGTAATCGGTTTCTTTAGCTTGGCTGCACGTCTGGTCGTAAGTTCCCCAGACCAGATCAGATGAAATTCAGAAACTATAAATTTCTAAATGGCCCCTGCCGATGGAACTAATTGACTGGGACTTAAACCACTGCACCAGGGGGATCGTCACTCGCAGATATTTAAAAGGGTAGCGTAAACTGAATGATGTGACATTGTTGAAATATTGTTTAATGCTAAATTGCATACGACGACGTTTGCAAACAAGCAAATTGCTTGGATTATCTAAAGTTGCTGATCGTTTGGCACGGTGAGGAAGACACTTTTATAGCTTCAACGATTGCGCATAAATTGTTATCCACTTGTGTTAAGCTCCGTTCCAGAACTTGAACGACTTTGGAACGAGAGCAGATAAATTTCGGGTGACTATTTCTTAATTTTTTTTATTCCGCTACATGTTAGTCCTTGAATTCAATCTCTCCTTATTCTAAAATGGTAACAAACTAACCTCAGTCAATCGATCGATAGCCTGTAACCATAGAATTAGGAAAACACAGAAACCGTGTACACGTCTAATATTGAAGCATTAAAAACCACTCCACTTTAGAAGTTTCTCTCGAACATGCGCTTAGAAACATCATTCCATTTAGCAGTTGACAGTTATTATTATTTACCTTAACATTAGGTTAATGTTATGTTTTTACACGCTATATGTTAGCTTCACTTGTATGTTTGTAACCGACTTCTTTGGAAGCTATTTTAACCCACTTTAAACGGTCAGATTTCGTTCAAACTTTGTAGACATATCGAGGACCGATGACAATACACTAATTTGAGAAGATTATTCCTATTTTCAATATAATGAAAAAGATTTTTATTAGCTTTGTCGGTATGTTTGTAACTGACTCCTTTAGACTTGATTTTGACCCTCCTCAAACGGTCTGATTTCGTTCAAACTTTGAAGATATGTCGAGGACCGATAAAAATATGCTAATTTGATAAGATTATTCCATTTTTAATTTGTAAAATAAGATTTTTGTTAATTTATATAATTTTCAGCTACAGTCACTAAGGCAGGTATTATGTTCATTTTAATTTCCAACCATTATCTATTTAACTTCTCTCTTTGATCTCTAATTATCTCTTTGATAGTGAATGGGTTACCGATTACTTTTGCTCGAATAAAAATAATATAAATAAACTAGCTTTTATAAATAAATTAAACTAAAAGGTAGAAATTAGTTTTTTATGTTAAGTAATGTACTAAATAAGAAAAAGGATGTGAGCTATCAACATTCTGCGGTATTGTAATCAGACGTTTGTTTTTGGACACAGTGCACTTCATGTATGACTGAATGATGAACCTGTATGTTTTTAATTCTATGTCTATAGCATTCCACTGTGGGCATAAGAGTTCTCCCATCGGGAGGTTTTGCCCATAACAGCACGCTGGGCAAACGTGTTGGAGATTGCAATAGAAGTAGCACACATAGTTGGTAGTAGTAGCACATAGAACGCTGCTGCCCGTTTTCCGTTACCTATTGTTTTTTTTTATACTACATTGCGCTTGACAACTATCATGCCTGATGTTATGTTATGATGCGGCTTAAGATCTGCTCTGGCGAAGCGCTCAACCGTATAGGAGATCCGTATAGGTAACGTGGAGACCGTTACAGCGTTTGCCAACGATGCATTTTAAGTTTATTTCTTATTGTTCCAGGAGGCATCTTCTCCCTGGGAAAGGTGCTCAACTTCTTCCCGGTGGGAGGAGAGCGGGAGTGCCAGCCCTCCGGGTTCACGATCGCGCGAGCTGGAATCTGCCTCAACCCTTACGACTGCCGCCAGAGAGACGGCAAGGCGTCTGGCGACTGCGCCCACGGCCTCGGAGTATGCTGTGTTTGTAAGTCATTATTATCAATCCCAAATTCAAATTCAAATTCAAATTCAAAATTTCCTTATTCATGTAGGCCTATCACAGGCACTTATGAAGCGTTCATACATAATTGTTTACATAATTGTAACGGGATAGTGATAACTTCGTTCGCCAACTTAAATCTAAAGCTACGAGGGTTCCAAACGCGCCCTGGTCTAAGAAGAGCCCACAACAAACTTAGCCGGGTAAATTTATTTTTTTGTTATCACCATCTTCCAGTAAATTTAAATTAAGCTATGAAGCTAGAGCAATTCACACCCAAGCTTTTTTATCGTTTAAATAATCCTTAATGTTATAATAGGATTTTTCTGTAAGCTTACGTTTTATATAAACTTTGAACTTATTGAGAGACAACTCAAAGATTTCATTAGGTAATTTGTTATAAAATAATATACAATTGCCCTTGAATGAATTTGCAATTTTGTGTAGCCTAGTAAACTGCACAACGAGTTTATTTTTGCTTCTAATATTTATATTGTTACAGTGCATTTTCTTTTTAAATTTTGATATATTTTTATGGACATAAATTAAATTTTCATATATGTACTGACTATGCACCGTCATTATTTTAACTTCTTTAAATTTATCACTACCCCACTGCTGGGAATAGAACTCCATGAAATAAAAAAGAGGGGAAAGCTTAAACTGACATATTCTAGCCATTATTTCACGGCCGACTGGCGCGGTGGGCGGAATCCTGCTTTCTGAGTGCAAGGCCGTGGGTTCGATTCCCACAACTGTTTGTTGTTGAACATGTGTTTTTATTATCTGTATTTTATTTATTTTTATTTAAACATCTTTATTGCGTAATAAAGGAGAAATTACAAATATAGTTAAACAAAAAATTAAAAGCAAAAGGCTGTATATTATAAGTATTTATGTATAATGTATATTCTTCCTAAAAATATTCATCAGTCATCTTAATACCCATAACACAAGCTACGCTTACTTTGAGGCTTGTGTATTGTCGTAGTTTATTTATATTTTTCACCTTTTTTTTGGCGTGGTGGAAAAGCTTTAAAGCTGCTTCCGTCCCTTGGGCCGGGCGGAGGTTATGTATAGCCCCCCTAAACGGAGGTGTACCCGAACTAAAAACCACTTCGGCATGCCCCACTCTTGGCTCTACTAGACGCTCGGGGTACTACTTGCATACAAATACTTTGAGGAATAAAAAAAAAAGAAAGAAAAATTTATTTATTGGCCACAAGGTGTGGTATTTGTGTTTCTATAATCATATTTTTTCGCATGGGTGATATTTTTTCATCTGTCAAGTGTCAGTTTACGAGTCCCCTAAACTTAACGATCCGACGAATCGGTCTCGTAACTTTAGATAGCGCCTAACGTCCTTAGTCATAACATAAGAGTTCGTGAAACGTTTTCTTTATCTAGGAATCACCTAAATCACTAGACATCAGATTAAGGCGATTCCTAGGTTGTGAAAACGGGCGTTAGTCGTTTAGTTCCTAAAATAAACAGTAGGTGTACCCACAACATTCTCATATCATTACATATTACGCAAGCCCCTGAATCGCTAGTATACACAGTAGCGATAGAAGCAAACATAGTCCTTAGCAAATAGCGAATCCAATTTCCCGCCTCTTTTGTTCTGAATCCGGTCCAATGATGGAAAGAAAATGTTTTAGCGTTTCGCGTGACAAATTCTTATATACAACATATTCAAAAATAACGGTATAAATGTATATATCCTAGAATAGATATTTATGCTATCATATACTCAATTGCATGGAACGACGAGGTATATCAGCTATAAAACTATGACATAGTGAGTAATGGAGTCACCTTGACTTTCTCGTTTAAAAAGCAAAACGAATAGCAACCAAATTGCCAAAATGTACAGTCTATAAACAATTTAACTGTGTCAGGTTGCGGTGGCCAGTTCTTACCATACCAGCTTGGTGCTTTGAATGCCTAATAAATCTCAGAGCATGATTGTTTTGAGGTGACTATTAACCTGTTTATTTTCCAAAACGATGTTAAAATATTCACCACGTCATGTTATATGTTAGCAAAACAAATGCATTTCCGGCTTAGTTCACTGCAGGCCTGGTTTTAGACCACGGCTTTGGACCCTGTTGCCCACGTTCTTCCACAGTGTTAATAAATGAATGAATGAAAATACGCTTTTATTGCACACCACATAAAAACACATTAAAACTTATAAATAACTAGTTTACACGATGAAGGCATACAATTTGGCGGCCTTCGCTAGATCGCTACATAGCGATTTCTTCCAGGTAATCGATGGCGTAAAGCACAGCTCAAGACGAGAGGTAGGTGGTGCATATAAATATATATTTATAAATATATTTACACATATATACCGTTATAAATTACACACATGTATATATATATATATATATATACTGTACCCAAAGTGGAAATAAAAACGTGAAACCGAAACCTAATAGTTTACGCGTAAGCCACTGCCGTAGTTTTTACTGAAAGAGATATATAAGATAATATATAAGATACAGCATTACAATCACATGAAAATCATGTGAATCCTGTTAGTTTATTTTTAGTAGGTAGGTACTATGCGCGTGTCGGCCTTTTATCTTCAATAGGGTTGTCATAAGTAAACACTCAGAATGTTTTGAATTCATTTGTGTGGAAAAATAAATATGCTTTTTGATTTAATATTTTACTGGTTAATCTTTATGAAATATACTTGTGCATTATGATCCACATCTTGTTCGCAATGTGGCTTAACATTAATCCACTGAATAAGTTAAATGCTCCTGGCAGAACTTTCCAAAGCTCGCCACTACACCTGTTTCATCATCATATCAATCTATTACCGAAGGCCTTAGCCCACCACGCTGGCCGAGTGCAGATTGTTGGACTCACACTTTAGAAAACATTATGGAGAACATGCAGGTTTCCTCATGATGTTTTCCTTCATTTCTGAAGCAAGTGATATTTGAATTACTTACTTAAAAACGCACGTAACTTAGAGGTGCATGCTGGAGATTCGAACTTGGCCCCCCGAAAGTAAAGCCGAGCTCCTACCCTCTGGGCTATCACCGCTGCACATGTTTCCGCTAATGAAATTCATTTGGTCATCACTAAAGCAAACACTGGGAAAATGATTGTGTTTTCAGTGTCTGGCTGTTTATCTTTATATTTTAAGGTATTTACGTATATTATTCATAAAAATATTCATCAGTGATCTTAGTACCCATAACACAAGCTACGCTTACTTTGGGGCTAGATGGCGTTGTGTGTTTGGTTGTAGTATATTAATTTATTTATTTAAAGCGAACGGTACCTGACCCTGCAATATCTGGTTGGGCCATTAATAGTTCTCGTCAAGTACATCACACACAGCTTTACACTAACGGCACTCGCCATCAAAAGTAATGCGTTAACACGACCCGGCCGTAGTGGAGTGAAATCCGAGTTTAATTCACTTTACTTCAATTACTACGAGTGGCTACCGGTTAGAGCGGGTGACTTTACCAGGAATCCAGTAATCGGCGCAAGTGAGCTGACCTGCAACCCGATACAGAAGCCTCTCCGACGAGTTGCCAACCATTTAAATTCAAAGTTCATTTATTACAATCACGCCTGATAGAAGCAGAAGTAGTTTTTCTAAGTTTGGCGCAGTGGGCCCTGCTTTCTGAGTCAAGGGTTATTATTATTTACTTACGTAAATTATTTACTTAAGTACATTATTTACTTACGTACATTATTTACATTACATACTTATTTATTGTAATTAAATACATAAATACATTATTTACTTATTTACATTCTTAACTTATTTACATGATTTACCTACGTACATGATTTACTTATGTATATTATTGACTTAAATACATTATTTACTTTAATACGTTATATTCTTATTTACATTATTTCCTTAAGTACATTATTTAATTACGTACATTATTTACTTAAGTACATTATTTACTTACGTAAATTATTAACTTAAGATAATTTATTTACTTTTAAAACTTACTTACATTTTATACTTATTTATTTACTTATGTATATCATTAACTTAAGTATATTATTTCCTTAAATACATTATTTACCTATTAACTTACGTACATAATTTACGTACATTAATTATTTATATACATAAAGTAAATAATGTACGTAAATTAATTATTTAATAATCCACATATGGCTCTATAACCATTATTCGCTTTTGTTTATTTGTTCCAAATTTTACGTATTTTCTAAGAGGTGAGCTCTTTGGAAATTTCATTTTTAATGGAAAAATTTGATACTTTTATAAAAAATATTCTTGTTAATATTTTAAATTGTCCCATAAGTAATCAGGCATGGACCCAGGCCTCACTTCCGATAGGGTATGGCGGACTTGGAATTCGCAAAATTTCGAGTGTTTCGCTGCCAGCTTTTCTTTCCTCTGTGTACAGTACACACACTCTTTTTCAAAAAATTATATCCAATTCTTTGGGTTCCACAGAAGTGTCATACTTGGCAGAGGCAAGAAATAGTAAATAATGTATTTAATGTAAATTACCTCAAAACGTCGACATCTGATGAAAACTCGATTTTCGAAAAACGGGGTGAAACCAATAACTTCCAAACTTATGAAAATTTTGAATTTTCATAGCGGGAAGTTATATGGGTAATTATTAATTAAACGTTGCAGTTTCAGAACTAAAACAAAAAAAGATTTAATATGACAGAAAAAATCAATTCCTTCGTTTCTTGGGGAGGGACAATTATTTATTCGCTAGGCGCAAGCATGAAGGAACTAAAAAAATAACAAGGAAGTGAATATAGTGGTAATGTATATTTTTACATCTTCGTATTTTAAAATACAGAACGATACTGTTGAAGATTGTCGATAGTCTAAATCAATAAGAGATTACACATCGACCCATTACCGGCCCACTACAGAGCACGGGTCTCCTCCCACAGTGAAAAAGGTCTAAGGCCTTAGTCCACCACGCTAGCCCAGTACGGATTGGTGGACAATCAATTATTATTATTGTTATTTTTCTTTTTCCAGTCGAGGTGACCTGTGGGGGCACAGTGCAAAACAACCTGACGTACTTCATGTCGCCGCACTTTCCGGAACTGTGGACTGGTGAGATGAACTGCTCCATCCAGATCGAGAAAAGTCACGCGGGCATTATGCAGCTGAGGGTAGACTTTGTGCATTTTACTATAGTGAGTTTTCTAACAATTTTATATTTATTATTTATGTACCATAAATTGTGATTGTGAACTTAAGATACATAAAGTATACAAATGAAAGCTTATCTTTATAAGAGATCTCTTCCAGTTATCCCAGGATGTAAGTAAGATAATTTAATTGGGGTATAGGTCAAATAAAGGTACAATATACTACAAAATAACTACTAAGGATATTCAATATATCTAAATAATAACAAAAACCTACATACTAATGCAATGAATTTTGAAGATACTATATTATATACAAAATACATAAAAATAATATAATAAATATTAGTAAAATATAAATGTTTATCTATAATAAGTAAACAGTCGATCGGCAGTGCCTAATATGTTCTGGTAGTAAGTTCCAAAGGTGTGTAGCGTGGACGGAGAAAGATTTCTGGAAGAAAATAGTATTATATGAAGGGACATCAAGAAGATTTTTGACACGCAAGACCGCAAGGGTCTCGTAGGCGGAAGACATAGCTTTATACGCTCACACAAATAACCAGGAGAAGAAGAATTAGAAAGGATGTTGTAAAGGACCGGTAAAATATGCACATTCCGGCGAAAACTTTAATTGACGACGAAAATCAGAAACGTGCGCGAATTTGCGCAATCCGAAGATAAAGCGAATGCACAATTTCTGAAGACTTTCAAGTTTGTCAAGTAGCCTTTCAGTGGCATCCAAATAGCAGACGTCGGCATAATCAAGTAGTGGAAGCAATAAAGATTGGGCCAACTTAATTTTTGGTATGAAGCGGAAAAAAATTCTGCAGCCTCCTCAATGAGTGAACGATATAGTGCATACGTTATTTACCTGGTTTATATGAGCCGACCAAGTTATATTACTGTCAATTATAAGTCCTAGATTTTTAGAAGTGCACGAATACACAAGTGGTACACCGTTATAAGAAATCGGAAGCAAATCATTAAAGTCACACGATTCCTTAGCGGTCTACTGCCAATGATCATAGCCTGTGACTTATTTGGGTTGGCTAGTAGGCCGAACGATTCAGCTCAGTCTTTAATTGGGTCCAGATCCTCGTTAATAGCAATAAATGCACATTATACCGAATCACAAGAGTTTTTTGAAGTGAAAACTATGTAACTACTTAACTATGCAAACCTGCACTCGCTTGGTTTTTAATATTCTACCAGAAATTTCTGTACTTTTTCTGTTTACTGATTATTTTGGATACTGTTTAATTTTATTCAGGCAAATAAAAATAGAGATAGAAGAGTTTACGGAGCGTCCCTTTTAGGTTACGGTTTTGTTAGCGATATTCTGAAATCGGATCCAGTCATGTTACTAGTTTTTTATGTACAGGGTCAGCCGAACCGTCTAACAGGGGAATGCGATGAAGATGAAATGGTCTTAGGAGAAGGAGCTACAAATTTTACGCTTTGCGGACAAAACCACGGACAACATAGTACGTATAAAACCACTTGTTGAATTATGGTTCTGATCGATGTCTCAAATTTCATCGTTACTAAGAAATCAGAAAGAGCGGTTATATCCTAAGTTTAACACTTCAGGCTCTCGGATGACAAATTTCAATCCCGCTTCTAACTTTTCGGAGCTAAGCGCGTTTTTAATTTAAGGAATTAAAGTAGAGCACATTCAATACGAGTTATAAAAACTTTAGAGTAGGCTTTCTAGTCTTACATTGCCTATCCTGAAGTTTTTGTCTACCCTGCCTGCTTGCGTACCCTTGCACCAGTTGCGTGCATACATAATTCCAGTATTTCTAGTATACTACACACTTATGTCCATTTCCAATTTACTTCCGGTCCTTTCTTATCCAGCCGCTTCCAGCTGTCTTATAAGGTCATCTGTCCAACGGGCTGGAGGTCGTTCCACAATGAGCCTACTCGTGCGCGGTCTATATTCCAGAACACGTCTACCGAAGGCCATCGGTTCTACGACAGACGTGACCCACCCACTGTCTCTTCAGCCTGCTTATTCTTAATATTTTCATTTACTACACACAAACATTTGCAGTTTGCTTCACACTTACGTCTATTTCCAGTCTACTACACTCTGTCAAGCAGCGAGACCAGGGAAGCGGGAGAGCTGCCCCACAGTAGGGCCACACCACTTGTTGTGCGCATGCGTGGCAGGGAAATGCCTCGACTCTGGCTACTGCGGCTGGCACAGATGCCGCTGGCTCAGTCCTCGCCGCACAACTGCCTGCAGTTCCACATCGAGAACAACGGTCAGTCAGTCAAATATATATACAACGTGTAAATCAAAACGGAAATAATACTTCAGAGGCTTTACATTACATTATTTAAGTATCATATTTAAGTATTTATGGTATATTAAGATGTGTATTAGTATATTTATCTATATATATAAAAGAAAGTCGTGTTAGTTACACTACTTATAACTCTAGAACGGCTGTACAGATATGGCTGAAAATTGGTAGGTGGGTAGCTTAGAGCCAGGAGACGGACATAGGATACTGTTTATCCTGTTCGACAGTCCTTATATATATATCTATATTCTACATCTATAAAACAAAGTCGTGTTAGTTACACCATTTATAACTTGAGAACGGATGGACCGATTTTCATTATTTTTGATTTCTTTGATTCCTGTTAATCCGGAATAGGAGAATAAGTATAAAATACAATTATTTTTTTTAATTTAAAATCAAAACAATTATCTAGCCGTTCATTAGTAACAAAATACAATTGACAGCGCACGTCAAGTTGTCTATACCTAATCGTAAAACTGTTGATGTGACCTATAGACAGGTTCCGGAGTAAGATGAGTATTATGTATGGTACTTTAAGAAGTCATTGAGATGTAAAATATACTAAGGCGAAATGAAATTCGCGGGGATAGCTAGTTTTATATATTTATCAATAGTATTTTTTTTTTATTTGTGTAGTCTGGTTTATGTATTAGTATGTAGATATTCGTATGTATGTACTAAATAGTGTACCCCACCTATTTGTTTTCTTTTTAGTTTTCCTAATCGTTAGGTTGCCTGGCAGAGATCGCTACTTAGCGATAAAGCCGCCTTTTGTATCCTGCTTCATTCTTCCTGTGTTTGTTCTTTTTTTTGTCTCGTTTTTGTGAGTGGTGTACAAATAAAGAGTATAAATAAATAAATAAAAATTATTTACTGTTTCTGAGACATATCTGTGAAACCGAAACCCTAATCGTTTTTGAGTAAACCGTTATCATAGTATTTACTAAAATAATCAGATACAGCCCTAACATCACATGCAAATGTAAAATCAAGTGACCCCTGTAGTGCAGGTACCATGCCCGTGTCGGTCTTTTATCTTCAATAGGGTTGTCAAAAGTACAACACTTAAAATGTTTTGAATTCGTTTGTATGGAAAAATAAATATGCTTCTTTTGATTTAATATTTTCACAGGATGATTCCTTATAAATTATACTTATGCATCAGCATTCAACCGTATTTTGTAATTACGTTACACGTTGTAAAATAGAAAAAAACGTTTTTGCAACAAAACACAAATGGGAAAGACATTAAGAAAAAAGAAATAGTACTTAGTTCTATATCTTGTTTTTAGGCCTTTACTAGTTACTACCGTTTATGACGTGCCGCCAAAATATATCAAATAAATACTTCTCCTTCTAGGCACCATAAAGACCTTCAACTACGCTTCCAACGGTCGGCACCTCGCCGCTCAGGAGTACAGAGCTTGTGTCAGAAGAAACATAGGGTTCTGCTCCATACGTTATACGCCGTGCGATAACCGCTCTTTCAGGATAGGCCCTAGAGGCGACAGTCCTTTGGACACTTTAAGTGAGTACTTTATAATTCTATGGGACCCTAGTATGAGAACTTCACTAGTTTTTATATAAATTGATGGAGATCTCAGTTACGACTTTTCACCATCTGTTGTTGAGTTAGGTAATGAATTATAGTTTGACTAGATTTTGCCCGCAGCTTCGCTCTTGTAAAGTGTGATTTTCATATACATTTTAAACCCCTATTTTGCCTTGCAACAATTTTTTCCTAGCAGACGTCTACATAAAAGCTATTTGTATGCCAAATTTAACGCGACACCTTTGGTTTGATAATGTGCGTTGATTCATTCAGGAATCTCTTTGTTTTAGATATTTGTTGTTATCATTTTAAAATTAGTCATAAAGTTTAACTTTTAGACTCCGGACAATTATAAATTTTGCCAGTGGCGTGGCACTTCATACGTGCACAAAAGCAAAAATTAATATAAAATTGATATATAACTCGAATAGACAGAGAATTTTTGTCCTTTTTATATAATTGACCTGCTGAATGCTTACTCTGGTAAGGAACCCGGTGCACGCCACTGAGTTCTGTATTTACCTACTTGCTTCGGCGGACTTAAAAATGCCAGTATGATTTATAGACTAGGGTCGATAATTTTTAAAACCAAAAAAAATAATAAATTACAGGGTATTTGGAACATAAAAAGGTAAGTTTTCACCAAATTTCGTTAAAAAAAAAAATTGTAAAAGATATAAATAAAAAACCAAAATTGGTTTTTAGAATTTTTCACATACATTTTGAGGTTATGTGAAAAAAGTGGAAATACAAAAGTTATAGATCTTTTTATTACCTACAACTTCACCGTTAGACTTTGTGCGATAGGACTTTTAAACTTTGGAAATCGAGAAAAACCGTTTTTTCCCTTAAAAACTCACCCCCATCCCCTTCCCGACCTCAGATCGCCCGTAAATTATTTATCCTTTCATTTTTATAATATTCCCCTCCTTTTCTAATGGGTTGCATTATTAGTTGGTGGTTGCTATTATTTTTTTTCACTTTTTATTATTTTTAAAGGCTTCTACCCTGGTCTATTATTTTTTTAGGTTTGATGTCAATTTAATAAATAAATTAATTTAAAGGTACGGATCAAATGGATCAAATCATGCCGGTCGATGACGAACAAAGTCAGGATGGCGAAGAGGGCTCTGGTGCAGATCCACAAATCGATGAAACTTCTTCTACTCCGCAACCTAGTATAATTTCCAGGGTAAGCTGAGTTTTTACATATTATCAAAATTAAGCTTAATTTGCTATACTCCGCGAAAAGCAGGAGAATCTTTGTGGTGTAATTTATAATTTCTTCAATCCTTATACTCCACACCACACAGATCCTCGGCAATACACCCTCTACGCACGTTTCGCTCCGAAACCGGAGCAACATCAAAGAAGAAAAATTCGCCAAATGTGTCGCCTTTTATACCTTTCTGACCCCCACCTAATCTATCTAAGCCCCTCCCACCTTTTGATAATATATCATGGATTTCCGCAAAGTAACGCCTGCTTCTATACAATATTTAACATATTATTATATCGGATAGAAGCAGGCGTAAATTTGTGGAATTAAAAATATATATATTATGAAATATATTATGATTAAGCTTAATTTGCTATACTCTGCGAAAAGCAGGTGATGTTGAATTGGATCTGGTGGATACGACAATATTTCTAGGTATAACGTTAGATGCTAAACTACAATGGGGCCCACATATAAATAATCTATCGAACAGACTCAGCTCTACAGCATGAGTGGTTAAAAAGATACGTATGACAGATATATAAATTGCCAGGCTTTTGTATTTTAGTTATTATCACAGCATTATGTCCTACGGCATTTTATTATTGGGTAATGCTGCTGATATTGATTCTATTTTGTACTGCAGAAGAGGGCTGTTCGTGCAAAAATGGCCCCAAGAGATAAATTTAAAGAAGCTAAAATTATGACGGTGCATAATCAATACATATTTGATCAAAATTTTGGCAGGGGAATCTGTATGGTGTATTTTATAATTTCTTCAATATTTATACTCCACACCAAACCGATATTCGGCAATGTTCTCTACGCACGTTTCGCTCCGACAACGGAGCATCCTCAGGAGATGTTGACTTTACAATGAATAATTTATAAGTGTCTTAATAATATAATGGGGGGAAGGGTGGAAGTATAAAGATTGAAGAAATTATAAATTACACCATACTGCTTCCCGCGGAGTATTGCAAATAAAGCTTAATTTTCATAACATATTACTATATTAATATTGTTAACCATGAGTGATAGCCTAGTGGAGCTCTGATAGCCTAGTGGTTAAGGCTTCGGCCTCTCTTATCTCTCTTACGGAGGAATCGAGTTTCTTATTTTTTTGCATTAAATAAAAATAGCATCACTTCAACCGATTGAAGTCCACTACTGGGCATAGGTCTTTTGTAGGGAGATCCAAAATCCACGGTCCTGGACCGCTTGTTTCCAGCGGCTCCCAGCAACTCGTTTAGGGGCCGACTAACGTTGCGTTTATCTTTGTGGGGTCGCCATTCCAGCACCTTGGAACCCCAACGTCCATCAGTTCTCCTAGTATAAATGGGCGGGGTACATATACCCTGCCCATTTATACTCCAGCTTTGCGACTCGCTGAGCTATAATAATAATAATTTATTCACAAGAATACATAGTACATTGAGATTTTATAATATTATATAGAATTCTATATATATATATTTCTAATTCTACCAGTTGGTCTATAATTAATTCACGTTATCAAAAATGTTACAGTATTGAGATTAAATTAAGGAAGTTCTTCACAATTTATTATAATAACAATAGATTCATCATTTAATGCTAAGATCAAATTAAATAGTTGTTAACACGGAATTATGGATTTATATCTCTGTAACTACTTTTTTTTCTTTGGTGTGTATAATAAAAGTGTATTCCTTCATTCATTCAATTATGAATTGTCTTAGTATTAACAAAAAAGATTTATAATACAAACTAACGAAAAATATATAATAATAATAAAAATAATAATATAACATTAGTCATTAAAGTAAACTTAGAATATATGTCATTGACGGCCGATTGGCGTAGTTTCCGAGTCCAAGGCCGTGGGTTTGATTCCCACTACTGGAAAATGTTTGTGTGATGAGCAAGCATTTTTTCAGTGACTGGTTGTTTATATGTTTATTCTAAGTATTTATTTATATTATTCATAAAAATATTCATCAGTCATCTTAGAACCCACAACACAAGCTACGCTTACTTTGGGGCTAGATGGCGATGTGTGTATTGTCGTATTTATTTATGTCATTACTTTTAATTAAAAACAATAAATTCGAAATTAACTGTTACTAGTCTCGTATACCTATGTCTAACAATGATCTGAACTTTAACATCGTCTCTAATACTACCCGTAGTACCCCGTAGCACCCCGTAGCTAGCTAACCCCTAACCCTCGTAACAGATATGGAGCTATATCTGGCCGTTTGGCGGGCAGAGGGCGCGGCGGGCGTTCTGGAGCTGGTCCCCCTACATGCAGCACTACAGCGAAGAGAAGGTCAAGTACTACGGGTACGGGAACTACGTGGGCAGCGGGTTCGGGAGACAACGCTGCACTGACAGAGTCACTATACCGTGCGAGAACGAATACTTCGTATCGGTAAGTTGATTTTATTTAGATACTCACTGTTTTTCAAATTCTCACAGGAACCATCATTTTACCCGGGAGAGTGCATAGTTTCTAGCTACAGTTAATAAAACAATTCAGAATTCAAAATTCATTTATTTCAATTTTATTTCTGTCTGTTTGTAGTGACTCTACCACCGGTTCGGAAGGCAGATTTTACCGACAAGAAGCCGGCAAGAAACTCAGCAGTTGCTCTGTTCCAACATCAGCTATTGACATTTTAACAGTCATTTTTCTATCTTGTGCGATACGAAAGCGGAGCCGGATGCTTCCAAGCAACCTTGTCATTAAGCAATTCATCAATTGTGTAGTAACCTCGCTGATTTAAATGTGTTTTAACATATTCTTTAAACTTATGCATTGGTAGGTCCAAAATTACTATATTGTCCAATATATAGTCCATATTATAAAAGCGGATACTCAATCCCGCAAATGACTTTAGTACCTTTCGCAGACGATATGCAGATACCACTAATTTATGACCATTTCTTGTAAGTTAACTGTTTATATCCACTTTTTGTTAAATAGACTAATATGTTGTGTGAACTTTAAACTTCTTACGGAGGGATTCGCGTGATTCAAGTTCATATATTGATCTTACAGCGCTCTTTTCTGCAATGTATAAATAGAGTATCCTTTGTGTATCCTCAAGGATGCAAGTTCTACGTAAAATTTCGCCAAAATCCGGAAAGCTTTAAAGCCATGTAACGAATCATTTTTGTGTTGGTGAATTTAGCATAGCATTTACGAGTATCAGTAGATCACAAATAAACGTCTGCCCAGCTTGATTATGATGACAGATACGGGCTGGGCTCCTGTTGGGAGAGACCTTTAGTTTAGCAGTAGACCGTTATAGGTAAGGTAAATACTTTAATTCCATAGAGAATCAAGGTCATGGTCAAGTTAAAACTTTGGTAATTAACTCCTTTCACAGTCCCAGCTGTTCGGTCCAGGAGTGTGCGACCCCCACCACTGCGGGAACTTCTTCTGTCCAGGAGTGAGGCCGCAAGACTGCAGGGTGGACACTTCCATCTCGCCCTTTGCGGTGTCCATGCACTTCGGAGCGCCCACCTTCAAGCAGAACCCCGAAGAGAACATTGGAATGTGCTTACGATATACTCAAGTGCCTTGTGACTCTTAAGACACAAATGTTGTAGCTCATTGACGCATAGAATTAAGAAAATACAGAACCCTCATTCAGCCATTATTGCATGCAGTGCGTGTGTCCATAAACGGAGAAAATGCCCCGCGCACGTCTCATTTCACACCCGCGGAATTTTGCTAGATCACAAACTTTTCCCAGTTTTCCCATTTTATGCTAAACGTTTAAAACATTAGAGGTAAAATAATTATTCTCAACTGGAATGAATTGAGTAACTGTCTGTTCGAAACACTACAAAAGTGGAGTGTTTCGTATATATGTGCTTAATACTGTGCATTGACGTGGCTTCATGATCAACTGGCTGTTGCGTTCTTTGTTCGCGTTTATTACGGTTTTTTACAATTCCCGCGGGATAGACTGATTACAAAGGATAAAAAGTAGCCTGCCGATGATCACGGTAGCTTTTTCTGAGCACGTCATGTTTTCAGCGAAGGATGGTCATGCCTTTCTTCTGGGTACCAAACGTGACATTTTCTTCTTACGTTTACCTTTTTTTTTTTATAAATATATAAACAAGTGCTTGACTGCAATCACACCTGATGGTAAATGATGATGCAGCCTAAGATGAAACGCGCTTGCCTAGAAGATGCCTATTCACTCTTGATTTAAAGGTACCCAGATTATAGGTATCAGGGAAGACGGAAGATGGGAGGGAATTCCAGGGAAGGAAGAAGCAAAACGCTTCGTACGTGTTGATGGTATTTCAACCACGTAACGGTACAGATTCTTTCGGTGCCTCGCCGTTCGATGGTAGAAAGGAGATGGTTTGACCAAATCGAACCTACCTATTCGATCGCGTGAAAGTTAACTACGATTTTAATACTATCGAAATATAAATATACTGCGACGATACACATATAGCCATCTAGCCCCAAAGTAAGCGTAGCTTGTGTTATGGGTACCTACTAAGATGACTGATGGATATATTTCGGAATAATATATATCAGACATAAATACATACCTATAATGTACAGATAAACACCCAGCACAGAAAAGCACACATGTTCATCACACAAACATTTTCCAGTTCTGGAAATGGAACCCACGGCCTTGGACTCAGAAAGCAGAGTCGCTGCCCACTGCGCTAGTCGGCCGTCAAATACTGGGAAACAGGCTTTTTCTATACCATATAAGTCATAGTTGGGGGATTCTTATCTCGATGGTAAGTCCATCTCCAGATTTACCTGGACGTGGAACGTCCAGGTTACGCAGCAGTCGTCTTCCAGCTGGTTGATCACGGCCCAGCACAGAACTCATAAAGAGAAGGACTTGAACTACGACGGGGGCAATTCTTTTATACGGGGGCGGTTTTGATTTTGGATGTCGTTAGGAACGAACGTTGTTTCGAACAATAATGGCGATAGTCTATGAGCTTCCGACCGCTAGGAGCGCTGGTGGCGCCTTGTGCCACCGGGCATTCGGCCAATCAGCGATCACGGATGGAACGATAGTAAGCAGCAGTGAACTCAATATTACTAATTGCAAAAATTGGATAACGAGGGTTTGAATGCTGAACGATAGTTAACTTACAAAAGTCGAATAAGTAAACGTAGAAAGGAAATCCCACACTTGGTCCCCAGATCGATAGACGCCACGTGACGTCGCATCGCGTGTATGGTTCCCTATAAATGTATTGAACTTTTCTCTCTTTCTATGAGTTCTTAGAAAAGCTCACAGCTAGGATCTTGGTGTATAAAAAAAATGATGTAATATAATATTAAATTATGCTTTAAATAATGAATTATCAATATTAACTTTCCAAACTTCGCCATAGTTAAAAACATAAATTTAAGTGTGTATATAACTGTATTTTATTAATTAATTTATTTGTTATATAGACGTTGAAAATAAAATCTAGCCCTTTTTAATAATCACTGTTTTACTACACATTTCCTATCAGTTTTTTCAAACCACCCGCGAACTTTTTAAGTTAACAATTTTGCCAATTCCGTGTACATGTATAGAAATTTATTTAAACTACATTTTTTTTGCAAAAACAGTCATTTTATAGAAATTTTAATAATAATCTCTTTATAGACTAAACATTACAGTATAGCCGAAATGTTAAGTCTATAATAAGATACACAGTACACGTAAACTAAAAGTTATCTGTTTTTTTAGTATGTGAGATAATGAGAGGTGTATAACGCCAGCCATACCTACACATAAACATACATTTTTTCTAAGAGTTCAGTTCTATTTGGAAAAGCGACGCGGGGGGACAGTAACAGATGGGAGAGCGTAGTGCAACTACCGTGGTTGCGAGGCGCGGCGTCATGGGAATGGATGTATAGGAGTGCACGTAGCACTACCGTGTAATTCTCATGTAATGCACGCATCGAAAGTGCCACCTATGGGCCGGGCCGGGCCTATTTGAATAAAGATATTTTTGACTTAGACATCACTTTTTATATGACCAAGACAACACGACGTGAAAACAAAGTAATTTTGCTACACCTTAATGTTAATACCACGGTAATCGCAGACTTACCGCATTTTTTGGGTGGGTGCAAATTATCTAAAGTTAGTAATAATAGTAAAAACGTATACTTGACTTGAGTAAGATCTCTTGCAAGTTTTGCTAAAGCAATTTTTGTTAGGACACTCAAACTTTAATGAGACCCCTGAAAAAATGCAATAGCAATCTCTTGTAACTTTTGCTAAAGCTTTTTAAGGCCACTCAAAAATTTTTAGGACTCCTGAAAAAAAGCAATAGCAATGATCCTTTTTTGAGTTTGGGGTAAAGTCGCAGGCGTTTGTAATTTACTTTTTAACTAAGATAACTTTACGCCAGTAACATTGGTGATCTGGTATAATACAAAAGAAGTTATATTCTTTTTTTATTCGATGCATATCAGCATTAGCTCTTGTCTTAGAGGTCACAACCACCAGCAATAAGGAACACGACGACGGAAAGAAAAGCTTTACTGCATTCTCCACTCAAGATTAATATTTTATGGATTGTTGAAATTACTTTTAGGTAAGATTACAAAAAAAAAATCTTAAACCAACTGATCGGTAAACATTGTAAATACGAAATGGTTATCATCTCTTTGGGTATAAAAAACACGCCACTTATTCCGTTTGCCTTAGTTAATTAAGTAAATAGGTTTGCAGAGCGTTCCCACGCGAATTTCTGGGTTCTCGTGTTTGCTGAACACGTTTTGATGCGGTGGTTTGTAATTATCACTCTGCTTGGAATAATGTTACTGAAAACGAATCGGAATGAGGTACGGACAGTTGATTAATGACGTTTGCACATTACAGCTGAGTAAAACTAGTTTTACAATTCCAAGTTTTTACAACTACTTCGGTAAGTGTTTTTAGGACACTTGGCGACCTGGGCGGCCTGCTAAGCTTCTGGAGTGAGCTCGGCTGGCTAGAGTGACCCAGCGGGGGTCCGTACCAGGGGCCAACCAGTACGGATACAAGCCCAGGAGAAAAAATTTAAATCTCCCAATTAGTTTTAATTGGGAGATTAAAACTAATCTCCCCTGAAAAAGGATGTAATTTACGTGTCCACCTCCTAAATAAAAGAGCTCGGAAACATGGAATAGATGAAGTTTATATAGATGAAGTTTACATATACATTATTTGGATATTATTTCCACTTGTGCACCAAGGCTCTGAGAGTTGATAAAGCTGTTGGAGAAGATAATTTTTTGTCCTTTACCCGGAGAGGTAATTGTCTCCTGCCCATGCTAGCCGTGCAGATGCAATTTAGAACATTAATTTTTTTTAATTTTCCCAGGCCAGGTTTGGTGGGTGCCCGTTTTTTACTATTTGCCACCCTACCGAGAAAGATGTGAATCAAGTGATTTAGCGTTCCGGTACGTTATCCAGTATCAACTGTTGACTCACCGCCCATTGCACCTGTGTTTTATTCTGTTGTTTATAATTTAATTTCTGTAAGTGTGTACAATAAAGTGTATTTTCATTTTTCATTTTCATTTTCATGTCATTTCATTTCATTTCACCACTTACCGTCTGCCACTGACTGGTAGATGATGCAGTCTAAGATGGTAGCGGGTTAACCTGTAATGGATATACTAGTTAAACAAATACATCTAATAGGTTTCTACGCGGCATCGCACCTTCTAGAACGCTAACACGCTAGGCGCTTCCTCAGTAACATTTAGGTACCACTGAAGCCTGCCACCAAATCAGACCAGGGAAATACCAGGTGCTAGCTTTAGCATGCGTTTTTTCTTCGTTTATAGTTTTATAACATGCGTTTGTTTTCCTGTGATAAAATGTAGCCTTTGCACAGAATTAAGAATATACAGAACCCTCTTTCGGCCATTATTGCAGTGCAATGTTACTATGTGATTATTATTATGTGTTTTCTAACAAGAATTATATTTAGGAATTGAAATAAATGAAACTGCAGTGCATTGTGTCCAAAAACAGTGAAAACACCCAGCGCACATCTCACATCACAAACGGGGAATAATGTGAGCTAGTCACAAACATTTTTCTTTTTTTTTTACATTTTTTGGCAAACCTTTAGAACATAAGAGGTAACATAATTAATGTCAGCTGCTACATGGTATGAAGTGACCAATCGCCTGTTCGAGAAACACTGCTAAATTGGAGTGTTTTTTGTCACTTCAAAATAAGTCGAGTACACGGTTTCTGTGTGTTCTTAATGAGCCTGTGTTACCTGAAATGGATTTAGTTTTAGAAGTTTTAAGTTCTAAGCGAAGAATGATAATTCAAATAATATTGTAAAAAAACTAATAAGTTATTGAACTATCAGTCATTAGCCAACACTTGTAAGTGAAGTATTGTGTTCTTTTTGAGAAATAAAAAATATTTACTTATTGGACCTCCTTCTCAAAATTGCGCCAGGGAGTTCGTCAAACAACGTTCTCTCTCAAGAAATACTTGACTTTTGAAAGTCAAGGTTTAGGTACGTACATATTGCACCTACTGGTAGACAGACGTGTTTTGAAGATGCCAATTTAATTAAGTTAGCATCTTCTCGCTTGTTCGTCGTTCGTCTCGGCACGGCTCGGCGGCGTCGTGTTCACACTTGCATTATTAAAATGCAATCACAGTTTGCGCTCGCTGGAGACGAGGTACACTCCGCTGCGATAAATAATCGCGACACAACTTGTATAAACACTGCGTTAACTATTTTTCAAATATATTACGACAATACACACATCGCCATCTAGCCCCAAAGTAAGCGTTGCTTGTGTTATGGGTACTTAGATAGCTGATGAATATTTTTTTATCAATATAATACACATAAATACTTATAATATACAGATAAACACCCAGACACTGAAAAACATTCATCACCCAAAAATTTTCCGGTTGTGGGAATCGAACCCACGATCTTGGACTCAGAAAGCAGGGTCGTTGCCCACTGCGCTACTCAGCCGTCTTTTTAAAATTAAACTTTCGTAATATCGTCATCATCTTCATATCAAGCTATTAGCGGCCCACTGCAGGAGTCTCCTCCTACAATGTGAAGGGGTTTAAGGCCGTAGTCCACCTCGCTGGCCCAATGCGGATTGGTGGACTCTCAGGCATGCAGGTTCCCTCATAATGTTTTCCTTCACCGTTGAAGCAAGTGGTATTTGAAATTCTAAAAACGCACATAACTTAGAAAAGTAATAGGTGCATGCTGGGATTCGAACTCGGCCCCCGAACTCCAAACCACTAGACTATCCCCGCTTATTAACTGTATAACTTAGTCAATTTTCCAAACAAATTGCTCAAGTGGCTGGAAAAATGGCGACCGAGTCCCTCCAACTTCGTTTCACTCCGGGGACAAAAACTTAAGCTGCGAGTTAAACTATTTCAAACATATTTTCCGTGCACGTCCAACATCAAAAAATACAATTTTCCTTTAAAAATATAGAAGAGTTTACGTAGTATTATATTATAAACCTACCTTTACCTCTTTGATCTAGTGCTATAGTTAGCATATTTGACTGCAATTTGGCACTGCAAGACAGGAGCTGATATAATTTTTATTAGTGTTTTTACCTACGGCCTTGTCGGCCGACTGGCGCAATGGGCAGCGACCCTGCTTTCTGAGTCTTAGGCCGTGGGTTCGATTCCCACAACTGACAAATGTTTGTGTGATAAACATGATTGTTTTTCAGTGTCTGGGTGTTTATCCGTATATTATAAGTATTTATGTGTATTATATTCTTAAAAATATTCATCAGCTATCTTAGAACCCATAACACAAGCTACGCTTACTTTGGGGCTTGATGGCGATGTGTATATTGTCGTAGTATATTTATTATTTATTATTATTTATTACCTACACTTCGAGGAATTATCAACAGTCGCTATAAGACTGATGTGAAAGGCATATACTAATTTCGGCATCAACGGTAGGAGAGCCGTAGCTTAATTGGAGAAAGCGCTCAGGCCGCGATTGCCAGCGAGTCGCAGTTTCAAATCCTGTTAATGAAAATTTTTATATGGATTTTAAATTTATAAAAAAAGAACTGATATGTCGCTGGTCTGGTGGCAGCCTTCGGTGGTAGTTAAATGTTACTGAGAAAGACGTGCCACCAAGCGTTAAACCGTTCTAGTACGATGCCGCTTAGAAATCCGACAGCGTTGTGGACTACGGCCTAAACCCTTCTCATTTTAGGAGGGGGAACCCGTACCCTGTAATGGGTAGATATGACGATACAGGGGATAAAATAAATTGTGGATATGAGCCCCTAACGCCTGTTATCAAGTTAGCAAACGCATTAGTTATGTTAATATGCCAAATTCGTTTTGGAGTTTTGATGCTACATTACTCATGAATACTCGTAAACTGCTATGTAGTGAATTTTGCTGCTGCCTTTATTGGAGGTTTCCAAGCGGACATACGACAGAGTCAGCGTAATGGCACTAGCGTGAATACTTCGACGTCCCCGGCAAATGTATTAGTTATATGATATTTACATAAAGTTTGTATTCAAATATATATTTTCCATCTTTCATAGATGCCTATTTGTATTATTTATCTTCGAACTATATTTATATATATCATGTAATCATTTATATTATCACTAACGGTCCCTCGCGACTTCTTCCGCTTATAAGTCAACCTTAAAATATTTATGTATAACTTTTAAACGGTTACAACTTTGTGATAGGTAGGTACATGATTTTATCGAAACTTTCAAAGGAAGCTTTGAAAAGGAAAAAAGAACCCGATTTTAAAACATTCTTCATTAGTGCTATGCTCCTATTTTTCAAATCGCACCACTAGTTCCTGAGATCATCGCGTTCAAGAAAACAAACAAACGAACACTTCTGCTTTATATATATGTACATACTCGTAGTATTAGTATAAGATAAGTTATGATTTTGCCACAACCACACTCGTTTTTCTGACACGTCTCTTTGGTTGTATAATAAAGAGTTAAAACATATACGAGAACTCTGAAACAAAGACCATCGAACTCTGTCAACATATGTGTCAGTGGTCAGCGTTGTGCTTGTAAGGGGAAGTTTCAGGGTTCGATCCCGGGAGGGACGATTTGGGCAAAACATTTTTGAATTTGAATTTGATTTTGATATAACATAATTGCCTTACCGCGGAGGCTCTAACAGCCTATACCCTCTACCAACTTAGTCTGTGTCATAAAGGCTAACTTGTAGCGGAATAAAAAATAAATACTACTTTACATACATTTACGTATAGATTAAAAAGATAGCTTGTTGAGACACTTATTTTCAGACTGAACTATTTTCATACATTTTAAACTTCACCTATTTTGGTAGCTGACTGTACAATTAGTACTTAGTTAATTTTAGTGACGTCAGTAGCAACTTTAACCGAGTTACAAGTTATTCTGGGGTTACTTTAGGAACAAAATAATTACGTTATCCTTTTGTTTCTGATACCCGATTGGGGCGGCGGTGGGCGGCGACCTTGCTTTCTGAGTCCAAGGCCGTGGGTTCGATTCCCAATACTGGAAAATGTTCGTGTGACAAACATGAATGTTTTTCAGTGTCCCAGACACTGTTGTACCTATCTGTATATTATAGGTAGGTATGTATATATATTGGTTATATTCAATATGGCAATCAAAATATGTTCCAAAACAAAACGCATCGCTTAAAAATAACTAATTAGACACTTGCTCTTTCCCTCTTATTAAACTCCTATCTTTATTTCCTTTCTTCCCAGTCTTTTGGGGTTCGCAAATTTATGATCGGAAAAGTTCTATTATAGTATAAAGGACTACGTAATCGATAAAAAAGCTTGGGTGTAAATTATTGCTCTAACCAGGTTGTTCTTCTAATAATTTTAAATGACATTGTGAGATGGTGATAACAAAAAAAAAACACCCTTCATCATCACTTACCAGGTGAAATTGCAGTCAAGGGCTAACTTGTAGTGGAATAAAAAAAAGAACATATAAATGCATGTACCTACTAATTTCGGCATCGGCAGAAGGAGATCCGTAGCGTTGTGGTCAAAGCGCTCAGGCCGCCATTGTTGATTACCAGCGCAAGTCGCAGGTAAATTTATAAAATTGATATTTCCTCCAAGTGTAGGCAAGAACGGTATTCAAAATTATAAGACTTTAATTCTGTGAATAATCACGCAAATGAATGAAGGATTTCAATAATTCCAGCTTCCCCCCATCCCAATGTTTGTCACTAGCATTCCTTGAGTGAAAGGCAAATTTGCATAAACACGCTCCCACAAATTCCAGTGTCGATAAAACGTTTGATTCGCAAATGTTTGTACGCTTCGATTAATAAAATTGTGTTGACTGACCAGCGTAGAGTATCCTTTATGCATCTATTACCAAACGTTTTATGATGCTAAATCGCTATTCCAACAGCTGTGTCTGTGGCGATGGTTTTACACTTACCAGGTAGGCCATGTTCTTGGTCTTGGTATGTCACTTGTAATCTTGATTGAAATTTGCAGCCGATTGGCGCAGTGGGCAGCGACCCGTATGTCTGAGGCCGTGGGTTCCCACAACTGGAAAATGTTTGTGTTTGTGCGTTTTACGTATAAGTATTTATGTATGTTATTCTACAAAATATTCATCAATCATCTTAGTAACTATAAAAGAAGCTACGTTTACTTTGGGGCTAGATGGCGATATGGGTATTGTCGTGGTATATTTATTTAATTAATCTATGTCCCTCTATTTTATTTCTGTTTATGTATTTTCTGTATATAAGGAAAACATGAATGCTTTTCAGGAAACACAGGGCGATTAAAAGTCGAATTCAATGTCAAAGTCAAATATTTCTCTTTTCAAACATGGTGCAAAATTAAAAAAAAATCGAAATTCATTTATTTCAAGTAGGTAGGCTTACTCGTAATTAATTAATTCGAATAAGAAGATTCCTCACACGCTCTGGTCCAAGTAAAAGCTCACTTTAAACTTACCTGGGCATTCTTTTTAACCCCAAACGCAAAAACGACGGATATACTGTATGTGTGTGTGGGTGTCTGTGGCGTCGTGGCTCAAGAACGTATGCACCGATTTTGATTTTGTTTGGAAGGTGAATTATTCGGCAGTGTTCTATGTTCGTAAAAATCGGTCCAAGATGGCCGCCGCCACAAAATGGGATTTTTTTGTTTTCACAACTCCCTTAATATTAGCTTGACTATTAGAATATTATAATGAAAGTCGGGGGTTTTCTATATTTTAAATTTAGTATTCTTTCTGCGCTGCTAACTGGTAATTTTTACGCTCAATAATCTCTTAACAGAACTAATAAATACGTCGCGAATCTGCTCAGTGCAAAACTGTTTCCTCGCCACTGGGTCGAAACATTTCACGCTGCGAACAGATGGTGCGCAATGAGTCTAGATTTAGTTCGTTCATTCAAAAACTCGTAACTTTGAGAAACAAAACTTTTGAAGCGTCGCTTCATAATGTTTTAAAGTAAACTTTTAAATTCCTAAGGTTTTACTTGTAATAATTAACTAAGTCTGTTTGCATTTCTGGGCACAACTCTATCTTTCTTTTTTTAACCCCCGATGCGAAAACGACGGGTTGTGTATGTGGTTGTTAAATGTGTTAGTGTGTGTGTGTGTGCGCGCGCGTGCGAGTATATGTGTGGTGTGTGCGTGTGTGTGTATGTGTGTGTGTAGATTCGTTTATATGTTTGAAAGGTGAATCAGTCGGGATTGTTCTTAGCTATATTGAAAATTTTACACATATACTAGCCCGACTGCTACTTTTACAGAGGAGCACAGTATAGGGTAGTCGAATCTGGCAGCAATTACCTTTAGAAGGCCGTTGTCGCTGGTACGTGAACGCTGTAGGAGAGAGGCTGCTTTGTTACGCATTATGGTAAAAAATATATTCGTTACTGCGTCTGCGAACATTTTTGAGGCGCTTCAGCGCCACGGCTGCCTCAACAGCATTCTCAACGTTTTGTTATATTGAACACGCAAGGCATTGTAGGTCCGGCACGTATAAGTCATTCACAGTCCTCCGGTATAAAAGGGCTGCCAGAATACTTTAGATAAAGAAATCTTCACGTCTGTTGTGCACCGTGTGAATCTGCGAGCAAGCATATTGCCCATTACGGCCAACGCCCTGCGTTCTCGTTCCATATCCTCGTCGTCTCCTAGGTCCTCCAAGAATAAAAATAATGCCATAGAAATCATTGATTCGAGCTTCAGCAGAGACGCACTAAACCGGAATTCCATCGTCATCAGCAGAATAAAAATAAGAAGTGTATATGCTCAAGTTTTAGCTGTAGTCAATGTGCGACCAGATTAACCAAATGCATCCATAGCGCCATAATTCCAAGTAACACGGGTGCACGTACGCTCTGAAAATGAGAGAAAGGTAATTTATACGGACGTAATGAAACCATCTGAGCCCAGCTTATCGCAGAAGCAGTTTCTAGTGCCTACGATGCCTGCAAGCATACCAGCTAATGAAGGAATTGCTGCGGCCTACCAACCAAACTGTTACTTTAGTAGTAAAAACGCTATAATAGCTGTATAGCCGCTATAATGCGATCATTCACGGTGACTTGTTTGTCGACTAATTTAATGGTCCTAATTATATCATAGGGATGCTATTCGTTATTCTTAAATGTATTAAAAGTTAAAAGAACTCTTGAAAACCTTCTAGAATTATTATTTTATTATTGAAACTCTTTATTTGTTTAACATTACACAGTTAGGAAAATAAAGGACGAATAAAGAGAAACAAAAAGAGTGGAGTAGAATACAAAAGGCTGCCTTATCGCTTAGCAGCGATCTCTGCCACGCGAACTTAGGATTAGGATATCAAGAGCGAGAACAAATAGGTGGTGTAAAATTATTATAAACCTACATTACACGTATTGTAATGAAAGATTAAAATTATCAAAAGTTGTGAACAAACGGCAATAACGCTACTGTAAAGAGTGATTTTATTGTCTTCTAATGGCATCCTATTTAATATATTTAAAAAAAAATAGACTATTATTTGAAGTAATGTTACATTTGAACACAATCTTTATTCGTTGTTACTCAATTTGACGTATAAGAAATTGTATGCAGACCGTAATTGCGAGCAACCAGTTTTAATAGAATAAAATAAAATGTCTAGCTTATCAAGTTTAAGTTATTGTCAACGTGCGACCGGACTAAATAAATGCATTCATAGCGCCATAATCCCAAGTAACAGGGGTGCACGGTACACTCTGAAAATGAGAAAGAGGTAATTTATACGGACATAATGAAACCATCTGAGCCCAGCTAACCTCAGATGCAGCTTACTTGTGTACTGCAATGCGGAGCAACTAATGAAAAAAATTGTTGCCACTTACCAAACTGGCACAGTAAGTTAACGCTGTATAATAGCTGTATAATGGTTATAACGTAGTTGTACAGCTTGTTATACGTTTTATTGTCATTATTGAATACTCTAACCCGTATTTGCAGTGTCATCGACATTTTAAATTTAAAATTACATATAAAATAAATTTCCCACGCCATAAAAAATATTTTATTATTTCTATTATTTAAAATGACTTCCTATTATGTCCTACTTATATTAAAGATGTGAATGTTTATGAAGATGCATCGTTTTTTTTTCTCTTGCACGCAAAATCTACACTGACATATGATAACTATTAAGTTGGAAAAGAAAAACTGTCGTCTACCAAATATTTTGGTGTCCAGTACAAAAACTGTAAGAACTACATAAATATGGATATATGATTAAATTGTTCCTCTTAACATAAAACTCCACAACAATTATTACCAAAGTAGTGAAACGTAAGTTAAATAAAATTCAATAATTTATTTCCAATTCGAATTCCGAAGGAAATTGATATTAATAAAATAAATCTTTTATCGCTTCTGATATTTAATGTAGATAAACTTTGTCTTTTAAACTACGTAATTTGGTCAAATGTTTTAAAAGTTTCGAAGATATAAAGTTATGCGGTTTAGCGCGCGTCGGGCGAGGCGAGGGAAAACACTGCTCATCGGTGCGGGAGCAACCAACCCCGATCTGAATGATAAATGGACTATAAAATCCTGGATACAAGCGTAGGACTTTTTAGCTCACGATAAAAGAAATTCATGTAATAATAAATATGAATGAATGAATCTATCTATATATATATAAAGGGAAAGTGTGTGGGTATATTCAGAATAGGCTCCGAAACGGCAGGACCGATTTCAATGAAACTTTCAGGGAATCTCCGTATTGACTTGGCGAGTAATCCTGTAAAGTTTGGTGACGATCGGAGCACTCCTATTTTTGAACTGTCAAACTGTCAAATACAGCTTTTATTTACTATGATGATATTCTATTGTCTTCACCCGCTCGAGAAGAGAATAGAAGAGAATGAATACGGAAAGAAATAAATGATTATATATTATGAGACTTAAATTAAAAATTTAATGATATAAGTTTATTGTTTAAATAAAATAAAGCAAAATCTAGCCCGGCGAAGCCGGCTGGGTACGCTAGAGTAATATAAAAATATTACATTTATTCATTGCATTCAACTTTTTTTGTTCTCGTTTTAATCTGTATAATTTAATCTGCTATGTATTTAATTAGTGTAATTGGTGTTAACCGTACTAATTGAATTTAAAAATAAATAATAATTCGTTATCTTCATTACCAGCCCACTACAGGGCACCGGTAACCGCAGGGCTCAGAACGATAAGGCCGTTTAGTCCATCACGCTGTTTGTACTCTCTTGATTTGTATTTATATCTTTGTAACTACTTTTTGTTTCTTTGGTGTACAATAAAAGTGTATTCATTCATTCATTCATTCATTCACGCTGGCCATTGGCGCACAACACGGCTAGCATGGGTATGAGACAATTATATCCCCGGGGAAAAGATAAAAAATTATCTTCTCCCACAGCTTTATAAACTCTCAGAGCACTGGCGCACAAGTGGAAATAATATCCAAATAACATCTATATAATGGAGGTAATAATACAATTTAAAGGATAGAAAATAGTTTCAATTTAAAATTATTACACTAATTCGTTAAAAATTAAGATTACATGTCATTCACAATGTTATTAATATTAATTTAAGGTGTTATATCATCTAATGACTGTTGTGGGTAATATGACATTGCATTCTACCCTGTTCAATCAATATATTAGTGTTGATCTCTCTGGGAAAGTCACAAGCTATACCGATAACGATAACATTTCCTACCTAACCTAACCAATGTCCAATATTGGAGATGCAAATATCTACGTCTGCAAACTGCCTTTGGTCTCAGACGAATGTAAACACAGCCAGTCGCCGCTAGCCCGCTAATTTGCATTCATGGCAGAGCAACCCGACACTGGTAAAGACGGGCTCGAATTAGCGCGGCTTCCATTAAACTTGATTGCCTGCCCTAATGGATTATATTAGAATATTTATTTGTGAGTATGAGGTGCCCTCAAAAACCTAATTTAATACGATTAGTATGTATAAAAAAACGTGTATGTTCTTATGTACACGCGATAGACGTTATACTTCTTTGGCGTAACAGGATAAAAATCTTTTCAAAAGTTTTATCTTTCGCCTTATTCAGCGTTAGTAGCAAAAACTACTCTAACAATAGAAAAAGGTATTTATACATTGAAATATTTATTATAACGCAGTATCTAGTTATCTCGTTATCGGAAAACCAAGTTTAATAAGCCCGCAGACTTTGACAATTGAAAGTGTACAGAGTCAAACCTTTTATTGATAAACAAAATTGTTGACTATAGCCAACTTCAGGGTGTCGGTTTTTCGTGACGGTGTGCGCGCCCATCGTAAAAATTTACTCTTATCATTTTTCCCTAACGCGCCATATGAAGTATAACTTCAAAAAAGTTATAAAATGTTAGCAAACATAATATTTTTAGGAATTAATTCCAACGTAGCAACAAAGGGGGTGCAATTTTCCTATAAAACGCGATTGCCACATTTGTTTGGAGTCATTTTGTCGTCTACCGTCGAATAGTGACGTTGCGCCGCCATCTTGTGATAAGTTCGTAAATTATTTGTTTCGTGCATATCTTTGTTTTCGAGTAAAATTAAACCAGCCAATGTGAGAGAGATTCTGTCGAATTATTTAATCATTGTCCCTCCCTATTGCTAAAAGATATTATGATAATGAGAGAGTGAAATAACATTGACTTTGTTACGGATTTAATGTGGAATAGCTAAAAGAAAAGTTACGTACTAAGTAATAGAGTTTACACGTTGAAATATATAAGCATTTCGTAACCTAAGGGGGTTTTTACACGAGGTAATCCGTCGCACTCTCGCATGGGGTCTCACATGCACATAAATAGTCTACAACAGTTCACTGCTGGACTTATGCCCATTTTTACTAACCCTAGGAATCGCCTAAACCGAATGAATGAATGAATACACTTTTATTGTAAACCACAGAGAAAATTTACTGAGATACAAATACAACAGCACAATAAGGTAGAACATACAATTTGGCGGCCTTATCGCTAAATAACGATCTCTTCCAGGCAACCAAAGGCATACAAGAAAATGCTATACGAAATTAGTAGGTGGTACAACAAACATTAGCGAAACATTAGGATTAATGCCTAATGATCGAGGCTGATTGATTGAATGGCGATACTTTTTTTATATATAAATAAATATACAGAGACAATACACACATCGCATCTGGCCCCAAATTAAGCGTTAGCTTGTGTTATGGGTACTGAGATGACTGATGAATATTTTTATGAATAATATACATAAATACTTATATAATATACATATAAAAACCCAGACACTAAAGAACAATCATGCTCTTCACAGAAAAATTTTCCAGTTGTGGGAATCGATCCGGCCTTAGACTCAGAAAGCAGGGTCGCTGCAAACTGCGCCATTCGGCTGTCCAAAACTTGACTTTTCAACGCAAGTGATTTCAGAAATCGCTTTATTGTGCGTTTCCACATTGATTCGTGCAATTCTTGCATGAGTTTCACACCTTGCACATTTTGCTGGTCCAAGCTACTTGAACAAGTAACTGGTGCAAGGGACAGACCAATAATCACACCTGCAGCCACTCCTTTCAGAACGGAACACTGAGCAATGTTGCTTGGCCGCAGAAATAAGCATGGTTATGCTTTGTCTTGAGGCTGATAATTGTATGATCTTATTATTCTTTCCATAGTACTTGTAATCGATAGTTGCATGGCAATGCTGAATGTTCAGAATGAAATTGCGTAATAAACTTAAATATTTACTAAATATCTTAATATTCTTAGATAATTGTGATAATTGAATTCATAAAATTCAAAATTCATTTATTTCAAGTAGGCCTAATATAAGCACTTTTGAAACGTCAAGTCTGTCTGTTCGTAGTGACTCTACCACCGGTTCGGAAGGCAGATTCTACCGAGATGAAGCCGGCAATAGTCTCAGCAGTTGCTCTTTTCCAACATCAACAATTTACATTTTAACATTCATTTTTCTATCTTGTGAGAGATGAAAGCGGAGCCGGTTGCTTCCAAGCAACCTAGTCATTAAGAAATTCATCAATTGTATAGTAACCTCGCTGTAATACATGTGTTTTAGCACATTCTTTAAATTTATGCATTGGTAGGTCCAATGCATAAGTTTATTAGTATATATTATTTGTCCCATCAATGAAGGACAACATATATTTTACGGGAAAAATACGAAATTTGACGGCAAATATGATCATAATTAATTACTTATTTAAACTCTTTATTTGTACACCACTACACAGTTAGGAAAATAAAGGACGAATAGAGAGTAACACAGAGAGAGTAAAAGAAAGTAGAATACAAAAGGCGGCCTTATCGCTTAGAAGCGATCTCTGTCAGGCAACCTTAGGATTAGGACAACAAGGGCAAGAACAAAAAGGTGGTATAAAATTATTTTAAACCTACATTAAAATAACTACATACGAATAAATAAACAAAAATTACACGAAGTTACGTGACATTGTATTCAAACGCAATATCTGTTGATAAAATACATTATATCAATCTTTTCCACATGCGGTGACAATAGCAGATAATTAATTAATATTCTCGTTAGTATTGTGTGCACACATAAAGTGTAGGGATGTCGGAAGTGTCAACAGTTATCGATATAAAAATATGTTGACTACCTTCCTAGCGCAGTGATTGGAAGGTCCTGGGGTCGATCCCCGCCAGGGACAATTTCTGTATTTTCTGGCGGACCTCCTGGCGCAGTTTTGAGCGCTGTGCTCGCGCATAAGTTTGAGGTCCGGGGTTAATATCTGATGATAGTCCACGTTTATTAATAAGGGAGTCGAGGAACAATTGACGAGAGTCTTCCCGGTTTAAACTCAGCCTTTCGAACCGGTGGTAGACGTTAAATTAAATGTGCATTCGATTCACTACAAATGGTAATAATATAAATTTAAAGAACCTCTAACTTTCATTATCGTGTACATTATTTTACTAGTGAAGCCACTTCATTTCATACCCATAAAATAATATAATAATAATTATTATATAAAAAAACAAAATTGGTCCATCAGTTTGGGCGCTACGATGCCACAGACACACACACAGACACGTCAAACTTATAACACTGCGTTGTTTTTGCGTCGGGGGTTAAAAAATTACGCAGTTCTGAAATTGCTATGGTATTTCGCCAGCGTTATGTTATAGGTACAACAGACGCCTTGTGTAATATATCCAAGAACCATCGATATTTTAAATACATAATATCGATATATCGATATTTTTCATAGAGCCTAATACAGTGACAAGTTGCCAGCTTGTTTCGAGTGGTCTGCTCGTGACGTACCATAATTGAATGAAGTAACTTTCCACTGGAGGGGCAGAGATTTTAACCGATTTCCAATGTTACTAACTCCCGACGCAAAAACGATAGGGTGTTATTAGGTTACCTGTCTGTGTGTGTCCCTGACCGGATTAACTGAAGTTGTCGAGAGTTTCTTGGCTAGGTTGATAAAAATCGTAAGTAGAATTAAGTAGAATACAATACACTATGACAAATAAAAAATTTAGATGGCTGCCGCCACAAAATGGCAAATAACATTTTATTTTCACAACCCCCTCAATAGAGTGTAATTATTCGTAAGTTTGTATGTAATAATAGTTTCACTTTGTTTTCCTAATCCTAAGGTTGCCTGGAAGAAGTCACTACTAAGCGATAAGGCCGCCTTTTGTTTCGACTTCCTCTGGTATTCTATTTTTTTTATGGTGTATAAATAAATATGGGTGGCTCCGACTAGTAGAATAATGAACACTAGAATAATGTACAGTATATTTAAGGTCAGGGTTTTTTTTATTTTTAGTATATATCGTTATTTCTATTTCATTTGGTCCCATCCTGTATTCTTTAATATTTATACAGATAAACACTTTTCCATGTATTTTTTATACATTCCCATTTCTCTGATGACTCTAGCATTATGGAGGTTAGGTTTCATGTCTTTATTTCACTTCCTATTTCCTTCTTCACATTCTCCCTTTCTTTTTTTAAATCGTGGGCAGTGAAACAGGGTATGTTCTGCATCATCACATGGGTGTTCACAATACATGCAAATACTACTTACTCTTTTCTTTATGCGTGCTATATATTGCATAAAAACCCCATGACCTCTGGCCGCATATCTTATCATGTAGGTTTGAACATAGCATGCCCATGTCTAGGACCTCCCACTTATAAAAAGAAAAGTGCTCAACACTGCAAAAGAAAGTATATGTATTACGTAAAAATATATTTCCAAATAAAACATTAATAGTGGATTCTTTTGCTACGCTACGGCTCTTGCGTTTCCTGTCAGTCGGCGGCCATTTTTAATCCCTGCATAGATGAAGGTTAAGGTCGGGGCGCGCCTAGGCCTTCACAAGTCCAATATCTTCCAGTGTATTGAGTTTCCGGACGGCTGCATTTCAATATATAAATAGAAATGTGGTTCTAATACACAGAGCGGAAAATGTATGACTTTTGAATGGCATTTCACATTTCCACTGAAATAGGATATATCTTAAAAGGAAAATGTACGCCAACGATTTTTAAATGTATTTCTTACTTTCTGTTGCCCGCGACTTTGTTCGCGTTTGTTTTTTTTAAAGGCAACTTTTAAGTTTCGTCTTGTGGACTGCACCTTAATTTTTTAACCTCGCTATAATTTCTGCATTTTTTGTTCGATTGGAATAAATTGAATTTTCCTGCTATGTAATTACTCTTTATGATAAAAGTATTTATTTGAATAAGAATTAATACTAGGGTACTAACGTTATTAACGCAGTATTAATTCTTAATACAAAGTGGGTTACGTAACACACTTTGTTTCTACTGGCGATCTAGTAAAAATTTAGAACACGGAAGCTATAATTGCGACGTAACTAAGATAGTTGGATATATTCCTTCGTGTAATGTTCTACATAATTTTTATGTATCATCAAAATTTGTCTTATGAGGCCCATAGTAGATATTAAGAAGGCTCAGAGTTACTCAGCGGGCGATGGAGAGAGCTATGCTAGGAGTATCTCTACGTGATCAAATAAGAAATGAGAAGATCCGTAGAAGAACTAAAGTTACCGAAATAGCTCAGCTAGTCACGAATCTGAAGTTGCAATGGGCAGGACACATAGCTCGGAGAACGGATGGACGTTGGGGTCTCTAGGTGCTGGAATGGCGATCCCGCACTGGTAGACGCAGCGTAGGTCAGCCCCCAACGAGGTGGACAGATAACATTAGGCGAGTCGCTGGGAGCCGCTGAAGGCAAGCGGCCTAGGACCGTGGATTGTGGAACTTCCTACAAAAGACCTATGTCCAGCAGTGGACGTCAATTGCTTGAAATGATAATGATGAGACGAATCGCAGCGCACGTCAAGTAATGGATTTCATGAAATGAAATTATTGCGTTTTCCTTGAGGATGTCAATTTTTTTGAAATATTATTTGAGACAGTTTTCTCGCGAGATCAATATGAGGTAGAATTATAAAAAACAGTTCCGTCGCGGGTAATACATCAAACCATTATAATGAGTAGGTACAGTAATAATTCTAGCAACTGGTAGTAGGAGAACACAGAGAACAGCTGTCACTCTGAGTGACCCCTCACCTATTTGCTTTGTGAGAGCTGCTTGCACTCCGCGTAATAAGCGACGCGCCGAGCCATATGCCATTTCTGCGTTTACTATAACATTACTGTGTGCATACACTGTTTAATTATGTGTAAAGCTAATATAAGGCTAACTACTGGAGAATGGCTTTCATCCCTGCACGGCTAGCATAGACGGGAGACAATTATATCCCCGGGGAAAAGATAAAAAATTATCTTCTTCCACAGCTTTATCAACTCTTCATTGGCGCACAAGTGGAAATAATATCAAAATAATATATGTGTAATAATCAACGGGGGTAAACTTATCCCATTCCATGTTCCCGTGCTTCGCAGGTGCACACGTTAATTATATATAATCAGGGGATATAATTTTTTGTCTCCTGCCTGTGCCCTGTATGGCTTAGCTGGTAAGGGTTATAATTTCATTTATTTCATTTATTCAGAATATTGGTAAGGGTACAGAATTGACACAATAAACATGGTGCCACGATAACTGTTGCTGTAGTATACACTGTGTCGCAACAAGTAACGCCCACCTCCAACTATAAATGTATAGTACCAATAAAACAAAAGTAGAACATAGCAAATGCCAATAAAAAAAGAAAATAAGAGTCAATTAAAAAAAGGTAAATAAAAACAATGATTAAGTTTCATATACAAGAAAAAAAAACCAATAAATACAATTAACGTGTCCATCTGCTAAAGCACGGAAACAGGTTATGGAAGAAGTTTTCCCCCGTCTATTTTACAATTACATAATATATTATTTTGATATTATTACCACTTGTGCGCCAGTGCTCCGAGAGTGGATAAAACAGTGGGAGAAGATAAATGTTTATCCTTTCCCCGGGGCGAAATTATCTCCGGCCCATGCTAGCAATGCTGTAAAGAAGATATTTTACTAGCTCGCACGGTTTTAAATTTAAGGTTTGAACTTAAAATATTCATGTTACATACGTTTTCTTTGGTAATTAATACCTATAAGACAGTAATTATACATATGGGCTCGTGTTGATTCGCATTTCCACTCACCGCTCCTAAAAATTTAAAGGAAAAATATTCATTCGAAGGAAGTGTACGGAGCGAGCTGATGATTGAGCTAATTTCGGAGACGGATGAATAGTACGCTTAAGGTTTCATCATCCAATTGGCAGGGAGCTGAAAAAAAAAAATCTTGAAAATTGCATGGAGGCATTTAGTCCGGCAGAAGAGTTTGATGAAACCTATATTTGCGATTCCTACCTTTTTAACCCCCGACGCAAAAACGACGACCGTGCGTGTGTGTTTGTGTCTGTTGCATCGTATTTCCCGAACGGATGAACCGATTTTGATTTTGTTTTCTTAGTTTGAAAAAGGAATTAGTGAGGAGTGTTCTTAGTCATGTTTGATAAAAATCGGTTCAATATAGGCGCGGCCACCATTCTCCAAATGGCGGATTACATATACTTTCACATCTCCCTCAATATGGGTATCAAATGAAAGGTCTTGACTAGTGGAATAATATACACTTTAATGAAAGTCGGGGTTTTTAAAATTTAAAGGAGAATGCCGGACGTAGTATGGGATTTGGTGTCACATAGTACTTATTAGGTGCCTTCGTGGAATTTATCTCATTTTGAAGGGCTTAGTAATAACAATACATTACCAAAAATATTAAAACTCTAGTTTGCCGGATTTCAGAGTTACAAGCAAATGAAGTTCGTGTTATTGATGGTTCACAATATGTATTTCTCGTTTTTTATTATTTTTACATACACAAGTGACGTACCTCTTATTACTTTTGTGAGTAGTTTGAAACAAGATGGCTGAAATAATACAACCACTATTTGTATTATTTCATTAAAAGATTTTTTATCCGTCGAAAAATAATAACTTAATTTTTGGTACCAATTTGAATGAGGCACCAAATGAAACCGTGTTCCGGCATTCTCCTTATATATTTTTTATGGGATCCCTTTTAAGAGAATAAGACCTTTGAACCTTTGTTTTCATGTAAAGTATCTTTTTGGTTTGTTGCAATAAAGTTATTCTGTCTATCTACTTACGAGTAGCTGGGATTGCGAAAAACTGTCTTGATTTCTGGCACTGGATTTATCGCAAAGATCCTTTGTTAATAATTCCTTATTATGAATTGAAAGCTCGAAGAACTACCGCCTTGTTTATCTCTGCCGCTTAGTAGAATTGCTGTGTTACAGTCTGAAGGGCATGGCTGCCAGTATAATTACAGGCAAATGAGGCTTAACAACTCAGCTTAACGGACAACAGGTTTCAGATTACGGTACTGACAGAATACCAGCGTTGTGGGTACATGAGTATCCCGAACATTAAGCTGAGTCAGAACCTTTTTATTGGCACGACACATCATACACATCTCACGTGTGTCGTTAGCTTAAGTCTATGCTTATACATGACACTTAAGCTATTAATAATTTAGTACAATATTTTAAGTTACTCCGTATGTAAGTCTGTTTGTGTTGTTCTGGTAAATAAACAAATTCTATTCTATTCTATTCTTATCTATTCTATTACAGGACAAGTTCCTAGCTTGCATTCTCTGTAGAATCTGCCTTCCGAACCGGTGGTAGAGCACTACAAAAATACATTTGACGTTTCAAAAGTGCTTATATAAGGCCCACTCGAAATAAATGAATTTAGAATTTGAAGTGTTGCTCTTTTTATAGGCAATGGTCTCCCACCTACATAAGTTTTGTCATCTTCATGATCCGTCAATAATGATTTTTATTATTTATTGAAGGCACGCCTGCCATTGCCAGAAGGGTGATCAGTCCTCTGTAAGGACTATTCCACCCTATTCCCATGTTGAGACACAGTTTACTGGATTACTGGTGTCCCGGCAGAATCCCCCACTGAAACCTACCAGTCTCTTTTGTGAACCTCAGGAAAATCAAATAATGATTATAAAAAACAACCTGTGACATTATACAGCAGCTAAAATTTTCTCTTTTCGGAAAAATGCATTCGGCAATCCTATCCCTCGAATGGGATTAGCGAGAGCGGGAAGGCTCTAATCCGTGTTGATCCATTACTGTTACCAAGAGCGACTAATTGCCGCTCCGCTTCCAGACTTATTTTAATTGGCTTCGAAATTTTTGGTAAGTTTCGTGCAAACTGCTAGTACTAAATGAGCTTTTGGCCAGGTCGAAATTTCCTTATCCGTCGGTGTGTTTTTAAATTTACTGCAATTTCACCAAATGGTAAGTTATGATGCCGTTTCTACGTCCGAAAGTAACATATGTTATACTATCTTATTTACACACACGAGCACACCCATTCACACATAAACAAACAAACACGCATGCATACAAAACGATTTTTACACGACACACTTAAAGCATGCTCCTTTATTAAAAAAATAGTTTAAAACTTTACGCACCGGAAAAAGCAGTGTTAGTCGGCTTTCAACGACGTAGATAGACGTCCCTAAACGAGCTGCTGGCAGTCACTGGAAACCAGCAGCCCAGGATTTTGGAACTCCCCTTTTCTTTTTTTGGCGTGGTGGAAAAGCTTTATGGCTATCTCTGACCCATAGGCGGGGCGTAGGTTACGTGGGACTCCTGTGTATACCCGAAATAAAAATCACCACAGTATGTACCTCTTGTTGGCTTTGTTAGACGCTCGGAACTCCCTACAAAAGACCTATGTCAAGCAGTGGACATCTTCGATTGAAATTATCATGATGATACTGGATGCTGAGATCCCTAAAGCGATATAATATAGTTCTTTTTGATAGATTCTGTTTTGTTTTTCTTTTATCCATACTAATATTATAAATGCGAAAGTGTGTTTGTTTGTATATTAATAACGCAGCAACAGAGCAACGGATTGACGTGATTTTTTCCATATAGATAGTTTATGTGCCGTAGAGTAGCAAGGGCTACTTTTTATTCCGGAAAAAGCAGAGTTTCCATGGAAAGATACGCTTGCAACACTGTACAAACAAGCGTACTGAAATAGTGCACTGCTTTGTATTCATGATCGGCGTCCCATTCCTCGTGGAAAAGTTTTTGAAATTACCACGCGAGAGCAGCCGCGGGTAAAAGCTTGTAAAAATTAAGGCATCTTTTAATTTATCTTATACCTAAACAATTTATAGTAGATAAATCTGCCTTTGTACGGAGCAGCTGAGAAGCGTCCGGCTAGGGCAAACTTAATCGAATGTTCTTTGTACTCGTGTTCGAAGGCGGGATTATCCGGGAATTAGCATTCTGGGTGGCGACAGGGATTCAGTCACGGGCTAATAGGGGTAGCAATTCACTTTAACGAGATTAGACGCTTCCGCCGAGGTTTCTATTTGACATCAATTTGCAAGCCCTGTGTTTAGATTGGATTGTGGTGATAGGAAGGTGTCATGGACGGAAATTTTGAACTTAACATGTGTGATTTGATGTTATGAGTAAAAAAGGTAGTAATTTTTAATAGCTGTCTGCGGACTTCGTTCTTATGAAAATTTAGCTTAATTTGCTCTACTCCGCGAAAAGCAGGAGAATCTGTATGGCGTAATTTATAATTTCTTCAATCCTTAAACTCCACACCAAACAGATCTTCGGCAATGTACCCTCTACGCACGTTTCGCTCCGGAACCGGGGCATCCTCAGAAAATGTTGACTTTACAATGAATAATTGAATTTGCACCACCTACCTATTTTCTGGATTTGTTTTATACGCCATTGGTTGCCTGGAAGAAATCACCATGAACCAATAATGTCGCTCAATTGTGTCAATGTTGTTTTCACTTACTTTTTGTGGTGTGCAATAAAACAATAAGTTAAATATTTAAAAACTCTCGCCATTTTGTGGTGGCGGTCATCTAGGATTTGAAATCTATTATTCTACCAGACAAGCCCTTTTATTTGACACCCATTTTGAGGGAGTTGTGGAAAAACGTATTCGCCATTTTGTGGCTTTTTTATTAAAAAAAAGAATACAGCCTGACATATTCATAATAAATAGTATTCTTTAACAAAAAACTCTTGAATGAGGGTATTCATCGACATGTTTATAATGTTCCGGAATAATAACTGAGGCGACCATTTTAAATAAATGCGGTCAAGTACGAGTTGTTTTGGATCCCCCGCGGACTGTAATTTTTAAATCCCGAAGCAAAAACGACGGGGTGTTTTAATGGGTGTGTGTGTGTATGCGTGTGTATGTATGTGTGTTTGTATGTGTATGTGTGTGCGTACGTGTGTTTGTGTGTGTGTGTATGTGTGTGTGTGTGTGTGTACTCAAATGATTCATTCCGCATTCCGGTAAGATGCCAAGTAGAAATAGAAACTGATTAGATATGAGTTTGATATACCTGACATCTTCCTATCAGCTAAGCCCGCTACCATCTTAGACTGCATCATCACCTCAATCAAGGGCTAACTTGTGAGAAAAAACTGACCATCTTCCTGTCTCAGTATTATCTTTAAAATTACCACTTGTTCCCGTTAAGAAAAAACATCTAAATCGATGGACGTCCACCGGGTTTCCACGATTCATACTTCACAGTTGTTACTTAAATAAATAAATATACTACGACAATACACATCGCCATCTAGCCCCAAAGTAAGTTTGTGTTATAGGTACTAAGATAACTGATGAATATTTTTATCAGTAATATAGTAAATAAATAAATAAATAGTTAGTTAAAGCCGTAGTCCACCACGATGGCCCAGTGTGGATTGGTGGACTCCACATACCTTTGAGAACATTATGTAGAACTCTCAGGCATGCAGGTTTCCTCAATATGTTTTCTTTTACCGTCGAAGCAAGTGATATTTTTTATTACTCAAAACGCACATAACTTAGAATAGTTAGAAGTGCGTCTTGAAATTCGAATTCCCGAAAGAGAAGTCGATCTCCTACCCACTGCGCTATCACCGCTTCTGTAATGTTGTACCCGTGCTCTAATAGTGTAATATACAGATAAACACCCAGACACTAGAACAATTATGTTAATCACTCCAATATTCAGGCTCACTGAAAAGGGTATGAAGTAAGAGCAATTCATACCCCAGCTTTATTATCAAACATGTAATCTTTCGTTTTATATAAACTTTGAACTCATCGAGAGACTTAAGGACTTCGTATGGTAATTTGTTATAAAATGATACACAATTACCATTTGCTGCTTCCAGTGCCGAGCAGGCCAAGAGGCGTAAATATGAAAACCTGGATAGCAGCTTCATTTTTGTGCCTTTTGGAGTAGAGACTTTGGGACCGTGGGGTCCGGAGGCAAGAGCCCTTTTCAAAGAATTATCGAAAAGGGTTATCGAGTCTACCGGTGATCCTAGAGCGGGCAGTTACCTTGGCCAACGAATTAGTTTGGCCATCCAAAGGGGCAATGCTGCCAGCATCTTGGGAACTGTGCCTCGCTGCGGTGGTTTCGAGGACGTTTTAGATTTTATTTAGTTTTTAAATAGTTTATTTTAGATTACCATTTAATGAATTAAAGTCAAAGTCAAAGTCAATGTCATGCAGCCTAGTAAACTGCACTACGAGTTATGTTGGTACAGTCCACTTTTTTTAATTTTGTTATATTTTTATGAAACGGCACTTATGTCATTAAAAACAGACATACTCGCCGTTTTAAAACCGCATATACTAAGCCTACGTGATATTCGAGTAACTTGAAATTCAAACTTGCATAGTGCAAATGGTTTTGTTAAAATAAACTTTATGTTTCGTTTTATTTGGGAACCCTAAAAAATCAGGAAGAGAGAGACTTTTTGTCCACTCGCTGTTTGCACTTCCCCGGTCGCATTCTATTAACTTGCCCCATTTGCGGCTGTCCCGTAATTTCGCGCGCATAGTTTTTGGGTCAAAAGTTATAAAATGGAGGTTTATTTGACGCAGTAAAAAAACAAAGAGATGAAGTGCCACAGGACTCAGTTCTATGCGTGTCTTAAGAACCAAGTTTAACTAACTCAAAATAAGTGAAACGAGCAAACGAGTGAGCGGATTGTTATCTTATTTAATTTTAACATCAACATTAAATTAACATTAATAACTGATACTATATGAGTAGATGGATATGATCCTGAGAACGAATATTTCTATTTTTCACTAGTAGTAGTGCTTTTGGTGACAGCTGGTTCATTGAAGTGCTACCGCCTTGCTTATATCTGCCGCAAAGCAGCATTGTTGCAATTCAGTGTTCTGGTTTGAACGGCGTGGTTTCCGGTATAATTACGGGCACCTTCGTCCTTAAACCATGGCCGTTGATGGTCAAAGGGCGGCACGTTGTACGTGTTTTTGCATTCTCTGCGAAGTGCTGGCATCTATGTGTATATAGGCGATGGCTTTCAACTCACCATCAGGTAGGTCAGTCAATTTTTATAAAAAATATTACGAGCTACAAATAAACCGGCGCCATCTCTTAATATACTCACGGACTAATAAGGACAAAGAAACACCTTCAACAGTGCGCCAAACCGCAGGTGCGGTTGGAGACGATAAGGAAGAGACAAGACGGCAAGCATAAATTCATCATCATCTTCATCGAATCAACACATTACCAGCCCACTATGGGGCACGGGTCTTGTCCCAAGTACGGATTGGTAGACTCCACGCACCTTTGAGGATTTTGATTATGAAGAACTCTCGTCTCTCAGGTATTCAGGTTTCCTTGATGATTTTCTCCACCGTTGAAGTAAGTGATGTTTTATTGCTTAAATAAATAAATATTAATAAATATACTATTACACACCGCTATCTAGTCCCAAAATAAGCGTAGCTTGTGTGATGGGTACTAAGATAACTGATGAATATTTTTATGAATAGGATACATAAATACTTATAATATACATAAAAACACATAGACACTGAAAAACAGTCATGTTCATCACACAAACATTTTCTAGCTTTGGGAATCGAACCCACGGCCTTGGAGACTGCTAGATTCCATGGGCTTAAAGAATTATACAAAGATGGGTTCTTCCCCACGCTATCTACCCGTATAGGAGGTTCGATCTCGAGGCCCGTACCCCTGCTTGGCCAAGGTCATCCGGAAATGATCACAACTGTCGGTCAACGAATGTACTAAGTCGTATTTTTTACCTCATGAAACCTGTGATAGCGACTGAGACATTCATCGTTTGGAACTTTCATTGTTTCATTCATCTTTTGGAGTATCATACAAGACTAAAGTATGTAATTTTCATTTTTCGGATGGATACTTGCCGATAGCCACCTGAGGGATTGCTACGGCGTCACCGGGAGAGTGGGACGAGCACGAGAGCTCGCCATGAGCCCATGGCTCAACGACATGGCGGGCGGGAAGTGGGAGATGTCGGACTGCGTTTTCAAAGTAGGACTTTGATAATGTTTTCAAGCACTGGGCTATGGTGGTTTTTTTCTTATAAATTTTTAATAGTGTTTTTTGTTTTTGTAAGCATTTGTTAAGAATAAAAAAAAAATGAAAATCAATAAATAATAGAAAATAAAAAAAAATAAAAATCTGGCATAAATCAAATGATAGTTTTGATAACTAATATTAATTTGAAACTTAAAAACTAAAAAAATGTTTAATTATTTACTCATTTTATAAAATTACTGTACCACGCGATTATGTTGGAATAATAATAATGTACGGTACATTATAAGATATTCCAACATGCATTGCAAAAGGAAAAATTAAAAGATATATTTGTTACCAATATTCAAGTTCCGATTGTTCAAGAGAGGGACAATAAGCTGCTAATGCTATTCGGGGATGGTATTTTGCTATTGTATTGACGATGTCGCATGTAGCGTAGAACTTTATTAATCGCATAACTTAAACGAGATTGTGCGGAAACTTGGAAACTATGTAGGTAATACCTTTGAGTAATAATGTATGTATTGCGTTCTAGAGATGACATAAGATTTTGTTACGCTTTGTTGTCCATTGGACCACATTTGTGACAAGTGGATCAGCCACTGACGTTTACTATGTCCAACAACTTTGTATTTTTAACTCCCAACGCAAAAATGAAGGGGAGTTATAAATTTGACGAGTTTATTTGTGTGTCTGTTTGTGACATCGTAGTTCCGGAACAGATGAACCGATTTTGATTTGGTTTTTTTGGAAGGTGAATAAGTCGGAGTGTATTAAATATGTTTAATTAAAATCGGTCCAAGATGGCCGCCACCCAAAATGGTGGATTACATATTTATTGCAACTCCCTCAATATGCTATAAAATGAAAGGGCTTGACTGAGAACCCATATGGTGGTAAGTAATGATGCAGTCTAATATGGCAGTACTAAGTGGTGATAGCCCGTGGGCAGGACCTCGACTTCACTTTCGGGGTGTAGAGTTCGAATCCCAGCACACAACTCTAACTTTTCTAAGTAATGTGCGTTTGTTCAAGTAATAAAAATATCACTTGCTTCAACGGTGAAGGAAAACATCGTGAGGAAACCTGCATGCCTGAGAGTTCTCGATAATATTCTCGAAAGTGTGTGGAGTCCACCAATCCGCACTGGGCAAGCGTGGTGGACTAAATCCTTAACCCCTTCTCATTGTGGGAGGAGACCCGGGCCCTGTAATGGGCTGATATGATGATGATGGTAGCTGGTAGAATGTTGACGCAAACTGCACACGACCAATGACTGTACGAAACGCTCAAGGAAATACGAAAAAATATTATTCTATATTATATCACTATAAAATTGTCGTGAAAAAAAACAAAAAAATATTGGACATGACTTGTCTAGACTGTAGTATATTATACACAATGGGTAGGTATTACCTAGATCATTTCGAAGTTTCGGGACAATCTTGCTTCGCGGCTTTTCACAAGATCTGTTTTGCCAACCAATGGGATGACCTTTCTGACGCAGTGTTTAGCACTGCGGTCTTACCAGTCAGAGGTCCTGTCTGTTTTACTAATGACTTCTTTAAATACTCGGGTCTGGGAGGCTTCGGCTAAGGCTAGTTACAAAGACTTTGCTACAAAGTTGTTCAAATTAACAGAATTAATTTCAGAGCGGAAAACAGCAATGCATTTGACAGCAGAATTAAGCGAGGCGGGGAAGTACTATTCCTCAGACGAGATCTGTCACAAAAAGCTCTGCTTCTTCTGAAATCATTAAAATGATATGATAATCAAAAAAGCCCAACAAAACGTATCGGTGCAGTGTGGAGGGTCTGTACATTGCAATTTTTTATTTCTTCAATCCACATTTACACACTTTTTTTTTTTCTCTTCTGGCTTTACAGAGATTAGCTAATGTCAGGTGTTCTACTTTATAAATATACTAGCGGACCCCAGCGCCATCTGTCGGGCTGATTTGTGAATCTAAACCATCCAGGGTTCCACCCAAACGCATAACGAAAAATTCATTCAAATCGGTACACCCGTTTAGGAGGAGTTCAGTGACATACACACGCACACAAGAAATATATATATGAAGATTATACGATTTGTTATATAGTTTGATATCATTTTTTTCTAGAAACAAAGATTTTATAAACTTTCTACGAATGGATATTTAATAAACAAATTATAGAGGTGGGAAATGGAATGTTTAATGATTCGAGATGAGCATGAAAGGTAGAACGATCATACATAGGGCATACAAAGAAAACATGGTTTAAATCCCCATACTCACAGGAACACATTTACATACTACACAATTGCAGAAATTATAAATTGCACAGAGTAGATTTTCTTGGAGCATGCAGTTATGTATTCTTGATCCCAGCACGGCTAGCATGGGTAGGAGACAATTCTATCCTCGGGGAAAGGATATAAATTTATATCCACACAGCTTTATCAACTCTCAGCGCACTGGCGCACAAGTGGAAATAATGTCCATAAAACATATGTGTATTAATAAACGGGGCTTCTCCTATTCCATGTTTCAGTGATTTAGCCCACCTGCTAAATCGTTCACTTTCCTTACGCACGTTCCTTATATCCCTTGTCAGGGGATAGAATCGGGGGATATAATTTTTATCTCCCGCCCGTACTAGCTCTACTGGAGTGGATTCTAAAAGTAACCTAACCTAACTCCAGGTTACCCAGGTCTCCATCATCATCACATCAACCCATTACCGGCCCACTACAGAGCACGGGTCTCCTCCCACAACGGGAAGGGAGGAAGGGGTTAAGGCTGTAGTCCACCACGCTGGCACAGTGCGGATTGGTGGACCAACTCCAGGTTAGTACTGAGAAATTCTTGACAGTAACACACACACATTTATTAAAGTAAGGTTGCTAAACAACAAAATTTTAATGACAAGGTTGCTTGGGAAGCATCTGGCTCCGCTTTCATCTCTCACAAAATACAAAAATTCATGTTAAAATGTAAATTGTTTATGATGGAAAAGAGCAACTGCTGAGTTTCTTGCCTGTTTCTTGTCTTCTCAGTGGAATCTGCCTTCACGACAGGTGGTAGAGTCACTACAAATAGACCCTATAATACCTACTTGACTTATTCTTATAGTAGGCTTAGTTAGGAATTTTTAGTTTTTTTTTTTTTAAACCTAACAAACTTTTAACTTAAAAATTTGAGTTATTGAACCCAGGACCGTCTGTGTCCGTAATCGAATATGCTAACCACTAGACCAACGAGGTAGTTTATAGGCTTAGAAGATAATTTACATTTTGATTACCGCTAACATCCCTGTTTGTCTATGTAAATCTGTCTAATTATGGTTGTCGTAGAGCAGGGATAGCAAACCTTTTAAATAATAATAATAAATATATTACGACAGTACACACATTGCCATTTGGCCCGAAAGTAAGCGCAGCTTGTGTAGTGGGTACTGAGATTACTGATGAATATTTTTTTTAATAATGTACATCCCTATCCCTATCCCTACTAATATTATAAACGTCAATGTAAGTTTGTTTGTTACGCTTTCACGCTTAAACTACTTAACCGATGCTCATGAAACTTTGTACACATATTCTTGGAAGTGTTAGAAGTAATATAGGATACTTTTTATCCCGACATTAAGCTCGGTTCCTTTGGGAGAGGGGATGAGTGTTTGACGATTTTACACCATAGCTCCGACGAATTAGAAACCATTTAAATAGTTATTTTTGTTCCATAAAGATATATGTGTTTAATTTTGCCCAAACAGTGGACAGAACTCCTCAGTGGACAGCAGCAAACCCCTCATTTAAGGCTTAGCAATACTGAATACTTAAATTTTTTTTAGAACTACAACTAAATTTAACGTCACGTCATCAAAGAACAAATGCAGACGAAGTCGCGGGCAACAGCTAGTAAATTTATAATAAATACTTATAATACATAGGTAAACACCCAGACACTGAAAAACATTCCTATTCATCACACAAACTTTTTTGAGTTGTGGGAAATGAACCTTAAGCCTTGTGCTCAGGAAGTAGGGTCACTGCCCACTGCGCCAATCGCCAAGCCTTTTATACATACCAAAGAAAAAAAAAATTAAAATATCTGATACGTATATCATCATTATGAAACTATTAACAGCCAACAGGGTTCGGGTTGCTCTTAATACAGAATGAGAGGAGTTTAGGTCGTAGTCCGCCACGCTGGCCAAGTGTATATAGGCGGGCTGTAACGATTATTATCTCATTTGAATAGGTCTTAATAATTTCTTCGCGGGACTGTAATTAATTCAGACCGGAACACAGTGCTTGGTGACAGCAATGTTGCTTGACTTCCCCGGACGAGCTCTGTCACAAATAGCTTTACTACTACTTAGAACTGTACTACTACTTATATAGAGGAATTATATGTATATATTTGCGATTTCCCGTCCCTTATTCCATTAGTTTCGTTTTTAGTATTAACATAGAAAGTAAGTTGTAATACTAACAAATTTAGCCTATAAGATGCTGGAAATAAAATTATTATTATTACTATTATTAGGTAAGGTAGCCTGGAAGATATCACTTTTAGCGATAAGGCCGCCTTTTGCACATAATTATGTTTAAATAAGTGTACCTGTGTGTGTTTCCTATTTTATGCAATAAAGTTGTTTAAATAAAATAAAATAAATTTGAATAAAATTTTATAACACGTACTTACTTTTAACTGGCTGTTGTTAAAAGTTTGCCAGCCCTGTCGCCAATGTGGGTAATTAATTGATTTTGTCACGCGTGTACTCGTGTGCGCTTCATACAACGCGTGTAGGTACTGTATGTTATAGATGTATTAATAAATGTAGATGCGTCGCCTGCTATATTGTTGGTGGTGTGCGCATTTAAAAGGTTCAGGTATCCACCCGCACTTGGTCGGATCGGCTATAAATGTGTGGATATTTAGCGATGGTAGCTTCCAGTAAGAAAGCTTACTAACTAAATATTTAATAAATAAACACCAGATTTATTAAATAATAACGAATCATTTTGAATAGTAACAAATCATTTGTTTTTGATGTTTAAAAATGGTCTCTAGTAAATTTTTTATTTACTATTAACAAATGTTTTGCAAATTAATCATTCTGGGTAACAATTTTCAATATATTAGTGAGAAAATTTGATTTTTTTTTAACCGATTAACCGTTTAACCAGTTAATCAGTTAACCGGTTAACTAGTTAATTAATTTAACTGGTTAGTTTAAGTTAATTAGTTGGCTGCTGAACTAATTAACCTGGTTAAATTTTATGGCCGGTGAAAACGGCCAAATTGTACAGCACTACTTACTATCATCGCTAAAAGCAGTGTTATTTTCATATGTACCGACGTAATGTTCCCTGTTTACCGGTTTTTTTAGGATATATTTTGGCGATTGCGCCAAGGAATTTCATAATCTTGTGCCTCATCACCATTCTACCACAGAGAAAAGAGTCACAGTGGCGTCCTTATATGTTTGACAGTTATTTGACACTAGTTGATTGGTTGGATAGTTGGTTCCCTCAGCTCGGTGAGTGATATAATAAAGAATATGGATATCGAGTCGTAATTATTCTCGGTGACTTTAACTCGCATCCATTAGAACAATTTTATGAGGAATTGTTTGGTTACTGTGATGTCAGAGTCTTCGTGTGCGGATATACAGTTTTTACGTATGACGTCGGGTATAAACACTTTTGTTAGTAATTCCCACGGGTCGCGCCGATGATGGCTTGGTTACTGCGTAGGCACTAAATCTGATTTGTCGTCCATCTTAAATATCTATGTTATGTAGGACGTGTTGTGGTCTGTGTGCTGAGTGCGAGATTTCAAATCTATTCGATGGCGTAAAAGTTAAGTATGATTTGTATGGCTTCGAAATAGTGCCATCTCATCATCTCATCCCTGGATGAGAAATCTCGCACTCAGCACTCTGACCACTACCCTCTAATTACAGAATGTTACTTGGAACTTGCCTAGTGTCTATAAAACTATAAATGGGACGCTGCGGGGAGATAGAAAGGTGGCACAATTAGAAGTATTTAAAAATATGATGCCATGAAATATTTAGGCATGTCGAACTTCCCAAGAAGTTTCGCTCGTGTTGCGATTTTTAAAACAAATTATAAAGCGATTTTATTGATATTGTATCTGAGGCCGCCACTAAGTGTGAAACTGTTAAACCGTTTCGTGAGAGGCGCCCTGTGTTTGGATGGAATAGGCATAATTTGGATGGAATATAGTGCGTGATGCTCATGGGGAGGCCAGATCGAAGTTTTGATGTGGGTTTGGTGTGGAAAAACAAAATTCGGAAGCGCGTATAAAGACATGAAACCAAGTCGAAATATTTTTAAGACTCGTTTAAAATGGTGTCAGAACCATAGTTAACAAATAAAAATGGACATTTTGGTGTCGCATCATTCGAAACATGACTTCCGCAACTTTTGGATACAGTAAGAAGTCGATCGGTAGACACGGTCTATCAGTGAGCATTGAGGGTGTCAACAAACACAGTCTGATAGCCGACTTGTTTAAGGACAATTTTACAAAGAAGTCGCCATTGGGAAAATCACATTACGAGTGGGATAAGGGAACATGTGGTCAGAAGAGTGGTGTCCGTTTTATAGCTTAATTATATATTATAATGCTATAAATTCCCGGGGAAAATCTCCAGGCCATGACGGACTCAGCATAGAACAACTCAAGCATGCTGGCCCTCATCTGCCCCGAGTGCTTGCGATGTTTCATAATCTATGCATAGCACATTCGTACCTTCCTGCTATGTTAAATACTGTGGTTGGTCCGAATTTGAAGTAGTTGGAAATGATATATATATATAACATATTAAGAATCAACATATGAGCTGAAGTCAAAAGCCTTTGCGTTCAAAAGTAATGAACAACATAATTCTAGAAGGAGCGCATTCTAGAATAGTTGGAAAATCCAAAAGTACACGTCTCATAATCTCATTCATTACAATAAAATTGAGATTATTTGTAAATAATAATCAAACTACATCTAATTATACAGTGAAAAGTAATAGGCTACTATTCCTCAAAATACTGAAGCCATTAAAAAAAAAAACAACTCGATAAGTGAAGTATTTCGCTCGATATCGTGACCACAAGATACGGCATCCGCACATACAGACACAGAACTTTTTAAACAATTTTTTAATTAGGTTAAATAATGAAAAGAGATTTAAAAAGTAAAGAGTGTTAAAAATAGTGTTTTTTCGTAACTATTTATATTCATTTATTAAAGCAATAAAGAATAAAAAAGTGACATTTTAAGTTGGAGAATCACTCGGTGTACGTAAACTGACAGTAAAACCAACCTGGGGACAATTGTGACTAGACCAACTATAGGGTGATTTGCTACGATTGTTGCCAAAGTGCTTGACAGTTTGCTTAGTACCCAGCATGACAAATATACAAGACTAGCGGACCCCAGCGCCATCTGTCGGGCTGATTTGTGAATCTAAACCATCCAGGGTGTCCCCCAAAGGCATTCCAAAAGATTCATTCAATTCGGTCCAGCCGTTTAGGAGGAGTTCAGTGACATACAAACGCACACAAGAAATATATATATAAAGATAATCAGTTTGGTTTCAGACCAAAAAATATTACTTAATCATTTACACTAATTCAAAATGCTGTATTAGTAAATTTTGATTTTATTAAAAGAGTGCTGTAGTCGGAAAGTGTATAATATAAAATGGGCTTTAACCCGTCTATTTTAAAAATGTCATTGTGTTACTAAAACAGTTTGCAGCGCGACCGTAGCTGATATATTGTACATACTGGTGGTATTTCATATTAGCATTCCACTGCATGTTTCATCTAAATTGCTATCTAACATGGTATCTCCTTGTATATGTTAATTCATCGCATCCGGGATAGATTACACTCGTATTCCAGTCCATTCGACTTCAGTATGTGATTTTTTTTACTCGAAGTTAACGAAATCCAATCTAAATATAAATATATAGCCCAGCGGCGATAGCCCTTTAAATGAGTACTTTAAATTCAATATTCATCTAAATCACAAAATTCTTTATTCATGTAGGCCTTCTTTTCGTGGGGAAATCCTCATGGATAACACCGGAACACGGGGAGGCATAGTGGTTATGCCGGACTCGTACCGGCTAAAACCCCACGGTGTTCCCACAAGTCGCCTGGCGGCAGGGCCACGGGAACGCTTTCCCACACAACCGCGACCCAGCTAGCGGGGCCCCTTGGCAGACCCTACTCTGATGGCGGATCGGTTGAGATTCCACATCTTCATCTCTTAACCGTTCCACCGCTTCCTTCCGCAGGAGGAGTACCTATTCATGTAGGCCTATCGCAAGAACTTATGAAGCATTTAGTAAATAAAGTGAGTAAGCAATCAATGTTATTACGTAAATGGAACTACGTAAATAAATTGATTCAGTAAATAAAGCGGGTAATTATATATGTTAATATATATTTAACTGATGTTTGATTGTTCAGATTGTAATAATAAGTAGTAGATCTAGCAATACTTACTAATTTTTATTCACGCAAGTTTTTTTCTAACGTAACAGCTTTTGAGCTTCAATTATTCTCAATCTGCTTTTTGTATAGGATTCATTCATTTAGAATTAATTTATTTATATAGAATGTATTTATTGCTTGGTATTTTAGCTATGGCTTCGCTCCCACATTAAAGATATATGCTGTGGCGGACTTTTAATAGAACTGTTTTATGCTAACAATCCCACATGGAGGATTTTTCTGACTTACTTGAAATGTATTGTTATATTTTTGTAAATTTTCACAATTCTAACTTAATATTATAAATGCGAAAGTGTGTTTCTTTAGCCTTTCTCCACTACTGAGCAATCAATGAATTTGATTTTTGGAATTAGAGATAAAGTTAATTGAAAGAACGGAGACTAACGAGGACTAATTTTTACCCAGGGAAACGGTTTACACAAAATTTGTGAAAAACTGTAATTAAAGTAGACGAAGAACGCGGGAATCAGCGAGTATCTTTGTAAATGATAGCCCGTACTTATGTAAAATCGTAAAATTCACTGATTTCTGATGCTTTACTTTGTACACACAACTAACAAGTTGTACGCCAAATTTCAACTTTTTAATTCATCTGGCAGCAGGTAATGTTTTTTATTGTAGAATATGTCAGGATATCGAAAAAGGGCAGATTTTTAGACGTTAATATTTCAATAACCGTTTGAGCTGTACGTATGAAATTTGGGGTTCTAGTTAATCTTAGGGATTTCAATAAATAAACAAAATTGCATGACGTGTTTCTGTGAAATACCGTTAGATCTCATTAAGACAAATAATTTAAATATATTTAAAAATAAATTGAAAGAGCATCTTCTGAATCAATGTTATTAAGATTGAAATGAATATTTAGGTTAATTTTAATAACTATGTAACTTTAGAGGAGTAATCAACTTGACTGAACATTTTGGTATTGGCTGACATTTGAGGACTTTAATATTATGGTATTAAATCTAGTTATAACTTTGGGAACCAAATTGTATTTGAAACTAATTGCGTTATCATCTTAATATTATAATTATTATTAGTTTTAAAATAATGTTAATGATTTTTGCACGCCAATCTTGGCTGAATATGTAGATCATGAATTAAGCATAAACATCTATGTTTTTTGTATCATGTTCAAGCAAAATTTATTAAATAAGTACATATAAAAATAGATTTTGAGTTACTGAGTGGCCAAAAGTGGCTCTAAATGGTTCGTGTAATATTACACACGGTAGCGGCATCACCAGTTTTACATTCTTGGTTGGATATTGGCTGACATGTGCCTTGATTGACAGGTCCAACATAAGAGAAGAAATCCTCTTCCGTAGAAACATTGTGAGAAGGACAGCAATACTTTTTGACCTGTCAATATAGTTTAGTATTGAGAATCGTGCACTACAGAATTACTGGTACCAATACCTATAAATTAAAGATTATTATCAATATAACAATATTCATCCCTCGAAACAGGCATAAGGCGTACAATTTCACGAGAATCGGAATAAATAAGGTGGTTGTTCTGATCAAAAGTCATTCCCAATACCCCTTGCACAGTCACGATTCTTTTTACTTTCTGTATAATTTTGCTTATAACGTAGATTCCATTTCGCAAAGGTGAACGTGACCAGCATGATCAACAGCCATTCCTAGGAACCTTGGATTATCCTCCAAAAATATAACTTTGTTGTCACTATTCTTGATACCAAATAATCCCGTACTGTTGATAAAGAATATGTTATTGTCTTTATCGAAAACAAACTGATTTACTGTCGTGTTGACTAATGCTGGAATTGCTTTAATTTTCAGAGTAGTATGCTTTTAGGCTAGGGAATCTTATAAAATACAATTTTCACTTCATTTGTATCCACCAAATATCTAGTTTGCTGATAAAAAGCTTTTTGAGTACTTTATAATTAGGATTGTACCTGTATATACCATGGCTACCTCCGAGGTATATTTCGTTGGTTTCAGAATCTCTTGATATGGCAAAAGCGTCTTTAATTCCTTTCAAAACAGTAACTCTTTTGTGCGAACGTTGAGTGATACAGGAACATATTCCCTTTGTCCGGAATCAAAACTGAAGTACAACGTGTTAGATTCACTGATGACTAATTGGTTTGGGCTGTGAGCTCGGGAAGCCAAATTCTCCTTGATATAGCACTGTTTAATATTATCCTCGGATAGTAAGTCGCAGATTTTGTTTTCCTTTAGCATGTCCTTGATTAAAGAAACCGTAGGGTTGACGCAGAACAGAATTAAACTTTTAACGTTAAACATTTTTAATTGTTGTTTAAATTATTTCAAACAGTGTTTAATATTAATTATTTTTTTCAGAACTTTATTATATGCTGATATTTAACTTATATTTGTTCTTCAGTTAAGGTGCTAAAATTGGATACTTGACATCCCATCTGGATTCATCAATCTGATTTTTCTTTATTAAATATTTTGGTCGATATTATTTTCACTCGTTCAGTTCAGTTACATATACCTATTCTACTTATAATAGCTTAAAATTGAACTTTCTGTTATTAATTAGTTTGTCTTTATTTTTCCTATTAACTTCTCTGGTAGGGATTAGATTTTTAGAATTAAAGAATACCTTTGGAAATGAATAAATTCAAAATAATCGTATGAATATTAATCACATAAGTGTCTATCAGTGTCGTCTTTACACGCGGTTCAAAAACACGGGTGTGAGGGTGTGAGCAAACATTGACATTTAGGCTTCGCTCTCCTTGCCGCACAAACAAATAAACAAACAACTTGAGTATCTGTAAATAACATTCTTCTAACAGTAAACATACTTCGGTAAACATGCTAGTTACATTGGTAAATGGATTAAATAGAGGTTGTGTGTGTGTGTGTGTAGGTGTGTTATTTTTGAGTGGTTTCGGCTCTTTCGAGGACAGCGGAGTGCGATACCTCTTACTTTTCGGAGTGTTTTCAATGTCGTTCTTTTCTATTTTTTACGTTTTAATTGGCACTGACTCCAAAATGTAGCATTTGTGTTTCCGAAGTCGGTTTTTTTTTGTAACTAGTATTAACGCTAAGCGTAGATTATTTTTATTTATTTAAACTGTTGTCAGAATAGAATGCTACTTAATGACTAAGTATTAATTTTATCAGTACACGCTTTCTTTTTTAAAAATGTTAATTCCGTTGGTTATTGATAACAAAAATGTTACGAGGATAAAACAACAATGTTGTAAATAACGTAGGAGGAGGTTGTTAAATTTTATGCGAAGCTTTCTTGAGGTAAACAAAGAGTTGCTTTGTTTCAGAAATTCCTTTAAAATTTTATTTTTCTAGATCCATTTTTCATATTTTTCCCCTCGCCAAAGGAATTCTCGTACTAGATTCTGATCTGAAGGTTGTGGAGTCTACGTAATACGTCCTTTGGGAATACGAAGCATGGAGAGTTGATTTGAATTTTGATCGTAAATAAATAATGCTTTTCGCTTTTTGATCAATAGTATACTAGATGGAAGCAGTGACAGCCCAGTGGTTAGGACTTCAACTTAACTTTCGGGGGTCCGAGTTCGAATCACACGCACGCACCTAAGATTTCTAAGTTATGTACGTCGTTTTAAGCAATCACTTGCTTTAACGGTGAAGGAAACATCGTGACGAAACTTGCGTGCCTGAGAGTTCTCCATAATGTTCTCAAAGGTGTGTGGAGTCCACCAATCCGCACTGGGCCAGCATTTTGACCCGAGCCCTGTAGTGACCCGGTAATGAGTTGATATGATGATGATGAATCGTCAAAAAGCAAGTAATGGTACATTTTGATGCAAGTTCATCGCTGATTTGAAGGCGGAAGTTCATCCAGACCATTCCTATAAATTCCATTAATTATCACTATAGAAATGTTTTTTTTTTTTTTTTTCCTTACATTATACATTAATTAATATATAATAATCAATATATATTTGTGCAACCCTCTCAAGCGCAAACATCTTCCATAATGAAGATTAGCGTAATGTAATTGAGATCTAAACAACCATGTATTTTTTATTTATAATAAACAGATTTAAATTTAATTTTATTTATTTTAAGTGTGGAAGGTTTTTTATTTATTTTTATTACCGATTAATGCTCATTCACTCTTGCCTTGAAGGTACTTAAGTTATGCGTGGCAGGTAACAGTTGCCGGGAGGGCATTCCACGTCCTAGCGTTACGTATCAGAAATGTGGATAGAAAAAAACGTGTAACGTGTTTTATCTCGCATAATATCTCCTTCGGTTTTTTAATCAGTCTCTCGTAATGCTCTTAAGTGCCCCTTCACATCAAAAGTACCTTCTCTGGCCTATTTGAATTCAGATATATTTGGCTTTGATATATTGCAAAAGAGTCTTGAAATAACCCTTATATCAAGTCTTGTAACTACGTAAAAGGAGTCATCTACATTTTTTTTAATTAATAAATATGTTATGGGTACTAAGATGACTGATAAATAATTTAATTAATAATATAATACCCAGACACTGAAAAACATTTATATTCATCACACAAACATTTTTCAGTTGTGGGAATCGAACCCACGATCCTTGACTCAGAAAGCAAGGTCACTGCCAACTGCGACAATCGGCCGTCAAATTTGCCATTAAGAGAGGAGTGAAAGTGATTTTAACATAGAGAGAGAGAAAGAGATTCATAAAAATAGGGTTATACTTAGCGTAAGTGAGTAAATTTGTACACATTCGACTCCACTATAACTTGAGAAGCAGTCCACGTAATATACTTAGTATAAATGGTAATTTTCGCAAGAGGCGGAGTGAAAAGTTGTAGAACTTAACGCCACCAGTGCTCACCGTATTACACTTTTGTGTTACACCGCAAGCCAAAATAATAGATAAACTACAAATATTGTGGTTTTTTAAAAATAACCTTTTTTATGTATCACAATATAATTAAAAAGGCTAAAAAGTTTTGACTTCTGACAGTGTTTTGGGCTCAAGCTCAATGCACAAGTTTTCATGGCTTTACGAACAATTTTGGGGGAAAATTTTTGACTAATAGCGTAGGACCAAAAGTCAAATTATTTTAAAAGACAGTGTGAACCCTCAAATTAACCTGATGGCTTATTAACGCCACCAGTGCTCTTTTGTGTTACACCGCAAGCCAAAATAATAGATAAACTAGAAATATTGTGGATTTTAAAAAAAAACTTTTCGACCATGAAACGAACCATGGCTTGATAATTAAATGTGTTCATCGCGAACGCTAAAATTGTCCTCAAGTGTACCATTTCTTAAGAAACTTTTCACACGGCGAGCAAGTTCACATATATCGCGGAACTGACTACATACGTGTGAACGAAAAAGACATTTTACTGGAAATTCAATTCGGTGTTGATTTTACACGACCACTTCCATGAAATATGAATGTATGCTAGCAAATTAATATTTATGCGAAAATAAATCTAGTTTATATAGGGCTAAGGTTTATTTTATGTCCAGGAAACCAGGGTTCTGAGTAAGCACTTTTCAGATTGGTTGAGAATGAAAGTTTGTATGGACGTATAGTATTATATTGCGAGGTATCCAGATAAGATTGAAACTCAATATGATTTATAATATATTATTTCCTTCTTTCCCTGGACTTGTCTGGCCGGAACCTTCCGTTGTACGTGGTGCTACAGGTACGGCGCTCACTCCAGCTAGCTCACTCCAAAGTGAAAGTCAAATATTTCTTTATTCAAATAAGCACATAGATGGCACTTTTGATGCTTACATGACAGGGTCTATTGAAAAGTCAAGTTTGTATGCTGATAATTTACAACCGGAAGTTTAAAACGCGCATAATAAAGGATGAGAAAATACTCAACAATTAACAAACTAATAATGATTATAAATCAACACATATATAATATACACATATCAACTTACCATGCCCGAAGTCTTCAAGAGTAGGCCAGAAAATAATCTAAAATGATAAATTAGCGATTTAGCGTTCTAGTACGAAATCAATTTAATTTTTTTTAATTTTTTTTTTAATAAATATACTACGACCCAAAGTAAGCATAGCTTGTGTTATGGGTACTAAGATAAGTGATGAATAATTATATGAATAATATACGTAAATACTTATAATATATAGATAAACACCAAGACACTGAAAAACATTCATGTTCATCACACAAACATTGTCCAGTTATGGGAATCGCTGCCCACTGCATTCAATCGGCCGTCTAATATATATAAATTATTGTTGTATAATTGACTTTTTAGATTAACTTACTCTTTCTCAATTAAAAAACCAACTTCTTATTGGTACTAACTTTAACTGGTACTTCAAATTAAATTCCAAAATTCTTTATTCATGAAGGAAAAAAATTAGATAAGAAAACAAAACATATGACAAATGCTGGTAGAGAAAGAGTGACATATAGTGTTTTTTTTGATCCACTACAGGTTATCCCTTGAATGCAATCTCACCTGGTGGTTAGAGATGATGCAGTCTAAGATGGTAGCGGGCTAACCTGTTAGGGAGTATGGTAGTCATACCCCTAATCGGTTTCTACGCGTTTCCGCACCGGAACATTAAATCGCTTAGCACGTCTTTGTCGGTAGGGTGGTAACTAGACACGGCCAAATCCTCTCACCAGACCAGACCAGAGAAAATTCAGAAATTATAAATTCCCAATTGTCTCTGCCGAGAATCAAACCCGAGACCTGGTATTAAATTCACAGCGCTTACCGCTGCGCCAGGGAGGTCATTTATTATTAATTAAAGTTTTGCCTTCAATTATCACTGCAAGCATAGAATAGAATATATGCGAAATGTTCCGTTTCCTATTAGCACAAAGGCGAATACTGCGGTCGTTGGCAAAGCGTCGCCAAATCGATTTTGCGGTGACTTGCCTCCAATTACAGCCGTAGACAGAATACGGGATGTAACGAGCGATGTGTGTCTTGTTAATGGGCGAAACTTGAGGTTGCAATAGACACCAAATTAGACACACAGGGGACATCGGCAATCTTAATTAATACCTACTGCGACTTAGGTAATAAGAATAGAGAAAAGAAAAAGATCTGCATCAATGATGAGCTAGATGCGCGGAAGCTCCAACAGTATATTGAAAATATTAAGCAACTGGGAAAATCCCTTTATGGAGCTTGGGTGGTACACACTCACACAAGTGCTCAAGAGGAGTTACCTTAATCAGGAGATATACTTGGCCAATTTAAATTTATAAAATCTTCTACATATATAAAAGAGAAAGTGTGTGGGTATGTTTCGTATAGGCTCCGAAACGGCTGGACCGATTTCAATGATACTTTCAGGGAATCTCCGGATTGACCTGGCGAGTAATCCTGTAAAGTTTGAAGACGATCGGAGCATTCCTATTTTTGAACTGTCAAATACAGCTTTTATTTACTATGATGATATTCTATTGTTGGGTGTACATGGGTGTAGATAATGATCTTCACCCGCCCGAGAAGAGAATAGAAGAGAATGAATACGGAGAGAAATTAATGATTTAATATATTATGAGACTTAAATTAAAAATTTAATGATGTTGGTTTATTGTTTATATAAAATAAAGCAAAATCTAGAATGGCGAAGCGAGCTGGGTACGCTACTAGTTAATAAAAAACTATAATATAAAAATATGGAGTTTTAATTTTTTGTCCACCAGTCTGCACTGGGCACTGCTGATGATGGATGATCATTTATTGATTTTCATTTTTGTTTTAAATTCTTAACAATGCTAGAAAAAAAAAAAAATATTGTTTGGAAAGGGTTTGCATTTCTCAGCTCTTGGCTGGTTTTAACTGCATTTATGGGCCTTAAACAAGTAAATGCAGCGTGTGATTTACATTCAGTGGCGTGCATATAGGGTATGCACAGGGTATGCAGATGATATAAAATGGAGAAAATCTCCATTTCTAGCTATAGAAAACTTAAGGATAAGCATTGTAAGAGTGAAAAAAAACCTACCCTTAAGTATTTATAACTCGTACTGGAAATTTACTTCATTTTATATCGTCTGCATACCCTGTGCATACCCTCTATGCACGCCACTGTTTACATTGTATATTTATGTTAAGCCAATGCTTTCGTCAACCTGCAAGAACTTTTTTACTGTTTTACATGGAGTTAAAATGGCAGCTTTTTGCAAACCGATGTACAGAGACTCTTCCAGACTAATTATTTTTAAATTATGCAGAAGTTTCTGAAAAACATTCATGTTCAACACACAAACATATTCTAGTTGTGGGAATCGAAACCACCGCCTTGGACTCAGAAAGCAAGTTCGCTGCCCACTGCGCCAGTTGGCCGTCCAACTATCACATCTGTTGCCTTTTTTTTTAATTTTTTTTATTTATCAGGAACACCAACAGCTTGTTCACAATTGAAGGAAAATTACGAATTTTGTTTCCAATCGGTGAGACTAGCCACTTAAAAGTGTACAGCATTTACTACAAAATGCTCGATTTTGACACTACAAAGTATATTGAAAGTAATATTACAGTAAGAAAAACTAAAAAAATTATATAAAAAAAATATTGAAATTATGACCCAAGAGTACAGTCCGGATTGCTCGGCAAAGCGGAATTAATAGCACGTCTTCGTTATTAGACGTATTAAATTAGCTATGTATATATGTATATGCTATAAATTAAATTAGCTTATGTTTTTATTGCGGTAAAATCCGCCTCTCAGTAAGCATAGGATTTAATTATATTGATATGGGATAGGATATTCTGGTGGAAGGAAATTGCAAATTTCCCCGCATTAGGGCTCCATTTCCCCAGCAAAGGCTACGTCTTTCAACGCGGCACGTACGCTTCCATTTTGCATGCCGCGCCGAGTACATCAAGTCGACGTTCGATGCATTTTTAATGGCCCGCTGAACCAGTTGCTTTCATAAGGACAAGCTTTTTTATTCGCTACAAAATATTCTGTCATCTGTTTAATGGAACAATAGGAAGTATTATTCTTTGTTACATTCCTTCACCATCATTTATCTATCTATCTATTTTATTTGTACACCACAAAAGGGAAAAAACAATGGTCACAAAAAGAGGAAACTTAAAAAGTAGGATACAAATGGCGGTCTTATCGCTTAGTAGAGATCTCTTCAAGGCAACCTTAGGATTAGACAAACCAAGGGAAACCAATTGGTGGGGGGGAGGGTTACTATATACATACTTAAGAATAATTCCACACTAATACTTATCTAGATTACACACACAAAATAATCATTATTTTCATATCAACCGATAGACGTCCACTGCTGGTCGAGAGCACATGTATGTCCAGCAGTGGACGTCTATCGGTTGCGTACCAATTCCTCTTGTCACGGTTATCCTTCCTATAGTTACGATTGAGCGTATCACAATAGCTCCAGGTGTACCGGAGCTATTGTGATACGGGAGATCGTGCTTGTGGACCGAGGTCCGAACATTTACTCTAGAGTCTTCCTCGGAGTCCCTAAATGGGGCTCGGGGTAACCGCTCAGGACGATGGCCCTTTTCGGTGGTTGCAACGCCGTCTGCAACTATAGACTGGTCACTGAGTGGGACCATTGGGTCCGTGGTGTCATGTTCGGGTAGAGTCGCGGCGATCAGCGGTCTGAGCGAGGCCGCCGGAATCCTGGGTCCTGCCCACTGAGGTGGGGACAGGAAGCGCCCCACGGCGATATCTGCCTGTGCGGCGATGAAATGCGGGGACGGGATCGGAGCGGCGCGCTTAATCTGCGTCACCGTAGACGCGCCTGTGGTGGTGACTTTTTCGGTGGTTGCATCGGTGGCGGTGGTTGGTGTGGGTGTCCTTGTCGATATAATGGTACCTAATCTTTATATTAACTAGGTATAATGAACGAAGATTTAAAGTCAAAAAGTAAGTTTAAAAAGTATTCTATGTGCTACTTTTCACCAAAATGCCTGTTTTTCAAACACTCCATTTAACTATAATATAACCGTTGGTTCACAAAGGTAACAGAGAACAGTTGATGTATAAAAGCAAACGCTCTGCATATTTGGCTTTCGTCGACAAAACGCGACAATAATTCATTCGCAAGGGATCCGTGGCGGTCAGCCATCGGCATCGTAAATCAGTGTCGAACGCACCGGGGATTATGGGTAGCCGTCCTTGCCCTAGCAAACACGTCTTCTATATCCTTATGTGATTTTGTTATGATTCCAACGCTTATGGTCTAATTTGCTTATATAATCTCACCTTGCTTGGTAGCATTGTTCACTTAAATCTTCGAGCTAATAATGACAACAAGTTACAAGTTACTGCTAGTCGTTCATTGGCGTATGGGAATTCTTTGAGGGCAAAGACGGTTAACATTTGGAATGAGCTACCGATAAATAAGACAGTATAAATCTTTAAATTGCGTGTAAAGGACTATTTCATATCTAATAATAATATTGATAAGTATATGTATGAAATATTTATCTAATGATTTATATATTTATATATATATATACATCTTATATATTACGGGGAAAGGATAAAAATGTATGTATGTGTAATAATTAAAAGTGATAAACTTCTCCTATTCCATGTACCCGTGATTTAGCAGGTGGACAACTTATATGTGAAGATTGTTTTGTTAAAGTAGATGTAAGTCATATGTTATATCGTATTTTTTTGATTTTATTTGATTCTATTATTAAATATCCTATTAAAAAATCGTGGATAGAACCAAAATTTCGGTTAAAATGTTATGTTTTTCTAAAATCTTTTTTTATACTTAACTAAAACAATGTTACTGTATACTTATGTACTTAAAAGTGTGTTATTTAAATCCTGAGAAAATCAATTAATCCAAAAATTGCTGTATTCCTATTCAAGATTGTCAATAAAATGGAGCGGCAAAATGCTCCCACCCACCCACTGACGTTCCGCGGAGAAACGCGCCAATTCTAAGATTTAAGTTTTTTTTTTTATTGCACTCAATATTTAAAATACCGGTGATAGAACCCAGTACCTTGTGATCTGCTGTCGAACATGCTCACCACTAGGCCAATGCTAATAAAATACTAACTAATAACGTCAAAGTAAAATGGACTTCGATCATAGCAATATAATAAAATCAGTGAGGCGTTAATATCTCATCCCGCAAAAACGTCTCAGCCAGATTGAACCCTCTGATTGCTCGGATGATTGATTGGGGAGTTAGATTGCTGGAATCCCCAGGCTTGGGATGAAAAGTTTCATTTATGATAGTTTCAGGATCTAGAACAATAAGTAAAAGAGTGATAAGTTTATTACGTTTGTATCATTTTCGTGCCGCTCCTCAACGCAACACGCTCTGTTTAAAGACTTTGGTCTTGTGTGGTTGCGCGTTGCCAGTGATGACTTATGACCCCGAAAGTGGTCGCTGACTCTGGCTCTCATGGACAGGGTCAGAGGCACGCAGCGGGCGACGCAGAGAGCTACGCTCGGAGTATCTCTACGTGATCAAATCAGAAATGAGGAGATCCGTAGAAGAACTAGAGTTACGAGTTGACTGAGTTACAGACATGTAACTCAGTCAACAAAAACCCAAATAGCGGCATGTGTATCGTCATACTAAAGTGTAGTAAATAATGCAAACAAATCTTTAGCAAACTGTATGATCCCGTAGATTGCAGCGCAACCACGTTGCGTATAAGCTGGGATCAACCTGAATTACAATTGTTTAAACGGATTTAACAAATGTAGATTTAAACAGTGTATTTTATTTATTGCACTTACTTCAATCATGAACAAGTAACGATCCGTACAGTTGGCAAATACCAGGCACGCACCTCTAAATTTTTGGACCTAATCTGCGTTTATCAAACAATTAAAAATATCACTTGCTATAACAATGTTTTGGCAATGGTCAGGGAATTTGCAGACAGGTTTGATAGTATTGACTATACTACTACTTGATAACCTAGCACATTGTCTTATGGTGAACGTAACGATAAATCAACCACGGCGTAGGTTATAGGATGAGTAAAAAAATAATGAATTTTGAATACCAAAACAATCTATCCTATATTTTATATTGGTGGAAAATAGAGTGAGAATATTCTAAAAGATTAAGAAACAACCGAGATCTTTAAGGCCCTCAAGGCGGAGATTTCATTTAGCACCGATGTCTTATTGAAAATTCCTTGCATTGTAGAGACGGCGGCCGTCGCTCCACCACATTGAGCTGGTATATTATGAGGGGACTTATTTCTATCCGGATATGTTTCCCAGTATTATGCATTATTACTGCATTATGTTGAGCCAACATTTTTTTTTACAGAGAAACGCAATTACAATTTTTTGTCATTATTCCTCGATAGTTAGGATTCAATAATTGACAGTTCTAACAACTAATTGACAGCTGTCAAAATTTACGCCACAAAGTGCAATTGGTGTATCATGAGCATTGTTTCCTGTGATAGGCGTATTTGAATAAAGATTTTTTTTATTAGAGTTTGGTTCGGATAAAAAAGTATTGTTTTGATATTGATAACGCTCTTGCTTAAGAATTATAATCCTTATTCTAGAGACATAGTATATTATAGTAGATTTTGTATATAGTTTGGTTACATTGCGTTTTACAGACGATTTGGTATTAGGAGCATTCGATAAAAGCGAATCACTTCTATCTTCATTGCACCCGTGCGAAGCGGGTCGCTAGTTTTTAATAATACCTGACTGCTGACGTTAATCACTAGTTTTAAAATTATAACTTTTGAAACGTCTAGTCAGTCTGTTTGTAGTAACTCCACCACCGGTTTGGAAGGCAGATTGTATCGAAAGAAGCCGGCAAGAATCTCAGCAGATTGCTCTTTTACAAAACAATTTTACAGGTTAAAAGACCGCTAATCCCCCGACGGCAACTTCGAGGCTCCCCTTCCCTAAGCCCAAGCCAAAGCCCAATTTGGCTCCGCCCAAGACAGCAGCCATCGTAATTACCCTGGCTCCGGAGGCGGCCAGTAAATGCGTGACCTAAGCTCAGCTCTATGAGCAGGCGGAGAGAAGGGTCAACCTGGAGGAGCTCTGGATTGGCGCGGGGATGAGGCTACGCATTTCTGCCACCGGGACCAGGCTCTTGGAGTTACCCAAAGAGCACACCCAAGACCAGGCCGAGTTGCTGGCGGACCGTCTCCGCAAAGCATTGGAGGGAGTGGCGGAGGTCGTTCGCTCTACGAAAACAACCTTTGACATCTTGTTAATTTCTTAGTTCGGGGCGAATCACTTATCATCGGATGCTAGTGATATTGCTTGGGATAAGGTTGTATAACTCGAAGTACGGCTAAACACAATCTAGTTTTTGAATCTAGCCTCAAGAGCTGTATAAACAGGAAGCTGTATGTTCTTAGCAGGAAAGAACTAAATAATAGCCTACTGTTAATCACTGATTTTAAAATTTTAACGTATAACTATGACATCTCTTCATCATTGACGGCCGATTGGCGCAGTGGGCAGCGACCCTGCTTTCTGAGTCCAAGCCGTGGGTTCGATTCGGTGTTTATCTGTATGTTATATTATTTATATATATTCATCTAAGTATCCATAACACAAGCTACGCTTACTTTGGGTAGTGGTATATTTATTATTTATTATTATCTAGTTAATTTCTGAGTTCGGGGCGAATCACTTATTAATGATCGTCGGGTGCTAGTTATATTGCCTGGGACTCTAAGCCAGGCTCAACATAATCTAGTTTATGAATCTAGCCTCAACAGCTGTATAAACAGGAAGCCGTATGTTCTAAGCAGGGAAGCGCCGCAAACTCGATCCGTGCCAGAGTTCATAGTTCTATTTAACTTTGCCCGAGATGTAAACTTTGCCAACTTGCAGGTAACTGGCTATTTGGCAACACATATTATCATCTTTATCACTTTAGTAATACCTGGCTTGATCTTGTGGAAGGCATGTTCAACTGTGGGAATATAAAGTCGTAGGTTCAATTTCCAGGTCGGGCTAAAAATTTATATTGGAGTTTTCTATATACTTATGAGTCTTAAAGTCTTTGGTCTTGTGTGGTTGCGTGTTGCCAGTGATGACTTACGGATCAGAGACATGGTCGCTAACTATGGGCCTCATAAGAAGGCTCAGAGTCACTCAGCGGGCGATGGAGAGAGCTATGTTAGGAGTATCTCTACGTGATCAAATCAGAAATGAGGAGATCCGTAGAAGAACTAGAGTTACCGACATAGCTCAGCGAGTTGCGAAGCTGAAGTGGCAATGGGCGGGGCACATAGCTCGGAGAACCGATGGACGTTGGGGTCTTAAGGTGCTGGAATGGCGACCCCGCACCGGTAAACGCAGCGTAGGTCGGCCTCAAACGAGGTGGACAGATGAGATCAGGCGAGTAGCTGGGAGCCGTTGGAGGCGAGCGGCCCAGGACCGTGCATTGTGGAACTCCCTACAAAAGACCTATGTCCAGCAGTGGACGTCCATTGGTTGAGATGATGATGATGATGATGATATACATATGATATTTTGAGTAAATACTTTGTTTAATATGTTTTTCTATAAAAAATTAACTCTTAATTTTTGGTGTCCATCCCTCGAAATCGGAGAGCACGTTAAGCTGTCGATCCCGGCTGGTTACGACCCTACCGACAGAGGCATGCCGCTAAGCGATTTAGCGTTCCGGTACGATGTCGCGTGGAAACCAATTAGAAGTAAAGGTTTAATATAACTGCCATATTTCAGGTTAGCCCGCTACCATCTTAGACTGTATCATCACTTAACATCAGGTAAGATTGCTGTCAAGGGCTACCTTGTAGTTAAATAAAAAAAAAAATGTGAATGTAAGTTTGTTTGTTACGCTTTTGCGCGAAAACTACTTAACGGATCATCATGAAACACGTATTCAGAATCAGATCGGTATTAGTAGTATTCGGTATCAGAAGTAACATAGGATACTTATTATTAAAAAATATATATATATTTTAAGATAAAAAATTTTTTGTCAAAAATATCATGTATGACTGATGTAGACTATGTAGCAGTACGCTGCATCTCGAAATTTACGCGGGCGAAGCCGCAGGGAATATCTAGTTTTCCATAAAGCCAACCTAAGTAGTTGTGCCGATCCTATTATTTTAGATGTCCGCCGAAATAAATAAATAATAAATAAATAAATAAATATACTACGACAATACACACAACGCCATCTAGCCCCAAAGTAAGCGTAGCTTGTGTTATGGGTACTCAGATAGCTGATGAATATTTTTTTTTTTTATGAATGAAATACACATAAATACTTATAATATACAGATAAACACCCAGACACTGAAAAACATTCATGTTCATCACACAAACATTTTCCAGTTGTGGGAATCGAACCCACGATCTTGGACTCAGAAAGCAGGGTCGCTGCGCACTGCGCCACTAGGCCGTCGAAATATGAAAGCGTTTGCGTTTCCTCCAACCAATATAATTAATGAAGAGATAAAAAAAAAGAAATAAAATACCAATTGCTTATGAAATAATAATGAGGCAAGGCGCAATTAGTGAAACGTTTTCCCTTTGCGAGGGGGACACTATATCGCGTACCTTCGCAATGAATTTTATTTTTTTAAATTTCATATCAGAAGGGAAAAAATATTTTACTAGCGGTTCCCTGCGACTTGCCTGCGCTCAATATTTCCCAAACAAGATTTTATCCACTACTAGACGTGGCCTGCTTCGTCCGCGTAAATTACAGGACGCAGCGTACTCCTTCATAATTGTCACCTAATCTATAATAAGAAAGTTTCTATTCTATTTAGGTAGTCCTAGCACTAAAGTACTCATAAATGTGGCAACACTTACTGTACTGAGTATCATTAAAACTTAAATGTGGGGTTTTTTTTAATAACCGCTGAAGAGTTTTGTTGTTATCGCCTATTTTGTTCATCAAAACTAAACGTAATTTGGACAGAACTAAACTGATTGTATAACCTATTTAGCACAATGATATTGCGGCGTTGAGCTGAGTAGGTGACCCGTTGACCGCAACGATGCAACAAACTCCAAATTTATTGTATTTATTGTTTATTTTATTTTTTCTATTTCCTCTTAGTTGTAGTATGTTGTTATTTATTGTGGTTAGTAAAAATATTTATAATTATTAAAATTACGAAAAGAATTATAAAATCGGTTAATTTTGACCGTGTTACAGTGTAAAATCGTCAATCAATCAATCAATTTTTTATTTTGTTTCATCCCCGCTGTTCGCTCCGCGTATATATTCAACTTTTAAAAATCATTCAAATTAAGTTCACTCTATTTATATAGTATCGTTCTTATTCGCAATCTGGTCTAGCCAATGGCAGAGCTCGCTTCCAGAGCCTACGGTTGTACACGAATGCTCATTGGCCCCAGCCGAGAAGAGTTGAAAAGTTGCTATCGACGCGAACGTAGCAAAACCACGCTGCTAATTCGAAAATGACTAGAATTTTGTCTTCTGTTATTCCCGCTATCGTGGTATTCAAGTTAATTCGCCCCTGTGAACTTGTTGTGCAGTGTGTGAGTGGAGTGTGGATCCTAATGTAAATAACTTACTTCATCCGGAGCAGTACGGCTTCACTAAAGGTCGTAGTACAACGGATGCAGGCGCAAGACTCATAAAGCATATTTACGATGCCTGGGAACGTTCGCAGAATGCCATTGGTGTTTTCTGTGATCTGTCCAAAGCATTCGATTGCGTTGAACACAAAACGTTGTTATTAAAACTAAGCCACTATGGCATCAAAAACGTTGCACTCAATTTAATTGCCTCTTATCTAAGTGATAGAGTTCAAAGGGTATGCGTAAAAGACATAAAGTCTAAGGGATCATCTGCCTTAATGGGTGTCCCACAAGGCTCAATTTTGGGTCCCTTATTGTTTCTGGTGTATATAAATGATCTGCCACACCATGTCAGGGGCACTTGTGAGATTGTACTGTTTGCAGATGATACATCTCTCATTTTTAAGACTGATAGAAACAAAGATAATTTTGACGACGTAAACCGTGCTTTGTCACATGTGTCAGACTGGTTTACTGTTAATAACTTACTTTTAAATGCAAAAAAAACTAAGTGTTTGGAATTTGTTTTGCCTAACGTAAAAAAAATTGATAAAAACATCATAATAAATGGAGAAACACTTGAAATAGAAAACTCCACTGTTTTTCTAGGAGTGACCTTAGATTGTAAGCTACAGTGGGGTACCCATATAGAAAGCCTAGCGAGTAAACTCAGCTCGGCTGCATATGCAATCAGGAAAATTAGACAGCTTACCGATGTTGAAACAGCTAGGCTTGTTTATTTCGCATACTTTCACAGTATTATGTCCTATGGGATCTTGCTGTGGGGAAAAGCTGCAGATATTGAAAGTATATTTATACTACAGAAAAGAGCCGTACGATCAATATATAAACTTGGATCACGCGAATCGCTTCGTGAAAAATTTAAACAAATAGGTATTCTTACAGTAGCTTCGCAATACATTTATAGTAATATAGTCTTTGTGAGGCAAAATATTACTCTTTATAAATCAAAAGCTGAAATTAACAATCGACTTACCAGAAACGGTCATAAATTAGTGATATCTGCATATCGTCTGCGAAAGGTGCAGAACTCCTTTGTGGGGTTGAGTATACGCTTTTACAACATGATTCCTAAGGAAATTCTTGACCTACCAATGCATACATTTAAAAAATGTGTAAAAACGCATCTAGTACAGCGAGGTTACTATACATTTGATGAATTCCTCAATGACAAGGTAGAATGGAAGCAGCCAGCCTCGCTCTCATCTCCCGCAAGATAGCAAAATGATTGTAAATGTTGATGTTGGAAAAGAGCAACTACTGAGTTTCTTGCCGGCTCTTCTCGGTAGAATCTGCTTTCCGAACCGGTGGTAGAGTCACACAAACATGCATACTTGACGTTTCAAAAGTGCTTATAAAGTAGGCCTACTTGAAATAAATGAATTTGAATTTTTTTTTTTTTAATCATTATTCTCCAGGCAGCCACGTGCTGTCTTGTCTCCCATACAATCGAAATACGACCAAACAGATCTCGGTCTGGATCGCCTCGGTACGACCGGTAAGTGTCTGCTTGTTGCTTCGACCAGTGCCTAACATTTGAAGAGTAGAACCTGCTCGTTTTACATCGGTGGAACATCCAATCGAAATTCGCGTTCTAAACCCAGAGTGTCGTCACCGGATCACCACGGCAAGATTCGTGTCGTCACACCCTCTCCCAAAGAAAATCAGCTGAATTTGGGGATAAAAAGTATCCTATGTCCTGCCTCGTGAAAAGTTCTATTTGAATTCATTCAGTAGTTCCAGCGTGACGCGCGGTCATGATACAGACAGACAGACATGAATGAAAAAAAATACAGTTTTAAACCTAACCTAACTGAGCTATTTGTAATCCCATATACCAATGCTCAAAAGTGACCTTACGCTTCAAGCTACAACATTATTTTGCAGTAAGATAGCCCGTTTACTAAGGAAGGTTAGCTGGTATTATTATATTAAGAAAGGTTAGCTGGTATTATTATATATTTTTTCAAAAGCGAATGAAGCGAATTGTCCGCTGGGTAGGCCGTCGACTTCTGTTTCGGGGGGCCAGTCCCAGCAGGCACCTCTACCTTATCTAAGTTATATGCGTTTTAAGTAATTAAAATATCACTTACTTCAACGGTGAAGAAACCTGCAAGCCTGAGAGTTCTCCATAATGTTCTCCCTGGGTTGTTAAGTTCACCTGCACTAGGCAAGCGTGGTGAACTACAGCCTTAATACCTTATTGTTCATTGTGGGTGGAGACCTGTGCGCTGTAGTTGGCCGGTGATGAGTTGATATGATAATACATACATCGCCATCTAGCCCTAAAGTAAGTGTAGCTTGTGTTATGGGTACTAGGATAGCTGATGAATATTTTTATGAATATAATACACACAAATACTTATAATGTACAGATAAACATTCAGACACTGAAAAACATTAATCATCACACAAGCATTTTCCAGTTGTGGGAATCGAACCCACGGCCTTGGACTCAGAAAGCAGGGTCACTGCCCACTGCGCCAACCGACTGTCAGAAATAACAAATAATAGTGGGGAAGAAGAGAGAAAGATAGTCAAGACAATTAAAACTCCCATTCAAGTTTTATTTCGTCCCCTTTCTCCGATAGCGCAACACGAAGTCTTAAAATGTAAAATATAAAACCTCCATTCGGGCAACAGTTTCGCGAAACGCCTCGCTCGCAGCCATTCACAAGTTCTCGAACGTTCCACTCCAAGTTTACAACTCCACTTGCTGCTGTATGTACTCGTAGTTTACTATCGGGTAAGTCCAGCGTGATAAGAACTTCTTTTCTTTCGGTATCTTGAAGTGAGCAGTTTTATCTAAGGATTTTATATTTAATATATCCATATTTCTATTGAAAAAGCGGCATTTGTCTAGTGGCTGCTAAATTCGGAAATTTCTTACCGAAATAAACTATTTTTTTGGGGTTTGGGGGGGTTGGATCACTGGCGTGTGTGATTTTTCAGGGTTACGTGCGTTTTAATTAAATATCACTGGATTTAAAGATGACACAAACGATATCGTGAGGAATCCTGCATGTCTGGGGTGTTCCTAATAATGTTTTCAAACGCCTATTTCAGCAATCAGCAAGCGAGGTGGACAACGGCTTAACCCCTTCTCCGCTTAGTAACTTAGCATTCCGAAGCGAGGGGTATGGTTGCCATATCCCTATAAGGCAAGCCCGCTACCATCTTAGACTGTAGCTACATCATCACATCCCAGATGGAATAGCAGTCAAGGGCTAACTTGCAGTGTATTTAATCCAACGGAAGAGGTAAGTACCTCTAGATACTTGTGTATCTACACTATACTATACAACATGTAACCAAATAAAGATGAACTGTCGAAGGGTGCATAAGTATATTTCATAAGGAATCATCCTGCAAAAATATTAAATCAAAAGAAGAATATTTATTTTTCCATAAAAAATAATTCAAAACATACTAAGTGCTTACTTATGACAAACCTATTGAAGATAAAACACCAACACGTGCATAGGACCTACGCTACGCGGCGTGTACCTTATAAAGTGACAGGAGTTACTTGATATTACTTTTGCATGTGATAGGGCTGTAGCTGATTTCTTTCAATATAAAACTACGGTAGTGGTTAGAGTTTTGGTTTCACAGATAAGTCTCAGAGACAGTTATTATACCTCTAAAGCCTGTAAAGTAATATTTTGGTTTTCACTTACGCGTTGTAGTCAAAACAATAGATTCCGAAGTCCACCCAAAATTAGCTCGACACGGTTGTACAGAGCTTAATGTGGATTGGATCCTTTAATGCCACTTGTTATGTATAGTTCGGTTACACATTCAATTAGTAATCCAAGTCAGTTTAATTGCTAATCCTCATGAATTAATACCTCTTCGTCCCGACATGTCCTCGGTGTTAAACAACGGTCTGTTTATTATTGTAAATCTTGTTAGATCGGTTAACAGCTTTAACTCATAAGGAAACTTTTTATCATCATGTAAACGCATTAAATTCCCAATATCGGGCACGTGTCTCCTACCACAATGCGAAGGGTTTAGGCCGTAGTCCATCAAAATGGCCCAGTGGTGGTGTTGGTGGACACCAATCTTTGACTACATTATGGAGAACTTTTCAGGCATGCAGGTTTCCTTACGATATTTTCCTGCACCTCTTGCATGTGGGGACTCCTCATGCCTTTGAGAACATAATGGAAAACTCACAGGCACGCACCTCACGATGTTTTCCTTGAAATTCAAATTCAATTAAAAATTTCTTTATTCATACAGGCACTTATGAAGCGTTCATGCATATATTTTTACATAATTGTAAGGGGATGGTGATAACTTTGTTCGCCAACTTAAACCTAAAGCTACGAGGGTTCCAAACCCGCACCCTGGTCTAAGAAAAGCCCACAAAAAACTTAACCGGGTAAATTTTTTTTGTTATCACCATCAACAGTAAATTAATATTCACACCCAAGCTTGTTTATCATTTAAAAAACCCTTAACATTATAATAGGATTTTTCTGTAAGCTTACGTTTTATATAAACTTTGAACTTATTGAGACACATCTCAAAGATTTCGTTCGGTAAGATTGTATTCTTATATTTATGCTAACAGCTCGAATATTATAAATAACCAGCGACCCGTAAAATCTTATTCGCCTACATATTCAATGAGCGATTCAAACCAGTTTAATTGTTAATACCGATGAATTAATTGAATGTCGGAAGCCAGTCTTGTTTCAATGGAATTTAATTAGTGACCCGGAAGGTTGGATAATGCAGTTCTTTATGCACATTGAATAAATGATTTTACCGTTTCAATTTTAATGACATACAGTTTCGGTGAAATATCGTTTTGCTCCTTTTCAATAGCTTGCCAGAACGACCCCTGGCTTTTATTTAGGTTTGTATGTTCATCGATTGTTTGGCCGTTGATTCGCCGATGCATCATCATCATCATATCTAGCTAAGGCCGTAGTACACGCTGGCCCAGTGCGGATTGCTGGACTCCGCATGCCTTTGAGAACATTATTTCGAACTCTCAGGCATGATTTCCTCACGATGTTTTTCGTCACCGTCGAAGCAAGTGATATTTTTAAAACATATTAAAGTTGAGGTAGTTATAACATATTATAGTTAGAGGCTGGGGTTCGAATTCGGACCCCCGAAGGTGAAGTCGAGCTCCTACCCACTGCGCTATCACAGCTTTCAAATTCAAATTCAAATTCAAAATTTCTTTATTCATGTAGGCATATCACAGGCACTTATGAAGCGTTCATACATATTTGTTTACATAATTGTAAGGCGATGGTGATAACTTCGTTCGCCAACTTAAATCTAAAGCTACGAGGGTTCCAAACGCGCCCTGGTCTTAGAAGAGCCCACAACAAACTTAGCCGGGAAAAACAACAACAAACTTTATTCATGGGACTATTTTATTTCGCCGATGAATGTGACTATTTTATTTTGAACTAAAAGTCCAAGCTATCTATGCTGTTGCTCAATCGCGAATAGCAGGAGAATCTGTACGGTGTAATTTATAATTTTTCCAATCTTTATACTCCACATCATAACAAGATTTTCTACGCACGTTTTGCCCCGACACCTCTATACAGATAAACATCCAGACACTGAAAAACATTAATATTCAACACACAAACATTTTTCCAGTTGTGGAAATCGAACCCACGGCCTTGGACGCAGAAAGCAGGTTCGCTGCCCACTGCGCAGACGTTCATTGGTTGATATGATGATGATGAGGTAGGATTCGTTTTACGGTATATAAACTGACTCAGCCTATCCTTAGACTCTTTAAAAATCACCAATCACAATCAATCAATCGTTATGGAACGATTTAGGTACGATAGCGTCTTCTTTGTATTTATTTAACCGCAATAAACACTAGCCGTGTTATTGTTGTTTGAACTGATAAACATTTATTAATTTAATAATACCTAGCGTATTTTTGTACATTCGGATTTCCTGGCATCGCTATCGGCTGAAAAAAACAGAACTAAACTGAAAAATATGATCCATAAAATATCGCAACAACTACATGGATATTGAAAACGGCAGGGTGCTTTAGATGCGTGCGCCATAATACAGATTCTTTATGACAATGTAGATAAGGTTAGTCTTTTTTTTGCATACGTTTTAGGAATGACTATTACTCGAAAATTATTCATTGTAGTAGCAGAGCTTCTTGTGACAGATCTCGTCCAGGGAATGAATGAATGAATACACTTTTATACCAAATTAAAAAAGTAGTTACAGAGATATAAATACATAGCAAGAGAGTACAATTTGGTGGCCTTATCGCTACATAGCGATTTCATCCAGGCAACCAATAGCGCAAAAGGAAAAAACATGGAAAAGAGGTAGGTGGTGCAATAAATAAGATTTAAAATTTAATAAAATTTAATTATACAAATATATAAATAAAAAAAATGTATATATATATAAATATATTACATATAAATACAAATAAGATATAAATATACATGACATTACCCATAATTACTGTAAACTACTAACAATCATATACAACATATTATATAACATAAATACCTATATAACTGGCGCCAAGCAGCATTGCTGTGTCCCGGTCTGTAGGGCTTTGCTGCCTTAAGCGAAAATTATTCATAGTAGTGGTAGAGCTTCTTGTGACAGATCTTGTCCAGGGTAGTACTGCCGCCAAGCCGCATGGCTGTGTTCCGGTCTGAAAGGCGTGGTTTCCGGTGTGATTATAGGCACTAACGCCTCAGATTGATGGACACAGGAGAATGCATCGGTCTGTAGTGTTCTGTATTAAACGAACTAACTATACATGCATTAAAAAAAATATCTAAATCATAAACTCAATTAGGTATAAGTTGTCAGAATTTTATAAAAAGGCTAGGTTTAGAGTATAACGTAAACTCTATCTCACCAGGAAGCCAAGAAAATGATCTTTATTCTTGCATCATCATATCAACCCATTACCGGCCTACTACAGGGCACGGGTCTCCTTCCACAATGAGAAAGGGTTAAGGCCGCCACGCTGACCCAGTGCGGACTGATGGACTCCACACACCTTTGAGAACATTATGTAGAACTCTCAGGCATGCAGGTTTCCTTCACCGTTGAAGCAAGTGATAATTTAATTGCTCAAAACGCACGTAACTTAGAAAAGGTAGAGGTGCGTGCTGGGATTCGAACTGCCCCCTCCGAAAGTGAAGTCGAGCTCCTACCCACTATGCAGTGGCGTGCAAAGGGTTTTTGATCAGGGTATGCATTAAGATGGAAGATGGCATAAAATTGACTTCGATGACGGAAATCCTTCGCTGTACAAAAGTTGTACAAAATTTTTAGGGTAAATAGTAATAAATCTATCTATATAAAAAAAAGAGAATAAAATCAATCTTGGTATGCTCTCAAAAGAGTTACCGAACTATCAAATGGTTATGATTTATTATAAAATACAGCTGATGTAGAAAAGTCGGAAATTGGCATAGAATACTAATCTATATATATAAAAGAGAAAGTGTGTGGGTATGTTCCGTAAAGGCTCCGAAACGGCTGGACCGATTTCAATGAAACTTTCAGGGAATCTCCGGATTGACCTTGCGAGTAATTCTGTAAAGTTTGGTGACGATCGGAGCACTCCTATTTTTGAACTATCAAACTGTCAAATACAGCTTTTTTTACTATGATGATATTCTATCTTTGGGTGTACATGGGTGTAGATAATGATCTTCACCCGCTCGAGAAGAGAATAGAAGATAATGAATACGGAGAGAAATAAATGATTTAATATATTATGAGACTGAGAGAAATTAAAAATTTAATGATGTAAGTTAATTGTTTAAATAAAATGAAACAAAATCTAGCCCGGCGAAGCGGGCTGGGTACGCTAGTAATAAATAAATAAATATACTACGACAATACAGACAACGCCATCTAGCCCCAAAGTAAGCGTAGCTTGTGTTATGGGTACTAAGATGACTGATGAATATTTATCTGAATAATATACATAAATACTTAGAATATACATAAAAACACCCAGACACTGAAAAACATTCATGCTCATCACTCACACATTTTCCAGTAGTGGGAATCGAACGCACGGCCTTGGACTCAGAAAGCAGGGTCGCTGCAAACTGTGCTAATCGGCCCTCAAGCGGGTAGGCAGTGCATGTATGAAGTGCACGCCATTGCCACTACGCAATCTATTCACTTTATATTTTAATTTTTAATTTTATTATCACTGCTTATACTAAAATAAAAAATAAAAATATGAATAATAGGAGTAAGGGTGAAATATGACTGCAATACTCCCTAACATGTTAGCCGGCTACCTTTTAGGCTGATCAATTAAGAACGATACTAAAGATGTAGCATACAAAACCAAAACCAAATTTCAAACTGTGAATTGAATTCCTTGTGGTCCGTAATCGGACATGTAAACAACTAGACCGAAGCGGCAACTTCATTATTTTGTATCCAGTCCCAATATCACAAAGGAAATGCATTTGTATTGCAGAACAGAATGGATACCTGTTCCAGCGGTTGACGCGGTTTAGAGTCGAGCTATTTCTCAACTAATTTAATTTGTGTTTGCATTGTTCCTTTCGCTTTTGTATTCCAATTCGTGATTGGTTTCTGGTACCTTTGAACAACAAGTTTTTTAATTCAGAACTTTACTTTCAGTGTGACATTTGCTTCTAATCAGACAAAGTTAAAACACTTTGTATTCCAACATACTATGGTCTGATTAAATCGTTCACTTTGGACACCATGTTTCGTTTTAATGTTTAAAATACATCCCACTTTACAATCCAATTTACATGCTTAAACTGAGCTTTTTTAATTAGGTCCTTAGATGACACTTTTGATACATACATTGGGTACATAAAAATGTATACAGTATACAGGCAGTGAGATGATAAATAATAATGGGTGGAGTGGAATTTTGACTGGTTATTCTGGCTATTCAAGTGAATGATGAACAAATGTGGTGGGTTCTTATTATTAACCCGCTCTTTTATAAGAGAGAGGCTTTTGACAATCAGTATATCATAAATCTTTTTAAAGCACTAATTAAAACATTAATTTTGATGGCCTTCGGGCTTCGATGCTCTACCGCCAAAACCACAAAGCAGCTTACTGCCAAATTATTAAACGTAAATTAAACTAAACTAAATTACTCGTTTACTTAATTATTTATATTGCGATTTATATTTATATTAAAGCGTTCTATAAAGTTGTTGTCTCTCCGGGAGACCATAGCATAAAGCATATTTGTTATTACACGGGGTCACTTGGCTCGTTAATATTGAAGTTTTCCGCAGTGGCGCCAATGAAGCCCCGGAATAAAATAGTAGCCCGTCCGGTGACAGCAATAATCATACCCAAGCGTGGTCATTATAGGGCTTGAGAAATGAACGTCGATAATTTTATATCGATTAAGCAATAACAATAGATAAGGGTGATAATCTATGACTCTTGAAGCGTCCATTAGGTTTCGATATTTTTGTTTCGATTATAGCCTAATGCGTCGCCCCGTCTTGTTCCGGAGAACCGAGATCGGCAGGCACGTCTAGTCGGAGTTATTTGCGTTTTAAACAATTAAATGTTACTTGCATTAACGGTTATTTATCATCGTGAGGAAACCGGCAAGTGTGCTATTTACAATGTTATTAAAGGCATGTGGAGAACATCGATTTGCGTCAGCTCAGCTCTTTTCCTTCTGAGTGTAGACACGTTTACAGTTGTGGGTTAATAATGAATGTAGTTATGGGTTAATAATGAAGATGATAATGATTTATTGTGCTTTTAATATTGAGGATTTTTGCGCTATAGTTACTCACAGATACGTAGAGGATTTCATGAGTAATTCTAGGCAACTTTTACTGCCGAAAGGGTGAGACTTAACAAAGTTTAAGAACAAAAACCTGGACTCATCTTGTAATGTCTTTTTACCATCTGTATCACAAAAGTCTACATTACAAGATATGTAGACTTGTGTGATACAGATGGTAAGTGGCGTAGACCAAGAACAATTATTCAAAAGTTACAATACTATTTATTTACTGGCTTGTGTCATAGTCTTAAAAACTACTACTATATTGTAGTGACGTTCAAAATTTATCGATAACATGTGTTCATTGCTCGCATCACTATTTCCTTTTACCATATTGAAGAAGTAATGTCGTGCGGCAATTAGCCTTTTGGTTAAAAGTTTTATTATTATGAAAACTGTAAGATGTGCACATTTCATTTTAAAATTAGTACACTTGCAATCGTAGTTATATTTACTATTGTGAAGTAAATGGGGTAGGTAAATTTTTGTGTATAACACTTTATTTGCGAAGAAAGAAGAATTATGCATACATCCATATCTATACTGTTTAAATATTATAAAGAGGAATGATTTGTTTGTCTGTTTGTTTGTACCGAATAGCCTGGGACTTATTAAATACTGGAAAATTTTAGTGGAAAAAGGGGACGGATGACATCAAATGAGTCGCAGGAAGCCGCTGGACCCAAGCGGCACAACTCCGTGGTATTTGAAACTCCTTTCAAAAGACCTACGAGTATGTCCAGCAGTGAACGTCAATTGGTTGATATTATAAACAATCTTTATTCTAGCACTAGCTGATACTCGCGACTTTGTTCGCATTTGAGGTTTTTTTATTCCCGCCGGTAATCTCTTATTTTCCGGGATAAAAGGCTACAAGCATGCCAAATTTCATCCAAATCCGTTGGGCCGTTTTTGCGTCATTGAGTAAGAAACATCCACATTTATCCATATTTATAATATTAGTAGGATAGTATTTAATGGCAGCCGATTGACGCTGTAGGCAGCGACCCTGCATACTGAGTCCAAGGCCATGGGTTCGATTGCCACAACTGGTAAATATTTGTTCGATTAACATGAATGTTTTTCAGAGTCTGGGTGTTTATCTGTATATTATAAGTAGGTATTTATGTCTATTTTATTCATAAAAAGTCTTAGTATCAATAAAACAAGCTACGCTTACTTTGGCGCTACATGGCGGTGTGTGTATCGGCGTAGAACATATATTTATTTTAATAGACCTACAGACATATATACAGATACGAGACTAAGGAGATTACGAAACAGACAGACTCAAATTTTAATTATTTAGTGAACATAGAATGCAATATCATAATCATAAACCGCAGTGACCGAGCTTATCTCGTATTTACTGACCACTAATCCTTGCATTTTCGGTTAGTATCGAATTTAACTGCTAATAACTAACAGCCATTGATACAATAAAATCGAAGATAGTCAGTTAAAGTGTAATAGATCTTTTTTTATGTACATTTTTGGTTGAACTGTCTAGTAGGTAAGCACATTTTTTTTATTGGATCATTAAACTGGTGATATTCAATTTTATCACGAGAATAACATACATAAAAGAGAAAGACAGGAGATTGAAACCTGATAGAAATGACCACAGCATGCCTAATTAAAAATATTCTAGAAGCTAATCAACTAAGAAAGTTTAAAACTGAATACCTGTACAAAGAAAAGGTATGATAAAAACGGAAAATAAATAAATAAACTTAAGCTATATAAGTAAATATGTTCTTTATATCAAACGTTTATTTATAATAATTTATAATTTTCTATCTTATTATCTAACACTGAAAAGGAATATAAATGTCACGATTCCAAACGTTCGCTAGCGCCACCTACCTATCAACTTTCAAATGACATTCGCTTTCGGACTTTTCTCGCTAACGTTCAACGCGGCGTGGCACGCACGTCCTTATTAATTTGGGACTTCAACACTTTCTTATCTTTCACTATCTACGACTATCATGCATCGACCGGTAAATGGCATACGTGCCTTCTTACTTTCAGTGTTAGAACTTTAATCCGTTACAAATATTCCATACAACATATTTTTAGTAGGTCAAAGAACTACTAAAAATGTCACAGTTGTTTCTGTAAGCATTTAAAATGCTTACAGAAACAACTGTGACATTGAGGAACTGTGAGCAAATACGAAAGACATGCGCATGTTGTCCTGTCTTAGTCTGACAAAAAGGTAAATGAAATGGTTTCCGATCTGCAGGCGATTGCCCGAAAGGCAACCGTGATGGTGGAACCGTGTGCATGAATACACGACTTAATGCATCAAAAACTACTACACTTTTGTAGTGTTTCTCGAACGGCGGTTAGTAATTTTTGTAAAAAATGTTAATTTACTGACGAGCATTGCGGTTTTTTTTTATTTGCTTGTCGGTTTGTTTGTTAGTTTATTTAATAAATTATAAGTTTCATTTGAATTCAATCAGTAGTTTTAGCGTTATGGACAGCCAAGTTACAGACGCACAAAAATGAAAAAAAAACACTTTTGGCTTCAGGATTATATATTGCCCTCCATAATATTTTACATATCTTCAATGTACAGAATTAGACCCGTTACAGTTTTATTAACAGTGTAGTCTAAATAACATATTAATCAGAAGAATTTGGTCCTAAATAAAAACATATTTTCAATTTTATCATAACGAAAGAAAAGTCATATCTAAAAATAAATAAATAATATACTACGACAATACACATCGCCACCTAGCCCCAAAGTAAGCGTAGCTTGTTATATGGGTACTAAGATAGAAGAACATTTTTATGAATAATATACATAAGTACTTAATATACATATAAACACCCAGACACCGAAAAACATTTCTGCTCATCACACAAACATTTTCCAGTAGTGGGAATCGAGCCCACGGCCTTGGACTCAGAAAGCAGGGTCGCTGCAAACTGCGCCAATCGGCCGTCGAAATAAATGTAGGAAACGTTCGGAAATACGAATTTTTCGATTTACAATACTTATCCAGAAGTACTGTAATACATCACTTTGGACGGGCACTTAAATAGCTCGCATCTTGGAGATGCATAAATATAGGTACTATTTATCCCGGATAAACGCCAGGAACGCGTTCTTACTGGATTTGTCTTCATATTGCACCGTTTACATTTTCGTTAACTATTTATAGAAGATTTTAGACGCTTCATTTGTTTCTGGAGCAATAGGAATTTTATTATTATTTAAAAATAGCATTTGCAACGCTGTAGCGACTTTTTTTTAAGCGAATTAGTAATAGGGTTCTAGACTATTTACGCGACTATTTTCACGCGAGATGTTAATATCTTCGCAGTGGTATATCAATAACCTACATCCCTACATAGCCCGAGGTACGTCATTTGTGTAGAGCTTTATCTGCTGATAGGAGATTAAAATTTGAATGGCTGTTAGAAACTGCATATGCGATGTCAATATTATATATGTCAATATATGGATTTTGATGAATTTGGACTGCCTCACTGTAGTCTTCTTCTTATTTTCACTCCTGGACTTGTCTCCGTACTTGGTCGGCTGGAACCTTCCATTGTACGTAGAGCCACTGGTAAGGCTCCCCGCTGGGTCACTCCAGCCAGCCGAGCTCACTCCAGAAGCTTAGCCCAGGTCGCCAAGTGCTTCAGGGGCTGATGCTAAGGAACCAAGGTATACTGCGCATTGCTCTGCTACTCCTCTACATCGGAGCATTACGTGTGACGGTTTTTCATCCGCCTCAATGCATGCTCTGCACAGAGGACTGGCGACCATACCTAAAATGAAAAGTTGTTTGTTTAATTCGCAATGCCCTGTTATCATGCTTCCTACCGTCCTTAGTTTTATCCGACTTAGTTTTAGTACTTTGGTTGTCAGTCGTGTGTTGACTCAAGTAGTAAGAATATTGGATTATGCAAAAAGAGGGCGTGGGTTCGTTTTGCAGATAGGGCCCCAAATAGTTACGTATGAATGAATATAAATACTTTTATTGCAAACCACGAAAAGTACGTAATAAAGAAAAGTACAACAAAACAACGTGTACAAATTGGCCGCTTTATCGCCAAATATAGTATATTATAGTAATGAAAACAAAAAATGGGTATACTTATAATAAATAACACTGTGCGTCCTACATTTAATATAGTCAAAGTCAAATATTTCTTTATTCAAATAGGCACATAGATGGCACTTTTGATGCGTTATTATATACAAAATGAAAATTTTGATGATTTAGTGATGGCGATAACTACAATCGTAAACTTAAAACTAAAGCTACGAGGGTTCCAATCGCGCCCTGGTCTAAGAAGAAGCCCACAACAAACTTAGCCGGGTGTTCTTTTTGTTATCACCATCTCACATTGTCATTAGAAAATATTTAAGAAGCAACCTGGTTAGAGCAATTGTTTACACCCAAGCTTTTTTATTGTTTACGTAATCCTTTATACTATAATGTGACTTTTCTATAAGCTTTCGCTTAATACAAACTTTGGACTTCTTTAGTGACATCCCCAAGATATCTACCGGTAATTTATTGTAAAATTGTATACAATTTCCTTACAATGAATTGCTTATTTTGTGTAGTCTAGTGTAGCACTAGTAAATAGTAATTACCAATCCATGTAAGCGTAACATATTCATAATCCATTTAACCTAAATCAATCAATCTTAATAATTCGGTACAACGGGTCAATTAACCAAGATTACCATTGGGAATTCTGATCAATCAATTATATATTTTATTTATTTACTACACTACACTAGCTGTTTGCCGCGACTAAAATCGCATTAAAAATTACACACTGTTCTACATTTTTGGGGGTGGAAGTTTTAGATATTAAATTACGAGCTTTCTTATGTTATCAAGATCGCTATCCGTTTGCGACGAGCGATGCTGTGATATGTGATTTAATTGATTCGATAGTACAAAAATCCCAAATTTTAATGTTGAGTGAAACTTGGGTGTCCGGTATTGGAAAACTTTCATTGTATTAAATACCTTTTTCAAATGTTAGTTTTAAAGGTTAGGCGAAAGATAAAATTTTTTAAAAGATTTTTATCTTGTTAAGCCAAAGAAGTATAACTTCTAACGCGTACACACACGTTTTTTTTTTTATTTCCATTGACCATTTCTAGAGAGATATTCTCCTTTCTTGAAAATTTAAGAGTACTTCAAAAAGGAAAGACAAGTAAAAAGCAGCACGTCTTCCTACAGTAATGCACAAACATCAAAGTATACTCCGACGCTTTGAGATAAAAGGTTTTGGTACTGCGAGTCTAAGTACTGCAGCTCTTATGTCTCCTATAATAAGAGCAAAACGTACTAAATAAATAGAACAAACGTAGGATTAAATATAGTTATAATATTTGCATAAGTAATAGGTAAGGTATTGTGGTAAGTTGATTTATTTTCTTTCACTATATTTCTCTGTAGCTGATTTCCTCATTTTACGTCCGCGCTTCTTGCAGTTTTTTATAAACCCCGTACGTTTTTCTGGGATGAAAAGTACCCTATGTTACTCTCTGTTCTATCAACTAACTCTAAGTCATAAATCAAGTCGAAAATTGTTTGCTTATTTAGGGCGTGCAGGACGGACAAACAAACGAATATACTTACGCATAATGCGTACATAGCGTTATCTTTTAAATATTTTTGTAAAAACACACAAAGAGACAATCTCAAAGTAATTTAAAGCTAAATATTCTAAGATTTACGTGGTTAATCAACATTTCTTAAATATACCCACTTGCATGGATCGAAATATCGACAAATCAAAAATATTATCGTGGTATGTACCCCCAATTATGTAAACATATATGTATGAACGCTTCATAAGTGCCTTTGATAGGCCTACATGAAATTTTAAATTTGAGTTTTGAATTTGAACTATACTTAAGAAATGTAAATATTCTTAATAGATTTTTTGTTCTTCAATTTTTTGTTTGGTTTTCAATGGAAGTGTATTCATCCCTTAAATTAATTAAAGTTGTAATTATATAATAGAATAATATTGTATAGCAGATTTTACCATGATTAGAACATATTATCATGTTTGAATCTGGCCTGATCTATCTGGCCAACGAGGTAGCAACCTCGTTGGCCAGTAGGCCAATATAATCCTTATTGATTCTTAAAGAAACACTCAATATTTTGATTCACATTTTTATATAAAAAATAAGCATTATAGCGACGGAATTTCTTTTATCCTATTTTAACCGTGATGCATATCTAAAAGTATTCGGTGGAGTAGAACAAAGATTTGAAAACTCACGATACGCAGATCAGATTTAGTAATTCTTTGTTACTCTCTTCATTAAATGAAATGCATAGAATTCCTAGGACAGGTAAAGTTTTCCTGCTGATGTATATAGATACAGGTATACATGGTCTAGAAATTACATAGGTAATGATGGTTAACGTTAACCGTTAACATATTATTGTATTGGTTTTACATTCTTGTTTTTTTTTAAATTTAGATTTTAAACTAGCATTGGAAATAAATCGCAATATAATATGTAATTTATTTCCAAAACTATTTCAACAGAGAATTTTATAATTAATAATCGTTGGACGCAACTCTAACTTTACTTAGTTATGAGCGTTTTTTAAGTAATTAGAATATCATTCGCTTCAACGGTGAAGAAAAGCATCGTGAGGAAACCTGCATGCCTAACAGTTCTCGGAAATGTTACCTATGGAGGACTCCACATAGGCACCTTTGAGTACAGGTGTCCTCCAACAATGAGAAGAGGTTAAGGCCTTAGTCCACCACGCTAGTCCAGTGCGGATTGGTGGACAATGTTGAGTGTCACATTTTTATTCCTCACTACGCGGCACGGGTCTCCTCTTAGAATGAGAAAGAGTTAGGAAGAAGTCCACCACGTTGGCTAAGTGCGGAGAGAGACTCTTGAGAGCATAATACAGAATTTTAAGGCATGCAATTTTACTCACGATGTTTATTTATTTATTTATTTGTTGGTAATCCAACAGCGTTACACATTAATTTGGTTATGGGTAGACCTTCATACTACACAGACAGATCTTAACCGTGACAGTTAAGTAATATGTGCAAATATAAAATATACAAATTCCAATATTCCTTATTCATGTAGGCCTAGTGAAACATAGTTATATGTTTACATATTTGTGTAATGGTGATAACTTCGTTCGACTCAACTAAAATCCTAAAGCTACGATGGTTCCAAACGCGCCCTGGTCTTAGAAGAGCCCACAACAAACAAGTATTTTTTTTAGTATCACCAATAATTGTTTAGCTATGAAGTTAGGGAAATTCACACCGAAGTTTTTTTATTACGTCACTAGCCCTTAATATTATAATAGGATTTTTCTATTAGCTTACGTTTTAAATTACCTTGGAACTTGTTGAGAGACATCTCAAATATTTCATTCGGTGATTTGTTATGGAATAATATACAGTTTCCCTTGAAAAATAATCAGACGATGCTCACAACGAAAATCACAGCAGTTTGCATAGGTAAGTGTGTAAATGTGTGTTCTTGGGTGCGTGTGTGCTCCCTGATTTATATAACAGAATGTGATAAGTGAAATAAATGATATAAGGCTTATGTGCACAAACAATTTTTTTGTAAATTCTCAGAAAATTTGTAATTCAGTAATAAAGACTTATTATTATTACACCTTTTTCCAATCTCATTTTATTTAATTATTTAATACACTTTATTTTACTTACACCAATACATTTTTGAATAATAATAATAAATATACTACGACAATACACGCATCGCCATCTAGTCCCAAAGTAAGCGTAGCGTGTGTTATGGGTACTAAGATGACTTATGATGTTTATGAATAATATACATATAAATATAAATACTAAGAGTATACATATAAAAACCTAGACACTGAAAAACATTCATGCTCATTACACAAGCATTCTCCAGTACTGGGAATCGAACTCACGGCCTTGGACTTAGAAAGCAGGGTAGCTTCCTACTGCGCCAATCGGTCGTCAATAGCCGGCCTTATCGCTAACAAGCGATATCGACAGGCAATTTATCACTGAAACAAGAGACAAGTTAGAGGAAAGAGTAACCAATCATTTTTTAAATAAAATTTAATTTTTTAGTTATGTTAATTTATTTACATAAAAACAGCACTATTAAACATTTATAAAAAAAAACATCCTCTTGTGGGGCTTTTTATTAGTATTTAATATAAATTACATTTAAATGCTCAAAACGCACATAACTCCGAAAAGATTAAAGTGCGTCCGGGGACCGAACTCGGTCCCTCAACAAACGAAGCCACTAGACTATCACCGCTTCCACATAACCTAACTTCATAAGATCATTACTATAGCAAGGTCTTCACGTATCAATATTTTTACGGTCATATTATCAGTCAATGTACATCTTTAGTTATGTATATCAATGGGCTGAGCTGCTAATTGAAATTGATTGATACAGGTTTAATTGATAGGATACGATTAATTGTTAGTTATGTAATGATATTTGGAAGATATAATAGGTGCCTATATTCCAATAAGATTCCGTTCGGCCGAGTAGCGCAGTGGGCAGTGACCCTGTTTTCTCTGTGCGTTCGATTCCCACTACTTATGAAATGCTTGTGTGATGAACATGAATATTTTCAGTGACTGGGGGTTTATCTGTATGTTTATTTGTTAATGTACTATTAAACCCAGCTGCAGTAGTTGCCGAATCTGCTCATATGCTTAAGCGTCGTAAATACTCCGTTATTTGTAATGACTACGTTTTTGCGGCGCTTGCGTTTGACACTCTAGGCCCATGGTCTTCGGGCACGAAAAAGTTTTATCAACTTCGTGTCCCAAAAATTGGTCTTGACGTCTGGTGACCCAAGAGCTGGTGCTTATTTAGCCCAACGGCTGAGTCCAGCAATTCCAAGGGGCAATAGCGCCATCATTTTGGGTACCATGTAAATCTTAATATTAGTTTGTAATTATATCCTAGTACCCATAGCACAAGCTACGCTTACTTTGGGGCTACATGCCGATGTGTGTATTCAAAATTCAAAATTCATTTATTTCAAGTAGGCCTAATATAAGCACTTTTGAAACGTCAAGTCTGTCTGTTTGTAGTGATTCTACCACCGGTTCGGAAGGCAGATTCTACCGAGAAGAAGCCGGCAAGAAACTCAGCAGTTGCTCTTTTCCAACATCAACAATTTACATTTTGCATTTTAACATTCATTTTTCTATCTTGTGAGAGCTGAAAGCGGAGCCGGATGCTTTCAAGCAACCTTGTAGGAGTATATCTATTATTATTTATTTATTCTTCATCAACCTCTCAACCGATGGACGCTCACTGCTGCGCATAGTTCTCTTTTACAGCCGCCCCTGCCATTTGGCTTGATAACCTGTTGTCTACCTAGTGTTGGGTTGACCAAAACTGAATTTGCCACTAAAGAGTCTTGAGAAGCCAAACATCCATCGCCTTTTTAAGAAACTCTCCGTTATTTCATATCTTAGGTTGTCTACAACTCTTTGAGATATGTTGGTAACTCTATTCCTACCTAAGCTGTTCATATTGTGATGTTTTTTTAAAATTTCAAATTTAGAAAAATCATTTTCTGTGAAAAAAAGCGATAAGTTAGGTACTTTAATGCGATGTCGGGATACCGATTGCTTTTTTATCGACTGATGACTGATTTGCAGTCTGTAGCTGTAAAGCTGTTTAGAAAGAGTCTATAAAACACTCACCTACGTTTCAGGCTTACTTTTATGGTGACTTTAAAAGCAAATTACAATTATTTTCTTTTGTATTTGAAACATGAGGCTCGTAAACTTTAGTGACTCTCACTACGAACTCAATAAACTTGACTTTTCACTGGAAACATTATGGAAGGCATAAACGAATGACTCGCGTAGTCAGCTAAATAAAAATTTTAGAAATAAATATTGGTAGGTATTTTTTTGACTAGCAAAATCCAGTTATATTAATCAACTAAGAAACTAAACCGTGATTTGTTTGTTAAGTAAAAAAAATACGCTAATGCTCGGAGATAAGGTGCATTTTACCTGAAAGGTAAGTTTTTAGGTATATAAAACGACAGCTTACTGCAAGATGAAAAGAGTGGAACTTCTGTGCTTAGCCTTATTATTTATTCTATGCTTCTGTTTCTTCTGGTAACTGAACCTTTATGTACACTAAGTAGCTTTCTATTCGCAATCCCTAAAAAGGTTGACCTTTTACATACCTTTTTATGGTAACAGAAGAGCAAATATACGAATAGTTATTAAAGCTTAAGCGTTTCGAAAGCTCAGTGCGTAGGACTTCGACTTAACGAATCTCGAGTTCGAATCCTTGCTCGCACCTTTAACTTTTCTAAGTTATGTGCGTTTTAAGTAATTCAAATATAACTTGCTTTAACGGTTAATCCTGATGTCACTGTGATGGGACGGACATAAGTGTCCTTCTGATGAAATGGGAAACCTGCAATGCCGGAGTTTCCATAATAATACCAAAGTTGTGTGGAGTTCAAAATTCGCGCTGGTGGTAGACTAGGGCCCTAACCCCTTGTCATTGTGGAAAGATGTGCCCCTGGGCCGGTAATGGGTTGATATGATGATTATAAAAGGTTACTCAGCAATTTCAGTAAGTTTTTTATATTCTACATTTTATATCATCTGCATGCCCTCTGCATACCCTCACGTCACTGCTTATAGCTATATAAGAATAAAGTAAAGTAGAGCTAGTTTTATGTATATATGCTGTTTTTATGAGTATAATTAAACATTGTTAAAAATTAACAAAATTAAAATTAAAAACAATAAATGATGGATACAAAAAAAGTGTAAGAGAATACTGTTATATGTAGTGTGGACAGCAGTAGTGTGCGTTAACATTTATCCAAGCGACTCGAGCTTTTATAAATATTTAATGAGGCCTACATTATTTGGAAGTAAAATATCTTGCAAAAGGAAAGCGCTTGGAGCCACAAAGGACTATTAATAACATTATGAAAATTCATCCTTAAAAAAGTGGGAGCTGCACTCGCAAAATAAGGGTTCCGTAACACCGTACTTTGTGAAATACTGCTATTATTGCCATTTTTCTGGTCTGGTTTACTCCTACCACCTGACCACTCTACTGGCACAGCCGTGCTACAAAGAGATTCAGGTATCTGGTAAGATGCCGCGTGGTAACCGAAAAGTGGAATGGGTCCAATATAATTGCCACCATATCTTACCAGGGGAGATCAGAGGCTAAACTGTAGTAAACAATTATAGGGTAAGTCAGTTATTAAAAAATTTGGGCTTGTTTAACGCCGAGCGGGGATCGTGAGTGTGGAAAGTATTTGTACATCGTCCACCGATGCTTAATTGAGTTCTTATGAATGATCCCCTTAAGACAGTAGCGCTAAAAATTTGATTACATTAACTGATTCAGTGGCAGTATCAAGAAGCTGCGGTAGCCCAGTAAAGACTTCGGCTTCACTTTTGGGGGGCCGAGTTCGAATCCTAGCACGCACCTCTAACTTTTCTACGTTATGTGCGTTTAAGTAATCAAAACATCACTTGCTTCAACGGTAAAGTAAAACATCGTGAGGAAACCTGCATTCCGTAGAGTTCTGTATAATGACGGTCAGGATGATGGACTACGGCCTTGAAGTGGGTTTATACGATGATGATAATAATCCATAGCTGACGACATAAGAATCTTTCGGAGGCAAAGGTGGGTGCAGCAACTATTTCCGTACTTCCGTATTTCTCCAAATTCTGCCTTTGGCCGCTTGTTTCCATCGGCTCCCAGCGACTCGTTTGATGTAATCTGTCCAATCTGTCACTATGTTTACTTGTGTTTACTTGTGTTTACCGTCGCCTATTCAGCATCTTAGTCGATCAATTCTCCGATCTTTGTGCCCCACCTATTGTCACTTAAGCTTCGCGTTTCGTTGAGGTATGTCGGTACCTCTAGCTTTTTCCTTACGTCTAATTGATGACGTTAGAAGTAGACATTCTCCGTGCGTAGCTTGCTTCATCACTCGCCGAGGTACTTTGGACCTTATTTTAAGGCCTATAGTCAGCGACCACGTTTCAAAGCCATAAGTCGTGTCTTCAGGATTTTGGACTTAAGAATGTTACGAAGTTTCCCGCACACCACCCATCAAAGTCCACCTTTATCTCAAAGTTCATTTCATCACAATTACAAAACATTATATTTAACAAATAAAGAATTATTATATTATATTGTAGCCTTTGTCCCGGCGACTCCAGCTCTTATATTATTTAAATGAGGCTCACATTGTTTTGAAGTAAAATCTTTAGCAAAAGGAAACCGCCCGAAGCCAAAAAGGTTATCCAAACGAGTACTTCTCTGGGATTAACGTTATTATTGTGGACTGGCAGCTAGCCGTGAATTTCTACGTGTTGAATTTCTGTTCCTGCGTTATAAAGAAGGCTAAGGAATTCCTACATAACTAAAAAAGTTTATTTATTCATTTATTCATCAGAACCGTGTTAAATGTATGTGGCATTTCAAGGAAAGCTTGGCTTATCCCTCTGAAGAATCTCTACAACTTACCCTAAGAAGTGAGTAAGATGATTCTATATTAATATCTAGTTGTTGCCCGTGACTTTGTATGAATTTTCGATCGCCTACGCCTATCTCCAGCATAACCTTAAAATCAGTTGCATGGATTATAAGTATTTATGCCAAATTTTCATTAATATCAGTTCAATAAACACTTCACTTACAGACATAAAGACACACTTTGTTATACCTACTAGCTTCTGCCCGCGACTTCGTCTACAGAAATGGGTCTAAAGCCTCGCTCGTTAACAAGTTCTAATCCTACCACAGGATTTGTACTATTTGAGAGAACGCTATGGAAAGAACATTTCCTTTTCCATAAAATAGGTGACATACCAACTTAAAAAGCTGTCTGCCCGCGGCTTAGCTAGTAAGTATTCATTATCGCTAAGCCTTAAATGAGGGGTTTGCTGCCGCCCGCTGAGGAGTTCTGTCCTCTATCTCCAATCTCATACAGATCTACAAAAAGTTTGGGCAAAATAAACACATATTATAACCTCTATAGTACAAAAATAATTATTTAAATCGGTTATAATTTGTCGGAGTTATGGTGTAAAATTGTCAAACCCTTTCATTCCCTCTCCCAAAGGAACCGAGCTTAATGTCGGGATAAAAAGTATCCTATATTACTTCTAATACTTCCAAGAATATGTGTACAAAGTTTCATGAGGATCGGTTTAGTAGTTTTTGCGTGAAATTGACATTTATAATATTAGTAGGGATATTTAGTAGTATATATATATATATATATATATATAGTTATATAAATATATTGCAGATTGTTTCTGCAACAAAAATTTCAAAGAATCTGTTCATCCCGTATACCGATTGTCATACGGAAAATATCTCTTCTCTAAGCTTATAATTTCTATTTTAATTTCAATTTTAATTTCAACTCCTATTTTAGCAAGAGAAACCAATTTTAATTTCAACTCCTATTTTAGCTTATTTATCACCCTTTTATAGGGAATTGAACTCAGGACATACTGATCTGATGTCAAACTAACTCACTACTTAACTAACAAAGCAAACAAAGCAGTAAAACTTTTAACAACCCTATTTCTGCATTGGGTGTTAAAAACATGCCTAATCATACTCTGAACAAAACAAAACCTCATTAAATTTTGAGTTTCAGCAGCTGTATTTTCATGAAAAACTTTCATTTAGCAAACAAGCTGGAGTCTGTGTAAACAAAAGCCGAGATAACTTTCCACTGATATAATGTATTAAGGCGGGTAACTTTTAAAATATTCTGGAAAGTTCAGTATTCAAACTAGCTGCTTAAGGTTTCGATATACCAAGCGCGACTTTGTGTTAATCGCGGATAGGCCATGCGGCCTTATCAAATTCAAATTCAAAATTCATTTATTTCAAGTAGGCCTAATATAAATACTTCTGAAACTTTAAGTATGTCTGTTTATAGTGACTCTACCACCGGTTCGGAAGGCAGATTCTACCGAGAAGAAGCCGGCAAGAAACTCAGCAGTTGCTCTTTTCTAACATCGTTTTACAATTTAACAATCTTTGTTTTATCTTGAGTGAGATGAAATCGGAGCAGCTTCTTTCCAAGCAACCTTGTCAAAGTTGTGAATCAAATCTTGTGAATTTCTTAACCTTGTTGTTAAGAAATTCATCAAAAGTATAGTAACCTCGATGTATTAAATGTGTTTTTATACATTCTTTAAACTTATGTAATGGTAAATCTAATATTACTTTCAGTAGCATGTTATAAAAGCATATAGTCAGCCCCACAAAGGTTTTCTGTACTTTCCCAAGACGATATGCTGATATCATTTTCATTATCATAATGGAATTTTAAACACATTTTGTCTACTCTGAAGTTTGGATGATATTATGGGCAATGGATTTACTCCAACAGCTAGCCAAATTTTTTTATATATATAGTTTGAGTTTTTGTTTTATACTTCTGAATGATCAGTCAGTGACCAAGAAGACAGCTGACTGACGTATGTCGTGAGGCTTAACAGATACGCCTTAGGTTAATGGACAGGGCGGCATTAGCAGGACGTGTTCCTTGCATGAAAAAAAAAAATCTTGCATTTGGTGTGCCACAGGCTTAATGTTGTTTTGTCTTTAACAAATAAAGAATGTAATTTTAAACAACATCAAAGTTTATATTAGGTAGTTCAGCTCTGTTTTTTATCAGAGAAAAGGTAAGTTTCTTTATACCTGTACTAGGACGAATAAATAAAATTTTAAGACCTACAACCTTATTCGATTCGATTCCAAAAAGGCGGTTTTTTATTTGACTTTATTTATATTTCTTATATGCAGATTTCCTCAGTCTATTGTGGACCAATTTTCGAAAGTCTATGACTTGAAAGGTATACCAACTCTGAAGGTGGCCCCATTTTCAATAGGTCAAGATCGAATTGAAGGAAATCGATTGAAATCCATGTAAATAAAGTTAATACGCTCACAAGCAAGTAAAGTGTACTTTGCCATGTGATCTGGATTTCAGATCGGATATCAATCCCAGACAAGCACCTCTCAGGCAGTTGCGTTATGTGCGTTTTAAATAAATTCATTTGATTAACGGAGAAGGAAAACTTTGTGTGTGGAAACCTGCATGCTTCAGAGTTCTCCAAAAAATCCTCAAATGCATGTGAAGTCAACATCTTGTTTTTGGTACATACATAATTAAGTTTATTTATTAAGTTCCGGAGGTAGGATTGATGGCTGGAACGCAGTTTTAAACTTCTCCTGACGCCGTCTCTGAGGTTATCGCATGGCAGCACCTCTATGAGTGTACCTACTGGTGGTAACTAGCCACAGCAGAAGCCTAACACCAGAAGAACCAGGGGGATCGAACCCAAGACCTTCGCTTATAAGGCCCAGCGACTACTGCGCCAGTTTTGTATTTTCTGAGCACAGAATTGAGAACATACAGAAACCGTAAACGACTAGCATCAAAAACCACTCCACTTTAGTAGTGTTTCTCGAACAAGCGGTCAGCCACTTCATACTATTTAGCAGTTGACAGTAATTTATTTACCTCTAATGTTCTAAATGTTTACCATAATATGGGAAAATGGGAAAAAGTTAGTGAGCTAGCAAGATTTCTTGGGTGTAGGACGTGCGCGGGGCTTTTTCACTGTTTTTGGACACAATGCACTTCATTTAATAACGGCTGAATGAGGGTTCTATATTTTCTTAATTCTACGTTTGTGAAGGCAAAATTTCTTTTTAAAGGTCCAATGTTCCGTAAATTGACGGAAATAATTACGTAATTTATTTCTTGTCTCTAAAGGCTATATAATAATGTTTATTGTTTGGCGTTTCAATATTCATTAAGGTTTCGGCTTTGAGCGAATTGCTATTTCATCATCATCATCGAGTCAACGCGTTGGATGTCCAGCGTTGGGCATTGTCTTATGCAAGGATTTAATACTTCACGGTATTGAGCTGCTTGTGTCTAACGACTATGCTTGATTGCTGATTAACAAATAGTAGGAAACATAACCCTCCATACTTCCAAAATACTATGTGAAACGCAAAATTATTTAAAAAATAAAACACCGCTCCCAAGCCGACTGGTCATCGAGGGAGTTGTAGACCAAAACCCTCCAGACATTCTTACTAAAACACTAAAAACACTGAAAGTAAACAAAAATCCAAATCCAATAATCTCTACATTGCTACCTTTAACGTACGTAGTCTTTCTTCCCGTGAACGATTGATAGAGCTGGATAAAGCCATAAAAGAAATTAAATACGACGTAATTGGACTATCTGAAGTCAAACGTCTAGGAAATTCGATAGAGGAATATGCAGATTTTATACTTTTTTACATAGGAAATACTCCTGGTCTACATGGAGTCGGCTTTATTGTAAAAAAGTACCTAAAAAAATACATCATTAGTTTCAATGGATTATCAGAAAGAATTGCAATCTTAAACCTTTTAATTTATAATTTGAATCTCTCTGTCATACAAGTTTATGCACCAACTGAGGCAGCTCCCAAAGAAGATCACCTAGAGTTCTACAAAACTTTAAACAAAGCTCTTTCTATCGCATCACGGAATGTTATAGTCATGGGGGACTTTAATGCGAAAATTGGCAAAGCAAAGCCGGGCGAAAGTCTTATCATTCACAAATATGGATACGGCACCAGGAACAAAAGAGGCGAAGCATTAATAGACTTTGCGCATGAAAAAAACCTTCCTATTTTAAACACATTCTTCAAGAAAAAAGAAAAACGAAAGTGGACATGGAGATCGCCAGATGGCTCTACAAAAAACGAAATAGATTTCATTTTATCAAACCTCAAGAATAGTATTTCTAACATTGAAATAATTGATTTATTATTCTCATCAGATCATAGGCTAGTAAGAGCAACCGTAAGGCTCCAAATACCTAAGAAATCCAGGAAAAACTACAATAATAAACCAAAAAGCCTATTAGTACGAGAAGATGAAATAACAAGATACCTAGACCATCTAAATACCTACACTAAGACACTGACAGAGTCCCAAGAAAATTCAGTTCAAGTTTTTTACGATAAAATTATACACACCATTAATACAAGCCAGCAATATGCACATATACCATCCAAACAATTAAAGAACGAAATCATACAAGAACGCACCATGGTTTTACTCAAGAGGAAATATGAGCTTCAAAAGACCAAACCAAAAACAAGAGCTATGAAAAACGAGTTGAGTGCTTTATATAAACTTACAAGCAAATATTTGAAATGTGACTATGATGAACATAGATCTAAAACAATAGAAAAACACTTAGAAAGAACCGGTAGCATGAAAAAGGCTTACAAAGAACTTAGGACTTATAAAAATTGGATAACTAGTTTACAGGACTCTACCAACATGGTGCGAAACCGATTAGATATACTTAAAATAGCGACGGCTTTTTACAAAGACCTATTTAGCGAAAAAGACGTAAACGACGACATGGATCCGAGCACAATTCAATATATAGAGCCATGTACTAAGGCTTCACCTCCCTTCGACAACCTTGAAGTTCTTAAGGCAATAAAGAGGTTAAAAAACGATAAAAGCCCAGGTTCTGATATGATATCAAACGAAGCAATTAAAACAGCGGGATTGTGTTTAACATGCCTCTTAACAAAATTATTTAATTTAATCATACAGACGGGCATTGCCCCAAAACAATGGACAGAATCTACAATCATACTACTTTATAAAAAAGGAAATCCAAACAATATAGCCAACTATCGTCCCATAAGTTTATTGCCATGCCTTTATAAGCTATTCGCCTCTTTAATTGAGAAAAGAATAAAGGGAATAATAGAGGTTAATCAACCGATTGAACAAGCTGGCTTTAGAACCGGGTTTTCAACAATTGATAATATTCACGCTGTCGAATTGCTAATAGAAAAATTCCAAGAATACCGAAAACCTCTTTATGTCGCTTTTATCGATTATCAAAAAGCCTTCGATAGCTTGAAACACCGCGTTATATGGAAATGCCTGTAAAAACTAAAAATAGACCGAGAATACATAAACATACTAAAATATTTATACGAGAATAGCACGAGCAAGATACGACTAGAATCAACGGGTGTACCAATCCCTATAAAACGTGGTTTAAAACAAGGCGACCCGATATCACCAAAAATTTTTATAGCAGTACTAGAGTCAGTTCTAAGTACTTTAAAATGGGGTAAACTAGGTATATACGTCCAAGGAAAGTACTTCAACCATCTCAGATTTGCCGATGACATAGCAGTCTTTGCAGAAAGTAGCGCACAAATGCAATACATGATGGATTCATTGAGCAAGGCAAGTAGAGAGGCAGGTTTGGAAATAAACTTTAATAAATCAAAATTAATGACTAACCACACAGAAACCCCAATAATTATAGAAAATACTTATATAAAATATGTCCAGAAATACACATATTTAGGAAAGCAAATATCTTTCGTAAGAAACAACAACGAAGAAGAAATAAAAAGAAGAATTAGATTTGCATGGAACAAATTCTGGAGCACGAAAGAGGTTTTAAAAAGCAAAATGCCTATGAAATTTAAAAGTAAGATTATGAACTCGTGCATACTACCTACGCTGACATATGGCTGTCAAACCTGGAAATTTACGGACAAAGTAAGAAATATGATAATAAGGTGTCAAAGAGCAATGGAACGAAGTATTATGAACGTCAGAAGAATCCATAAAATTCGACATTCTCTGATCAGACAACAAACCAAAATAACCGATGCCCTCGCCTATACTCTAAAAGCAAAATGGAAGTGGGCTGGTCATGTGGCTAGACTTACCGACAATAGATGGACCGTCAGGTTAACGAAATAGCCAGGCCGAACAGGTAACCGTGCTAGAGGTAGACCGCACTATCGGTGGGAGGACGACATCAAAAACGTGGCTGGACCAAACTGGATGCTGAAAGCAAAAAATAGGCAGCTCTGGCTGTCTCTGGAGGAGGCCTTGACCTTGAAAAAGGGTTCTTCATAACGGAGTTTTTTTTTAATTTAATTATTATTACTATTATTATTATTATTTTTTCACTTTATATACTTAAAATTAAGGATAAATATGAAACTATGTAAATGTATGAAGAAATAAAAGGCTTTTTATTTATTATTTATTATAGGAAACATAAAACTGCTTGCCCTGAATATGATGATGGTTAATATAATACTATTATTATTATTTTATTTATATTCTAACGTATCATTTTCATAATCATGCCCAGACCATTAGGGTTCCACTGCTGGCCACAGATCTTAACATGTACCTACTGAAACAGTATATTACTTTATAATCTGTTGCAGCTGTCACTGTCCCATTCTCTCTGGTTTAACTTTCGGACAAGCAAAATGCTAAAAGTTTGTTAATAAAGGTCCTTAATAATGTTGTCATTCTACTCTTTTGTCGCCTGTTTCTGTCTCGAGAACTAAAAAATATTATACATAATTTTATTTTATTAAAGACTCTTTTATAAATTTTATTTTATTAGATACTAGCGTACCCAGCCCGCTTCGCGGGGTAGATTTTGCTTTATTTTATTTAAATAATATACTTACATCATTAAATTTTTAATTTAAGTCTCATAATACATTAAATCATTTATTTCTCTCCGTATTCATTCTCTTCCATTCTCTTCTCGAGCGTGTTAAGATCATTATCTACACCCATGTACACCCAACAATAGAATATCATCATAGTAAATAAAAGCTTTATTTGACAGTTTGACAGTTCAAAAATAGGAGTGCTCTGATCGTCACCAAACTTTACACGATTACTCGCCAGATCAATTCGGAGATTCCCTGAAAGTTTCATCGAAATCGGTCCAGCCGTTTCGGAGCATATACGGAACATACCCACACTTTCTCTTTTACTCGTATATATATAGATAGATATATAGGTATATATTAATAGAAATTGTAAGTAAAGTTCTACCTACTTTTTTGCTGGTAATTTAACATTTGAAGGTGATATAAATAATATATTCTTGATGTGAAGATGGTGATGAAAATGATGATGATGACAATCACCAAAGAAATGCATGGTTAATACAACCTCAAAGGAGTGGTTTATGATTAAAACACATAACGTAATTTTCAAATGTTTAATGAACAATATTTCAAATATGTTTTCGTATTGTTCAAAATTGTATAATATATAATGTATATAGACCGCTATACAATAAGATTCAAGCCCTGTTTACTCACTGAAGCCTTAACCTACTTCCAACTTGTGCGACAACCAAGGATTTAAGTTTTAATAACATTATTACATTCTTTTAAATTATATTTATATTTTAAACATAAAATTGTTCACGAAAATACAATGTATTCGTAATATAATTAATTTAGAGCTAGCTACTGAAAAAGAGAAAAAAAAATACTAAAAACAAGCAAAGAAAATAATATTAAAAGTATTCTGTCATGCTTATGTAAAAGGCGATTTTTTTATATTTTTCTAAAACTGTTTCAGACTTACATCTGCAAATGGATTTGAACCTTCATATCTTCCTTCTAAGATACGTAGCTATGTAGAAAACGAAACACGTACTATGTGTGTGTAGAGTTCTTTAGTAGAATTGCCTTTTTCATAAGCGCGGCAGTATTATTCCAATGGCAGTATTGTTCCAATTTAAATTTATTATGGTCACAGTAAAATTCTTGAAATATATAATTTTTTTAAATGTTAAATTAATTCAAGTTAGATAATAATCTCATTTGCTTGTAGTTTTTTAAAAGAATTTTGAATTTCAGCAAAGGTAACAATAAATCTGCTGTATGCAGATCCATGTAATTAATTGAATATAGCGTTCTTTGTCTTTAAGCAGACTTTACGAAGTGTTAAAACGAGATAGATGTATCGAACCATTACCGCCGATTTAGCGTAACCGACCAGCAACAAACTACGCAATTAAGTGTTCTTTTTAAATCTTTTTCAGATAATTGTGCTGTTGAATTATGCTATTGTTATATTATGTTAAATTTCATTTCAACAGAATAGTTAATCTGTAAGAATATTTACTTAAATTCCTCCTTTAAAATTTGTGTTCGGTCGGTTACGCTAAATAGTTTCAACTCATTCGAACTGCTCTCTAAGTTCAAGGAAAGTCACTTTATAGATCTCAGTCTGGGATAATAGCTTAAACTAAGTTTAATTTAAGCTAGTATTAGGAAACTTCGGAGCCTGGCTTTACGGTGTAGATGAAGAAGAGAGTCTATCTATTTATACTTTAGATCAATAATATTCTAGATGCTGTCAGTCGCGTAAAAGTACCGGTTTGAAGGGCGTGGTTGCCGGTGTAATTAACCTGAACATGAAGCTTAAGCCGTTTTCTCTAATATGTTTCCTCAACCAAAGGTTATCGCTTCAAGCGATAGCTAGAGAGATGGATCGTAGCTTTAGTTTTAAGTTGACGAATTTATGTATCGCCATCAACTCACTCCTATGTCATATTTTACATGTAATGTACGCATCAAAAGTGCCATCTATGTGCCTATTTGAATAAAGAAATATTTGACTTTGACTTTGATAAGGCCGCCTTTGTGCATATGTATATTATCGTTTTTTTTTTGTTAACCTGGTTTTATATTTGTATGTGCAATAAAGACTTCTTTTTCTTCTTCTTAACACCTACGCCTCAAATTGATGTATTTGTTTTTTGTGTAAAAAACATTAAATATGTTTCGTAATAAATTCAAATACAACCAGTGGGCCCGACTGGAAAAATTTAAATATTTGAGGGCTTTTTTTCGAACACAAGAAATATTAAAAATTAGCTCGTTTTGCCTGTAGGTCGATTAGAAACGTTCGCAAACAAAGCGAAATTTTTTAAGAAAACGCAAAGCTCGTTGCTTGTTTTTTAAAATTGCAAGTTACCCCTTAACTGTAATCTCACCTCAGAAGGTGATAATGCAGTCTATTTTAGTGGTATGGTAGTTAGATTAAACCAAAACTCCTAATTCGTTTGTACGCGGCATCGGAACGGAAATCTACTCTTCTTTGTCGATAACTACTCTCGCTCGAAAACCCTAGTGGGTAGAATGACTTTTCCAGAATGCATTAATTGTTGCACGCACATAACGTATTTTGGTGTTGAAATGACAATAAAAACTTGAAAATAAAAAAAATCTTATCCGCCATTTTTTATTGATGAAATTTCGTATTTTAAAACAACTCGGGGAAAAACTGCAAAGGTCAAAAAGTAACCCCGTTAATGACACATGGCACATGACCGATGGTCCGCTTAAATCATGTAGCATTTATGAAGTAAAGCTGAATCCTAGAATTGACTTTACTCACGTTTGGATTTTGAGATTGGTACAAGTTTTTTTGCACGTAATTCTAATGAAACTAAATTGACTGGTCTTTAAACATTACTTTATCCACTTCGAACATAGTTTATAGTATTATAGTAGTACTTTTGGATATGCAGCTGTTAGCGCTAGCTGTGGAGGTGTTGACTGAATTTAAGATTTATAATAAGCAGGATAAGTTTCATTTTACTCTGACCTTAGGTACTGTGCGTCAGCGATATTCGATAGCGACGTTACGTTGAGCGTACAGCTAATAAAGGCTTGAGATCTATAGAGACTTTGACTTTGATGAATCTAAGTTAGTGTTAAAACGAGAGAGATTTAGGTCAGACGTACGAGTATAAATTTGTCTCGTTTTAACTGCTTCTTAAATCTGCAGTAAGCGAGCTCAGCACACATTATAGATTTAATCCCAATAATACACTTCGCATCGACCTGCATCACGCTATCTAGCTAGATAGCGTGATGCAGGTCGATGAGCTCATGAATAAGGACTTTAGACGTATCCGAAACAGCATTGACCAACCAACCAAACCATTTCTGAGTAAGTCCGATTCCTTATACTAATAATTTTGAGTTTCACTCGCTAGAGCTTACACGTCGTATGTACTTCGATAGGAAAATAGTAATTTTATAGAACGTTAGCAAAATAACTTTACATAAGTTATTATTTGGATGTGAGACACGTGAACACCGCACGAAATCGTCATAGATCATAGCATATTTCTTGAATATACAAAATTGAATTAAATACTAGTTATAAAAATCTCAATTCATAAAAGTCTACTTGACTGATATAGTTAAATTATTTTTAAATTTTTCAGCAGATGACTAGAGTAATGTCAGATATCGCGCGCCGCGCGCCTCACAGTAGTCGCCGTAGGATGTTAATGGCTAAAATAATAAAAAAAAAATTGATACTCTTGACCATTTTTTTTTAAATTTTACTACCAAATAGTATGCCTTCTTTGGGTTGCGATTCTAAGCCAAAAAAAATAGTGTGTATAAATTTATCTCACTATATCATTGGTTCAAGGAATTTATATAATAATTATTGCGATTAAATTTTTATTCTTTAATAAATTAACTTTGTGCTATCTAAGTACTCATACAAGAGTTAGAAATTCTTGCATTTTATGCGCTAATTTAACGTATGTATAATAAAGTTGTTTTCATTTAAAATCATTTCGAAAAGCCAGACTACAAAATAAACTCAATATTTCAAGCCGGATTCACATTGGAGCACCTATTTCGTTAAGCGTCATTAGACCTTCTATATTAAGTTCGTCATTTATATTATGACGTTGTGACTCCTTTGTCATGATGACAATGATACGTCTGTCATGATGATGTGATGACACTCTAATGTGAATTCGTCTTTACAAATTTAATAAATGCCATTCACATCAATTCATTTAATATATTGGTTTGATTATTATTACTACATTTATTTCTGATAAATATAATAATTATTATATTATATTAATCTAGGAATAGTACAAGTACAATAAGAGAGGAAGCTATAAAATATAACACAAAATAAAATTCAAAGTCTAACAAAATATCATACAACATTCTATATTTTTTAAATATTATTTTTCTTAAATCTTGTAAAATGGACAGGTAACATTAAATCGAGAAGCGGTTCTGTGAAATATACTTATATTTTATAATAACTTTTCACCAAATCTTTCTGTAGACTAAGCCATAAATAATAGCTAGATAGTGCGGGGGCCACCACTTTATATTCCTACATAAATAAATGACGAGCCACAACACGGCATGACGCAACAGAGTGACGCTGGATTCACGACAGTATCGTGTTGTGTCATGATCATACATTTAATATGAAGGCGTAAAGACTCGTCGTCACTAAATCATGACAAAAGAACCCAAAAGTATTTACCCAAATTATTATTTATAGTTTTATTTTTAGCGTGAATTATGTTTACCCTTACCATTGCCATTCTTCATCGTCATTCTCAGTGTATAAGTGTCACGCGTACGGGCCTCCTCTCTTGAAGGAGTCAGGGGTTTATGACATTTTTTTATTCCACTACAGTCAGTTAGGATGATGCAGTCTAAGATGTACATATAGTGATAGATGATATAGTGTGATCATTTAAATGATTATAAAACTATAAAACTTTTGCATTTCACATGATAATATCTACAGAATAAAGTAGTTTATCAACGATACTTACCGACAGCTGTAGCGCAACACTATTTATTTCCATAAATTTGGATTAACATCACAAAATTAGTGGCATTTAATTAGTTTTATGACATTAATTTCATCAAAAAATTCACGTGTCAACTTCTAATTTCACAATGCATAATATAGGTTTACGTGTGAAAATGTTGATGAAATGAATGTCATAGAACTAATTTAATGGCAATAATTACAAAATGTTAATCTGAATTGAATCTACCGCGTGATAAAGAGAGCGAAAAGAATTAATTTAGCATAAGTAATAAAGATTGACGACATCTGCAGCAAGATTTGATGAACAGTATAAAACATTTCATAGTTAACTATCTAAGCCTTAATAACATTATGATATAGTATAACATCTATATTTATACACGTATAAAAATAATATAACACCAAGAATGAGAGAAAGTGCCGATGATATGTTTTCTAGTGATTTTTATGTTGAGATATAAAATTATTAACGCTAAATATTTTGTTTTGTTTATTTACAGTGTATACTAACTAATGTACGATACAATAGAATTATACCTAATTTAAAGAGAAAAACACTTGTTTAGTTCATCTTTGTATGTATGTGTATGTGATTCACATAAGCGTCAGATATATTTTTGATGAACTCTTTGACTTGATTATTTCTTCAAAAATACATTTTGATGATTTCGTGTTGGGCAAGGAATTAATTTTTGAATAAAATGTCTGTCCTCTAACTAAGAAGATGGGATTTTATTTTAATCAAAACTATACTAATTACAATTTTTTAGTTATATGCTAAGTAAGATGGACAAACAATTGATGTTTTTCTGTTAAGGTAGATTGGAAGCAGCCAGCTCCATTCTCATCTCCAGCAAGATAGAAAAGAGCAACTACTGAGTTTCTTGCCGGCTCTTCTCAGTAGATTCTGCTTTACGAACCGGTGGTAGAGCCACTTCAAAGAGGCATACTTGGCGTTTCAACAGTGCTTATAAGTAGGCATACTTGAAAAAAAAATAGCTTCGAAGTGATAATGAGAGTAGTATGGAACTAAAAGTTGATTATATACCGCTCTTAATATATTACACCTGCCTCACTGTCCGCTCTATAACACTGATTGGTTCTAACGTAAACGTACATTTCTATGAGACTTCATGCATTTTTTATGTGACTGTAAATGACGTATACCCGAAGGAGACAATATTTATCGAGGGTAGAGTTCCATTTACCCTGATTATTCGTAACATAACGATATGGTAGGTCCCATTTAATCTAGAGCGTGACGAGAATACTGTTTCATTTCCAATAATTTATTGAGATCCAAGCACGACGCCTTCATCCAAAACCGTATCTATTAGAATAAATATGCTAACCAATCAAAACTAATTCTATGCTAAGACAAAAGTTAAGTAAACTATTATCACAATAATAGTTTATCTTATTAAGTTTTCGGGTACGTACTACTATAATATCTTGAATTTGTCGTTATTTCTTTGATTGCGGTTACGGCTGGGTTACTGAGGTCAAGTTTTATGTCACGGATGGCAAGGCGAATGTGGAAATTTATAGTATAAATGCGATTATGCTTGCCGTTTTGTAATTTCTCAGTTATCGCGATGTTCGTACCATAAGTATTGTAAAGTAATCGTTATAATAATATTATCGAAGTGTTATAATGAAACAAATTTCAAGTGACTTTCTAAACAAGCGTTTTTCCAAAACGTACTGTTGATTGTTTCTAATGTCATAATAATATTATTCTACGTTTCTAAGGTTATAAGAACGCCCAGCCTGGCTGTAGAATGGAGTTCTACAACAGTTCAATCAATATATAACTTTCCCCTTATCTTATATGTTCCCTTATATTATAAAGAGGACCAGTTACAGATATGACTATTATAGTATGAAGACTCATTTACAGCTAAGCTGGGTCCAATAAAGTTATAATTTCGACTAGTGATACAACACAATATAGATGACTAGATAATGTCATATTAATTTGTTATAATTGCTATCTAGACATATCACGTCATGGCCATATCAGTGTTGAGTTAGGGACAATTTCGTAAGAGAACTTACTACCATCGAATAAGGCAGTATAATTTTAACATTACAGTGTTATATGGCATACCTTCATAAGATTATAATTCTTGAACAGGATCTTCAACTGTATTAAAGAAATATATGGTAAGCGAACAGTTTGTATTAACTTAGAGAAATCTATTTAAAACAATCTTAAATTTAAATTACAGCTCGATGTTCTAACGCTTGGCCTCAGTCACACCTGATTATATTTTTAATGTGTCTATTAGTATCAGAATCAACCAAACATTTAGTGCAAATTTTTCAAACTTTTCCAAGTAAAACTGAAAATCTATGATTTGGGCTTTAAATTTTTTCGATAAATAATTGAACGTTAAAATAGTAACTACAACATGATAAACCATAATAAACAGATACAAAGTTAACGTCCCTGACGTATGTCCCGATACCGGTGTTCCGGAGCCCGATAAGCTCTGACTCTGATATATCAGGTTAAAAGCTAAGGGACTATTCAGAATAGTTAATTTTCGTGAAAATCACGCTTATTTTAAAAATATTTTTGTTTAACCAAACCTAATTTAAAGTTAGTAAATCAAAACATATTTCATTAAGCAAGAGTTCATGTACTACGGGATGAGAAAATAGACTGGCTCTTAACATATTTCAATAACTTGAAAATATAGCCTATGAAAGAGGTCCTTGAATCATAATTTCGGCTGAAAGAACATTAGTTTAGCGACTAAGGGCAAAGCGTGGCGGTTTTATTCCAATTATGCACTTCTTTTTACATTTCTACCTCAAAACACTTTTGTTCTCTCAGCAGGACTAACATAGTGAACATTAGGTGTAAATAGAGATTGCTAATAGGTATTTGTGACAGATAAATAGTATAGTAATTAATCCACTGTAAAAACCGTATAAGAAAATGTTGTGGACACCGTGCTAATTTGATCAGGCGTGGGAAACATGTCAGATGTTGATAGCAATTTTCCATCAATCAATTATTTATTTTATCCCTATTCATATAACAGAGGCTTCTGGTTGCTTTGTATTGTAGCTTATTCTCTGTGACTGTCAAAAGGTACCTCAATTATTATTTACGTCACAAAGAGTGTTATTTATGTGTGCATAATGAGCTACCTGTCGTTGCTGGGTTACTATCTCATTTGCAGTATACTCGAACAACTTTTCGTCCAGTTTCTACAAAAGACTTGTACGGACCTTATCATTACAGTTTGCTTTAAGTTACGGGTATTTATAATCTTACTCATTAACCCAAAAACTAGGTCCACGGCAGCCTACCAAAAGTCTTATTAAAAACGTTTCACTTCTTGCCTTGCTATAGTGCACCGGGGATTATTGTTCAGCGCAAATTATTTTTGAACTGATGGATAATATCTAATTCTCTGCCGGAACCCCTACTTGTTTGACCTCCCTACCCTAAATTTAAAGGGTCGGGTTTTATGTATATTGCCCTAGATAACAAACATACACAATTCATGTACATTATTCACGCTATTTACACTTCAAATTACTCTTCTGAACGGTCCCTTTGCCAAAATATTTAGTTAGCACTACATATTGGTCCTGATTATCTATGACAATCAAATTTCTACTTTCTACTACTTTAACTGCAATTGGTGACATTATTCTACACTCTAAGTGATGTTAGATATTACTTCACGTAAAAGGATCAAAAAAAAAAACTGACCTTTATTTTTTACGAGGAATTATCAACAAAATAGGTGTAAAACATTAAAGTACACTTGCAATGATAAAATGCTTCAGCATACTAATAACAAAATACTTCGCTTATTAACTTTTTAGATGGTAGGGACAAACCCATTTTCCTATTTAAGAGATTAAAAATCTAAACAAAGACAAACATTGTTAAAGGATAAGAAGAATAAGAAGGGCAAGAAGAGAAAACTTATTAGACGCTGATTCAATGAAACCCTCATTGAAGCAGCGTGAAAGGCGTCAGGTGATTACTAGAAGAAGCTTAACGAACTCCACGAGGTATTGTGGTAACTCTGGAGTCCAGACGGATTCTGAGAATTAAATTATAGAAAATCTTACACGGTCGAGCTGCTGTCACAAAGTGCAGTTACTTGTATTGTAAAATTTCAGTATCATAGAGACTGGCCATTTCTAGTAAATATCTACATAATATGAGTAGGATAGACATTGGATAAATGTGATTATGTTGTTCTAAATATTCCCTATATTTAAAACAAAGCTCGTGCCATGAAAGTTGAAAATCCCAAGTTGACAGATAGTCAAATTATATATTTGGGTCTTTTTATCTATTTCAGTTGCAAGCTTTTACCCTTTCGCACTGTCTGAAGAGGCATGAACAAAAACTTAACGGAACACTTGTAAGCGACGTAAGACATCATAGGTCTACGTCCTCAAAAGTTTTTTATTTATCCCAAGAACTTCAGCATATGCAGTTGGTTATTCTGATTTTTAATATATCACATAATTACGCCAGATCTGAATCCAAATATCATATGTCTATCGTCACCCAGAAATTTGAGTTTTACACTTTGATGTGACTAGACAGACATTCTTGATCTTCACAAATTGAATGAATAACTTTTGAGGCTATTGTAGAAGTTTCCTTAACTCTATAAGAAAAAATGAGTTTGATTCATCCTAAAATCTTGATAGATAGTGCAGTAAAAGAATGTTGCTCTCGCAAATGTGTTTAGCTAAAAATTGATCGTTGAGTGTTTGCCTTATCAAATAAAAACCCAAAACCAACATCCCAGTGTAATATATTTTCCAGGATATATCATGAGCAATATCTGTCAACTTTTTCCAACTTTTGTGGCACGTTAAATAGTAGAGTACCATTTCGTTTCTAATCTGTGGATCGAGGTCACGCCTTCTACCTATAAACTCTCCTTTTTCCTTTTTTACGCTGACAAGTCATCCTTTCTTTTTTATTCAAACCGGTGTTCTATAATTATACTACAAAAATATCAGTATTATAGTGCTATAACTGTAGCAATTTACTTTAACTATCTAAAAGTTAAAGAATTGTAGTCCAACTATTATATATTTTGCAACTTTTCAGGTTATTAAGCCACGAGTGTACAACGGCAAAGTCATGAACAATTTCTGTGGAGATGACAGTTAACCAGCAGTTAGCAATTTTCAGAAGGCTTTAATAATACGGTGGCCAAAAGTTTTTGGATTTGTTAATCGAATCTTGATGAATCTGGATTTTTTTTGTGATTTATATTTCTTTAACTTATGGATATTTAAGAAGTTTTCCGGGAATTTTAAGGATAGCCTAAAGACAATTCATGCACATTTTTATGAACTCTCAGTGTGTCTTATGCTTATTAAAATCCACCATCCCGTTTGTTGTGATAACTGATCAGTAGAATGAGTACAGTATACGTTGGAATACACAGTTAGACTTTTAAGTATTATAAGTTTGTGAATGTAAACATTATCCTCCAACTGTAACAAAATTTTTCACATTTAATTAATTTCACGATTATGTAGTTTTCAAAAAGGTGAAGTGTTATAACAAGGTTTTGCAATGCTTTTAGTTTGAAGGCAAAATGTACTGTTGGTTAAGTACTCTGGGAAAGGTATAAAAAGCGTCGAGAATAGAAAACGATGGGTAAAATGGATTAGTAGAAATAGATTTCAATGATTTTTCAAGAACATTAATATAAAACTAACACAATTTTTCAATAATAATAATATGACTATTTTTACATTAAAATAGATCTTTCTTAATTTACAACTTAAAACTATCACGGCCTTTAATGCTTAGCTTTTAAAGTTTAACGATTGTATTTAGAAAAAATTACATACTTCTAATTGATTATCAAATTTACATTTTTATGATTGTATGACACATCAAACCTCAAAGTAATTATGATTATTAAATTATTTAGTACAAATTGTAACCTCAACGGTTTCGTAGTATTAATATTTTATAAACTTTATTTAATTTAGGCTTTGTTTCAGCCATTTTACCCAAATCGCTTTAATTCTAATAATATGTTACAAATAAAGCGTGCATTTATAATAATTTAAAATAATTCTTAGAATACTATTGGTCTCTTTCACTAACTTAACGGTTATATTAGTTCGATATAATACATTTCTATTTTTAAATTAACTTTATAACTTTTTTGTATTATTCGTTATGTTGAAGCTGATGATTTTCGCTTTTCGATGTTGGTGTCTCTTAGTTTATTTTCGTCAAGCGATTCGATTTTATGGTCTCTAAGAAGAGGTGTTCTAGCATCGGTCTTCTCTTCCATTTTATCATATTGTTCGCTGTTATAATCATTTACTTTCACTGTGTTATCACTTTCAACCGATTCTTGTCTGCTAGAACTTTCAGTTTCTTCTGAGGGCTTTTCTTCTGGTTTTTCATTATGGTATGCCATATTATCGAAGCACTGGGCTGGTACCAGGTTAACGGACTTCATCATTGGTATAGCTATTGCTAGAGCGGGACTCATGTCACGAGGACTGGGTGTAAGACGGGTTGCAACTAAATCCATTCCCGGCATTAAGCTTGCGACTGTAGAAAGAAGAACATGATTAGACTTTAATATTATCGTGATGACTTCTGATGCCTGAGACCTTGAAACTTCTCGAGTAAAACTTAACAATTTAAAGGTAAATACTCTTGCAGTTGAAGAGTTTACTCATAAGCTTACATTCAAGGCTCAGTTACGGAAAATCCGATTGGTTATTCAAAAACAAATTTTGATTATTTATACACCCGGTCTGTATACATGCAGTAAGCATGCTACAATTAGATAGTATATTAATTTTTAATAATTATACTATATACGAAAACACTGATGACTTTATTAATCAAGAAGAATAGGGAGTTTTAAAACACATAAAGCTTAATAAGTACTTGCTACTGTACACCCATACAACACACGGACGGACGTTGACACATCTACATAGCAACGAGGAGAGTAGACCGAGTAGAACTTGTGACTATAACATTGCAATCGTCGCAATTGTTTTTATTGATTGAATACAAGGATATGTTGCTGTGTCAGCAAATAAGAAAAAAACTACGATTATTACATTTTTACGGTCACATTTCTGTTCTAATACACCTGACTATATTTTATGGTATTATTATTAAATGAATACTATCGTAAGCGCTATTTTTAGCATGTAATTTGGTAATGGTCTTTGCACATCATATCCACTAAACTCCAATTCGACTGTATTGGAATGTGAGATTTGAGCTATGTGACACTGATCTTATATAATGTCAATAAAAATCATTATTTTTTAGTGTTGAGAATGTTTTAATTTAAAAAAATTGAGTTATCAAATTGAGATTTGAAAATGTATCAGTTTTTAAAGAAGTCAATGTCACGTTTTTTAACTATACATTAAAGACCCAGGGCCTTTGAGATTGCGAGCTTTTGGTCCCAAGGAATATGAAATAGGAAAGAAGGGAATATGAAATAGGAAAGAAGGTAATTTATAAAGTTACGTAAAAATATTATAGATACATTTTACGCATATTAAATTTTAATAGGATATTCTTGTCACTCCGTTTTGTTCAACTTCGTCTTTCATTCAGGCTCTTGGCGATATCTTAAAGGAAAAATGTTTCGGCCTTCGTCATTATCTAAATTGAGATAAATCTTTAGAAATGAGTAACAAAGATAGCACGTTCCTTCTTTAGCCTCGTTTACATGAAGAGAGTAGAGAGGCCCAGATGTATGACATCGATATAAATTCATTTTATTTATCATTTTTAAAGCTTTATCGCTAAATAAAAAATTGAATAAAGATGCATATAAATTATGGAACGTTAACAAGGAGCAAGTACTAAGTTACTTGTTCTTCTCAGCAGAATTATTTTATTTAAGAAGAGCCAGTAAGTGAAGAAATTCATTTAGTTGTTTTATTTGCTGAATGCATTGCACCCATGCTGAATCTATGTCAGCCAATGGTAGGATTTGCAAGTTGCACATTGGTTTGTGTATAGCGCATTGATTAAAATCACAGAAACCATGTTCGTAAGTTTATTTTAGTTTTATAAAAGATATCGGAAATATAGTGTGCAATAACTTTTTTTATGCGCCGTTAAATTTGACACCTTTTTAAATATCAATGAAATTTTAACTTAAAAATTGCAATTACGAGTGTTTCACTATTTCACAAATCACATTTTGTGGATTATCTCATTTACATTGTTTATAGTGCGACGCCCCACCAGACTGGGAAAAACTACCTCCATGTAAACGGGGCTTGGCCTTTTGAATATAATCTTTAATCTTTAATCTCACTGAATGGGATCGCGATAGTATTTATAAGAACTCACAGATTGCTATTAATTTAGTATTTGTTGCATTTTGTTAATGCGCACCCACTTTATGAACTGTATGTATTTCGTATGACAACTATCTGATACGTAACAACCAGTGGCGTGCACTTCATACATGCACAAAAGCACTGCCTACCCTTAAATGTTTGCATAATTCGTATAAAAGGAGATTTTTGCCGTTTTATGCAATTCCTCAGATTATTAGGCGATTGATAAATCGGTCCTGAACACGTCAAATAAGGCGTTTATAAGTATAAAATGGTTATACATGCAACTGCTCGTATAGTGAGTAGTAAGTACTATTATAAAGATAATCGCACATCTATCGATTGAAAACATGAGAACGCAAATTTACTGATGTAATATGGAGATCGTACATTTTGAAACTCGGTGATCAGTAAAATCCGCATTCGCATAAAATTCAGTGAACATATCTGAATATACATAAACGGATATTTTACGCAAATAAATGTATTTAGTTATATTATACTAGCTCTGAAATTAGCCTCGTTTGCTTGTTTTATTTGTGTTGCGTTCAAAAGTGAGGATTAAACTAAGTACATCTGTTGCAACTAGACGTCACGCAATCAACGGCACTGATAAGTGGAGTCTTCTCTATCAATATAACTTAATGTTACATACGACCGTTTTTTAAAATACTATCCCCAATAGGTTTATAGAAGATGTACGAAAACAGCAGGCAATAGCTGTTTGCGGCGCGTACGGTAATTTCTAATAGACGTGCGATCAGCTTAAAACAACAGTCTAAACTTGTACCGCCTTGTTGAGTAGTGCCGGGGTTTCTTGAGGTGTTGAGTTACTAATAGTTGATGTTTGTACGTGGTTGCCTGAAAGTATACTGTTGTATGAATATTTAAACCAAATAAATATTATGCACAGTATTAGTGCATTGCCAACAACGTAGGGTCTGCAAATTAAATAAAAAATTACCCGAAGATAAATTATATAGTTTGAATCTTGGGGCGTGTTTCCCATTACGTATTGAATGACTGAATATTTGACCTTATTTTATTTAGAAAAAATGCGAGTTGATGGGATCCCATTTAACAGAATATGGTGTTAAAAGGTTTAGAGGCCAGCTTTTCAAGATAATAAATAAATAAATATACTACCACAATACACACATCGCCATCTTTCCCCTAAGTAAGCGTAGCTTGTGTTATGGGTACTAAGATAGCTGACGAATAATATTATGTATATAATACACATAAATACTTATAATATACAGATAAAGACCCACTGAAAACATTTATGTTCATCACACAAACATTTATGTAATATCCGAACGAAGTTAAACTGAACTGAATGACCGGCAGTGAGGAGTTATAACGCTTTCTCCTTATGTGACGATTTTAAAAGCCACGTTATGCTAAATTTACTAAATTTCAAATATTTACGAATCAGATCCTACGTTGTTGATGGCGCGTGTCGACATGAATATAAAAGTGTTAGTTAAAAATATAATAAGTACTCAATTATTATGAACAGTTTAAAAAATTAATAAACAAATAATGTGCTGTACAGTAGCTATAATGCTTAAATACAGCTTGCAGTGTGGACCATAGCGATTATACAGCGTTTTATTTTTACGGTATTTTTGCTATTGAGAGTTCTTTTCTTCTAAATACCAATAGAGTAATTTTTATTTTCCAAATGTTGTTGTTGGCCGTTATATAAATAATAAATAAATATTACAGTAAGGTTAGCACAACGGCACAAAGCGGCACGTAAAAACTGACCACCGATCTGTTTACATTGTTCCTTACTGTCCTCGTTCCAGCTCTGTAGTCGTCATCCCACTTCTGATGGTAGAAAAAGTGGGGTGACAACCTTGAACGTGAAACCTTGTGCCTTTGTGCAATATATGACAACTTGTCAATACTTGTCAGTCATTACCTTGGAGCATGTTAATTTAAGTTTATTTAAACCTGTACAGCAGAAAAATGGCAGATGAATGAAACATTGTTAATGATGTGATAAGAAAAATAAGTAATTGTGTCAGTACTAAAAAAATTACCAGAGAAGATTTCACTTATGAATCAGTAGATTCATATGAACCCATAATAAATAAATAAACAATAAACCTTATCCATAATCTCCATCGCAGATTGAATTTAAAAGTGCTATTTTTTAACTTCACTTTCGATAAAAATAATATTCGATGGGAATTTTTAGACTAAATTATATCAACTTCAGTCGAAAATTTGATAGAAGCCACATCCTCAAATTCACAGATAAGTTGGCTGCACTATAAATGAAATTTGCAAAGCCAATATTTCGTAAATACATATGTTATTTTATCAAGCTTTTAGAATATTTGAGGGACTAAAATACGTCTGGTTTGTAAATAATCGGGTGGTTCAAATCCGAGTCAAGGTTGTGTTTGAGTTTATCAAACCAATATTTAACATGTGGTAAATAATAGCTCAGTGATGAAACTATGGATAGCTAAAAGCAGTAACTAAGGAACAGGTGAAGCAAAACTAAACTAAACAAGCACCACTGAACATTCAATACTTCGAACCTTCCTCTCTCATCGATGAGGCAATAGGACCTACGTTGAATCCAAGTGCTGCATTTGGTTGAAGATGCCTTGTTTGGTGCAAATTGGTGACTAAATTAATGATCATATTAGTGTTTTAGAGTTATTAACATTCCCGTAAGCTATTTCCGTTCGTGCAGGCGACATAGTAAGCCCGTTCCCGGAGCCAGCCAGTGTGTCGCTTTTTAAAGCATATTTAAATTTTTTCTTTTGCAGTTGTTTGGTGTTGTTTGGATCATAGCCTCAAGTTCGCTACGATCACCATCTGTGGAGGATTACACCGCGTAAGCTGTTAGTTACGTGAGCACCTAAAACTATTTTACATTACTCAAGGGATACTTTTAGTAATTCTATCCATTTAATATTTAAGCAGACAATATTAATGAGTCTTACCCATTATGATAAATGGTAAACTTAAAGTTCCCAAATATAAATAGTAGTATCTGAATGAAGCTGAGCCACGCAGATGCATCGAGGAACAGGGATAGACACTGCAACCGAGTTCTACTAAAGTGACAACCGTACACTGGATCAGAATCGTTTGAGCAACCACTCGATTGTTGGCTTGACGCCATTAAGAATGCAGCAGATAATAATTAGATACAGCTGTCAAACTATGGAAGTAGGCCGTTATTATTTATTTCGGGGGGAAACGATCAAATAGATAATATAATAGATTATTTCATTGTTTTAGAAACTTTCATAGTTTAAAATTAAAGTGTTAACCCAAATCTACTAGTTTGAATTCTCGCATAAAGCGAAAGGTCGTATATAAAATAGTATATTGTGTTAACCTGTCTAGTATTAGACTACATTATTCAACGTTGACAAAGGTATTATAGGCTTTGAAATATCACTTTATAAACGTATTGCGGTTGTCTAATACAAAAGCGTGAAAGGTTTTCGGGTCAGCTTGAAATAGAGCGGAGTTAACCTATTTTCTTTGTAATCGATTGCCTCCATACTTTGTTATATATGCGTTGCATTAATGCTCACTCAAAGAACATCAAAACTGACACAAACTATCTTCACTACCTCAGAATCCTATCAAGGAAGGAAGTAGCATAAGAAAGCCACACTCACGCCTAACTTTTACTGTTAATTTTAGGCGGGTGAAATGTTATGTGATAACTGCCACCGATAAATATCTGCCAAATATTTATAGTAAAAACAAAATTCATAGTCGTTATGATCAATAGGACAAAATTAACTATGCTAAGTATCATAAGGAAGATACATTGATGAAGGACCGGAGTAAACCTTGAAGTAAACGACGAGGAAAAGATTCTTAACACAAAAAATACTGTAGTCTAGGTCGGAAGCCAAGAACTACTTTAAGCTGGTCAAAATTAAGAATATTCTTATATTTAAAGATGAATAGTTGAAAAAGGAAATAAATGCTCTTAAGGCAACAACCAGAGAGAGATTGTTCAGTACCGATTGTTGGGCTATTAACTTATAATAGTGTTGTCATTTAACCAAAGTTAAACAACCCAATTATCTTTAATATATACCAATGTAACAACGTTTTGTGACTTTTAACTACAGGTTTCAATACATTAGATTGTTACTAATAGTATCCCTTGATTTATTATCTTTTATAGCGTGTTACTTAGTACGTTCTATATAGTAGTATGTAGAGATATTTTCAGTAAATCAGATGTGTTAAAGTTAATGTATTTTCAATTTTTTTTTGTCTCTGTATTGTTTTGAAATAAAACTAAAATAGTGTACTAAAATACTTCGTTGCTATTTACTGAAATTATCCTGTGACTTCTAGGTCACATTAATTTAATTTTGTTGTTAATTTTGATAGGTGATTTTGTTTGAGTTTTATTTGTAATGAACTTGAAATGTTTTCTTGCCAATTATGTTGTGCCAAATAATAAGTTGCCAATAAAATTCTACTGAATATTTAAATCTGTTATTTTATATATTATATTATAATTTTAATATATATCATAAAATTGTATATGATATGACAGAATATTACTAAGGTATTTTACATCATTTCATTAGTCATATTAATTTACACTTTATCCATAAACTGTGATCAAATCTTACCCATGTTAGGTCCAATCATGTCTTTTGGATGGTTTGTCTTTATGGCATTCATTCTTCGATTCACAGCTTGTGCACCCATGCCTGGTGCTATGGGACCTGCCGGACCCCCTGGAACACCTGGAGCTCCTAAATAGAAACAAAAACTTTAATAATAATCTATTTTTGTTTGATATTCGAAACAATAAACTGACTAGGTAGTTATTACAAATAATTAGTTTATCAATAAATAATATAAAAAAACGGTATATAGTTCAAACAATATCAGTTTATAAGAGAACTGGGGTGATTCATTGAAAATACAATTCCGCAGTACACTTATTTATTCTATCTCGTAAGGTTAAACCAGCGTTTTGAAATGTAAGCGCATATGTTTGTTACGACATCACGTTAGAATTCTTCGAATTTCTTTGCTTTTCTCCAGAACCACTTTATCTATTGCTGAAAACTCCATGAAAAGATTATATAGGTCAGTAAATTATAAGATAATATAGGAAGGTATTCTTCCTTCCTTCTTGGTAAAACCCAAACCTTCCTTGAAAAACTGTAGAAAAGATAAGAGGAGTGTGGATATACAGAATTGAAATTTTATTGAGAACTATTGTAGATAATTGTTTATTGATTATGCCTGAGTTGACTGTTGTGTTGAGAGTACTTTAGTAAAGTAAAAGAGTCTTACCCTAATTAACAAAAATGCTGAAAAGAAATGACGATGCTTTTAATAATAACGTACTTAACTTTAATGAATAGCTCAGACACAAAACTGAATGAAAAGTTGACAAAACCAATTTTTAAGAGCTTCTTTTTTAAATTCTATAAAACAATGCAATATGCATAAATTGTATTCTACAATAAGCAGAAATCTAAAAATGAGTTTAAAGTAAAGAAATTGTTAGAAATGGGTAAATTCAATAACAGCAGACGGAAATCGAAATAAATAAAAAACAAAGTAATATGTAATAAATTGCCTTAAATCAAAACGGAATTTTAAAGTTGAACGAGTACGAGTACTTAATAACTTAAATCTGAAGTTGTTTTTATGTTTGTATATTTGGAAATATCAGTACGATGAATGAAAAACATTGTCACTTTATTGTCATGTCAGTAATTCCAGTTCTTCTGCGGATCTCCTCATTTATGATTTGATCACGTAGAGATACTCGTAGCTTAGCTCTCTCCATCGCCCGTTGAGTGACTCTGAGCCTTCTTATGAGGCCTATAGTTAGATCCGTAAGTCATCACAGGCAACACGCACTGTTCAAAGACTTTAGTCTCTAGGCACTGAAGGATTTTGGACGAGAAGATGTCACGAAGTTTCACGAGCGCTGCCCATCCGAGTTGGATTCGGCGGTTCACCTCTTTCTTGAAATTGGACCTACCTACGAGTAACTTATCCGTGTGTCCTAGGTATATGCACTCATCTATAATTTCGGAACATGAGCGTTATACATAAGGAGGGATAGTTAAAAATAGGTGATAAAAATATCCGTTAAATTGGGTTTTATTTGACTTTCGCTTTGCTTAAGGCAGACGGACATTGGCAACGCTGAAAACTTAATAATCTCACGGGATAGTGAAAATTGTACATCAGTGAAGTTTGGGCATCTAACTTTAAATAAATAAATAAACTTACTTAGCGGTGGTCTAGTAGGCTCCACGTTGATCACTCTTCGTCTCTTCTTGGGTAGTTTTGCGCGCGCCTGTGTGTGCGAGTAGTACATTGCAAAGTTTGACACTATGACAGGCACGGGCAGAGCTATCGTCAGCACCTGTTAATGAAAATTCATCATTAACCTTCGCATCATTTCTTTTTTTACTATCTCCTTGCAAGAAGGCTTTTATAACAAATACATAAATTAACTGTATAAAACTTACTAATATATACACAAATATAAAATAAGTTAACATAAGGAATTTTTGAATGGTTTCAAATCATAATCATCATCATTTCAACCACTCCATTCTCCTCCTACAATGAGAATGTATCCATTGTTAAGGCCGTAGTCCAACACGCTGGCCAAGTGCGAATTGGTGGATTTCACACACCTTTGCGAAGATCAAGGAGAACTCTCAGGTATGTAGGATTCCTCACGATGTTTTCCGCAAAACGCACATAACTTAGAAAAGTTAATGGAGCATGCTGAGGTTAGAACTCGCCTCTCCGAAAGTGAAGTAAAATTCCTATCACCGCTTCCAAATATTCATATCAAATTGCAATAAAAACTGTAGAATTAATCAGAGTACTTACACCAGCGAGCGCGCAAAGTGCACCGACGAACATACCAACGTACGTTTTTGGCGCCATGTCACCATAACCCACTGTTGTCATGGTGACCAGCGCCCACCATAATCCTAGCGGTATGCTGTTGAAGTCGTTGTGGGGGTTCGTCTGTATCCTTTCCGCGTAATACACCAGACTCGCGAAAATTACAATTCCAAGTACTAAGAAAAACACTAAAAGAGTCAGTTCTTTGGCGGATGCTCTAAAAGTTTGAATGAGGATTTTAAGGCCGGACGAGTGCCTTGTCAATTTAAACAGTCTCATAATTCTAATAATGGAGAAGAATTCTAAAATGTCAGCGTTCTCGACGTGAGACGCGTACTTTTGGAGGATCAGGTCGATGTAGAAACTCATTGTTGCGATATAATCGATGATGTTAACGGAGGACTTTACAAACTCGCACTTATTAGGCGAGGATATAAATCTAACGAGGATTTCCAGTGTGAACCACGCGTTGCACACACACTCGATGTAGAAAAAGGCTACGTGGGCGTTTGTCTGCACTTTGTCCAACGCCCAGCCCGGGGTCTGGTTCGCGGTGGTCACTGTATAGTTTCTGATCACTGGCACTCTCATGTCCGGGTGAGTTTTCAGGCAAAACGATATAATTGAAACACAAATAAAAAACACTGATATTACACCGATTATCTGAAAGGAGAAAAATATTGACAACATTAAAACATCACTAAGTATAAATATGAAAAAAGGAACCCTTAGGATTTTAATTCGTGTAAACATTTTATTTTGTTATTGAATTTTTTGGTCTTAAGGTTTTTTAATGTCACTATGAATGAAAAGTCGAAATGAATGGCTCGTTTGAAAAATAAATAAATAGATTACGACAATACACACAGCGCCATCTAGCCCCAAAGTAAGCGTAGCTTGTGTTATTGTGTTAAAGGAATGTATGTGTAAGAAACACTGAATGACTGCTAAATCCATCAACGACATTCTAAATAATGTAGGAACCATATTTGATTTCGGCTAAATAGTGTGTAGAAAAGAAGTGGAAGGTTCTACTACTTATTTTTGCTTGGTTATAATACTAAGAAAAACGCTACAATGATGAAACACTAATAGACAATTTGTTTAAAATTAACAATGCTCACAATAATTATACCTACGCACCTCTTCTAGAAAGATGATAAGAACCGTGCACTACTTAAAATAATAGAAATCTATAAATAAAACACAACATTTTATTCACTGTCTCAAATATTTATATTTGAGGCAGTAGATAAAGAAGTTGAATCCTAGTTCCTACATACAGGGGGCTAGACATGTTACCGTTATTAGGACTTGTAGTTTTGCCGGAAATTGAGATACACAGTTTCTTTTTACCTTTAAAACCCCCCTTTCTACTTCCCGATCTCAGATCGCCCGTAAATTATTTTTCCTTTCATTTTTGTTATATTCTCGCCCTTTTTTGTAACATCGTACTATATATAACTTTTTAACATTTTCAAAATTATCGACCCTGGTCTATGTCTCTTAACCCAGTTAGAAAATAGTATATTGTGCAACAAGTGCGACAACGTCGCACTAGTCGCACATACTATTTTGTATTACAAACAAGTAAACTTGTCGCACTCAAATAACAGTTTTATTTATGAAAAATCTCACGCGTAATTTTAAAATGGGCAAACGGTTCTCTTTCAACCGCAACAGCGAGCGTCTAGATACTATTTTCCCCGCATGAGTAATACAATAATAATGTTTCTGACAGATCGCACACTTCATCTCACCTTAGCAGCATTAGAACTGTACGGCTCATCGAACAGTGACCACATTTGCGGCTTGAGTTGCTGCCACCACGACACGGTGCCGTTATAGTAGTCTTCTTCAAAGCCGAACTTGCGCGCCACCTCCTCATCAGACGGTTTCTCAGTGTCTAGGTCTAAGCGGTCTAACACAGCCAAGGTTTCTTGTGTATCTCGATGCTGCAACAAGGGTTTTTTGTCAAACTAACGAGTAAATCAAAAAACATAGCCCTGAAGAAATGATTGGCATGATGTGGCTCAAAACAAGTAAGACTTTAGATTTATACAATTTTTGTATTTCAAAACTAAGACTGTTTTTTGATCACTAAGCCTGCTAAGGAAGTTAGTAACCAAATTATTTTACAAAGTAAACAAGTTTATCTTCGCCAAAAAGTCCTTAATATGTTATGTGTAAGAAGTGGTGATAACGCAGTGGGTAGGAGCCCGACTTCACCTTCGGGGCGCCGAGTTCGAATCCCAGCACGCAACTCTAACTTTTCTAAGCTATGTGCATTTTAAGTAATTAAAATATCACTTGCTTCAACGGTGAAGGAAAACATCGTGAGGAAACTTTCGTGTCTGAGAGTTCTAGATAACTCAAAGGTATGTGGAGTCCACCAATCCGCACTGGGCCAGCGTGGTGGACTACGGCCTTAACCCCTACTCAGTGTGGGAGGAGACCCGTGCCATGTAGCGGGCCGGTAATGGGTTGATATGATGATGAAGATGTTAATGTTATGTGTTAGATATACCAATAACAATAAAATAAATATACTACGACAATACACACATCGTCATTAAGCCCCAAAGTAAGCGTAGCTTGTGTTATGGGTACTAAGATGACTGGTGATACTTTTAAAAATAATGTACATAAATACTTAGAAAATACATATAAATACCCAGACACTGAAAAAAATTCATGCTCATGATCATCACACAAACATTTTCCAGTAGTGGGAATCGAATCCACGGCCTTGGGCTCAGAAAGCAGGGTCGCTGCAAACTGCGCCAATCGGTAGTCAAACCAACAACTTATTATTTCAATTTTATTGTAAAACAATAACTTATTATTTCGGCATTCAACAATTTGTAAGCACGTTGATAAGTAATGTTCTGTACTGCTAAAACTTTCCATGCTCCATCATATGCAGCAACAAAAATTTAATTTCCAAGCAATTTAACTAAATATTGACATGTAATACGGGAATATAATTAATATTCACTACACTATGAGGTTCAAAACAATTCAGTCAAAACCACAAAATTAATATTCTTTCCTGTATCCGAAGTTGGTAATATTATTATCTTTGAAGCGAGGTTTCCTATCTATTGATCTTTGATCCCGTCCAGATCTGAATAATAGGATGATACTTGAAATAAGTGTATAATATAAAACTTTGACATTTGACCTGGATCATGCTTGTTGAAAAAAATAAGGTAGGAAATACATATTTATAGCTGGGAAATCATTATCAAAAGTGGTAGTTCCCTTAAAAAAGTTTAGTGGAAAAGTAGAAATATTTTCCGTCTCTTAAATTTTATACATTAATGTAATTTCACTTTGGAGTTCATTAAAATATCATATGACTGAATATTCTTTTTCTTTTATCTCTAATGTGATAGGAGTTCGACTATTAAAAGTAGGCAACACAATGGTGGCTCCTTTTGATATACCAGGTGTTTATTGACCACGGTAAGTGACCTGCTAGCTAATTTCCCACTGTTAAATATATAAATTCCAAATTTGTACACTGATAGGAAAACCGAACCGGAGTAGATCTTTTAATACAAAATTGGTGATATGCCTTCTCCTTGATATTCGTCGAGTACTTTTTGCCTCGTCAGCCTCTTGTTTGAGCTTAACGGTTTGTTGAAATTTAAATCTACTTGAAGATTTTCTATCAATAATGTCTCAAAGATTCTTGAAAGAATTCCGATCACGTAACGGACGAATATCAGTAATTCCGGAAGTGATTTATGCAGAAAAATTTTCGGCAACGGTAAAATTCGTCAAGTTTACTACAAAATACTTATTCGGAATTTTATTCGAAATTGGTAAAGTTACGGCATTTTAAACCCAGCAAGAGAATTATTCAGATTGAAACGGGAAGGGACAGCGTGAAATTAATTGTCAAAGAATAAATGATAAAAAATGTGAACTGGTATGAAAAGGGTAGTGACTGAGCAGAATATGGTTAATCACGTATTATCTATGATTGACCGCGAATTAGCGCAATGGGCAGCGGCTCTGTTTTTGGAGTCCACGGCTGTGGGTTTGGTTCACTCATGGATAATGTTTTGGGATGAACATGAATGTTTTTAATTTTAGTTTTATTGATACTCTTTATTTCCACATTACATCTTAAAAAAACACAGATGGAAGCAGTATATAAAAAGCGGCCTTATAGATTAGTAGCGATCTCTGCCAGGCAACCTTAGTATGTAAAGTTTATGGAACCCTAATGTTTTTCAGTGTCTGGATTTTTATTTGTTTATTATTCATAAAATATTCATCGGTCATCTTAGTAACACAAGCTATACTTACTATGGTGATACATAGCGTTGTGTGTTTTATTGTAGTATATTTATTTATTATCACATTAAATCAATCGATTAATCAATTTTTATTTTGCTTCAATATGGTACATGCAACATGTTTACACGCAGTGTGTTAATAATTTTTATAAGTGTAACATAGCCTGCCAAGATTTGCGTGCAAAATTTTGTCGTTAATCCTTATATCAATTTTCCACATTAAATAACAAGTCATATTTAAATAAATTAAAAGTAAAAGCACAAAAAAAGGAAAAGAAAATAATAGATTACATAAAAAATAAATATTTAAAAAATAAAATGAATTCATCCTCTTAAGAAGGCTCAAAGTAACTCAGCGGGTGATGGAGAAAGCTATGCTGGTATCTCTACATGATCAAATCAGAAATGAGATCCGTAGTGTTACCGACATAGCTCAACGAGTCGCGTAGCTTAAGTGGTAATGGGCGGGGCACATAGCTCGGAGAACCGATGAACTTTGTGGTCCAACAAGGTGAACAGACATCAAGCAAGTCACTGGGAGCCGCTCGGACAAGCGGCCCAGGACCGTTGATTTTGGAACTCTTTACAAAAGACCTATGTCAAGTAGTGGACTCGTATTAGTTTAATATAACTGCCATACTCTCTAACACGTTAGCCTGTCACCATCTTAGACTGCATCATAATTTACTACAGGAGAGATTGCGCTCAAGGGCTAACTTGTATAAAAAAAATTGGTTGCCTGTAAAGTCGGTATACGGGCGAAAGTTTTACGTGACAACGACTTTGAGTGGTAAAATAATTTTAATGTGAATATTCATTCGTATAGTAGGAAGAAGGATGAAATAATAGTAACAATTTAAAACATTTATTTATACAAAGAATTATATTTAAAACATTAATTTATACAAAGAATCTCGCACTGAATTTCATATTAACAAAATTTTATTTTTACACAGCGTTTACTACAAAGGGACGCGTGCCTTTCACTTTTTATGTCTGTCTCTCTCGCTCTTAGGCGGGCTAACCATGCCCGAGTGGAAGGGACGCGTGCCTCTCACTCGCTCTCATTGTGAGCGCATAACGTGAGCGGAGCGTAACGCAGTTTCTTGAAGTGTCACCCGGCAAACCAATTTATAAGACGTTGTCACGTCAAAAATATTCATTCATATATTTTTATTTTTACACTGTGGCATATGAATACTCTATCGCAATTAAAGAGGATAAAAAGTAAAATTGTATGTATTTTTAATTTGAATAATGTCCCTGGCAAAAGTTTTCGTTCCAATGAAGCCTATTCATATGGAAAGAGTTTGGAAAATTCTGAAAATTAAATACTCAGTTGACATGACGGTTGAATATGAAATGAAGTGAACACGTTTCACAGTTTTGCGGCAACCGAGGACGAGTCGGAAAAAGAAAATAATCAGCAATAATAAATAAATTACGTGGTTGAAATTAACGTTTTTACAAGGCTTTTTGTCGCCTCGTTTAGTCAAATTATATTATGTATTTACCAAGATCATGGTTTTTCAACGTAAGTTGTTGTGGCTTTTATTTATCTGTTTTTTCTCTACAAAAATGACATCCTGTCGCTTCAAGCGATAAGACCGTCTTAGTACATTTCTAAATTTGAATATGTTTTTCGTATTTTAATTATGTGCAATAAATATTTTTCTATCTAGTTATGCTTTATTTATTTACACCTTTTTCTAGTAGTTTTGTTTATACTGATAGTTAAAGGCCTATGCATGTACTATATCTACTTGTCAACGATTTCAAGCTCATTTTTCAAAGCTGCAATTTGAGTGAAGTTACTTAAACTGGAGCATAGAAAAATGAGCTTTAAGTCGTGCGACATAAAGTAAGTTGTTAAAAAACAGTAAAAATAGTGGACGACCAAAATCATTTAGTTAAATAACTAGTATACGTCGTAAACAAGTATGGCTTGAAGATAATATTCGAACTGGGTGGAACATAGAGGAAGCAAAACGTTTTTCCTTACGTGACGTTTTTTGATGATACCAGTGAGATCCCACCGTAAACTTTGATTCAAAAATGCTTGCAAAACTCTGAATAATTTATTCAAAAACTGAGAAGGTGGCAGATAACAGTTTTGATGGAGATTTTAACAATTTTCTTTGTTTATTTTTATGCTTTAGGCTTTACTCGAGACAGGCTTAGGAAAAGGAGGCATTTTCCAAGCAATTCAATTTGAGTAGACCTTTGAAAAGGTCGAATCCCTAGTGTCTTAATCATCTGTTTATCAAATCAATGGTTGGCTAAAGTAGCTGAAAATGTAAACAAGCGATCAATTATGATTGGTAAGCAGAAACAAAGAATAATCGTGAAACTACCGAACAGTCTATGGATGTATACTTTTATAGATAAGGTATTTATTAAGAGCACCACCACACTGTCTGCGTTGCCATTACCCACATTTTTCAGTGGCATTAACTGCATGAACTAATTTCTTAATGTTGCATAACTTGGGTATTTTTACACTATCGCATTGTGGGAATTACCAACTTAATTAAAAAAAAGTATCGGAGTTTGAAGTTAAAAGGTGCGCAGAGCAAGATGCTAGGCGTAATGAGATAAAGGCCAGACCATCGCCGGCCATATATTACAATATAATTGGTGGAGTACTGACGTGCTGTCAATGTGATCGCACATTTAAAACAAAGAGTGGTTATGCCAGTCACTTGAGAGCACATCAGGTACGCACATAATAGCTAGAAGGAGTCGCTGTGGTCGGATGCGGCCAGGAGGATATATACCAACCTAAGCAACGCAACGGCTGTTATCGGTTGAATTTACGGAAATGTTGCGAAAGCTGTATCGTATACCATACAATTAGCCAATCAGGTAACAATACGAAAAATGTATTGTCGTTAAATTTTATTTTGTGTTTTTACTTACACTTTTTTATGCCACTACAAGTTAGCTTTTGACTGCAATCTCATCTAGTTATGAATGATTATGCAGTCAAAGATGGTAGCTGGTTCACCTGTTAGGGATTACGGTAGTCATACATCATTGGTTTCTACGCGACTTCGCACCGGAACACTAAATCGCTTAGCGGCATGTCTTTGTTCACGGGTAGGGTGGTAACTAGCCACGGGCGATTTAAATTCCCAAATTGCCCTTGCCGGTAATCGAACCCCGAACCTCCTACTAAAATTCATAGCGTAAAAATAGAGGTCTCATATACACGGCTCAGGCCACGATTGCCAGAGAATCGCAGGTTCAAATCCTGTCGGTTTCAAAAATTTTTATATGCATTTTAATTTTATAAACTTAATAAATTGTGGTTTTACTTCGTTTGTCGTTATGGTAACCTAATATAGAAAGTATTTGTGAGCAAAAGGCCGTTTTACTCATTTAATCAGTGTTTCCGAAACTGTGGATAAGTTTTTGAAGACGTCAAAAGAGTCATAGTCGTACATCATAATAGTGGAAAATAATCATGGCACTTTGAACCGTAGAAAGTATTAAGTTATTATAGGTTACACCACTTGTAACTAATAAAGAATGGATATCTTCAGGAACCGTGTTTAAAAAAAAAAAAATTGATATTTGTTGTATTGCTTAGTAGAAGGTAGATGTTCGTAGATCGAGCTTTTTCCATACTTATCTATGGATCACGAGGCCATTGTTTAGATTACAGGTTTTAGAGAAATTTACCCATCATAGACCCACAATTCTGCTTGAAAGCGGGTTAGCGGACTTATTAGTAATAATATCGGGGCCTAGGGCTATAAAGTTTAGAGACATATTACGATAAATTTTCGCGCCATAATGAATTTGAAGTACTCCTAAGTTTACATCGGCGTTAGCGTAAAGCGCCAGTTACATAACGACAGTCAGTCAGATGTCCGATGTCCCACCCGATATAAAACAGAGAACCAATGTAGAAGCAGGCGTTACTTTGCTGAATTCCATGATATATTATGAAAATTAAGCTTAATTTGCCAGATTCTCCTGCTTTTCGCGGAGTATAGCAAGTTAAGCTCGATTTTCATAATAAACAGAGCAACACTTCGCAGGCCATGAAAGGAACACTTCCTACAGAGTGCTGTCCTGAGCTCATCAATCTGAGGCGTAAGTGTTAAGCCTCATACGCCTGTAATTACACCGGCAACCACACGCATTTCAGGCCTGACGTACTACTACTACTAAAACTGCAGATTCTTGCCAGGCAATACTTTGGTCACCTTAGGGCAGAAATCTCCAGAACTTCGCTTCTTGGAAGCGTTTATCGCCCACGCCCGCTCGCAGTGTGTATATAATTGTAAAAGATTCACTATTCGATTTTCAATTTTCGAATTCAATTATGCTTATCCAAAAGTCTGTGTTGGCGACTCAAAAATTCGTCGTATATACAACACTCTGACTTCTCACCGAATTAACCGTAGTTTTTACGTGTAAGAGGCTTGTATTGGTCAGTAAAAGGTCTGTGTTGGTGGTTTAAAGTATTTGACGTCGTATGCGCCGTGTCTCTTGGCAACGGTCCGTATATACAACACTCCTAATTCTCGGCGAATAAACCGTTATTTTTTTACCTACATAAAGATACCTTAACGCTAATGGCCTTTGTTAACTTTGTTTACTACAAAGCTAGCTTAAAAACGTTAACGTTACACGTCCACGAACTTTATTCATTTCGTCTCATATTATCGGAAAGCGTTCTCGCTCGTAAAGTGAGGACGTCATGGTTTATTGATGCCCTTTAACGACACAATAACTTTTGGTATTAGAAAACTTTTATATTAGTACCTACTAGTCGTTACCCGTGGCCTCGTCTGCGTTGAGTGGATATTTTGGTACCGAAAGTTTGTCATAAATCTATACTTTAATACTAATGAAGCTGTGAGTGATGTTAAGGTCGTTGTCCACCCCGCTCGCCCACTGCGGATTGGTTGACATCCACACGCCTTTGAGAACATTATAGAGAACTCTCAGGCATGCAGGTTTCCTCACTATGTTTTCCTACTCCGTTGATGCAAACGTGTTGGGATTCGAATGCGGCCCCCGAATATGGATGCAAAAGGATTATCGAAAGTTAACCTAAGGTATTCATGAAGAACCAGCCGTTGTCCGCGGATTCGTACGCAGTTTTTCGGCTTTTCATGAATCCAGCGGAAGCCGTACATTTATCCGGGATAAAAAGCAGCCTATGTGTTCATCCAGCGGATGATCTATATCCATTCCAAAGTTGAGTCAAATTGTTTCGGTAGTTTTTGCGTGAAAGAGTAACAAACATCCACCCATCCATCCATCCATCCGTACAAAATTTCGCATTTATTATAATAATAGGATATGGGGTACCTGAGTGTACGTCATCCAGCAGCAAGGCTCAACCTGGTTAGCGTCCAGGCCCCAGAACTCCAGCTCCTCTTCAAACAGCGGCCCACAGACGTCTGTGGGGTAATGGAGCTTACCGGTCCTAAAATACAAAAGAAACATGGAAATTATTTGAGCTATCCAAATAATAATAAAAGACGATGGTAACAGATGCCTGGGGCGTGCATAGAGAGTATGTACAGGGTATGCAGGTGATATAAAATTAAGAAAATCGAGTACGAGTTATAAATACTTAAGGGTAGGCTTTTTATAACTCTTACAATGCCTATCCTTAAGTTTTTTATAACTCGTAATGGAGATTTTCTTCATTTTATATCATCTGCGTACCTTGTGCACACCCTATGCACGCCACTAGCACATGCTCTTCATTAAACCCAAAGATTAAAATGGCGATGGGCAGCTAGGATGGGAGACGACCATTGGACAACAAGGCTGACGTCATGACCAGATCCTGCAGGCCATAGAGAGGAGGGAAAACCGCTTGCAAGATGGTCAGACGATATCGTTAAAGTTGCCACAAAAACTGGATGCAAGTAGCCAGAGATAGAGACCGGTGGTCATCTCTGGAGGAGGCCTTAACCCCCGCATGAGAGGGGTTCTTGCGAGCAGAAATATTATAAAATAAATAAAAGAAGCCTTTCATTTATTGATTTCAAATATATAAAGTAAAGAAATATTAGCAACAAGTCTAGCAACATAGCCAGCCCACTTCCAGTTTGCTTTTAGTGTGTAGCGAGGGCATCGGTTATTTTGGTTTGTTGTCTGATCACAGAATGTCGAATTTTATGGATTCTTCTGACGCTCATAATACTTCGTTCCATTGCTCTTTGACACGTATCATATTTCTTATTTGGCGGTAAATTTCCAGGATTGATAGCCATATGTCAAAGTAGGTAGTATACACGAGTTAATAATCTTAATTTAACCAAAGACCACACTCCATTACTAACGCCTTAATGTATATAAGGTTTATTTTTGACAATCACCGTTGTGGTTAACCTAGTATACTACGTGATATTGGCGAAATACAACGTGCCGATTTGGTACAACTAAAAGCCAAAAAAAGCAAAAGAAAAAGAAGAAGAATCGAAATTTAAATTTCATAGGCATTTTGCTTTTTAAAATTCCTATGAAATATTGCCTCCTTCATGCTTGCGAAAGAGATTTGCGTTTCTAAATATGTGTATTTCTGAGGATCTAATTTAAATAGTTAATTTAAAATAGTTTCCGCCTATTTTGACCAAAAGTCGTTCTATCCGGCAGGGTAGTAGAACGTAAAATCGCTTCAAACTTGAATGGTCTGAAACTGTTTCCACCGCATAAGTTTTGTTTGAGTTTCGACCAAGTTTTAAACTTACAAACTGGAAGGGTCTCAGAGCCAAGGTTTGAATTAACTATGTGAAGGAAAAGTGCTAAGTTTGACATTCATTAATCGTGTTAACTTGTACCCATTTCGTTGAACATGACGTAACAGCCCCGGCGTTTTATGTTATTTGTAGATTTGAATAAACGGGGCACATTATATTGGGATAACGATTTTTTTTATTTCTCTACCAGTTAGCCCTTGTCTGAAATCACTTGGTGGTAAGTGATGTTGCAGTCTAAGATATTAGCGGGGTAACCTGTTAGGGTAGTTATATTAAACCCATACTTCTCTCCGTTGGATTCTATGTGACATCGTTAGAACGCTAAATCGCTTAGCAGCACGTCTTTGTCGTTAGGGCGGTAACTAGCCATGACCGAAGCCTACCAGACCCCTACTGCCCGGAATCGCACCCGGGATCTTTAACTTAAAACCACAGCGCTCTACGCTGCTGCAGAGTTGGCACTCTATATTTTAGAGACAAGGAAGTTTAAAAAAAATACGAAATAAAGACGGACAACGACGAGGGTAACAGCCACTCTTCTAAATAATAATAAATTTAATTATTTAACAGACAAGCTGTTACGCGTGACGAGTTTAATAAATACTTTGAGTTAAGAGACATCTTGAAGACGTCTTTCGAGAGACTTAATTAGTAAAAAATTATACAATGAAATAAGTTACTGATTTTATTATTAATCATGTTAATTGTGTGTCCAATTCATTTAAATACAGGGCGAAAAGTCCAGCAATGTTTACCCTTTTTTTGTTAAGTTGACGCTAATTAATTACATGGAAATGGGATCAAAAATGTTTTATGCACGTGGAGATTTATTTTTAGAGTTAAAATATTTTTTTTTTTTTTTAATTTGTGCCTTGTAGTGACGTCAGATCAGAATGTAGTTTTCATCATCCCTTCTCTTCACCCGGGTGTCGTACGGAGTGACTAAGGGAATGTTTAAGAGTTTGCATAAATGATGCAAAGTCTCAGGGTTCAAATACCTCAATGGGTGTCCCACAAGGCTCGATTTTGGGTCCTTTTCAATTTTTAGTGTATATAAATGATCTACCGTACCATGTCAGTGGAACATGCGACATTGTATTGTTTGCAGATGATACATCTCTAATTTTTAAGACTGATAGGAGTAAAGATAACTCTGACGAAGTAAACCGTGTTATGTCGCATGTGTCGCACTGGTTTACAGTTAACAACTTACTTTTAAATGCAAAAAAAACAAAGTGTGTCGAATTTATCTTACCAAATGTAAAGAAAATTGATAAAAATATAATGATAAATGGTGAATCACTAAAAATAGAGACTTCCACAGTTTTTCTGGGCGTGACCTTGGATAATAAGCTACAGTGGGGTGCCCATATAGATTCGCTAGTGAATCTATATGGGCACCCCACTGTAGCTGTAGTAAACTAAGCTCGGCTGCCTACGCAGTCAGAAAAATTAGACAGATTACTGACGTTGAAATAGCTAGGCTAGTTTATTTTGCGTACTTTCATAGTGTTATGTCCTATGGAATCTTGTTATGGGGTAAAGCAGCTGATATCGAAACTATATTTATATTGCAGAAAAGAGCTGTACGGTCAATATATAAACTTAAATCACGCGAATCCCTCCGTGAGAAGTTTAAAGAAATAGGCATACTTACTGTAGCTTCACAATATATTTATAACAATATAGTATTTGTAAGACAACATATTAGTCTTTATACACAAAAAGTGGACATAAACAGTCGACTTACAAGAAATGGTCATAAATTAGTGTCATCTGCATATCGTCTGCGTAAGGTACAGGGATCATTTGTGGGATTGAGTATACGCTTTTATAATATGATTCCTAAGGTGATTTTGGACCTGCCAATGCACAAGTTTAAAGAATTTGTTAAAACACATTTATTAGAGCGAGGTTACTATACAATTGATGAATTTTTTAATGACAAGGTTGCTTGGAAGCATCCGGCTCCGCTTTCAGCTCTCACAAGATAGAAAAATGAATGTTAAAATACAAAATGTAAATTGTTGATGTTGGAAAAGAGCAACTGCTGAGTTTCTTGCCGGCTTCTTCTCGGTAGAATCTGCCTTCCGAACCGGTGGTAGAATCACTACAAACAGACAGACTTGACGTTTCAAAAGTGCTTATATTAGGCCTACTTGAAATAAATGAATTTTGAATTTTGAACCAAGAACGGACAAAAGCGTACTTTGTGATATTACTACTCACTGCGTTGACCAATCATGTGTAATTCAATTTATTTTTTTGCAGCTTGAGTTTTAAATAGTTATCATTTGTAGTTTAGCACTGCAATCCGATATGAAATGGCATGCAAACTTAATACCTTAAAATCGAATTAAGGATTTATATGAATAAACAAATGATACTAATAATTAAATTACAATCAATTTTCAAAATACAACCACTGGTATATAAACTCAATTCTTAACTAATGTCATTCATTCAATAGGTTGAATTTTAATAACATATATGTCGCAGCCGGAAATGAGTACGGACACTAAAATGAAACGCAAACGCGCCAACTAGCGGCTAGCACGCATCAACAGTTTTGGCGCGCTTCGACAGAGTCGTGACGGGGTCTACTGACTAGATTGGGATTATTAATTAGTTGGGACTCAAGGCAGAAAGACGTCGTCACGGAACTGTCCTACTACTGTCCTGTACTCTTAGTGGTTATTATTTTAAAAGTTTGCTAATACGATATTAGTTAAATTCAGTGTAAGAAGTTAAATTCAGTGTTCGAACAAAGCGAGTCAAATTTAAAGGTGTTCTTATTGCACGATACCTGAAAATTGCCCACACGATGTCGGACGGATCAAGTTAAAATCCGCCCGATCCTACATATATATGTATTTTAATATTTATAATTATCAATGGGATAACGGAAATAATAATTACAAACTAAAATTAATATTTACAATAAATATAAGCCGTTTAACTGTTCACTTATGGGCATGGTACCCAAAATGCTGGCGCTATTGACCCCTTCTACGCTAAGTCTAGCAATTCAGCTAGACTTAGCTAAATAAGCGCCAGCTCTTGGGTCACCAGACGTAAGGACTAATTTTTATGAGACTATGTTAATAAAATTTAATAACATAATTTTATATATTTTTTTATAGTGTTTTACTTGGAGGAAATGCATATAAAACTTTCGGAATCAACAGGATTGGACCGGCGACTCTCTGGCAATCGCGGCCTGGGTGCTTTGACTACTAAGCTATGGGTCTCCAACTGCCGATGCCAAAATTAGTATATGCATTTATATCAGTCTTATAGCGACTGTAGCATTTTAAATTTATAAAATTAATAACATATGTCGAGTCTGTTATAAAATGTCACACAAGTATTCTTGTATTGTGAAATATCCCTTTTTTTTTACACGCTTTTTATCAGCTTCACCTGTAGATTTTGACCCTCTTCAAACTCGTTCAAACTTTGCAGATAAATCGAGGACCGAACAATATACTAATTTTCAATTATACCATTTTTCATATTGAAAAATAAGATATTTGTTAATTTATATAATTGTCATTTATAGTCGGCAGGCAGGTAAGTGATGATTACTCTTATATTAACAAAATTTGATGGTGAATGAATGGGCTATCGATTAATTTGCAATAAAAATAGGTAGACAGAAATTAGTTTGGTTATTTTTATACCAATCGTGTTTTTCATTATTTTTGAACAAGAATTCTTTAACTGTTCGCTTTCAAGATGTAACATTTAAGTTTGTGTCGGCCAAGGACTCTGGGAACTTATTATAGATTTTAGGAGCCATATTAAAGATGATATTGCCGAATAGTGTAGTCAAATGGCGTGTATAATAAATTATCGTTGGTTTATCAAATACTAGCGCTTCATAAATGCATAAGCATGGCCAAGTTATGGGCAAAGCCTTCCGTTGCTTGAAGCCTTTAGTTCAGCAGTGAACTATGGCTATTATGAATGTTATTACACAAGTAAAACTTTGAACTTCTGTTTGAAATTTAGAACCCACTGCCAATCATCAACTCTAATCGCATCGATCTAAAAGTACAAACGTAACTTTGACATTCATTGATTGAGTCGATCTGTACCCGGCAAGGTTAATGGCTCCCAACGTGTCATTTAAAGGCTTTATCTACATCGTTACCCTTTAATTTCCCCCGACCTTGAAAGTGAGATTGTAGTCAAACGCAAATGTGTTAAATACGCGTAAAATAAAAAAATCTACAGTATACCTAAAAGCCAAATATTTTGGTTGCTATGTAACCTGTGCCTGCGTTAGCAATACCCACATAATATATAATAACACTTAAATACACTATTTATATTTTTTCATTTTTTTTATTTTTTACAGACATGTCGCCAAGCCTTTTAAGTTCCTTTATCTTGCCGTGAGATTTCTTTTGACGTGACAACGTCTTATAATTCGATGGAGCCGGCTGCACGCACGAAAAAACATAACGTATGCGGCGTTACCTCGCTCTGAGGCGCTCCATTCAAGGCTTGAAGTGCAAGCGAGAGCGCGGAACGAGCGACAAAGAGGCACAGTCGGCCTCCGCGTTCGACATCTGTCTCTCTCCTATTTGAGTGAGCGATGCGTCCGCGTGGACAGCTTCTATACAAAATAATACATTTACAGGTTTTCGGCAAGGATGAAGTGGTGAATGTGGTGTCAATTGTTTATAGCAACGATAATATCTATCAAAGAAATATAATTAAAATTTTCTTTTGAAAAATGCAACCATTCCATCAGTATTTTCTTACGACGTTGTCACGTTCAACTATCCTCAGTAAGCCGACTTTACAGACAACCAATTGTTTTTTTTTATAGTAATATTTGAGGGACCAAGCAGATGTCCAAATGATTGAGATTAAAAACCATGGCCTATAACCAGAGCAACACTTCGCAGGGCATGCAAGAAACATGTCTTACAAAGTGCCGGCCATTCCTAGTATATTATTACACGTATTATTTTGAATGAAGTAATACTTCTTTAGCGCCGTTAGGAAAAAAACATGGGAGTGAAATTATACGACGTAACAAAATGCGCGCGCACATGGTTACACGATTTTATCATGTCCGCCAGCTCACTTTTTAAGATGAACACGCACACCGTCACAAAAAACCAGTGAGTGACAGTGAACACTTTTAATTTTCAACGTTTGCGGTCTCATTCCGGGGATTTCATTGATTCAATTGTACAAAAATCTCAAATTTTAATGTTGAGTGAAACTCAGTGGTCCGTAAATGAGATAACTAGATAATGCGTTGTAATAAAACTTTCAATGTATTAAACCTTTATTATATTGTTTTTTGGCGTTTTCTCTACAAACGTAGAATAAGGCGTAAGATAAAACTTTTGAAAAGACTTCTATCTTGTTACGCCAAAGAGGTATAACTTCTAATGCGTGTACATAAGTACGCACACGTTTTTATTTCGTTTGTAATAATAATATTTTGAAACGATCTCTGCAAATTAGCCGCCCACAAAACCTGACAATCTAAGTAAGATTTATATTGGAAGTGTCGTGTGGCGAGCGATAAATCTGTCAATAGTAAACCGACGGTTAAAGTTTAAAACAATGCATAAATCAACGGTTTAGTTGTTGTTGCGCAACCGTACCCACAGATCACAGCAACATTGTAACTATTTAGATAACTGGGTACGTACTAAACATCGATCACAGAAAATTGTTTATGATCGAAAAATCCAATGCTGCGGATCAGTATTAGGATATGATTTAAAGCTCGCAAACTAGGAGTCGCTTTCGCGCATCGGAACACAACAACGTTATAACAAAATGGACCTAATCCTGCTTGATTTAGAATAGCAAATTCTGTGCATTAAGCGTTGAACAATTCAAGTTTAAAATTATTAACCTGACGTTTTAGCGTTTCATTACTTGAAATGGACTTTACGATTGATCAGACGTAAAAGACTGTGGCGTCACTCAATGGGCGTAAATCGAGCTAGTAATGTCTACGTTCATTTTGTTTAAGGAAAAAAATGATTAAGATTATAGTCCTGGGGTGTTTTTTCGGTTTTATAATCCATTTTAATCCATTTTAATTCAAATATATGAAAATTGGTCAGAACCTCCCTGAAACTTGATATAAAAGCAAGCCTGGTGTTCGTGACTTCGTCTACATGGTATTTCCAATTTGTTTCAGAAAGAAGTTAAAAAATGTGAAAGTAATAAAATAATGGAATTAATAGGTAGTCTATCGACATGGAATATGTTTTGGAGTTATTCCTGCGGGAACATTTCAATTTTCCGGGATAAAATGTAGCTTATGTGTTAATTATTCAGGTCATTAACTAATTACATTCCCAGCCAAATCGATTCAGTCGTTGTAGCGCGAAGTATTCACAAACATCCGTTCATCCAAACTATTATATTTATAATATTATTTATAGTGGGACTATTTGTGTTGATTCCAGTGAGCTTTACATAAATATCGAAGTTTAAAGCGTGACCAATATTTTGAAAAAAAAATTGGCGGACCCTAAATAAATGAGTAGTAGTAGTAGTATTTATACGGCATTGTTTCAATGCTGTGTAATTAGAGGCACATGAGGCTTGAAGCGGTTATAGCGAAGTGGTTAGGGCTTCACTTCACTTTTCTAAGTTATGTCCGTTTTAAGTAATTATAAGACCACTTGTTTCAACGGGGTCGGGGTCGGTCGTGAGGAAACTTGCATATCTCAGAGTTCTCCATAATGTTCTCGAAGGCGTGTGAATCCTCTTACTCTTCTCATTGTGGGTTGAGACCCGTGCCCTGGAGTGGGCCGGTAATAATAATAATAATAATAAACATCATTTATTTACAAGAACGTATGCACAATATCAAGATGTTGGTAAACAATATCGTTAGTTTAGAGAGCATAAAATTCTACTGAATTTGTAGTGTGCAAATCTGGTTCATGGATATTAAAAAATTTAAAAAGATCAACCTTAATTCAATGTCAAACTAAATTAAAATAAACACAACAAACACATGACAAAATTAAAAATGATAAAATGATAAATAAATAAAAAACCAAATCGAAATTAATGTTCCATAATTTATATTTAAAATTATTCAGTTTATAATAAATATGGATAATATATAATGGATTGATATATGATATATATATCATATGAGTAGCCTTTATAACTTCGGCTTAGGTTGATGGACACAGTGCGGCAAGTTGCAGGTCGTGTTCTTTGTAGGCCTTCCGAAGTGTTTTTATGTTTACAAGCGATATTTTCCACTTTCCATCACGTGCGCCACACGTAATGCACGTCAATTAATACTCTGCAGTAAGTCTAACTTGATGCGCATCCAAAGGGTCCAAAACAAAATTCTACGGGTAATAACTGATGCTCCCTGGTTCGCACGCAACGACGAGATTCATCAGTATCTCGAAATGACAATGGTATTTGAGGAAATCGGCAAACACAAAGAACGCCTAGCTAAACACCCCAACCGTCTTGCTAGCTCACTATTAGTAGCTCCACGTATGAAACGCCTAAAACGAAACTGATGTGCTCGACAATTGACGGACGGTTGAGCGATGGCTCCCTCGTCTGTAAATGCCAATAACTCACCCAGCACATCTGATTATAGTCTCGCGACTGATTGCAGATTTATTAAAAAAAAAAAAAAAAAATTACTCTAAAAAGCGAGAAAAGCTACTAAAATGTTCAAAACCCTTTGATAAATTATTATGTAGGGTGCGGCGACTTTAGCTGTTCATAGATAGACGTAATAGGCTCCTAGTTTTTTTATTTTAATCTGACAAAAGCGCCCAACTTGATCCCGACCCAAAGGTGGTTGAGTACACTCGAACTGTCGCACCTTTCTCATAAAATTAATTCGCTCTCACCGTATCCCTGGGGGAGAATGTGCGAGATACGCAGACTGGGTTTTTCGTTTTTATTTTTAACCCCCGACGCAAAAAAGACGCGGTGTTAAAAGTTTGACGTGTTTAAATGTGGGTGCGCGTGCGTGGGTGTTTGTGTGCGTGTGTGTGTGTCTCTAATCTAATCAAATCTAATCTTGCAAAATAAATAAATATACTACGACAGTACACATATCGTCATCCAGTCCCAAAGTAAGCGTAGTTTGTGTTATGGGTACTGTCTGTTAAATGTCTGATGAATATTTCTATGAATAATATACGAAAATACTTATACTATATACCTATATACCCGGACACTGAAAAACATTCGTGTTCATCACACAAACATTTTGTATGATATAAATAATAAACAATAGTCACAAATAGAAGTGTTGATTCAAAGTTCGAAGCCACGAAGTTTCGTCACAAGTATTTCCATCATAAAATGTGTGCCCAATAGTAACAATTCTATGATGCCCAAAATAATGCAATTCCCCAAGGGCAGCTTAATCTTGATGTTTGTGAACAACTGATCTGGCGTGCCGTTACTCATTCAATTAATTAGCTATCACAAAGACCCGAGGGTCCTCATCTATCCAAGATTATTCTCGAAGTTGCGGAAATAAAAATTATTGTCTTTGGTTTTTGGTAACCTGAATGATTCTGGTTTTGATTCCCAATAAATGTTAGGTATTGAATTTTACTTTGGAAGATCCTCGAACAGTTATGACTTATGGTTCCGAAACGTTGTCTGAATCTGAAAGGCTTAGAGTCACTCAGCGGGTGATGAAGAGCTATGCTCGGAGTATCTCTACGTGACACGGAGTTACCAACAAAGCTCAACGTTTTGCGAAGCAAAAGTGGAAATGGGCAGGGCATATAGCTCCGAAGGTGCTGGAATAGCGACCTCGCTCCGGCAAACGAAGCGTTGGCAGACTATGAGGTAGACAGGTTACATAAAACGATTCCTAAGGAGCCGCTGGATGTAAGCGGCATAAGAACATGGTTTTCAGAACTTCCTACAAACGTTGGCAGCAGTCCATCGGTTAACATGATAATTGGACTTTTAGTACCAGTTCAGACTTGGGAAAACAGCAGTGTCCTTAGAGAGCACGTTAAGCTGTTGGTCGCGGAATTATCACTTCAATTACATTAAACGTTAAAGCTCTAGCATAAGTTTAAGGAGACCTGTAGGAAATTGATAGGTTAAGAATGTTGACGACAAATCTGCTGTACAGCGACTGGTAATGCATATAAAGCTTCCTATTATAATGTTAAGGATTACTTAAACGATAAAAAATAGACAGCAAAAGAAAAAAACTAAAAAAACGAGTTATCTAAAAAGATACCTGGCATCGATATCTTCCATGACTCACCCACAGCTTTTAGAAAAAAAACTCACCGTTAATTTTTTTGCAAATTAAGTTTATATGACGCTTTGTCAATGCTATGTGCACTTGTCATTGACGTGCATATCAGTCCATGTGTTTGTGTGTGTGCTATGTTTAAAAAACATGTAATATGCATGTTGTTAGTGCTCTTAAATAAATAAATAAATAAATAAATACCCGTATAAATTTGTTGTGGGTTCTTCTTAGACCAGGGCTTGTTTGGAACCCTTGATTTAAGTTGGCGAACGAAGCTATCACCATTCCCTTACAATTATGGGAACATATATGTATGAACGCTTCATAAGTGCCTGAGATAGGCAATGATTATACATGAATAAAGAATTTTTGAATTTAGAATGAATTTCTATTCGATTATGAATTCCACTCCACTGTGTAGCGCTCAAGTGAGTTAATTAAATTACCGACAGGCATACTAGATAGATTTTTATTTATTTTATTAGTTTATTTAACTCTTTATTTGTACACCACAATGAAGTTAGGAAAATAAAAAAAAACAAAAGAAATACAAAGACAGAAGTAGAATACAAAAGGCGGCTTTATCGCTAAGTAGCGATCTCTGCCAGGCAACCTTTTTTATCCTTTCCCCGGGGAGATCATTGTCTCCTGCCCATATGGGCATGGGACTATATAGTCCAGCAGTGGACTGCTTTTTAATGATGAGATAAAATAGAGGCCAGGCTGGAGTCCTAGGTTGGCTATTTATTTACAGGGAAAATCAATTCAAAACGACGAAGTGGTGGGCAAAGAGCGGGTTAAAAATGAATTTCTATTCAATTCTGAATTCCACTCCACTGTGTAATGCTCGAGTGAGTTTATTAAATTACCGATAGCCATACAAAAGAATTCAGTCCGGCATTTTATTTTTGAGTATTCTACAAAAAGTGGAAACGGAAAATGCTCTGCTACGGTTTTTTATCAACGTTGAAGCTATTGACGTGTGGACTAAATAAAAGGCTTTATTGTTAACGACTTTCTGACCAAACGGACCGCGTAACCCAAATAAATGGAATATTGTTTTTTTTAATGAGTACCAAGTGATAAATTATATGTTAGGCTAAGCCTACGCAATAACTCATAGTTATCTATTATTTAAATTACATGATATGACGTTATCATCATCACATCAATCCATTAACGGCCTACTACAGAGCACGGGCCTCCTCCCACAGTGTTAAAGCCGTAGTCCACCACGCTGGCCCAGTGCGGATTGGTGGACTCCACACACCTTTGAGAACATGATGAGGAACTCTCAGCCATGCAGATTTCCGTACCGTTGAAACAAGTGATATTTTATTACTTAAAACGCTTATAACTTAGCAAAAGTTAGAGGTGCATGCTGGGATTCGAACTCGCAACCCGAATGTGTAGTCGAGCTCGTACACATTGCGCTATAACCGCTTCAAGTGCTCTTTTTTAGCTAGTGGCCGTGGCTAGTTACAATCCTGATGACGTGCCACTATTTAGTGTTCAGGTGCGATGTCGAGTGGAAACCGATGAGAGGTATGACTACTATACTCCCTAGCAGGTTAGCCCGCTACCATCTAAGACTGCATCACTTACCACAAGGAGAGATTGCAGTCAAGGGCTAACTTGTCGAGGAATAAAAAAAAAAAACTTAGCGCCACGAATAAATATAATGGTCATTCAAATATGCATCAAGCAACCAAGCCTTAAATGAAATGAGCATGTGTATACACATATAACAAACACACCATAAACACCAAGACAAACTACTCAATCGTTTTATTTTTTATTTTTGTCTTGTCTTTGCTATGGAAGAGTGAGGCCTCCTGACACAGGTATTTTGATTCTTACTAGGAGGTCCCCACATGTATCATTTACAGTGTAAGAAACGAAATAAACTATTTTTATTTTTTTATTTAATATAGCTGCTCCCACAAAATACTCAAGCAAATAAGAAGCAAAATAATGTAGACTACCGTTGACACATTTGTTTATCTAAACCAGGAACATTGGAAAAAAAACTCGTAAGCAAATGTTGTTGCTTCGACAACCCTCCGATTTATTTCCCACAAACGATGTTCACATTTCACAGTATACGAGTATCCTCAGAATACGGAACAACAAGTATCATGTTTCTTTCATTGATTTTCCTGAACATTTCTAGAACAGGAGTATAAAAAAGTTTAGGTTTGTTTATTGTGTTTGTTTCTTAGCCATATAATAATTTGTATAGTATGGAATTAAAACCTTTAACATTAACAAGAAAATTCTGTGCTTTTTAAGAAAACAGTATCATTATTTATCCAATTAAATACATCAGATACGTTGTGCATTTTATGCAGATCAAAATTGTAATTTATAGCGTACAATTAAAATGAATATCTTAGAGTTTATTCGAGATTTAAAAAGCGGTGGCAGAGTGGCTGGCCAACGCAACATTAAAACTCCCGCTAAATTACAAACCTACATACCTACTTGCATACATTTCACCCGTGCGAAGTCGGGGCAAATTGCTGGGGCTATAGACAACGTGTAAATAAAACCAAATTATTGCTTCACCGGCTTTAGAGGTATATTATATACTATCTCTGAGTCTTATCTGTGAAACCGAAACACTAAAAGTTATTGAGTAAACAACTAACATAGTTTTATCTATAAGAAATCAATTCAAAATTAATTTATTTCAAGTAGGCCTAACACAAGCACTATAGAAACGTCAAGTCTGTCCGTGTGTAGTGACTCTACCACCGGTTCGGAAGGCAGATTCTACCGAGAAGAAGCCGGCAAGAAACTCAGCAGTTGCTCTTTTCCAACATCAAAAATTTATATTTTACATTTTAACATTCATTTTTCTATCTTGTGAGAGATGAAAGCGGAGCCGGATGCTTCCATACAGCCATAACATCACATGCCACATTTAAAATCAAGTGACTCCTGTCACTATAATAGGTATGAGTCGTGTAGCGTAGGTACTTTGCGCGGGTCTGTCTTTATCTTTAGTAGGGTTGTCATAAGTAAACACTTAGAATTTATTAATATATATTTGTATGGAAAAATAAATATGCTTCTTTTGGTTTAATATTATTTAGGTTTAATAAATATATATATATAAAGTGAAAGACTCGGATGACAACCGTGTAATATATCATAAATTACGGAACCACTGCAATACCACGTGTTAAGATGCTCAACGACGCCATATTCATAAGTCAGTTGAAAATGGTGATACCATTAAAATATGGAAATTTCTTCAGTCGCTTGGAGTTGGCAAGTCTTCAAGTAATACTTCTATTAATTTTGTTATTGATCTCCCGTATAAACATTTCTCTACTTCCGATACAATCGATAGTGTCGATAAGGAAAATACTCTTAGACTTCTTTCTTCTGCCTCAACTCCAGACTTTCCTGCCTTTAACTTAAAATCTTTCACTGAATTTGATGTTAAGAAGAGCATTATGTCCATCGCACCAAAATGCTGTCGGTACTGATTGCATAAGCCGTAATATGATCATTCCTATTCTTTTAATTATTCAATCCGCTGTAGTAAATTTCCTGATGCATGGAAAAATACACAGATTATTCCTCTTCCTAAAAAGACAACCCCCGCATTTTTTTCGGATTTTCGTCCTATATCTTTTCTACCCTTTTTGTCAAAAGTTCTTGAAAAACTAGTTTTCTAAACTAGTTTTAGTATTAAACATTCCTTTCTCAATCCTTTGCAATCGGGATTTCATCTTAGTCATAGTACGGTTACTGCATTAGTTAAAGTGACCGATAACATTCGGCTGGCAATGGATAATAAGCTGGTTAGAGTTTTGACTCTGCTTGACTTTAGCAACGCTTTCAATACTGTTGACTATGACATCTTGCTTAGTCAGATGTGTTCTATTAACATATCTCCATCTGTGATAGACTGGTTTCGGAGTTACCTCTATGGTCGTCCACAACGCATTCGTTCGGATGAGTCTGTGTCTTCTTGGTGTGATGTTACGGCCGGGGTACCTCAGGGTGGCGTGTTATCTCCCTTACTCTTTGCTATATTCATCAATTCCATTACTCAAAATACATCTTCTCTCTACCACATGTATGCAGATGATATCCAAATTTATCGCCACTCAAGCATTGAAAATCTTGGTTCTGCTGTCTCTGCTATAAATTTGGATCTTGGGTTTATTTATGAGTGGAACAAGCAAAATGGTCTAAAAGTTAATCTTGTGAAGTCTAAATCAATCATTATTGGCAGCCCTGGAATGATTTCAAAAATTGATGGGCGTAACTTATGTCCTATTCTTTATAACGGTGTAGGTATACCTTTTTTTGCTACCGTTAAAGACCTTGGCTTATATTTAGATTAGGATTTGTCTTGGTCCACACATATAAAAGAAATAAGTAGAAGTATTTTTGCGACCATGAGCTCACTGCGACGCCTAAGATCTATTCTCCCAATTCCGACTTAAGTTACGTTGGCATCCTTCCGTCCGTCCGTTCTTCTATCTATTGTTGATTAAGCGGACTCAAGCTATCTTAATTTGTAAGTAAGACCAAGTACCTGAATTTCGACAAAAGCTCAAGTGGCTTCCTATTCGCCGTCACCGAGATATGCATGTCCTTTCACTTCTGTACTGTGTGTTATTTAATCCTAAAACACCTTCATAAATAACACACACTTGAAGGAAAAATTCGATTTTGTAGGATTGCCTGCTGATTTAAAATCATGTCGTATGCTGACACTTCACATGCCTTTTCACAAGACTACACTTCGTTTACAGTGCAAGCTATTGAATTGTGGAATGCGCTCCCACTAAATATACATGAGGCAAAATCGCTTGAAACATTTAAAAACGCGGTGAAAGCATATTATCTTGCACAATAATGACGACTTTTAGTACCTTGTTTATGTTTATTTTTATTATCTATATGTTTTTAAGTATTTATGTATAATTGAGTATATATTAGTTTATTATTTTATATTTATTTATTATAATAATTCTTATTTGTGCAATTTTGTTTATGTTTTTGTATTTAGCTATATGAATGTAGGTTTATAATAATTTTACACCACCTGTCCGCTGTCGCGCTTCTTGTCCTAATCCAAAGTTTGCCTGACAGAGATCGCTACTAAGCGATAAGGCCGCCTTTTGTATTCTACTTCTGTCTTTGTATTTCTGTTGTATTTTTTTATTTTCCTAACTTCATAGTGGTGTACAAATAAAAAGTTAAATAAATAAAAAATAAAAATATTATTACAAGATGATTCCTTATGAAATATTCTTATTTGCCCTTCAACAGTATTTCGTATTCGGTTACACGCTGTTTATAATTGGAACCAAACCGCCAATACAATTTATATGCTGGTATTAATTTGTCGTTGACGCATTGCGATTTTTTAATCATGTGTTTTTATAAGTAGGAATAAATTATAATTATACTATTTCTAGTAGTACATTTAAGATAATAACAAAAACCAATAGTTAACCCCGAACTATAAGAGCACGCACCATAATTTTATAAAAAAATATTTTTGCGCGTGACTATGTAAATATTTTGTGATAAGTGATAAAGTGATATTTTAATTGCATAACTTAGAATGGCCTTTATTAAAAATCTTATAAATTACATTTCACCTTATTTTACTACCAAAATAATCATTTTATTTATTTATCATAGGTAGGTACATGTACAGGTAAAGTAAACCAACTGCTTACCTTACATCTTATATTGGTGAGTATGTAATAAATGCATGTAGTGGTGCAATTTAAATCTACTGTCCCTGATTTAGGTAAAAATCTGTATTACAGGCTAGAAGTGCGTGAAGTGAAAGTCCTACCTTCTGGGCAACATAAAAATAGAAGCGGCGCAATACATAAAATATCCTGAATATAAAATATTAAACTAGAAGACGAGTGATATAAACTAAGAAGCACAGCTTTATCTGTTCTTCGAGGCATAAAGAAAATGTTACACATTTGGACCTCCAAAGTCGGCCAACAATTCAGTTTACGACTTGGGTCGACGAACTATCTTGGTTATTGCTAGTAGACGGATTCGCTGTCCTGCTCCGAATTACAATGTCACCATTAACGGATTGGCGCAGTGAGCACCAACTTTGCTTTCTGAGTCCAAAGCTGTGGGTTTGATTCCCACAACTGGGAAATGTTTGTGCATTGAACATGAATGTTTTTCAATGTCTGGGTATTTATCTGTCAATTATAAGTACTTATGTATATTATTCCTAAAAATAGTCATCAGTCATCTTAGTGCCGATAACACAAGCTAGGCTTACTTTTTAGATGGCGAATTGTTATTTTATTTTTATGTTTGTATTTGGTATATAATAAGATAAACTCGAAAACTAACAAGCTTATATTATGTATATAATTCACAAAAATTTAATATAATGTAATATAATGATAGCTGAGTTGGAGCTCAACTTCACTTTCGGGAGGCCGAGTTCGAATCCCAGCACGCAACTCTTGCTTTTCTAAGCTATGTGCGTTTTGTCTTTTAATTAATTAAAATATCACTTGCTTCACCGGTTAAGGAAAACATCGTGAGGAATCCTTAATTCCTGGGAGTTCTCCATAATATTCTCAAAGGTGTGTGGAGTCCACCAATCCGCACTGGAACTACTTTTTGAAGTTATACTTCTTTTGACGCGTTAGGGAAAAATGATGAGAATACATTTTTACGATGCGCGCGCACACTTTTACAAAAAACCGATACCCTGAAGTTAGCTATAAGGTTTGACAGTGACACTTTCAATTGTCAAAGTCTGCGGGCTCATTCCGGTGATTTAATTGATTCAATTGTTTAAAAATCTCAAATAAATGTTGAGTGAAACTTGGTTGGCCGATTATGAGATAACTAAATAATGCGTTATAACAAAACTTTCAATGTATTATTATTACCTTTTTTTTATAAAGGCGATGGCGAAGGCGTTTTAGAATAAGGCGAAAGATAAAATTTTTGAAAAGATTGTTGTCTTGTTACGCCAAAGAACTGTAACTTCTAACGCGTGTACATAAGTACACACGCGGATATTTTCCTTTGGTGTACTATAAAAGTGTATTCATTCATTCATCACTTATTCCGGGTTAGGATTCAAAAATAAAAGAATCAAATCTCACATTCCGATGAACGGATCACGGTTTCCGTCTCCGATTTGAATAAGTGATGAATTGCGAGTATTTACACTAAAAAGCACTTTAGGGTTTATTCCTGAAGTATTTTGCTCCCTTGATAGGCATTCCGCTTTTGTACGTGTGACAGGTTCTTTAATCAATCCGTCTTGTAGTTGATTCATAATAAGAGTCAAGATTTATTAGGATACCTATCGTTGCCCGAGATTTCGTCCGCATTTTTGGTTTGTGAGAATCCCGCGGGGAGCGTAAGTTTTTCCGGAATTAAAATTATATGCTCGTCTCCAGGACGCAAGCAAGCATGCACCACCACCTTGCATAGTTCACCACGCTGGCCCAGTCTCTCCAGACTCCACACGCCTTTGAGAACATTATGGACAAATATCAGGCATGCAGGTTTCCTCCCGATGTTTTCTTCACCGTTGAAGCAAGTGATATTTTAACTATTACGTTTAGCTTAATAGCGTTTAGCGTATAGCTAATTAGCGTAATAAAGGGTAGTTTTAATATCCCTGAGGTAGTGCGCGATTTCATCAGCATTTGTTTCGGTTTTTTAAAAATTCGGCATTACTTTTGCGATTTCTGTATAGATTCGTTTTAAACAAAAATTTCAATGTCGACATCGTAAATTTCTACGTAAGACAGCAAATTCTACAAATTAAAAACCCTTGCGATAGTAAACCTCTTCCTTTTCATATGTTGAGGGTTGTTAAAAAATTTAACTCGACTTAGATTATGGATTTGCAATTTGTCCATAGTATTCTAGTAGTCAAAACCTTTAATTTGATACCCATATTAAGGCAGCTGTGAAAAATATGCAATCCGCCATTTTGGAGGCCATCTTGGACTAATGTTCACCAATCATACATATGATTCCAATCATACTAAGAACACTTTTCACAAAAAACTGATTTTACTTTTATATTATTTTATTTCCCTTGTAGTAGATAAACACTATCTGTGATCAGTTATTGTTTTAAAGTTGCATAATACCAGTCTGCTAATTAAAAGTTCTAATTTAGAATTTTTGAGCACCGTGTATTATCACACAAAAAGCGAGTCGAAAAATTCCATCTCACATTAACGTTTTCTTTAACCTAATGTATATTAGATAATTAAAGATTGGTTTTTCCATAAACATACAGAGAAGGGAAGCGGTGAAGAAGCGACTGGTGATAGCCCAGTGGGTACGACTACCTGTATTTTTTCTTTATTTATGAGCATTTTAATCAATTAAAATAACATCGTGAGAAAACCTGCATGCCGGAGAGTTCTCCATATTGTTCTCAGAGGCGTGTAGAGTCCACCAATCTGCACTGGACCAGCGTGGTGGACTAGGCTTATCCTCTTCTTTTTGGGAGGAGACCCATATTCTCCATACTCTATAATTGGTTGATAAGATGTGTTCTCTTATAATTTTTTTTTATTGGTTATTATAGAAGTATGTCTATCTGTATAAATAAGTAAATATTAGTATAGAAGATTGTCTGAATAAGTAAATATTGGATAGAAGCAGGCGTTACTTTGCGGAAATCCATGATATATTATCAAAATTAAGCTTAATTTGCTATACTCCGCGAAAAGCAGGAGAATCTGTGTGGTGTAATTTATAATTTCTTCAATCCTTATACCCCACACCAAACAGATCTTTGGCAATATACCCTCTACGCACGTTTCGCTCCGAAACCGGAGCATCATCAGGAGATGTTGAATTTACAATGAATAATTGTTAAGTGAAAAATTCGCCAAATGTGTCGCCTTTTATACCTTTCTGACCCCCACCTAATCTATCTAAGCCCCTCCCACCTCATTAGTTAATGAAATTTTGATAATGAATAAGTAAATATAACACTCCCCATCACCTTTGATTTTTATCAGGCCCATGGTTTACTATGTATCTGTAAATTTTTCTTCTCGAGCCTTAGTCTCGAGTAAGTTCAACTTGAAAAAGGGATTTTTAGTATTGAAAAGAGTGTTACTGGTGGAGTGGGCTAAAAAAAAAGCTAAAGTTAAAGTATAACATAAAAATGATAAGTATAACATCTTTATATTATACTTTAGCACACAAACAATATATTTTACTCTTTAAAAAAATAAGTTTGCTGATAAAAACATGCCAAGTCCCGGGAATCGATCCCGGCAGGTGAAATATGGGAATTTATAATTTCTGAATTTTCTCTGGTCTGGCATGGTGAGAGGCTTTGGTCGTGGCTGGTTACTACCTTACCGACAAAGACGTGCTGCTAAGTTTTTCAGTGTTCCCGTGCGAAGTCGCGTGGAAACCGCTAACAGGTTAACCCACAGCCTTAGACAGACAGCTTAGACTGCATCATCACTAACCACCAGGTGAGATTGCAGTCAAGGAATAACTTGTAGTGGATTAAAAAAAAAACGACCTTTTGTTTGATAACAGACTTATCGTGGCGTCCAGCTGCAATTACGCATGAAAAGACAACCTTTATATTTATTTACGTCGCGGAATGCAAACAGTGTGTCAATGCGATTCCGATAACGTAATAAATCAGGGCTCCAGTAAGCTTTACCATTGTATTCCTATTGTGAGCAGTTTTATGTGCCGTATATATATGATGAACAACTAACTTCTGCCCGCGACTTCTTAGGTACCTACGCTTTTATTGACTATTAAAATTCCGTGGAAAACTTTTGTTTTTCTGGGATAAGGCAAAATTTGGTAATGGGTTAAGTACGTGTAACGTGACCTTTTTTTTTTTTTTTTTTGTCGTGGTGGAAAAGCTTTATGGCTACCTCTGTCCTTTTGGGCAGGACAGAGGTTATGTGGGACTCGTTTACCCGAACTAAAAACCACCACGGCATGTCCCTCTCGTTGGATTTATTGGACGTCCGGGGAACCCGTTGTACACTTCCCAGACGTCTACCAACAACCCCAGCTGATTGCCAGGGCTACTAAGCAAAGGAGGAGGTGATCAGGACAGCTTGACCCCCCCTCAGACAGCAGGGAGACTCGTATAGGGACGGGTAGCTAGCCCAATAACTACCCGCCGCCTCCCAGGGCAACCAGACGTGCGGCATATTCCCGCCGTCTCCAACGTGACCTATTGTATAGAAGCAGGTCACTTTGGTAGCTTATTAACTTAATAATCATCATCATCAAATCCACCCATTACCGACCGACTACAGGGCACGGGTCTCCTCGCACACTGAGAAAGGATTAAGGCCACCCACCATGCTGGCCCAGTGCGGCATAGTGGACTCCTCACTAGGAGTTCAGACCCCGGCACGCACGTCCATCTTTTCGAAGTAAGCGCCTTAGCGTTTTAGGCTATTAAATATGGAAAACATCGTGAGGAAATCAGCACGCCTGAGAGCTATCTATCTTGTTCTCAAAGGCGTGTGAATCAACGCAAAAAAAAAAAACTTCTAAACCGCGCTTTGCCAGTGTGGTGGACTATGGCTGAACCCTCCCCCTTTTTAATTTAAGTTATTATGAACTATATAACTTGGAACGCCAACGTCCATAGCTCGGAGAATCGATGGACGTTGGGATTCAAACGGACGGAAATAGCGACCGCACTAGTAAACGCAGTGTTGGTCAGCCCCCAACGAGTTGGACAGACGACATCAAACGAGTCGCTGGGAGCCGCTGGAAACAAGCGGCCCAGGGCCGTGGGTTTGAACTCCCGACAAAAGACGAAAATATATCTAGCAGTAGACGTCAATCGGTTTAAGTGATGGTATAATGAATTACCTGTAATAATTCAGGACCTGCGCGAAGACCCCCGGATGCCTGTCGAAGAAGTACTCATTGAGGACTGGGTCGTAGTTGGCCAGGGCCTCCGTTAGCCTGGAGAGCCTGGTAGCTGGTATCTTCTTCAGCGTAGCCTTGTACGTCTCATGCCGGATCCCGCCCACGTTCAGAACCACGCGGTTCTCAGCATCCATGTTGAGGAGATTCATTTCTAATGACAAAAGGAAAGGAACAGAGTAAGTCCGAAAATTCGTCAAGATAGAAAAAAACTTATTGGCCTCATCAGTATGGCACCTACTTAAATAACTATTAGTTGAAAAAAAACATCGTCACTATTGACAAGGCCGCGCTCAAGCTCCAAATATAAGCTATCCTGACCATTTGACGGCCGACTGGCGCAGTAGGCAGCGACCCTGCTTTCTGAGTCCAAGGCCGTGGGTTCGATTCCCACAACTGGAAAATGTTTGTGTGATGAGCAATAAGTGTTTTTCAGTGTCTGGGTGTTTATATGTATTTTCTAAGTATTTATGTATATATAATTCATTAAAATATTCATCAGTCATCTTTAGTACCCATAACACAAGCTACGCTTACCTTGGGGCTAGGTGGCGATGTGTGTATTGTCGTAGTATATTTATTTATTTATTATTTATTATTTTTGCGAATAAAATGGACATGAGGCCTTGTAATATTTATTTTAGTATTTTATATTTTCATGAAATACTAACAGTAGTTTTTAACTCTCAATTACCAATCGATGTTTATTACTTTAGCGGCCCGTTAAGTTCTTTAACGGACTGTTGGTGTAAACGAGTGTCCCACCACGCGCCAACAAGTGATTACCTTTCCTGACGGGCTGCTAAAGTTAACACGATGGTTCATATGTCAAAATGGACACCATTTTGACATATGAACACAAAACTCATTACTTAAAAATTTATTGTTCGAACCGGGAATCGGACCAGGAACTCGTGATACGTAGTTGACTAATAAAACAGTTAATTCATATGGCTGATGCCTTGTTGTGAGTTTATTGTGGAAATTGGCTCTTAATGTTGCCCTAACATCATTATGAGCCTCAGTTACTCAAAAAAAACAATTTATTTATTTATAGCCTCTGTACACTATTGGACCACTGTCTTGGCGCTCTTAGCATTTACTACAAGATCAAAGGTAGATATAAAGAAAAGATACAATGGGTATATCTTCTTAATACCGTTTTCCTCTTCAAAGAAATTCTGTTTTCAGCAGTGGGATATTTATTGCTTTGCTATGGTGACAGTTGCTTAAATAAATAATTTACTTATTTATAGCCTCTGTACACTGTCGCACTGCTGTCTTGACGATGTCGCCATTTACTACGAGATCAAAGGTACAGCATAAAGAAGAGATACAATCCCGTTTTCCTCTTTAAAGAAGTTATGTTTTCAGCAGTGGGATATGTTCTATTTTCAGTTACTTTTTTTTTATATATAGTTTAGCGCTTGGCTGCTGTCACACCTGATGGGAATTGATGCTGCAGCCTTAAATGGAGCACGCTCACCTAGAAGATGTCTCTTCATTTTAGATTTAAATCTATATGGGTTATATTATTGACAGCGGGAAGAATGAAAGGCATTCCAGATGTTTTTAATTTGTATTAGAAGGATTATGTTTACATCCATGGGTTATCCAGCTACACAATATAATTTAACTATGGTATAAAAATATTCAAAATCTCGCAGTTCGATGGTAGAAAAGCGAGGATAAGACCTCACCAAATAGTTCTTTAACTTACTCCGAACTAAATCTTGTTAAATACCCTTCGATAGACATGTAAACTTGCATGCTTTATTGCATCCTTCTTGCATTTGTTATACTCTTAGGAACAGAGCTAATTATCAAATGCATAAGTTTAAAGTTTTAAACAAAGTTTAAAAACACATTTATTACAGCAATGTACAAATAAAATTGATGAATTTCTTAATCCCAAGGTCGCTTGGATGCATCCAGCTGTCGCTAGATAGGAAAATGAATGTTTAATTGCAAATTGTTAATTTTCGAAAAGAGAAACTGCTGAGTTTCTTTTCGGCCGCTATTCTGTCTTATGAACCGGTTGAGTCACTACAAACAGACAGACTTGTTGTTTCAGAAGCGTTAATAGAGTAAGCTAATCTTCTCTGTATATCACTAAATTCCATCGGATATCTGAACATACAATTACACAATCATTTATTTTAATACTTTTTTTTTTAATTTTGTGTGAATTATGAAAGATAAACAAAAAACACTATTAAAAATTTATATAAAAAAACCCTCCTTCGCTTCCAGGGCTTTTGAGTAACCAAGCAACCGGCGGTCAGGCCTCCAGAGTAAGGAACCTCCTCACACAATACGTTCCGTTTCAAGAATTACTGCCTTCTGTATACGACCTTGATCCAATAACCAAGCGAAAGCTTCTGATTGACTGATTGTTAACTTCAGGCAATCAATCGATGATGACCTATGGTTCAGAAACATGGTCGCTAACTATTGGCGTATAAGAAAGCTCAGCGTCACTCAGCAGGCGATGGAGACAGCTATGTTCGGAGTATCTCTAGGTGACAAAACCAGAAATGTGGAGATTCGTAGAAGAACCAAAGTTAACGACATAGCTCAACGAGTCACGAAGCTGAAGTGGCAATGGGCCGGGAACATAGTTCGGAAAAAGGATGGACGTTCGGGTCTGAAGGTGCTGGAATGGCAGCCCCGCATTGGTAAGCGCAGCGTTGGTCGACCTCCAACGAGGTGGACATACGACATTAAGCGCGTCGCAGGTAGCCGCTGGATCCAAGCGGCACAAAACCGCGGAATTTGGAACTCCCTACCTAAAAGACAGTGCCCAGCAGTGGACGTCTATCGGTTGATATGATGATGATAAATCAATCGATGTTAACTTACTTGAATCTCCCCAATCCAATATGACAATAATATTGCTATGGTGACCGGCTTTGTCCACGGCGCCACATCACTTCTATATAGTCATCTTCTAGTCTGCTGAACCTTGGGTGCGATGGCATTGCTGATAGAAAATGTTAAGGCCTGCAATAGATGAAACATCTTTTTAAAGTTTTCTTTAAAAAAACTAATAAAACGAAAAGGTTGTGAGGAGTCGTCAGATATAAGTGGGTTTATCAATATGCCGGTTCTCGGTAGATTCTACCTCCTGTATCCGTGGTCGAGTCACTAAAAACAGACTGACCTCTGACTGTCCAGTCAATCTGTTTGTAAACTAGGCCTACTTCAAATAAATTCATTCTGAATTTCGTTTTTTTTTTAAATTTTGAATCAAATGCAAATTGCTCTCGCAGCTCTATTGTTGCAAGCGAAAATCATACAAAATGATTGAATATTATTTTATTTTATGGCCTCTTGTTCTAATGGACGGCATAGAGAAAAAATAAATGACAGTCTCTGAAATTAAAAAGTAACATGTTCCCAGAGCTCTGTTTGGTTTCTGTCATCGATTAACATCAGGTGATTAAACCGCTTGTTTACTCGATATGTGTTTAAAAAAAAAATAACTATGCTGTTCTGAATTTTGTGCTTTTCTGGCGCTTTCGTTATACGAGCACTTTATTAAATGCATAAGTAGTGAAATTGGTAATTTATTTATTTCAAGTAGGTTTCAAGCATTTTTGAAAGGTCAATTCTCATAATTGTCGTGACTCTACCACCGGTTAGAAGGGCAGATTCTCGTCCGGGAAGTAAACAACTGGTTCAACAAAGCCAACCAAATGGACATGCCATGGTGGGTCATAGCTTGGGTGTAACTCCTTTAGAGGGGGGAGTCCCACGTAACTTCCGTCTTGCCTAATGGTCAGAGATAGCAATAAAGCTTTTCCACCACGCGAAAAAAAAGGATTTTGCCTGAAAAAGACTCAGCAGTTGCCCATTTAATTTAACATTTATTATTCTTATTGGGAACACAAGAATCTAATACTGTGTTGTGACATCTATCCTAGTAAGTTTGTTTGTTTGTGGCCTCTCTCCAGATAAACCACTGACCATATCTTGAAGCAATTCGGATTTAGTCTCACTCTGAAACGTATAGTAAATTTTTGTAATAAGTCAGATCATAATGATTTTTTTATAGTAATATTTGACAGGCCAAGCAGTGGCCCATCTGATGGTGAGTGGAATACCATCTTATATAAACAGAGTAACACTTCACAGGTCATCAATGCAAGGAGCACGTCCTGCCACATGCCACCCTGTGTCCATCGATTTGAGGCGTAGGTGATAAGCCTAATGTGACTGTAATCACACCGGCAACCACGCCCTTTAGACCCGAACATAGCAATGCAGAAATAAGCCTGACTATAGCACTTCCCCAGACGAGCTCTGTCAAAAAAAGATCTACTGCTACTAACTCTGCTCTTTTAATTACAAATAATCAAGCTTCTATATCAAATCCTATGAATGTTACCATTCAATTAAAACCGCAGAGTAAAGAAATAAAACTACTTCTTTTAATATCAACACAACCGTTATTAAAATAAATAGGACGAAAGACTTTACTCAGGCACTTCTGCATTTATAACAGCTATGGAAAAAGTGTATGAAAAAAAAAACTTTTTAATATCGCACTGCAAGCTGAAATCCTGTAGAAAAAGCTGGCTCAGATGTGTGCTTATTAGAATTTGTATTAAAGGAAGCAACTTTCCTAACGATGTTGATCTTACTCGCGAAGTGGGTTTCGTGTTTCGAATCGCTGCCGTATTCAGCTTAGAAAAAAAAACTCGAGTGGTTTACTCTTTAATATAGCGCTATTTACTTTTTAAAGAGTCGAATGTACTCGAAATTTAAAACTATTTAGAGCGCGGACACATTGAGTTTGAGCGTGACAACATGACTGCATTCGATTTCAGAACGTTGCGAACGATAGCTCTTTTGCAACGTTCTGAAATCTAGATGCTACGTAGCTGCAATTTTCACTCGTTATAGCATTATTTAATTATTAAAAAGTCGAATGTACTTAAAACTATAAAATGACTATGAGCGCGACCATATTGAGTTTTAGTTGACAACGTGACTGCATTCGATTTCAGAACGTTTGCAACGAGAAGTCGTTTGCAACGTTATGAAATCTACAAGCTACGTGGCTGTTCGGTCAGAAGAGAGTGGCCATTTTGAGTTTTAGTTGACTATATGACAGCACTCAATTTAACGTTGCAATTTTCAGTATTTAAAGCGTTTTTTACTTTACAAACAACCGAATGTTCTCGAAACCATAAAACTATTAAGAGCGCAACCACACTGAGTTTAAGTGGACAACATGACTGTATTCGATTTCAGAACTCGAATTGTCCTAAATGAGAGTATGTGGTTGCTCCATTTCCATTTCCGCTTCGTTGCAATTTTTAAGATGCCTAAATATAGTTAATCGGTTAAACTAATCATTAATGCTGACATATATTGTATTTTTTATTAATTCAAAAATTTAAATAAATGAATACTTGCGCGAAACTAAAGCGCATAACTTTATATTCAGTAATATTTTCAAGAATACTATGTATTATTTTATCACTACACTTTTGGGCGATTTAAATTCCCAGCACGTATTTTTCTATGTTATATAATATCACTTGCTTTTTTTTATGTTTATAAACGAGCGCTTGACTGCAATCACACCTGATGGTAAGCGAAGATGCAGCTTAAGGTGGAGCGCGCTTGCCTAGAAGGTGCCTATTCACTATCGATTTGAAGGTACTCATATTGTAAGTACTGGGGAGAATGGAAGCTGGAAGGGCATTCCAGATCCTAGCGGTGCGGATCAGAAACGAAGATGCGATGCGATTCGTATGCGTCCGCGGTATATCGAACACGTAGAGCAGATCCTTACGGCGCCTCACGGTTCGATGGAAAAAAGGCGAGGGGGGAACTAGATCAAATTCTTGAGCACGCTCTCCGAAATATATCCTATAGAATACCGAAAGGCAGGGTTGCGACGATGTTCCAAACTCGATGAGCCTTCTAGCACGGCGATCCACCCAATCCAGGGCATGAAGCTGATACTTGGCAGAGCCATTCCATAAATGGGAACAGTACTCCATGCACGATCGAACTTGAGCTTGGTACAAGGTGAGAAGCTGTTCAGGCGTGCTTGAGCGGTGAAGGTAATCATCGTGAGGAAAAAAGGTGTGTGAAGACCACAAATCCGCACTGGGCTAGCGTGGTGGACTAGGGCGTTAACCCCTTCTCATTGCGGAAGGGAAACCGTGCTCTGTAGTGGGGGGTAACTGGTTGATATGATGATGACGGTGACTGTTACACCATGTAATTTTTCCAAACCAAACATTGCAGTTAAGATATCTTGTGACCAGAATGCATTTAAGAGACTTACTTCGGACCGATAAAATTATAATTGGGGCTTGATTCGATAGCGGATTTTAATTTTATTTGTGCGAGGGATTATTTAAATAGCATTATAAAAAAAAGAAGTCTGAATCCTGCCTGGCTTAGCAAATAGTGCACAGAGATTAGTAATTTAAATACAGTGTAGTTTTATTTAAATTGCATTTTTGCATCATAGTAAACTGGCAAACTAAAACAAATAAAATCCAACTATTTTCCGAACAAATAAAAACTTTAATATTAGCTTCAACTCGACACACTTGGAGATGTTTTCAGTCATACAAACTTTAGAGAGACAATTTTAAGAAAAACTGTTGAAAATTATAGAGTGAATACTATATGATGTCTGGGACTTCGTACGCGTTTTTATTGTTTTTTTTTTATAAATTTCACGCTAGTCATCTCTATGGAAATTTTTGATGTGGGAATCGAACCCACATCCTTTGACTCAGAAAGCAGGGTCGCTGCAAATGCGCCAATCGGCTGCCAAAGTCAATATAAAAAGCTATAGGTATCAAATTCTTTATTTTATGCGATGATTTTAAATAACATTGATTTATTAACTCAGTGCCTCTGGAACTATACCAATTAGCCATTGCATCTAAACTTAAATGTGCACAGCTGATGAGGTTGTCACCGCGTATTTTTATGTTAATTTTATTGCTGCACTCAATAAGTATTGATCCTACAAATCATGGGATAAAATGTAGCTTTGTAGCTTATGTCTGCGTGCTCCGTCCTTTCTACTAACTCTATACCAAATATCAAGTAGATTCCTTGCTTTGTTAGGGCGTAAAGGAACGACAATTATACAAACAAACACACTTTTGCATTTATAATATTAGTAAGAAAATCATTATACTTGACTTTTTTTTCAACAGGATGTGTTTATGCACCATCATTAAAACACCTTGAGTAAAAATTGCGGCCTCTAGAGGTGAAAATATTCGAATGAACATTTATTTCTACTACTTTTGTGATGTCCATTTTGAATTTCAAGTTTAGTCATGTCGCCTTTTACATTTTATATCTGTTGAAGTTTTCACAGTACCTCATCCTTTGTTCTCGCCCTAGCTACATTTCATATCGCTCCCAAAGGCGCAAAAAAAATTATTCCAGCCGTTCTTATTTCGCACTCAAAACTGAACTATAATTGAATGGTTCAGAGTAGATATTCCAATGAATCTTTTGTCTAGGTGAATTCCCTGGGAGTGTGACTGGAACAAATTTATTTTTTAATAAGAACCGTCTGCGTGTCTAGATCTTTTGTACGATGTACTTATTTTTATACGGGTTTGTAGATTTTTTTTTTTAATTCAAAAGAGGTTTTGATTATGCGCTTGTCCACAGGTAAGTTATGAATAGGTTACTAGCATGCAATGCCACTTTTTCTACATAGCATTTGACTATATTTATTTCTGCGGAAAATTTTGAATTTTACCGGATATAGTGAAGCCTTTGTGCTTAATTAAAGGGCTATCCACATTGTACATTTCAGCCAAATCGGTTACGTGAAGGATTAAGAAATTTGACAGAGCAACGACTGGAAGCGGTGCGGGGGATGAAGTGTCTAAAGAGGCTTTACACAGGCGTTTATTGTGTGTGTGTGTGTGTGTGAGAGAGTGTATGTGCTAGTGTATACTATAAAAAAACTTTTATTGTCAGCTCTTCTTGTTGGTCTGGTAAAGACGTAAATAGCTCCGCACATAAAGTTCCTAGATTTAATTTTGACATCAAAGAAGTCATTTCAATGAAAATGAACTGAGCACTCAGATCTATAGTCTTTGAGGCAATGAAAGAGTTTATTAGATATTCCGTCGTTCTAGCGTTTTCTAAATTTAATTTAGACTTTTACTAGTCGTCTTGCACTTCGTCTCTTTGGCAATTTGATCCTTTTGATATACCAACTTTAAAGTTAGTTGGAAAAGCTATGACGTGCTTAATTTGATTATGTTGTTTTAATAGAATATTTTGCAATAAGTTTTTAGGCTTTAGAGCTACTAGAATCTAATATTTCTTAAATCTAAAATGCTTGTTACAGGCGCAGCGACCCTGCTTTCTGAGTCCAAGACCGTGGGTTCGGTTTCCACAGATGATAAATTTTTGTGTGGTGAACATTAATTTTTTTCAGTATGTATCTGTATATAAAAAGTATTTATGTATATTATATTCATAAAAACATTCATCGCCCATAACAAGCTACGCTTACTTTGGAGCTAGATGGAGATGTGTGTATTTTCGTAGTATTTTTATTTATTTTTTACTTCTAAAGTTAGTGATAAAGAGACCGACATAAAGAGATAGAGATATACAGTGGAAGACAGGAAAAGAAGTAGGTCTAGATATACGCGTATATGTTATACGCAATCCAGGCACATATAGCGAGTAAGGCTGAACAGTATCAGCGAGCGGGTGGTGGTAATAAAGTAAACAATACGCTCGCCCTTGACCCGCGCAAATTGTGCGAACAACCACTATGGAACTGGGGGACGGGATGTCGAGCAGCTGGATGTGCCCGGCTCAGATGACATATCTTATATATATAACCCTACCATGTACACATTTTTCATGTAATGTACGCATCAAAAATGTCATCTATGGGCAGTGGCGTGCATAAAGGGTATGCAGATGATATAAAATAAAGAAAATCTCCAGTACGAATTATAAAAACTTAGGCTTTTTATAACTCTTACAGGATTTTTTTTATGTTATTTACCCAATTAGTAGATACCCTGTACATACCGTGTATTCACACCACTGTCTTTGGGCTTACATGAATATATTATTGACTTTGACTAAGAATAAAATAATGTGTTAAGTGCCTCTATGCACAATTTGTTTTTTTATCGAATACTAACTGTTGCTTGTTCACCGTACGATTCCGGTTTTTCACAAATCCCATTAGAAGAACTTTCCGACCTTTGAGCTGACTGTATACCAATACCCAAGTTGATTTGTTCATTAGTGTGAAGGAAGGACAAACAAATAAACAAACACAATTACACATTAATAATATTAGTAAGATTCATTGTATCAAGAGTTTGAATGAAAGACAAAGTGGTTAGGATGGTTAGATGGTTAGACCCCAATTGATATGGAATAAGGCTAGTTGATGATGATTATCCCAAGAATTTCTACTTTTTCTTGAAAGAAATATTTTAGAGCTTTACAAATTAACATTGCATTACTTATATAGTTATGCAATCTTTTGTCACACTTTAACTCAGAGCGTCATCCAGTATCAGAGCGACAAAAAATACTTGTTTGCAGCGCTCTTAAAAAAGATTATAATTTCACCAAGTTATTGTGAAAAATATGACTGTGGCAACCATACAATAAGCTATTTTCATTCATTCCTATTTCTAGCTTAGAACAAGCAAACTCACTTTCGCATTTATTATACCTACAGCAATATCCTGAGCCGCGACCGGTTTGTTTCTGTGGCTTACCTATGGGTGCAATTATTGATAGGTTTAGTTATACTTTAGTTTCATTACTTGTTACTTGTTATTTTCACCTTTTATATCACAAGTGTTTGCAGAACAAATAAATTGGTTTCACTCATTCTTTCGAATATCAGTTAGGATAAACAAGTGTGGTTGGCAAAAGTTTAAGTCGTTAGTGGTTCAATTATAGATTGAAAAAAAAGAAGCGAATATCACTTCCAGTATTAAACACTTTCAATCTATGGCCCACCCCGTCTGCCTGCGATTTCACGGCAAGTTAAATTGCCGTGTTTATAGCCGATGCGCAACTTCCATTTTGGTTTGGAGGGCGTTCCACACCTTAGCGGTTCGTATCAGAAACGTGGATGAAAAACAATTCGTGCGAGTGATTGGATGTCAACCATATAATGATGCCACTGAACACGGCCTTTCGTTTTTCTGTGATGGAAATGTAAAATTACTTTAGATCGCGTCCGTATTCGGTTTCAGTATGCAACGTTGCAATTTGCCATTATTTTTTTCCAATTTTTGATTCATACTAGAAGTCATCCAGATAATCATATATTTTTTTAAAATTTCTTTACTATTTGTTAACTTGCTATCCTCACAAAAACTGTTTAGACTTTAAGGATGGTTCAATGTGTTTTATAAAAAACGTGTAAATGAAAACCGAAAATATTTCAGAGGCTGTACATTATTTATGTTTTCTTTACTTATCTGTGAAACCGAAACGCTAACAGTTTTTGTTTTTTCTGAAATATATCTGATACAGCCTTCACATCACATGCAAACTTTAAATCAAGTGACTCGGTTATTTAATCTATTATAAAGGTGTCTAAGATACTATGCGCGTGTCGGTCTTTTATCTTAAATAGGGTTGTCATAAGTAAACATTCATAGTTTTTTCTGAAATAAATCTGATACAGCCTTCACATCACATGCAAACTTTAAATCAAGTGACTCGGTTATTTAATCTATTATAAAGGTGTCTAAGATACTATGCGCGTGTCGGTCTTTTATCTTAAATAGGGTTGTCATAAGTAAACATTCAGAATGTTTTGAATTGGTTTCTAGAACAATAAACATGCTTCTTTTTTGCTTGATTTTTAAAGGGTGGTTCCGTATGAAATATGCTTATACATCCTTCAAAAGTATTTAGCAATTCTGTTACACGATGTATGTATTAAATCTTCTATGATCAATACTTCAAACCTCTTTTTCTTCGCCATAATAAGTTGAATTTTCAAAATCCCACTGAATTTTTGAAAATTCATTACATTTGACGCCACGTTAGTAGCTGTTTGTGTGCAATATTTCAGCTTGATTCGACCTGTGATTTGAATAGATTTAACAACTCAGCAGTCAGTCACCTTTTTATATTATTAGTACATATAAAGAATACTTCATTCTTTACTGCCTCGTTGGCGTAGTGTTCTGATTTTCGAATGAGGATTACGAGATCGGTAAAAAAATAAAAGGATTTTTTCATAAAAGGTGTTCACAATTACAAATACGACTCTTTTTACGGTGGGACGAGTGATGCGGTGATAAGATCAAGAAAATTATATGTATCCTAGACCCGGCTTGAACGCTCCACAGATACTCGAAAGTTGATTAAAATCCCTGTAAAAGAAGTTTAATGACGTAAGCACGTACACAAGAATTATTCAAATAAAATATATTACACAGCACATCACACTCGAGTCATTGTGACCCCTTTGAAAGGTATTTTTAGCTGGAAAGTGTCGCAGTTTCGTTTCACGCGTATTATACCACAAAGCGAATTAGGTATTGTGAATTTGGGAAGCTCTTGCGTTTAGTGTTACGCTCAGAACGTGCATGTTTGTGATATTGATTTTGGGGATTTATAACTTTATTTTTTTCTATTACCATCCGTGTACGGCTAGCATAGGCAGGGGACACAAATATATCCCCGGATTATATCCCCTGGCTAGGAAAAAAAAAATGTGGCCTCAGCAGGGCTAGCACAGGCAGGAGACAAAACATATTTTAATATTTCCCCTGACAAGGGATATCTTGTGAGGGGATATAAGGGGTAAATCTTGTCAGGGGATATAATTACCGTGTCCACCTGCTAAGGCACGTGAACATGGAATAGGAGAGGTTTGCCGCCATTTATTATTACACATATAATATTTGGCTATTATTTCCACGTGTGCTCCTATGCTCGGAGAGTTTAAAAAACTGTAGAAGAACAAATTTTGTCCTTTCCCCGAGGCAAAAATGAATCTTGCCCATGCCGTGCTGGTAAGGGATAAAAGTAACCTGCCCACCTGCCAAAGTACGGCAGAGAATAGGAGAAGTTTACCCCCAGTTATTATTACACATGTACCTATTATTTGGATATTATTTCCGCATGTGCTCCAATGCTCGGAGAGTGGATAAAGCTGTGGGAGACTAAATTTTGTATTTTTTCTCCGGGGAGAGAAATGTCTCCTAGCCATGCTAGCCAGTATTATTGAGGCAAAATAAACCAAATAAAAATTTAAGTCAGGCAAGGCATTTTCAAGTCCGAGTTATTGCACGGTAATTGATTATTATTTGTGTAATATTAAAGCTTCTCACACTATGTGACACACTTTAACGTTTGGTTAATATTATCTCAATTTCAAAATCCCAATTCTTAAAAGACAATTGGGAGATTAAGATCTACATTTCTCATGGGTGCGGAGTAAAAAAAAAACATTGTACTCGTACCATGGCAATCGTGAGATGGCATCTATTCAGAGCTAAAACCGCATTAAGAACGTAGCTGAAACTATCTCATAGGATAACTGAGTGCGAAAGAAACCCTAAAACTATTAAGCAATACAAAAAAAATACGTAAAACACCACTGAAAAGCCGCAGGTGTCGTTCGAGGCAATTAAGGAAATAAAATGGAAAACGAGTAGCAGTGTCCTCTTAGCTACTATTATCATCTACTGCGATCACAAACCCGTCTGCCCAGCTTGGTAATTATGGTCAAACCTTTTTTGGTGAAGACTTTAGTCCAGCAGTGGACTTTTATGAAATAAAAATTAAAAATAAAAGTCATTTATTTCGACCGACTTGGATCAAAAATAGTTAGTAAAATACAAAGTAAAAAAAATAGCATAACGAAATAGTTTGCATAAAAACCTTCTGGCATGCCCCATTGGATAGAACATGTAACATGCAGCAATGGCACATGTACTGACAGTCAGACCTGCCAGCAAGTACCCTCAGAAGGCCGCTGGAACTAGCCCGATCCCTTCGCACTAAGAAAGTAGAACAATCTATATGCGCTTCGGCAAAAATCCCTGACGCGCTGCAAGTCCGAGGCAGTCCCATGAGCATCCTGTATTCTGTTTTTGGTATGTGTTAATTATTGTTAAGTATTGGCTATAGATGATGGCAATGTATAAAAATAATAAATAAATAAATATACTACGACAATACACACACCGCCATCTAGCCCCAAAGTAAGCGTAGCTTGTGTTATGGGTACTAAGTTAGCTGATGAATATTTTTTTTTTTTATGAATTTAATACACATAAATACTTATAATATACAGATAAACACCCAGACACTGAAAACATACACGTTCATCACACAAACATTTTCCAGTTGTGGTTATCGAACCTGGAAAATGTTTGTGTGATGAAGAATTTCTGAGTCCAAGGTCGAAAGAATCGACCTTGGACTCAGAAAGCAGGGTGGCTGCCCACTGCGCCACTCGGCTGTCAAACGATAGAAATCGTACACTATTTTATAGTTGTCTGACATAAGAAACCTCGATACTGAAGATTGCTCGACTACGCAATACTTTTTAAATGGAATTTTGAGGCAAAATTGTTGCCTGTAAAGTGAAAGGCCTTTAAATAAAATATTTCGTTTTTCAGCCCCATTGAACAACCCTGTTGCCCTTTTCACCTTCAAGTTTACCAAAAAACGGTTTTCAGTATTTACAGGTGAAATCGTGCAAATCCCCGTTTTCCTTCCTCACACAATAATTTACGCCCGTCGTTACCTTAAATACACCGAACAACTCGCATTAGAGAGGAGATAGCTCTCTTATCCGATGTTTTTATATTGGACGTGAATTTCAAAAATTTAGAAAAAAAATCAAGGAATTTCAATGTTCAGGTCGTGCATAAATAATAAAGTACCCCGTAGTATCATTTATTTACAAGAATGTTTTTACAATATCAAGATGTTAATTAACAATACAGTCAGTTTAGAGTGTACCACATTCTACTAAATTAATAGTGTGATTTGAAATAAAATGCCATAGTTTCCTTATTTGAATGAGAGCGGAGGTCTATGCCATGCTTTGTTTATGCGTGATAAGTTTCCGATAAGCTATTCTTATTAAGCATGCGTTCCACCTTAGACTGTCTATCATAAGGTGTGGTGGTGGTGCACATAGCATCTCTTTTAAGGACAGGGTGATGTTTTTTCTTTCAGTACGTACGTATTTATGGAAGCTCGAATGCTTTGAAATAGCGCATTACAGAGGTAAAGGCCCATCATCAAGGCAATGAGTTAAATAGCGACACTTTTTGTTATCGGTCCTATCTCGCTTTAAGTGGATAAACACTGGATTTAAATTTAAATTTGTCTATATATAGTCTCATAAGCTTAAATTTGTGATATATTCATACTTTAGAAAATGATTGTCACAAATTATTATATAAGTGGGGTGGTATTTCTGCAAAGGTTTTTTAGATGGAAATTTTGTATGAGTTAGGTGGGAAATACACTTATAGATTCGAAGCAACTAGAACATAGTACTTACGCGGTGATAGCCTAGTGCGACTTCGGAACTTTCGGAGGGCCGAGTTCGAATCCCAGCACGCACCTTCAACTTTTCTAAGTAATGTGCGTTTTAACCAATTAAAATATCACCTACTTCATCGGTGAAGAAAAACATCGTGAGGAAACCTGAGAGTTCACCATAATGTTCCCAAAGGTGTGTGGAGTACACCAGTCAGCACTGGGCCAGCGTTGTAGATTGCAGCCTTAACCCTTTTTACTGTTGCTGGAGCACCGTGCTCTGCAGTAAATAAATAATAAATAAATAATAAATATACTACGACAATACACACATCGCCATCTATCCCCAAAGTAAGCGTAGCTTGTGTTATGGGTACTAAGATGACTGATGAATAATTTACATACTAGAATATACATATAAACACCCAGACACTGAAAAACATTCATGCTCATCACACAAACATTTTCCACTAGTGGGAATCGAACCCACGGCCTTGGACTCAGAAAGCAGGGTCGCTGCAAACTGCGCCAATCGGCCGTCTTGCAGTGGGTCAGTAATCGGTTCATATGACAATGATGATAGTACACTTTGGTATTTAGGTTATGATTTTAACGTAATGTGGCGGAAGCAATGGCGTCCAAGGAAATTTATATTGCCGTTAAGTTTAGCGGCTTCTTGAAAGGAGTCTTCAATATTATAGTTTGCTTATTGTAACAAAATTTGTTTAATTTTTAAACGACTTAAAAAAGGAGCATGTTATTCGTATGTATGTTTTAAGTATTTTCGGACGTACCTCCTCGAAATGTAGATGGATTTGTAAAATTCTTTTCTTTTTCAAAAGGGGTTTATTTGGAAATGATCCCGTTTAAATTGTGTATAGATCTAATCTTTCGGTTGATCGATCTAACTGAAATTCGAATGAGAATCGGAATGGCCAAAAGCGCTATGTCACAGTTACATAGGACTTGGAAATACAGGAATATCTCAGTCAAGACAAGAGTGCTTCTTGTTCGTGCACTTATTTTTCCTATATTTACGTATGCAGCTAAGACATGGATCATTCAAACAGCTGATAGACAACGTATAGACGCTTTTGAGATGTGGTGCTGGAGGAGAATGCTGATCAATGAATGAAATCTCGTGAACGCCACACATGACCAACGTATCGGTATTGAGACAGCTTAAAATTACAGGAAGGAAGAAATTGAACAGAAGAGATGGAGACAATCTTGAAAAGATAGTGGTCACTGGCGAAGTGGAAGGAAAGAGACCTCGAGGACGTAGCCCGATCCGTTGGTCCAATCAAATCCGCACTACTCTCGACACCAAAGTGCATATTCCTTTACACGTTGCTAAAAGCCGAGTCAAATGGCACAAAATCGTGTGAAAGGTTGTCAGCAATGAGGAACAAGACGCAGAGAGAGAGAGAGATAGATCTAATAAAGAGTTTCGAAGACGGACGACGGAATTCTTCAAAATATGACAGCAAATCAATCACGATTGCTGCAATCGCATGATTGGTAACTAGGACATAATGAGTCTGCGCCACCTCATCACATTCCTGTACACCGCGCCGGTGGCGCATTGAACTATTGAGCGCGTAATCCACATCACCTTGAACGAAACTATTGTTTCTATCCCGTCGCCATAGCAACCGTAACACAGCCGGCCTGACACTGATATGCGTGTCACACTGATGTATCGGATTATTTCGGGTGATATCGGGTTTTAACCCAGGTTTTATTGCTGACTGTTCTTCTAAAGAAATGCGCCAATATCTTATCTTACATCATGTAGATAACGAAATTTTATTGTCATGTTCCAGACCAATTGCGAGTCAGATTCGCGCACCGAGGCGAAGACCCGTAGGAAGGAATCAAATCTTATCTAATCTTAAATCTTATCTTCTATATCTTTATAAAAAAAAAATGCCGTGCGTGTGTCTCGCAAAAATTCTAAAATAGCTAACCGATTTAAAGATTTTTTGTTATTGTTATATTTGACGACCTCACTGGCGACGTGCAGAGCGCTGCGGTTTTATGTGGGATGTTTCGAGCTTGGAAATTTGGAGCTTATAATTTCTGAATTTTCTCAGGTCTGGTCTGGTGAGAGGCTTTGGCCATGGCTAGTTACCACCCGACCGACAAAGCGTACGATTTTGCATCGAAGCCGATTAGGGAAAGGGGTTTATTGTAACTGCCACATGCCTAACAAGTTACCTTTCAACTGTTCTTCTTTTTCTTCTGTTTCTGGCTCTGTCTCCGTACTTGGTCGGCCGGAACCGTCCGTCGCACGTATGGCCGGTATTGTGGCTCCCCACTGGAACTCCGGACAGCCAAGCGCACTCCAGAAGCTTAGCTGGTCGCTTAGGTTGCCAAGTGCTTCGGGGAGTATTAAGAAGCCAAGGTATGTAACCAATAAAATAATAAAGAAACGTGCTTAATTTCTTGCAGAATTATTCTCAGTAAAATCTGCCTACGGGTGTTACAGTCACAATGGGCAGACTTGGCGTTTCATAAAAGCCTTTTACGAAAAGTGAAATTAGACCTACGTAATATAAATATTGTTCCAATTTGTAATTGACGATGTAGATTTTACATAAGAAAATATCAAGTTGATTCCCGTTTGGAATTTCCCTTCGTTTACGTCTATTCTTCCCGTGGAACAATACTAGAAATAACATTTGTTCGTGATAAATTCTCTTATAATGAGAGCGAAAGCTGCGGAAAGTTGTCTTCGCTTTGGGAAATCTAACTTGTGAGTTAACATTTTCCGTAATGTAATTATCAACTTCGCACGCCATAAATATTTCGAAACTGATTTTGGTGGATAAGATAATATATTATTTCACTGGAATATATAACATCCAGCGGTAAGAGCTTTGGCTTGCCTTTCATAGTGACTGAGTTTTATCCCCCCCACGAATCTAAGTATTTTGATGTTAAACTTCTTTAGACGCGACTAGGGTGTAGCTCAGATTTTTTGAACGCTTACCTACGCTAGACGTCTGTGTAGTTTTTTTTTAGTAATAATAATTTGGATTGATCGCAAGTACTCCACGCTTCTTGACTAATACGCCAGCATTGCTTTTCAAACGGATCAATTGTGAATAGCATAGTGAATAAAAATCCAACAGTAGGTATATCTCTAAATATACTTTTTTATTTAATACTTTTGTAATAAATAAATTATTAATAATTTTTTGACGATTGCCTTGCAATTTTCTCCTACCAATTATTCTATACTAGCTATCGCCCGTGACTTCGTCTGCGTTTGATTTTGATTTTTAATGTGGCATTAAATTTCAGTATCGCTAAGCCTTTTGAGGGGTTTGCTGCTGTCCTCTGAGGAGTTTTGTCCTCTATCTCCAACCACAGTTTGGGCAAAATTAAACACATATTGTAACCTGTATAGTACAAAAAAAATTATTTAAATCGGTTATAATTTGTCGAAGATATGGTGTAAAATCGTCAAACGCTCATCCCCTCTCCCAAAGGAACCGAGTTTAATGTCGGGATAAAAAGTATTCTATATTACTTCCAATACTTCAAAAAATATGTGTACAAAGTTTCATGAGGATCGGTTAAGTAGTTTTTACGTGAAAGCGTAACAATCAAACTTACATTGACATTTATAATATTAGTAGGGATAGGATAACAAATTAAAATATTTATAAAATGTGAAAGTCATATATATACGATAATGAATTTTAAATGGAATATAAAATGAAATAGTGATTATTAAATGAACTGGCGTAGTCCCAGGAACATTTTTCTCTTCATCAATAAATAATAATAAAAGTTTTACTTCAATCGCACGTAAAGGTTACACGCACACACTTTTTTTTTTTATGAGACTTATTACCTACGCCTGAGGATGATGGACAATGGTCGGCACTTTGAAGGACGCTTTCCATGCATGGCCTGTGAAAAGTTGCCTTGCTTATAGGTTAAAAAGATAGTTTCCCACTTACCTAAATTAAAAAAAAAATACTAATTACGTATACAGTTGTATAAATGGCTATGTAAGTAATTCCTTCTCCATCCTGTAAGAGTGCTCACCGTGTTCAGTATACCTATAAGTTTTGATGAAGGTGAATATTTTACATGGAACAATTGTTATTGACGTCAATTGGATTATATTCCAATTTGCTGGCTGTTTACGATGTCGACGTATACTTTTTGATCGAAATCAATTATAAATGAAACTTACAAAAGTAATACCAAATTTGAAAATACATAGATTGCTCATTAAAAAGCAATTAATTAAATTTTTTATCTCCGGGTAGGTTAACTTATAAATTTTACTATTCAGGGTCGCTGAAATAGTAAAATTTATAAGTTCTTTTATTGCGGTAGATTTTTAATGGCGTATCTTTGTCCTGGATGGCTGTATATGTATCAACCTTTGCACCTTTTTACCTTAGATTATAAAAGCACAAACACGTGCTTTTATATGAAACTGCTGTCGAATTCAAAATTAGAACATTTCTTCGATTCCTAAGTGGATCAAGTTATGTTCTATATTTGTAAGTGATAACCATCCGTAAGAAACAAAACGGGAAATATTTAATTATATTTTTTTAGCCCTTGACTGCAATTTCACCTGGTGGTAAATGATGATGCAGTCTTAGATGTGGGCTAACCTTGTAGAGAGTATGGTAGTCATACCTCTAAAAGGTTTCTACGCGACATCGCAGCAGAACACTAAATCGCTTAGCGGAACATCTTTGTCGGTAGGGTTGTACCTAGCCACTGCCGAAGCCTCCCACCATACCAGACCAGAGAAATTCAAAAATTCCTAATCGCCCCAGCCGGGAATCGAAACTAGAACCCCCTACTTAAATCTCAGCGCTCACCGTTGCGCCAAAGAGGTCGTCAAAACTATCAACTGTTAACTTCATGACATGTTTATATTTGTGTTAATTTTACTACAGTTTGGTTAACTCGCTACCCCAACTAGGTCATGCCACCAAAAGTAGACAAATCGATGACTGCCGCATGTATAAAATTTGACCTTTTTATTTAATTCGTCATACGCTTAAAAATATTAAGTGAGTTGACCCGAATTTTACACAACGTGTAAACGTATTACGAAATACTGTGGAAGGTTGCATAAATATAATTCATATGGAAAATGTAAAAATATTAAATCAATAGAAGCATATTTATTTTTCCATTCCATATAAATGAATTCACAACCTTGTATGATAAAAGACCGACACGCGCATAGTACCGACCTACGCTACGACGCGTACCTAATCAAGAAACAGGAGTCATTTGGTTTTAATTTTGCATATGATGTTATGGCTGTATCTTATTTCTTTCAATGAAAACTATGGCAGTTGTGAACTCAAAAAGTATTAGAGTTTCGGATTCACAGATAAGTCTCAAAGAGATAGCTACCAAGCTCGCGCGAGAAGCCTCCCACCAGACCATATTAAAAAAAAATTTGAAATTATAAATTCCCAAATATATTTATCTAAACTGCTACTTTTTTTTACCTTCTTCATTCTCTATTAATAAACCAACGAAAAATATATTTAGTGTTTTATTTTTAAATTCCCAAATCACCACTGCCGGGAATTGAACCTGAGACCGCCATCTTAAAACCACAGCGTTCACCACTGCGCCAGGGAGATCGCAAAAATCTTAGAACTTTCAAACTTGTATTTGTTTAAAAAAATATATAGGAAACAGCTGTTACACTTCACCGCTCTACGTACTGGCACACACCAAACCGCAATCATTTTATATTCATGCAAGCAAAGAGCTTTCCAAGGCTACTCCTCAGAATTAAGAACATACAGAAACCGTGTACACAACTAATATTGAAACATCAAAAACCACTCCACTTAAGTAGTGTTCCTCGAACAAGCGGTTAGTCACTTCATTCAATTTAGCAGTGGATGGTAATTTTTTTACCCCTTATGTTCTAAACGTTAACCATAAAATGGGAAATAATGAGGAAATTTTGTGAGCTAGCAACATTCCGCGGGTGTAAAGTGAGATTTGCGCGGGGCGGTTGTACTGTTTTTGGATACTGCTTGCAATAATGGCTAAACGAGGATTCTGTATGATCTTAATTCTGAGGGCTACTCATAATGCGCAACTAATATAAACTCGCATCTGTTACACGCTTCATCTAGCTTGCTTTATCTGAATACGCTACACGTGTGCTTTCTTGAAATTTTCGTAACCTATTTACAGGCACTTTTAAATACCATTATTATTTTTTTGTGTCCACTACAGGAAGTCCCTTGACTGAAATCTCATGGTGATTTTGGTATGGCAGTTATATTTATTTATTGTTATTAGGTACACAAAATGTGTAATAACTAAAGATAGATCTAGACATAAATAATGACAAGTTTTGTTCTAAGCTAAAACCCAAAGTATATGCACACCTCTTGGAATGAAGTTAAATAAACAATTAAAAAAAAAATTATAATATAATTTATAATCCCTAAAATGATGTGGATTAGTAGTTAATAATAAGATTTTTAAAAATACTTATCTTTTTGTTAAAACGACAAAATTACGATTACTTGATACTAAATCATTATGAAGTCGGCACATGCGATATTACCATTGGCACGGCTAGCGTAGGTGGAAGACAAAAAATTTATGGTATGTCAGTTTTAGTTTATCCCCCGATTATATCTATACATATCCATTTCAATTTCAATTTATTCAGCACAATACACATATATATTTTTGGATTTTATTTGAATCTTCCATGAGAGTGGATAAATCTGTGGGACATATTGACCCTTCCCCGTGAAATGATTGGTGCCATCTTAGCCGCGCTGATCGTCCACAAGCATCGAACCGGTACGCTAAATCACTTGGCTGTACATCGCCGTCGATAGGAAGGTAAATAGTATGGCGGAAGCCACCATGTATGCCTGAGAAAATTCAGAAATAATAAATTCCTAAATTGCCCCTAAGGGGGATCAAACCCGGGACCTAAATATAAGACATCACACACAACATTTATTTTTTAAACAAACAAACGGTTTTATTTAAAAGTAAATTTAAAAAAAAACAAGAAAACACGTGCAAAGTATGATGGCGAATGAAAAATAGATAACAGGAAAATATTATGTCTCCCACAAAACCCTTCCCAAGAATATCTTGTTCAGCGTAATGCGGTGAATCCCGTGGGACTTACATTTTGCTAGCACCTAACGAGATGATCCCATTATTCCCACTTCTATTTTCCATTTTTTAGGGTTCCTTGGTGAAGTATGCAAATAAACAACCAAATACAATCATGGCACATGCTGTTGTGCAAAAATCTCAAATCAAATCTTAACTAAACCTTGTTTATATTTTCGCTTAGCAGAATTTCTGTGTTCAGGTCTGAAGGGCGTGGTTACAGATGTAATTACAGACACATGAGGCTTAACACCTACACTTCAGGTTGCGTCCATCAACCTAGAGTAGCACTTTGTACGACCATCATTTGTATGATCACTATCACTTAAAAAAAAAATAACAGTCCTAAAACTAACTGTAGTTATCTATGCAACGTGTAAATGAAAACTGTAATAATATTTCACAGGATTTAGAAAACCCAAAAACCTAATAGTTTTTGAGAACCACTGCCATAGTTTTAACTGTCAGGAATCAGATACAGCCCTAACATCACATGCTAAATTAAAATCACATGCTTTTAGATTTAACTCCTGTCTCTCTATTAGGCACGCGATGCGTAGCGTAGGTACTATGCACGTGTCGGTCTTTTATCTTCAATAGGGTTGTCATAAGTAATGAAAAAATAAATATGCTTCTTTTGATTTAATATGTTTACAGGGTGACTCCTTATAAAATATACTTATGCATCCTTCAACATTATTTCATAATTCAGTACAAGTACAAGTAATGTATGTTACAGCAAAACTGGCACCAATATTATTTTGCTGTAATCAGCGTCAACGAGTGTAATCTGTGATTTGTATTATATAATTTTAGCTTTATATTTTACTAGTGGTTGCTCGCGACTTGGTACGTGTACAATTTGTTATACGTCTTATTTCGCCGCAATACAAAACTTGTATCTCTTTTGATTTTAAAATTTCTAACTTTTTAAAGATGGATTTTTAAAAAATAAGATTGAATTTCTTCCTTAATGGTGTTAAATAGGTACCCCTACGGTACACCCCTACGGACGGTACTTATGAAATTGTGTCATTTTACAATTATAATATCCTTAAAAACTTGTCATTGGACTTTTCATTATTAACTAGTAAATACGTTATTCACAATTTTTAAAAATGAAAATTTGTATAAATATTACCTCTTGCCATAAAATTTGGTATTCTTTCATTATTTTGCTCATACATTTTTTTCATTTTACGAAGTAATTGTTACGCATATTTCCTTTTTTCCACATTTTTTACAAATCTCATGGGAACCATGGGTTTTCCTGGGATGAAATGTAGCCTATGTTACTGTCTATCTCTTCAACTAACTCCATATCGAAAATCAAGTAGACTCGTTGCTTAGTTACGGCCGGAGGGAAGGCCAAACAAACAAACTAGGACTACAACATAATATCATAATATCATAACATAGGATTATCTTCTACGGAACCACAACGGAATGATTTCCGCTCGGTGTTCTGTTCCGCTCACACACTCGTTTGTTTTTACCTTTACAGCAGACCATGCTCGTCACGTTTCAAATTATAATTTACATTTGGACGCCGCCTTAATTAGAATTATACTTTTTCATGAATTTGTATGTCGCTGAGGGGATGATTCGTTTTACCTTTTGGCACATCTGCGCATATTTTTGCGTTTTGAATGTTAAAAGGATCTCGTTTTCTATTTTTACTCGTTATCATATTATTATTTCATACTTTTATTATAAATGCACAAGTGTTATTCGTTTATTATTATTCTTCTACTAAAAGTTAGCTTTTGCAATCTGACGTAGTTGTAAATGGCGTTGCAGTCTACGGTGGTAGCGGGCTAAGCTTTTAGGGGTATGCCAGCTATATTGAACCCATAATCTCCGAATAGGTTTCTACATTCGCGGCATCGTACCGGAATATTAGATCGTATGGCGGCACGTCTTTGGCAGGAGGTTATTGGCATATTCCGGAGTTTTATAATTAGTTTTTTTTTTTAAAGTTATAATTGACGGAACAAGCAGATGACCCACCAGATGGAGAGTGGAGAACCATCGCTCATAAACAGAACGACACTTCACAGGGCAAGCAAGGAGCACGTCTAACATGCTGTCCTGTGTCCATCAATTTAAGGCGTAGGTGTTAAGCCTCATGTGCCTGTAATAACATCGGTAACCGCACCCTTCAGAACGGAACACAGCATTGCAACAATGCTGTTTAGCGGCAGAAATAAACATGGCAATAGTACGCCCCGGACGAGCTCTGTCACAAAAGCGTTACGACTACTAAAATCGTGTGACGTCAAAATTATAAAAGCGTATTTAACTGTCGTTGTTTTAATATAGCAATTTCGGAATACGTCGTTTGATGTAATTCGGTAAGTTAAATTAGACGAGACGTTAAACAAGTAACTCAGGGAGTATAACTCGGCACTAATAACTTTAAGATGAATCTCTTTACGTTGCCCACAAACGGGATAATAGTATTACGGAGTGGGATCTAACTTCCAACTCGCTTTGATTGAGTCTTTAATTAAAGTCTTGGTAATGTCATTAGAAACTCAAGTTATTTACTCTGAGACTAGGGACTCCCTACTGCACTACAAGTTATCAGGATTTCTATAGACGGTACCAATACAGATAGTACACAGCTTAATTCAGTAGTAAGAGAGTTTTTGTGACAGCACTTCCGGGAAAGTACTGCCAACATAGTTATTTCTGCCGCAAAGCAGTTTTGTTGCATTACTGTGTTTCCCCCCCGATGTCATTGAGTCCTGGAGTCCTTCTGATGGCGAGCTTTAGCGCTCGCCCGACTCCCCCGGTGGCGACGTAGCAACCCTTCAGGTTATTGGCAAGTATCGATCCGAGAGTCGAATTACTGTCTTCGGCAGGGTGATTGACATTATAATATGTATTACTAATATAATGCAAAACTATTCTTAATATAATGCAAAACTTTTTAACCTTTGTTCAAACATTTGGAAAATGTATAAGGTTGCGAGATTTAATGGTAACCCTAGCGCAGACGCTATTTATTTTTTAGTAATTTGCTGAAGATAACTTTACCATTTCACTAAGACGTGATAAGATTCATTTGTACATATATTTCTGTTAAAAAAGAGGTTAGACTGATTTTAGTTACAGGACTGATGAACTTTGGTACAGCTGTTACAAATTATTACATACTAGTGGACCCTCGCGACTTCGTCCGCGTATGAGTCAATAGAGAAGCTTGAATATATCTGCTGCTTACATCATAATCATCGTGGCTAGCCATGCTACCGTCTATTATGTTACGTGGTATACTGAGTTAGTAAGTTGTCATTATTTTAGTTGATACACACATAAATACATACGTTCTCCCATATGCCCACTTGCTGTTATTTGTGAAGAGTTGTGTCCTTTATCTCCGACAATATCAATCAGATCTTCATTAAAATTAGACAATACGTTCTTGATATTATACACTTTTAAATAAAAAAATAATTATTAAAATCGGTTCAAATTTATAGGAGCTATGAAGTAAAATGTATAAAAATCCCATTTCCCGGAGGAAACTTATTGTTTATCGGATCAGAATACCAGCTACCACTATACCGAATTTTATTTAAATCCATTCAGTAGTTTTCACGTGATGCCCGGACAGACAGACAGGCAGACAAAAATTTAATAAAAATCTGTTTTGGACTCAGTATGAATTATAAAGCATCCCCCGGTAAAAAAATTCAAAATATATTAAATGTACACTCTTCCTGTTACAGTTTTATTGTAAGTATAGATAGATAGATATGAAAATTTTATGTCAATATTTTGACAAAGTAAATATTGTGATTCTTAGATTTTCAGATCAATCTAGCAATGCAACGCATTTTAGCTGTCGCTCCAATATGTACAAGCTTTATGTTCGCATCATAAATGCAGTGGGCCTACTTGAATGAAGATATCTTTGACTTAGAATTTGACCTTGACTTTACAAATCAGGTTAAGTTTTAGTAGATGCAGCAAGAAAATAAAGTCACGGCCAAAAGCACCAAAAAAATCCCCTTACATAATCCGTGATGTGTAACAGACAACATATAAATCATTGTTTCATACGCCGGTATGATTTATAATGTATGTAGGAAGACTATAAAGTTTAGGAAGCGTAAAACGGCGTAAAAACATCTCTGCGGTTTCTTTATTTATGCTGGTGCCGACGTGAGCGGGTTTACCTAATATTAAGAGCGAAAGCTCACTAGCGACTTGACGTTTGATATTAATTTTAAGCCAAAAATACGTGATTTATTTACTTATTAAAGGCACACCAACAGCTTGGTCATCATAGTAAAGGAAAATAACAAATACTTTGTTTCTAATCAGTGTAACTAGCCACTTAACACACACGTGTACACAGCATTTACTACAAAAATAACCGATAGTGATATTACAATATATAATATAGATCCAAAAATTAAACAAAAGTAATAAGACAATAAGAAAGACAGAAAAATGACACACAAAAATTACGAACCAAAAGTGCAGTTCTGATGTGATTATATACTCATATATTTATATTTTAGTGGACTGTATTTTATATGCTGAAATTAAACTAAAGTGATAACTGGTTGACTACGATATTTATTTTGTCACCGTTAAAGCAGTTATTGCACTGAGACCGTTGATCCGTATGAATATGTTGCTCTCCGGACCGGTTTCGATGGATAGTAGTCGACATCGAACAATGCCAACTTTGAAACAGTAGACATAACGAAGAAACATATAATATTACTTACCATGAATTTTTGTTTCATACGCCAGGATAATTTTTATTCTCGGTCAGAGTAATATACCTAACATTGTAACGCGCGGTATGGAAACAGTTCTGTGGTTTCTTTATCTATGTTTGTGACATATTATTTGAGATTTAATTATTATTAAGAATATGTTCTCTAGCGACATGCCGCTTGTTATTTGTCTACTTTATTTCAATTGATTATTATTTCAATTTAACTCCTGTAGAAATAGAGAAGCGAAGAATTAGAGATATAATCGATGACAAGGTCAGACAAAAATTACTAATCTCATGTTGACATTTATGTTTACAGGTACAGTACCTTTACAGTTAAGTGCTATAAATAGTTAAGCATTCTAGCGACGTTAATGTAGTGAAATTTGGGGGTCAATTTTCTAAACCAAGTTTGGCATTGACAACAATAAATAAAATTTTAAAAACCCCAGGCTTTTGTTGACGCATTCGTTCCTTTTTTATAATTGATTTTAAGCTTCAGCTTCTGTTCACACTTTCATAAAGATAATTTATTTAGAAAGCCAGTGCCGTTTACAGATCCATGATAGGTGGTCTTTTTTACCCGCATTTTTCTTTAAATTGACGTGAATGCAAAAAACAAAAGAAAGTAGGTAATAAATAACTAACGTTGTGACAACTGACATTCTGATGGATAATGGGTTAATATAGCGCACATTATTCTACTAGTATTCTAATTTCATTTGATACCCGGGAGTTTTAGATTAGATAGTTGGAGTTGTATCCGAAAAAATATATTATCCGCCATTGTGTGGCGGCGGCCATCTTGAACAGATTTTCATTACAGCTAGGTACACTCTCGACTAATGTATTCGTTCAATCAAAAAATTAAAATTAAAATCGGTTCAACCGTTCGAGAAAATAATGCCACAAAAAGATATTCACACACTCATTCGTTAAATACATATGTGATAATTTACACACAGATACGACAAACTTATAACAACTAGTTAAACTCGTTTGTTCTTTAGATAGAAAATAACTCATACTAATGAAAAAAATATTATGTAATGAAGATAAGCATGGATATATTCACGGTAAAGCGAATAGAAAGATTTATTTTCTTTGTTATCAATAAATTCAAATACATTTTTTTTTCCTGTAGGCCTTTAACTGGCATCTACGAAGCGTTCATACATATTATTTTCCATTTACTATCATTATCATACATATATATGTTTCCATACAAGCATGGATGAGTCGAATTTAGACGTGCGACTTTTTACCCGGTGACACGCCGCGTCGCTAGTTTGGATTTTGTTTAGAGCTGAGGTTACGCGGTTTTGTTGATATATTGTGGGGTGGTCGACTGTGATGTGGATTCGTTCTTATTTATTACCACTTTGAGTTGAAATATTGGTCATATTTTCGTGTGTCTTATGATAAGTTTGACGACCTCCCTGGCGCAACAGTGAGCGCCGTGAATAAATCAGGGGTGCCGGGTTCGATTCCACGCAAGATCAATTTGTTAATTTATATTTTCTGAATTTTCTCTGCTATGGTCTGGTGGGAGCCGCGGCTAGTTACCATCGACAAAGACGTGCCGTTAAGCGATTGAGTGTTCCGATTCGATGTTTCTAACTGCCGAACAGGTTATCCTGCTAACATCTGCGCTGACTGCACCACTTACCACCAGGTAACATTGCAGACAAAAGCTAACCTATAGTGGAATAAATAAATAAATGTACTACGACAATCTTAGTACCAATAACCCAAGCTACGCTTACTTTGGGGCTAGATGGCGATGTGTGTATTGTCGTAGTGTATTTATTTATAATTAGTATTAATAAAAGAGTCATCATCCTCATCATTACCTATTCATTACTTGGCATGGGTCTCTCATATTGGGAAGGGCTTGGGCCGTAGTTCACCACGCTGGTCAACTGCAGATAAGTAGACTGCACACGACTTTAAGAACATTATGGAGAAGTCTCTCACAATCAGGTTTCCTCGCGATATCCTTCACCGTAAAAGCAAGTGATATTAGACTAATAGAAAATTTTGAGTAATTTTTACAATAATGCCCTTCATATTCATTTCATCTACCTACTTAAAATATTGTGTGCTATATATTTATACACGAAAGCAATAAATAAAGAAATATTCAATTGCTTAAAAACTTTTCTTAAATATAGTTAGAGTCCCGTTGTGACCACGACCCATGCAACTGGGTCGAAATATCGACAGATCCATATTATCGTGGTATCTACCCGTTGAACTATATTTAAGAAATGATTGATCTATATTTGTTTAAAAACTCTGCGAACAAAAAAAACCTTTCAAAAGATACTAACAAGAAAAACAAGACGTTCACACGCTCCAACAAAGTAATAAATATAAAAATGTTTATTTATTTTTTTCGGCTGGAGGACCCTTTTTCCGCCCTACTTGCTCCCAAGTATGCGGGCGGAAAACAGGAAACACGATCTCGTACACGACCAAGCTTGTTTTTCTTTTATGACTAACTTCAATACGAAATACCTCGGAGCTATACCGCTAGTTTATGATAGCCTGGTCAGTGATCATTGTTACGATTGGTTCTTTACTCTTTACATTCTTTACTTACGTTATAAAATTCAAAATTCAAAATTAATTTATTTCAAGTAGGCTTAATATAAGCGCTTTTGAAAAGTCAAGTCTGTCTGTGTATAGTGACTCTACCACCGGTTCGGAAGGCAGATTCTACCGAGAGGAAGCCGGCAAGAAACTCAGCAGTTGTTCTTTTTCAATATCAACAATTTACATTTTACATTTTAAAATGCATTTTTCTATCAGGGCTACTACCGGCAACTATTTTTTTTAAATAATTAATGAACTAACTCAATTTGAATATACTCGTATATATCTATACCGGTTTTTAAACTTTAACGGGTCGAATTCTGTACATAGTGTATATATAAAAAAAAAATTTAGAGGTGCCATGTTTAATAGGGACTGAAGCTAAAACTGTATTATTTATCATTTTGGTCTGTCTGTCTGTATCATGGCCGCGCTGAAACTACTGGATTTGAATTGAAATTCGCGCTAATGGGCGCTAAGATAGCTGATGAATATAAATATATATTTTTATGAATATAATACACATAAATACTTATAATATACACATAAACACCCAGACACTGAGAAACATTCATGTTCATCACACAAAAATTTTCCAGTAGTGGGAATCGAACCCACGACCTTGTACTCAGAAAGCTGGGTCGCTGCAAACTGCGCCAAGCGGCACAAAAAAAAATCTTGGACCAATTTAGGTTCTAACGCAATATAACTGAACTTTGTAAACACGTCCACACGTCCAAGCGATATACCAAGTTATAAAAATACGAGTAGTAATGCTAGACAGCAAACGCCAGATGTTCGCAATATTATGCGAGGGAAATCTGGTCAAGTTCGAGTCGTGTCACGCAAAGTGTGATTCCGTAATTTTTTAAGACATTAAACTTTATTCAAGATATAAATTTTAGTTTGACTATCTGTTTATTTGTTTGTTCTGACGAATCTTCGAAACAGCTAGATCGATTTTGATGGTGTTTTAATATCAGGTAGGTGAATACGTAGGCTAGTAACGTTTAACCATTAAGTAGACTTTTAAGGTTAGAGGCTAGACTTGAATAACGAAAACCAATACTTAAGAGCAAATTTGTAGTATGTTTTTATTTCGTTTTAACTATTTACTGATTGTGTTAACCGCATAACTTACTTATAGGTAAAAAATGCGGGTTTTTTTGTTAATGTTTCGGTCATTTCGGAGCGTTTGGTGTTATAATAGAACAGTAATTAATGTATTGTATGGTGTTTTTGTAGTGTCAATGCATATTTAAAATATCTTGTTTGTGTTTTAATAACAGGTAAGTTTATCATGCTATGTACAATGTAGGCAGTGCTCGCATTTGCTTATACTTAACTATTGGTTCAGATTCGCTGAAACAAAAATATCTACACATAATAAGTACTTATAAGCCGAAAGTTCGTGGTAGATTTATTATGATATCCTAGACACAGATATCTAGTTAGGAGACAAATATTCAACCAAACATACGGTCATTTTTTCATTTTAAGTAATAATTTTACGTGTATATAAATTAAATAGTCTAACCTTGGCTGTAAGTGGGTTAAAATTATATAATAATAACAATAATAATTTCATTTATTTGCATTAAACATGGGTTACATGATATATGATAAATAACAAATAAAATTGATCCAAACATGTTTAGCCATAAAGGCGTGCAAAATCTTTTGAAGTATACACATCTATTTAATTAGGCAATTTATTTGTATTTAAGATTAATCCATTTAGTTACAGTTTTAATAGTAAAATTAGGTAGATGTCAACTTCTTGGTCAACTCAAAAATGTCAAATTTAGAAATGTCTTTTAATTAGTCAAATTTTATTTCAAAATAATCACTAATGTTATATAAGTTTTCATTATTTAGTTTGTTAAAAATGTAATTTTTAAATTTATTAATAGGTAAATCTTTTACACGGTCTGGTAAGTAGTTGTATATTGTTATAGCCATGCAATAGACATTTCTTTTGTATACACACAGTTTTTGCATTGGTACTTCTATTCTATGTATCTGTCTTCCGCTGAGGTTATAGACTTTTTTGGGAAACAATTTAATATTTTTTTAAATAAAATAACAATTTTCATATATATATAAAGCTGGCAAAGATAATATCTTTTTTTTCTTAACACTCATCTATGTGTATTTATAATAAATAAATATTCAAATTCAAATTCAAAAATATTTTATTCATGTAGAATTGGCCAGGTTCATTTTTTGTTTTCTCACAGTCTAGTTAATGAAGTTAGAGCAACTCATTCCCAAGCTTTTTCATCAGACATGTAATCCTTAATATTATAATTGGATTTTTCTATAAGCTTACGTTTTATATCGACTTTGAACTTATTGAGAGAAATCTCGAGGATTTCATCTGGTAATTTGTTATAAAAAGATATATTATTACCCTTAAATGAATTACAAATTTTATGCAGCCTAGTAAACAGCACTACAAGTTTATTTTTACTTCTAATATTAATAATGGTACAGTCCACTTTCTTTTTAAAATTTGTTATATTATACTTTCAAATATGTATTGATTGTGCACAGTCGTTATTTTAGCTGCTTTCAATTTATCTCTTAAAGACTCCCTTGGGCCCATTTTATATATTGCTCGGACAGCCCTCTTCTGCAGTACAAAAATAAAATCAATATCAGCAGCATTACCCCATAGTAATATGCCATAGGACAATAAATAATTAGGTAGCCTGACCTGGATCACTTTATGGGCATTTGGACTCCACGTTTCTTGAGCTTAGTTTAGACTCGCCACAGTGCTCTTAAATGGGTTGATGGGTTACTAGAGATCTCAGAACTTAAGAGGCTCATGTGACATACAGACGACGAAGTTTTCTTTCCCTTGTTCTACAGTCGAACGAAACCGGGTTCTTTGTGTGCCTACAGAACCCTAAAGAGGCCTAACATCCAATCTGCTCCAAATAAGTAAGTTTCTTTAAACCTTAAAATCTAATCAGGCAAAATTGGACTTTATTGCGCGCTAATACGACCGATCATTGACTGGTGAAGGAGTGGAGCAAAAATTCTACCCTTTAATAAACTAAATGCCTATTCTCCATTCGTTATGGATGATCATTATTATGTATTTTGCGTCCAATCTTTGCCAAGATGTTCCATGAATCATGTTTGGCCGGGTAAATGTTTCGTGTATTATGTTATCATTTTAGGAGTTTCTTTTCTTTTTAGTCCTCAGTAAGTTAGCTCTTGACTGCAATCTCACCTGCTCGTAAGTGATAATGCCGTCTAAAATGGTAGCGGGCTTACCTGTTAGGGAGTATGGCAGTTATGTTAAAACCGGAACAAAAGCGATTAGCGGCAGGTCTTTGTCAGTAGGATGGTAACGGCCAAAGCCTCCCACCAGACCAGGCCAGAGAGATTTCAGAAATGATAAATTCCGAGATGCCCCTGCCGAGAAACGAACCCGGGTCCCCCTGCTTTAATTCACAGCGCTCAACGTTGCGCCAGGGAGGTCGTCCAAAAGTTTCTTCGATTCTATTTTGATAGAATATAATATGGAAACAGCTGTTTATATAAGGCACAACATTACTTACAAGTTTTTCTTTACTTTTGGAAGAAAAAAGCTTTTATAGGTAAACATTTACTTGCCATAATTGTGTACATTCATATAACTCTGTTAATTTTTATGGAGAGTTTATTTTTGTATAATGTTTTTTTAATTAATATAAGTTAAGACAAATGTCCACCAATCCACATTGGACGGGCGTGGTGGACTACGGCCGGTACGGTAAACCCTTTTCATTGTGATAGGATACTTTTGCCCTCTAGTGGGCCGGTAATAGGTTGATATGATGACGATGAAGACAAATAAAGGAGAATAAAATAAAACAGACTTTCTTTATGAATGTATGTTAATATATTTATTTATAAACAAACTTTTCACTAAAAAGTTCATTACATATTAAAAAAAAATACGAATAAAATACTATGTACATAAAGGAAGAAATATTCTCACTTAATTAAGCTTTTTAAAAATTTCTAAAACTTGCAACTGTTAGAAGGCCAGCAAGCCATTCGTGAAAACTTTCCTCGCTAACTTCACTTAAATATTAGTTCTTTGATGAGGTTGGTAAACTCTTTCATTTCCTGTGTCCGCCGCAGATATTATTGGTCTGAAACTCTTGCTGTCGGAACTTTTTGAAAAAGTAATTCCTACTTATTTTCATAAATATCTCCGGGTATATTTACTGGTTCAGTGATAGACTGATAGACGAGTACATATACCAAGGACACACGATCCGGTTAGGTAGGTCCAATTTCGAGAAAGAGGTGAACCGCCGAATCCAACTCGGATGGGCAGCGTCCGGGAGTTTTCGTGACATCTTTTCGTGCAAAATCTCACAGTGCCTGCACACTAGTCTTAGAACAGTACGTGCTGCCAGTGATGACTTACGGATCTGAAACGTGGTTGCTAACTATTGGCCTAATAAGAAGGCTCAGAGTGACTCGAGCGATGGAAAGATCTATGTTAGGAGTATACCTGCGTGATCAAATCAGAAATTAGCAGATCCGCTGAAGAACTAGAGTTAACGATATAGCACAACAAGTCGCGAAGCTTAAGTGGAAATGGGCGGGGCAGATAGCTCGGAGAACCGATGGGCATTGGGGTCCTGTGAATTGCAACCCCGCACCGGTAAACGCAGCGTTTGTCGACTCCAACCAGGTGCACAGACGACATCAAAGTCGCGGGTAGTCGCTGGAAACAAGCGGCCCGGAATCGTGGAGTTCGGAACGCCTTACAAATACCTATGTCCAGCAGTGGACGACAATCGGTTGAATCGATGAAAAATTACGATATTCATAGGTTAGCTCTGTTGTCTTATAAGTTAGAGTTCCCGGGCTGGATCCTCCGCAAGGGCATTCAGGGAACTTATAATTCTTGACTTATCTTTTGTCTCTCCTCCACGAACTCAACATCCTATAACTTTTTTATAAATCTTTTGCTCTTATCATAATGTCTACATAATCGCATTACCATTTCTTTTATAATAATTACACCAACCCCTTAATGTGAAAGCTTCCGAGTAAGAAGGGGCGTGTTATAAATAAGCAATTTCGGGGGATATTCCTTTATCATTCATGAGATTATCGTATTCTTATGGGTTCTGTATAAGGAAGTATAAAGTCCTTTTATTGTTATTACTGAATATTTCAATTTTATCTTTAGTCTTTTTTTGGGACGCTATAAAAGAATAAAATCTTGGTTTAAAAATAATAAATATACTACGACAATACACACCCCCAAAGTAAGCGTAGCTTGTGTTATGGGTGCTAAGATGAATGATGAATTTTTTTTTTATGAAATATAAATACTTATAAAATCCATATAAACAACTGGGTGTTTACTGAAAAACATTCCTGTTCATAACACAAACATTTTCCAGTTGTGGGATACGAGCCCACGGCCATTGACCCAGAAAGCAGGGTCGCTGCCCACTGCGCCAATCGGCCGTCGAAACATTTCGCGTATAAAACGAAAAGCCGGGCTTGCGTTACAATAAATATCTCTTTTAAATTTTTCTCGACTATTCGAAATGAAATAAACAAAATAATAAAAACTTGATAGCAATGAGGATATAAATACAATGTTTTAACTTTTGCTTAATAATGTAGGTATATACTCTTTGTCTGCTTTACTAGCACTACGTTACTCTGGCAGGTAGACTCTGTGGTAGCAACCAGCCGAACGGCGCGGCGCCGCGCCGAACTATCACTATCGCGCTCTTCGCGTGTCTTCGTAAGCGATCGGAGGCCTGCTTTGTCTCGCTCACACTCATTTGCTTATACGGGGCTTTTATTTTACTGCTCTCTCTCATAGAAATTTCAATGTATTTAGCAGAGACAACCTAGATTATTTAATAATTTAGTATGGAGATCAAATGCCAGATTGCGAGTTGAAGTTAGTGAAGATGACCAGCGAGCGAATTGAAACAACTTCACGCGTGTTATTGTTTGCGTTACAACTAGTTGACACTTGACAGACTTATTATTATTGATTAGTAACTAGTTAGGAGTTTATTATTGTGTTTATTTTGAGTTGAATAGTACATTTTACTGGTTTGTTTTTTTACAAATTATATGAAATATTGTTAAATATGAGCTCAATTTGTGTGCAAATTGTTTCTGTGGCGAAATCAAAATATAATTGGCGAACAATAGGTAAATTTTTGCATATTTTGTTTCTAATGAAAAGAATGGTTGGAACGCGGCTGGTTACGACATAAATTACCAGGCACCATAAGAATTAAAGAGAGCAGAACTCAAAGAGACACTTGGGATTACTATGATTACTTTTTAATTTTGGCAAACAATGCATAGAAACTTCTTTATCATAATTCGCGTGCTGACCCGAACCGTAGTATTTTTCAAAGATTTAATGATATTGTTTGTCATTTAGCACAACAAGAATGGTGACTTAGAGATCATGACGAATTAAATTTGACCTTTAGGTAACTGGGCTTGCTCAAATTCAAAACCCTAGGAACGCCACTGTTGTTGTCAAGGATTGGAGACAAGTAAAATTTTCGTTATAATAACAAAAAAACTTTTTGTCTGATGCAAATTTTTTTTGATGGTAAGACAGTATTTTATTTAGTAGTTAAAAATAGAAGGAATTATGTATGGAAATGTATAGGAACATGTATCCTGTAGCCGATGGACGTGCCGCCCTGCGTCCATCAACCTTAGGCGTAAGGTGTTAAGCCATTTGCCTTTTTTTTTGTTAGTAACGAGCGGACTCCGCAGACATTCCGGTACAGCAGAACAACCTACCGGGTCTGATTGCTTTCAAATCAACCAGAAACCTGTTGAATCAGTGGCGTGCATAGAGGGTATGCACAGGGTATGCAGACGATATAAAATGATGAGAATCTCCAGTAGGAGTTATAAATACTTAAGGGTAGGCTTTTTATAACTCTCACAATGCCTATACTTTAGTTTTTTTAAACTCGTACTGGAGATTTTCTTCATTTTATATCATCTGCGTACCCTGTGCATTCCCTCTATACACGCGCTGTATTGAATACACAAAAATTTATATTATACGCACAAAATTTCATCATGATCGGTCTACCTGTTTTGGAGGAGCTAGGTCACAAACACACGTACAGAAGGATTTTAGTTATTTTCTTACCTTTTAAATCTTCCCTATACTTCCATAATTATTTCAAGTCCTAAATTAGCCAACGGTCCAGCCCTTCTCAAGTTTTAGTGAGACTAACGAACAGCAATTCATTTTTATATATATAGATAATTGGCGGACCAAGCAGATGGACCACCTAATGGTAAGTGGAAAACAATCACCTATAAACGGAGGAAAACTTCACAGGGCATGCAAGGAGCACGTTTTGCAACATGCAGCCACAGAATTCAGAAAACGCAGAACCCACATTCAGCCATTATTGCATGCAGTGTATTGTGTCCAAAAACACTGAAAACGCTCCGCCTACGTCACACTTCACATTATAATATTGCTTGCTCACGAACTTATTTGTTTATTTAATAGGAAGCCAATGTTATATACAATGCTTTAAATCTTTTATAAACATGATCGTTATATTATAAATTATACATTGTATACCCCACTTACAGGCTAACTCTGCATGCATTATGAAATATAGACGTTCTACATTATAAAGAAAATAATACTTAAAACCATAATAAAAATCAAAACCAAAATAAAAGAGAAACGATTGCTAGTTACAGTAACCAGTTTTTTAATTTTGCGTTTAAAGCTCAGCGGAATTATAAAAATATATAAATCCGCTTTTTAAAATGCACAATTGTAGAGCCTAGATAAGTTTTTTTTCTAGGCCTAAAACTAACTTTTCCCATTGTCCTCATTTGATGGCAAATGTTTAGAACATTAGAGGTAATTACTGTCAACTGCTAAATGGAGTGGAGTAACTAACTGCCTTTTCGAAAAACACTACTAAAGTGGAGTGGTTTTTGTATTAGTGTCTACACGGTTTCTGCATGTTCTTAATACTGTGAATACAGCCTAAAAGTACGATGTCACTATTTTTTTTAATGTAATAACGTTTAAAAATAACTAAGCCTAGATCCACGCAATAAAGATTCCCCGGATAACTAGCGAGTCATTTATCACTGCTCCTACAAGCTACGCAGGGCGTGACGAGGGTCGACACGTGTTGCTTTGAATGATAGGAAATACATTATTTTTATCTTGGCGTTAAATTTATTACTTGTTTTCCGATAGGCACTAGTGGGGATTACAAAATAGCTGAAGGTCTTGTTGCAATTTATTTTTTGTTTATGCCTCTTCATTTTTATTTTTTATTGTGAGTAAAATATATTTCCTCGTATTTTTTGCTGCCATGTTACTTTTATTTTATATTTGCCTGTATCATGTTTTGGAAGCGACCCTGCGAGTCCAAGGCCGTGGGTTTGATTCACACAACTGGAAACTGTTTTTTTGATGGACATGCTTATATTTTTATTATAAGTATTTATGTGTATTATATTCATAAAAATATTTATCAGCTATCTCAGTACTCGTAACACAAGCTTCGCTCACTTTGGGGCTAGATGGCGATGTGTGTATTGTCGTAGTATACGAGTATTTACAGGCCCACTTTACCACAGTATTATAATAATAAAAATAGATAATAATGATTTCATCCTCATCATTATATCAATTTATTACCACTTCAGGGCACGGGGTTACTCTCAGAATGAATAGGGTTTAGGCCGTAGTCCACCACGCTGGTCCAGTATGGATTGGTGAACTCCACACCCCTAAGAGAACATTATAGCGAACTCTTAAGCATGCAGGTTTCTTAACGTTATTTTCGTTCACCGTTAAAGCAAGTGATGTTTTAATTGCTTAATACGCACATTACTTCGAAAAGTTATAGATATGGGTTTTGAACTGCAACTGTCATACGAGTTGACTTAAGGGAATATACTGAAGAACGGGCAGCAGCGATCTCTGTGCTACTACTACCATGTACTATGATTCCCGACCCGTTTGCCCAGCGTGGTGATTATGGGCTAAAGTCACCGGTCGTGAGTAGCATTTAGTCAATCAGTGGACTGTTATGGATGATATAATAGATAGATAGATAGATAAATATACTACAACAATACACACATCGCCATCTAGCCCCAAAGTAAGCGTAGCTTGTGTTATGGGTGCTTGCTTGCTTGCAGATGCCTGATGAATATTTTTATGAATAACATACATAAATACTTAGAATATACATATAAACACCCAGACACTGAAAAAGATTCATGCTCATCACACAAACATTTTCCAGTAGTGGGAATCGAACCCACGGCCTTGGGCTCAGATAGCAGGGACGCTAGAAACTGCGCCAATCGGCCGTCAAATGGGATGCGACAATGAAGGGGTAAAGATAATATATATTGAAAACAGAAATACAAGAAAAATAAAAATGCGCAAAGGCGGTCTTATCGCTTTAAGCGATCTCCTCCAGACAACCCTTAATGAAAGAAGAATAATATTGATATCCATCCATGAATCTCGTCTGCCTGTTATTGCAGCGGCATCATGCAATGCTGCTTAGCGGCAGAAATAACTATTAAACCATCATCCGTTTTATCTCCGTCGTTGGGTAAAAATAGTTAAGATAATCAAAACCACTATAGCACTTTCATTGCGCCATCCACCATAAATACTTCAGATCACAGACTATAAAGTAAATAGTCTATTTTAGACGTATGAGTTATGGGAATAGTGTGTGCAATTGAAAGCAGTTTATATCTTTTCGCGCCTAGACAATGGGCTTTTAAAATTATACGCTAATGGGTTTGTAATATTGTCTGGTGGGAGGTTTCGGCCGCGGCTAGTTACAACAAACTAAGCCCTCTAAGTTATAAGCAACTAGCTGTTGCCGGCGACTTCGTCTGCGTTTGATTTTGGTTTTTGATGTGGCATTCAATTTAGTTGTAGTTAAAAAAAAATGAACTATTCAGCACCGCTAAGCCTTAAATGAGAAGTTTGCTGCTGTCCGCTGAGGAGTTCTGTCCTCTATCTCCAACTACAATCATCAGATCGACACAAAGTTTGGGCAAAAATAAACACATATTAAAACGTCTATAGTACAAAAATAATTATTTAAATTGGTTATAATTTGTCGGAGTTATGGTGTAAAATCGTCAAACAATTTAATCCCCACTCTCAAAGGAACCGAGCTTAATGTCGGGATAAAAAGTATCCTATATTCCTTCTAACACTTCCAAGAATATGTGTACAAAGTTTCATGAGGATCGGTTAAGTAGTTTTTGCGTAAAAGCGTAAAAAACAAACTTACATTGACATTTATAATATTAGTAGGGATGTGGATAGGGATAGGGATTACAGTATCGCTCGCTTCAACGGCGACGGAAACCAACGTGAGGAAACCTGCATGCCAGAGAGTTCTTCATAGTGTTCTCAAAGGTGTGTAGAGTCCACCAATCCGTTCTCTTGCTGTTAGTCCTATCTACAAAGGTTGCCTGTAAGAGATTGCTTGCAGCAATAAGGCCGCCTTTGCATGTCTGTATACTCCTTACTGTTTCTTTTCCTGTATGTTATACGTGCAATAAAGTGTTTCTTCTTCTTCTTCTTCTTCAATCCGCACTGGGCCAGCGTGGCGGCCTTAACCCCTTCGCATTGTGGGACCCGTGCCCTGTAGTGAGCCGTAAATGGGTCGATAGGATAACGGTAAAGGAAACCTGCATGCCTAAGAGTTCACCATTGTGTTTTCAAAGTCGTGTGTAGGCGTTTTTGGGATAATAAATTATTCTTTATTAAATTACTTTTACTCCCGACGTATATTGTAAAAGTAGATAATACGAATTGTAATAAATATAATGTTATTTTATATGAAATTAAAAAATCATATTATTGTCAATAACATAATTTAATAACAAAACAATAAGCTGAGCAATTATTAAATATTGTAATTGATATATTAACTTTACGATCTTTACTAGTGACTAAGTTAGACATCAGATATATTTATATATACATATATATATATATATATATATATATATACTATTCATTGAGAGTTACGTAAGTTAAAAATCTCAAATATGACTCTCTCTCTAATATGACTATAGGTGTAGACTATGTAGCAGTATACTGCCTCCATAAATTACGCGGGCGAAGCCGTAGGGCACATCTAGTAAATAAATAAATAAAAGTAGCAATTCCGGTGTGATGGTAGGCGCAACACTGCGTACTTTTCACAAATGGAGTATAAAAAAATATTTTATATTCAATTCATGTTCGATAAATTGATTGTATCTGGCTTGCAAACCAATTAAACTATATACATTGGTTATATTTTATAGGCTGAGAGCTAGTCAATGAAATACCTGAAGTGGATTCATCGTCATCAGCAACCTATTATTATTAATATATCTATCCCACTGCTGGGCACAGGTCAACTTTCTTTGAGGAGAGATGTTTTAAGAGCATAGACCCACGAGGCTTCCCAATAGTTAATAAATATTACTACGACAATACACACATCGCCATCTAGCCTAAAAGTAAGCGTAGCTTGTGTTATGGGTACTAAGATAGCTGATGAAATGAAGCTTATTTCATGAATATAATATACATAAATACTTATAATATATAAATAAACACCGAGACACTGAAAAACATTCATGTTCATCACACGTATATTTTCCAGTTGTGGGAATCGAAGCCACGGCCTTGGACTCAGAAAGCAGGGTCGCTACTCACTGCGCCAACCGGCTGTCTATTCGGCGATGGGTGTCCACTTACTATCAGGTGAGCCACTTTCTTGATCCGTCAATTTACAATAAAAAAAAATTTTGTGATCCGTTGTCGAGTATAATAACCACTAGACCAACGAGGCAGTTATATGAAAGATTATTGAAAAACTATAAAACGATGAAAAATTCTGCATTGCAGGTAACAAAACAATAGATCTTCAATATAAGAATAGCAATTAAATAAATGAAAGGGTGCTTTTATTACCGGGGCTTTATCATATCGCTTAACCGGTGCCTTTGTATTTATTTAGTTATGTTTGAGCGCAGGTATATAGTAGAAATATACCTTTTTGTGACACACCTTGTCTAGGGAAGTATCGCTATGAGCTATTGCTGTGTCCGGTCTGAAGGGCGTGGTTTCCGGTGTATTTACAGGGACACAAGGCTTATTACCCACACCTCAAGTTTATTTATTTATTACTATCATTCATTTAAATACTTTTTTTTTACAGTTATATTTTTTAATTTTATTTTATTTTCATTTAATATAATTGTTTTATAAATATAACCTAAAATAAACTATATAAAACTAAATAAAAACTAAAACGTCCTCGAAACCACCGCAGCGATCCTAAGATGCTCCTAAGATGCTGGCAGCATTGCCCCTTTGGATGGCCAAACTAATTCGTTGACCAAGGTAACTGCCCGCTCTAGGATCACCGGAAGACTCGATAACCCTTTTCGATAATTTTTTGAAAAGGGCTCTTGCCTCCGGACCCCACGGTCCCAAAGTATCTACTCAAAAAGGCAGTTAAATTATACAATAAAAATAAAAAACAAACCAGTCTTCCGCTTGCGGGGCTTATGAGTATCCAAGCAATCGGCCGTCAGGGCTCCAGAGTAAGGAACGCGTCGTTTCAAGGACTACTGCCTTCTGTATCCGACCCTTGATCCAACAACCAAGCGAAAGCATCTTAAGATATAGGTCGAAGCTATTTGCGAGAAGACCATTGGTTGAAACGACGATCGGAACAATTACGGTCGACTCAACCCCACATGGCAGTAATCTCGTGAGCAAGATCCAAGTATTTAGATACTTTTTCCTTTTCAGCTTTCACCAGATTATCGTCATGTGGAAAAGTAATGTCAACAATTATTGCACGGCGCACTGTTCTATCGACCAGCACAATATCAGGTCAGTTGTAATATACCTGTCAGTGATAATCGTTCGATCCCAGTAGAGCAATGCACTGCTATATTATATATTTATTATTTATCTAACATGTGCGATTAGTTTAGCCCTGCGAGGACCAACCCGCCTGCCCAGCGTGGTCATTATCGGGCTTAACTTTAATGCGAAGGAGAAAACAACCACAGTTCCTAGTTCCTGGCGGCCCCGCTATTCCTGGCTCTGGCAGCGATTATGGTAACAGCGGGGCAAGGGATGTTAAGAATCTCCGGCAGAGATTTCGCTGCCAATCCTGACGACTAGACATGGCAACAAAGGATGGACGTTGGGGTTCCAAGGTGCTGGAATGGCAGCCCCGAACTGGTAAGCGCAGCTATGCTTGGCCCCCAACGAGGTGGACAGAGGACATTAAGCGCATCGTAGGTAGCCGCTGAATCCAAGCTGCACAGAAATCTAGTATGTCCAGCAGTGGACGTCTATTGGTTGATATGATGATGATGATGATTTTTATTTATGTACTATATTATTTTATGCACCATAAATTGTAGTTGTGAACATAGAAAGCATGAAGTGAACAAAGGAAAGCTTATCTCTATAAGAGATCTCATCCAGCTACCCAAAGATGTGAGTAAGATGAGTTTATAGTAGTACAGGTCAAATAAAGGTACAATATACTGAATGACGACACAGGCACACTTTAGGTCGTATTCTTCGCATGCCCTGCAAAGTCTTGCTCTGTTTGTAGCCGAAGATTCTCCATTTACCATGTCATCTGGTCGAGAGTAGTAGAGAACTAAGAGAGTAACGTAGGCTACTTTTTGTCCCAGAAAATAAAACGGTTTCCACGGTAATTGTAAAAACCTTATTAAACGCGGACGATGAATGCGGGCGGTATTTATATAAAAACACTTAAACGATTTCTGTACCTTTTACAGATGATGTGCAGATGTTACTACTTTATGCCCATTTGTAGTACTTCGATAGTGTACATCCACTGTTAGTTAATAAAGACTAATCTTTAAGGTATATATGTCTTAAACTTTTATTTATTATAAATTGTTATAAAAAAAACTTGATATTCATTTACTAATGATATTGTGGAGACCTCCTGGTAAGCATCTTTAAGGTATTCTATAAGATATATTTCGGATAGAATGCTCGAGAACTGTTTGGTTTAGTTCCACCCTCAACTTTTTACCATCGAACCTTGAGGCACCGTAAAGATCTGCAACCCTACGTGGTTAATATACCATGGACACGTACAAGGCGCTTTGCATTCGAACTCGATTCAGAAATTCGAAAATTCGTTTCTGATTCGAACCGCAAAGATCTGGAATGCCCTTTCAGCTTCCATTTTCCCCAGTACCTACAATGTGAGTACCTTCAAATCAAGAGTGAATAGGCATCTTCTTACCGTATTATTTATTTAGTTTAATTATATTCTTTACTGTGCTTATAGACTCCTAATTGAACGACCATTTTTTACTTGTTTCTCAGTACAAAATAATTAAATTTCAGCAATGTTAAGAGATCATAATATTATTTTTAAATTTTCTTCTCGTTCATTTTCATGAAAAAGTATTTTGGAACGAAGTCAAATTGATCATTACTTTTTATGATTTTAGATGGAACAACGAATTAATGGTAATTATTTAAGGGTCTTTTAAAGCTATAAAGAATTTAAGGACTGTTTTTGCCGGTAACAGTCAATGTCGTTAAAACTAAGGTTGTTACGAAAAGGTTCTTCTCGAACTGGGAATCGAGCTTGGAGCCTCTTGTGTGCTAAAGCTCACCACTACGTCTTTATGGTCAAACCTTTGTGGAATCCAAGATTGGTCTGTTATTTAATAAATGGCAATATAAGGTTGAGCATTGAAGCAAATAATTTCGCACTTTTATGCCAATCTAAGAACATCATATAGGGTTAGAGAACAAAGAGGATTCTTTATCAAAACGGTTTATCAGGTTCCATAATAGGCAATGAGAGACCTAATTAAAATGCTGTTTATACTCATCTAAGTTAGTTAGGTGAATACTTTATACCCGACTAGGATACAAAAGTCATTATTTAGAGTTAAAGCTTTGTGAACTATTATGCAAATTAAGGTTAATTTGCTATACTCCGAAAACAGCAGGAGAATCTGTATGATGTAATTTATAATTTCCTCATTCCTCATACGCCACACCAAACAGATCTTCGGCAATGAGCAATAATTGTTAAGTGAAAAATTCGCCATATGTCTCGCCTTTTACACCTTTTTTACACCCACCTCATCTATCTAAGCCCCTCCCACCTCATTAGTACCTTTTAATATGTTCCTCTCCTCCTCCTGAGGATCTTAGATATCTTATGTATAATATAATATAATTATAATAATAAAAACTCTATAAATACTGTAAAGCAGCTAGCTATAACTCACAGTAGAAACTTTATATGAGTTATAATAAATGCTTGTGTTAAAATAACATTAAGGAACCGAAAAAAGACTTGGGTAATACCTTTAATGGCAACTAACTATAGCTGCTATATTAAACGTCGAAGCTTTTGTTTTCATAATTTTCCCTGCAACCCAGTAGGGGCTAATCGAGTTACTGAGCAAAACGGGTCCTAACGACGCGCCGCGGCAACAGTGATGCAGTTACCGTCATCTGATTACACCAGCTTCGACAAGCAGCCTTCATGCAGCCCTAATTAACGTTTTGAGCTATATTTTTAGTGCTTATAAAACATGCCTTCAAAAATCTATTTATTTATTTTTTGTTATTAAACACACAAACGAGGTAATAACTAAAGGTAGATCTAAATATAAGTAATATCAAGTTTTTTTCGAAGCTCGAACCCAAAGTATGTGTACACAACTTTAAATTAAATTAAACAAAAAGTAAAAAAAATAAATAAAGTTGAAACAAAAAATAAATATTAAATATTAATTATATATAATCATATATCATTATGATTTCGACCCATTACTGGGACTCCCTAGACACGTCCCAAGCCTGTCATAACCTAGATGATCAAACCATCATCAACAACAAACAATATTAATATTAGAAGTAAATATAAACTTGTAGTGCAGTTTACTTGGCTGCATAAAACTAGTAATTTATTTAAAAGTAAATGTACGAGTACTTATATCATTTTATAAAAGACTAGCTATTGGCCGCGACTTCGTCTGCATCTGATTTTGTTTTTTTATGTGGCATTAAATTTAGTTAAAGATCTAAAAAAAATTAAAGCATGTAGTATCGCTAAGCCTTAAATGAGGGGTTTGCTGCTGTCCGCTGAAGAGTTCTGTCTTCTTACTCCAACCACAGTTTCGGCTAAATTAAACACATATTATAACCTCTATAGTACAAAAATAATTATTTAAATCGGTTATAATTTGTCGGAGTTATGGTGTAAAATCGTCAAACATTCATCCCCTCTCCCAAAGGAACCGAGCTTAATGTCGGGGTAAAAAGTATCCTATGTTACTTCTAACACTTCCAAAAATATGTGTACAAAGTTTCATGAGGATCGGTTAAGTAGTTTTTGCGTGAAAGCGTAACAAACAAACTTACATGCACATTTATAATATTAGTAGGGATAGGGATTACCAAACGAAATGTCTCTCAATAAGTTCAAAGCTTATGTAGAAAAACTCTAGTGTTATGTTAAGGATTACTTAAACGATAAAAAAGATTGGGTGCAAATTGCTCTAACTTCATATCTTAATATTAATTTTCTGTAAGATAGTGATAACAAAAAAATTACCCGGCTAAGTTTGTTGTGTGCTTTGTTTGAGATTGTTCCACAATATGCAAGTGCGCGGAAGATATGATCTGGTATTTTTAACAGTAGAAGAATACCAGGAATTTATTATATAAGGTGTGAGGTGCGGTCAGAGAACAGGGAAGGAGGTTTCAATACAAACAACTCTTCAGAACACTCTCCATTATAGAGTCGACCTACACATAAAACTTTTATTAGTGCATTTTAGGCTACAGAACGAATGCATCAATACAATAGTTGGGAACAAGCCAGCAGTTGTAACTCTTATATTCACAAGCTTTTGTTTAACTTGCTTCATACGTTTGTCTTTCCAGTTAAAATTTGTTAGCCATTTGTCAACCAATTTCTGGCATCCTATTGGCTGAAATTTGGTATACGTAAATAACTTAGATTAATTTGCAAGATATCTCGTTGCCAATACAAAGTCTAACATAAAGTATTCGGTTTCGTTAATACTTCTCTCCAGCACTCCAGGACACAATTATATCTCCGGGGAAAGGATAAAAAATTTTGTGGGAACCGTTTCCTGGGAAAAAAATAACCTAACGTCCGCACTCCTCTAAAGAACGAACTCTATGCCATAGTCAAGTCGTTTAGTTGATTAGTTAGGGAGTAAAGCAAGGACAAACAAACATACTTTTGCTGATATAATATTATTATGATGGTACGGAACCCTTAATTTGAGAGTCTTGCTCGTACTTGGCCGATTTCCTACTATTGCCAGTATTTTTATCTATAGATAGAAACGCAGCATTATACAAATATTTAAATTGCAACAAATCTTTTTGCTCTGGGTGTAGGCTTGTTTATACTTAAACGTTTTTTTTATTATTTTTAAGCAATTTATACACGCGATCACAAGCACTGAAGAATTAGGAAATTTTATGGCGACACCATAAAATTTCCTAACTCCGTTTCCTAACTAAATTTTTCATATTAGAAATTAAACCTACAAATTTTTGGCTGGAACTGGGAATCAAATGCAGGACCATCGTTGAACATGCTTACCACTGGATCAACGAGGCAGTCAACACTTACTACGTAGTCGATGTTTTACATGCGAAAAATAATTTTTCATGTGGATATATTGTCAAAAGAACTCACATTTTCATTTTTATTACGCCATTTTGATTACTTTTCTGTTATCCGCAATCACGTTTGTCAGTGACACGAGTGTGCTCGTTCATTTTAATCTTTCGTTTATACAAAAAAAAAATTTAATAGGACCACCATTTTTCATTAATCTGATCGTTTACTGTCGCTAGTAATACTGACATTTAGTTTGAAGGAAATATATAGGGTTTTAGTGATAGGAAAAAGGATAGCTGATTAGTTATTTTAATAGGTGCGTTTTGTTTTAGCACATATTAATATTGCAGTATTATAAATTAGGGTTCCTATTCTTAACACCCCTAATCGCTAAATTACTTGGCGGCAATGCCTTATCGGTAGGCTAGTAACTAGTCACGACCAAAGTCTCCCAACAAACTAGAGCACAGAAAACTCAACTTTACACGGCAACTTTTAAGCGGATAATTTTGATACCCATGCGGATTTTTTTTTTACCATGTCCGAGCATAAAATAAGCAAATCATGGCTACTCGTTAGGTATATCCCTCAATAAATAATAGCCCTTTACCATCTTAGGCTGCATCATCACTTACCACCAGTCGAGATTGCAGTCTGGGCTAACTTGTAGTAAATTAAAAAAAAAACAACGTAATGTGTGGCATGCATAGGTAAGTAATCGGTTTTTCAATTTTAATTGTTTAAGTTATTATTATGCTTAATTTTATGGAATTACCGCTGCGACGATAGGACCGAGTGCGAGAACGTTGATCGCAAGTTAACAGCTGAGAACTATTTTATTTATTTATTTATTTATACACTTTATTTGTACACTACAAATAGGAAAAAAAAACAATGGACAAAACAAAAATAAACTATTGTAGGGTGCTCTTAATTATCTTTTCCGGGGACTAATCTTTTGTAACCGTTAATTTCTGTATAGTTAAATAAAACATAAAAATATATATATATGTCCATAAATTTGGTTCATGTATGACATATTAAAACATCCGCACTGAAAAAAAGTCCTGTATTACACTATTTATGTTAACGGATAAACAGATAATAACTGTAGAGAATAGTTTTTAAAACTCGTCACATTTCACGCCCTCGTGAATATAGGCGCGCTTTAACCGTCTCCGCCCCAGCGCCTCGGATAACTTGCAATACGTTCGCCTCCATCCCATTTCCTAGTAACCTAGATCCGTGAATACTTTTCATTGTAAAAACTTTAAATTATAGTTTACAGAACAGGGGTGGAATAGAGTAGCAAACTAGATTGATATCGTATTTATTTTTATGCAACACAAGCGAAGACGATGGTACAAATGCAAAAAAGTATATGAATAGGTATTTGGTTAAACTAATGGCGTCACGCTGAGCCTGAAACCATCAATAGAGTGCGATAAAGACAGCTTCAAGAGTATGGCAATGCAGATGGAAAATTTAAAAATGTTTTATTCATGTAGACCTTATGACAGGCACTAATGAAGCGTTCATACATTTAATACTAGCTGTTGCCCGCGACTTCGTCTGCGTTTGATTTTGTTTTTGATGTGGCGTTCAATTTAGTTGTAGTTCTAAAAAAAATTAAAGTATTCAGTATCGCTAAGCCTTAAATGACGGGTTTGCTGTTGTCCGCTGAGGAGTTCTGTCCTCTATCCCCAACCAAATTCAGATCTTCACAAGTTTGGGCAAAATTAAACACATATTACAACCTCTATAGTACAAAAATTATTATTAAAGTCGGTTATAATTTTTCGGAGTTATGGTGTAAAATCGTCAAACTATTTTATCCCCTCTCCCAAATGAACCGAGCTTATTGTTGGGATAAAAAGTATCCTATATTATTTCTAACACTTTGAAGAATATGTGTACTAAGTTTCATGAGGATCGGTTAGGTAGTTTTTGCGTGAAAGCGTAACAAACAAACTCACATTGACATTTATAATATTAAGTAGGGAGGGTTTAATATGTTAACACTAATGTTAGTGACGGTGATAACTGTCATTAACTTAAAACTAAAGCTAGGATTGTATCAAACGAGCATTGGTCTAAGAAGAGCCCACAACAAACTTAGCCAGGTTTTATTATCACCATCTCACAGTCGAGATTAGAGGTGCGTAGAAGCCGAGGTCGGTTAAGTGTCGGAGTAGAGAGGGACCTCTAAGGGTTCGAATTATAAACGATACTGCATCTCATCGCCTCCGAAGGAGAAATTTTCTTGACTAAGTCAATGCACACTCAGGTTTATAAGAGCGTTTATTGGTGATGATGATATGCTACGTGGACGTGGAATTTACTAATTTATTTTAGCACACCAACCCGCATTGGAGCAGCGTTGTGGGTCGATGCTCTAAAACCATATCCCCTTATGAGAGGCCTGTACCCTGCAGTGGGATGTTAATAGGCTGCGGATGATGACTATCACGTGGAATTAAGTAATTATTTCTTCTATTGGAACTTTTGGGATTAAGATAAATAAATATAAATATACTACGACAATAGACACATCGCCATCTAGCCCCAAAGTAAGCGTAGCTTGTGTTATGGGTACTAAGATAGCAGTTGAATATTTTTATGAATATAATACATTTAAATACTTATAATATACAGATAAACACCCAGACACTGAAAAACCATCATGTTCATCCCACGAACATTTTCCAGTTGTGAGAATCGAACCCACAGCCTAGGACTCAGAAAGTAGGGTCGCTGCCCACTGCGCCAGTCGGCCGTCAAATTGTTTTGAATATAGTGAGCTGTTAGCTCACTGAGCCTTTGCGTTCCTTTAGCGTAATATGTTAGCATATAGATAGTAGACATTTTAACAAACATGTCTCTTTAGGCCGGGAACGTGTCACGGCTGCCGGGCGGGGAAATAAAGTGAAAAAAATACAAGTCGCGAGGAAAATTTGGAATGCGTTAAATTATTTTTTGGTAGGTAACCTATTTTATTTTCGTAGTATGTCCACGCTTATTATAACAGTTTGTTTTTGTCCTCGACGTTGCTTCACCACAATCATGATTTTCAACCGATGACCGACCCACTACTGGGTCTCCTCTCTGAACGACAAGGATTGTCAGACTTCACAGGCTTCTTACAGGCCAGGAGAACGTTATGAAAACTCTTATTATCTGCTATACTTTATTAATTGTTGGAACTCACATAACTCCGAAAAGTTAAAGGTGCGTGCCGGAGATTAAACTGGGTGACCCCAGTGCTTGATGATAAACTGGGTCCCCCCAAAAGGGAAGTTGAGCCTTCCCCAGTAGGCTATCACCGCTAGTTGCTTTTATAAAGTTAGCCCTTGACAGCAATGTCACCTAGAAGGCGGTAGGTACAAGATGGTAGCGGGCTAACCTGTTAGAGAGTATGGTAGTCATACCCTAATCGGTTTCTACGCGACATCGCATCGGAACCCTAAATAGCTTAGCGGCATGTCTTTGTCGGTAAGGTGGTAACAAGCCACGGCCAAAGGTGCGACGGCCGATTGGCGCAGTTTGCAGCGACCCTGCTTTCTGAGTCCAAGGCCGTGGGTTCGATTCCCCCCTAGTGGAAAATTTTTGTGGAAAAAACCCAAAAATTTCATCAGTATCTGGGTGTTTATGTGTATATTCTAAGTATTTATGTATATTATATATAAAAAAAATATTCATCAGTCATCTTAGTACCCATAACACAAGCTACGCTTAAATTGGGGCTAGATGGCGATGTGTGTATTGTCGTAGTATGTTTAATTTATTTATTTAAAGCCCCACCTGATAACACATGATCATATAATGGTCATATCAACCCATTACCGGTCCACTGCAGGGCACGGGCCTCCTCCCGAAAGTAGAAGGGGTTAAGACCGTAGTCCACCACACTGACCCAGTGCGTATTGGTAGCTCGTTGCCTTGCTTGCTTCTAATTACGTAATGAAACTAATAAAAGGAAATCGTACCGAAGATCTATTGCGTAACAAGATTGTAATAAGTTAATATAATTCATTTCAAGTTGTTAGTATAAACGTTGATATGATCATGAAACCCAAGGAGCATCAAACGAGGTTGGACGTGGGCCAAGAGAGATGAAATGGGATAATTTTTATTAAGTGTTCGGAAGATGTATTTACCAGTATCAGAACAGCTACTTCGCGTATTTAATGTCAATGTTAAATATTTCCATATTCAAACAGGTCCGTTGTAACATTTGTTGCGTCATCCATCTATCATCCATCCACATCGAGTGATGTCTCCTATCTGAGATAACCATTAAAGCTATCTGGACTTGGGACGTAGCTGCACAGAACAACTTTTCCCGAACCATTGGCGTATTTTTTTAGCCACAGTGAGGCGGGTAGCTATTGGGCTAGCTACCCGTTACTACATATACCTCTGTACGGTCTGAGGGGGGGCTGTCAAGCTGTCCTGATCCCCTCCTCGTTAGCGCGGGAACCCAAGCAAGTGGTTGGGGTGCTTGGTAGACGTCCGGAAGGTATGCAACGGGTTCCCCGGGCGTCTAATAAAGCCAACAAGAGGGACATACCGTGGTAGATTTTAGTTTCGGTATACCCCCTTTAGAGGGAAGAGTCCCATATAACCTCCGTCCTGCACAGGGGTCGGAGGTAGCAGTAAAGCTTTTAAACCACGCCAAAAAAAGGTGGTATTTTCGCCTAAATAATGAGCTCGTATTTATCGAAGGAAGTCGTATTTATACATTATGTATTATTATTATTAATGCAAATACAAAAATAAATCTTTATTCATGTGAGCCTATCACAGGGACATGAAAAATGAGCCCACAAAAAACTTACTAATATTAATTCAAACTAATATTATAAATGCGAGTGTGCTTGTTTGTCCTTCCTTCAGATCCTAACTAAGCCACAAATCAACTTGATATTTTGTATAGAGTTAGTTGGAAGGACGGAATCAACGTTTATACTCCGGTATGTGCTGCGGTGCACATACCGGCGATGCCGAAATAAGTACTTGCCATTTATAACAGACTTATAGCGACGCGAAAACACTTTAAACGAAATAAAAAGGAGTGTTTAAATACTCCTTGAATCAAGAAAAATGCCTTAAAAAAATCTTATTACGCGGGCTTCGGTGTGCCGTAGAAAGTATAGAGGTGCTCCTCTTTATTTAAAAAAACAAAAGAAACAAAAAAAAAAGTTCAATTCCACCGCCATTAAATTTTTGATTTGTCTACACTGTGAAACGTTGTGTGGAGATCACCAAGCTCAACCATCAGTTATATTTTTCTTGATTCTTTGTTGACCAATTAGTTTTTTTTAATGAAATGTGTTAGTTTTTGTACCTAACTAACCACCAGTAGGTAGGCTATTTCTACAATCTAGGTTAAGGCATGGGCGCTGTGACAAATTTTTGAAGTTCTTAGGGTGCTACGGGCCTTAAAAGGTTGGGAACCCCTGCAATAGTGCATAAAATTTAACTTTAGTCTACATACATTTAAAAGCAGGAGACGTGGAAAAATAATTTAAATTATTTTCAAATCCTTTTTTAAACCGACGACAAATTCATCGTAACGACTTTACTACATTTGGAAAGTAAAATCATCGTTAAATGTAGCGTAAATATAGAATGGCACGTGGGCATATAATATATTTTAGGTTCATACAACTTTATCCGGTTTGATCGGATTAAATTTGATGAAAATCCACTAGATACCTATATTGAATTTAGCTTGCTTCAGTACACTTGTCTAAGAGCCGGTGAATGGTTGAATCAACCATTTATGCATTGACAAATATAGCATCCTGAATGCTTATCAACCACCCAAGCAAGTCCACCCTCCAATATTGCCTACAACTACGTTGACAGTAAGTACCCTTACATGGCCTCACTGTACACGCATGTTTAGTGCTAAAATAGGTAATATAAGTCACATTAGGGCGCATGAGCGAAGCCCCTACAAGTAATTTATACTGGAAATAAAAAAAAAACAAAACCAGTCGCTGTTGCCGCACGCGGCAGTGAAAACAATGAATGAATGAATGCCAAATATATATGTAAAATTATATTTAAGTGCAGTAGACTCCTGTTATCCTAGTAACCTATACAATATATTATTTATAAAAATGTATGTATGCCATACTAAACGGACATAAACTTAAACATACCGATAGTTTTGTAATTTTGTTTAAATCATTATACTCATGAAACGAACTTGTACCTAAGATTTTAAATTTATCTAACTATTAATGACTTCATATTCAAATTCAAATTCAAAACTCATTTATTTTTAGTAGGCCTATTTTATAAGCACTTTTGAAATGTCAAGTATTTATGTTTGTAGTGACTATCACCGGTTCGGAAAGCAGATACTATCGAGAAGAGCCGGCAAGAAACTCAGTAGTTGCTCTTTTCCAACATCAACATTTACAATAATTTTTTATCTTGCGGGAGATGAGAGCGAGGCTGGCTGCTTCCGCTTAGTCTAGTCATAGTTCTAGACTATCTACTAGAACTACGACTCTACTAAAACATAAACTGACTGATGAAAAACTTCAAGCTTAAGCCGGTTGCTATAGTTTAAGCATGCATATTAAGAGTTATTTGCAAAATTGAGATTTTTCAATATATGTCTAGGTATTTGAAATAGTTTTATTGTTTAATATCTACACTCATATTATTATTATATTACTATCATATCTATATACATATTATATTCTACATCCTTTGCGTTGGCATGTAACTCGTTATAACGGTAAATTTCATGACTCCAGCAGGATTGAAAAAAACACGAATGCGGTGAAGTAGCAATTAAAAGCTGGTATAAAAAGCGTTTTTAATTTAATCAAAGTTGTCTCCAGGAATAAGGTTAAAGCGAACAAATCACCCACTTCCTTCCAGCAATAAATTGTCTAACCCACCCAGCTACTCAATCACTTGCTCTTACACTATACGTATTTTCAAATAGACTAGAGGTTTATTGGCTACGTATAGATAAATAAAGGCAGATAGTGAACGATACCCCACCCTTCTATTCAATAGGCTTTATGGGAATATAAAGTTAGAGTTCTGGGGTATCTTATACGTTGGACATAAAGGCAGGACATTGATATGGAAATGCAACCTCACATTATTACAGTACCTTCTAACAACTAACACTAGCTTTAACCTGCGATTTCGTCCTTCTGGTTTGTGAATGGATAAGAAGGGTGTATATTTATTTATTTATTTAAACATCTTTATTGCGTAATAAAGGAAAAATTACAAATATAGTTAAACAAAAAATTAAAAGCAAAAGGCTTATCACTAAAAGTGATCTCTGCCAGGTAACCTTACCGATAGTACACAACAAAACATGAGAGACGGGAAATCGCAATTAAAATAAACAATACATAAATTTACACACTTAAGTACATACTACTAATAACTAATATAATAAATAATTAAAAGAGATAAATAAAATAAGATATAAATAAATATATATATATTAACAAATATTTACATTTACTATAGATATATAAGTACACATATACGAACAACAAAATTATAATGACAAATAGTGATGTCTAACACGGCTTTTGAAAATAGCTAGGGATTTAGAGCGACGAATATCGTCAGGGAGTGCATTCCACAGCGTTGCAGCTTTTATTGTGAAGGATTCCGAGTAACTTTGCGACTTACATTTCATCATTCGGAGAATATTCTCCCTAGCAGAACGCTGAGATCCTTGAGACGGACACGGGCAAAGGAAATGAAAGCGTTGTTTAAGGTAGGGTGGTGTCCAAGGATGAAAAAGAGTAGAATACAGGATTGAAAGGACATGCAGATTACGCCGATGCCTAATAGGAAGCCACTTCAATTTTTTGCGATACTCAGAGATGTGATCATATTTCCTAAGACCAAATATGAATCTTATGCATAAGTTTTGTAGTCGCTCCAGCTTATCCAGAAGGTCCTCAGTCAAGTCTAAATAACAGGCATCGGCATAATCTAAAATAGGAAGAAGAAGGGTATTGGCTAATAAAATCTTAGTCTTGATAGGCAAGAGATTTTTCCATCTTTTTAAGGACCCAAAGGCACTAAAAACTTTCTGGCTTACATGGGCTACTTGCGGCCTCCAAGATAAACTGCTGTCCATGAGAATGCCTAGGTTTTTCACAGTTTTGCTATAAGGCAGCAGAGACCCATCAAAAGTGACTTGCGGAATACCAGAAAAATTCACTTTCGCAATTTGCCTAGAATTACCCAAAATAATTGACTGAGACTTGCTGGCATTAACCAATAACCCATGAGATCTGCTCCAGTCACAGATAGCACTAAGGTCAGCGTTGAGTCTATTTACAGCCTCAGGAATATCAGAAACCAGAGCAGACACATATATTTGAAAATCATCCGCATAAAGATGATAAGGTAAAGAAAGGAGATCAGTCATGGTATTAATGAAAATGGAGAATAGAAGAGGAGATAGTACACCACCCTGTGGAACACCAGCAAGGAGGCGGCAGTAAGAAGAGAATTTATCTTTGACTCTGATACATTGCGTACGACCATGTAAATAAGAATGGAACCATCTAACTACAGGTGAAGAAATATTAATGGAATCTAGTATGGCCAAGAGAATCTCAAAATCCACAGTGTTGAATGCATTGGAGAAATCAAGCAAAGCCAAAATGGTCACCTGCTTATTATCAATACCTAAACGAATATCGTCACAGACATTGGTTAAAGCCGTGACAGTGCTGTGCCCACGACGAAAGCCAGATTGAAAAGTGCTAAGGATATTATTTTTAGAAAGAAATAAAGATAATTGAGAATTAACAATACGTTCCAGGACTTTAGATAAGAACGGAAGAATAGAAATAGGTCGGAAATGAGAAAACAAAGACGGGTTAGAATTTTTAGGAATAGGTATGACCTCAGCTATACGCTAGGCACTAGGAAAGGAACTAGATGAGAGAGATAGATTAAATAAGTAGCACAGAACGTGTAAGATGTAATCTAAACTTAACAATATCATCTTACGGCTGATACCGTCATTTCCCAAAGCATCTGATTTAACTGCATTTATGTGCTTTATTATTTCGCCAGGACTGACCACGCTAAATTGGAACAATGGAAAATGAGGCTTTGAACGCGAGCTTATCGAAGCCAGAGTTTCAGTTTTGCGACTAATACTAGTTGTCACATTACTGAAATGACGATTCAAAGCATCTATATCCACACTATCAGGAACACTTTTTTGCCGGCGACCAATGCCCAAAGTTTCCAAAAATTTCCACACCTTAAGGGTACTCTTTCCATCAACTGAAGAGTGGATATAATTGCGCTGAGCGTCTCTGCACATCTTGTTACACCGATTCCGCAGCCGCTTATACTTAAGCAAGTTGGCATCAGAGGGTTGGATCTTATACCTTGATTTCGCCGCGTTACGCTTAGACATGGCAAGCTTTATATCATGAGTAAGCCACGGTGCAGGCAGATGCTTTAGTTTAATCGGTCGAAAAGGTGCATGGGTATCAAAGAGTTCAATAAGAAGAGAATTGAAAATAGAGATCTTTTCATCCAGCGAAGGAGCATTGAAAACTACGTCCCAATCTATGCAATTTAGATCCCGCAAGAAATGATCATTACTAAACTTGTGAAAACTACGACGCATGACTGTTGTTGGCTTGAGCTTAGGCGGGCGCACATTATAGGATAGGTATACCAAATCGTGGTAAGAAAAGGCTTCCGCAGAAAGCTGGCCAAAAGAACTAACATACGCCGATGCAGAGACAATCATCAAATCCAGCTGTGAAGGCGAGCAGTTCGGAAAGAAATGTGTGGGACTCGTTGGAAGCAAAGACAAATTTGTGCTATTTATTATATTTTTTAGCTTATGGGCCCGCGAATCATCTTTAACGAGGCAAGTATTAAAATCACCCATAATTATTATATGATCTGCATGTGGCACATAAGTCTCTAGTAGAGTTTCAAATTCGTGAAAGTAATCTATTCGAAGCGATGGACTGTAAAATACACCTAAGAGCACTTTTAAATTACCAAACAGTAGTTCTAAAAATAAATGTTCCGAAGATTCAGCATAAGTTGACGATGACTTATTTAAAATGGAAAATGGAATGTGGCTGCGTAGGTAGATCGCAACTCCCCCACCACCTTTACCCACACGGTCATTTCGAATTAGATGGAAGCCAGGAAGAGAATAAGAGGTGGAGGGAAGGTACGGCTTTAAAAAAGACTCTGAAACTAGAATAGCATGGACGTTCCTAACATCAAAAGAGGTTAAAAGGTCTGGGAAGTGTGCAGGAATACTCTGCGCATTTATGTGAACTACGTTGAAATTCTTAGGATACCCCGCAAAAGCGGACTCAAGGCGTGTATTTAAAGGTAACGAAGTGCTATGGAAGCTCCCATCAGAGGAACAAACAGGAGAAAAGAAGGTTACCTCATCAGAGCTATCACTACTGTCACTACAAGAAATATCATCCCCAATATTCATAATACAATTAAAATAATAATATTATAAAATACGATAAAAATAATAATAATAAAAAAAAATATATATATATTATAATTTAAAACGTGCTAAACATATTGCCTGCCGACAGTGTAAATTCCTAAGGTTTAAACTTAAGAAAAAACAATCATCAAAAGAAAACAACTTAATTGACATAGAAATAAAGATCTAACCTAATTACAAAACATGAAGTTCTTGTCTATCATTAACACAATTCTCTAAAATATGACAAAAACATCATATAAAACAATGAGTATACAAGCATTGAAAGCCAAACGTCAACAATACCGCAATGCAGGCTCGCTGGCGACGCGTCACAAAGAGGATACAAACACGAGTGCAAAGTCACTGGCAAAGAAGGTATTATAACCACAGACCAGTTAATTAATATAAACATATTCTAGTTCAGTGCCTTAGCGAAAGAGAATAAAGCCATATTGTTATAACTATTACAACAAAAAGCAAGAACCCAGTGCTGTACAACATGAGTATTCTGAACTTTCATAACAACAACAATGCAATAAGTTGACGTTTGACAACTAAAATTATAAATTTAAAAGCAGGTACAAATAAAATTAAAAGTAGACACCCAAATCAGAGTGAATTATACTAACACAAAATTCAATATAAGAAACAAAAGTATACTTTAAGTTATAAAATAGAGAGGGAAAGAGTATATATAAAGTTGGTTATGGATAACTGGTAATTACTAAATGACAACAAATCATCAAAAAACTACTCTTAACTGCACATCAGCGCTATTTCTTCACCACTCTTCTTGATCTAGAAATTTGAGAGGGACCAGCGTGCGGCTTAGAAGCAACTGTAGCAGGTCCAGCTAGAACACTGGAGGCTGCTTCTCTACCACATCCCGAAGAAATAGCAGTTAACTGAGCCTTCGTAGTGATAGAATGTCGCTTACCATCAGATCCAATCACAATTATCCGACCATTTTTTGTCCAAGACTTTGATAGGCCCAGCTGTAGTCTGGCTGCCACGAAAGCTTCATGCCGGATCTTGGTCAAGAACTCTCCCAAAGTAATCCCGGTGCCTTTAAAGTTTTTTTTAGAAAACCAGATCTTGTTTCTAACGGACTGGTCACAGAGTTTTACCAAGAGCACTGCTTGCAGTGCTCTTGGTTTGTCACCACCAGTCTGCCCTATTCGATGGCACCGACTAATCGCTGCCACAGAAAGCTCATGCATTTGAAGATGATCTTTCAAGATTTTTACAACAGTGGCAGGCACATCTTCCTTGGCAGTTTCAGGGACACCATGAAACAGAAGAATTTTCCTACGGCTTCTTGTTTCCTGCTCATCCATCTGCTGACTTAGAAGTTCTAGCTGCCCCTGAAGACTGTTCAAAGCGGTCATGACAAAGTTTCGGAACGAGCTAAACTGTGAAGCTATATTTGAGGTGGGACTGGTTGCCGGGATAGCAGACTGCAGATTTTGTTGGAATTCAGCCATAGTTTTGTGAAAATGTAGAGACAGATCATCCACAGATTTCTTAATAGATTCCATTGTTGACTAGCTGTTTTGTGTGTTTGTTGTTGGTAGTAGTTTAAGTTCAAGTGTTATCTACAGTTATATTGTATGGATTTACCTTTATGGGACACTGTTGGCAGGTATGAAGATATTAATGCATTATTAATTGTTTAAAGGTCATTAATTCAATTATAAATTCAATTTTTAAGAGAGATACACTAAAATAACGTGTTTCTTATTATGCAACTGTATATTAATATTCATTAAAAAAAAACATCCACTTCTCTGCTTGCGGGGCTTTTGAATACCCAAGCAACCGGCGGTCAGGGTTCCAGAGTTAGGAACCTCCTCACAATGCGCGCCGTTTCAAGGACAATAATAAAAAAAAAATATATCAATGCCAGTAAATTTTAATTTTTATACAGAAACGGAAAAGGTTCATTTTATATTTGGCATAGACATAGTTGAGTCGAAAAAGGCGAATGGAAAAATATTACAACCGATAAATAAATTCAAGAGTTAGTGTTCTGAAAAGATCTTGCTGGTAGAACCCTTGTAGTTTTTTCAACCTTTGTGTAGTTCTTATGTAAAGAAAATTACAACATAAAAAGGTGTTGTATTCGGATAGCACATCCCGTATTGATCCTTTTAGGTAACCGTTACTTGTGTAAAGGTATAAATTATCCTGGGAGCCCGTTCTAGACGGCCGTTTTTGATTTCGACCCGTCACTGATTTACATCAAAATAATACTGAACTACATAAGGACCCCTTGAACAAATAATAAATAATAAATAAATATACTAGGACAGTACACACAACGCCATCTAGCCCCAAAGTAAGCGTAGCTTGTGTTATGGGTACTAAGACAACTGATGAATATTTTTATGAATAACATACATAAATACTTAAAATATACATATAAACACCCAGACACTGAAAAATATACATGCTCATCACACAGACAGACATTTTCCAGTAGTGGGAATCGAACCCACGGCCTGGAGCTCAGAAAGCAGGATCGCTGCAAACTGCGCCAATCGGCCGTCAAATAACTCGTAGCTACCTTTTACGCAGACCTCTTATAAAATAAGTAAAAAGAAACAAGGTAGCATATAAAATCACTCGAATATACCTTGAATGTATATCGTCATCATCATCATATCAACCCATTTTAAACCCACCACAGGGCACGGATCTCCCACAATAAATAGGAGTTAAGGCCGTAGTCCACCACGCTGGAATAGTGCGGATTGGTGGGCTCCTTTGAGAACATTATGGAGAACTATCAGGTATGCTGGTTTCCTCGCGATGCTTTCCTTCACCGTTCAAGCAAGTGATATTTAATTGCTTAAAACGCACATAACTTAGAAAAGTTACGAGGTGCTGGGATTCGAACTCGCTACCCCCCGAAAGTGAAGTCAAAATCCTACCCACTGGGCTATCACCGCTTAGACCTGAGCGGAGCTGAGTGTATATATACCAGATCAGAATACTGTTGTCTCCACCCGTCATCTTCTCGCGGGTGGTATACAACGTGACTAAGGGAATTGAAAAAAGAGCGGGCAGCATCTTCGTCTGTGCTACTTATAACGTCTACTTCGATCACCAACATAGATAGTAATAGATAAAAGGTAATAATTAAATCCCAACTTTACTATTTGTAACATTATCACCGTTATGTCAAGATGGAGAAAGTTATTTGGAAAGAGCGGACAGTAATAACACTACAATATTAAATTAATAAAATACGATTATAATTTAAGTTAACATACAAACCAACTCAAATAGTTCACAGTACACCCAGTAATTTAGATTCTAAAACAGACATTTTTAGAACCTATCAAAAAAAATTGGTAGGTATATCATTTAATAATTTAGTACCACATTTTTTTAAGTTAATATGTAATATAAATGTAAAATCCTAAGTTGCATGCCATGTACCAATGTGCATGGCATGCAACTTAGGCCAGCGTCGGCTTCTTAAAGACGAGTCTTTAAAGTAGCCGACGCCCGCCTTTCGCAAGAGCTGGCGAAGAACGAAAGTGGAACAACTCATAGTATACAATATCAAAATTGGTACCTTTACAAGATTTCTACTCTGATATACAGACAAGAGCTGATGCAATAGTAAGTGCCTATATATAGATTTATACAGTTAACCAATAAGGCTCCTTTCAGATGGCGGAAACTAGCTGGAAAATCTCATTCCCCAGATTTTCATCAAGCATAATCGGATCATTGTGCTCGAGGGAGTGTAAACCTTAACCATTAAGTAATATGAGCGAATTTGGCCCGTGCGACTTAAAATACGTTCTCTTTCAACGTTATGTTATTTGAAAATGATTTAAAAATATGATTTTCGTTAATGAAACTTCACTTTACAAAGATTATTAAATGTAAGTTCACTTAGGTAGGTACAGCAATTTGAAGCGGTGATAGCCTGATGTGTTTCGGTTTCTCTTTCGGAGGGACCGAGTTTGTTCCTCGGTACGCATCTTTAAGCTTTCAGAGTTATGTACGTTTTAAACAATTAAATATTGCATCAACGTTCAGAACACTCCATAATGTTTACAAGGGCGGGTGAAGTCTATCAACCCACACTAGGCGAGCCTACTGGGGTTTAAACCCTTTTCATTCTGAAAAGACCTGACCTCTTCTATTAATACTGGACTGACTGGCTTTAACCACTAGACCAAGGCATTTAATTGTAACTTTTGTTAACTCGTATGTACTAGGGCTCCAGGAATAAAAGAAGTTAAACCAACCTTGGTACTGTGATTTTCCAGGACGAAAAGTAGCCTATGTTACTCTCCGTCTTTAACTCTGTCCTTTCAATCTCCAACCCTATCCTATCCTATCCTCCGATCCTCCTATCTTAGCAACCTTACTTGAATTTTGGCATAGGCCAAGTTGCTAATATAGGACGGATGAAAGGACAAACAAACAGACACACTTTGGCATTAATAAATTTAGTTGTAGCAGTATTTTTTTCCCACAGCTGGTTCTATTCTTCGATTTTACACCTTAGGTAATCGTTGCAGATAGGCACCGAGGACAAACCTCTGCGGTTTATTCGGTGCTTTTATACTAACCATTTTTTAATGCAATTGTTTTATTTGATAAATACAAAAATAAAAAAGTTAGGATCATAAAATTTTGATTTATTAGTAATAGATTTCAATATAAAATTATGTACGCGTGTCGTACTTTTCCTTTAGATTACACACCACCAGAGGGCGCTGCAGAAGTTGGTTTTCATTACGGTTTTAAAAGTTGCTGTATTTTATTACTTGTTAAATTGTTTTGTTATGTATATCCAATTAAAACTTTCTTTCCTTCATTATAACTCTGACGTCGAGTAAACACCATGTCTCCAATGTTGAATGCTCTTTGGCCACACAAAAGTAAGGTTTGTATAGTCATTGGTAGATTATCTCTGGTCCCAGTTAATTATGCATAGACAAATAGATGAGTAACTATTCTTGTTTTGGTAAATAGATAGGCATAGACCCGTAAAGCCAATCCAATTTCCGGACAAAAGCCCCACCGGTTTTATGCCGGATAGATTAGATTACGCATTCTAGATATCTAAATTTATTTTCACATAAAGCCTATTGAACGAAAAGGGTGAGCTGGGTTTTAACTATCAACCTCTATAGGCTTTATCTGCATTGAGTCATAAAACTGTTAGTTATATCTTCGTATATAACCCTGGAATGTTATCTAAACTGCTATACCCACTTTGTGTTATAGATGCGAATATTTGGATGGATGTTTGATGCTCAATAAACATCCATCCAAATATTCGCATCTATAACACAAAGTGGGTATAGCATTGAGGCATAAAACTGCTAGTTATATCTTCGTATATAACCCTGGAATTTTATCTAAACTGCTATACCCACTTTGTGTTATAGATGCGAATATTTGGATGGATGTTTGATGCTCAATAAACATCCATCCAAATATTCGCATCTATAACACAAAGTGGGTATAGCATTGAGGCATAAAACTGTTAGTTATATCTTCGTATATAACCCTGGAATTTTATCTAAACTGCTATACCCACTTTGTGTTATAGATGCGAATATTTGGATGGATGTTTGATGCTCAATAAACATCCATCCAAATATTCGCATCTATAACACAAAGTGGGTATAGCATTGAGGCATAAAACTGCTAGTTATATCTTCGTATATAACCCTGGAATTGTATCTAAACTGCTATACCCACTTTGTGTTATAGATGCGAATATTTGGATGGATGTTTATTGAGCATCAAACATCCATCCAAATATTCGCATCTATAACACAAAGTGGGTATAGCAGTTTAGATACAATTCCAGGGTTATATACGAAGATATAACTAACAGTTTTATGCCTCAATGCTATACCCACTTTGTGTTATAGATGCGAATAATTAATTTATTGAATGTAGGTATAATAAAAGCACTTTTGAAAAGACAACTACATCCGATTATAGTGACTCTAGCTCTAGCTACAGTTCGGAAGGCAGACTCTACCGAGAAAAAGCCGGCAAGAAACTCAGTAGTTGCTCTTTTTCAACCTCAAAAATTTTACAGTTTTTTTTAGTCTGTCATTTATTGACTTTAATTTACAAAAAAAAAAAAAAATTATAAAAAAAAACATCTACCCTCCGCTTGCGGGGCTTTTGAATGCCCAAGCAACCGGCGGTCAGGGTTCCAGAGTAAGGAACCTCCTCGCAATACGCGCCTTTTCAAGGACTACTGCCTTCTGTATCCTTGAATGCCCAAGCAACCGGCGGTCAGGGTTCCAGAGTAAGGAACCTCCTCGCAATACGCGCCTTTTCAAGGACTACTGCCTTCTGTATCCGACCCTTGATACAACAACCAAGCGAAAGCTTCTCAAGATGTTGGTCGAAGGTTTTTGCGATAAGACAATTGACTGAAAGGACGATCGGAACAATAACTGTCGACTCTACATTCCACATGGCGGTAATCTCGTAAGCAAGGTCTAAGATTTACAATAATTATTATGAGACAAGAAAGCGTGCGTGCACAAGTTCGCTTCCAAGCAAACTTGTCATCAAGTAATACATTAATTGTATATCCCTCGCTATACCAAATGTTTTAACACATTGTTTAGGTTCTGGGATAAGAGAAAAATAGAGCATACATATAAAATTTCCACGCCAACGCCAATGTTGTCGTAGGCAACAACTAGTTGGACATAAAGCTAACATACATAATTACTTTATGCCTATATAACATTGAACTTTATTAAGAATATATTGCTTTTAATTTATCGAAAATACATAATTTATTGTTGCAATGCAGAGTCCTCTTGACTTGCATAATGAATGAATTAATGAATTCCATTAAAAATATGGCGATGTGAAAATTGAAGCAATAAAAAAACATTTCCGGATTTCAACGGGAACGAAGTATGAGTTAAATAAAATCAGTGTTAGCCCAGTGGGTAGGAGCTCGACTTCACTTATAGGGGGCAGAGTTCGAATCCCAGCAAGCACCTTGAAATAAGTAATGCGCGTTTTAAGTAATTAAAATATCACTTGCTTCAACGGTGAAGGAAAACATCGTGAGGAATCCTGCATTCCAGAGAGTTCTCCATTATGTTCTCAAAGATGAGTGGAGCCCACCAATCTGCACTATGCCAGCGTGGTGGACTACTACCCCTTCTAATTGTGTGAGGATACCCTTTGCCCTGTAGTGGGCCGGTAATGGGTTGACATTATGATGATGAGGATGAAGCAATCCTGAACTTAGTATTGTAAAAACAGGATTTTTGTTTTTTTTTTTTCATTACTTCAGTTTGATTTTTCAATGCAATATCACCGGGTTAAACGGTCAGGTGGTTGAGCAGTTATGTTAACCAAACAAAAAGTCCTTAAGTAAAGTCGAGAAATCGGTGTTAACTGTTTACTTGTTTTACAACGCTTATTACAAGAACGTGAAATCTTGAAACTCGCTTGCCTCGGGGATTTCGTAATTTAATATACTTGCAGCCCCCATTCTGTACACGTTAGGTTATCCATTATTTATGACATACCTGGTACACCTGTTTCCTTTCAGTCAGAGTACATTTTTTCCTTTTTAAAACCCGACGCAAACAGCTGGGTGTTATTTGTTTGACGTGTCTGTATATGCGTGTGTGGTGTGTATTTCTGCCAATGGCGTCGTAGCTCCCGAAAGGATAAGCCGATTTTGTTTTTTTTTCATTTTGTTTGAAATGTCACTTGCGAGTGTTCTAAGCTATGTATGAAGAAAATCGATCCAAGATGGCCGCCGCCAAAATATGATGGATGTTGTTTTTTAAATTAACTAAATCAAAAGGTTGTTAAAAAATCACCATCGTCAATTCAATTTACTTATATTCCTGATAAGTAAATTGAATTGACGATGGTGCTTTGAGGGTAAAGAAGTAATAGTGGAAGTGGGCGATGCGACGGGTCATTTTGAGTATTATGTAGAAAAAGGGACAAAAGTTTGTATGGCAGAAAATTACAGAAGTTGTACACAGACAAAGTAGCTGTGAACAGTTAGTTTATTATTACAATGGTCTCAGCTAGTCAAACCACGTAATGAGGTGACATCGTTAGTGATGCGCAAAACTTGTTATCGAAAAGAAATCTCTTTCATTCGATATTTTTCCACGTAAGAGCCCTCCGACATGTAGCAAACACATTATCCAATTAACCACGGCAGAGGGTCGAGGCTGGAGAGCACTCTATTCGAGGAGGCCTATATCTCACCGGCCATCGAATCCACTCCGGCCACTTTGTTTTCGATTGTATCCGACCTTTGTTCATTCTTACAATATCTATACTTTGGTGAACACATCGACTCCAAATTCATTAATTTCAAGTTAACCTACTTTGTAATTGGAAGCAGTGATAGCGGTAGGAGCTCAACTTTACTTATGACGTTCCGAGTTCGAATCCCAGCCAAAACCACTAACTTTTCTAAGTTGTGTCCGCTTTAAGTAAATTAAACTGATAATAAAAATTGAATTCCATAAAATATATAGAGACGTGAAAAATTAAGCAATATCTTTCAAAAAACATTTCCGAATTTCAGTAAGAATGGAGTTAAAAAAAACAGTGATAGCCCAGTGGAAAGGAGCTCGACTTAACTTTCAGGGGGGCTGATTATGTGCGTTTTAAATAATTAAAATATCTCTTGCTTCAACGGTGAAGGAAAACATCTTGATGAAACCTACATGCCTGAGAGTTCTATGTAATTTTCTCTAAGGTGAGTGGAGTCCACCAATCCGCACTGGGTCAGCGGGGTGGACTGCGGCCTTCAACCCTTCTCATTATGCTCTGTAGTGGGCCGGTAATGGATTGATGTGATATAACCTACTTTTGAAACGTCAAGTTAGTCTGTTAGCAGTGACTCTACCACTGGTTTTGGAGGCAGATACTATTTATTTTTTTATACTCTTTATACGAAACAAGACAAAAAAAGAACAAACACATGAAGAATGAAGCAGGATACAAAAGGCGGCCTTATCGCTAAGTAGCGATCTCGGCCAGGCAACCTTAGGATTAGGAAAACTAAAAAGAAAACAAATAGGTGGGGTACACTATTTAGTACATACATACAAATATCTACATACTAATACATAAACCAGACTACACAAATAAAAAAAAATAAAAAATACTATTGATAAATATAAAAAAATAAATATACTAATACATATGCTACTAGCGAGAGAAAGCCGGCAAGAAACTCATGAGAGTGTATCAGTCTTCTTCCAAGCCTAGAATTGATCAACTGCATAGTAAGTTTAGTAAATGTGTTTTAATACATTGTTTAAACGTAGGCAAAGGTATATCTAATATTGGCTTCGGTATGATGTTATGAAAGCGCATACCCATCCCCACCAAGGTTTTCTGTACTTTTCATAGACGATATGAAGTATCAGTGACGATATGCACGTATCAGTGACGATATGCAGGTATCAGTGACGACATGCAGGTATAAGTGACGATATGAAGGTATCAGTGGAATGAACGCAAAAAGTTACTTTAGCATTCGTAAAAATATGTTTATTGGATAGGAGGCCAAACAAAATCTCGAGAATTTACAAGTAGCTGTTAAAATCAGTGTAGTTACGAAAAATAAAGTAGGTAAGTACGGTTAAGGGTCTCAATATCGAGCTAAGAGCAAACATATCAGCCAATTAACACTGCAAACGGGCTCCCGCCTCTCTTCGCAGATTTATTCTCTTAATCTTATCTGATGTCGAAGCCACTTTGAACTTTAGCGACTTTATTGACCTGTTGATATCATTGAAAATGGTTCAAATAAGTTTCTTACTTTTTATCTGAAAATGATACAGTATTTACCTATTATAGTCAAAAATGGTGTCTATACTAATATTATAAAGAGATAAAATTTGTGAGTTTGTGTTATCTCTGGATTTACTGAACCGATTTTGAAAATTCTTTCACTAATAAAAAGCCACATTATTTGTGATTGTCTTTGGCGATATATTAATCTGAAAACTGAAAAGAACTTTGCGTAATACTCAAACTTGTAAGTAAAGTTAAAGTTGCTAAAAGCAGATGAATCTGTACGGTGCAATTTGTTATTTCTCTCATTGTACTCAACTTCATACTAACCTTCCGCAGAGTACTCTCCACGCATTTTGCTCCGGAGAGGAGTATCAGGAGATGTGACTTCGCAATGATCAATGTCTAAGATAATGTCCATTGTCCATTGTATAATTAAATACCACAAAATAGAACCTGCTTCTATCAAGAAATGTTGTATAGAATAGCTTTCTCTTTTTTTTTCCACTACAGGTTAGCCCTTGACTGCAATCTCACCTGTGGTAAGTGATGCAGTCTAAGATGAAAGCTAGCGGTTAGGAAGTATGGTAGTGATACCCTAATTGGTTTCTACGTGACATCGCACCGGAACAGTAAATCGCTTAGCGGCACGTCTTTGTCGGTAGGAGGCAACTAGCAACGACCAAAGCCTCCCACCAGACCAGAACAGAAAAATTCAGAAATAATAAATTTCTTGTCCTGATCCCCTCCTCGTTGGCGCGAGATACGAAAAATCGTTTGGGGTACTTTGTAGACGACTAAGAGGTATACAACGGGTTCCCCTGTCGTCTAACACAGCCAACACGGCACATTCCGTGCTGGTTTTTAGTTTAGGTATACTCCCTTTAAAATTGGGAGGTCCCACACAACCGCTGTCCTGCCCAAGGGTAGCAATAAAGCTTATACACCGCGCCAAAAAATATGGATATGCAAGGAACATTAAGGTGTACGTTTTGCGCCTCATGTGCCAGTGATTAACACCGGCAACCACGCCCTTAAGTAAAGCCCTTGTAAAGTCCAGCAGACGCGCTGTCAACAATATCAGGGTGCATGCTTATCGTATCTTGATGAAGTTGCCAAGGTACCAAGGTACGGTCCCAAGGTGCTGGAATGGCAGCCCCGTACTGGTAAGCGCAGCGTTGGTCGACCCCCAACGAGGTGGACAGACGACATTAAGCGCGTCGCAGGTAGCCGTTGGATCCAAGCGGCTCAGAATCGTGGAACTTGGAACTCCCTACAAAAGACCTATGTCCAGCAGTGGACGTCTATCGGTTGATGTGATGAAGCACGTTGGCAGAGGGTCTGGACTGCTCGATTTACAAGAACCGGCTTTCGGTGCACCATGAGGCGAATAGAAAATAAACTGTAGTGATTTTGTAAAGGTTAGGTATAAGATAAACCATAAACTATGACCAACTATGTACTTATCATGACGGACGTGAGTTTGCAATATTTTATATGGCAATATTGTTACTTGTTATTAGTAGTTTGTTATTTAATTTATCTATTTATATTTTAATAACTGGGTTTATACCTTTCAATAAAGATTATTATTATTATAATAATAAAACCGGAATATAGCAACGTTTGGGGGAAGAAATAAGCTGGACCCCGTTGTGATACCTAACGGGCTATCACCACACAATAATGATAATGAAAGAGGTAAATAATAGCAAGTGTTCAATGCACAAACTAGAACAGTCTCTAATAGCTGTAAAATGATCAGCATTATCGCGAGCATCTGGCCGTCGGGCGTGAGCTCTCAGCTTCACTAATAATCTTATCGGACAATAGGAGCGCTTTGAACATTGCGTTCCTTCATTGTTCATCTGATACCTTTTGAAAATACTTTAATGCCTTGACTGCTCAACGTTCTATATCCATTAACTTGTAATATACGATATCAATAATTTTAGTGCACTGTTTTAAGTGTTCAGACGGCCGACTGGCGCAGTGGGCAGCGACCCTGCTCTCTGGGTCCTAGGCCGTGTGAACATGATTGTTTTTCAGTGTCTTGGTGTTTATCTATAAGTATTTATGTGAATTATATTTGACGGCGCGTCAAAGTTTAGAGTGAATACGGCCTGTCAAAGTCACTCTAGCGGAGCGTCGCGTTTATGGTAGCGGGGAAAAGGATCGCCATCTGGTTTTTCTCGAGAGGCGGGAAGAACCAGCGCGCCGTTTTTGCGACGAATCGCTGTTGGTTAAATTAAACAAATTATTTTATGATAGTCTTTATTGAAATACTGATAATTAGTAATATAGATTGGAATAATTATTATTGTGATATAATACATACATATATAATACATACTAGAGGAATTTAATAATTTTGTGTTTGTACTGACTTGTGTTGTTATTTTAAAAGAAGAGTTGTTAATTTACAATAAGTTCAGAACTGAGTTTAGAAGAAGGCCCTTCTGCGCTTTTATATTCATAAAAATATTCAACAGTATTAATTCCTGTAAACTAGTCGTAAGTTGGAAATAAATAAATAAATAAATAAAACAGCTATCTTAGTACCCCTAACACAAGCTTGTGCTATGTATTGTCGTATGCTGTTGTGTATTGTCGTATTATATTTAAGTGAGGTTATATTTTTTTTTTTAGCCGCAGGGTGATAACGTATCTCAGGCCAGGCTTGTGATAGGTGTAAACCTTGGAATCACTGCTGTCAAACGTCACTTTTCCATACAATATATTAACATAAACAAAAGTGACGTTTGACAGCAGTGATTATAAGTAATTGCCTCCGGAATTTAACACGGGGCCACAGCACTCACCGCTTCGCCAGGGAAGTCATCGTTTATTTGTTTGTTTGTCCTTCACGCCCTAACGATACAACCAGTCAATTTGATTTTCACCATGTTGGAGAGCGGAGGTAGAGTAACAGAGGCTACTTTTTTCCAGAAAAACCAACGGTTTTCAAGGGATTTTTAAAAAACCGTGACGTGGATGAAGTCAAGAGAATAATTGGGCGTTGATATATATTTTAGAATACTCCGCGCGAAAATTGACAAGAACCGAGTATCAGTATTAGCCAAGATAAATAAACATTGTAGGTTTACATTTCCCGAGAGGAATACTAAATAAAATCATGTCAATAGGAATTGGAGATGTTTGTTATACAATGCTTGTTAAACAACGCAGAAGGTATTGAGAGGAAATTTTATACTTCGACAAATGCTATGTTTTGCAGAATCTTATAGCTCTCTTACGTGCGAAGTTTAATAATGATATCGGCTAAGAGCTAGCATGCGCGCCACGAGAGAATTACGTCTTTCTATCTCGTGTATCTCGATTGAATAAATACGAGCAAAGGGTACAGATCATATATCTCGTTATTATTTATACCACGAAGTGACGGCAGATCAAGTTGTCACCTACCTCTTTCCGTGGGTGCCGTACTGAGAGTATATAGAGTAAAACGCTAAGAAGCATCCTGTAACGAGAGCGGCGTCGGTATCAATTTAATCAATTTCGGTCGCTTTATGTATCAGTAAAAAATATTCGAATGGAACTTTATAAATGCAGATAATATCGATGCTCTATTTTTTATCCCTGGTGTAGTAAACTTCAAAAATTCAGAACATTGCGCACTAAGCTCCCCGCACTAAGTCGATATAAATTGGTATAAAAACTTAAATCACGCGAATCCCTCCGTTAGAAATTAAAAGAAATAGGTATACAGACTACAGAAAGTAGCTTCACAATAAATTTATAATTATAAAGTATTTGTAAGACAAAATATAATTATCTAAACCAAAAAGTGGATATAAACAATCGAGTCACAAGAAATGGTCATAAATTAGTGTCATCTGCATATCGTATGCGAAATGTACAGAAGTCATTTTTCGAATTGGGTAAACACTTTTATACTAAGAATTTTGGACCTACCAATGCATAAGTTAACAGAATAAGTTAAACATATTTATTACAGCGAGGTTATAGGAATTTCTCAATGACAAGGTTACTTGGAAACGTCCGGCTCCGCTTTCGGACTCACAAGATAGAAAAATGAACGTTAAAATGTAAATTGTAAATTGTTGATGTGGCAAAAGAGCAACTGCTGAGTTTCTTGCCGGCTTCTCGGTAGAATCTGAATCCGAACCGGTGGTAGAGTAACTACAAATAGACAGATCTGACGTTTTTAAATTGCTCATGTTAGGTCTCATCATATCAACCAGTTATTGGCCCACTACAGAGCACGGGTCTCCTACCACAATGAGAGGGGCTAAAGCCGTAGTCCACCACGCTGGCCCCGTGCGGATTGGTGGACACACACCTTTAAGAAGATTATGTAGAACTCTCAGACATGAAGGTTTCTTTACGAGGTTTTACTTCACCGTTAAAGCAAGTTATATTTGATTTGCTTAAAACGTACATAACTTAGAAAAGTTAGAGTTGCGTGCTGGGATTCGAACTCGGATCTCCGAAAATGGGCTACCACCGCTTCATAAATTAAGCCTGCTCGAAATAAATGTATTTAGAATTTTGAGTAGGTCGGATAGAATAAGGAGATATCGATGTTCGACGATAAAAAAAAATTGTATAAAATCGCTCAGAAGTCATAAAAAATTCAAAAGCTAAAGCCAGCATTGTTAATAAAACTAATATCTACGATATATTTCAACAGCCCCCACAACACTGCACTTGTATTGAGAGAATTGTTTCCCTCCCTGAGCCCTAATTCGATGAGCTATGCATGTAAATTGAGTTTACTTTCTTTTCTACTGATAGATTTGTATTCGAGACAAATCTGCTCGTGATAGATTTGTATTCTGCAGACGGATATCTAGAAATAAATAATAAATAAATAAATATACTACGACAATACACACATCGCCATCTAGTCCCAAAGTAAGCGTGGCTTGTGTTATGGATACTAAGATAACTGATGAATAATTTTTATGAATAGTATACATAAATAATTATAATACGAGTATATAGATAAACACCCAGCCATTGAAAAACATTCATGTTCATCACACAAATATTATCCAGTTGTGTAAATCGAACCCACGGCCTTGGACTCAGAAAGCAGGGTCGCTGACCACTGCGCCAATCGGCCGTCAAAAAGAATGTTTAGTATATACCATATAAAGGATTCATCACATCAACCCACTACAGAACACGGGTCTCCTCCCACGAGAAGGGGTTAAGTCCGTTGTCCACCACGCTGGCCCAGTGCGGATTGGTGGACTCTACACACCTTTGAGAACATTACAAAGAACTTTCAGACACGCAGCATTCCTAACGATATTTTCCTTCAACGATGAAGGAAGTGATATTTTAATAACTTAAAAAAAGTTAGAGGCGTGCTTGGATTCGAACTCGGCCCCCCGAAAATGAAGTCGCATTTTTTTATAAGTATGGAAAGTTGTAAATGCAATCTGTAATTTAACCTTCCGGTACGAAAACGCGTAGAAACGGATTTGGGGTAGGTTTAAATATAGCTGGCATACTTCCTAACAGATAAGCCCGCTCTCCTCTTTCGACTGCACCATCACTTATTTCTTGTGTAGTAATAATTATTTTTGTACTCAATCGTAATAGCTATGCAAAATTGTTTTTGATACCTGAGTAAATAAAGTATTGTTATAAGGGTGTGTTATAATTTTATCGTAAACAAATTTATCATTATGATTTAACAATTATTCATTGTAAAGTCAACATCTCCTGAGGATGCTCCGGCTTCGGAGCGAAACGTGCGTAAAGGGGAAACATTGCCGAGGATCTGTTTGGTGTGGAGTATACGGATTGAAGTAATTATAAATTACACAATGCAGATTCTGCTGCTGTTCGCGGAGTATAGTAAATTAAACTTAATTTTCATAATACAAATGAATCATGTAACTGGTAATATAAGAAGAGTATGCATGTAGCAGATATTCACTTTCAATGTAGAAATAATTCCGTTTGATGTTACGGAACCGTTTGTGATGTAACTTTGTTTTTGTAATTTTTTTTTTTTCCGTCGTAAGGTGGAAGTTTGTGTATACATGTGGATTGTCCTTATATATACTTATAGTTCGCCTGCGCGACAGTACTGGCCCGTCTCTGCTTGTGAAACACGGTGTATCAATTATATATGTGAGACGTATTAACGTCTTTTATTTCGAGTACTCTTGTACCAGGGTACCTAAGGAATAACCGGTACCTCAACAGGTGTAAGATTGCAGTCAAGGGCTAACTAGTAGTGGAATAAAAAAAAATCTGCCTTTAGTCGTTGAGCACTCCGGTTGGAAAGCAGCCTTAACGTAAACAATAAACATCGGTTCCGCGGCAAACACTACAGAACCGTAAACAAATCAGATGAAACAAGCAAGTCTATAAACTGTACTGTTTCTGTTTTAACGCACTTGATACAGACAAACGGGATTACAGCTATATAGATACTTGAAAGAAATTGAATCTCGGATTCCGAGAAACTCTTATCGTGATTGGCTACGTCTTACTTGGTTTACCTTTATTCATTTTTCGGGGAACAAAATATATTAATAGTACATCTATATATCTTCTTACTAAGTATTTATTTTAGCTATGATTATTGGCCTTGCAAACGTTCGAGATGAGATTGGACGGCCGATTGGCGCAGATTGCAGCGAACCTGCTTTCTGTGCCCAAGGCCGTGGGTTCGATTCCCACAACTGGAAAATGTTTGTGTGATTAACATTAATGTTTTTCAGTGTCCGGGTGTATATAAGTATATTCAAAGTATTTATAAAAATATTCATCAGTCATTTTAGTACCCATAACACGAGCTACGCTTACTTGGAGGCTAGACGGCGATGTGTATTGACGTAGTATATTTATTTATTTATGAGAAGGTCGGAACTGACAACTCTAATTTTTTTGTACGCCTTTAAGAACGTTATGGAGAAATCCCAGGCATGGCACTTCCTTCCTTTTTCTCCTTACGCTCCGTTTTCGTTAAAGCAAACCGTGTGGTAACGGCAGATCAGAATACAGGTGTCACCAACTCTCTTCCAGCGGATGTCGTACGAGGTGGCTAAGGGTTTTTAACGGAGATCGGGCAGCAGCGTCCTCCGTGGTACTACTACCATCTACTGCGATCACCAACATGTATGCTCAGCGTGGTGATTACAAGCAAACCCTCTCGTTAAGAGAGGCATTTATACCTGCAGTGGACTATTATAGGCTATTTATTTATTGAAACAAAAAAAATAACGTAATTTATAGGTTCTTCGCACCCTTAAACATATGACGATGTTAAAGCAAGTGACACTTTCACTGCTTAAAAGAGCAGTTCAGAAATATTGTAGGAATGGTTTTTATTATAGGCATTACTAGCTGTTGCTTATGCTCATCGTCCGCGTTTATTACTTTTTTATACAAATCCTGTGAGAACCTTTTGTTTTCGCGTAGGGCTAGGATGCGAGCCACGAGACAGTTATAACTACCCATTATCTCGTCAATCTAGACAGGGTAGTTATCTCACGGTGCGCACGCTAGCCCTGCTGGAATAAAAAGTATTCTATGTTACTCTCTGTCTTTAACTAGCTCTACGGTGAAGATTAAGTTCAGTACTATGCAAGCGTCGGTCTTTTATCTTCAACAGGGTTGTCATAAGTGAACACTTAGAATGTTTTGAATTAGTATGAAAAAATAAATATGCTACTTTTGATTTAATATTTTTAGAGGATGATTCCTTATGAAATATACTTATTCACCCTTCGACATTAATTTGTGTTTTGTTATTCCGTTACACGTTGTATATGTAACGGTCCAGGTTCCCAGGTTCCTAGGTGTTAAAACAAGTAGTATTTTCCAGTAAATTCCTTCAATTTACTGGAAAATGGTACATAACTCCGATATTTGCGGTGCGTGCTGAGAGTCGAACTCGGTACCGCTGAAAGAGATGCTGATTTTCTAATCACTGGGCTATCACGGCATAATATTAGTATAGATGGGGGTATTTATTCACTAAATAGACTCAGTGAACAAACACGACGTGTTATCAGTACAGCCTGGTCAAACAGATACAGGCGTGTTACGTGCTATAAATAATCATACAGAATCGATAGTTTATTGGTAGATACAGTTGGGAACACGCGTAAGCTTACGTGGGAACTTGGGTCTCTGACGTAGAGACTTCGTGAGAGAATTATACCCGTTTTTGGTTATCAGATAAATAAACCGAAAAAACGCATTTAATGTAAAAAAAAAATTAAGTGAGTTTAAATTTTCTTTAGTCATAAAAAATCAATCCTCACTAAAATCCAATTTTTTACTGTCAAGACAATCTTTTGAAGACAAAATCCTTGATCTTATATCTTTAAACGAGCAATTCTTGTATGTATATAATTGGAATCTCGGAATCAACTCCAACGATTTTCATGAAAACGTGTAAGTATATCGGAATTGTTGTTTCTTTAAAGTTCTTTAAAACAGTCCGCGACAACATACGAATATTTTTTTAAGTCGGCTCATTCGCGGACGAAGTCGCGCGAGTCCGCTAATATTACATTACATTACGACCTTACGTTACGTTACACGGGTGTTACTGTGTGGGCTAGTAATCTATATAAGCGTCATTTCGAAAGAGTCCACCAATCCGCACTTGACCAGCGTGGTGGCAGTCCCCGTAAACCCTTCTCATTATGGGAAACCAGTAGTGGGCCGGTAATAAGCCCATTATAAAGATCCTTGCTTGAAAATAGTACCTTCTAATTTAACTACATGGTAGACAATTAATAAATATTACATAATACGCAATAACCAGCAAATACAAGAGTCAAGAGGCTCTTAACAAAGATATTCACGTAAATCACGATAGAATAATGTGGGGTAAACTATTCCGTCGTTTGGTCTGACGCGATATCTGCAACACTATCTAAATATTTTATAACCTGTACAGTGATGGCGCGGCTGCCGGCGTAACCTAGAAAGATAACCGAGGAAGCGTTATATTCGAGGAGGGAAAATCTTCGCATATTGAATGGGACAGGTGATATTTATCACGGAGTATGGCTTTTACGTACAACGCTCGTTCGCGACATTAAATTCTACTTTCGAGCGATTCTAACTTTGGATGGAATATTAAATGTACTTTAAAATTTGTGCTACTATTATAATTGTAATTGTGGTTTGTGCTACTATTATAAATGTAATTTTTAATAAAGTTATACTTATAGAACATTATGTAATATAGCTCCGCCAAAAGTATGTTTACGTGATAGGTACATGTGAATTAACCATGTCGTAACTAAGTTTGACGGCCCATTGGCGCAGTTTGCAGCGACCCTGCTTTTCTGAGTTAAAGGCCGTGGGTTCGATTCCCACGACTGGAAAATGTTTGTGCGATGAACATGAATGTTTTTCAGTGTCTGGGTGCTTTCTGTATATTATAAGTATTTTATGTATATTATTCATAAAAATATTCATCAGTCATCGTAGTACCCATAACACAAGCTACGCTTACTTTGGGGCTTGATGGCGATGTGTGTATTGTCGTAGTATATTTATTTATATTTATATTTAAGTCATCGGGTATTTGAATTTTTTTTCCACTAAAAGTTAGCCATTGACTGCAATCTCAACCCACCCGGTGATAAGTGACGATGCAGTCTAAGATGATGGCGGGCTAAGCTGTTTGGCAGTTGTATAAAACGTTACGTTACGTTAAACGCCAGACTAGGAAAAATTCAGGTTACAAAAATTTCCAAATATATTTAAAAACTAGCGGACCCCCGCGACTTCGTCCGCGTATGAGTCAATCGAGAAGCTAGAATCCATCCAATACCATCATAATCATCATGGCTAGCTTTGTACCTACTATTATTTAACGTTGGATTTTAGTTGATACATACATACATCCATCCTCACAAACTTTCGAATTTATAAAATTAGTAGGATGGTCTTGCGACTTACAGTTATTTGTGAAGAGTTCTGTTTTTTATCTGCGACAATGTTTATCAGATCCTTATTAAAATAAGACCATACATGCTTGATAGTATAAACTTTCAAATAAAAAAAGAATTATTAAAATCGGTTCAAATTTAACGGAGCTATGAATAAAAATTGATAAAAATTTTCATTCCATTTCCAAAAGGAAAGTTATTGTTTATCGGAATAAAAAGTATCCTATATGTTGACCTGGAATATCAACTACCACTATACCAAATATTATTTAAATCCGTTCAGTAGTTTTCACGTGATGCCCGTACAGACAGACAGACAAAAATTAAATAAAAATCTGTTTTGGACTCAGTATCCATTATAAATTATCCCCAGATCAACATTTTCAAAATATATTAAATGTACAGAAATCTGCCAGTTACAGTTTTATTATAAGTATAGATTACCTTTAAAAACCACAGCGCTCATCGCTTATCTTTTATTTTATCTTAATTTTATTACGGAACATGATTTACTTAAGGCTCTTAACAACAATATTTACGTAAATCACTTCAAAATAAAACTTACCGTTGGTCTTCAACACTATATAAATTTTATAACCTGTACAGTGCCGGCGTAACCTAGAAGAGATAGTCGAAGAAGCGTTATATTCCTGAAGAGAAAATCTCCGCATATTGAATAGGACAGGTGATATTTATCACAGAGTATGGCTTTTACGTAGAGCACTCGATCGCAACATTATATTTTACTTTCAAGCATTGCTAGCTGTGTATAGTAATACAAAATAGTTAAAATGCGATTTAAAATTCGTGATGGTATTTTAATGCAAAATATGATTTTATATTTCTCTTTTACTTTTTATTATTTAATTGATGAAATTTATTCGCATAACATGGCATCGTTTTATTAATATATGCCAGGACAAAACCCTTTTTTCCAACGGGATATGAAAAGGCAAAAAAGCCTTTCCTCTCCTCTGGATGGAAAGCTAGCTTGCACAAGTTCCGCATATGGTATTGCTTTGCGGAACGCCTGCGGATACAAGCAGGCGTTACTTTGCGGAAATCCATAATATATTATGAAAATTAAGCTTAATTTGCTATACTCCGCGAACAGCAGGGAATCTGCATTGTTTATCTGTTGTTAAGAAACAATTACTCATTGCAAAGTCAACATCTTCTGAGGATGCTCCGGTTTCGGAGCGAAACGTGCGTAGAGGGTACATTGCCGAGGATCTGTTTGGTGTGGAGTATACGGATTGAAGAAATTATTAATTACATCCTACAGATTCTTCTGCTGTTCGCGGAGCATAGCAAATTAAGCTTAATTTTCATAATATCCGTCATAATATCACATGGTGCAAAAGCTGCAATTAAGCGAAAAGGGTGCGAGATTTGAACGCAATCGATCCGTCCTACAAGACGTCTTACAATGTATTCTTTATATGATTTTAGCTTTTCAGATACTAACTAATGGTACAAATGAACGTTTGTTGCGAGTTGTAGCATAGGGGAGCCTTAAAAACTCTGGCATGCAACAATACGAGTCGTAAATCATGTCAGAATATTGCAGGATATTATTCGGTCGTGCATTCTGATGCATTCTCTATTACACCATCTTAATATTTTATAACCTGTGCACTGATGGCGCCACTAACGATAACCTAGCAAGATATCCGAAGAATTTACGTTGTTTAAATACCATCAACACGTCTTTTTTGATCCGCATCGCAAGAGAATGCCCTCCCATCTTTCTTCTTTCCCGATACCTATAATCTGGGTACCTTCAAATCAAGAGTGAATCTTCTTGGCAAGCGCGCCTATTTTAGTCTGCATCATAACTTACCATCAGGTGTGATTGCAGTCAAGCACTTGTCTATATATTAAAAAATATATATATATATTGAAGAAGAGAAAATCTTCGCACATTGAATGAATGCATACACTTTTATTGTACTCCACATAAACATACAGAAATATTGTAAATAAAATTTTAACACAATGTATACAATTTGGGAGCCTTATCGATCGCTTCATAGCGATCTATTCCAGGCGACTTATTGCGTTAAACACAAGAAGATGGTGCATAATTATACATATACATTTTCTTACATATTATATTATACTCGTAAAATAAATAAACTTACAATATTCTATGTAAATACTGATAACACATTTAATGGCGCAGGTGATTTTTACCACGGAGAATGAATGTCATTTACGTACAGCGCTCGTTTGCGGCATTTAATTTACTTACAAGCAGTTCTAGTCCTGAATGAAATATTAAATATTCTAAGTTCATTGTTAATTAATTGTATAAGCACTGCTGCCGGCTGAAGCTATAATTATAGCCGAGAAAGCGTTATATTCGAGGAGGGAAAATCTTTGCATATTGAATGGGACAGACAGATTTTTATCACATAGTATGTATGGCTGTAGGTACAGAGCTCGGGGCCGACCTAATGTTCCACTTTCAATCATAATATCTATCTCTGTATGGCTTAATTTATATATTTTGAAAAGGTAAACTCTCTAGGTGGCCCCAGTGTGGGCAAGCCTGGTGGGGGGGGGGGGGGGGGGGTTTGTTGATCATTGTATTATCGATTCAGGAGTTTAAAGCTCATTGAAGTTGATTATTAAAAAAAAGATTTAGCTATACAATACCAAAGTCCTCTCGTATGATATTTGAGATAGATAGATATTCTTCAGTAATTAGATATATTTAACATCTCAACCGATTAACGTCCACTCAGTGGCGTGCATAGAGGGTATGCACAGGGTATGCAGATTATATCAAATAAATAAAATCCCCAGTATATGTTATAAATACTTAAGGGTGGGCTTTTTATAACTCTTACAATGCCTATCCTTAAGTTTTTTATAACTCGTACTGGAGATTTTCTTCATTTTATATCATCTGCATACCCTGTGCATACCCTCTATGCACGCCACTGCGTCCACTATAGGTCTTTTGTAGGGAGTTTCAAATTCACCCGTCCCGTCCGTGTCGGGCTAGCCTGTGTATAATGAGATAATCATCTCTACCGGTAATGGCGTGCACAAAGTTTTCAACTGCGGTAGGCACAAAGTAGGAAGATGACATCAAATGGGTAAATCCTCCTCCTATACGAGCTTTATATATATTCCAGGGTAGGCAGTGGTTTTGTGCATGTATGAAGTGCACGCCACGGTCTACCGGTTAGTCGTATTATTGTCTATAGAGATAATCGCGATAACGGGTAGATGTAACTCTCTCGTGGCACGCATCCTACGCTTATTTCCCGCGGTTTCCAGACTGTTTGTCTATGGATAAAAACGTCTTGAAATCCAATATACCTACTCTTAGAAGTTTCTTCTTTGTATGTTATAAGCTCAGGAGCTTATAACATACAAAGCAACTTATGCATTGGTAGGCCTAAAATTACCTAAGGAATCATATTATAAAAGCGTATACTCAGTCCCACAAATGACTTCTGCACCTTTCGCAGACGATATGCAGATGTCACTAATTTATGACCATTTCTTGTAAGTCGACTGTTTATATCCACTTTTTGTTTATAATATGGATCGCTAAGCTAAGTTTAAATAATATGTTAAAACACATTTATTCCAGTGAGGTTACTATACAATTGATGAATTTCTTAATGACAAGGTTGCTTGAAAGCATCCAGCTCCGCTTTCATCTCTCGCAAGATTGAAAAATGAATGTTAAAATGTAAATTGTTGATGTTGGAAAAGAGCAACTGCTGAGTTTCTTGCTTCTTCTCGGTAGAATCTGCCTTCCGAACCGGTGGTAGAGTCACTACACACAAACAGTCTTGACGTTTTAAAAGTGCTTGTATTAGGCCTACTTGAAATAAATGAATTTTAAATTTTGAATTTTATTTTGATTTATCTGTCTTCGTGCCAGAAATGAAATGAAAGTATTACAATGATAATGCACTTTTTACAAAATTCACTAAAAATTATTCCATGGCTGCAATCTCATGTGGTATTAAGTAGTGATGCAGTCTAAGATGTTAACGTGCTAACCTGTTTGGGGGTATGGCATTTATACTAAATCCATAACCCTGATTTTACAAGCTATTACAAGACAGCATTCCGGCTATATCCATTAACGATAAATCACTTGGCGGCATGTCAGAGCAGTAGGATAGTAACTAGCCGCGGCCTAAGCCTCCAACCAGACCAGATCAAGGAAGAATTCAGTTTGAACCCTGTTCGATGCCCACTTGTATGCATCGAAACCGGTCCGCGGGTCGCGGGCTCCGCGGAGGGCGACCCGCGAGCTCGACTTACGTGGCCGACACGAGCATTCACGCATTGGCGGTCTCAGTGCATTTACTAAACTTTGTAACAAAATAATAATCCTAGTAAACCAGTAATCGGTTGAATTTCTATACATAAACTTTAATACAGTCCAAACTATATATACACACAACAAACCCGGAACCTCTCATTAATAAGACAACAGAGCTCACCAGTTCACCACTGATATAAGGAGGTCGTTTATAGTCTTCATACTTTCACGATAGATTTATTACGATATATTTATTATTTTTTATTTTATTTTTACGTGCGATATATTCAATGAATTCATTTCCATGGGAAGACGCAGTATAAACGTCTGTGCCATTTATATCCGCTTGCGTGTTTAGCGTGCGTGATCGTGAATAAGCTTTTAGAATTAATGCAGCGCTTCATAGATTTAAAGATTGTATGATACCACTAATAACCCCTGCGGTTCACTCGCATTTAATTAAAAAAATATTCATCATCATCATCCCACAATGAGAAGGGTTCAGACCGTAGGCCACCACTCTGGCTCAGTGCGGATCGGTGGACTCCACACGCTTTTGAGAACATTATGGAGAACTTTCAGGTATGCAGGTTTTCTCACGATGCTTTCCTTCACCACTGAAGCAAGTTAAGTAACTTAGAAAAGTTAGAGGTGCGTGCTGAGATACGAATCCGGCCCCCGAATCTGAAGTCGATGTCCTATCCACAATCCGCCTATCACCGCAGTATCCGCTTTTTAAAAAATATAACTGAGTATCAATAGCAAGTAACCTACCTTAATGAACGGGCTATCTTATTGCAATAAATGTTTTCTAATCAATCGAACAGCATACGATATTTTTGAAGTTATACTTCTATTGGCATGTTAGAGGAAAATGATGAGGGTAAATTTTTATAATGCGCGCTCACGCCGTCACAAAAAACCAACACCCTGAAGTTTTCAAAAAAGTTTGACACTGTTAAATTGTGCAAAAATCTCTAATTTTAATGTTGAGTGAAACATGGTTGTCCGATAATGACGGCTGAGTTGCGCAATGGGCAGCGACCCTGCTTTCTGAGTCCAAGGTTGTGTAAGTCCAAAGAAGTTTAATTTCTAACGCGTGTACGTAAGTACACATACGGTTTTTTTTTATTATTTACGATTTTTTCATTAATTGATACGGGTTGCCTATCAGAATGAGGAGGGTGGGCCAAGTGCTGATTGGTAGACTTTTCACTACTTTGACTATATTATAAAGCACACTCAGGCATGAAGATTTCCATACGATGATTTCCATCACCGTTACAACAATAACAAGTGATACTTAATTATATAAAATAAATATATAAATATACTACGACAATACACACATCGCCATCTAGCCCCAAAGTAAGCGTAGCTTGTATTATGGGTACTAAGATGACTGATGAATATTTATATGAATAATATACATAAATACTTAGAATATACATATAAACACCCAGACACTGAAAAACATTCATGCTCATCACACAAACATTTTCCAGTTGTGGGAATCGAATCCACGGCCTTGGACTCAGAAAGCAGGGTCGCTGAAAACTGCGCCAATCGACTGTCAATTGCTTAAAAAGTAGAGATTTTGGAAAGAGGTGCGTGGTTGGAATTGAACTCGATTCCCGCAAAAGTAATACCCCAAGGCAGATAGCCTTCTCAGTTCTTAGTGAAACGTATTAAGTTAAAATTTATTACCATAATTAATTTACTTAATATTATAGTACGGCTAAGGTTACTCTCATGTTTATTATATTCTTTATTAAAACGAATGCCCTAAGGAGGGTTACGAAGAATGGAGCGTCTAGCCCATTTATCCGCTCGCGTGCTTACTCTACGTTACCCGTGTTACCGCACCCACCTACGTATATAATGTACATAATATAAATAGCTAAACTACCTTGTTGCTCAAGAAGGAAGTCTAACTACTGGTCATAAGGTTCTAGGCATGTTTGGCGAGACAGGCCAAGAATTGTAAGGTGTTTCTGGACATGTATGCGACTGGAAGCGGTGATAGCCTTATCGTAAGGGCTACGGGGTGCCGAGTTCGAATCCCATCGCCTCTAACTTTTCTAAGTTATGTGAGTTTTATTCACTTAAAATGTCACTTGTGACACTTCAACAGTGAAGGAAAGCTTCGTGAGGAAACCGGCATGTCTGAGAGTTCTCCATAATGTTCTCAAAGATGTGTGAAGTCCACCAATCCACACTGTGCCAGCGTGGTGGCCTTAACCCCTTCTTATTGTGGGAGGAGACCCGTGCTCTGTAGTGGGCCGGTAATGTGTTGATATGATGATGAAAAAGACGTGTTTTAGATAACGTAAGAAGAATCATGCCTTTTTATTTTAAGATATAACGAAACAAGGCATTTTTTGCAGTTAACTGTATAAAGGTAGATGTAGTTACAAATGACAGTCTTCTTTAATAAAGTGTGATGAAGAATACTACAGTTTTAGAGCTTAATGTGGTAAGAATCATGTAAAGAATTTTAACATCGCGTGATTGTTTACATTAACAAACTGCTAATGACTATTTACTTTAACGGTTTTCTTAAAAAAGATCTTTAAAGTTCACGTGAGCGTAGTTTAAAAAATATTTATCAAATTATACTGCTTCACCAGAGTCTACATCGTCTTCAACCACGCGAACCCCGACGCCACCAAGATTCTTGCTGATTCCTCTATTACAAACAGCGGCAATTCTTCTAGTAAATTTAAACTTTTTATTTTCTTCCTCAACTTTTTTTGAACTTTATCAACATCCTCCTATCAATTTCCTAACTCCGGACAGGTACTGAAAATGTATTTAACAGAAAAGAACAACGTGGCAGTCTTTTTGTTTATTTATGTATCCATAAGACACACACTCACACATATTTTTTTTGTGTTAGAATTACTTTTAAATCAAGTGGAATCCGTGCATGTTTCCATTGGTTGAATCCGAGTCATTGGAATCGATTGAACTGTTAAAAAATGCGTTTGTTAATAGAAGTCAAATACCCGAGACTATCTCTCCAAATAATCTATAAATAGATTTTGAAACTCTTCCAAATATTTTTCCGTATTGCGATTGATTTCTTAAAAATCGGACGGTCTATTATTATTGGCTAATACATGAGTCCATAATAAATAATAAGAAAGAATAACAAACTCAAGCCACTTATCACATCAACTGATACAGTGATGCAGTACGTGGGCTGGATTTATGAAAATCTATGGCCAATAATCTGAGCAGTGCACACCCACGCGTAAATATAATATCGATTCTATTGTTTGTTATTCACTAGGTACCAACATTCTGACAATAGACCAATTTTTTTCTACTACAAGTTAGACATTGATTGAAATCAAATGCAAGAATATACAGAACACTCATTCAGCCATTATTGCGCTTAATACATTGTGTCGAAAAACAGTAAAAACGCCGCGCGCACATCTTACTTTACATCCGCGGAATGTTTTCAGTAACACTGTGCCGTCGTGGTGGGCTACGGCCTTAACCACTTCTCATTGTAAGAGGAGACCCGTGCTCTGTAGTGGGCCGGAAATAGATTGATGTGATGATCTGTTCCTATGGAATTAGGGTATCTTTCCCTCGTTACCAAAATAAGGTTCTAAATAAACTCAAAGTGGCAAAGGATGTGGTTGACATTGAGTTAATGAGTATTCAATTTATTTTTAGATTCATACGCAAACTCGAATACGATGTCATATGGAAATGCAGAAATAATAAAAAGTCATTTTTCATGCGTCTAACTTTAAAAGTTTAAAGTGGAAGGCAGTCAAAGGTATTTCTGTAGAATTCTCAGCACAAAACGACATGCTTCTCTCGCAGCGAAGCGTCTTGAGACGGTGACAAGTGAAACAAAGCCGGCGCTTGCAGACGACTTGCATTGTTTTTGTCACAGCTTTATTACATAACTCTTTTTTTATTTGCAATTCTCGGTTACTAAGCATTGAAACCGAGTTTAAAGTTGATAAACTTATAATTTTCCATGCAAATTATGTTTAAATCCTATCTTGGAGTGATTTGAGAAAACTGATTTGTGAAACGCGCTGATCACTTTTGCTTACCAAACTTACGAGTATGTTAAAGTAGATTTGATTATAGAAATGTTCCTCGCGACTTTAACCTCGTGATTTTGAGGTTCTGCTGGAGATCGTAGTCGGTGCCGGGATTTCTTTTAATTTTAGGACAAATCAAAATTTTAACTACTAATAATATAAATGTGAAAGTGTGGATGTTTGTCACTCAATCACGCAAAAACGGCTAAGCGGATTTGGATGAAATTAAGCATGCATGTAGCCATGGAAAAGAGTTACCTTTTATCCCGATTCCTTAAGTAGTTCCTGAGGGAAAATTGAAAATTATTTACGAGCTAACCCGTGAGCAGACAGCTTTGGAATTTGGTATACACGTCACCTATGCCATGGAAAAGGACATGTACTTTCTATAAAGATGTCTCAAATAGTTCCCGTTGTAGGATTAAAAATTGTTAAAGAGCGAAGCTTTTTACCCAATTTTGAAGTCTACGCAGGCGAAGTCGCGGGCAGAAGCTAGTAGGTTATAAAGTTTATTTTTCAACATCCCGCGGAAACGTCCAGATCGATGCAATACTTGAGCAAAACATTGGTAACAAACCAACACACGTTTGCATTTACAATATTAGTATCGTGGTGTAGCGGAACTAGAAATACACGGTGAAAATCTGTTTAACTTTCTAAACACATGTGGACTCGCCTGAGACTGGAGTTCGAACAGTGACTTACCTTTTAGATATGACAATGGACATCACGTCCCTTAGCACCATTTCCATAACAGAGCTGCAAACTCGAATTATAGACATCATGTTACCAACATTTTAGTCAAGACATCAATGCTGCCATCTCTGGAAAAGTAACAATACATAGAGTCGTTGAGAACGAATTGAATTTTTTATTGCAACCTACATTACGAAAATAATCTTCATCATCATATCAACCGATAGACGTCCACTGTTGGACCTATATCCAACAGTGGACGTCTATCGGTTGATATTCTTATGTCTTTTGTGGAGAGTTTCCTTCCCTTTAAAGTTATGCCCGATAGTGACCACGGGTAGGCGGTTTGGTCATCGCAAGGCACGAAAATAATAAAATTACCAAATTAAAACATATACGTTTAAAAATAACTGTGCATCATCAGCGACTTACATCCACTTTATATATTCAATTTATCTGTAATCTGTTAATTTATTAAGTGTTAGGATTTTAATTTCACTAGCGTAGTAATTTCCACTTTATTGTTTTTTTTTTAATTTAATCTTGTTTTTGAACGAGATGATTGGTTGTCATTCTCCGATTGGTTAACGCCGCTAGACGCATAGACCAATCAAATTGCTTGCCTGGACGGCTGTGAGTTTTCGCGGGGAACTTGGGTTTTTTATTCTTGGCGGGCTCGTTCTCTGGAGGGTCAGGGAGTGAAATTCCAGGTTGTAAGAAAAAGTTCATATTGTCATAGTTTATAAAGTAAATTAATAAAGTGATATTTTTATGGTACGATTATTTGCATCCTTTCGTTGCCTCATAGCTACCCTACTACAGTTCTAATAATTGTTTAGCAAAGATGTTATTTGTATGTGTACATTTGTATGGATATTTTTTGACAATAACAACGTTGCTAAGTAACAAATCAATAGATAACGGATAGAATGAATATTGAAAATGCCCTACAACTCATATTCCTTTTAAATGTCCCAAACTTACCGTTCGTAGTATGACGTTCTTTCTCCTAAAGTCCCCCTTCTTAATTTTTTTTGTAACTGTAATAGACTAGCGGTTGCCCACAATCTCACCTGATGGAAAGTGTAGATGTGGCCTAAGATGGGACGCGTTTGCCCAGAAGTTGTCTATTCACTCTTGTTTTAAAGATACCCAGGTTGTAAGAATTAAAGTCAAAGTCAAAAATATCTTTATTCAAGTAGGCCCATAGGTGGCACTTTTGATGCGTACATAAGAATTACACGGTAGTGAGATGATGGCGATAACCACATTCGTAAACTTTAAACTAAAGCTACGAGGGTTCCAAACGCGTCCTGTAAATTAGGAAACACAGTACTCGGAAGGGTGTTTATGTGTTAAATATTTGTTAATGTTTAGGTTCAGTTTTATTGTAGATTTTATGTTAACAGATTTTAAGAAAGTAATAAAATTAAAGTTCAATTTTTATAAAGTTCCATATTATAGCATATTCGTATTTGAGTTGTCTATGCTGTCATAGACTAAGAACTAACAAGCTAATAACAACTATTTCTTTCTAGATACATATTAAAAATTAACTTTTCATTAGTTTCACCGATCAATCTCCTTCGTGCCTTCTCATTCTACAAGACATTGGCGAAGTACTCGTGCTCAGTTGGCACAGATAAAAGCAATAAACAAGAATTGAATTGAATTGAATATTGAAAATAAGCATTAAACAGTACGAACGATAAACTATCGTAGGTATTGGTAAAAGGAATTCTAAAATGATTGCCGAGTGTAATGTTTAGTTAACACATGTTACAGTAATTTTACAAAGTGGGTAAATAAATAATTAAACTTTTGATAACTATACATTCATGTTAGCCAGATATTTTATGAAATTGATCAGGATTTTTACAAATTCGCTAATTATTATTATTTAGATGATAAATAGTTTTCAAGAAACAATTAAAATTATATCTGTTTAACAACCAATGTTCATGACATTGAGGTGGTGGGTATTTCGATATAAATACGACTGAATTATCGATACACTTCAGTCCTGTATGAACTCGAAAAATGCAGAAATACCTCCCGGTGTACGACTTTCACACTATTGCTACTTCGATATTAGGAATTCTAGAATGTAAATGGTACACAAACAGCAACCCTACTTACAAATAATAATAATAATAATAATATTTATTTATTTGCCAAAATGCCATAACAAGAACACATTTCATTAAACAGACCCTTCACAATCGACTGCCACAGACAGTGTGCAAATGTTTATAAAAATAAAAAATAAAATATAAATTACATTACAATATAAAGAATAAAAATACAATAATCTGAAATAAGTAATAATGTCATTTTAAATTAATTAGGCAAAAAATATAATTTCAAATGTTGTTATACAGTTAGAAAAGTTAACTAAGTAGGCATATTGCTGTCACAAAGATATTCTTTTACACTATAATAGTTTTTTTTTTTGTTGAGAGTATAAAAAATTGCTCGCTTGAATGTTACTAGTGGTAGTTTTTTGTGACAGTCCGGAAGTTTATTGTACAAAGTAATAGCCATACAAAATGGATTGTTTGAGAAGACAGCCAACCTTTTTGCTGGTACCCGGTAAAGCACAGGCAGTATAGCGTTTTAAGACCGAGCTCGCTCAGAGAAGTACTTACAGCGGTTTCTGTCGCCAAGCAGCGTTGCTGTGTTCCTTATAGAAGTAAGTGGTTTCCTCTTCATACGACGTGTTGCTTGCAAGCACTGTAGCCTCTTACCATATGACAGGCCACCTGCTTGGCCCGCCACTTATTTCTATGAATAAGAGCAGCTACAGTAACCATTTACTTGTAAGATGCACATGAATTATTCATCATAATCGATTGGCGCAGCGGGCAGCGACCCTGCTTTCTGAGTCCAAGGCCGTGGGTTCGATTCCCACAACTAGAAAATGTTTGTGTGATGAACATGAATATTTTTCAGTATCTGGGTGTTTATATGTAAATAATAAATATTTATGTATATTATTCGTATAAATATTCATCAGTCATCTTAGTACCCATAACACAAGCTACGCTTACTTTGGGGCTAGATGGCGGTGTGTGTATTGTCGTAGTATATTTATTTATTTTAATAATCATGATACAAGTACAGTACAGTTACAGTTCTTGGAAATAGCAGTGCATCGCTATACTGGGATCGAACGATTATCACTGACAGGTACATTACAGCTAATAGGCTTGATGTAGTGCTAGTCGATCGATCAGTGCGCCGTGCAATAATTGGTGACATTACTGGGTGTCTGGGTGTTTATATGTATATTCTAAGTATTTATGTCTATTATTCATATAAATATTCATCAGTCATCTTAGTACCCATAACACAAGCTACGCTTACTTTGGGGCTAGATGGCGATGTGTGTATTGTCGTAGTATATTTATATATTTAATTATATTTATTTATTTATTACTTTTCCACATGACGATAATCTGGTGAAAGCGGAAAAGGAAAAAGTATCTAAATTCTTGGTCCTTGCTCACGAGATTACCGCTATGTAGAATGTTGAGTCGACCGTTATTTTTCCGATGGTCGTTTCAGTCAATGTTCTTCTCGCGAAAAGCTTCGACCAAAATCTTAAGAAGCTGTCTGCATATCGTCTGCGAAAGGTGCAGAGCTTCTTTGTGGGGTTGAGTATTCGCTTTTACAACATAATCCTAAGGTAATTCTTGACCTACCAATACATACATTAAAAAATGTGTAAAAACACATCTAATACAGCGAGGTTACTATACATTTGATGAATTTCTTAATGAAAAGGTACATTGGAAGCAACCAGCTTCGCTCTCATCTCCCGCAAGATCGGTTACAGAAGGTAGTAGTCCTTGAAACAGCTCGTATTGTGAGGAGGTTCCTCACTTTGGAGCCCTGACCGCCGGTTGCTGGGGCATTCAAAAGCCCAGGAAGCGGAGGGTGGATGTATTAAAAAAAAAATAATAGTGTTGTTTTAATTATCACTAAGCATTGGTAAAACTAAAAAAATGAATCATAATAAATCATGATACATATTAAAATAATAAAAATCTGAATTTTGTAGAACGAAATACGAAGTAATACCACAGATTTTTTAGAATACTTGTTAGTTTATATACTTCAGTCAAAGGCATTTTTGTAGAATCCTTGGCATAAAACGACATGCTTCTCTCGAAGCGAAGCGTCTCGAGATGTCAACAAGTGATACAAAGGCATTGCTTGAAGACGAGTTGCATTGTGATCTGAATTACAATTCTATTCAAGACCATGGAGCAGTTGTTAGGTTTGTAGTCACAGGAAACTTTTAATACCGATTTTTACACGACTTGAATGTATGTTACAGTAAATTTATAAAGTGGGTTAATAATTAAACTTTTGATAACTATAAATTCATGAAATGAAATATTTATTTTGCTAAATATGGGTTAATTATTGGTGTTTAGGATATAAAGTTCCAACATATTCTGTTAATACATTAACATGCAAAATTTAGACATTAAGATTTGGTTTAGACATTAAGTCATCTTAATATTAATCTTATTTGTTTTCAATTATATAAAATAATGTTCTGAGATTTATAGTGTCATATTAAATCATTGTATTAGTTATTTAATCACAATTCTAAGTTTGAATGTCAAATAAATGCAATTAAAATTAAATTAAATAACATGTCAGAAAATTGAGGTCACGCACACATGCAAAATTAAGCAGGGACCACAGATATTTCATGATAACCATAGCAGTTAAGGTATTCTGCGATGGTATAAAATGATTTGTCACACAACCAAAGAAACAGTTTCATATTGGCAAGATATCTTATTAAATTGATTAGGATTTTTACAAATACGCTAATAATTATTATTTAGATAATAGTTTTCAAGAAACAATAAAAATTATATTTGATTAACATCCAATGTTTATGACATTGAGTTGGGTGGGTATTTTGATATGACTGCATTATCGATGCACTTGAGTCCTACATGGACTCGAACGATCCAAAGATACTTCCCGGTGTCTTAGTCGTTATCATGTAAATGCCATAAGGCTATGTTCAAATTCTTGACTCGATCCGTTTAAACACTGTGTTTGTTGTCAGCCCGGTAAATTAAACAACTTGCAGTTTTTTTGTATTCCACAACGACACTACGACGTTAGTCCTTGACATGGGTATTAATTCCAAATTCAAAATTTATTTATTTCAAGTAGGCCTAATATAAACACTTATGAAACGTCAAGTCTGTCTGTTTGTTATGTTTTCACCACCAGTTTGTAAAGCAGATTCTACCGAGAAGAAGCCAGCAAGAAACTCAGCAGTTGCTCTTCTTCAACCTGAACTGTTTAAATTTTATATTTTCCATTTTAACCTTTATTTTTTGTATCTCTGAGAGATGAAAGCGGAGCCGGACGCTTCCAATCAACCTTGTCTTGTGATGATGCAGTCTAAGATGGTAGCGGGCTAACCTGCTAGACTAAATGATTTATACGCACACAGATAATTGGAAATTGTTTTCAATTTTACAATATATTACCGGTTGATATCTAGGATATCTTGGATATCTCTAAAAACTCCAAAGTTTGTATTAAGCGAAAGCTTATAGAAAAGTCATATCTATATATATATAATGAAAATGGTCTTCGTTTGAGGCTCAATCACGCCTAAACCACTGATCGTATCGACATGAAACTACCACCATTCGATGCGAAATTTTTCTTAGATGGTTTATGGCTATCTATTTTTTGAATTCCAACATTCCTTCATTTTTTTATTGCTGTTTTACTTTTATGAACATTTATCCCGCTAATAAAAACAAAAGATAAGCATTTTCTCTTGATTCTTTTGTTTTCATGGATTTCAACAGAGTGTATTAAACGGATTATGGTTTTTTACATTCAGCTAAGAATCTACTCACGGTAGTGGAGAACGGCTGGACCAATTGGGCTTTTTTTTATCTTCAGAATTGTCAGGAGAAAGTTTTGTATGTAAGAAAATTTTAAAAAAGCCCGATAAAAAGTTAAATGATAATCGAAGAATTCCCATCTATATAGTCACTCGCCACGAAATCTCGGGAACCATAAGACTTAGAAACGTGAAACTTGGTAGGAATATTACTTTTGCTATGTAGAGGTCAGCTATGAATAGATTTTAAGAAATTCATTCCCCAAAGGGGATTGCGGGGGCGTTAACAATGAACAATTCCCGTTTTTAAACTATAGCTCCTATAGACTTCAAATTTGGTAGGAATCTTCTGTAAGAGGTGTAGAAATAGGCTATGAACGAATTTTACGATAGCTCACCCCACAGGGGGTTGCGGGGGTGGGTATTAACAATTAATATTTTTAATTTTCCAGCTAAAGCTCCTACAAGCTCCAAATTTTGTAGGAAGTTTTCTATAAGTGATGTAAAAATGATTTATGAACAAATTTTACGATATCCCACCCCAAAGAAGATTGCGGGGGCGTTAACAATGAAAATTTTCAATTTCCAAGCGATAGCTCCTATAGACTCCAAATTTAGTGAGAGTGTTCTATATGTAATATAAAAATGATCTTCGAGCGGATTTTACAATGAATCACCTCCAATAAGGTTCGCGGGGGTGGGTGTTAACAATAAAAAATTTCAATTTTGAAATATAGCTTCTAAAAATTCTAAATATGGTAGGAATCTTTTATTATTCACATAAAGAACATCTCAAAATGGATTTCAATAAAGTCTACTTCCGACAGGAATTGCGGGGGTGGGTGTTAAAATCTAAAATTTTTATTTCTAACCTGTAACTTCTACAGACTCCAAATTTGGTGGGGATCTTCGTGTATGTAGGGATATTCGTGTATTTCCTTACAACAATCGTCTTTTTGGCAGCGGAGAAAAAGTCATTGAGAGGTTTGAAAAACTTAACTTTACATGTAGCTATCCAATCAACGGACTAAGAATTTTACATTCATTTTACTTTTGCAGACTACATAACCGACGAATTCTTTTATTGCGGGATCGCGGAAATGTAACAGATTAAAATGAATGCATTTTCCAAGTACATGAGATGTGGAAAAGAAATTTAGTTACTTATTCCAATAGAATTCATAAAAAACATGCACAATTAATTTTCTATAAAAAATTGATGTCACGGAGAAAATTTTAGTTAACAGAAAATTCGTCGCACTTGAACCTAGACGGATTTCAACTTCACATATGAGACTTGCAATGACTTTAACTTAAACTTTCAATGCTCATTTCAAATTTTTTTCTTCATGTCAATTATTATTAATTTTTGGAAGAAAGGCACGGAAATGTTATAATGATTGCACATTGAAAGTTACAATGAATATTAGTGAGAAAAATCACCTGGATGAAAGATACAGGCTAAATCGATGGAATTTGGAATTTGAGTAAGTCTAAACAATATCGATGCTTACAGTTCTATCCGCGGGGCCTATTTATGTTCATACAAAAATAAAAAAAGGAGAATAATAAAAATATAAAAAAAAAAAAAAAAAATGAAACATAAAATGTAATTTATTTCCTTTTTCAATTCGCCCAGCGAAGCGGGCTGGAAACGGCTAGTTATAGAATAAAGGATTACGTAAACGATAAAAAGCTTGGGTGTGAACTATTGCTGTAACCAGGTTGGTTCTTAAACATTTTCAAACGACAATGTGAGATAATAATAATAAAAAGAAAACCCGGCTATATTTGTTGTGGGCTTCTTCTTAGACCAGGGCGCGTTTGGAAACCTCGTAGTTTTACGTTTATTCATGTAGTTTTTGTATGTAAACAACGCATTAAAAGTGCCATCTATGTGCCTATTTGAATAATAAATATTTGACTTTGATACACGAGTAAATGCAATTTCAAGTCATCCATTAGTTAGGGTTCTTATGTTTATAATGTCATTATATGTCATTACAGTTAGTTTTAGGTATCAACTTTGTTTTAGGTTACTTTTATAACATGAACACTGAAACGCTCGCCTGTTAGTAGACACTGTAATCATTTCACTAAATCGAGTGTTACACATACTTTATAAGGCTGGTGCCGTACTCCAACCAACCTTGCAATAAATAATTGAATAAAATGGGCTTTATGGCCAATCTGTAAACTCTACTTTTCACTTTGTGTGATAATGAAATGAAACAGTGATATATTTTTAGAAAATGAATCTTTGATCTAAATTTTTCTTCTCATTTAGTCTTGCCGCTAAGCGATTTAATGTTCCTGTGCGATGTCGCGTAGAAACCGACTAGGGGTATGACTACCATACTCCCTAACAGGTTAGCCCGCTACCACCTTACACTGCATCATCATTATCACTTACCCCACCAGCTGAGATTGCAGTCAGATTATTTGTAGTGAGGAAAGAAAACATAATTTAAAACATTTTAAAATCATTTGCAAATCCGATAGGAAATACAATGAATGTCGCTATTTTCGGAAACAAATTTTAGGTGTACTTATTAATATTATATCATTATTTATATATTACATTTTAGAAAGACATAGAAAATGGTAATGATTATTAATTAAAGAATATAATAAAGCATGAATTTTAAACAAATTTAAAAGTATATAGTGAAGATGTTGATTCCTAATTTAACATTCAGTGTTAGTTCTTTTGCACGCTTTATAAGCCAAGCGATGAGGTGAGTATTACTGTCAGTTTACGCACTTAAAATGTCACTTTTTTATTCTTTATTGCTTTTATAAGTGAATATAAGTAGACAAATGTTGAGAATAAAAACTATTTTTAACACTCATGATATTTTTTAATCTCTTTTTATTATTTAAACTAATTAAAAAATTGTTTAAAAAAGTTCTGTCTTAGACGTCCTTGTGTCTGTATGTGGGGATCCCGTATCTTGTGGTCACGATAACGAGCGAAATACTCCACTTATCGAGTTGGTTCCTTTTTTATAGGATTCAGTATTTTGGGGAATAGGAGCCTATTACTTGTCACGGTACAATTAGATGTAGTTTAATTATTATTGACAAATAATCTAAATTTTATTGGAATGAATAAGATTATGAGGTGTGCACTTTTGGATTTTCCAACTATTTATATCTTTTTTATACATTATTTTATAACAAATTACCAAATGAAATCTTTGAGATGCCTCTCAATAAGTTCAAAGTTTATATAAAACGTAAGCTTACAGAAAAATCCTATTATATTGTTTAGGATTACTTAAACGATAGAAAAGCTTGCGTGTGAATTGCTCTAGCTTCGTAGCTAAATAAATTTACTGTGAGATGGTGATAACAAAAAAAAAAAATTACTCGGCAAAGTTTGTTGTGGGCTCTTCTTAGACCAGGGCGCGTTTAGAACCCTCGTAGCTTTACGTTTAAGTTGGCGAATGAAGTTATCACCATCCCCTTACAATTATGTAAACATGTAACGCTTCATAAGTGCCTGTGATAGGCCTACATGAATATAGAAATTTTGAATTTATTAGCTTGATGCTTTTGCATCCCCGGTAGTAACATAAGAAATCAATGTGCATTCGTTAACTGCAAATTTATACCTATATAGATTTAATATATTGCCATCTGCCTATAACTAGAATTATTAATAGGTTTGGCAAATATTAATTCATAATATAGTAAATGAGATAATTGTTATTGTTGTAGCTATTGATTTTTATCTGAACTAGACTTTATTTAATATTATAAATGGTTTAGCCAGTGTGCTTATAAATAGTAACAAAAATTTAATTAAAGTAATATTAAATCAATGGGTTTTAGCTATCAAACATTTGTAAAGTACTATTTTCGTACATAGATACAGACCAAAACCTATGTAAAAGAATTTTGAGATAAAATATATTTTTTTATTTATGGTCATTCTTATTGTAGATGACGTAGTGTTTGTATTCTCTTTGCCCGAATGTTAAAATATTCTATCAATCGATTTTAATAGCAAACAAGCTGCACAGTATTGGATATGTTTTGTTCCCAGAAATTGATCACATTCTATAAAGTTAATGGTGTATTTTCTATTTTCCTGGAAAACAAAGTTCCGCAAATAGCAAACCGCGGACTACTGAACTCATGATTTCTGCTTAACACCAATACGGCTCCGTGGACGTAAACAAAACGATACAACGGACATGCAATCAACGGTTTAACGACACTATAATGTTCAATACGGATGGTAAGAATTAGAATTTTTCCCTGCAAATTTTATAGTGTCATAAACTTTTCGTTTCGCCGCGGTTAATCGGTATACTTTTGTTTGCTTGGTTTTTTTATTGTCTGTTGCGAAATGTGTCGATGACGTACGTATATTTAATAATTTTAATTTTATTATTACAAAAATTAATACTTGACTACCATTTCATCTTCTGTTAAATGGTGATTCAGTCTTAGATGATAACGGGCTTATTTCTGCCGCAAAGCAGCATTGCAGTTTTCTAGTCTGAAGGGCGTGATTCCCAGTGTTATTACGGGTACACGAGGTTTTATAGAAATAGGATATAGCCTATAGAAAACCTCTATTAGTAAAACTCATTACAATAGGTAATTCTTTGGATTACTGACCATTAAACTAGGAAACACTCGTAACTTTGATTAGCCCACTTAGTATCAGGTATGCCATATGCTTGACCCGTCAGCTGTTAAAAAAAATGGGGCTTCGGTTTATGACAAAGATTAGTTATACTAATATTAAATGTCAAAAATAGAACTAGTTTCGCATTTATCGCACAGAATTTTAGAAAATACGGAAACTGCGTACGCGACTAATATTGAATCAAACATCAAAAACCACTCCACTTTAGCGGTGTAACTCGAACAGGTGGTTGGACACTTCATTCCATTTAGCAAGCAGGCAGGCGGTGCGGTGTGCAGCTGTGAAAGCGCATTGGGTACTCGGATTGGAGCTCAACTTCACTTTCGGGGGGCCGAGTTCGAATCCCAGCACGCACCTCAACTTATATAAAACGCACTTTATTTAACTTTGAAAAAGTTATATGCGTTTTGAGTAATAAAAATATCACTTGCTTTATCGTTGAACGATAACATCGTTAGGCATATATTATCAAAATTAAGCTTAATTTGCTATACTCCGCGAAAAGCAGGAGAATGTGTGTAATGTAATTTATAATTACTTTAATCCTTATACTCAACACCAAACAGATCTTCGGCAATATACCCTCTACGCACGTTTCGCTCCGAAACCGAAGCATCCTCAGGAGATGTTGACTTTACAATCAATAATTGTTAAGACTGACTAAGGAGATGTTGACTTAACAATTATTCATTGTAAAGTCAACATCTCCTGAGGATGCTTGAAATTTTTCTTTTCGCGGTTTATAGCAAATTAAGCTTAATTTTGATAATATATCATGGATTTCCGCAAAGTAACGCCTGCTTCTATCCAATCGTTAGGCATGCCTAAGAGTTCTACATAATGTTCTTAAAGATGTGTGAAGTCCACCAATCCACACTGGGTCATCTCGGTGGACGACGTCATTGACCCCTTCTCATTGTGGGAGGAGCCCCGTGCTCTGTAGTGGGCCGGTAATGGGTTGATGTGATGATAAAATAGGGTAAATGGGAAAAGTTTGTGAGCTAGCAACTCTCTGCGGGTGTGAAGTGTACGTACGCGGGCGTTTTCACTGTTTTTGGACTCAACACTCCGCATTCAATAATCGCTGAATGAGGGTTCTGTATGTTTTTAATTCTGCGATTTATCTTAGCAAAGCCCGGCTTTCGAGCTTTAGAAAAAACCTCGAAAACCAGGCTTGTGAGATTAAGAACGAAATGGGTATTGTAGTGATTTCTTGTCTAATGATTGTTATGAATCAAAATAGTGGTTCTTTGACGGCGCGGAGATAAATAGGCACTCAAGTTAAGCACGTCGACAAGTGAAATGCATGTACGCGATACTTTGGGCGGGTGCCAAGTTTTCTACTTGGCCCTCTTTAAAAACGTTACTTCTTTCGTATAGTTTCAGTTGTAATTTGTCCCATATCTGTTATTTAACCGTCACCACTGGCATTTAGTATCAAGTTACCTCTTGACTGCAATTTCGTCTGGTGGTAAGTGACGATGCAGTCTAAGATGGTAGCGGTCTGTCTCCCTGTAAAGAGTATATTATATCCTAATCGATCTCTCAAGGGCATTACACCAGAAAATTAAATCAGCGCGGACCATCTTTAATAATATCTTCTAGTTGACAAATCGAATCGTTTGCTTTATCGTTTGATTGCTCGAACTTACTAATTTCTGGAACTACCATAGCCCAATTCCCGTAAAAGTCTAAAAGCTTTAAAACTATTTAAATTTTCAAATGTTAACTGGGGGATGAAAATGGGATGAAACTTTATTTTTAAAATTACGCTACTACGGGTGAGGTGACGCGGAGGGTCTGGGTATATTGTGTGAAAAAAAATGCATATTATACTCTTACCAGAAATTGTACATGGACGAAGTAGCCCAAAAAAATGAGACCATAATCCTAGCTAATATTATAAGTGCGAAAATGTGTTTGTTTGTTTTTCCTTCCTTAACACCCGAACTAAGCAACCAATCAACATGGTTTTTGACATAGAGCTAGTTCAAAGGACAGAGAGTATCATAGACTACTTATCCGAGGAAACAAACGGTTCCCATGGGATTTTTAAAACACCGTAATCCATGAGCATCAGTAGGTATGTGACTAGTAAATATGTTATGAAAATTTTGCTTAATTTGCCATACTCCGCGAAAAGCAGGAGAATCGGTATAGTGTAATTTATAATTTCTTCAATCTTAATGCTTCTTATTCATTGTAAAATCAACATCTCCTGAGGATGCTTAGGTTTCGGGCCGAAACGTGCGTAGGGGGTTCATTGCCGAAGATCTGTTTGGTGTGGAGTATAAGGGTTTAAGAAATTATAAATTACACCAAACAGATTCTCCTGCTTTTCGCGGAGTATAGCAAATTAGGCTTAATTTTCATAATACAGCATGAAATTCCGCAAAGGAACGCCTGCTTTTATCCAACTGGGACGGCCAAGTGGCGTAGTGGGCAGCGACCCTGCTTTCTGAGTCCAAACCGTGTGATGAATGTTTTTCAGTGTCTGGGTGTTTATCTGTTTATTATAAGTATTTTTGTATATTATTCATAAAAATATTTAACAGTCATCTTAGTACCCATAACACAAGCTACGCTTACTTTGGGGCTAGATGGCGATGTGTGCAATGTCGTAGTATATTTATTTATTATTTATTAACTAGTAAATAAAAAAACATAACTGAAGTTCCAATTACAATAGCACTTACCAAAAGGTAAAAACTAACTTCAATTAAGGATGCTAATGCAGGTAGAGTTGGCACGGCCCCAGAATATGATGTAAATGTATTTTATTTGCCGCCCTCAGTCAAGGTAAAACTGCCGACCCGGCGTATGTCAGAAAGCATTAATATTTTAGCAAACTTTTAGAAAAAACGTAACACTTTATGTGTAGGAACTTCGGCACTTTACTTATGTTACAGTAATTTTATAAAGTGGGTAAATAATTAAACATTTCATTAATAACCAATGTTCATGACATGGAATTGGTGGGTATTTTAATATAAATACGACTGCATTATCGATATTCTCCACTACCGCTGATCGCCGCGTCATAACGCAGGCTTGATTGCGCTGCCGCGACTTTTCCCCGGACTTGACTCCACGGACTCAACGGTCCCACCTAGTGACCTGACTGTAGTCGCAGACGGCGTTGACTATCACCGCAAAGGGCCATCGCCCTGAGCGATTCCCCACCGAGCCCCAAACCTGGGACTCCGAGGAAGACTTCTCCAGAGTTATTCTCCAGTCCTACATGGACTCGAACGATGTAAAGATACCTCCCGGTGTCTTAGTCGTTTATCAGTCAGAAGTGGTACGATACAATAGTCTAGCCCACGTAGTGACCATGTTCGATTTGACTGTGAGCTAAAATGACGATTGCTCTTAGTGACTATTGTTTTTCAGACTGTGGGCATCTTTAACGATTGTCTACCAAGCTTTTGGCAGGAGTGGTGTCAGCAATGTGTCTCTGTGACCTATTGACGAGAAAGTCTATATGACTATGTACGTTAACGTCTGTGTGACCGCGTAACTGCGTGCCGTGTCATATTAGCTGCACCATATTTGCCATGCCACTCACCTGCTAAAATATGTCTGTTTGTTATATGTAAAAAGAGCAAGTATTGAGTTTCTTTCCGGTTCTTCTCAGTACAATCAGCATTCCGAATCGGTGGTAGATTCACAGTTTTAGCTTCTCGATTAGGCCTAGGTATGTTGGCGGGGTCTCAAACTTCAGTCAGGATAAATAAATAAATATATAAATATAAATAAATAAAATACGACAATACACACATTGCCATTTAGTCCCAAAGTAAGCGTAGCTTGTGTTATGGGTACTAAGTTGACTGATGAATATTTTTTAATGAATTATATACATAAATACTAATAATATACATATAAACACCCAGACACTGAAAAACAGTCGTGTTCATCACAAACATTTTTCAGTTGTGTTAATCGAAAGCAGGATCGCTGCCTGCTGCGCCAATCGGCCGTCAAATATATATACAGTATAGGATAGTCGAATGTTACAATAATTTTAAAGAATTAAACATTTGATTAATAACAATGTTCATGACATGGAATTGGTGGGTATTTAAATACGACTGCATTATCGATATACTCTAGTCCTACATGGACTCGAACGATGCAAAGATACATCCCGGTGTCTTAGTCGTTTATCACTTATTAACTAACGAATAACAATGGAAGTTGTGATAGCCCAGTGAGTATGTCTTCGACTTCAATTTCAGGGGGCCGAGTTCGAATCCCAGCACGCATCTCTAACTGTTATGAATTATGTGCGTTTGAATCAATTAAAATATCAGTTTCAACGGCGAAGGAAAACATCGTGAGGAAACCTGCATGCCTGAGGGTTCTCCTTAATGTTCTCAAAGCCGGCCGATTGGCGCAGTGGGCAGTGACCCTGCTTTCTTAGTCCAAGGCCGTGGGTTCGAAGTCAAAGTCAAAGTCAAAAATATCTTTATTCAAGTAGGCCCACAGGTGGCACTTTTGATGCGTACATAAGAACCACACGGTAGTGAGATGATGGCGATAACCACATTCGTAAACTTAAAACTAAAGCTACGAGGGTTCCAAACGCGTCCTGGTCTAAGAAGAAGCCCACAACAAACTTAGCCGGGTGTTTTTTTTTTTTGTTATCACCATCTCACAATGTCATTTTAAATTATTAGAAGAGCAACCTGGTTAGAGCAATAATTTACACCCAAGCTTTTTTATCGTTTACGTAGTCCTTTATACTATAATAGGACTTTTCTATAAGCTTACGTTTAATACAAACTTTAAACTTTTTAAGAGACATCTCCAAGATGACAATTGGTAGTTTATTGTAGAATTGTATGCAATTTCCTTTAAACGAATTATGAATTTAATGTAACCTAGTATATTGCACTGTATGTTTATTCTTACTTCTAATGTTTAAATTATTGCAGTCACATTTTTTCTTAAATTTAGAAATGTTTTTATGAACGTACATTAAATTTTCAACTATGAACTGACTATACACTTTCATTATTTTAAAATCTTTAAATTTATCTCTCAATGACTCTCTCGGACCCATTTTGTAGATAGAACGAACAGCCCTCTTCTGCAGCACGAAAATAGTGCTAATATCAGCAGCATTACCCCAAAGTAAAATTCCATATGACATAATGCTGTGAAAGTAACTAAAATATACCAGTCTCGCAGTTTCTACGTCGGTCATATGGCGTATCTTCTTTACCGCATAGGCAGCAGAACTAAGCCTGTTCGATAAATTATTTACATGAGGGCCCCATTGAAGTTTAGAATCTAACGTTATTCCTAGAAAAACTGTCGTATCCTCCAGTTTCAGTTCCTCATTATTAAGTAGTACAGTGGTTTTCACGTGTTTAACATTAGGTAAAGTGAATTTTATACACTTGGTTTTTTTTCCGTTAAGAACCAAATTATTAGCTTCAAACCACTGTACCACTTTAGCGAGAGAGTTGTTTACGTCGTCAAAAGCTAGTTCACGTCGATTTATTTTAAAAGTCAGTGATGTATCATCGGCAAACAGAACTATCCCGTGTTTGTCCTTGGCAAGGTAAGGAAGATCATTAATGTAAATAAGGAACAGAAATGGTCCTAATATAGACCCCTGTGGGACACCTATTTTCATAACTGATCCATTAGACCGTTTTCCATTCACGTCGACTTTCTGAATTCTATCGCGTAGATAGTTACTCATTAAGTCTAGAGCTACACCCTGAATTCCATAGTGGTGTAGTTTCCTAACTAACGTTTCGTGTTGAACACAATCAAACGCCTTAGATAAGTCACAGAACACACCAAGTGCATCACGTGACTCCTCCCAGGCTTCAAATATGTTTTGTATTAGCTCAACACCTGCGTCGATTGTTGAGCGACCCCGTGTGAAACCAAATTGCTTAATATGAAGTAAATTATACTTATGAAAATGGTAAAGTAATTGATTTAAAATGAGTTTTTCAAAGATTTTACTGAAAGTGGGTAGTACGGATACTGGTCTAAAGTTAGTGGGGTCAGAAGTACTACCCGATTTAAACAATGGAACTATTTTACTAAGTTTCATTAAGTCAGGAAACACACCACAATCTATACAATTATTAAATATTAAGGCTAAATCGGGTGCAACAATATCAATTAATGATTTGACAACGTTTACGGAAATGCCCCACAGATCATTTGTTTTTTTATTAATTAATAATTTAAAGGCTTTAAAAACGTCAGAGCCACTAACATGCGTGAATTTAAAAGAATGGTTACACTCAGGCACATTTTCCTTTAATAGAGACAGAGCCATATCTGGTGAAGAGTTTAATGATTCTGTTGTGGAGACGGGAATGTTGGTAAAGAAGGTTTCAAAAGCAGTAGCCACCTCGAAATCTGTTGTTAAGGCTTTATTACCTACATTAAGTTTAAAGTTAATATTTCGTGGTGTTACTCTTCCCGTCTCCTCATTAATTATGTTCCAAGTAGTTTTGATTGCATTGCTGCTATTTTTAATTTTATTTTTGATATATCGCGTCTTTTCTAAGTGGCAAGCGCGTTTAAAATTCTTGGAAAACAATTTAACATAATCCCCAAACTTATCACCAGTGTTAAATTGACGTTCAGCATACAATTCGTACAGCATTTGCCTATTTTTATAAAGTTCAACTGTCGCCCACTCACTAAAATTTAATGTATCAGTAATCACAACCGACTTACTAGTAAATATAGAATGAAATAGTCTATTAAAGGTATTGAAAAAGGAGCTGTACATTGCATTTGGAGTCGCCCCTGAAGGTAGGAATGGGAGGTCATTTACTAGGCTAATTCTCATTTTCTCTATGCGGTTGGATGTTACAGGAACAAATGTTATTTTACGTTTAGAAACATTTTTCTTCACATTTTCAAATTGAATAATTTGACCACAATGATCAGAGTCTAATTTACTAATAATATTTTATCTTATAGGAATTATATTTGTAAAGATGTTATCCAAACAGGTGGCGCTAGTAGCAGTTATTCTTGTGGGCTCCATGAACATATTTGATAGATTGTAAGTTTTAAATAAATTCAATAACTTGATACTTAAAGAGTTATTTTCTAAAATGTTTACATTAAAATCTCCGCATATTATTAACTTTTTATTACACTTTGATATTTTAAATAACACTTCATCCATTACCTTTTCAAAAAGTTCAAAGTTTGACAAGGGTGGCCTATAAACAGTAACAATAATTGTTGAACTAGAGCAATTTATAATTATTATAAATTGCTCTAGTTAGTCTAGTTAGTCTAGAGCAATTTATAATTATTATAAATTGCTCTAGTTCAGCCGAGGCTAGTTCTATTGTCCGTTCAACAGAAAGGCTAACAATATCGTTTCTGTTTTTAAATTTTAAATTTTTATTTAATAAAATTAAAGAGCCTCCATGAATCGCTGTAACCCTGGTGAACGAACTACCAACCTGGTGGTTACCAAAATTAAACAAATATTCATAGGTTTTCAACCAGTGCTCAGTTATACATAAAATGCTAATGTTAAAATCATTTAAAAATAATTCAATCTCTAAGTCTTTTCCTCTAATACATTGAATATTCTGGTGAACCAAGTTGATATAATTAGAATTAGATTTTTTATTATATTTTTGGTTTAATAGTACATTGTGCGACCCCTTACTATAATTTTTTTCATATATGCCTGAGGGAGGCTCAGTTGTCTGCTTTTCTAAGGAAGAGAAAACCTCTGTTGTCTCCTTAACTAGTTTAAACTAAAATGACTTGGAATAATTTCCCAGGTTTTCATGTCAAAATTATTACACTGCTCAATAAAAGCAGCTGGTTTAGCCAAGTTCTTGGCTGTTATGGTAAAAAAATATGATAGCGAAACAGCTATCTGTTGTTTAAAATAGTGTGATAGGTAATATCTATCTCGGTACAAATTATAAGAAGGATTAGCACATTTGCTAAAGTCTATAACATGAAATTTCTTATTATATGTACATAAATTGTACAAAGTCATATTTAAATTATACCTAATAGTATTTTCTTGGTGTGGCAAGTTATGAAAATAAGGAAATGTGTATAATACAATACTATTTACATTTAATGTATTTAAAGAATCAATAAGTTTAATCAGCTCAGGTTTGTTAACATTCCCTCTATTTCCCATTATGATAATTAAATTAGTTTTACAGTCAAACATATTCCTATTTCTACAAATTGCAGCTACAATAGCTTTTAAATTTGAGTTGGGTAAACAGTAGTTCAAAACTGTGTGTCCATTCAACTGAGAGTTAAGATATAAGCCCATGTTACATCCAATTTCATCGCTGTACATAATTGTTTTTATTGAACTGCTACTATGAGCATTTGCTTCAATAAAGGAATTATTATTAATATTTATGTTTTGTGATTTTGAGTTACTTAACCTGACACACACCTTTCTCACATTAGAGGGTGATGACACTGATTCGATTCCCACAACTGGAAAATGTTTCAATGATGAACATTAAAGTTTTTCAGTGTCTGCGTGTTTATCTGTATTTCATAAGTATGTTTGTATATTATTCTTAATTTTCTTAATTTTTCATCAGTCATCTTAGTACCCATAACACAAGCTTACTTTGAGCCTATACGACGATGTGTGTATTGTCGTAGTATATTTATTTATTTATATAAAATAAAGGAGTGTGGAGTCCACTTTTTATTGCGGGAGTGCTCTGTGCGGTGATCGGTTGATATTATGATGAGTAATACCAGTAAGTTGACTGCAATCTCACCTGGTGGTAAGTGTTGATGGTAGCGGACTAACTTGTTAGGGTTACGTTATATTAAACCACTAAATGGTTTCTACTCGATATCGTACCGGAACGCTTAATCCGTGGCGACCAGCGACGACCGAAGCCTCCCACCAGACCAGACCAGAGAAAATTTAGAAATTAAAAATTGCCAGGGATTGAAACATTCCTCCGCTTATAAGACTTTGAATTAGGAAGATTTTTTTCCTAATTAAAAGGTTGCCTGGCAGAGATCGCTATTAAGCGATAAGGCCGCCTCTTGAAATCGACTTATTTCTTTGTTTCTGTTTTTATTTTATTTAGTGTATGTTAATGTTGTGTTATACAAATAAAGAGTTTTATAATAATAATAAAACTTCAGCGTTCAGTACTGAGGTCCTCAAAATATAAACTCACTAAATATAATTAATTTGTAAGCCAAAGGTCTGAAATTAGCGGACGATCAATCAAACCGTACAATGTTGTATAATTTTGTACCTACTTAATATATATTTTTGTTATAGGTACTAAGATGACTGATGAATATTATTATAAATAATATACATTAATACTTTTAATGTACAGATAAACACACAAAACATCAATGTTCATCACACAAACATGTTCCAGTTGTGGGAATCGAACCTACGGCCATGGACTCAGAAAACAGGGTCGCTGCCCAGTGCGCCAGTCGGCCGTCAATTTGTCTATCTTTTAAGGTTGACTTGAGAATAATGATTGTTGATGATGAAAACGTTGATTTGACAATAATGAACATAATACCTTTTATAAATAAGAAAACGTGACGTAAATTAAGAGTATTACTAAAGCTATTTATCAAACCGTCACTCACATGTTAACATTTCTGAGCTAGTTTTCGTGAAAAATCGTTCTTGAACAATTTCCGATATTGTTCTGGAACATTATCGGAACTAGTCAAAATTGTTTATTAGTAGGACTGGGAAATTGAAGCGGTGATAGCCTAGTGGTTAGAGATTCGGCCTCCCTTTGGGGGTGACCGAGTTTGATCCTCGGCAAGCACCTCGAATTGAAATTCAAATTCAAAATTCATTTATTTCAAGTTGTTAATGATGGTGAATAACTAAGAAGCTAATCCTAGGGTGTCTCTGAACACCGAAGGAAAAATTATTCCATTAGAAAGAAGAAAGAAAGAAATTTTATATTTGCCCACATAACTGCTTACACTTTGTGCTCACAGATGTTCTTGTGACTGCTTCATCCATTCCAAAACCTTCATCATCATCATCATATCAACCGATAGACGTCCACTACTGGACATAGGTCTTTTGTAGGGAGTTCAAAATTCTACGGTTCTGTGCCGCTTTGATCCAGCGGCTACCTGCGACGCGCTTAATGTCGTCTGTCCACCTCGTTGGGGGTCGACCAACGCTGCGCTTACCAGTTCGGGGCTGCCATTCCAGCACCTTGGGACCCCAACGTCCATCCTTTCTCCGAACTATGTGCCCAGCCCATTGCCACTTCAGCTTCGCGACTCTTTGAGCTATGTCGGTAACTCTGGTTCTTCTACGAATCTCTACATTTCTGATTCGATCGCGTAGAGATACTCCGAGCATAGCTCTCTCCATCGCCCGCCAAGTGACGCTGAGCCTTCTTATGAGGCCCATAGTTAGTAGCCAAAACCTTAAACCTATAATAGAATAATAATAAAACACGCTACAAAGTATAAAATTTGCAGAGTAGTAAGAAGCTAAACTACAAAGTCAGCCAGTGTCCATGTTAACGTTAGATACGCCCTCTGTACAATCCATCAGATATAGTTCGGTCAGTAGTAGACGTACACCTGTTAATGAGACGGTGAATTTTTTTTGGTATAAAATGAATAACAATGACCATTATTTTATCAAATTATACACTCGTTTATCGTAAAATGTATAATGTATAATTAATTATAAAGCAACGTAACCACTATTCTAGCGATAGCGATCTGACCGAATTTCGACCCATTTCACGCAGGGTTGACAACGTTCTCGAATAAAACTATAATAAAAATAATAAAGCTGGTGTTTTAATAAACTGTTTACATGTAAAAATGGTAACTGTTTACGTGTACAAATGGTATCAAATATAATGTTATAAAAGATATGTGGTCAAGAATGGATGAGATAAGAAATATATGTCGGGAGAGTTTGATAGAAGACAGAAAAGAAGCGGGGCAAAAGGCTATGTCATTCGGTAGGAAGAAAATAATTCTTAATATATAGTATGATGAAGGCTAACGAAGTAAGAGTATGCCAAGTAAAAGAAGAGATGGCTAGATGCTGTGAAAGAGAATGATAAATAGCTACTGATAGAAGTCAGTGAATTGAGAAGTAGGCCATTTATATAGTTGATTAAGGCACAAAATAAAATTATTAAAACCACCGGAAGTACATTTAATACCGGCAGTCCTAGCGAGAAAATTTTGAAATAAGCTCATAATTCTCAGCTTATTCGAAATACTAAATTACCTAGGGTATTAAGTTCTTGTTTTTATCTCCGAAGTTTATTACGCGTCTCGTCTCCCTTCTCTACATCGTCACTTACGATCTTACATACGAGTTTGCAATCCAGCCACTGATTTTTTTTGGGACTTCATTATCAACGCATTAGACAAATGTAAAGTTCGTAGCGTACCACGGTCAAAAGAGGATTTTGGACTTCACACGCCTTTGAGAATTCAGATATCTTCACGACTTTTGATAGAGTAATACTGACTGACTTGACTTTTCAAAAGTGTTTTCAAACTGTTTCTACTTGAAATAAATGAGTTTCGAATTTTGAATTATGAATTTTTTCTTTACCATTCGGTAAAGAAAGTGTTATCGATTGCCACCGGACTGTTACCTACGCAACGACAAATTACAAGTTGTGACGTCACTGCAAGATAGGTTAACGTAGAACTGCTTCAAATGTGATAATTTCTTAATATGATCATCATCATATCAACCCATTAACGGCCCACTACAGGGCACAGGTCTCGTCCCACATTGAGGAGGGGTAACGTCCGTAGTCCACCACGCTGGCCCACTGCGAATTGGTGGGTTCTTTATATCATCATTTTGATATAATTCGCAATAATTCTAATCTAAATATGAAATTTTCTTCCAAATTGATTTATAACTTAATAGTTTGTGTAAAACTTTTACCAGATTAGACCCAGTTGCATTGATCGTGGACGACGGGACCGTTGAACTATATTTAAGAAATATTGATTAACCACAAAATCTTAGTTAAAAAATCTTTAATATCCAATTATAGTAAGTGAAAACGTCTTATTGTAAGTATTATTACGATTGATATAAAATTGCTTAAAATGCACACATAACTGCGGTCGAACTTTGTCACTCGGAAGTGATGCCGAAGTAATACTGCTGGGCGATCAACGCTCTTTGTCATTTAAAGAATTACGTGTGATGAAAATTCCTTATATTGGATAGAAACAGGCGTTACTTTGCGGAACATGCAACAATTATTCATAGTAAAGTCAACATCTCCTGAGGATGCTCCGGTTTCGGAGCGAAACGTGCGTAGAGGGTACATTGCCGAGCATCTGTTTGGTGTGGAGTATAAAGATTGAAGAAATTATAAATTACACCAACCAGATTCTCCTACTTTTCGCGGAGTATAGCAAATTAACCTTAATTTCATAATATATCATGGAATTCTGCAAAGTAACGACTGCTTCTATCCAATACAGTAATCCAATAGGAATCCGTTTCGAAATAACGTTTCAATTATTTTTGCTCTCGTCGAAATATAGAATATATGTGCACATTTTTGGCATTTAATCCTAACCCTTAGTTAAACCCTAGTTTTTTCCCCACTTAGTAAATGTAACATTATTTTATATACACCTCGTTGTGGCAGTGATTAGTGCTATATTTAAAAGTGAGGTTCCAGGTTCGATTCCCAGCGAAGATAAGCCGTTTAATTGCTAACAAGGCGTACCTGGGTAAGGTGCAACCTGTAAATAAGGGTGTTTGTATATTTGTCACTTACCATTCAATGAGTGCGGTCGAAAAAAAATTAACGATATAATTATTCATTTCAAATCTTACATAACACTGTTTTAGTTATGGCTTTATGCGCTTTAAACGGATATAAATACAAGAGAAGATTATAGAATTTACGCAATACTCGCGTATTTTGTTAGCGTACTTAAAATAAAAAATAAAAAGTATAAAAGTAACATGGGCAACCCTAATTGCACCAAACATGAATAGTTCCCAAACACACGCAAGAAAGTAATTCAATTTACTAACCTGTATCAAAACTATAGGGTCGTATTTCACTCACACAGAAATACAAGCTACCGCACTTTTGTATTAAAAATTCAACACAAAAAAAATCGATTCACCCGGACATCGACACCACACCGATCATACCAATGATAAATCAATCGGAATTATTAATCTGTTAAGTACATTTGCGCTGTCACTTTAGAATTCCATTTTTGACTTGGCGTCCGCGGCAATCGCGAAAAACCGCGCGCGCCTTTCGGCTACCGTACTGTCACTGACGTATCCGCGTAACCGCGCATGCGCCCTCGCACCGATACCTAGGTACATTTCATTTTGTAATGAACTATACCACCCTACTTACCAGACGACACCCTCATACTTGGGCGTTAAAAAATAAGGGCTACATTTCCTTGGCGCCCTAAATAAATGGTTGGAAATTGTTAATGCTTGCCCGGTTTAGTCGCTCCTATGAGTATACCTATGAATTATAATTGAGAATAACCGGGGGAAATCCAAACAGGGTTTAGGTTTGTAATATCTAAAACGACAGAGGCATATTCGCTCTATTTTATTGCACGCAATCTTTTGTCACGGATATTTCAGTTCTTATTAAGTAAATAATAAATGTACGTGAATTCTGTTTAAATACGGGAGCGTTGATGTGTAAACTCAAGTCTTGCACGAAGACTAATGAAGCCATTAGATGATTATTGGAATATTGCTTATGATTTCCAGCCCAATAAATAACTTAGGTTTTTAATAACTTAACTTTTCTTACGTCTGGTGACCCAAGAGGCGGTGCTTATTTAGCCCAACGGCTAAGTCTAGCTATACAAAGGGGCAATAGCGCCAGCATTTTGGGTACCATGCCCATAAGTGAACAGTTAGACGGCTTATATTTATTGTAAATATTATTTTTAGTTTGTAATTATTATTTCCCTACAAAAATAAATTTTACTTAGGTTTTCAATATCCTTTTCAATCTAGTGCTATTAAATTAGTTTCTTTATTCTGTAACCGTTACCTTCAACCCGCATTAGTAGCGCGGTGGGTCCATGCACTTAAATGGCCAAAACTCTTGTTATCACTACAACTGAGGCCTGACTGCAATCTCACGTGGTGGTAACTGATGATGGAAAAGAATGTAGCGGGCTTTTCATGAATCCTGCGGAAAACCGTACATTTTCCCGGGATAAAAATCAGCCTATTTATGTAGCCTTTACAATTATTCATCGTAAAGTCAACATCTCTCGAGGATGCTCCGGTTTTGTAGCGAATGAATCTTCGGCAATGAACCGAATGTAATGTACGCACATTATCTGTATATTGACAGGATTTATGTGTATTATATTCATTAAAATATTCAACAGCTATCTTAGTACCCATAACACAAGCTACGCTTACTTCGGGGCTAGATATATAGATATTTATTTATTTTTACATACTTATATTTTGTTTTCTGTGTACAACTTTAAATATATAAAATAGTATAAAATGTTTGAATCCCATTTTGAATACTCAGTATCTTAAGGCGAATTTATTTCCCAAGTTAATCCCTTGAACAGCACCTTAAGAGCGAATAAAATTCAAATGAGCGCCTTAATGTCGTGAAACGAACGTGGAAAGATGGAGCCATTATTAATATAAAACGAGGCATTCATTATCTTTGTTACGAACTTCTTTATTAGATCGATAAAAACTTTTATATTATCTATTAAAGTGGGTTTCCATTCTAGAATATCAAAACCGCGTCGTTGGTTATTGGATGGCATGTTAGTCCGACAACTAGTTAGTGTGATGAACATGAATGTTTTTTAGTGTCTTGGTGTTTATCTGTATATTATAAGTATTTATGTGTATTTTATTCATAAAAATATTCTTCAGTGATCTCAGTACCCATAACACAAGCTACGCTTTCTTTGGGGGCTAGATGGCGCTGTTTGTATTGTCGTAGTATAAAAAAATTATAATATATTAAATAAAAAAAAAAAACTTCTATTGGTGCAGCGTTGTGAGTTTCAGCACTTTATTTTCATATTAAATAAAAACAAAATAAATATACTACGACAATACACATACCGCCATTAGTAGCTGGCTAACCTGTTAGGTAGTATAGGAGTCGTACCCCTAATAGGTTACCAGGCGACATCGTACCGGAACACTAAATTGTTTAGCGGCACGTATTTATTGGTAGGGTGGGAACATGCCACCACCAAAGCCAGACCAGAGAAAATTCAAACATTATAAATTCCCAAATTGCTCCTGCCCGTAAACTAACCCGGGACCTCCTACTTAAATCACAGCGCTCACCGTTTCGCCGGGGAGGTCGGCAGTAATATGCTTAATTGGCAGAACAAGAAGATGGCTCACCTGATGATAAACGGAAAACCGTCACCTATAAACACTTCGCAGGGTATGAAAGGAACAAGTCCTGCTAAGTTTCGCCCTTTGTCCATCAACGTTGGCGTGGGCGTTGGTGTATACCAACGCCTCAACAACCCTGACAGCACCTTAAGTTCAAGGGATTAACTTGAGATATAAATTCGCCTCAAGATACTGAGTATTCAAAGTGTGATTCAAACATTTTATTCTATTATTAAATCCATAAAGCTGTACACATAAAAGGAAAGATAAGTCTGTAAATAGAAATAAATAAATATACTACGACAATACACACATCGCCATCTAGCCCCCAAGTAAGCGTAGCTTGTGTTATAAGTACTAAGATAGCTGTTGAAATGTTTTATGAATATAATACACATAAATCCTGTTAATATAAGGATAATACCCTGGCACTGAAAAACAATCATGTTAATCACACAAAGTTTTCTAGTTGTGGGAATCGAACTCACGGCCTAGGACTTAGAAAGCAGGGTCGCTGCCTACTGCGCCAGTCGGCCGTCAAATATCGCAACTGTCCGTTGCATGCTTGCCAAGAATGTTATAAGGTAAGGCAAAGCATCGTGTACTCGTAATAGTCATAATGACTTAATCGGTTGCCTGGAAGAGATCGCTTTTTTTTCTTTTTTTATGTTTATAGACGAGCGCTTGACTGTAATCATCGCGGTATGTCGACCACGTAGGGATGCAGATCCTTACGGTTCCTCGCGGTTCGATGGTAAAAAGGCGAGGGGGGAACTAGATCAAATAGTTCTTGAGCACACTCTCCGAAATATATCCTATAGAATACCGAAAGGCACGATGATGCACTTGCGATGATGTTCCAAACTCTTAAGTTTTTTATCGGCTAGGTCGCCAAGGCATCAAGCTGATACTTGACAGAGCCATCCCATAAATGGGAACAGTACTCCATACACGATCGAACTTGAGCTTGGTACAAGGTGAGAAGCTGTATACATCGCTAATTGTATACATCGTGTAAACTAGTTTTTTATAATTGTACCTGTATTTTTATGTGGTCTACAAAAAAGTGTTTTCATTCATTCATTCTTTAAATTATTTCTATGTTATTTTTACAGGCTTTACATATTTTTTTTGAACTAAGTATAGTGTTGCTTCACTCACGTTTTTTCCTTAGTTTTATGTGGTCTACAATAAAAGTGTATTCATTCATTCATTCATTCATTCATTCATACAATATTATGTTTATATAGAAATTACGACATTATTTTTAATACAGCATTTCACCTGTTGGCAAACACCGAACCTGTCGGGCGACATGTGCTTCTTGCATGCCCTGTGAAGTTTTGCTCCGTTTATAGCGACGGCGCCGTCAATTATTACTATGAAGAAAAGACATACTATTTTGAAAACAGTTAGAACCTTTGTCAAAGTATTGCAAGAATATGCAATTAGAAAAGAAATTAAAACGCGTCAGTTTCCTAGTTTTTTATGTCGCCCGGCGTCTCTGTAACTAAGTTATGTACAAGCTTGTTAATTCTTCTTTGTACCTAACTTTCTTTCTTTCTTGTCTAATTAAAGAACTTGCCTTAAAGAGTCCGGTGCAGCTGGCTACGGGCCCTTTTTAAAACAATACAATGTTTTAAGTTATCTCTTTGAAAGGAAATTATTTTTCTCATCAGGTGAAAATTAAAAAGGAAAATAGTTAGTCTGAGAAACGAGCTAGAAGTTTTTCATTGACATCCCTATTAAAATTGTTTTGTTTCAGTTTGTATGTAAGTAAAAGAATTTTATCTTCTAGTAATTTTTTCGCAACTTTGCTCGCGTAAATTTTTATAAGTGGGTAGTTAAATATTTTCGATGTATGTTTGCGATGCTTAATTATTGGGTGTATGGCTTTAAAACTTTTTTGGGTTGCGTTAATATTACGATAAGTTTCACCATCATCACATCAACCAGGTACCGGCCCACTACAGGGCACGGGTCTACTCCCACAACGAGAAGGGGTTAAGGCCGTAGTCCACCACGTTGGCCCAGTGCGGATTGGTGGACTCCACACACCTTTGAGAACATTATGTACATCTCTCAGGCATGCAAGGTGCTGGGAATCGAACTCTGCCCCCCAAAAGTGTAGCTCCTACGCAATGCGCTATCACCGCTTCAACGAAAAGTGTACGCTGATAAGTGTATTTCTATTAGTAAAATTTTTTTTTTCAAACATGCTTTTAAATTCGAGCATTATTTTGACAAACTTCATCAAAAAATCGAAATTGCTGTACGTACCTACTTACCAAGTACCTACGTGCGAGAAGTGGCTGGAAAAGTTGTATGAAATGCCTTATCTCTCTATTTACTCATATCTGCATATCTGTCGTGTAATTTAAAAATGGAACGGTCTTTCACTCCGAAACCAACAAAGGAGGTAACTTATTAAAGATTTTATTTAAATATCGAACTGGCTTGCAAATATAATACTGTTTATTTAAAAAAAACCTGGAAACACGGGAAGAATAATTACTGTTAATCATAGTTTATACTCTGTTTTGAAAAGTAATAATTGTATTTGACAAAATGAGTTCAAGTGAAGGCAATGAGTGTGTTGGACTCACTTGAACGCCACCTGAAATTTAAGTGGCGGCAAGAGCCAAATATTTTTTAATTTTGAGTATGTCATACTTTTTGAAAAGTAAGGTGCAAAATCGGTTAAAAAGTTTTTGAGTTTATCTCCTACATACAAATTTACAAAAAATTAAATGTTTTCTTTTTATAATATTAACTTATATAAGAAGCACGACTGGATATTCCACGTCTGAAGTGTTAAACTGAGAAACAATTTTAGCTGATAAGACCTTGCGTGTACTCGATTTAACACATTGGCGCGAGCGTCTTGCATTTACTGAACCACAGTTCAGTATCACGGAACATTTGCTGTGCCATATATTTTTCTCATGCTAACGTGAAAACGTTCGGTCTTATAAGTGGGCATGTAAATCATAAACATTCAATAAGGTAACTTAGAACATCCAAAAGTAACGGAGAACTTAGGACTGAGTTCCTAGTTACAAAGATCTATTCCAAAACAAATACTATGAACTTATTGAGAGGTAATATTATCATATTATTACTACAATCTAGCCCGAATGTGAAATTCGGGCCATAATCAAGCTAGCCATTCTCAAATAGAATCTAACTTCACAACAATAAACAGCCTTTTCCCGTAACGTGTTGAACGTCAAACTCCTACACTCAAATACAAATATGCGTTACGAGCAGCTGTTTCTACCAACAACCCCAGTTCCCTAACCCGCCCTAGGATGTACGTGTGTGCGTGCGGCCGTATGTGTCGAAAAACTCCTCACCGCCTTTGCTGGCCTGGTACATACGTGACTTGAGTAACTCACATGCTTCCACAGACGTGACATATTTTCTCCACACACATGGAATTTCAATCAATTTTTATGTGTAACATGGATTCAGATATTATTACTGTTACAAAAAAACTTACTCTTATAATAAAAGATATGGAAGCACTGATATTGTGCCCTGCAGTTTGTTTAAGAAACAAACAGGGCAAACAGGGCGACAATAACAATTAAAGTTTGAAACAAGGTTTGAGATTATTTTTGCACATGTGTTCTATTCGAAGGGTTATTGGTGAAAAATTTTATTTGTTTCCCAATTGTTCCTACTAATTAAGCAACTAACATCTTAATGGTAAAAGTGATTAAAAATACATCTTCGGATTCAAATAATTGAAAATATACGTTAAAACTTTTCATCGGACATTAGTAAAAATAAAGTATCTCGTTTTCAGGTTAAATTCACTGTAATAGCTAAAGTAAGCGATATATTTTTTTAAACCAGTCACATTCATCCATTATAACGACCAACCATTATAACAAATGTACTGAATCTTTTTCATACATTCAACTAGCATTCATCGACCCACATTTCATTCTTGTGGAGTGCCACACATGTGTGTAGTCGCGTATAATAACACACACAATATAGCCGTGTGGAAGTGTTGACATCCTAGCAGGCGATGTTCTCCTGGTACTAACGTGTGTCTGGAATATCACACTACGACATCTTTTTTTTGTTGTTGCTCTATAGAGGTTCCGTAGACACCGATTCATGGCAGATTGCTTAGGGGACGGTCTCAAATAGGTCCCATTTAATTACATTAATGCGTTAGTTATTTTAAAGAATGAACGTGTTATCAATAGATTATTAATGTTTATACTTATCTTGTCATATAAAGTAAGCTAAAATAATTTAATACAAATCCAATAAAAATTATTCAAAGTCAGAGTCAAAGTCAAATATTTCTTTATTCAAATAAGAACATAGATGGCACTTTTGATGTGTACATTACATGTAAAATATGACATAGAACTAAAGCTACGAGGGTATCATTCAACTTCAACAGCCATTTAAAGTCAAAAATAATTCAGCTTCAAAATACTTGCTGGTATTAAAAGCTCAATATAACTTAAATTTAAAACATTTCTACACAACATCTTTTTTCATTACAGGTAACTTTACTCAGTTTTCACAATATACATATTATAATTTACTTAAGTAAATCAGCCGAATATTATTTTTTGCCCTAATTCATTCAAGTCCTTCATTCAAACTTTCATCCCAAATATGGAGCCAAAATATTTAAAAGTCCTCTCTTGGTTTAGTGAAGTAGATTTTTGAAATATAATTAAGTAGGTAGGTAGTGTTATGTATAGGTACCTTGTCTCAACTTAGTCAGTAAGTCAGTCAACTTATTGTTTATACTGACAATACCAGTATTACCAACTATTATATTTGCATAAAAGCAACGTTAAGGATTCAATTTCATAAATTTATTGCGTAACTTATCATCGGAATTTATGGAGAGCGATCTCGTTTATTACTTTACCTCGTTATTTTATTACCTTTATCCGGATGATGATATAGCTTAACCGGGTTTAATTAATAAAATAGGTACTTACTTTAGTATCCGTCTTCTACAAATTGAGATAAAAATAATCCGAAATTTATTTAAATGCTTTGTTCTAAACCGCTGATCGTAGAGACCTGAAACTTCAGGGGTATTACGTAGGCATCAGAAGAGAAAGGATTTTCCGTCATTCTACCCTGTTCTAAGGGGGTGAAAAGTGAGGAAATAGCTCTTTTTTTTTGACAATACTCGCCTTTCCATCTGGCCCTAAAGTAAGCTTGTGTTATGGGTGCTAAGATTTACATATAAACACCCAGACACTGAAAAACAGTCATGTATGAACATGACTGTTTTTCAGTGTCTGGGTTTCACACAAATATTTTCCAGTTGTGGGAATCGAACCCTTGGACTGAGAAAGCAAGGTTCCTGCCCACTGCGCCAATCGGTTGTCAAATAACAATAGTATAGACAAACACTATAGTATTACAGAAATTAAACTAAGTTCCAAAATGGTCGCTACTCCGTTTAGTGCTGAAGGTTAAAAAAAACCCTAAGCGTTTTTATTCTAGACAAAACAAAAAGCACATTTCTGCATCAATATTTTCAAGTATGTGTTATAAGTAGAAGAAGAAACACTTTATTGCACGTATAACATACAGGAAAAAAAACATTTAGGAGTAGTAAACAACGTAGACATGTAAAGGCGGCCTTATTGCTGCAAGCAATCTCTTGCAGGCAACCTTTGTAGACAGACTTACAGCAAGAGAACGGTATAGTGCCAAGAGTGTTGTAATATATACATAGATAAATAATTTCAATAAATATACGTAATATATAAATATAAAATTCATAGGTCTTTTAAAGTAAATTGCATACAATTCTACAATAAACTACGCATTGACATCTTCGAAATTTCTCTTAAATTGTTCAAAGTTTGTATTAAACGTAAGCTTTTAGAAAAGGCCTATTATAGTGTAAAGGACTACGTAATCGATAATTGGGTGTGAATTATTGCTCTAACCAGGTTGCTTTTCTAATAATTTTAAATGACAATGTGAGATGGTGATAACAAAAAAGAAAAACACCTGGCTAAGTTTGTTGTGGGCTTCTTCTTAGAACAGGACGCTTTTGGAACCCTCGTAAATTTAGTTTTAACTTTACGAATATGGTTATCGCCATCAACTCACTACAGTGTAATTCTCGTGTAATGTACGCATCAAAAATGCCACCTATGGGCCTACTTGAATAAAGATATTTTTGACTTTGACTTTTGACTTTGTCAAGGGCTGGCCTATCGTAAATACAAACAAAAATGGTTGGGACTTCGACTTCACCTTCGGGGGCCGGTGTTCAAGCCTCAACACGCACTTCTAACTTATCTTAGTTATGTGCGTTTTAATTAACTTAAATATCATATACTTTACCGCGTGAGTCGAGTGATGGACTTTGGCCTAACCCTTCTAATTCTGAGAGGAGACCGGTGCCCTAGTGGGCCGGTAACGGTATAAGGATGATGACGAGAATCCAAACACAAAAAAACTTCAACTAAATTATAATTACACCCACAAACTATTCACAAAATGGATACCATTTAACAAAATTAAACAAAACATTTCATAACAGGAAAACTGACGCGAGACGGCGACGGGCGAGCTTACAAACATAATATAAACGAAATTCACCCAATTTTACTCACACTCCAGCCTCTTGTACCTCTAGTAAGAAACCGTGTACCTCGATAGCGTCGATGGTTTCGAGCTCCAACATTAAAAATCAAAATATACTTTTTTTAATTAATCCTACAGACTATTTCTAAACTTAAAATTATTTATTGTAATTTCACTAAAGCTACTAGCTCGCCAAAAATGCACTGTGGTTTTAAAAGAAGATCCAAACTTAGGTGAGTATTATTTTGGTGTTTACCATCTCAGATTTTCATCTAAAGCTAACCTTAGAGTTGTTAAGAATACAAACGATTTTTTCTAAATAGGATTTTTCAAAAGCTTACGTTTAATAAAAGCTTTGTACTTATTAGGCGACATCACTGCGAAGTTAATTAAAAAAAATGAAGGACTTATTTAATGAATCCTGACAATCTTTAACACGATAGCCCGCTACCGACGACGACTGCATTACCACTGTAACGGTTCTAGTTAGGTCTAGTAAAAGATGGAACACGTCATCACAAATTTATTTAGGGTAACAAGGTCAGCGGTCGTGGGAGAAAGGGCCCGTCAATTAATTCGCTTCCAAATTCTGCAGTGGGCGAGTACTGCCCTTGTAGCCGTTGATTGCGTGGCCCAGAAGAAGCAGGCGAAGACGAGGTGGTCTTCAGCTGCACCAGGAGATCGGCGTCGGAGGTGACGTCGACAACAACAGGGAGTCGAACTTGGAGCGAGGCAGGCGAAGACGAGGTGGTCTTCAGCTGCACCAGGAGATCGGCGTCGGAGGTGACGTCGACAACAGCAGAGAGTCGAACTCGGAGCGAGGCAGGCGAAGACGAGGTGGTCTTCAGCTGCACCAGGAGATCGACGTCGGAGGTGACGTCGACAACAACAGGGAGTCGAACCCGGAACTTGAAACTTGAACTTGAACTTGAATTGAAGCGAGGAACTCGAACCCCGATACACGGGGTTTAGATAGCTCGAGGGTAAGTATCCTTAAGGTCAAAGGCAAAAGCAGCAATCAGGTGAGAGTCGTAAGGAAAAAAAAATGCGGCGGCGGCCGCACAGCGGCCGCGCGGCGTCCAGCCTCTAGCAGAGACCTGGGCGACTCTGAGCCGTGCGAAGTTAGAAAGCCGCGAGCGCGGTTGGTCCCCGCGCACCGCTCCCCTCGCGCCGGGATACCAGTTTCGCGACATTTCGGAAGATTGCCCGCGCGCAAATTCCAACAATATTAATTTATAAAATTTATGTTACGTAATTAAATAGACATTTATTACATTACACCACTTACCAGCAGACCAGATTGTAGTCAGGGGCTAGCTTATAGTAAAATAAAAAAGATTTATAAAAAACTGTTGAAAGTTGAAATAAAGTAGGGTGTACAAATTACTGCAATAACGTCCACATTTTAAAGGAATTAGAAGCTAATGCCTATGTTTATTTTCTAAATACAACCTGTTTAGGATAAATGATATTATTTTAATTGTTAATGAACTGTTATATAAACTTAATTATTGCACTGGGTTGTTTTGATATGGGTTCGTTGTTGTTAATTGAGGTTTCCCGTCGTTAAATATGTTAAAACCTATATCAATCCAAAATAATCACCAATAGAAAATTCAATTTACCTGATGGTACAATGATGGTTTTAAAAGAAATAACGAGTATATAACACGAAATCTGTTTGGGTTTGTCTGATTTGACATCTCAAACATCTCAAAAATAAAACCTAGTTCTTATTGTTTAACGTCTACGTGAGTACTACCAATTTTAATTTCACTATATATGTAGATTTACGGATATACTTGAGGCTTTAAAACAAGAAGCAACTTACTACCGTCTTAAATCGGTTAAATGAGACCTTACTTTAACCATTTAATTTTTCCCCCTTTTAACCATTGTGTATTGGACGTACTTAAACTCTAAACCTAAAAAAGTAAAGTCAATTTTACTATTTCGATATTAGTAAACGATCAAACGCTTCCAAAGTGTAGTTTGTACTAAGGGCATTGAAATGGAACCTTGTTTTGACTATGCAATGCATAATAAGGTGGGTAAGGACTCGTTTACAATGTTGAGGATTATAGCAAGACTTCATTCTACACCTACAGAGAAATTGGCTTATTCTAAGAAGTAATAAAATTACTATTGTTCTAATACTAAGTTACTGTTGTTATCGTTTGATAAAAGAGAAACTATCATTTTGTATGTCACTAGATGGGCAGATAATGTCCAACGAGTTGCTGGACATAAGTGGCACAAGATGATATCGGTATATGTGCAGCAATAGGGGATGTATAATACACACATCGCATATTTATACTTATATTCATAATGGTCGTCTATCTCTTAAGAAGATCTGGTATGTTTATCCTAAATCGCTTGAATATCGATAATATCTGTTTATACTTGCTGCAATATCTTTTGAACGTAAGAGATGACGCAGATAAAGTGGGGCACGCTGACGCAGAAGACGCTTATTCACTCTGGTTTTTAAAATTAACTAGTACTCACTTATTTTGTAGGAGGTTGGAGAAATGAGAAATCAGAAAAGCAATCCAGAAGTTTGCGTTGCGTCATTATTGGAAACGAGGAAGCATGTTGCTTCCAACATATTGGGATATCAACTAAGTGGAAAAGATAGTAAGAAAGTAGACTTAATAGATCGGAAGTGTAATAATTTGTAGCCTGCCAAATTCTTCAAAATTGTTAGCTAATAATTTAAGCCGATCCTGCTTGACTGAAACTTATCCAATTTTACCCACAGTCCAGCTTCCTGAATTAGAACCATGTTTTGACGATGCAATGCATAATAAGGCAGGCCAGGACGCGTTTACACCGGTGCTGAGAATGGCAAGACTTTACTTCATGATGGTTTTATACAAATCACGTAGAAACCGTTCGTTTTCCGGTGATAAAAATAACCCTATGTTACTCTCCGTATTTTTTTTAACTCTTTGCCAAAAATCAAGGTTGAATGGTTGCTTAGTTAATGCATGAAGGAGAGATAAACAAACACGCTTTCGCATTTATAATATTGTAATGATAGCAGCCAAGAGTAGCTAGCAGTAAGCAAGCGGTTAGGTCTATTTGATGTCGACTATAGAAGTCGACATCAAATAGATCTTATACTATAAACCGGCTTTAAGAATGCTTTAAGATTATCGCTAGTAAACTAACAACCGGATAGGCTTAACTTACGTATTTACGTATATTACATAGATGTTCTTATTTATAAGATAGTTTTCAAGATATTAAATATCTAAAAATAAAACTAATTAATCCCTTCAATATTTTTTAATAATTTATTTTTACCCTGATACACTAGGAGAAGGATGTTTTTTAATAGTTTTAAATTACCTCTTTCTACTTAGACTATAACCGTAATAATGGAGATAAATAATGTGGTGAATGGCGTTAGCTTCGCGGGTTTCTGGAGTTGTAACCTCACAAAAAACAATATCGATTAAAAAAAAATCTTTCTTGATGTTAGTCTTTGTGGTCGTTATCCCCTGTGATTACGTCCTAACTCTGTTAAGCCGCAAACTGGAAACAACTGATGAAAGACGCAAAGAACCCTAATTACGAGGGTTCTTGGGCTTTATTATAGAAATAGCGTGAAGCACTTTGTTGAAACAGTTCAAAGCATGTTCAAACTGTTTTCGGTTTAAAATGTTCCATTTTCCACTGAACATTATGTCATCTCCAATATTACTATAATTGTTGTAGACGTGTGACTACAACAATTTTATTGCATACTAGCGGACCCGCTGACATCGTGCTGCACTGAACAAAATCGCCGCCATCATTAAAATATATAAAAAAAAGACACTAGAATAGATTTCTTTGGAAAAAAAATAGACCTAGAAGTTTAAGTTAAAACGAAGTAATAGGTTATATAGATGCTTTATAAAAGAAAAAAGATTTTTTGGAAAGTGTTGCACTGTTCTCTGTTTGTGATGGTTTCCCACATACCATTAGCATGGCTGGCATGGGCAGGGGACAATTAAGTCCCCGGGGAAAGGATGAAAATGTATTTTCTCCAACAGCTTTATCAACTCCCGGAGCACTAGCGCAAAAGTGGAAATAATATCCAAATAATACTATATTGTAATTATAAACGGGGGTAAACTTCGCCTATTCCATGTTTCCTTGCTTTGGCAGGTAGACACGTTAATTATACCCGTTGTCAGGGGATACAATCGGAGGATATAATTTTTGTCTCCTGCCTTTGCGTGCCCTGCAGATGGGCTGTCTGCTTGTTCCGTTAATTATTGCTTTAAAGAATAAATTGGTTGACTGTAAAGTCGGCTTACTGACGAAAGTTGAACGTGACAACGTCGTAAGGAAATACTGTTGGAATGGTTGCATTTTTCAAAAGAAAATTTTAATTTTATTTCTTTGATAGATATTATCGTTGCTATAAACAATTGACAGCACATTCACTTTTCACTGCACTTCATCCTTGCCGAAAAGATGTAAATGTATTATTGTATAGAAGCTGTCCACGCGGACGCATCGCTCACTCAAGTAGGAGAGAGACAGATGTCGAACTCGGAGGCCGACTGTGCCTCTTTGTCGCACGTTCCGCGCTCTCACTTGCACTTCAAGCCTTGAATGGAACGCCTTAGAGCGAGGTAACGCCGCATAGGTCATGTTTTTTCGTGCGTGCAGCCGGCTCCATCGAATTATAAGACGTTGTCACGTCAAAAGATCCTGATAATAAATGACACTCCACAAATCTCATAACTTCCTCCAAGTTGATCTCGAGTCAAACACCCGGACATCCATCTCGGAGTCAATATTGTTCCACATTAATTCTTCGCTTCTACTTTATTGCCCAGTTTCCTGTTACGGTCAATATTTACTGCGCAATTGATTAGGTAGCGCAGACTTGCGATACGATGTCACCCACTGCTCCGTTGGTATGGCGGTTAGCACGAGCGATGATTTAAATAACGAGACATAATATTTGCAATACAAGCCTGACACCTTAATGTCAGTTTAAAACAAGATAAGTAATATTTTGTAAACTAATCTCACATTCACTTTTAATTTACGTAAGTGTAAGAAGTACCAAATAATAAAATTTTACAAATTTAGAAAATGAATACTGCACTGGAGGATCTATAGGTTGAGAATGATAATGAAACTCCACAAATCTCGTAACTGAAAAGATTCAGTGATTGCGGTGATTTGTTATTTAATATCCATACCACATCAAGAGATGGCATTATTTTAAATGACATCATTTTTCTCTCCTATTTTACGGCCCTGCGGAATCTTAGATCTATCTAAAAACATACAAAGTAAAAATCTTTTTAATGAAAACAAATTGCACTGCACGCGTGATTGTAGTGTATTTAAAATTAATGTTGCATTACATTTCTGCGCCTGAGTCTAACAACTGACGTAGTGATGCAAGCTGGCAACCAAACATAATAGGAACACTGCTTAAGGAAAGTATAATTTACAATGTTTCTTCTTCTTTGTAAGTCGATGTAAGACTAAAAAAAAGCATACATAACTTTGATAGTAAGACACCCGTAGCTTATTCGGTAAAGCGCTCAGGCCGCAATTGATTGAAATCTGAATTTGTTATTCCGAGTACTCTTAATAAAAGTGCATTTTAAATTTATAAATTTGATATTTAAGTATTTAATCATCAGCATCATCACACCTGTTACCAGCCCACTTCAGGGCACAGGTCTCCTCCCACAATGAGAAGGGGTTATGACTGTAGTCCCAGGCGGTCGCACGCTGGCCCAGTGCGGTGGACTTCACACGCCTTTGAGAACATTACGGACGTTTTAAAACGCTAAGTTTAACTTAAAACTTGGATGTGTGAAATTTGAGCTCCCCCCCCACCCAAGTGAATTAGTACCTACTGGGCTATTACCGCTTCCAAGTGTAGGTGAAACACTAATAAAATTAAAAAATCCACTTACATTAATAGTAGGAAAATGGTACACGGGAATGGACTATGTGAGTTAAATTGCGTGCAGATCTAGTAACTAAAACACAAAGAAAATGAGTGCTTAGAGGACAGACAGTCGTAAGTCTGCACTCCCCTTTGGTGTGCGATTGATTAAAGTCTGTCCGGCCAAAATTTAATTACTCCTCTGTGTAGCTGAGAGCGGCTTTGTGCTTCGAATCACTGTCCACTCAAAGAGACGCTACAACCTAATAAACTGACTTTACCTGTGTGCTCTAACGTAATGTACGGAGCTTATACGGTAAAAACCGTATAAATTTCGCAGAAGGATTTTTAATTTTTTTTTTATTCCACTACAAGATAGTAGTAGTAAAGCTTTTTGTGGCAAAGCTTGTTCGGGGAAGTACCGTGGTTATTTCTGCCGTTATTGCAATGCTTTGTTCCGGTCTGAAGGGCCTGGGTGTCGGATTAAATGCAGGCATAACACCTACGCCGCACGTTGATGGACACAAGGCTGCACGTTGCAGGACATGTTATCAATCTGTTTTATCCTTCAATTATAAAAACCCTTAGCGGCACGTCTTTGTCGAAAGAGCGGTAACTAGCCACCGCCGAAGCCTCCCACCAAATTGCTAAATCGGGGATTGAACCCGGGGTCTCTCACTTAAAACCACAGCACTTAGCACTGCGTCTCATTGTGGGAGGAGACCCGGTCCTGATTAGGGCTTAAAACAGACGCCGCTGATTGGCGAAATTTAAATGTCTTTAAGAAAATTATTGAGAACATTGGGGCACATAGGATTCACATGTCTTTAAGAAAATTATGGAGAGCACTCAGGTTTTCTGAAGATGTTTTCCTGGTATCTAAGCAAATGATTTTTAAATGCATAAATCGCACATAACTTTGAAATCTTTGAGGTGAGTGTGGAAGATAAAACTCGGTACCTCGGGAGGTTGAAATCCCAACCACTAAAATATCTGCCCCGGTGAAACAGATTTTTTTGTTTATTTATTCTAAGAAAAATACCAAAAAAATACATAATAAAAATAGAAATATCCTACGGTACGGTAAGTTAGTATGCGGTAAAATAATTCTACTATGTCACAATATTCTGGTATGAAATATAGTTGCTGCCGAACTATGGGAGACGAACTAAAAAAAAAAACTACGGCGGTAATATACTTCCACCACGGATAAAAACAAAAGCTAGTGACATTATTGATTATGCGAATTTACGAAAGTTAAATTACGTACCTACTTAAAATATGTTATGTGTGTGGTGTTTAAAGTGTGTGTGTGTGTGTGTGTGTGTTCTTTCGTGAACGTTCGTTCCTAGGCCTGGGATCATAAGAGTTGACATTGCTTTAATCATCAACATCATAAATGCAACCGATTGACATCCACTGCTGAACATGGGTCTTTAGTAAAGAATTTCCAGAATACACGGTCCTCGGTCGGCTCCCAGCGACTTATTTCATGTCGTCCACCTCGTTGGGGACTGACAAAGCTGAGTTTACAGGTGCAGGGGTGGCCATTCCAGCACCTAGCTTTAGCAGCCACGATAAATGAAATACTTCATCAATATGAATTTTGATTTATTTAAATAATAAAATATTTGATACAGTAAAAATATCTATTTATAATATCAATTGCGGATTCAGTTACTTCGCATTACACAAACATTTTTATTAAATACTCTTAATTAGACAGATAGTACATAATAAATAAATGTAATTAGAGGAAGGCTTTAAATTATCTTAATAACCTTTGATCAATATTGTTCAAGATATGCAATAACATAAAAAGTCTAACCGAAAATATGTACGATTTTATATTTATAGTTTTACATCTGGCATGCGCTTAATATATTGCATATCTTTATATTTCTTGCGTGTGTGTGTGTATGTCACTGAACTCCTCCAAGAAGGCTGGACCGATTTGAATGAATATTGGTGGCATGGTTTGGGTGGCACCCTGGATGGTTTAAATTCAAAAATCAGCCCGACAGATGTCGCTGGGGTGAGCTAGTAATAATATAATTGTCAACATTTTCTTTCTCCAACGCTTTCTAGGAGTCTTAGCAAAGATCCAGGCTTACTCACTAGGAAACAAAAAAAATGGGTGTCCAAGTGTGTGTTAGTGGGTGAGAACTTCTTTTTCACGAAAACAGTATATCTAGATGAAATTACTTATTGATCAATGGTAATAACGTAGAATATTCGGAACAAAAATTATTCTGTCTCCCTAGTACAAAACTGTGTTAGACTCAATGCCATTATCGCAATCCTTTCGATTCACTGATTGGTTTTACTATTGGTTGAAACTTTATTCGCGTTTATATTATAGATGATCTATTATGATAAGTTTGGTGCTAGGGTTGTCATCATATAAATAAAAATTCTTAATAATTACTTAGGAATATAAACAGTTAGTTGGTTTCTGACTAAATACATAGAGGGCGATATGGTTAGCTGCGTCAGTATAATTTTGGTAGTCCGAATTGCGTATTTAATATTAATCTGTGCCTCAAAGAGCTTGTTTAACTAACATATATTAAGTTTAAAGATATAACTAACATTGTTTTTATTTTTTGTTGTTTTTATTTTTTAAATTAATATATTTTTTAATATTTTACGTTATTAAAAATAGTCTCGGTCATAAGTTATTGATTTTAATTATAAATTACCTCGGTTTACTACCAGTCAACCAGTAGCATTAGAACAAGAAATACTCGGCGGAGTGGAGACATCGAGGAGTCGTTTTCGAGATTTTGAATACTAGAACATCGGAGTGAAATAAATCTTATCATTATTATTTTAAAGCTTAAATTGGCCTACAATTATTTAGCATGGACTTTTCACAGACCGTTTGCAAAATAAAAATCAACAGCACAAGATTTGCGACTCTAATACAAGTTAAATTAAGTCCAATTTATTTTGACAATACAGAGTTTGACATAGGAAAACGACTCCTCAATTGCGAGTGGCTTTTGTGGATACACTTAGAAAAGCAACTTAAATAGGTAAGGAGTGTGTAAGCGTTCTAGTGAAGCTAGTTAAGCCAGAGCGCATATCATGATGAAAATCGTTGGCAAGACCGTAGTGTAATTGGTCATGACCAAGTTAACCTCTGAAGCGCGCCATCCATCCTCAATAATTTAAATGTCAGTTTCAAACAGTTCATATTTGGAAGCCGTTCTTTTTTTTTAAATATTACATTTACGACACTTTTTGCGGAAATGCGTATAAAAAAATATCAATCCCACCTTTCATGATTCTGTAAACGGCATTGGCTTCCTAAATAATTTATCTTTATCATAGTGCTATTTATAGAAGTATAAGTCTACAATGAAATATATAAAAATCGTAAAGAATGCGTCCACTTGCACTGAAATCGCATGAAAATGGCTAAAACGTGGTGCCGGTATTTGACCTTTATAGCGATAAAAATACAACGAAATCCAATTGATAAAATAGCTTTCTTGTTGCTTTATAACTAAGCCACGGCAAACATTTGACATTTATCTCACTTTATATTATGTACAAAAAAGAATTAAGCTTTGATATCTAATGCCGTGGGGTGACGGCAGATCAGAGAACAGTTGTCACCCCTCCTATGTCTGCGTCGTACGAGACGACTAAGGGAATATAGCTGAGAACGGGCAGCAGCCTTCTCTGTGCTACTACTACCATATATTGCGATCACCAAACCGTCAAGTAAATCTTTTTTTGTACAAAATTTATAAAATATTATAATTAAATAAAATGAAAGTGTTATAAAACAAAATAAAATATCGGCCATATTATTATTAACAGTTAACAATTTTATAAAGTAAATTTTTATAAGTTTAATATGACTAAGGGTTTTATAATGTTTTCTTTGGCACAATTTACTTTGTTGTTTTAAGTCAGGGTTTCCTTAGACATTTTATTCCTTAGGAGAAAATTACTTTTTGTTAATGAGTCGCTTATATGTATAATTTTAGTTCTTATTTCACAGCCAATTTAATTTAATTCGCATTCTTGCGAATTTGCGTCACAATTGTTGACGCCATTTTAAATTCGCGCTGGTATAGGTTATAAAATACTTAAAAGCTTTTTTTTTTCTGTATTCTTTGCCATAGGTAAAAGGCAAAGGTATATCACCGTACAGCGAACTTATAAGCTATTTTATTAAGTAGTAACATAATATATTTTTTTAATTTCCATGTTCTGCTTAGAACCATGGAAAACCCCAGTACTATTATTTTTTCCGACTCGAGTTTCGAACAGATCAGACAAAATTAATTTCCTCAGCTTAACTGAAAATGGTATTACATATAATTTATCATTAATTACTTACTCACAGAGCTGTTTACTCCTTCAAACTTTACTTTTCTTCTCTCGAGGAAGATTTGTAAACGGTATAACGTTCAAATATCTGTAGCCTCGTGATTTGGAGATAAAATGTGAAGAAGCAAAATTATATTTTAAGAATTCTTACTATTTAATAGGATATTTTACAAGGGAAATTCAATGTTTTAAATAGAAAAGGAATCGCGCTATTATGCCGCTAGTAATTATGTATTATGTATTAATTATGTATACAATGTACAATTTGATCACTGTCACGTCTTTCTTTTTACAAAATATACAAAAATTTTCTATAAACTAACTAGTAACTACTACGCTAGTTTTGGTCAAGATAAAAAGTTGATTGATTGTAGAATTGTTGAAACATTTGTTTTTTTATTATTAAGATCAAATTACTTAAACTTTTTTTTAATATTTTTTTTATGAGACTGGGACCTTTCAAGGTTTCTTTCTTTTATTACGGCGCGATCTCACGTCGGGTAAAGCTCGCGTGTAATGTGATAACTGTATGACTCGCAAGTCGAATGTCAATAGTTTTCAAGTATCAAAACAATATAATTTCAGAGTCTAATTTGCCATAAGTTAATTGTTTTAAGCTAGGATTGAATCATCTACAGCCAGCGCTTGTAGTTGAAACTTAATGAAATAAAATGCTTCACTTTATCTTTACTAACAATATAAATACTGGCTAATTCGTAAATTAATGTTCAAGTTCTTCGTTCTTAATTGAATAGGTGCTTCGAAAAACTTTTCGGGTAGTGAGATCGCGCCTTTAGAAAAATAGTGAGTCAAATTTATTTTTACATTCATGCTTTATTATTTTCTACGACTAAATTATTTAGAAAAAGGAAAATTGGAATTAATAATACTTCAGTTGGTTAACAAGTTAATTATAATAAATCAGATATTCATAACGAAGGGTCCTAACCACTGGACGATAATAGACCGATTGAGAAGTGGTGATAACCTAGTGGGTAAGGCTACGGTTTTACTATCGTGGAGACCGAGATCGAGCCCCGGCACGCACCACTAACTTTTTGGAATTATGTGCGTTTTTAATTTAAGCAATTTAAATTTAACTTGCTTTGAACGGTGAAGGAAAACATCGTGAGGAAACCTGCATGACTGAGAGTTATTCATAACGTTCTCAACGGCGTGTGAAGTCTAGCAATCCGCACTTGGCCAGCGTGGTAGACTACGGCCTAACCGTACTTACTTAACCCCTTCTCATCTGTGAGGAGACCCGTGCCCTGTAGTTGGCCGGTAATGGTTTGTTGATGATAACGAGATAATAATAATATATTAATTTCTACGTATTTTGCTGCATACAATATACTAATATTGAAAACTTCGCTTCCGAACAAATAAAATCTAAAATATTTCATAAACTCCTTATACAGCTGAGATGTTAACACTAGTCGAAATTCTATTAACTTTTTATTTATCTTCACTAAATCTTGTTTAATAATATTAGAAGGAAAGAAAATATGAAACTAAGATTTTATGAAATTAGTTATCATGGAAAGTTCCGTTAATAGGATTCCATCTCTCAGGCAACGTTTGTCATAAACTTTTTAGAATCACCGATTTTTAATCCTTTTTCTATTATCATACATCTCATAATAGAAGGTTCCAATTTTCCTTTTTCTTTCGAATTCAATTTAGTTTTAAATATTAATATGGCGGAAACTTACTTTTAAAACGCAATAGGTCAGCAAAGAATGTCATGAGCGAAATCTTATCATTCAATTTTGTTATTGTTAAAAGTATGTTACTGCTTAGTTTGCTTTTTATACAATTTAAACACTATAAGTTCTAGTTCTGACAAAGTTAGGATCATTCAAAATTTCAATTTCCTAACCTAAAACATTTTTTTAACAAATGGGGTTGCACAGCTAGATTTTTAGTAAAACATTCATAACTATAATAACTATTATTTACAACAGGTAATACTACTAGTAAGAATTATTATTAGGACTGTTCTCATTTGAACTACAATTGAGACTTGTATCAACTTTGCTAACTTCTATAACATTAGAATTAATTACATCTTTTGATAAACTGGTATCTTCTTCGTTATGATTTTCTTCTTCTAATTCTACTTCATTCATAGTATTCATTTCATATTCCTCTAAATTATTTACATTGATATCTCTATCTACATTTTCACAGCTTATTAAACTATCATTAATGTTTACATCACTAATTTCTTTCAAGGAATCAGATATTGATTCTCTTTTTTCGACTATAATTTCAACACTGGGCTTATAAAAATCAGCTTTACCGTTTCTCGGTAAATCCGGTGGGCGTACAGTTGAGAGGGTGCTGGATAGAAACGATGATTGCAGATTGTAACCGGGTAACAGTTTTGGTTGCAAAGGTAACATCAAGTCTAGGGAGCCGGTGGTTGCAGGTCTTGGTTGCAGGGGCGGGACGGTCATCAGAGGTGGTTGCAGAGACGCCAGGGAAATAGCGCCGCATTGCGTGTTGATTATTGGACTCTCGACTGTAACAAATATGGGTGAAGTAAAAAATTGCGTTAGTGTAAAAAAAGTTTAACGGATATTTTGTTTTTCTGGCTTGTGTGGGTTTTATGTGATCTGTTGATGCTTAAAGATTTTAAACTAAGATTTTCGTGGTTAATCAACATATCTTAGTTCAACGGGTACATACCACGATAATATTTTTGGATTTGTCGATATTTCGACTCAGTTGCATGGACCGTGGTCACGATGGGACTGCGTAGGTACGAGATGTCAAGTTGGATGTCACGGGCAGAATCTGACTACCCGCTTTCGTGTTCTTTTGTCTGTATTTCACGAACTGTTCGACATACTACACTGACAACGTCACTTTTAAATTGAGAAGTGATGCGATCACCTACGCAGTCCCGTCGTGACCACGATCCATGCAACTATGTCGAAATATCGACAAATCCAAAAATATGATTTTGGTATGTAATATGTACCCGTTGAACCATATTTAAGACATGTTGATGCTTAGTGTTTAATATTATCTTTCTTTCATTGTGCGACTGCATAAATAATCCATAGTGTAGACGCTTTGCCTTACAAATAGGATTTAAGTGGGGAAAGAAACGTGAATAGAGAGTAAAATTTTGTAGATCCGTTTGGTAAGGTTGAGAGATTCATGCAGTAAGGTATCTAAAACTGGATCTGTTTTGGAGCTGTATGTAAGGTTTTGTATGAGGGGTACATTACAATGATGGGATGTCTGGGTTTACCTATAGGTGCCCTGGCTTGTAGCGGTGCAGCGGCGACTGGTGGACGAAGGAGATTCGAAGGACCCTGCAGTGCTAAGCTGATCATATTCATGCCGTTCACACCTGGAAGCAGTTATTCAGGAAGGTTATTTTAGTTTTCTTTTATATATTTAAGTTATAACACTACAAGATGTGCCCTGCTGCTCCGCCCGCGTAATTTTGAGAGGCAGCGTACAGCTTCATAGTCTACACCTATAGTCATATATGAGATTTTAAGATTTTTTCACAAAAAAAAATTTTTCTTACGTATTTTTTTTTTGCAATGAAAAGTATACTATATTATTTCTAATACCTATAAAAATATGTATAAAAACTTTCATGAAGATCGGTTCAGTAGTTTTTGCGTGATAGCGTAACAAACAAACTTACATTCACATTTATAATATTAGTAAAGTAACACTATTATATAGACCAAAAATCCTGTCTTTGTATGTCTTTTTGACGTCCTCCCTGGCGCAGGCTCTCTGTAGTGGTAAGTTGAAGGTTTCCGAATTTTCTTTGGTCTGGTCTGGTGGAAGGCTTCGGCGGTGGCTAGTTACCGTCCTTAAGACAAAGATGTGCCGCTAAGTGATTCTTCCGGTACGATGTCGCGTAGAACCTTATTGGGTTACTCTTATCTGGTATACTCCCCAATAGGTAAGTTCGCTTTCATCTTAGACTGGAGCTCCTCAAACAACCCTCGACCCTTTGTAGTGTAAGGCTACATATTCACAAGGTAATAGGTACTAATTACATTGTTCCTTTATGGTTTTAATAGCTACGCCCTCTATTGAAAAACAATAGAACTACAATGAACTCTGAACTCACCAAATTTGCTGTTAACGGGCAAGTCCTTCAGAACTACAGGGTGTTTCACAGCATTCACGCGGCGATTGGAGGCGCTGGCGTCCCGCTTTCTACGGGGTTGCTCAACAGGCAGCACGCGGCGACGTTTCTTGGGTAGTTTTGACCGCGCCTGCGGATAGATGGCGTTGCCTTTACGTTATGGGTATCATTTATTTATTTAGGAAAACAAACAGCTGATACATTTTCTCTTGTCCAAGTTTCTTCGTTGTGAGCTTAGCGAATGTTCAGCTTATCACAGGTTTTCACAACAAATTAAATACAACTGCATTTTAAAATATGGTATATCTAAAAATATTTTATGTATACTGATTAATAGGGTTATAATGTTACAAAATAAAAAAAGAATTAAAATGAAATTATAATAAAATAAAACTAAATTAAAAAGTATGAAAAATCGTTCTCATGGCGTGACAGTTTTGAAGATGTTTATTTTCCATAAAAAACACACGTCACTTACATGGAAACAAGAAATTAATAGGTAGAATATTTAAGTGTCTATCGTAATATCAGAAGTATTGGTTTACTCATTTAATGAATTTAACTTTAAACTACCCACAGTTTTGAATAATGTGTTCCGATAGTTTAGTTTTAAATACATTCATAAGTCGACGTCAATTTACAATTTTTGTTGATATCTCGGAGTCGACAAGGTCAGTATCTGTCAATTACATTTAAAAGAAACCATATCTCAAAACTTTTAATCGTTTTAGTATCTCTAACTACAACATAGCACATTATAAACTCAAACATCAATCCATCTGAACTTATAGCACACTTTAATTAACTACACAGAGATAACTTCTTCAATCTTTCCTTGAAACTTCTGACGGTAAAATAAAATCCAACATAACAAGTAAGAACAAGATGTTTCCCAAGATGTCTTCCACGTTTTTTTCGGTTTTAAAAGATCCCGCTAGAATTGTTAGGTTTCCCGGGATAAGAAGTATCTAATGCCCGTCCGTCCAGGATGCTAATTAAATCTGTGAACTTTCGAAAACTTAATAAGAACTGTGCAGCCAAGCATCGGTAACAAAAACTTTTTTAAATCATCCAGGAAAGTTATTCTGGTGCTGTTCTGAGATGAAAAATATCGAATTTCCATCCCGAGGATGGACTCAGAAGCATCGGCCGACCGAAAAAAATAGAAAAATCTTATAACTAGCATATGAAAACCACCCAGGTTTGTAATATATGCTAACAGAGAATTAAGTCTAGGTACGTTAACTACAGAACATGATTGCCAGTTTACCATGTTGTGTATAAAAATGATCATAAGTTACTTAAAAAGAAGGACTTCAGTTCGATGCTTGATGGAGGGATGATATCGTAAAGGCAGTAGGGAAGAACTTTATGCAGCTAACGGCGTGCAAATGAAGAGGCCTTAGTCCAGCAGTGGGCTAATATAGGCTGATGATGATGATCTCCAGGATGCAAGCTATAAATCTGACAAACTTCATCAAGATCGTTGCAGTGGTTGGCCCAAAAATAGTTTACAAACAAGCAATCCAATTGACAGCCGACTGGCGCAGTGGGCGGTGACCCTGCTTTCGAAGTCTAAAGTCGCGGGTTCGATTCCCACAACTGGAAAATGTTTGTATGTATATTATAAGTATTTATGTATATTATTCATAAAAATATTCATCAGTCATCTTTGTACCCATAAAACGAGCAACGCTTACTTTGGGACTAGATGGAGATGTGTGTATTGTCGTACGTGTAGTATAGTATAGTAATGTATATATCAGAATTTCTTTATTTTATAAATGCTATCAAGTAGTTGATGGATTTTATGAAATAAAGAAATTCCGTTTCGGCCATTATCTGTAAATACTCTTGTCCCTTTATCAATTTTCCAAGTCAAGTGGATATATTTTAAACAAGCTCCAGAAAGTTCTTTTAAAAATTTCATTGTTCGCTCCACCCCGGCTCTTCGGCTATTATGCTAATTGTATTTACTCTGCTTAAGAATTATACCTTAATTTAACTTATTTTCGTTCAGGAAAATGATTATAAAGTTATATTATTCAGTGAATATTTTTTCTTAGGATTATGTTTGGTCGATTTCACATTTAACCTTTTGTATTTTCAATTGAACGTTTTTAAGGACTTCATAAATTGTATGAATAATTAAAAACATCGAAACTCGAATGAAATTGATATATGAAAAGTATCCATTTACACAGAGTAACTAAATAATATATTAAAAATAACACTTTTTTTTGTCATGTGAAAGCTTGATGTTTTTTAGATTATGGCTTCTGTTAAATATAATAAATAATACAATATGTTTTTATTAGCATTTATATACCCAACATTTGGTAAATAGTTCTCAAATATTTCTTTATTCCAATATCACTGATGGCGATAACTGCAATCGTAAACTTAAAACTAAATCTACGCAGGAACCCACAACAAACTTAGCCGGGTGTTCTTTTTGTTATTACCATCTCACATTGTCATTTAAGAAGCAACAGGGTTAGAGCACCCAAGCTTTTTTATTGTTAACGTAATCCTTAATACTACTACTACTACTATAATAGGACTTTTCTATCTTACAGATCTCGTCAATGTACCCTCTACGCACTTTACGTTCCGAAACCGGAGCATCCTCAGGAGATATTGACTTTACAATGAATAATTGTTATCAATGTATATAAGTTTAATAATTGTTGTGTATCTTAACAATAATTCATTGCAAAGGCAACATCTCCTGAGGATGCTCCGGTTTCGGAGCGAAACGTGCGTAGAGGGTACATTTCCAAAGATCTGTTTGGTGTGGAGTATAAGATTGAAGAAATTATTAATTAGACCATACAGATACTCCTCGATCGAATCCACGGCCGAACGCAGAAAACAGGGCCCACTGCGCCAACCGCCTGTCAATTATGACAATTGCTTCCTTTCAACACACTATCACACAAATGAAAAAGTGGAAAAACGTTGTTGCAATTCTCCTAAAACTTATCACCGCAACATCTCACAAAGGCCGGCCTTAATGAAATAAAACCGGGATATATGACGCTTATGTTATTTTCCACTTACATCACAGTTTGGGAGCATACGGATAAAAATTTCATCAAGCATGATCTTCTTAAAAGATATTAAACCGTTAAAGACCTTGGCTTATATTTAGATCAGGATTTGTCTTGGTCCACACAGATAAAAGAAATGAGTAAACGTATGTTTGCCACCATGGGCTCGCTGCGACGCCTAAGATCTATTCTCCCAATCCCGACTAAAGTTATGTTGGCACATTCCCTCCTATCTATTCTTGACTATGCGGACGCAAGCTATCTTAATTTGACTGAGGACCAGCTTAACAAACTTGAGCGTCTCCAAAATCTTGCTATTCGGTTCATATTTGGCCTACGCAAGTATGACCACGTATCTGAATTTCGACAAAAGCTCAAGTGGCTCCCTATTCGCCGTCGCCGAGATATGCATGTCCTTTCACTTCTGTACTGTGTGTTATTTAATCCTAAAACACCTTCGTACTTGAAGGAAAAATTTGATTTTGTAGGATTGCCTGCTGATTTGAGATCATGTCGTATGCTGACACTTCACATGCCTTTTCACAAGACGAAGTTCTATAAACTCTCGTTTACAGTGCAAGCTATTGAGTTGCAGAATGCGCTCCCACTAAATATACGTGAGGCAAAATCGCTTGAAACAGTTAAAAACGCGGTGAAAGCATATTATCTTGCACTATAATGACGACATTTATTATACCTTGATTATGTTTATTTTTATTATCTATATGTTCATATATGTATGATTGAGTATATATTACTTTATTATTTTATATTTATTTATTATATTTTTCTTATTTGTGCAATTTTGTTTATGTATTTGTATTTAGCTATTTGAATGTACGTTTATAATAATTTTACACCACCTGTCCGCTCTCTCTCATCTTGTCCTAATCCAAAGGTTGCCTGGCAGAGATCGCTACTTAGCGATAAGGCCGCCTTTTATATTCTACTTCTGTCTTTGTATTTCTTTTGTTTTTTTATTTTCCTAACTTCATTGTGGTGTACAAATAAAGAGTTAAATAATAATAATAATAATAAAATCGTATCCTCTGGCTTTATAGTGATACGGTCGCTTATTGTAATTTCTTTAAATTTTTTTTTCTTCCGTACGTTACTAGTACGTGGTGGTGTATGTTGATGCAGTCTAAGATGGTAGCGGGCTAAGTTGCTAGGGCTATTCATGGAATATGGGGTTTATAAAACCCCATTTTTTTGTTGGTACACAGTTGGTATCTAGCCACGGCCAATGATTCCCCCTTGACCAGACCTTGAAAACTCTCTGTATTTAGAAATTATGAAAGGAATTGAACCTCGGAACTCCCACTTGACAGTCAGACTTAAGAAAATGACAGTCGCCACTGCACCAGGAAGGTCATCGTTGCATATTCATATTTCTTGTTAATCAAAGTATGGTAGGTATATAATAAAGTGTATTTTGTATAATTTGCGTTTTATTTAATTTCATATTGTTATAATTAGAAAAGTATGAGAAAGTTTGGTTTAAGTTCAGGTTCACTCAACATCATCAACAACACCGAAGATCTGTTTGACGTGGAGTAGAAGTATGGAAGAAATTATAAACTACACAATACAGATTATACTGCTTTTCATGGAGTAAAGCAAGTTAAGCTTAATTTTCATAATATATCATGGAATTCCGCAAAGTATTGCCACCTGCTTTTATCCAATGTTTAAGTTCTGGGATCCATTTCACGGATGAACCCAAAAAAATATTAATTATTGGGCAGCACGCATGCCTCGGTTAACATCACTATGAGTAGGACATAACTTAGAGAAGTTAGAGGTGCTGGGATTCGAATTTGGCCTCCCGAAAGTGAAGTTGAGCTTCTACCCATTGCGCTATCACCGCTTTTTGGTACAGTTGTAAATAGCAATTTTAATGAGGTGACAGTAATATTGAGCATATTATCGTTAAAACTCGAATAGTAGTAGTGCTCAAGCTGTCACAAACACGTTTGTGAGCATGCAGGGTCCTCCTGAAAATCAGCGCCGCAGCTCGCTGTGGATTTGTATTAAGGTGGGTTTTTACTTTATCCCTATTGAACCACATGCTTTCCGTAACTTCCTGTCAGTCTAGGGCACACATCGCTCTGATATTGGAGTCGTGTTTGACGCACAGAAAAAACAGAGTCTAGGTTAGTCATATTTATGTATTTGACATTTGTATGTAAATATTTTTGGGGTAAATAAACAATTTATTTCTTGCTTTTCTTTCATAGCTATATTGGAGCAGCGGTGTGGGTTTACGTTCTAATTTCTACTCTCTTACGAATGAGGAGCCCAAGTTCCCAGCAGTGTTTTAAAATGCTGTGGATGTGTGTGTGTGTGGATGATAACTATGCTTAAAAAATAAAGTTAGGATTACTTAAATTAATTTTTACCAAGTATTGGTGCTCTTACTCGGGGACCAAGGTCCAACCATTCATCTTTGGAAGTTGTATACTACGACAATACACACATCGCCATCTAGCCCCAAGGCTAGACGGACGCTGGCCCAGTGCGGATTGGTGGACTTCACACACCAAAGGCAGGTTTCCCTACGATGTTTTCCTTTACCGTTGAAGCAAGTGATATTTTAATTTATACGCATTCTAAACAAATATTACCATGAAATAAATGTAACTTAAAACCTTTAAACATAGTAATATGAACACCTGTATAACGTATGCATTCGGGGCAGCGCCAAACCGGTCGCTCGTATCTACTGAGCGACGCGATGGCTCGCAGTACAGAATTACCTACACTGGATTTATTAGTGTACTACCTGCTGTATACTGTATTGCTATTTAATGGTTAATATATGATAAACTTATAAACTTATGAGATTTTAGAGGAATGTGCAGCGTCCAAATAAACTCATGTGAGTTTCAGGATGCGACGATTTATAATTTTAGTAGTTTGTGTAATAAATAAATAAATAAATAAAAAATAAATTGCTTAAAACGTACAAAACGTTGGAGGTGCGTTCTGCTATTCGAAGTCGCCCCCCAAAAGTGAAGCCGAAGTCCTACCCACTTGGCTATTATCTTATATTTATAAAATGATCGGCTCGACAAAATTCCCTACCGTATGTTCACATTACCGAGAGAGAGTAAAACAAATGACAGGTGAAAGATAGGGGGATATCTTCCATCTTAACGTGTTAGAAGTACGAAACTCTATATCGCTGTAATAACACACCCGCCCCGGTTATTTTTATAGGGAAACGATATATTTAAATTTATTTTTATGTACCAGCTCGCTTGGGACAAAAAATAAGGTATAGAAGTTATTGGAAGGTATTGATGCATAAATACCTGTTCTTGCGCCTTTTAATTTTTTCTTTTATTGTTAACCAAGACACTTAAATTGCTGCCCTATGCCCATCGACTGAGAGTGTACGTAATGTTCTCAAAGGTGTGGGAAGTCTACCAATCCGCAGTTGGTCAGCGCGAGCTTAGTGGACTACGGTCTAAGCCCTTTTCATTCTGAGATTAAACCGTGGGCCGTAATGATTTATATAATTAATTTAATTACCTTTAAATATTTATACTTTTAAAGGTTTATATTAACTGACTAATAATTAATTGTAAATAATTTATAAGAATGACTTTTTACATTTTAATGCATACTGTGATAACCTGTAAATAGTTGAACATTTACTATGTGACTCATTCCAAAAAAAAAAGCAAGTTTTAATGTATCTGCTGTTGGTTGTCGATTATAAATAAATAAATAAATATATCCATACTAATATTAGAAGTGTGTTTGTCCATCAATCACGCAGCAACAGAGCAACAGATTGATGCGATTTTTTGCATAGAGACAGTTTATGGGCCGGAGAGTGGCAAACGCTACTTTCTATCCCGGAAAAATGCATAGTTCCTGAGGGAAGATACGCTTACGTTTACGTACCGCGCCGCGCACTTGCTAATTATGGAACAATCTCCCATCTGATGTGTTTCCTCAAAAATACAATCTAGGGTTATTCAAGGGGCGGATAAACATATTCCTTAAAAGCTGGCAACGCATCGGTGGCTCCTCTGGTGCTGCAGATGTTTATGAGCGGCGGTGATCACTTACCATCAGGTGGCCCACTCGTTTGCCCGCTATTAATATGAAAAAAAAAAACGTTTTGTCAATCATGCAGCAATGCGTAAGCGAATCTTCCCACGGGAACTGTGCATTTCCGGAATTAAAAGTAGCCTATGTCACTCTTCGGCCCATAACTGCATATTTTGTTTATAATAGAACTTAAAACAAATGTAAATTTGACATCTTTTTTTTTTTTTTAATATTAATAGCGGGCAAACGAGAAAGTGGGTCAACTGATGGTAATTGATCACCGCCGCCCATAACCATCTGCAGCACCAGAGGAGCCACCGATGCGTTGCCGGCTTTTAAGGAATTTGTTTATCCGGCCCTTGAATAACCCTGGATTGTATTTTTGAGGAAACACATCAGATGGGAGATTGTTCCATAATTTGCAAGTGCGCGGTAGAAATGATCTGGTATTTCGAACGGTAGAAGAATCCAGATGATGAGGGTGGAATTTATTTCTACGATGTCAGGTGCGGTCAGAGAACCGCAAACTTGTAATTAAAGAAGACTTTTATTTTATTTTATTTTGTCGTAAAAGGTAATGATAACTAAATGAAAGCAGACAGTCTGTTTCTAATGATAATACATTAATGGAGTAGAAGAAAATCTGAGAACTATATAAATTATTACTAATTCTGGGGCACTTAAACATTACAAACAAGTCTGATCAAGGGTAACGTAAATCAGTTGGGAGTCCTGCCCACTAACATTTGTTTACGATTCGTTTTCTCTACAATATACTACTACTACTAGATTATAATATAATATTAATATGGTTTGTTTTTGTCTATTTAAATCGAACTGTGTATTTTCCTGATCTGACCTCTAATAACTAACTAATAATAACGTCTACAAATAGAGTTAAAAAATTCTTTAAATTATTGTACAAAAAATCTCAATAACCACTAGTAAATAAAAAAATTAATAAATAAATAAAAAATAACAAATTATTACTTTTCACACTTTTTTAGTACTTTTATATAATTTTATATATAAAAGTACTAAAAAAGTTAGTACTAAAAAAGTTAGCCCCATTATCACACATTTTTTTTTTCATACTTTAACAATTATTTTATTACACAAATGTGTGACAATAAATACGATTTTTCTTTGTTTCTTTCCTCCTTTCTTTCTTTTCTAATTTAGGTTCCCACTTCCCGGTCGAGTTGTTAGACAAATGGTAAGGTATTCGTGAGTGTAGGTATGAGACGATCGTAAATTAGTTGGTGGCGACCAATTTGCTCCACCCCTGATTAAATTCTCTGACAGCATGAGATTTGTGGACACAGGAGGAAGTGACGTCACGCTGGGAATCGGAAGTACCTTTAGGATTGGATTTGATGATCTGGGCTTGATTTCCGGTTTAGTTTAGTTAGATAAGTTCTAAATTAGCCCTGTTTACGTTTTGGGAACGATTTGCATAGTGTATTCTTTTTCGTGTACTGTTTCTAAGTACACTGTTGAGCTTTTTAAAAACATTTCATTATTGCAATCTAACATCATGAAATAAAAAAATGAATGGATAAACTTCACTTTAGATTCACCACAGTACTTGACGATCTCCCTGGCACAATGGTGAGGCCAGCACTGAATTTCAACACGAGGTACCGGGTTCGATTCCCTGCAGGGGCATTTTGGGATTTTATAATATCTGAGTTTCCTCTGATCTGGTCTGGTGGGAGGCTTCGGCCGTGGCTAGTTAAGTAGTTACCCTACCGACAAAGACGTGGCGCTAAGCGATTAAGTGTTCCGTTGCGATGTCGCGTAGAAGGTAACATAATTTCCCTAACAGCTTAGCCCGTCCATCTAAAACTGCATCATCACTTACCACCAGATGAGATTGCAGTCAAGGGCTGTAGTGTAGCAGAATTAAAAAAAAACAAATTATAGTAGTCGTAAGTGTATTAAATTACGTCTACTTGACTAAGTAAAGTTTGATTTGCTTTTATCATAAAAATGAACCATTTATTTGTTTATGTTATTTAATAGCACAGCTGACATCAGCCTTCTCATCAATTATCTCGCTTCGATAGCCACCTCGCGTCGCACCGACACAAACAGAGGGTAGTTTTATTATTAGAATCGCTCGATAAATGTTTTACGTACAGTAACTTGTATTATACATTTATAGCTGCATAAAAATGTATTGAGTTCCTTAAACTTAACTACCTCCGTAAAAAACTTGCTTCCTAAAATTAATTGCTCCTTTAAATATGCTACGTCAATACTCTAACGCCATCTAGTCCCAAAGTAAGCGTAGCTGTGTTATGGGTACTAAGATGACTGATGAATATTTTTATGAATAATACACATAAATACTTATAATATTCATATAAACACCCAGACACTGAAAAAAATCGTGTTGATACACAAACATTTTCCAGTTTTGAGAATCGAACCCACGGCTTTGGATTCAGAAAGCAGGGTCGTTTCCCACTGCACCAATCGGCCGCCATACAATTTATTTTATATTAATATATAATTTTTTTTTTTTTTTTTTTAATTATAATTATTTATTTGGAACAATGAATTTCAACAAATTTCACATTTGTTTTATAAATATAACCTAAAATAAACTAACTGTTTTATAAATATAACCTAAAATAAACTATTTAAAACTAAATAAAATCTAAAACGTCCTCGAAACCACGGCAGCGAGGCACAGTTCCTAAGATGCTGGCAGCATTGCCCCTTTGGATGGCCAAACTAATTCGTTGACCAAGGTAACTGCCCGCTCTAGGATCACCGGTAGACTCGAAATTAAATAAGTTTATTGCATAAAAACGGATAAAAAGTACTGGACAAGCAAAGACAGCTAGTTATCATAGTGGGCAGCGACCCTGCTGGGAATCGCACCCACAGTCCTCGACTCAGAAAGACTGTGGGGTCGATTCCCACCACTGGAAAATGTTTGTGTGATGAACATGAAGGTTTTTCAGTGTATGGGTGTTTATCTGTTTATTAATACATTTTTGTCGATCTGCGTGGCGCAATGGTGATCGTTGTGAATTTAAGCAGGAGGTCACGGGTTTGATTCCCAGCACGGGCAATTCGGGAATTTATAATTTCTGAATTTTCTCTGGTCTGGGCTAGTGAGAGACTATGGCCGTGGCTCGTTACCACCCTACCGACAAAAACGATTTAGTGTTTTGGTGCGATTTCGCGTCGCAACCGGTTAGGGGTATGACTACCATAGTCCCTAATAGGTTAACCTGCTATCATCTTAGACTTCTCACTTACCACCATCACCCCGGCTAACTTATAGTGGAATAAAAAAAAAATCTTTCGTAGGGAATTCCAAAATCCACCATCCTGGGCCGCTTGTTTCCAGCGGCTTCCAGCGATTTGTTTGATATCGTCTGTCCACCTCTTGCGTTGCCTTTTTCTATGCTCGCCATTCCAGCACCGTAGAACCCCAACGTCAATTGGTTCTTAGAACTATGTGCCCCGCCGATATCCAGTTCAGCTTGAATTGGTGAGTGTGGTTCTTCTACACATCTCGTAATTTCTGATTTGATTCTCCCAAAGTGTCTCTCTCCATCGCCCGCTAAGTAAATCTAAACCTTCTTATGAGGCCCATAGAACAAACCCGAACAAACCAACCTGGTGATACTACCAAAACACCGCTAGTAGTGATAGTATTTAATATCTCAGCTTACATGAAACCATCTGTAAAATATTTTCCACATCAATAACCACCTAACGTCATACCGACGCAAACTGAGGGAGGTTTTATTATTAGAACAGGTCGATAATGAGAAGAGTGTGGGAGTCAGGACACCTTGGTTGTTCGCAATAATCTGTCTTCCTCACGGGGAGAACCGAGTTTGATCTCATGGACTTTTCGGAGTAGTGTGCGTTTTTGATTTTAGTAATTGAATATCACTTACTTAAAATATGAAAGAAAACATCGTAAGGAAACCTGCATTACTAAGAATTCTCTATAATATTCTCAAAAGCATGAGAAGTCCATCGATCAGCACTTGGCAGCGTCAACCCAATCATTTATTAGTTTGCAAAGTTCTGAAACATTCAATTCCAAGTAGAACTAAATTTGCCCTTCAACAACCGAAAATCGTTTATCTCTACAACATAATTAACAATAAGTTAAATAGTTATCCGTTAGCACTATAAATTAAACTATTATGAAACGGTGGATTTAATACTACAAATGCACATATGAATTTTGAATCATTTACATTGTCACGCAGAAATAGAAACACACACTTGAAAACGCACTTATGCATACTAAACCTAAGCCTCTTTGGTTTAGTATGCATAAGTGCGTTACAGTAACATTAAGGATCTACTTTTTTATTACAATTTTTATGGTTGATGGTATGGAAGAGCTGGGCAGCCTGCCACAAGAGCTTGTAGTAATACTGGTAATATACTAGAATACTCGTTATCATTATCATCAACACTTTACACTACAAAGCACGACTCAGTAAGAGAAGTGATTAGGCCATAGTCATGTCAGTTTCGCGATATAATCCTACGACTGTCCGCGCGTAAATCTTAACAATATTTATATTTATATAAAATTAAATAGTAATTTTATTACGTTACAAAGTGTGAATTGGAAGACGTGAAGTCTTCCAATCCACACTTTGTAACGTGTCACACGCCTTTGAGAATATTATAAAGAACTGTCAGTCATGCAGGTTACCTTATGATAAATAAATAAAAATAAATATACTATGACAATACACACATCGCCATCTAGCCCCAAAGTAAGCATAGCTTGTGTTGTGGGTACTAAGATAACTGATGAATAATATACGTAAATACTTATAGATAAACACCCAGACACTGAAAAACATTTATGTTCATCACACACATTGTCCAGTTGTGGGAATCGAACCCACGGCCTTGGCTCAGAAAGCAGGGTCGCTGCCCACTGCGCCAATCGGCCGTCAATAATGACCATACCTTGAAGGGCGTGTGTTATTTATTTATTTATTAGCTTTTCAAGGGATACACAAAGTACTATCACACTTAGGAGTATTTTATTTTATTTAGAATTCTTATTGCACATACTTAGAAACCATACAAGAAACGCACAAGAAAAGAAAAAAATAAGTAAAATTAAAAAGAATAAAAAAGTTAAATACAGTTGTGTGCAAAGGCGCAAAGGCGGTCTTATTGCAATAGCAATCTCTTACAGACAACCCTTGACAAACATGAAAGACACTGCGCCTGTGTATATTCATTGTTACACTGTCCCAGTGCAAACTGTGAAACATACACAGGCGAGAAAAAAAAATGTATATATATACTATATACTATACTATATGTAATTATTACTTATCTATGTAATTGAGAATTGTGTAAGTTTATAATAGCATAAATATATCTTAATATATATAAATCTCCTGTCACGATGTTTGTCCGCGATGGACTCCTAAACTACTGAACCGATTTTAAATTAAATTGGCACACCGTGAGCAGTCTGGTCCAACTTAAGTGATAGGATAGCTTAGATCTTTAAGTAAAGTCACAATTTTATTTTATTGCAAATTATTTGTCTATAATTAATTGACAGTCACATGTTATATGTATATACAACTATACTCATTTAAGGCTTAGCGATACTGAATACTTTAAAAACAAAATCAAACGCAGACGAAGTCGCGGGCTATTATAGTATATATAAATTTATATCGGTATTTGTGTAGTTAATATGTAAATGGAGTATGTATGTTCATGTAAATTTATTTTATTTTTTGTAACATACTTTATGCATCATCCACTGTCCTCTTTTTTATCGGCTTCGTACGCTCAGGTCGCCGTTAAAAGATCACTTTTAGTGATAAGGCCGCCTTTGCACCCTAGCGCTAAGTACTATTACTATTTCCCTTGTATTTTCCTACTGTGTTGTGTTGCAATAAAGTTTTTCTATTCTATTCTATTCTATTCTATATACTATATACTAAACTATATACTATATAATATACACATATAAAAATTAATAAAATAATAATAAGGAGTAATGCCATATTTTTATATCACATGAACCAATGAAGTTAATGTGATTAGAAAACATTACTGGCCCAACTTGTGTCGCGTTTTAAGGTATGTTTCCACCCTTATTTCCACCTATTCATGTTGCATACCTGCTCCAGCGCTAAAATGAAATGCACTAATTCTTCATTAAGCACACCCTTGACTAGGAACACGTAGGTCGCAAGCGTCTGGAACCGAATAAATTAAGACGAACGATTGCCACGCGGGGGACCATGGCACAAGCTTTAGCGGAATGAATGAAAATGAAAAATAATTTATTTGTTATCTAAATTTCATTACAAAACAGTAGGCTAAGACCTTCATTTAAGTGTGGAAAAAACCTGTATTTGGAGGTCTCGCTCTTTCCGATACAAAGTTATGTGTATATAGTGATAACATGACTTAACCAATTTATTACATTTTATAATTTATCCTTTTTTTTTTGTTTAATGTTTAGAACATCAATCATACAAGCACGTGAGTGTTAGTGTGTAAGTGTTTGTGTGTGTGTGTGTTAGTGTCTGTGTGAGTGTGCGTGCGTTTATGTGTGTGCTTTTATTTTATAATCATGAAAGTAACTAATTCCCGTTTTTACTAACCTAGGCATTACCTAAATAGAATGCCAAACGATTTATGCGATGCCTGTAGAAAAAAGTACTTCCTAAAGTCAAAGGTTATCTGGAAGAGATCGCTTTAGGAATAAGACCGCCTTTGCACGCTCTATTTCTTTTGTATATGTGTTTACTTTGTATAAATGTGTGTGTGCAATAAAGCTTTTAAACAAACATACGTTTCATCAACCCTTAAGTATGAACTATTGATGATGGATGCCTAGGAATCTCCTTAGGTTAGGCGGTACTTATTTAGGCATTGCTTAGTTTACTTACGACGGTAAGTGAGAATGGGAATGCGGGCTACATAGTACATTCCACCAGGCGCTGCGGTGCAGTTGCGACCCGCGATCTCTCGCACGCGCAGCGTTTTAATTGCTATCGTACCGATTACCCGCTACTTTGCCCGCTGGTAATAATAAAGTCGTTGACGGATATTTACGCCTAAGTTTATGTCGTCCAATATTGAAGTAATTTAAGAACCGTGTGTAACGACTGTGAAATAGCTGTGTATGAACTATTGTGTCCTTAATAAATTAAAGACCTGAGTATTTTGTGAGTACGAACATTATTTTTATACCCTGTACCTAAAGGAATAAGTGGTTTTAATGGTCTGGTGGGAGGCTTCGGGCGTGGTTTATTATCGCACTACCAAAAGTGTCACGCTGCTAAACGATTTAGCGTTCCGGTACGATTTCGTGTAGAAACCGATAAGGGGTATGGTTTTAAAGTAACTGCCATACTCTTAGCAGATTATCACTTTACCATTATTGACTGCATCAACATAAAAAAATTACACGCTCTTAAATACTCTTTCTAAATTATTTGCATTATAATTTGTTTATTAAAAAAAGCTGAAGGCTTGGCGATATTTGTGATTAAATAAGTATAAGTCTTTGCCAATAGAGCTTTAATAATGTACAAATTTATAACTTAAATTAATTATGGTCGAAATTAAACCATGGGGCGATGACTAGTTAGTATAGATTTGGAAGTATGGGTAGCTTTGTTTGAGCTTAAATCGTAAATAAAATTCTTGTATGCACGCCATCCAACTATTCCCGCCATCGCTTATGAATTATAGCGATTTTCCGCTCGTTATGAGAGCATTTAATAGCGTTTCTAGATCGCATTTTCCCTAAATGGTGCGATTAGACTGCGCCGTTTGCATCCAAGCTAGTTATTGATCCAACATGTTAGTGTAACCTTACTTTATGTTTTTATTATAATGCGTCAACGGCTTGCGGTATTTGTTCCTTTCTTTACCTATTTTAAGACACAACCAACATGTTCCTATAATGGCAACCCCAAACTGGTAAGCGCAGCGTTGTTCGACCCCCAATAAGGTGGACAGACGACATTAAGCGCGTCGCAGGTATCGGCTAGATCCAAGCGGTACAAAACCGTGCAATTTAAAACTCCCTACTGAACACCTATGTCCAGCAGTGGAAGTCTATCGGTTGATATAAACAGTCGACTAACTAGAAACGGACATAAATTAGTGATATCTGCATATCGTCTGAGAAAAGTACAGAAATCCTTTGTGGGGATGGGTATATGCTTGTATAACATGATACCGAAGGTAATATTAGATCTACCTTTACCTAAGTTTAAGCAATATATTAAAACACATTTAACAAATCGTGATTACTACACGATTGATGAATTCCTTAACGACAAGGCTGCTTGGAAGCAGGCCGCTTCGCTCTCATCTCTCACAAAACAGAAAAATTCTAAAGATTGTTAAACTTTAAAATGATGTTGGAAAAAGCAATCTGCTGAGTTTCTTGCCGGCTCTTCTCAGTGGAATCTGACTTCCGAACCGATGGTAGAGTCACTACAAACAGACTGACTTGACGTTTCAAAAGTGCTTATTAATTAGGCCTACTTGAAATAAATGAATTTTGTATATTGTATATTTGATATGATGAACATGTTCCTAAAAGAACTGTTCTGATCGCTCGCCAGATTATATTATTCATTTAAGCGGAGTTATGCCGAATTTTAAGCTTACTTTACCGCTACACTTTATTTCATTGCTGCAGATTTGTTTTTTCCATTTTATCGTATGAATTTAAATGACCCCTTAAAAAGCCTTCGAAATTTTCGTAGTATGCTTTTCTTTTTTATAGGCATACTCCTATAATTTACATTAATCTAATCTGAAAACTTCAGTGCAGATCGGTAGACTTTACACGCCTTTGAAAACATTATGGAGAACTCTCAGGCATGCAGGTTTCCTCACGATGTTTTCCTTCACCGTCAATCTCACTACCGTGTAATTCTTATGTACGCATCAAAAGTGCCACCTGTGGGCCGGGCCTACCGAATAAAGATATTTTTGACTTTGACAATGTGATATTTTAATTGGTAAAAACGCACATAACTTAGAAAAGTTAGAGGATTCAAACTCAGCTCCCCGAAAGTGAAGCCGAAGTTTAGCTATCACAGCTTCTTTAGTTATTAGTACGTCTAAATTACTACGCTAATCCTAACATTCTACGCTAAGTCAAGAGAGTGGATTAACGTGTATAAATATTCTTCAAGGCATCCCGTAAGATGTTTTACCACACCACCGAGTAGGTACTTGATAAATTGTTAATTAAGCACTTAAGACTCCACTAACTCAAAGCTCCCCTGTACATCCTTTGATAATGTCTTACTTAAATATTAACTTTCTTTAAAGGTACCGACGCGAAAAAAAAAATTCAAAGAAGAATATAACTCTACTTTTTGACTTGAACGGAAATTTATTGCTTCAAAAAAGGTCATAAAGCAAAAATATATAAAAAGTTATATCATAAAGGCAAAAAGTTTTTAGTACAATAATTCTCTCACTCCAATTTAAAATAAAGTTTGTGGTATGAGTTAGTACGACATTAGTTGAACCGGTTGAGAATTTCAACAGGCTTTGCAGAGTACTGTTAGAGTTATTTTCTCAAACGCTTTTAAGGTTCAACAGCTTTTACAAATATAATATAAATATACTACGACAATACACACATCCCCACCTAGCCCCAAAGTAAGCGTAGCTTGTGTTATGGGTTCTAAGATGACTGATGAATATTTTTATGAATAATATACATAAATACTTATAATATACAGATAAACACCCAGACACTGAAAAACTTATGTTCATCACACAAACATTTTTCAGTTGTGGGAATGGAACCCACGGCCTTGGACTCAGAAAGCAGGGTCGCCGCCCACTGCGCCAGTTGGCCGTCTATAATTTTTAGAATAATGCAAATGGTTATAATTTTTAGAATAATAATAATAATATTTATTTTTTGAGTGAAAATTCATTATTATATAATATTTATTTCAAATACATTCAAAGTGATCGTGATGTTATAATGGTATTTTTTTTTCGATTCAGATAGTTTTTGAATATCAGTGAATATCAATTATTTTATTAAAGCTAGCACTTATTAATTAATACGGCTGTTAATCTGGTAAACATCAATTAATTGTAATAACAAAAAAAAAGTTTCACTTCTTACGTGTCTACACTACTACACACACATATTTTTTTATCTGTAGTTTATTCCCAGTAACAAAGACCAACCGCATATAATATATATATAGAAAAAAACCGCATGTAATATATCTTAATATATATAAATCTCCTGTCACGATGTTTGTCCGCGATGGACTCCTAAGCTACTTAACCGGTTTTAAATTAAATTGGCACACCGTGAGCAGTCTGGTCCAACTTAAGAGATAGGATAACTTAGATCTTTAATTATAGTCGCAATTTTATTTTATTGCAAATTATTTGTCTGTAATTGATTGACAGTCACATGTTATATATATACTACTATACTCATTTAAGGCTTAGCGATACTGAATACTTTAAAAACAAAATCAAAAGCAGACGAAGTCGCGGGCAACAGCTAGTATACATATATATAAACAACAAACAAACTATAACATTTAAAGAAACCAAAATGTAATAGTTTGTTTATTGTATAGATGTTATTTCTTTATGGGAAATTTCATGGTCAAGTTATCGTTACACATATAATCGTATGTGAATGTGCAAAATGTTATTTAGGTTGTATTACTGCGTATAGTACACCTGCAGAGCCGGCCAAGCTGTCTCTATATACCTAAGTATTGTAGTATCCACAGAATTCTGAACACAGAAACCGTATACACTTTTAATTCCTAGTGTTTCTCGAACAGTAGGAATTAAAAGTGGTTAATAACTTCATTTCAATTAGCAGTTGAAAGTAATTATTTTAACTCTAATGTTCTAAACGCTTACCATAAAATGGGAAAAATAGAAAAAGTTTGTGAGCTAGCAACATTCTGCGGGTGTAAAATGTTTTTTATGTCTGAATGAGGAGGTCCGGCCGAAGCTAGTTACCACCCTACCGTCAAAGACGTACAGCTTAGCGATTTAGCGTTCGGGTACGATGTCGCGATTAGGGGTATGGGTTTTATATCTGCCATAGCCCGTTACCATCTAGACGTAGAAAATAAAACATCCCAGTTCGATCGATGGCAAGATAGAAAGGAAGTAAATAAAGCGAATAGTTGTTAAACCTCCCTACAAAATATAACTTGATAAGTACCCAAAGACCTTGCGAGAAAGAACTTAGTAGTTTTGCTTTAACTCGCTAAAATTTAGTTACCTTGAGTTTACCTGATAAAATTATGAAAATAAACACAGCTGAGTTAAGGCATAAAGATATAAATAGGTATGTCTTTTAGGGCCCTACAGTTGAAAACGTAAGCTAAAGATGAAAACGTATAAGCGTGGAGACTCGTAATGGGTCATTTATTTTAGCTCCACAGCATAAAGTCTTGTTTATCAGCCAAGATAAAAAAACCTATTGTCTAAATTTTCGCAGAAACGTGTTGAGCTCAGTTTAGCAGAGATCTAATTTCCGAGATTTATAGCACAAGAGCCGTAAACAAGAAAGTCTGAAGTATGTTCCCTTGTAAACTGGCACTTGCGGTTTCCGTTGGCTCTCACAACTACTTGTCCGTTATATTTGTGGTGCAAGTAAAAAGCGAAAGAGATTTTTTAAAGTTCTCGTTTGTTTTAATTCTTTATAAGCTATAGCTTAATAGAAACCGTTGAAATGTCTCTTAAAAATTTCAAAGTTTGTATTAAACGAAAGCTTATAGAAAAGTCCTATTACAGTGTAAAGGACTATGTAACCGATAAAAAATCTTGGGTGTGAGTGATTGCTCTAACCAGGTTGCTCTTCTAATAATTTTAAATGACAATGTGAGATGGTGATAACAAAAAAAAAAACACCCGACTAAGTTTGTTGTGCGCTTCTTCTTAGACCAGGACGCGTTTGGAACCCTCGTAGCTTTAGTTTTAAGTTTACGAATATGTTTATCGCCATCATCTCACTACCGTGTAATACTCATGTAATGTACGCATCAAAAGTGCCACGTATGGGGCCTACTTGAATAAAGATATTTTTGACTTTGACGTTTTGTGACAGAGCGTCCGTCATGCTTATTTCTGGCGCTAAGCAGCATTGCTGGTTTCCGATCAGAAGGGCGTGGTTACGAGTGTCATTGAGGATATGAGGCTTCTTCGAGTTGATGGACACAGGGGGACACTTTTTAAAACATATTTCTTGCATGCCCTGCAAATTGTTGTTCTGTTTATAGACGATGGTTTTCCACTTCGTTAGTCCGTCAATTTTATAACTATAAAAAAACACAATGGATATTTTGTTAAGATGAGGCATTGTTTCCTTTCACCTAGTTGTAGCATAAGTTTTATCCTAGTAAATGCGTGTATCGTGAATTTGGTAAATCTTTGTTAACCCTCGTATCAAAGTGTTCTGTTTCCTTTTAGTCTTTAGTTGCTTAATTGTCCGTGTACATAAAAAGTTTGTGAGGTTATGAGTTTTGGGTATATGAATGTAGCATAATTAACAAACTTTTAAAATAGTTTCAAAAGGTCAAGAGCAGATCTGAAACCAAGTGGTTGAGTGCGTAATTTGTAATGTAAACAATCATCATATTAACCCATTACAGGGCACGAGTCTCCTCCCACAATGGGAAGGGTTTAAGGCCGTAGTCTCATGCGCTCGCCCAGTGCGGATTGGTGGACTTCACACGCCTTTGAGAACGTTATGGATCTGAACTCAGGCAAGCAAGTTTCCTCACGATGTTTTTCTTCACCATTGAAGCATGTGATATATTAATTCCTGGAAACGCACATAACTTAGAAAAGTAAAAGGTGCGTGCTGGGATTCGAACTCGGCCCTCACTCGGCTATTACCACTTCTGTGTGAACAATAGAAGTTGTTACATATATAGACTTGATTGACCAAGAAACATTGAAGTTTGTGAGCAGAAATGAAACCCCTGATTTATTTCACTAGAGCAATAAATAAGATATACTCAAGTTAGTTCTCTTGTAAACTGGCACTGACGGTTTTCGTTGGCTCTCAAAAACATGCACGTAATATTATGGTCCAGGTCAAAGGTTCAAGCGGTTTGTTGAGGCTTTTGTTTTAAGTTATTGTTTTTGAGCAATTGTCATGATGCCACTGTGTCATTGTTTAACCGTACTCATTGAATTAAAAATAAAATAGAAATAAATAAATGATGTATATTGATAATGATTTATTTTATTCCGCATTAAAAAGTATTACTATTATTATTATATTTACCACTTAGTTTGTATACCGAAATGTTCTTAATTATTGTTAACATATTATATATTGTTAAATCCAAAGAGAAACTTCGTATGATAAAGTATGTTCATCAAAAATGAGACACAAATGAAACAAAACATTTATATGTATTGTTTTTGCTAAATAAATAATACTTTTGTTGGTAAAACTATTTATTAAAAAAAGAATTAATACTGCGATACTAATGTAAGCAACTTTTGTTCTCCCCACCGATTTAATAAAATTTTATAACACAAAAGCTGCTATAGCGACTTAACTAAGATAGTTGGATAAACTCCGTCCTGGCCTTTTTTGTAGATAATAATGAGTAGGTACTTTAATTATGCAGTACCTACTTTTTATTAATCATTAAAAGTATTTCAGCGAACGCATTTTGCTTCTTTGGGTTAGGTTGTTGCAACTTTCTTAAGGCTTTCCATTTTTTTTTATTTGTTATATGTTACTGCGTGATAAAATAGTAAAATAAGTTCAGTACTTTCGGAGCATATTGAATACAAACAAACAATAACATCTGTCCTCTTAATAATATTAGTTCTTTACTAATTTTATGTTTTCGTCTTTCGTCATTATATAGTCGTCATAGACAAAAGCTTGTCACTTGTACCGCACACACTAAACATTATATTTGTTACTTATATTATAACAGTTCCTGAGAGCACATAAAATTTCATAAGACTCGTCGGAGATTTTAACGTTATGTCGGCGAAAAATTGTGAGAGCTTGACTTATGAACTACAAAATACGTACGTACGTACGTTTTGACAACCTCCCTGGCGCAACGGTGAGAGCTGTGAATTTAAGTGGGAGGTCCCAGGTTCGGTTCACGGCAGGGGCAATTCGGCAATTTATAATTTCTGAACTTTGTCTGGTGGGAGGCTTTGGCCGTGGCTAGTTACCTCCCTACCGACAAAGACGTGCCGCTAAGCGATTTAGTGTTCCGGTGTGATGTCTAGTAGAAACCGATTAGGGGTATGACTACCATAGTCCCTGACAGGTTAGCCCGCTACCATCTTAGACTGCATCATCACTTACCACCAAGTGAGATTGTAGTCAAAGGCTTACTTATAGTGGAATAAAAAAATACGTTTATCGTTAAATATATATTTATTTATTATTCCTCTACTCTTAGCCATTAACAGTAATCTCACCGGGTGAATATCTGTTATGAGTATGAAATTTATACTACCCATACCTAAAATCGGTTTCTACGCGGCATCGTACGCGAATGCTTAATCGCTAGGCGAAGGTAGACGAAGGGTGTCAACTAGTCACAACCGAAGCCCACCAAACCATATTCAAAAATTAAAAATTTTCATACTACTACTAGCAGGAATTGAACCTGGGAACTTTCACTCTAAGACCACAGCGCTAATGACAGCACCAGAGAGGTTCAAAAATCCAATTTCTACTTCTATCATGTACGCAGGCAAAACCGCGGACCGAATTAATATAATAAATAAATATAAATACTACGACAATACACATATCGGTATCTAACCCCAAAGTAAGCGTAGCTTGTTTTATGGGTACTAAGATGACTGTTGAATATTTTTATGAATAATATACATAAATACTTATAATATACACATAAACACCCAGACACTGAAAAACATTCATGTTCATCACACAAACATTTTCCAGTTGTGGGAATGGAACCCGCGGCCTTGGACTCAGAAAGGTCGCTGCCCACTGCGCCAATCGGCCGTCAGTATACTGCTAAGTAGGGTTCTATTAAACCATTAATCTTAAGCTATTATATGCGGGAGTATTTAATCTAGACATAACTAGGTTAAATATACTGAACTGCGAAATACTCGTAAAGTTTTAAACTGTGCTTGTGAGTGGTACTCACAATTTTTAATTTCAGTAATATATTTTATGACATTAATAAAGTCACATTTTTGAAGCTGGGATCGTTATTTTGGCTGTGATCCTTCTAATGCCCATTCCATCCTTTCTCTTGCAGTTGGAATGGATTTTATTGACTGAATATAATAAATTAATAATTAAAAATAGAGTTTAAAATATAATAAAGAAGAAGTGTTAATTAAGTTTTAGTAATATATATTATTAACACTTCACGCTTAGCCCTTTATTTCAATATGAATACTATAAAAAATATTCTTCCGGCAACACCGTGAGGACCCGAAAAAAAATAAATGTAAGCCTAATTCAATATTTGACGGCCGATTGGCGCAGTGAGCAGCAACTCTGCTTTCTAAGTCCAAGGTCGTGAGTTCAATTCCCACAACTGGACAATATTTGTGTGATGAACATGAATGTTTTTCAGTGTCTGGGTATTTATCTGTATTTTATAAGTATTTATGTATATTATTCATAAAAATATTCATCACTCATCTTAGTACCTATAACATAAACAACGCTTACTTTGGGGCCAGATGGCGATGTGTGTATTGTCGTAGTATATTTATTTCTTTTAAACCAAAAAAAAATTAATAAAGATGACTATTATTCATTTATGCCCAGTGTCTGGGTGTTTATCTGTATTTTATAAGTATTTATGTATCCTATTTATAAAAATATTCATCAGTCATCTTAGTACCTACAACACAAGCGATGCTTACTTTGGGACTAGATGGCGATGTGTGTATTGTCGTAGTAAATTTATTTCTTTCAAAACAAAAAAAAAAACTAATGATTATTATTCGTTTATGCCCAGTGTCTGGGTATTTATCTGTATTTTATAAGTATTTATGTATACTATTCATAAAAATATTCATTAGTCATCTTAGTACCTACAACACAAGCTACGCTTACTTTGGGGCTAGATGGCGATGTTTGTATTTTTTTAGTATATTTATTTATTTTAAACAAAAAAAAACATCACTAGAGTGAATGAATGAATGAATACACTTTTATTGTACACCAAAGAAAAAAAGTAGTTACAGAGATATAAATACATATCAAGAGATTATTCGTTTACTCCTAATCGTATTTAAGTATGAAAGTTATATTTAAGTTTAAACGTGTAAATGAAAACGGAAGTAATACGTTATATACGTTAGAGGTGCATTATGCACTGTCTCTGAGACTTATCTGTGATACCGAAAACCTAATAGTTTTTGAGTTAACCACTGAAATTTTTTTTACTCTAAGAAATCAAATAGAGCCCTAACATCACATGCAAAATTAAAATCATGTAGCTCCTGCCACTTTATCAGGTACGCATCGCTTAGCGTACGTAATTATATAGCGCGTATCGGTCTTTTCTCTTCAATACGGTTGTCATAAGTGCACATTTGAAATGTATGGAAAACTAAATATACTTTTTTTTATTGAATGTTTTTACATGGTGATTTCTTACAAAATATACTTTTGCATCCTTCAATATTATTTCGTTATTCTGCAACTCGTTGTATAAAGGGGTATCGGATACAAAGTATATGTGTACTGAGTAATTTTACATTTTACTTGGCACCGACTTAAAAATGGAGAAAATATGTAGTTATTTCTTGTTTTTAGTTGTTTAATATAGTTATTATTTTTTTGTTAATAAAAAAATTTAGAATTATGAAAATTAAGCTTTTTATGAATTATGAAATTTGCTATACTCCGCGAAAAGCAGGAGAATCTGTATGGTGTAATTTATAATTTCTTCAATCCTTATACTCTACACTAAACAGATCAAAGTCAAAGTCAAATATTTCTTTATTGAAATAGGCACATTTGAGGCGTTGATTATATAAAAAATGTGTACATAGCAGTGAGTAGTGATGGCGATAATATATCATGGATTTTAGCAAAGTAACGCCTGCTTCTATCCAATATTTAAAAATTTTGAGACTGTTTGAATTTGCTTGTAATGCGATCTTCAGTACGACGTAGAGGGATGACTAAGAGAAAGTTTTAATAATGCTTAAGATTCTTTAAGTTTATTTCTGTAACGTTCACAACAATTTAAGGAAGGCTGACTTGGTATCATCTGACGCCAATTATTTAGAAACTTGGCCTAGCTGTTCATTAAACACATTCCATGTTGAAAGAAAAGTTACGGAATGTTTTTAATTACGATTAAAAATCAGATTTCTTTAGGAAATTTAGATAACGCACCAAGTCAAATTCAAAAATATTTTTTCATGTAGACCTCATCACAGGCACTTATGAAGCGTTCATACATTTAATATGTTACACTAATTTTAGTAATGGTGATAACTGCATTCGTTAACTTAAAACTAAAGCTAGGAGGGTTCCAAACGCGCCCTGGTCTAAGAAGAGCGCACAAAAAACTTAGCCAGGTTTTTTTTATCACCATCTCACTTTCTAGTAAATGTTGAGCTATGAAGTTAGAGCATCTCATACCCAAGCTTTTTTATCATACATGTAATCCTTAATATTATAATAGGATTTTTAAATAAACCTTGAACTTATTGAGAAAAAAAAGGTGATTGTTATACAAGAAACCTAAAAGAGGCGCTTCAGCCAAAATAATCGAAAGGGCTGTAAGAAAGAAAATACATTTATTACGCAATTAATGTTATAAGATTATGATTAGAAAAGGACAGAAGACCTGTAATATTTTATTGAAAACTCAGAGAATGTACAAAACTGTATATTTATTTTCCATTAACAATCCTTTTATTCTGGGCGATTCGACGACGCTGGTCATAAATAGACGACCTCAATATGTCATCGGCAGTTGAAATCCTTATACAGTGAAGATGGAGGAGAAGTTAGCGAGGCAGAAGAATTAGTGGAAGAAATAGTATCCATAGAAAAAGGTAAAATTATAGAAATATAAATATACTACGATAATACGCACGTCGCCATCTAGCCCCAAAGAAAGCTTGTTTTATGGGTACTAAGCTGACTGATGAAATTTTTAGTTATAATATACATAAAAACTTTTAATATACATCTGCATATACAATAAAACCCAGACACTGAAAAACATTCATGTTCACAAACATTTTCCAGCTGTGGGAATCTAACTCAGAAAGCAGGGTCGCTGCCCACTGCTCCAGTCGGCCGCCATATATTGTATGAGTGAACGAAACTTTCAATCGATGCGGCTTCGTAATCACAGAAGTCATTCATCAATCAAATTCGCCTTGTGTAATGGAGTGTGAATTCACGGGTTTTATTATTTTAGAAAGCTTTGGCATTTAATGCTCTTTGCATAAATTTTCGTAATTTTAAGAATCGAACGGCCTAAGTGTCATATTTGTAATATAGACTTGAAGACGTCTTGCATTTGTTGGGGGAGTGGGTTCGGAATAGACCAATGAGGGACCAATTAATATGTAAATTTAAAATAAATCTTTATGATGTGGGGATTTGGCAAAGTATCGTGGCGGCACCTTATTCAGAGGTAGCCAGAATGCTATTAGATTTTAAGTTAAGATAAGAGAAAGGAAATATCAATTTTCGTAAAGGGAACGATGGGGCTGACATTTTTATTGTTAAGAAAAGTCCCGAATAAATAAAGAATTAAAAAAAAACATCGAACGGAGTTCTAGCCCTCTCGATCGTCCGCTGAGTGACTCTGAGCCTTCTTATGAGGTCCATAGTAATCGACCACGTTTCAGATCTGTGATACATCAGTCATAATGGCTAGCTAAAATTTCAAGTAACCAAGTACTTCACTTTATGTGATGCTTCACATAAACTTATACCAGCCAAGGTGAATTGATGCAAAATGTATTTTTCATTCCAGTTGAATCTTGCGGTAGGCTTTTCAGCTGTAGAGCGTAAACGTTTATTTAGATTAAAAACAAACACTCTCGTTTGCGGCGCTCTAAAAATTGCCAATAACACTTTGGCGCTCCAACGTGAACCGAGAGGCGGTTCATTTGCTTATTTTTACTTTTAACAAAGTTATGAACGCTTAATTATATTATGGTGTTTTATTAAAAATAATAACTTGTTTTCAGTTAACATTTTAAAGTTACCCAGAGATGGTAAATAAAATTAGAGACATTATTTCTCTCTCTAATTCCCGACGTACAGGGAAATGCCTAAATAAAATAAATAAATAAATATACTACGACAATACACACATCGGCACCTAGCCCCAAAGTAAGCGTAGCTTGTGTTATGGGTACTAAGATGACTGACGAATATTTTTATTTTATTTATTTATTTATTTATTTTTTTATTACACAAACTACTAAAATTATTAATCTTCGCATCCTGAAACTCAATCAACATGAATAACTAGCCGACCCGCACAACTTTGTCTGCATCAAATCGGTTATTATCGGATTTAATATCTTTTAGCATTTCTATACCCGCAACGATAGGTCCAATTTGAATAATTTAAAGCAGCAATTTGCAGGTACATAATCAATTTTAACTATAAAACTATTTATTTGGATAAGGATCTGATAGAAACATCACTATCTTAAGATTGTACCCGAGTTTTGATTGACAAATTATAATCGATACTATTTATTTATAACATATTTAGACCCATTTTACTTTAACTTTACAGCATGTGGATTCTATAAAAAACAACTCTGCGATCATGTTAGCGTACACTGGTGACTGGAAAGAGAATTTCATCGGTCAAATAAATTTAGTTTGCGTAGTTTTAATGGTACATAAAACAGGTTCCCAACTATGTGGAACAATTTAAATTGTGGCTCACACCCTAAATAAATTTACCTCTGCGAATGCCCGTAGAATTAGTATGTACGTTTTACTACTACAGATATCTAGGTATCATATCAATATTGATCAGTTAAACTGCAATTTTGTGGCGCGTGGTGACCGCAGATCAGAATGCAGATGTAATTTTGTAATTTTTTTCCTTTCTTGGCTCTAATATTGGGCAGCAAAATCTACGATCGTGTTCTGACAATCGTTTACATATCCCTGCTAGTCACACACGATACTATAGTAATTTACCTGTAAGTCCGTCAAATTGTGGAATAGCCTCCCCTCTGAAATTCGCAATTCCAAATCCCTACCCATCTTCAAAAGCAGATTGTTTAATTATTACCTAGCAGATTGTGTTTATGTGTAGATAGTATTAGAACAATATATTTGTTACACTACTAACTACTTATTGTTAAGATTGTATTACTATAGAGGTATAAATATATATATATATATATTTTATTTTTTTCTCGCCAATAAGGCCGCCTTTGCACACAACTGTATTTAACTTAATTTTTTTTTTTTTTTTTTAATTGTTTTTTTTTACCTATTTTTTTTCTTTTCTTGTGTGTTTCTTGTATTGTTTCTAAGTTTGTGCAATAAAGTATTCCAAATAAAAATAAATAAATAAATGTAACCACAGATCTTCTTCCCGCGGGTGTCGTACGAGGCGACTAAGGGAATATTCTTATTTATTTACTAGCGAGTAAACTTAGCTCAGCTGCCTATGCAGTCAGAAAAATTACACAGTTTACAGACGTTGAAACTGCTAGGCTTGTCTATTCTGCGTATTTTCATAGTGTTATGTCATATGGAATCTTGCTATGGGGCAAAGCAGCTGACATAGATACTATATTTATATTACAAAAAAGAGCTGTCCGAACAATATACTTACTTCGATCACGCGAATCTCTCCGTGAAAAATTAAAAGAAATAGATATACTTACAGTAGCTTCGCAATATATTTATAACAATTTAATCTTTGTAAAACAAAACATTAATCTATTTAAAAAAAAGTGGATATAAACAATCGACTTACTAGAAACGGTCATAAATTAGTTATATCAGCATATCGTCTTAGGAAAGTAAAGAAAACCTTTGTGGGGCTGAGTATATGCTTTTATAATTTGCTACCAAAAGTAATATTAGATTTACCATTAATTAAGTTTAAAGAATGTATAAAAAACACATTTAATGCATCGAGGTTACTATACTATTGATGAATTTCTTAATGACAAGGTTGCCTGGAAGCAAGCCGCTCTGCTTTCATCTCACCCAAGAACAAATATTGTTAAATTGTGTTGTGTGTTTCTACAAAGAAACTCTTAAAAAATAATAAATATATAATTTCCCTAAAGATTATGTGGGATAGTGCTTAATAATTAGAATTTTTAAAATATTTATCCTTTTGTTAAAAATGTCAATATTACGATTACTTTATACTAAATCATTATAAAGGCGGCACATGCGAACGATGGGATTGTAAAAGGAAGTATTGTTCTTGTAGACAATTAGGACCAAGGGTTTCAAATATTTTAATCTCGTTTCAACGCGAGTATTTATAATAATGAGCGAGAGTAAGACGGAAGAATCAATTTGGTTATTAATGAGCTTAAATAAGAAGATCAAATGAAAGTATTTTCGATTAAATTGCAAGCTTTGCATCCCAAAGTGTATAAGCCGTAAGTTGTACGTTTATGGCCGAAGTGATTTCGATATGATAAAATAGTATATTGTGCAACTAGTGCGACAAGTTGTCGATTGCCCACGAAAGCGAAGTTGAACGCACGAGAGAAGCGAGTGCGGTCATTCGCTTGAGTGGGTAATCGATGTCGCACTTGTTGCACATACTATTTTGTATTACTCATGCGGGGAAAGTAGTACGCTCGCTCTTGTGGTTGAAAAAGAACCGTTTGCCCATTTTAAAATTTTAGTGCGACAAGTTTACTTGTATGTTGTACGGCATTTTAAAATGGGCAAACGGTTCTTTTTCAACCGCAACAGCGAGCGTCAAGATACTACTTTACCCGCATGAGTGATACAAAAAAATTTTGAACACTTTCCAAACTATCGCAATGAATGCTATAATACAGTGTTTACAAGATATATGTTTCAACTTACCATCAGGGTGGTTTGGCAAGTGAGATTTTTTTAGGTAGGTATAGTTGTATTTGTGTCATTTTTTTAGAGGACCCTCTATAATGGACGCTGAAGCCCAAACTGTATTTGTTTCACTTTTCCCTGTCTGTCTGTCTGTAACTTGGCCACCAAACATTTTAAAAGGGTTAATTTTTTTTTTTTAAATAACCAGGGGGGCAGCTCAGGGGAGTTCCAAGCATCGGAAAGGTCCGTCAATTGCTATAAAATGCTATAAAAAAATAAGAGTAAAGCACTGCGCTAACGAGGTCATAATCCATGACAATAAATCCTGTCCAACCATAAACGTAACAAAGCATAACACGTAGGTACACATTATATAAGTCACACAATACTAATGACGGTTCGAGTTCGGAACATCCACATCCGTCACGCTCACATACCGTAAATATATTTTAATATTTGCGTATTCCGCACAGAACTAGTCATCCGAGCGTTTAGTGTAAAAGCACACTGGAAGACTTAAAACATTTATTTATTTATTAAAGGTACACAAACAGCGTGTTCACAATACATAGTAAAGAAAAATTACAAATATTTTGTTTCTAAACTAGCCACTTAAAGGTGTGCACAGCATTTACTAAAAAAAGACCGATATTAAAACTACAAACTATAATAAAAATACGAAAATTTAAACAAAACTTACTACAATAAGACTTACTAAAATAAATAAATAAATAAATAATAAATAAATAAATATACTACGACAATACACACAATAAGAAAAATAATACAATAAGAAAAAAAAACAAAAGAAAACTAAAAATTACAATCCAAAAGTGCAGTCCGGAATAACTATTATTTATTTTATTTATTAATTACTATTATTTTTGACAAAGCAGAAATAAAGTAATTATATAAATAAATAAATAAATATACTACGACAATACACACATCGCCATCTAGCCCCAAAGTAAGCGTAGCTTGTGTTATGGGTACAAAGATGACTGAGGAATATTTTTATAAATAATATACATAAATAATAGCAATATACATACAAACACCCAGACACTGAAAAACATTAATGCTCATCACACACACATTTTCCAGTAGTGGGAATCGAACCCACTGCCTTGGACTCAGAAAGCAGGGTCGCTGCAAACTGCGCCAATCGGCTGTCAAATAATACATAAAATGTGAACAAACACAACAAATTTTGTATGTTTGTATTCTATTTTATTGTAGGTAATAATTGAGTTCTCTCAATTCGCTTTTAGATCAGTAATAATAATAATAATAATAATAAAGAAGCCTTTATAATTAGATTAATAAATTTATTCATTGTAATTTTAGCCAGTTCGTGTGTGTGTCAAAATCTTAAATTTAATCTTAATTATTTTACTTTGTCATTTATAAAATCGTTGTATGTCAATGTTAGGTATTTAATGTAAATCTTATGTATTCTACGTCAATTGGAATGCCCATTTTTGGGCATATGCCTCTTCCATCCTTTTCCATCTGTTTCTCTCTCTCGCCAGCCTTGTCCAGGTAGCCCCAACAGCCTTTAGATCAGTACACAGCATTAAAACAATGCTGCTTGGCAGTAGAAATGAGCATGACGATAATAGAGTTGTAGCTGAATTGGTTAAGGCGCTCAGGCCGCGAGTGCCTGAGGGTCGCAAGTTCAAATAAATATAAAACTTTTATATGCACTTTAAATTAAAGATTTTAAATTAAGATATTCGTGGTTAATCAACATTTCTTAAATATAGTTCCACGGGAACATACCACGATAATATTTTTGGATTTGTCGATATTTCGACCCAGTTGCACGTAGACGACGACGGTCACCATGGGACTCAGTCTCGACCTGACCACGATCCATAACAATAAATCCTGCCTAATAAATTTATATTTAAGCATTGTTAATAATTAAAAAAAAAAAAAAGATAAATAATAAATGATAGAAAAAATAATCCTGCCTTAATACGATAATATTTTTTGGATCCACGATCCATAAATATTATCGTGGTATGTGCACTTTAAATTTATATAATTGATAATTCCTCCAAGTGTAACACTAGCATTTTTTTATAATGACGGTATTTCCCCTACATACACAAAGCTCTGGCACAAAAAGATCTACCACTGCTAAACTTATTTCTGCCATAATCCTAGGGTTTAAAAAAAAATAAATAAGATTACTGGACTTCACACGATTGAAAACATTGTGGAGTACCTACTCTCAAGCATGCTCAGGTTGCCTCACGATGTTTTCCTCCACCGTTAAAACAAGCGATATTTTTTAAACTTGTCTAAGTTATGTGCGTTTTAAGCAATTAAATATCACTTATGATATACAGCAAAGAAAAGGATATTTTTTCGGTGTTCAATAAATAGATAGGGGAACAAATAGTAAACTAATATGTAATATCAAGACACGCCCGAGACTAAATTAGTTGCGGTATATACGTTTTTGTACCTAAAGTGTGAAGTGAAATAGGTCTGTCGCCAGTGCGATCTTGGGTTAAGTCTAAAACCCTCGCGGCCGCACGGTCGTATAATTAAATTCTAACACCGAAAAGCCTGTCGCCAGTGATAAGTTAGACTTTACTTGTGCACGCCAAAGTTAATCTTACTCCTAATAAATATAAAGGTGTTTTCGGGATATACTAACAAAATTACGCCGGGTTATAACGCAGCTTAGTGATTGTACAGTTCATATAATACTTAAGAAAGAAGATAAAAAATTTCTAACCTTATGAATTTTATTTTGTAATTTATACCAATATTATAAAGAGGGATGATTTTTTGTTGTACCTGTAGGCTACGAAGTTACTAGGCAAAATTTATCTATTTCTGCAACAAATTAAAGCTTAATTACCAAGAAATAACATAGGTTGCAATTAATTTAAAAAAAAATGGGAATCCTCAAGAAAATTGCAATAAACCAATCTGGGTTACATTAAATAATTTTAAAAAATAGTAAAATTTTTACTATAAAATTCATTATTTGTCATTAATTGTATTGTATTTTCCTATATAATAATATAATTTCAACGCATTTATGAACCTCGTTAGGGCACGGGCTCAGTGCAGAATGGTTGACTCCATCTTTGAGAAAATTATGGGGAACTCTCAGGCTTGCAGGTGTGAAGCGAGATATATTTTAATTGCTTAAAATGCTATGCTTAATTAACTTAGAAAAGAAAAAGGTAACTGTAAATAATTGGGATTCACACTCTAACATAACCTAACCAGGTAGGCTATCACCGCTTAATAATATAATCAATGCAAAAAAGATTTTTAAAATTAACCTCATCTAAAATACTAAAAAAAATTGTCAAAAGCGAACAATAAAGACTAAATTCTTCATCTTTATTATGAGAATATATTTACTACGTTACTTCACTATGAAATGAAATGAAAATACACTTTATTGTATACCTAACAAAAATAAAATTATAAACAAAAATTCACTATCTGTTGCGTTTAGATTTTTACGTGTGCGATTTCTGTTTTCCCGTTTGACAAACATTCATTGATACAAAACTTTATTTTCTCAATAATGTAAGCCTTTAAAAAATGCATAAAAACTTCTCATAGTGTTATTACTGAATTACATAACTAAAATATGCTAAAGATATATTTTTTATGTTAAAATATGTAAATGATTCACTCCAATAGATATGAGCTTGCTGTTAATTGAAATTAAGAAAAGTCTATAAAACAACATGGCTATAGAATCGCTTGCCAAGTACAAAAGTTTCTAAACTGTATGATTGCTAAACTGTGTCGTGTAATAGATACTGGAACTAAGTTCTGTTTAGTTTTGTGGTGTATGGAATTACTCATGTGATGTCGAGGCGAATTAGGTATGGTTTATTAGTTTGGTTTTATGAGTTACCAGGTAAACTCTAGAAATTTGTATTTTTTGGAAAAAGAATTGATAAATACCGTTCGTAGTAAATGCACATACCTAAGCCCATCAACCCACATTCGGTAGTGTAGTTGATGAATGCTCTATATTATTCTCTTCTATGAGATGCTGCTTACGACCTCTACTTTAAAAAAAAATTAAAGGGACTTTCCCTTTAATTTTTTTTATTATTTCAGACTCAGTAGACTTAGGTAAAACATACATTATTTTTACCTTCAAGTTAAACCATGTCTGCGATCTTACCTTTTTTTACGTTAAGTTATACTCTCTTTAGCGTTAGGAAAAAATCATGGGAGTGAAATTATACGATGTAACGAAATGCGCGCGCACATGATTATTACATGATTTTAACAGGACGAAGGTAGTTGCGAAACCGAGTGAGAGGGGAATACATCGTCCGCCAGCTCACTTTTTACGATGCGCGCGCACACCATCACAAAAAGCAGACACCGTAAAGTTAGCTGTTTCCAAAAAAGGAAAGTGTACACTTATAATTGTCAAAGTCTGCGGGCTCGTTACGGTGGTTTCATTGATTCAATTGTACAAAAATATCAAATTTTAATGTTCTGTGAAACTTTGGTCCGATAACTAGATAATGCTTTACAATAAAACTCAATTCTTATTTTAAAAATTCAATGCATTTAAATACCTTTTTTCTATTGTTTTCTCTACAAACGTAGTATAAGGCGTAAGAAAGAAAAGATTTTTATCTTGTTACGCCAAAGAATTATAACTTCTAACGTGTGTACATAAGTATTTTTTTTTACGGGTGTGAAATCTCCTGAAAGCATGAATCATACATAATGTTCTCAAAGGTGTGTGGAGTGGCTAGTTGCCACCCTACCAACAAAGACATGACGCTAAGAAATAAAGCGTTCCAGTACGATGTCGCGTAGAAACCGATTCGGAGTATGGATTTTATGTAACTGCTATATCCTTAACAGGTTAGCCCGTTACAATCTTAGATTGCATCATCACTTACCAGTACGTGAGATTGCAGTCAAGGGATAACTTGTAGGGCAATTTTAAAAAGCGGTGATTGTCTGGTGGCTGAGGCTTCGGCTTTCCTTTCGAGGAGACCAAGTTCGAGCCCCGGTACGCACAACTAACTTTTCGGAGTTATGTGCGTTTTTGATTAAAGCAATTAAAATATCACTCACTTTAAACGGTGAAGGAAAACATAGTGAGAAAACATGCATGCCCAAGAAGTCTCGTAACAATCTCAAGGGCGTGTGAAGTCCACCAATCCGCAGTTGGACAGCGTGGTAGAATACGGCCTACGACTTTTTCATTCTTAGAAGAGACCCATGCCCATAGTGGGCCGGTGATTTGTTGATGATGATGAAATAAAAAAAATAAAAAGACATATTTTAGTTAATTTATTATTAAAGTCTAAATATAATTAATGACCATGTTTTTTTATTTTATTTATTTTTTTATTACACAAACTACTAAAATTATTATTCTTCGCATCCTGAAACTCACATGAGTTTATTTGGACGCTGCACATTCCTCTAAAATCTCATAAGTTTAAATATATGCAAAATCATATATTAACCATTAAAAAGCAATACAGTATACAGCAGGTAGTACACTAATAAATCCAGTGTAGGTAATTCTGTACTGCGAGCCATCGCGTCGCTCAGCAGATACGAGCGACCAGTTTGGCGCTGCCCCGAATGCATACGTTATACAGGTGTTCCAATATTACTATGTTTAAACACAATAAATAAATATATAAAAATTGGTAAAATTATCAAAAAAACTCAAAATTTAATTAAAAACCAGCAAGCAAGTACCAAAAACCTGGCATTAAGGAAAGAAAGGGTATTATTATTGAATAAGTTAAAAAGCTATTGTTTCTCACTTCAAAAAACAACAGCAAAATATGATACAGATGTCCAAAACTTGAATGATCAAATTAAACAGTTGGAAGATTCCTTGACAACTGTCACTTCCAAATATGAGCTGTCACAAAAGCAGATCCATGAGCAAATCCAGGCAGCTGATGAGTTGTTAGCCCTAGGAACGTATAATATGGCTCGTTTTGAGTCTTTAACAAATAAATGTCAATGTACTCATGACATACCTATACCTAGTCAAGACTGTAGTAATATATTCACTGACAATTTGGATATTTGCCCAGAGAGGTCTGGAAATGCAACACATGTTCCTGTATCCTTAAATTCTACTTTATCCGCTAAACCTAAAAAACAAAGTATAGTAATATCTGACAAAATAGGTAGAGGTTTAGGTCCTATTATGAATTGTTACCTAAACCACTCAGTGACAAATATATGTTCACCGGGGGCTAGTTTTGATTGTGTCATTAATAGCCTAAATGAAAAAAATCTAGATAGGCATACAAATGTTGTCTTATTGTTAGGGGACAGTTTCAATGTCAAAAAGCATCAGATTATAAGATGCATTGAAAAATTACTGCTTTTAAATAACAAAACTAAATGTAAGTTTGTAATGTGTGCCTTTCCTTATTGTGGCACTCTAAACTCAAAACAAAATGAACATATTTATAAATTAAACTTATTAATCTATAATTTGACATACCGTCATAGCGACGCAATTTTTTATTTTGACATTAATAAATTCACGTCATCATTTGTAATGACAAGAGATAAATTGTATCTGCCTAAAAAGTGTAAGCAGCAGATAGCGTTTTTACTAGCTTATAATTTAAATGATACTGTTACAACTGTTGTAACAAAGTCTATTGACACTTTTACAAATTGTACTTCAAGTACTTCTATTTCTATTACTGCCCTAGTACTTGCGCTAGTACTATTAAGAAATTTAATAATGATTTAAACTAGTTAATAAGACAACGGAGGAGCTCTGCCATATGAACATTGTACACCAAAATATACAGAGCTTCACCGGCAAAGAATTAGAAATAGAGCTGTTTGTGGAGAAACTCAATGTACATATTTTGTGTATAACTGAGCACTGGCTCACTGGTACACAAGTAGCAGTAAACATCGATAACTTTATATTGTCAAGTGCGTTCTTCAGAAGGACTGCAATTCACGGTGGATCTTTAATTTTTGTACGTAATAATATAATTTGTAAAGAACGAAAAGACATAGTTGGTCTTTCTGTTGAACGCATTGCAGAACTGTCTTGTGTGGAGCTGGAGCGATTTATAATAGTGAGTGTATACCGACCCCCTTCAGGTGATTTTAGCGATTTCGAGAATGTCATGGAGGATGTACTAAAGCGTTTGTGTCTTTCTACTAAAAAAGTAATTGTATGTGGCGATTTCAATGTCGACATTTTACTAGAAAATGCAACAACTGCTAGATTGCTTAACTTATAAATCATTTTAATGTAAATAACTTACTTCATCCGGAGCAGTACGGCTTCACTAAAGGTCGTAGTACAACGGATGCAGGCGCAAGACTCATAAAGCATATTTACGATGCCTGGGAACGTTCGCAGAATGCCATTGGTGTTTTCTGTGATCTGTCCAAAGCATTCGATTGCGTTGAACACAAAACGTTGTTATTAAAACTAAGCCACTATGGCATCAAAAACGTTGCACTCAATTTAATTGCCTCTTATCTAAGTGATAGAGTTCAAAGGGTATGCGTAAAAGACATAAAGTCTAAGGGATCATCTGCCTTAATGGGTGTCCCACAAGGCTCAATTTTGGGTCCCTTATTGTTTCTGGTGTATATAAATGATCTGCCACACCATGTCAGGGGCACTTGTGAGATTGTACTGTTCGCAGATGATACATCTCTCATTTTTAAGACTGATAGAAACAAAGATAATTTTGACGACGTAAACCGTGCTTTGTCACATGTGTCAGACTGGTTTACTGTTAATAACTTACTTTTAAATGCAAAAAAAACTAAGTGTTTGGAATTTGTTTTGCCTAACGTAAAAAAAATTGATAAAAACATCATAATAAATGGAGAAACACTTGAAATAGAAAACTCCACTGTTTTTCTAGGAGTGACCCTAGATTGTAAGCTACAGTGGGGTACCCATATAGAAAGCCTAGCGAGTAAACTCAGCTCAGCTGCATATGCAATCAGGAAAATTAGACAGCTTACCGATGTTGAAACAGCTAGGCTTGTTTATTTCGCATACTTTCACAGTATTATGTCCTATGGGATCTTGCTGTGGGGAAAAGCTGCAGATATTGAAAGTATATTTATACTACAGAAAAGAGCCGTACGATCAATATATAAACTTGGATCACGCGAATCGCTTCGTGAAAAATTTAAACAAATAGGTATTCTTACAGTAGCTTCGCAATACATTTATAGTAATATAGTCTTTGTGAGGCAAAATATTAATCTTTATAAATCAAAAGCTGAAATTAACAATCGACTTACCAGAAACGGTCATAAATTAGTGATATCTGCATATCGTCTGCGAAAGGTGCAGAACTCCTTTGTGGGGTTGAGTATACGCTTTTACAACATGATTCCTAAGGAAATTCTTGACCTACCAATGCATACATTTAAAAAATGTGTAAAAACGCATCTAGTACAGCGAGGTTACTATACATTTGATGAATTCCTCAATGACAAGGTAGAATGGAAGCAGCCAGCCTCGCTCTCATCTCCCGCAAGATAGCAAAATGATTGTAAATGTTGATGTTGGAAAAGAGCAACTACTGAGTTTCTTGCCGGCTCTTCTCGGTAGAATCTGCTTTCCGAACCGGTGGTAGAGTCACACAAACATGCATACTTGACGTTTCAAAAGTGCTTATAAAGTAGGCCTACTTGAAATAAATGAATTTGAATTTGAATTTGAATTTAAAGGTTTTAAGTTAGATTTATTTCATGGTAATATTTGTTAAGAATGCGTTTTACGTCATTTGTTAATATAGGTAGCATATATTTAGTGGTTCTCTTGCCGTAATAATTATTCGCTCCTGTAAGGTTTATTTTTTTTTTCATGTACTCTTCTGGTTACTATTGCCGGCTTATACGTATTGGTTGCCGGCTTATACGTTTCGGTGGCATATAAGTCAGGCTATAACGCTTATATATACGCCCCGAGAGGGATTGTACATACAACTTACAGCAACATGACATATTCGGGACAGGTTATTTACTGCGGGAAAATTGGGAAAATTCGAAAAATTCGCACCGACGATGAGACCCGGGTCATTAGTGTTGGGAGGCTGGAAAGGGTTTGGGAGGGCCGTTTTATTTCGCTGACGTCACTTCGGGTAATGTATTAATTTTGTTACTTTTTGAACCCTGGAATTGGTTCACTCATTTAACCTATAATGTGAAGTTTTTGAAAAAATTGATTTATAATTACTGATACATACATGAGAACTACAAAGCGGTGATAGCCTAATGGGTAAGGCTTCGGCTTTCCTTTCGTGGAGACTTTTCGAGTTAAGGCCTCGGCACGCACCACTGACTTTTCGGAGTTATGTGCGTTTTTAATTTAAGCAATTTAAATATCACTTGCTTTAACGGTAAAGGAAAATATGGTGAGGAAACCTGTATGCCTGAGAGTTCTACGTAATGTTTTCAACGGCCTGTGAAGTCTGCCAATTCGCTCTTGGCCAGTGTGGTAGAGTACGGCCTACACCCTCCTCTTAAATATCGTGATGGTTTGATGATAATGACTTAAGACCTTAGCTGAAGGCGAGGTGACAGTCTAGTAGTTAAGGCTCCGGCTACCCTGTGGGGGGGACGAGTTCGATCCTCGGCACGAACCTCTTACTTTCGGAGTAATATGCGTTTTTATTTTAACCCATAAAAACATCACTTTTAACGGTGTAGGAAAACATCATTAGAAAATCTTCATGCCTGAGAGCTTTCGCATAACGTTCCCAAAAGGCATGTCCACCAAGTTGAACTTGGCTAGCGTGGATGACTACGAAAGGAGACCCTTGATGATGACATATTCGATTTTCAAACCACTCGAATTCAAATTCAAAATTTATATATTTCAAACAGGCATATAAAAACTTTAAAAAAGGTCAAGTCTGTCTGTTTTTAGTGACTCTACAACAGGATCGGAATGCAGATTCTAGCGAGCAGAAACTTAAAAGTCGCAGTTTTTCAAAATCCGACTGTTACAATTTTACAATCATTATTAGACAATGTCATTAGTAAATTCATCAATTAATATACAGAAATCTTTTGTTAATATTCCTATTATATTATAATAATTATGGGTTATGTTAATTTACGTATGTGTATTTTTACATATAGATTTAGATATATTTATAAACATATGCTTAAAAGGAGATATCAGCGTCTTAATTAATTAAGAATGAAATTGTTAATGAAATAAAATTTATTATTATTATTATTATTATTATTATATACATATGTATCTAAATCTATTTGTGTAATGTTTATATCTTATTTATTGCACCTCACATCTATGTTTGCATCTTTGTGTATTGTGTGTTTGCATGTACCGATGAGGCCACCAAACTGTACCTATTTTTGTATCCAACTGGAATATGGAATATGTCTGTGCGATGAACATGAATGTTTTTTAGTGTCTGGGTATTTATTTGTATATTATATATAGTTATGTATATTATTCATAAAAATATTCATTCTGTTATCTGTTATGAGTAAAACACAAGCTAGATGGCGATGTGTGTATTGTCGTAGTATATTTATTAAATTGAAATGAAAAATGAAAATGAAAAATAATTTATTTGTTATCTCAATTTCATCACAAAACAATAGAGGTCTCGCTCCTTCCGATACAAAGTTTATAACTGATAACATGACGTAACCAATTTATTAAATTTTTTTTTTGTTTAATGTTTAAAATTTTCAAAAACAATCATGAAAGCATGCAAGTATGTGATTGAATAAATGCATATATGACCTCTCTACCTGTCGCACACGATGTAGTGTTTTAGTTTAAAGATGCAGTACAGCTTGCTTATCCATAATGGATTTTGCTCGGAAAATTTGTGCTTGTTAACTGCTTAGTAGATCGAGTGAAGTTACTAACGATACTCGAGATTATGGTTCATTTAACATCATTATTGGAAGGAAACTTGTTAGAGTTAGACAACCTCTATCTAAGAGTAGCTCGCAGTATTTATTAGATCTCTTAAAGAACTACAATTTGTAAGTAACTTGCAACTTGGCTTGAAATAGATTTAAACACCTCCGACTTTCAATGTAATGTTCATTATTCTACTACTTCCCTTTTGATATGATATCCATGTTGAGGGTAAAATAATGTATTTCGCTATTTTGTGGTGGCGGCCATGTTGGATTCAGATTTGATATTACAATTTCATATTTACATGTTCAGGGAGTTGTAATAAATAAGTAATCTGCCATTTTGTGTGATTTCGATGAAATTTTAATTATCAAATAAGCCTATTGTTTTTGGTTCTTAATATATCTACAAAGTTTGAATGAAATCAAACTGTTTGAAGAGGGTCAAAATCAAGTCCAAAGGAGTCGGTTACAAACATTCATAAAGGTGAAGCTAATATAATGCGTGTAAAAAGAAACTTTATTAGGCTTTATTTTATATGGCACCTGTCATAATTTTCATGTTAAAGATCGATTAAATGGCATGGTGCTGCGAAAGTATAATGTCAATTAATTGTGGCCGTTTCATGCAGCAGAAAAAATGCTGGGATAAAAAAATTTTACCAGCTGCTTCCAAATTTCTGAAACCAGATTTTTTTATGTGAAGTAAACTTAATTATCTTGGATATTGCAGTATTACTGTAGGTTGGATTGGTTAAAAGATCTGCCAAAAAAAAAAAAAATATTTTTCATCATCATCATCATATCAACCCATTACCGGAGGTTAAGGCCGTAATCCACTACGCTGGCCCAGTGCGGATTGATGGACTCCACACATCCTTTGAGAAAATTATCGAGAACTCTCAAGCATGCCGGTTTCCTCACGATCTTTCCTTTCACCGTTGAAGCAAGGGAGGGATATTTGAATTACTTAAAAGAAAAAGAAAACAATATTACTGTTATTATGTTATTAATATAATACTTATTATATACTAGGTAACATAAAATTCATTATTCGTTTAAAGGAAATTGCATACAATTCTACAATAAACTACCCATTGACATCTTGGAGATGTCTCTTAAAAAGTTCAAAGTTTGTATTAAACGTAAGCTTATAGCAAAGTCCTATTATACTATAAAGGACTACGTAATCGATAAAAAAGCTTGGGTGTGAATTATTGCTCTAACCAGGTTGCTCTTCTAATAATTTTAAATGACATTGTGAGATGGTGATAACAAAAAAAAACACCTGGCTGAGTTTGTTGTGGGCTTCTTCTAAAACCAGGACGCCTTTGGAACCCTCGTAGCTTTAGTTTTAAGTTTACGAATGTGGTTATCGCCGTCATCTCACAACCGTGTAATTCTTATGTACGTATCGAAAGTGCCACCTATACCGAACCTACCTACTTGAATAAAAATATTTTTGACTTGACTTTTGACTTTGACTTATAATAAATAATTGTAGAGATTGGCGTTGCATTTTGAATAAAACGCAATTATTCCTTTTTAAAGCCTGTCATGAAAATGATATTTCAAACTTGTTAAAAGGAAATGTAATGTTTTTGAAGGTTGACGCAATTATAATATATTTTACATTGCTCTTTCAACAGTTTAATAAGACGAAGAATAAGACGGACTAAGTATTCCTAATGAAAGCTTTAACTGTGAAATGGAAAAACTTTTGATAATAACAGTTAAAGTTGATGGAAGCTTTTAATCATAAGTTAAGAGAGTTTCTTGTGTAAGCGGAGAAATATTGTCACTTCAGATGTTTAATTAAACATTTATTTTTCGAATGTGACGCCTCGACATCTCAAGGTTTGGGAGGTGGAATTAAAAATGGGAGGTCGTAGGTTAAAATCTGTTGGGCCACTTTTAAGAGCTATAGCACACGGCGTATTTTATACGCGCAGACGACGCACGGATGACTCGCGTATACGCGCTTCATACGAGATTTGTCCGCAACCTTCTAACCTTAAGCACACGGGGCGATCGAAAACGCACCTCTACTGCGCGTATACGCGCTGTAGTCGCTCGTAGCTTTTGCGTTTTGATCAGAAACTCCTCGAATTCAGTTGTACAATGGCGTCGGTGGAGACAACACTGCATACGCTGGCTTTAGTTCTTCTTTTAAAAAGAAAGAAACGAAAAAAAAACCGAATCTATTGGATAGACCCATTTACGAGTGAAAAAAGATTGAGTGGTCATTATCATACAACATTTAAAAAATTAGTAATACATAGAAGATGGAAGAAATTTTATAAGTGTTCTCGAATGTCATATCCGTCATTCCAAGAACTTTTTTTGTATCTAAAACCGGAGTTAACTCGCCAAAATACAGTAATGAGATCATGTAGAGGCACTACACACGGACAGACTTGACGTTTCAAAAGTGCTTGTATTAGGCCTACTTGAAATAAATGAATTTTGAATTACGGCGCTGAAGACGCGCGTTCCTAATACGCGCGTCGTCTGCGCGTTAAAAATACGCCGTGTGCTTACGCTCTAAGACCAGCTTTAGACATAGTTGAAGGAAGAGTCATTATTAAGTTATCATACCTGTTATATAATTCTAGATCTTATAATCTAAACGTGTAGATAGATTTTCATTTGGCATAAGATTAGTGACGTCACAATATCATAGAAACTTGCCGGTATTAAGCTAACTATTCCCTAGGCAAGGCTTAGTCTAAACCATTATCACTATAGTCAAACAATTAGTGGCCCATTGCAGAGCACGTGACCCCTCAGAATGAGAAGCACTTGAGAACGTTATCTAGTCGTTTTTAGGCATGCAGATTTCCTCGCGATGTTTTCCTTCATCATCTTAAAATTCGAAAAGTAAGTGGTGCGTGCTAAAAAGTTAGAAGATCGAATTCGGTCGCTCCGAAAGAAAAACAAAAACTTAACAGTCTAAATGGGTTGTTGAACTCCGATAAATAATTGCTAAATAATTACAGTTCTGTTACATTTTCCTTAGCTGTCGAAGTTAAGTCAGTAAGTCTGACATTGCGACATACAAGATCCATGAGTAATTCCCCACGATAAAAAAAAGAAGGATAATGAGGTCAACACTGCGAGTGGCGGTCACTTACTCTTTTGGTACTCTTTATAACTTCAGCTTTATATTACAGGATAGAACATTATTATTATTATTATTATTAAATTCTTTATTGCACACACAAAAACAAAATACAAAGAAACACATTTACAAAAATAATAAAAAAAAAAAAATAGTTTAGGTGTGCAAAGGCGGTCTTATCGCTAAAGCGATCTCTCCCAGACAACCTTTGGCGATAGTAGTTTTTGTAAGGAACGGGTTGGTGCGTTGGTTTTAACATTCTTATTCTTTTCCAAGTTCTTATAATTTAGTAATCCGGCCTCACTGCAGAAAGGCCTTTGTGCAGTCGGGTTTTAATAAATATTTTTTTTAATTAATGAAAGTCTCTTACTTGAGCTATGTCTATCTGCAAATGTCAGGTGAAACAAAACGAAACGCTAAAACAGAGGACAGTTGAAACTTTGGTGCTATTCTGTAACCCATGATTAAAACATTGGTCATCGTTGAGATCGCCGTTGAATTACGCTTGACACATGAGTAGCGTTTGGTTTTACTCATGAGATCAGTAGAAATAATGAGATTATATGTAAATTAACGTCACATTCAAGCTAGCAAGAATCTGTTATTTTATATGGAGGACCAAGAGTCAAAATTTAATGACTATACAAATTTGTCAAATTTACGTTACTTGTTGACTAGATGCTCCGTAAAGCTATTCAAACTTTACTTACGTTAAACGCAACAATAACTGTACAAAATACATATGCTTACGCATAAAATCCTTCTTTTATAAGAGGTTTTGTTGTTGTGCAATAAAGAGAAAAAAAAATGTGTTTATGGCAAAATAATAAAACATAGTAACAAAATTCAAACAATTGTCACAAAACTCACAACCAAAGTTAAACAACAACAATTCTTTAAATATACATTTAAACTGCATTATTATTTTACTTACATTTTATTATTCCACTGCAGGTTAGCTCTTGACTGCAATCTCGATTGTGGTAAGTGATGATGCAGTCTAAAATGTTAGCGGGCTAACCTGTTAGGGAGTATGGTAGGTAACCTTAAGGTCGCGGTTTTTACGCGACATCACACCAGAATATTGTCTATGTCGATAGGGTGGTAACTAGCCACGACCGAAGCCTCCCACCAGACCAGATCAGATCAGATCAGGGCGTCAAATACATCGAGAATCTTGTTGGATTAAATTTCTATTATAATTTGATTTCATCGTTGCGTCAGCGTTGAAAGCTAGTATTAAATTCAGAGAATATGATCCACTGCTCGAGTAACTCAGTATATTAACATTCAACAAGGTCTCTACTAAGGGAGGGATTAAAAGTTAACGCGTGGAATTGAACACAGAAAAAAATTAACTCACTCGCATCCTGCGTGTAACTGAAGTCTAGAAGAGACATATATCTGCCTAATTTCACGTTGTTGTAATGGGTCCGAAGGAGGGTGGCGACACTCGTAACACAAGTTACCTTAGTGCGAGTGTTTAGGCACTCCTTTGTGCACAAATAAATAAAATAGAGTATCACTGTGTCCATTAGGAGATTTCTGCTGTATACACTTTTATATATGAAATAAATAAATTATTATTATTATTATTATTATCTACATAACAGCATCACTATGACGTCTACCACTATCATTTATATCCATGCTAATCTTAAATCCTACTAATATTATAAATAGGAAAGTGTGGTTCTTTGTTACTGAATCTCGCAAAAACGACTGAACCGATTTTAATGAAATTTGGCACGAATGTTGCCTATGTCATGGAAAAGAACGTAGTCTACCTTTTATTTCGATTCCTTAAGACGTTCCCGAGGGGAAATTGATAATTATTTACGAGCTAAGGCGCGGGCAGACAGCTTAGAAGTTTGGTATGCATGTTAGCTGTGCTATGAGAAGGACATGTTCTTTCTAAACCGATCTCTCAAATATTTCCCGTGGCAGGATTAAAGATTGTTAACGAGCGAAGCTATAGACCCAATTCTGAAGTCCGCGCAGATGAAGTCGCGGGCAGAAAATAGTACCATCATAAAGTATGGAAGTCATAGTTTGTGTGTATGTTTGTGAGTGTGTGCATAACAATGTATGGGAATCAAAATTCATATGTACATTTGCTGCATTAATTTATGCAACCACTCAAGTACTATTAGTTAGGGTTGGATATCATAATGCTTGAAGTTTGATTATTTGCCCGAGGTATCTCATTTTCATGGATCTGTCGACAAATTTAGGCCCAATTTAGGTAACTATTTCAAAATGCAGTGCCAATAATGGATCGCTTGCAGGCAATTAGTGTACGCAAAGTGACCGTCCAAGCGTGTGATGATTGATTGGAGTCTAATTGCTTAATATAACTGACCACCGGCTCTTTTGATAATTTACCCGACGTATCGTGTAGCTGCGGATGGGGAGATGTACCTTAACAAGACTGAATATGTTTAATGATGACAGCTAAACCTTCCTAGCGTAGCAGGTAGGCTGTAGAACTTTTACTGGGAACTTCAAATTGTATTCCCAGCTACCATTCCCTGTGAATTTCTCTTCGCAAATTGTAAATGCCTGTAAAGGCATATTTTACTACAAATCTTAAGGAGGTTGTATACCATTTTACAATAAGCTACCAGTTGATATCTTGGAGATGTCTCTTAAAAATTACGTATTAAACGCAAGCTAATAAATAAATAAATATACTACGACAATACACACATCGCCATCTAGCCCCAAAGTAAGCATAGCTTGTGTTATGGGTACTAAGATAGCTGTTGAATATAATACACACAAATACTCATAATATACAGATAAACACTGAAAAACAATCATGTTTAGCACACAAACATTTTCCAGTTGTGGGAATCGAACCCACGGCTAAGGTGTCAGTAAGCAGGATCGCTGCCCACTGCGCCATTCGGCCGTCATAATAGAAAAGTCCTATTATAGTATTAAGGACTACGTCAACGATAAAAATGCTTGTTTGTAAATTATTGCTCTATCCAGGTTGCTTCTATAATAGTTTTAAATGACAATGTGAGCTGGTGATAACAAAAAAAATAACCGGCTAAGTTTGTTGTTGGTTCTTCTTAGACCGTGCGTTTGGAACCCTAGTAGCTTTGGTTTTAAGTTTACGAATTTAGTTATCGCCATCAACTCACTTTTATATCATATTTAACATGTATTACGCATAAAGTGCCATCTATGTGCCTATTTGAGTAAAGAAATATTTTAGTTTGACTTTGACTTTGAATGATTTAAAATTCCTTGTGTTTCTTCGGGTAAATCTTCGGGTGCTTTCCGCTTACTTCTCGTCATCAACTCGGTCCACCAGTAGTACGAGAAGGAATTATCATCGTTCCACTGAGTCCGGAAGATACTCTACTTAACTTCCCTTTACAAATAACTCTAAAATATTATGCTGGTAATTTTCTTGTAACTTGTTCAATAAATTTACTCATATTTTAAGCCGACTTTAAACAAGGAGGAGGATGTTATCAATTCGGTTGCATTTTTTTTACGTAAATGTTTTTTAATTTCATTCAAAGTCATTTATTTCAAGTATGCCTACTTTATAAGCACTTTTGAAACGTTTAGTATGTATGTTTGCAGACTCTACAACCTCAGGACTTTGTTATTTCTTAAAAAGCATATTAATTTTTTTTTAGTTTGAAACTTAGTATGTGGTCCTATTTTCATTAGGCTACGATATAAAACCAACCAACAACTATTAATTAAGCATAATATTATGAAGTAATATACTATTAAAGGGTAGTTAACTAGTTAAACCGAGCATCATCCGGACTCAATGGTAGGACGAGGAATTACAATTCCTACTCGTGCAACTAGTTGGTGGCGCAGCGGTGCCACCAACTAGTTGGTGCTTTCTAGAGAGAAAAGGTATCTTAAATCTATCTCCAGGAAACAGCTATCTTTGTGACGAATTTCGTCATAATTAGGCCAGTTTTTAAACCAAGGGTAAAAAAGTAGTAGGAAACATTCAGATACACTTTAGTATATTATTGATATCAGTTACATTACTGATATATCACTTATCCGATACCATCTTGGATAACCTGGTAACGGCAGTAGCAGGTGAGATAACAATCTAGGGCTTAATAGTCATCATCATCATCATCACATCAACCGATAGACGTCCACTGCTGGACATAGGTCTTTTGTAGGGAGTTCCAAGTTCCACGATTCTGAGCCGAAGGCCCAATAGTGCAATAAAAAAAATAACTTGTAAATTTAACGTTTATGTATAAAATCAAAGCTTAAACGACAGTTTTACGCGAGTTGGCACCGGATCGCTGCGTTTTCCGGTGCGGGATCGCCATCCCATTCCATCGGGATGGGCCGAGGAAATTGTTCAGTAATTAAAATGGCGGGATGGCTAGGTTCGGTTAAGATTATTTTTTAAGATCAAAAGAAAAGATAATGGTTAATTCAGGTTTTCTATAAGAAATAAAAAAATAGAAATAATATATCTTCTTGCACATTAAAGGCTGAGAATTTCGAGACAGAAGAATCTCCGTTCTGAGATCCGTTCTTCCTATGAATATTATAAATGCGTTTGTATGGATGGATGGATGGATGTTTGTTACACTTTCATGCAATAACTACTGAAACAATTTGACTGAATTTTGGAATTGAGGTAGATTATACCCTGGATTAACACATAGGCTGCTTTTTAACCTGTTAAATGTACGGTTTCATATAATAATAATAATAATAATAATAATAAAATCTTTTATTTGGGATAAAAACAACACATAGCAATTAACATATAAGGTACGAGTTTCACAAATAAAAAATTAAAAAATAAAGTTATCATTAAAAAATTAAACTTTCTAAAAATAAAAGATATAAACACCCAGACACTGAAAAACATTCCTGTTCATCACACAAACATTTGCCAGTTGTGGGAATCGAACCCACGGCTTTTGATTCAGTAAGCAGGGTCGCTGCCCACTGCGCCAATCGGCCGTCAAATTTTGGAATTACAATTTCCAAATTTTCTCTGGACTGGTCTGGTGGGAATTTTCTTTGGCCGTCGCTAGTTACCACCCTCCCGACAAAGATGGCCCGCTAAGCGCTAATAATTACCTCAGTAGTAGCAGAGAGGACGCTGCTATCAATCAACGAAAAACCAAAAGTTCCTAAAATATGAAAACGTGAAGACATCTCTTATTATCTAGTGCATTTATACCTATGTAAGTTAACGTTTTTATCTATTTTGCAGTTGTTTCAACACTTAAGTAGTTAAGAAAAGGCATGTCCTCTGTTTCTGCAATTAGATATCGATTCTGAACCAACTCTAAAAAAATTAAGGGTGGCGAAAATTAACCCTGTAAACTTTAGTATGCTTCCTTTGTCCAGTGACTAATCAGTAGTGTACCCAAACCAGCTGTTTCCCGCGGCTTCGTACGCGGTTTTTTTATCAGTATTATATTTTATCAGTATTTATGTATATTATTCAGTGAAAAAATATTCATCAGTCATTTTAGCACCCATAACACAAGCTACGCTTACTTTGGGGCTAGATGGCGGTGTGTATGGCATTGTCGTACTATATTTATTTATTTATTAATTTATTTAAAATTGCTCCTGCTGGGAATCAAACCCGGGACCTACTTCAAAATGATCGCAACCACTCTAGCAAGAGTTTTACGTAAAAGAAGATCCTTGAACGAATCTTTTAATCTTTGAAATTGGAGCTAGGTGAAAGTTTAAGTAATCGATCCTCTAATTGAAATACCTGTATCCAGTTTCCCGTTTTTTTTAATTGCCAATTCAGTGTCAATCTCAATTGCTCCAGAGATCTCGTATTACAAAGATAAGGCGAAAAACCTTCAGGCTCTTTCGAAACGTAATAGTCTGAAAATTTCACTTCGCGAATGGCAAAAGGCAAAACTTGAGTGAGCATTTTCAATTTTTATTTCAATTATATAGGAGTGGATTTTTATGGATTTTACAGTCACTGCGCCTGAATGCGGAGTATTTAGGTTAGAGCTTGCATTTGAATTCGCATGCGAAGGATTTTCATATAAATTTTTATGGATTTTAAAACTTTGGTTTTTAAACTTATGATGGTAATTTAGTTGTTTTCACGTTGGCACCAGCAAAGAAGAATCATTGTCATCAACCATCAGCAACCTTTAGTTTTTCACTAAAATATATAAGTGAGGCCCACCACTCTTTGTTTATATGTTTAAATGGTAATACGAGTATGTATTTAATATATTTATATATACATAAATGTTTTAACTACCTATATTTATAATATTAGTATATATAGTATACGTAATGTATATAATTAACAAATTTGGGTTTTGCACTATCCCGTTTTATGTAATAAAGGTTGAAAAAACACTTCAACCAAAGGTTGTCTGGAAGAGATCGCTTCAAGCCATAAGGCCGCATTTGCGCATATATTTTGTATCATCGTTAGTATTGTTAACCTAGCTTACTATTTGTATGTGCAAGTAAAGGTCTTTATTCTTCTTTTTCTTCTTCTTCTCCACTCTAGATTGGCACTACTTATCTGATATTGAAATTGAAAATTACTCTCGTTTTTATTTTTCTTCTACAAGTTAGCCCTTGACCTGCAACCTCACCTGGTGGTAAGTGATGATGAAGTCTAAAATGGTAGCAGCTAACCTAGGGAGTATGGTAGACATATCCCTAATAGTTTTCTACGCGACATCGCACCGGAATACTGAATCACGGTAGGATGGTAACTAGCCACGGCCAAAGCCTCCCACCAGACAAGACCAGAGAAAATTCAGAAACTATAAATTCCCAAATTGCCCCTTTAGGGAATCGCACCCGGGACCTCCTACTTCAATTCACAGCGCTCACCACTGCGCCAAGGAGGTCGTCAAAATTACCTATTTATTACACAAAATTTTATTATTTTTAGTATGTAAACTATAGGTGTAGAAAATTCCATATTCCTCCGTCCACGCAATTTTCGTTAAAAGGGATACAAAGTTAAGCTTCAAGTAATAGTATATAGGTAGATAATTCGGGCTCTACTTACTCCACCGCAGAAGTTTAATTACACGGTAATAAATTGTTCCGCGATGCAATATCTTTCAATTTAGGGACTTCCGTTAATTCTGATAGCGATTAATCTTCTACCAAAACTTGCTCCGCTCGTAATTAGTCGGGACAAATCATTAGTTGGGCTTCTTAATTACAAAATCAATGTAACAAAGGAAATAGGCTTTTTTCTTATAACCTGCGATGGAACTGAACGCCCAGGGTTTATAAATAAAAATCGATACCAAGTTTTATAAAGCTGAGGCGTCTGTTTGGTGGAACTACTAGTTCAAATCTTTGTGTGTGGGATAGTCTATCTATCAAGGAAGGTTATCATCCCTAAAGCATCATCTGTGCCACTACTACAATTTACTAAGATGGCCAAACCGGCGGTCCAGCGTGGTGATTTTGGGCATCCGAGGCCTTAGTTCCAGCATTGTTATAGGTTCTTTATCATCTTCAAATAAAAGGAGTAAGAGTGTAAGGTATATATCGACCTCCCTGGTGCAACAGTGAGCGCTGTGAATTTAAGTAGGACGTCCCGTGTTCGATTTCCGCCAAGGGCAATTTGGGAATTTAAAATTACTGAATTTTTGTCTGGTGGCAGTTACCGCCCCACCGATAAAGACGTGCTGCTAAGCGATTTAGTGTTCCGGTGCGATGTCGCGTAGAAACCGATTAGGGTATGACTACCTTACTCCCTAACAGGTTAGCCCGCTACCAACTTAGACTGCATCATCACTTAGTACTCAGTGAGATTGCAGTTAAAGGCTAACTTGTAGTGGAATAAAAAAAAAGTGAATGCTTACACTATAGGATAGAAGCAGGCGTTACTTTGCTCCCATGATATATTATGAAAAGTCAGCTTGAATTGCTTTACTCCGCGAAAAGCAGGAGAATCTGTATCAAATATTCACTGTAAAGTCAATATCTCCAGAGGATGCTGCGGTTTCGAAGCGTAACGTGCGTAGACGGTACATACTGCCGAAGATCTGTTTGGTCCGGAATATAAGGATTGAAGAAATTATAAAGTGCTATAAACTCTTTTATACACTCTTGCGATTGGATGACGCAAGGCAAGGAAAGAGAAATGTGGAAAAGGTTGGGGGAAGCCTTTAGCCGAGAAGCGGCTCATATTTCCTAAGATAATCATTATAAAAATTACTGAGCAACCAAACTAACGATGTATATGTAAGGATATAATTGTGTACTAACTTAATAACAATATTTTAAGTCATGTTAGAGATGATAGGATAAAAAGGCTTTTTATTTTAGCCTTAATCTATCATTTATACTTTTTTTTTTTTTTTAATCCCTAACAATGCTTAAAAATAAAATAAAAAGAACTATTAAAAATTTATAAAAAAAAAACATCGACCCTCCGCTTGCGGGGCTTTTGAATGCTCAATCAACCGGCGGTCAGGGCTCCAGAGGGAGGAACCTCCTCACAATACGCGCCGTTTCAAGGACTACTGCCTTCTGTATCCGACCCTTGTTCCAACAACCAAGCGAAAGCTTCTTAAGATGTTGGTCGAAGCATTTCGCGAGAAGACCAGACTGAAACGAATATCGGAACAATAACGGTCGACTCAACATTCCACGTGGCGGTAATCTCGTGAGCAAGGTCCAAGGATTTAGATACTTTTTCCTTTTCGGCTTTCACCAGATTATCGTCATGTGGAACAGTACTGTCAACAATTATTGCACGGCGCACTGATCGATCGACTAGCACTATATCAGGCCTATTAGCTGTAATATACAAAAAACGGCTTTTTATTTATTATCAGACCTTTCTGCGGAGTATAGCAAATTAAGCTTAATGTTCATAATTGCCCACAGGTTAGTATGATGTCTAAGACTGTATCCTCATGTACCAATGTTTAAGTATTATTTATTTAAGGGTCAGGTTTCGTTCGAGCCATTTGACCTGAATACTATTATAGGCCAGACAGAAAAGGTCGGCGGTCCAGTTAAAGCAAAAATGGCTCCACTTAAACGATCGAACTTGATTCATATGTCATTAGTATACTTCACAATACTTTGAAACTGATAATAAATAAATAACATATAAATATACTACGACGATACACACATCGCCACCTAGCATCAAAGTAAGCGTAGCTTGTGTTATGGGTACTAAGATGACTGATGAATATTTTTATGAATAATAGATTCTTATAATATACAGATAAAAACCCAGACACTGAAAAACATTCATGTTCATCACACCAACATTTTCCAGTTGTGGGAATCGAACCCACGGCCTTTGACTCCGAAAGCAGGGTCGCTGCCCACTGCGCCAGTCGGCGATTCATTTTCGCCATTTGGAACTTCATAATCTCGTTTCTCTGGCACCATTCTACCACAGAACAGCGAGCCGCCGTGAACGGTGGAAGTGGAATATGTCTGTGTCATAATATATTTAGTTATCGTAGTACACATAACACAAGCTACGTTTATAGGTGGCGATCAGTGGCGTGCACTTCACACATGCACAAAAGCACTGCATACCCAAATTATTTTATATCACTCGTGTTGGAGGGGATTTTTTCCATTAAATGCCATTTACCTGCTTTATGCGTACCCTGGTCAAAACCCTATCCACGCCACTGGTGGCGATGTGTGAATTCATCATCATCATCATATCAACCGATAGACGTCCACTGCTGGACATAGGTCTTTTTTAGGGAGTTCCAAATTCCACGGTTTGGTGCCGCTTGAATCCAGTGGTCCACCGTCAACCTCGTCGGCGGTCGACCAACGCTGCGTTTACCAGTGCGGGGCTGCCATTCCAGCACCCATACAGACCCCAACGTCCATCCCTCCTCCGAACGATGTGCCCCGCCTATCGCCACTTAAGCTTCGCGACTCGTTGAGCTATGTCGGTAACTCTGGTTCTTCTACGGATCTCCACATTTCTGATTTTATCACGAAGAGATACTCTGAGCATAAGCTCTCTCTTTCGCCCGTGACTCTGAGCCTTCTTATGAGGCCCATAGTTAGCGACCATGTTTCGGAGACTTGTGACAAACACGGTGTGTTTGGTTCGATGTGCGTATTGTCGTAATATATTTATTTATATTTATTTAATGTATATGTTTACGTGATTGAAGGATTCAATTAGTGGGTAAGTAAAGCTCCAAGCGCAAGAACACATATATTGTTCACCCACACCTCTTTCTCTTTCCACATTTGTTTAACTATGCTGAAATACTATATGCACTTAATATCATAGGTTTGTATATTTGGCAATTCCAGTGCGTTTGACAAAACTTTATTTTTGGTATCTGATTTATCGAGGTAGGTGTAGACTATTTAGCAGTACGCTGCGTGCCGGGATTCAAACTCGCTCCCCCGAAAGTGGAGTTGCAGTTTAACCCACTGGGCTATCAATATAACATATAACAATGCTTTTAAAACTTATTTTTAAATTAGTTCTCGCAAAAAAACTCTTTAGGTAGACTATTGTACATAAGTAACTTCACACTGAGTAATGGCTAACCTTATAAAAACAAGATAAATTTTTTTAGTCCTTGACTGCAATCTCACCTGGTGGTTATAGATGATGCAGTCTAAGATGGTAGCGGGCTAAACTGTTATGGAGTATGGTAGTCATAACCCAAATCGGATTCCACTCGACATCGCACCTGAACCGCTTAGCGGCACGTCGTTGTCGGTAGGGGAAAACTAGCCGCGGCCAAAGCACCCCACCAGACAAAAGTGAACTCATGTATAATGTACATCAATTAAAAGTGTACTATATTTTGAGGCTTAAAGCCTATTTTCCATTGGTGGGTACCAGGATGACATGACATAAGGATGAAATTGGTCCGGCTCATTGGTTATGTCGCTTCATTAATCTTAAAGTTATCTCGCGTATATATTGTAGGAAAGTTTTAGTTGATATATTTTGTAGGAACAAAATAACCGACCATGCATGAAGGGCGGTAATAAGATAAGGGATGCTTTTAAAAAGGCTTTAGGAAACTTAGGTGTATATTTTTTTAGACGGCCGATTGACGCAGTGGGCAGCCACCCTACTTTCTGAGTCCAAGGCTGTGGGTTTAATTCCAACTGGAAAATGTTTCTGTGATGAACTTATGTTTTTCAATTTCTGTCTATCTAGTCCCAAATTAAGCGTAGCTTGTGTTATGGTTACTAAGATAACCGATTAATTAATTTTATGAATAATAAACATATATACTCATAATATATAAAGAAACACCCAGACACTCAAAATATTTATGTTCATATCATAAACATTTTTGAAAAATCGAACCATCAGAAACTCTGAAACTTTTGAATCACAAAGGTTACCTCCAACTACGTCAGTCGGCCATCGTAATGAGTATGCCAATAAACATGGCAGTAATTCTTTCCTTGACGAACTCTGTCACCTAAACTCTACTACCATTTATCCTCTTTTTTTTTGGCGTGGTGTATAAGCTTTATTGCAACCTTGGTGGCGTGGTGTATAAGCTTTATTGCAACTTTGGGTAGGACGGAGGTTATGTGGGATTCCCCCCTCTAATGGGGGTATACCCAAACTAAAAACTACCATGGCGTGTACCCTTGTTGGCTTTGTTAGATACCCTGTGTACCTCGTTACGTGTACCAACCATCCTAACCATTTGGTGGGGCTCCCGTGCTAATGAGGAGGGGATCAGGACAGCTTGAACCTTCCCTTCTCTTCAGACTGTAGATAGGCTAGCGAAGTGACGTGTAGCTAGCCCAATAGCTACCCGCCGCCTCCCAAGAGATTTATCCTGGTATAGGTATACGTAATATAGGAAGAATTTATATTTAACTAGCTTCTGCCCGCGACTTCGTCTGCGTGGACTTCAGAATTAGTTCTAAAGCTTCGTTCGTTTACAATTTTGAATCCTACCACAGGAACTATTTGAGAGATTGGTATAGAAAGTACATGTCCTTTTTCATAGCATAGATGACATGTATACCTAAATTTGAAAGCTGTCTGCCCGCGGCTTATTTCGTAAACAACTTTCAATTTTCCCTCGGGAACTTCTTAAGAAATCGGTATAAGACGTAACCTACGTTCTTTTCCATGTCAAAGGCTACAAGTATGCCAAATGTCATCCAAATCCGTTCAGCCGTTTTTGCGTGATTGTGTAACAAACGTCCACACTTTCACATTTATAAAATCTGTAGGATAGAATGTTTTATTTTAAGTTCACCTCAAACGTCAAGATCAAATTTGTGACTTTTACGTAATTCAATTATGTTTGGTGTACCAAAGATAATTGAATAACGTAAAACTCACAAATAAAGAAATCGCTTAGTTCTAATAAAGTGCTCGAAACAAAAATAATATTGACCTGTAGTGGAACGTGAAGGTTGAGCTGTCATCAAAGAGGCATTAGCTTCCAGTATTTATATAAATTTTTCATATAAACAACTCGTGCGGAAACTCTGATTCTTATAAACAGTTGGTAGGGATTTATATTAATTATAGCGTTTCTGTGATATTGAAATCTAAACTAGTACATAATGTGTACGAAACCTGAAGTAAAAATTGTATAAATATTTAGATCATACTTATGTACGGGAGCTATGGTGATACGCTCGACCGTAATAATAGGAAGAACTTTCTACGAGCGAGTGATTGGGCTCGGGGACCGAGGTCCGAACATTCATCTTTGCAAGTTGTATAGCGCAATATTGTAGCGCGATGCAGGATTTTTGTGGCGCCATCTAGTTCGATAATGTGAAGACCGCTACACTTATATTTAGGGTCGCAGCAGAGTGCATAATACAAAGATGTTAAGAGTAATATAAATTTATTAGTCTTAGAATTACTCTAATGATTGTTATGATATTAAAACTAAACTTATTAACTATGCTCGGCCAATTTGTGGCACGAGCTTCCTACCCTATATCTTACAATTAATTCCCATAGGAAGCGTGGCAAAAAAGAATTCGCTGCGCCGACGTAACTTGTAGATGATGCGATACAGCCTCTTCTTGGTACTATGGCTATCCCATGGGTATGCCTACGTAACATCATATTTTTCTGTTAGTTGACATTTGATTAACGACTAAGACACCGGGAGGTATCTTTGCATCGTTCGAGTCATGTAGGACTGCGGTGCATCGATAATGCAGTCGTATTTATATCAAAATACCCACCAACTCAATGTCATGAACACAAATATCTGGCAAATATGAAGTTATAGTTATCAAAAGTTTAATTATTTACCCACTTTATAAATTTACTGTAACACATTTTTAGTATAATATACGTAAAAAGAGTAAACAAACTAATAATGAAGCATTATTAAATACTCGTCTCTAGCGTATTCGTCCGCGTGTAAGTCGACCTTAAAAGATAGATATATGCAGTCGCAAATTTTTTTTAGAACATATTCAAAGGCACTAATGAGGTGGGAGGGGCTTAGATAGGTGGGGGTCAGAAAAGTATAAAAGGCGACACATTTGACAATTTTTCACTTAACTTAAGTATTCATTGTAAAGTCAACATCTCCTGAGGATGTTCCGGTTTCGGCGTGAAACGTGCGTAGGGGGTATATTGTCGAAGATCTGTTTTGTGTGGAGTATAAGGATTGAAGAAATTATAAATTACACCACGCAGATTCTCCTGCTTTTCGCGGAGTATAGGAAATTAAGCTTAATTTTGATAATATATCATGGATTTCCGCAAAGTAACGCCTGCTTCTATCCAATATTTAAAAACGGTGAGCTTGACCGTGCAGTATCCAATATTTTTTTAGAACGTTTAAAGGGTATTCCCCTTGTTATGTCATACATGATTTTATCAAAACCTTTAACCTTTTAGGCAGCGTACGCAAAGGATGCTCCCAAACCTGTTTTTGAAACGTCTAACTCTATTGGTAATATGCTTCCATCAGCCTCAGCGTAATCACGGATAACATATAGGCTTGCTTGATAAATGGGCTATCCAACACTTCAAGAAATTATTAAATCGGACTAGTAGTTCCTGAGATCATCGCCGTCAAGTAAATAAACAAACAAACTGTTCAGCTTTATAGCCCATTATCAACACACTAACGGATGGTACTCTCAGTCATGCACGTTTCCTCACGATGTTTTCTTTAACCGTTAAAGCGTGACTCCGAAAATATTATACTTTTCTTAGGCCAACAGAGCTTGTGATAACGACTAAGACACCGTGAGGTAATCTTTGTCGCCTAGAGTCTCATAGAAGACTTAAGTGTATCGAAAATGCTCCCGTATTTATATCAAAATACCCAAATACCAACTCGATTCATGAACATGGGGAACAATTTTAATTGTTTCTTGATAACTATTTATTAATTATACAATAATTGTTAGTGCGTTTGTGAGAATCCCAATCAATTTAATCAAATATCTGGCAAATACGAATTTATTTCATAATTATCCCCACTAATATTATAAATGTCAATGTAAGTTTGTTTGTTATGCTTTCACGCAGAAACTACTTAACCGATCCTAATGAAACTTTGTACACATATTCTTGAAAGTGTTAGAAGTAATATAGGATACTTTTTATCCCGATATTAAGCTCGGTTCCTTTGGGAGAGGGAATGAAAGTGTTCGTCAAATTATAACCGATTAAAATAATTATTTATGAACTATAGAGTTTGTAATATGTGTTTAATTTTGCCCAATCTTTGTGTAGATCTGATGAATGTGGTTGGAGATAGAGGACAGAACTCCTCAGCGGACAGCTGCAAACCCCTCATTTAAGGCTTAGCGATACTGAATATCTACATTTTTTTTTAGAACTACAACTAACTTGAATGCCACATCAAAAAACAAAATCAAACGCAGACGAAGTACCGGGCAACAGCTAATATCAAATAAATTCATATTTAGTTAAAGTTCAATTATTTACCCACTTTGTAAATGACTGTAACATTCTATTTTACTAGTCTATCACCGCTTTTATACTAGTCTATCACCGCTTTAATAGGTTTAAAAAGTATCCTCACTGACCTGTGTGTGCGAGTAGAACATGGAGAAGTTTGACACGATGACGGGCACGGGCAAGGCTATCGTGAGCACGCCGGCCAGCGCACATAAGGCGCCCACGAACATGCCCAAGTACGTCTTGGGCGCCATGTCTCCGTAGCCCACCGTGGTCATCGTCACGATGGCCCACCACAGACCAAGCGGTATCGACTTAAACTGGTTATCTGGATTGTCCTGGAACAACATTTCAAAACGAAATTATAGAAAGGTAAAAAAATCAGACGTTCGACGTATCAACCGGTTGACGTCCACTGCTGGAAATAGACTTTTTAGGAGTCCCTCATACCATGGTCTTGTGTCGCTTGGATCCAGCGGCTCCCCGCGACTCGTTTGACGTCACGTCGTTTCGCGGTACGTTTTGTCGATAGGGTAGTAACTAGCCACGGCCAAAGCCTCCTACCAGACCAGACCAGAGCAAATTCAGAAATAATAAATTCCCAAATAGCCACTGCCAGTAATCTGACCCGGGACCTCCTAGTTAAATTCGTAGTGCTCACCGTTGCGCCAGGGAGGTTATCAAACTAACTAATAACGTAACTAACTAATTGATGGACGAATCAGATAGCCCACCTGATGGTAAGTGGAAACCGTCGCCTAAAGACAGGACAACACAGGTGATGCAAGAAACACATCCTGCAAAGTGTTGCCCTGTGTCCATTAACCTGAGGCGAAGGTGTTAAGACTCATGTGTCTGTAATTACACCAACAACCACGCCCTTCAGACTGGAACACAGCATTGTGACAATACTGCTTAGTAGCAGAAATTAGCAAGTGGTACTTCTCCGGACGAGCTCTGTATCAAAAACTACTTCTAAAAAAATTAGGAAAACGGTTGACCTAAATTTATATATAATATGTAAAAGAAAGAAAATCTTTTATATATTTATATATATAAAAGAAAGTTGTTTTTGTTACACCACTTATAACTCAAGAACGGCTGGACCAATTTTGATGTCATTTTTCATAAGTTGGGAAGTTATTGGTTTCACCCCGTTTTACGAAAATCGAGTTTTTATCAGATGTCGACGTGTGTGTGTGTGTGTGTGTGTAAACCTCTCATAACTTTTGAACGGCTTGATCGAAAGGGCTTCACTTAACTTAGATTTTCTACAATTTCGACATCGATTTTAAATGAAAATACTTTCCTAAATTTCAAAATTAATGTTTAAAAATCCGAAAATATTGCTTAATGAAACTTCTATTAGACTTTTGATGAATGTTATGTTTTAATACTTACTATCCTATTCTGGTCTAGGAGGAATCCAAAAAATCAAATGTCATCCAAATTGGTCCAGCCGTTCTTGAGTTATAAGTGGTGTAACTCACACAACTTCCTTTTATATACATAAAAAATAGTTGTATATAAGTATTTATGTACATTATTCATACAATTATTCATCGGTTATCTTAGTACCATCAGTTTTATCAGTTTATTCATCAGTTATTCGTTCGTTTAGCAATTCGAACCTCCCATTCTTATGTTTAGTAATTTCTAATCGTTCTCTCAAATCAAGTCTCAACCATTTACTTGCGACAAAGGTCTAGAACAGGGGTAAGAAAGGTATAAAAGCCATACACATTTGGTTAATTTTTCACTCAACAATTATTCATTGTAAAGTCAACATCTCCAGAGGATGCTCCGGTATCGGAGCGAAAATGAGTAGAGGGTACATTGCCAAAGATCTGTTTGGTGTGGAGTACAAGGATTGACGAAATTATAAATCACACCATACAGATTCTCCTGCTTTTCGCGGAGTATAGCAAATAAGGATTAATTTTCTTAATATATTATGGATTTCCGCAAAGCAACGCCTGCTTCTATCCAATGCTATACCCCTTACAAATTAGAATGCCACTATCTTCCACTGCATCCTCACTTACTAAAAGTCAAGGTCCTGATAAAAAAATACCGTAAAAGCTAAGTCGGCGGTAAAAGCTCGTCATGCTAATATTAGAGTACGCTTTTCTTAAAATATGACAAAGTTGTAGCCTCCATTTTTGATCTCCAGCCAAAACAGTAGCGTGTCAACACAACTTTAGCAATATAGCAACTAGTTATAAAAATTTCGCGCACCAGCGCTCCAGTAAGTTGTTTTGAAGTTTTTCTCCGCGTTTTGGCGAGTGTTTCTACTTTAAAAACTTATTTCAAAAGCAATAAACTTGCAGAGACTTGCTAGTGACTTTGTGGGCTTTGCAAGAAATTTTTGCTCGAAGGCAGAAATTCATAACATACAAGCTTTTGAGCCAAGGGTCTTATCGACATATTATACTTTTTGTACTTTACTGATTGGGTTTATATTTGTGAAAATATTGTCTAAACATGTGGCGCTTATGGAAGTTATTCTTGTAGCCTCCATAAACATTTTTGATAAATTGAAAGTTTTAAATAAATTTAATAGCCTGCCACTTTGTGAACTACTTTCCAAAATATTCACATTAAAATTTCCGCACACAATTTTTTTTTTAATTTTGATTTAGATGTCTTATGTAATACATACATCATCCATAACCCTACCCTATCCATATAAAAAGTTCAAAGTAAGTCAAATTACCGGGCAACTACAGGGCACGGTCTCCTCCCACAATGAGAAGGGGTTAAGGCCGTCCACCGCGCTGGCCCAGTGCGGACTGACTGGTGACTCCATATACCTTTGAGAATGGCATGCAGGTTTCCTCACGATGTTTTCCTTCACCGTTGAAGCAAGTAATATTTTAATTACTTAAAACGCACCTAACTTAGCTACTACTACTATAAACGTGAAAGTTTGTTTGTTTCTCCTTCCTTTACGTCTCAACTAAGCTACCAAACTACGTTTTTTTTAAATAAATATATTACGACAATTCACATCGCCATCTAGCCTCGAACTAAGCGTAGCTTGTGTTATGGGTACATGACTGATGATTTTTTTAATGAATTATGTACATAAACAGTTCTGATACAAACACTGAAAACGATTAATATTCATCAAACAAACATTTGTCAGTTGTGGGAATCGAACTCACAGCATTGAACTCAGAAATCAGGGTCGCTGCCCACTACGCCAATCGGCCGTTCTAATATCTTTTATAATTTATTTATTTATTTCTCTGCGATTTTGTTTAGTATACAGGTCTTTAATATAATAGTTAGCTCTTTACCAAATTCCGCTTAACAGCATGCAAATTATGTTGACGGCCAAGTGACGCAGTGGGCAGCGACCCTGCTTTCTGAGTCCAAGGCCGTGGGTTCGATTCCCACAGCTGGAAAATGTTTGTGTGATGAGCATGAATGTTCTTTAGTGTCTGGGTGTTAATATGTATTTTATAAGTATTTATGTATATTATTCATAAAAATATTCATCAGTCATCTTAGTACCCATAACACAAGCTACGCTTACTTTGGGGCTAGATGGCGATGTGTGTGTGTCGTAGTATATCTATCTATCTATTTATGTTGGTTGGTTTAGTTAAGACCGAGTGTAACATAGGCTACTTTTATCCCCGGAGAGCAAACGCTTCCCACGAGTTTTGTTAACAGACAGACAAAACTACCTAAAATAGCTACATATTATGTAATGGCTGTGCTAAAGTAAGAATGCGTACCGTCGTATAATAAATAATTAATATTTTCACTAATTCATTTTGATTTGGTAAGATTACTGTTTAAAGCTCTAAATAAATTGGTTTGTCGGCAAGAAGCGTTCATTCAACATAAATGCAGATAGGAAATAATAACGGAATGCTTTGCATTCATAATGAATGCAGATAAGAAAGTAATAACGGAAAATATTCATTCTTGCATTCAAATTTAAACGAAATTGGCTTAAAATTAGTTCAGGGTTTCAGTTGTGCCAGCTCTGTTGGCTTTGCAAAATATTAGCTTGACTTTTTATTTCTCTTACGGCTTGTTTATCTTATTCTTTGAAATTTTCATTATTACGGCTGAACAAAAACGTTGACCTTTAAAAAACCGGTTACACATTCACTAGATATTTAGTTCACGAATAAGAGTTTTTTAAATTCGTAATTGGACGCTCGTTTATTAAAAAAATAATGTAACCTACGAACTTTAGGATATTTTAATTATAATGGGCTTATAACGTTGGTCTAGTGGTTAGCATATTTAACTACAGATCACGGGTCCTGGGTTCGAATCCCATATAGGGCCAGGAATTGTTAGATATGTGATATTGTGTTAAACAATTCTCAGTAGCAGGCTGGAGTTAGGAAGTTGGCGGTGACAACCTCTGTACCGCGGAGAGCACGTTAAACTCTCGGTCCCGGTTAGTATAACTTGCTTGCATAATAGTTGACCACAAACCCGCATTGGAGCAGCTTGGTGGGTCTGTGCTCTAAGACCGTCTCTCCTATGCAAAACCTGTGCCCCGTAGTGGGTCTTTTATGGGCTGCGGCTATAGACGATGGTGATGAGCCATAGGTGGACACAGGCCTCTATTTTAGCGAAAAGGAAGACAGTGTTTTTGAGCCACTCTTACCCCGTAGTAATTCTTTCTAGAGTTAGAAAGAGAAAGTTAGAGACCAATGCATAATTTTAAAATAAAAGAATTTAAACAGATTAATACATTACTATACTATTGATGTTTTTATTGTTTTTGTGGAGGAATTTTTTTATTTTTTTTTTAGTAAAGGAAAACATCGTGAGGCAACCTGCATGCCTGAGAGTTCTCGATAATGTTCTTAAAGGTTTGTGGAGGCCACCATCATATCAACCCGTTGCGAGCCAGGTCTTTCTTAAGTGTGTAGCCCGGAGTCCACCACGCTGGCCAAGTGCGGATTGGTCTTTAACTACTATTATGGCAAGCAAGTGATACTAACCGGGACCGAGAGTTTAACGTGCTCTCCAAGGCACGGGGGTTGACACCACCAACTTCTTAACTTCGGACTGGTACTAACAATTCTTGAACAGAATATTATGGAGAACTCTCACGCATGCAGGATTCCTCACTATGTTCTCCTTCACCTTAAAGCATGTGATACTTAATTGCTTTAAACGCGGATCACATTGAGAAGTTAGAAGTACGTACCGGGGTTCGAACTCGGTTCCCCTGAAAGTTAAATCGAAGTCCCTGGACCTGGGAATCACTGGGCTAGCTCCGGATCATGTGAAAGTCGTTACAAAATTACATTAACAGACCTTATGCACGTCCTTTCTGTGTTTTTTGGCACTAAATAAATGAATGAATAATAAAAGATTTTTCCTTCCTTTTACAGTTCCCTACAAAGTTGATCGTCATAAATAGATACTAAGCTGAGATACGTACGGAGCTATATATTCGCCCTGAGGCAGGTCTGTAACGTCACGTCTCTTATTACGGTATATATTGAGCCTGCGATGTCTTTACCTTTGTTCGGAGAAATTGTATCGTTTTTGTGAGAGGAAATTATATATTTTTTCTTTATCAAAAGAAAATGAATAAAGGATTTCTTGTAATACGGGACGTCAATGAATTCTGGATTTAGGCAGCGGTGTAACAAAATATGATAGCACATGTTAACCCGACTGTTGTGAGGAACAGATTATTCACTTCTTTTAACCGCCTTCAAAAAGGAATTCCAATTTAGGTTTTGTACATTTTTGATCGAAAGGGGTTTGTTCCGAAATGGTCCTATATACAACGTGTATATGAAAACCGAAAGATTACTTCACATGCTTTGGAGGAAAATTACTTACTGTCTCTAAGACTGTGAAACTAAATCTCTAATAGTTTTTGAGTAAACCACTGTCATAGCATTTACTATATTGAAGAAATCATATACAGCCCAAACAGTGATGTTTCAGTGTGTTTAGTGTGTATCTGATTTCTCCCAGCAATCATTTCTTCCAGCAGCTTTCATTAAAAATTAAAATCAAAGACTCCAGTCCCTTAATTAGTTAAGCGTCGCGTTGCGTAAGTATTATGCGCGTGTCGGTCTTTTATATTCAAAAGGGTTGTCATAAGTAAACACTTAGAATGTTTTTAAATAGTTTGTATGGAAAAATAAATATACTACTTTGGATATAATTTTTTTTACAGGGTGATTCGTTGTGAAATATACTTATGCACCCTTCAACAGTATTCCAGAATTCGGCTACAAGTTGTAGGAAATGTATAAAGCCCCGTGTGCCTGTCATAACATTGACGGCCGAGTGGCGCAGTGGGCAGCCATCCTGCTTTCTAAGTCTTAGGCCGTGGGTTCGATTCCCACAACTGGAAAATGTTTGTGTGATGAATATGATTGTTTTTCAGTGTCTGGGTGTTTATCTGTATATTATAAGTATTTATGTGTATCATATTCTTAAAAAATATTCATCAGCTATCTTGGTACCCATAACACAAGCTACGCTTAGTTTGGGGCTAGATGGCGATGTGTGTATTGTCTTAGTATATTTATTCATATTTATTATTATTCATAACACCAGCAATCACTCAGAAATGCTGCTTGGCGGCAGAAAAAAGCATGCCTATATATTTGAAAAGATAAATGAGAGACAAATAAATATAATACCACAACACACACATCGCCATCTAGCCCCAAAGTAAACGTAGCTTTTGTTATGGGTACTGAGATCACTGATGAACAATATACATAAATACTGAAAAATATTTGTGTTCATCGCAGAAACATTTTCCAGTTGTGGGAATCGAACCCCCGGCCTTGGATTCGAAAAACAGGGTCGCGGCCCGCCGTGCCAATCGGCTGTCAAATACAGATGCAGTGTTAATTGGCATAGCGAAAAACTAAAAAGTTCTGGCAGTTTAATTAAATAAAAGTTGTGCTACTAACCTGTGACTTCTCCGCGTAGTAAACTAAGCTGGCGAATATAACAATGCCCAGAACGAGAAAAAACACCAGAAGCGTCAGCTCCTTTGCAGACGCCTTGAACGTATGTACAAGAATCTTCAGTCCGGGACTATGCCTCGTTAACTTAAACAGCCTCAATATCTTGATTATTGAGATGAATTCTAGAATGTCCGCCTTATCGACGTTTCGCTTTAGGACTGCCAACTCTACAACTACGTCCATGTAAAAACTTAATGTAGCTATGAAGTCTATAATGTTGACTGGGGATTTTACAAATTCTATGATGTTCGGTGCTACCTGCAACAATACAAAAACAAGTTGAGTTATTAACAAGAAAAAAAATACTCATTTGTGATTATAATTACAATTTTGATAGCATACTAGCTGTTGCCCGCGTCTTCGTCTGCGTTTGTTTTTGACATGTGGCATTCAATTTAGGTTAGGTTTTTAAATCAGTTATCATTTGACGGCGTTCTGGTGTAAAATCGTCAAACATCGCTTCTCCCAAGAATTGAGCTTAATTTCGGGATAAAAAGCATTCTATATTACTTCTAATACCTTCAGGAATATGTGTACAAAGTTTCATGATGATCGTTTTAGTAGTCTTTGCGTGAAAGCGTAACAAACAAACTTACATTGACATTTATAATATTAGTAGGGATGACAGAACAAGCCGGTGGCTAATCTTTTAGTAGAAAATTTCCTGTAAACAGAGCAAGTCAATTTTCTGCTTAAAGTATTTCAACTTCTTTAAAAGTAAGTTATAATATCGGTTCTAAACAGAGATTAGCGAGCACAAACAAACATTAAAACATAATGTTTATATTAGTATAGATTTTAATATATAATATATATATATATATATATATATATATATATATATATAGATCTGATTTCTTCAATATAGTATATGCATATATATATATATATATATGCATATAAATATATAAATAAAGTAAATGTTGTACTTTATAACTGTCAAACGCTTTATATAAATGTATATATATATATATATATGTATTTGCATATATATAGATAAATATAAAACATTTCACAGTTATAAAGTACAGCATTCTGTTAAGTCTGTTTTTGTTGTGGGATTTTAAAATGTATTACGTGCACTTGAATAAAATACAGAGCTCAAGTGGAAAGCATAGATTTGACAGCCGACTTGGCCTCAGAGATTTCTATGAATATCTTATATCGCCCCAACGAAGCACTACGTATGCAATGCATGCCTTCGGGAAAATGCAGGCTTGGAAACCTCGTTTGATGCAAAACCTATAAATATATCAATAGTATATTTCTTATGTAAGAAAACTTTGTATGAATTATCATCAGCTTATTTACGTTGCTTGGCACCGGTTTTTAAAGTGAAACTTTTAATACATCGTCTCAAACTTTTTTGTCTGTGTGCTGCATGTCGCGTGACGCTCGGCCGCGGAGTAGGGATAAAGAGAAAGGCGTCAGAGCAACTTAAGCCAATATAGCGGCGGCCGGCGCCTATAGTTCGCATCAGCTGACCATGTCTGTTACTCATTTGTGCCAGTGCTCCATAAAATATTGGTTACATTTTTAAACTGTGAAACTGATGTTGAAGATGGCATTGATAATAGAATGATTGAAAATAATTGAAATACGGATCAAAGTCAAAGTGAAAAATATACGTTGACGGCTGACTGGCGCAGTGGGCAGCGAACCTGCTTTCTGAGTCGTGGCCGTGGGTGAATATGAATGTTTTTCAGCGCCGGTTGTTTATCTATATATTATAAGTATTTAAGTATATTATTCATAAAATTATTAATCAGTTATCCTAGTACCCATAAGCAAGCAAGCTAATGTATTGCCGTTTTTATAAAGGTTTTTGATTATTTAATGATTATATTTCTTAACGCAGTTACCTATATTAATTTAAAGAGAATAGTTTACAGTAGTTTAAGGCAGCACAACACTTTAGGTTGATAGTGTAATGGATAAAAAAAAAATACATTTTACACTACCAGTTGTGCAAGCCGGTAGTGTCAAGGGTCTTAACGATTATTAGTCTGAGGGAAAATATGATGAAAAGTGAAATAACATGTTCAATGCTATACGAACGCTGGTATTTTTTTAACGAGTCGGTATATGTAGGCAGTTTCAAATTTATTCAGTTCGATAATTTGTGTTCACGAGATTCGCATTACGCTCGGAATATAAAATAGAGAAAAACGGTTTCCACTCTCGGTTTTCAGTTCGTGTTTTAAATTATAGCGTGCGGAATAAAATATCGAATTCAGAGGTGTCCATTCACGGCGCGTTATAGGACGAGCCGGCGAATATTCAATGTCAAAGTCAAACTTTATTTATTCAGGCCTAATTGAAAACTCTTTTTAACGATTGTAACAGTATTTTTCGTACAGTAGGCAAACAATGAAACTTTTAACAACATCTAATATAACTATTACTATATACCTAATAAGACTTTAGACTAGACTTAAGAACAGACACTTCAAGTACGTAGTTGTATACCAAAGGCGGCCTTATCGCTAAGTAGCGATCTTTCCAGGCAACCTTAGGATTAGGAAAACTAAAAAGAACACAAAAAAACTTTCCCTGTTTAAAAAGCCAAACATGCATAATATGATACAGCAAAGTATATGTGTGTCTATACGTTTACACAGATCGCTATACTACGCTCTACTAGTTTGGTACGTCACGAGCATTTCGAGGTCATCAGTGACGTGAACGTATCAGTTTTTACCCTGACAAAAACCGCTCAACGCCACTAAAGAAGTTTGGACTACAGTAAAATAAAGAAATTCGCTAATTCTTTGCACCTGGCTTTATCTATTGGTATGGAAACAACAACAACAAAAACCGCCTGAAATGCTTATTAGCTGGTAAAAAAGTGAAAAGTGAATTTTGCATAAAGTAAATACAAGTAAACACACGCTAAATATGCATTAAGTAATTTTTATTTGTCTGGCTTCGTATGTGGCTGGTTACCACCCTGTCGACAAAAACGTGGTATTAATATAGCGTTGCAATGCCGCGTAGAAGCCGATTGAGGTGCCATACCCCGAACAGGTTAGCTCGCTACCATCTTAGACTGCTTTATAACTTACCAGAAGGTTGAAGTCAATAGCAAACTTCTAGTGGAATGAAAACATTATAAATAATTAAACACGAGTAAAAACTTATATAAACAATTAAATCCACAACTCTTTATAAGACAAGAGCTTTGCACTCGCAACCAATGCACAAATAAAATATAATTTTTAATCTGTACTTGTTTCTGAACTGTATGATCACTAGGCCGTGGCTTCATTTGTCACTTGTTCGATACATACAATACATCACGAGTCAATACAAATTGGGAATCAGTGCGGCTCGTGTTTGATGTTGAAACGTTGTTATCTACGATTTTAGCATTGATATCTCCGTGAAATCTTCAAAAAAATTTTGTAAGTGAATTTTGTTTGGAAGAGTGAAATTTTAAGGATGCGACACGTTTAGGCACATTTAACTGTCGATGTATGACGACATATATAAAGCATAATATATGTCGTCAAACATCGACAGTTAAATATCCGATTTACAGTATCTCTTAATAAATATTGACACAATTACAACTGTGATTTAAAATATAAATTATAATTTCTGCGTTTGGGAATATGGGATTAGCTGATCTAATGGAGCTGAAAAAAATATTCAAAAGGTTACCTTTTGAACAATTTATTGTTGCGGTCATTTCATATATTTCATAAATATATGAAATGACCGCAACTGATTGTAAAGGAAGGAATAACTTTTATCACTTTAAATGAACACTTCTTCTTATAACTATGTGTGCTCGCTCCCAAACTGTATGATAGCTAAACTGTGGCTTCGTTTGTCACTTGCTCGTATAACAATGCATTACGTGTCAGTACAAATTGGGGATCAGTGCGGCTCGCGTATCCCCGCCCCGTGAGCAACCACATTAATTCAATGTTGGAACATCAAAAGGGAATGTTTTAACCATTTCACGTAAACTGAACTCAATGTGTTTAGTTACGGAGCTTTTATTCATTAGGTGTGAAAAAAATCCAAACAAAAACGACTTCCACAAGAACATTTTTGTTTCCTCGTTAAATTCTTGGGCAGATTGGCCCAGTGGGCAGCGAACCTGCATTCTGGAGTCAAAGGACGTGGGTTCGATTCCTACAACTGGAAAATGTTTGTGTGATGAACAGGAATGTTTTTCAGTCTCTGGATGTTTATATGTATTTTGACAAAATATTATACAAGTTTAGTCGCAGTCTCCGACATGCGAACCTTAAAGTATCTATTAATTTATTATACATGTTCACCTAATAATTGCAAATTATTTATAATAATAAAAGTTGTATTTTTAAGAATTTCATATGGACATTACTATATATATTGCAAGTCAAATAAGAAACAATCTTCATATCTTCAACATATCTTCGCAAAATACGATTGGAAAACTTTTTTCTAAAAGTAACTTAGAAGTAAAAAAAAATATTTTAATTCAAAAAACTGATGAGCTTTTAACTTGTAAACTTACAAAATAAAATTGATCGCCAATAAACCCGTCAAAAATAATCGATTCGTTTGATTAACAGCGTTGAAAATAAATTGCAAAACGCGTTTCTTGTGACATGCGAATGATTCCCTATATTTTATGAAAATACTTTTCTAAGTTTAAAAATCCGAAAAATATTGCTTTATGAAACTTCAATAAGACTTTTGAGCTCGAAGAACAAAATAAGTATGGAATTAGCGGGCAGTTGCAGAGATGGCCTTTGGGTCAACCGTTTTTCTAATTTTTTCTGGTATACAGAGTTCAACCAATCAGGGATTATTAAATTCGGTCCAGCCATTCTTGAGTTATAAATGGTGTAACTAACCCAACTTTGTTTTATCAATAGGGTTACCATTTTGTATTTGTTTGTTTTTTGGTGGATCTTGTCCATATCTCCGTAAAATTTTGTGTTAATTTGTAAAAAGAGGTTATTAAAAATCCTATAATATTTATGATGTATCCACTGTGGTACTATTCATACCTTCGCCTTCGGCTAAGTTTTAAACCTACACTCATTTAAATACCTCCCTTAGTCATCATCCTCATCACATCAACCCAATACCGGCCCCCTACAGAGCACGGGTCTCCTCCCTCAATAAGAAGGGGTTAAGGCCGTAGTTTACCACGCTGGCCCAGTGAATACACCTTGAAGAACATTATGTAGAACTTTTTATACTTGAATCAATAACTAAACAACACTCAATACTAGAATACAACACACATTATAAGGAAAAAAGGATCTCTTACCGTGTAGCTAAAGTTTAGTAGTCTTGTTGCAATACACACTCTGCACAAAAGTTTTCTAAATTCATGAGACCATACTTATATAATAATAATAAAATAAATAAACAAATATCAATATACCCACTTAATAAAAAACAATGCCAAACCACAACATTCAAACACCTAATTGGTCTAAACTATAACGAAACAGAAAACCTTGTAAAATCATATATAAATTAAATTACAAAAATAAATAAAAAATTGACACGATAAGTTGCCAACATATACTCTCAGTCATACACACACAACTCACACACACACACACACACACACACACACACACACACACACACACACACACACACACACACACACACACACACACACACACACACTTCGCCTAGAATAAGTGATAATAATATAATGTAACACTATCATCATTATTAATTTTAGATTTTTTCGGTAAAAAGTACTGACAAATCGATACTTGCTAGCGCGCACAATAACAAGCTCAGCTTAGTGTGCTCACTAGCGATATGTTCTGTTGTGACTTATAACAATATTTTTACGTAAGTATTTAACAAATAAGTTGTAATGTTGATGTTATATAAACAAATATAACAAATAAACTTTTCAAACTCTCAGGCATACAGGTTTCCTTACGATGTTTTCCTGTACCGGTGAAGCAAGTGCTATTTTAATTACTTAAAACGCACATAACTTAGAAAAGTTAGAAGTGCGTTCTGGGATTCGAACTCGGCTCCCCGAAAGTGCAGTCGAGCTCCTACCAAATGCGCTATCACCGGTTTTAAATATAAACGTCGATTAGGTATAAACTTGGTTAGTTATTGCGATTATTCTTAGACTAGCGCTTTGGTATAGCCTGAAGTTTACCAATATAAAAAGTAGATATTACTATCAAGGTGATTTTGGACCTCCCAATGCACAAGTTTAATGAATTTGTTAAAACACATTTATTACAGCGAGGTTTACTATACAATTGATGATTTTTTTAATGACAAGGTTGCTTGGAAGCATCCGGCTCCGCTTTCAGCTCTCACAAGATAGAAAAATGAATGTTAAAATGCAAAATGTAAATTGTTAATGTTGGAAAAGAGCAACTGCTGAGTTTCTTGCCGGCTTCTTCTCGGTAGAATCTGCCTTCCGAACCGGTGGTAGAATCACTACAAACAGACAGACTTGACGTTTCAAAAGTGCTTATATTAGGCCTTCTTGAAATAAATGAATTTTGAATTTTGAATTTCACTAACATGTACGTAAACCGTATATATGTAGTTTTTTTTATTTAATTATTATATCTCTGTAAAATAAGAACTATGTAAATGAATGAAGAAATAAAAGGCTTTTTTTTTATTTATATATGTAAGATTTTTTTTTGTTTATTTATTGTACTTTTTGCCCACAAAGTTAAGGCTCGATTATTTACAAATTTATCATCGAAAAACCTTTTCCTACAAACTCTTAATCTCTGGCTTGCTAATGACCTCAACCCCATAAATCTGCGGCTTAATATGAAAGGATCTTATACCTTGCTCGCTCGCCTCCCTTTTTTCAATATTGACCCTATTTATTCCGATATTAACCCTATTTGTTCGTATATTATCCCCAAGTTGCGTTAATATGGAAATGGATATTGTAAATGAAGTGAATAAAAATATATGGCTTCTAATGAATTACTGTCAAATATCATCAACCAATTAAATAATAATAATAATAATAATAAAGCCCTTTATTACTGAAAAAAAGCATGATTGTTAACAAAAAAAAAAAAAAAACCATCAACAAATTACCGGCCCACTAAAGGGCACGGGTCCTTCTCAGAATGAGAAGGGCTTAAGGGAAATACGAATTGGTAGGGTTCACAAGCATCTCGTAAGGTCTCAGACCCTCAAACGTACAGGTTTCCACATCATGTTTTCCTTTATATTGATAAATTTAAAGATGTAAAGATAATGACAGTTTTTTGCCAATACATATTTGAAAATTTAGTGTATGTTCACAAAAATATTTCTAAATTTAAGAGAAAATGTGACTGTAATAGAACATTAGAGCAAAAATAAATTTGCAGTGCAATATACTAGACTACGTAAAATAAGTAATTCATTTAAAGGAAATTGTATACTATTTTACAATAAATTTACCAGTGGATATCTTGGAGATGTCTCTGAAAAAGTTCAAAGTTTGTATTAAACGTAAGCTTATAGAAAAGTCCTATTATAGTATTAAGGACTACGTTAACGATAAAAATGCTTGGGTGTAAATTATTGCTCTAACCAGGTTGCTACTTTAATAGTTTTTAAATGTCAATGTGAGATGGTGATAACGAAAAAAAAATAACAACCGGCAAGTTTGTTGTGGGCTTCTTCTTAGACCAGGGCGCGTTTGGAACCCTCGTAGCTTTAGTTTTAACAACAACACTCACTCCTTTGTCATATTTTACATGTAATATACGCATCAAAAGTGCCATCTATGTGCCTATTTGAATAAAGAAATATTTGACTTTGACTTTGACTTTACCGTAGAATAAGTGATATTTGATTGCTTTAAATGCAAATGACTCTGAAAAGTTAGGGATGCGTCCAGAAATCGAGCTCGGTCTTAAGTCGATTCTTAAGTCCTAGATAGAGTGCTTTCACTGCTTGCGATATATTTTTCCTTTTTTTGTAATCTTACACTAACATATAAAGCTGAAGAGTTTGTTTGTTTTACTTGAACGCGATGATCTCAGGAACTACTTGACTGATTTGGAAAATCTTTCAGTGTTAGATAGCCCATTTATCGAGGAAGGCTAAAGGCTATGTATCATCACGATAAGACCAAATGGAGCATCGAACCAATGAAAAACGTTTCGAAATCGGAGTTTTTTCTTTTTGAGACCAGACAGCGCACGCTGCGGAAGGCCGCAGCGTGCGCTGCGTAACCGGTTAAAGTTTCGTTAAAATCAATGATGACAAAATTGTTCCCCTTTTAAAGTTCTAAAAAAAATTCCGGGACAGCATATGTCTATCTTTTTAGTTTGACTCCCGCGGACACGGTCGCGCGGGATGGCTAGTATAAATATACTTTACAAAACCGCATCAAAATATATTCACGAAAGATTAAAAAATCGAAACAAACCGGATGAAGTTGATAGTTTATTTCCACTACAAGCCCTAATTGAAATCTTATCAGATGGTGAGTAATGATACAGCCTAAGATGATAGCGGGCTAACCTATCATCATCATCATTATATCAACCGGTTGAGGTCCACAGCTGGGCCCACCTTTTAATTCATACGAGTTTTTTCTTCATTCAAATGTCGTCCATTAATCTTGAACACCAATAATTGGGAAATGAAATGTTTACCAAGCCATCGAATCGGAATTTCCGAGTAGCGTGTAATGGAAAGGGTCAACATAATAAGGGAGCGGGTAAAAAAGGAACCGGAAACAGACCCCTCCGCATTGAGTCGAAGGCTTTGCGGCGTACTGGTTAAAAGGATATTGGAGGACCAAAAAATACTTGAATCCATTTTAATGTATCCGCATCCATACTTATTCACTGTTATAATAAATGACCAGGGCGCGTTTGGAACCCTTGCAGCTTTAGTTTTAAGTTGACGAATTTAGTTATCGCCATCAACTCACTTCTAAGTCATACTTTTCATGTAATGTACGCATCTAAATGTGCAATCTCTGTGCCTATTAAAATAAATAAATAAAAATATAAATAAATATACTACGACAATACACACATCGCCATCTAGCCCCAAAGTAAGCGTAGCTTGTGTTATGGGTACTGAGATAGCTGGTGAATATTTTTTTATGAATATAATACACATAAATACTTATAATATACAGATAAACACCCAGACACTGAAAAACATTCATGTTCATCACACAAACATTCTCCAGTTGTGGGAATCGAACCCACGGCCTTGGACTCAGAAAGCAGGGTCGCTGCCCGCTGCGCCACTAGGCCGTCAATTTGACGAAAATTTGACTAAACTTAAATTATATGACTTTAAATGGAAATAGGATGAAATTTTTTATCAATTCTACTTCATAGCTCCGTTAAATAAGAACTGATTTATGTAATTCTTTTTTTATTTGAAAGGGTTATACTATTAAGCATTTATTGTCTTATTTATCGATAATATATTATACATATTATCGAATAGATAGAGGACATAACTCTTCATAAATAACCGCAAGTCGCAAGTATACCACGAAAAATAATAGACCGACAGTCCAAAACAGATTTTTATTTAATTTGTGTCAGTCCGGGCATCACGTGATAACTACTGAATGGATTCAAATAAAATTTGGTATACCGCTATACCAAATCTGATATTCCGGGTCAACATATGAGATACTTTTTATCCCGATAACTTTCCTCCGGGAAATGGGATGAAAATTTTAACAATTTTACTTCATAGCTCCGTTAAATTTGAACCGATTTTAATAATTCTTTTTTTATTTGAAAGTGTATACTATCAACCATGTATTGTCTTATTTTAATAAGGATCTGATAAATTTTGTCGGAGATAAAGGACATACTCCTCACAGATAACAGCAAGTCACAAGGCATATGGGACAACGATTGAATGTATGAGTACCATCCTACTAATATTTTAAATGCGAAAGTTTGTGAGGATGGATGTATGTATGTATGTATGTATGTATATATGTATGTATCAACTAAAATAATGACAAATTACTAACTCAGTATACCACGTAACATAATAGAAGGTAGCATGGCTAGCCACGATGATTATGATGTAAGCATCAGATATATTCAAGCTTCTCGATTGACTCATACGCGGACGAAGTGGCGAGGGTTCGCTAGTTATAAATATGTATGTATATTATTCATTAAAAATATTCACGTAAGTACCCGTAATGCTTGCTTTGGAGCTAAATGGCGATGTGTGTATTGTCGTAGTATTTTTTTTAATTTTTTTTATTTGAGTTATATCTGTGCCCATTTAAAAAAAAATATATTTAAAAATGTTCTTTTAAAACTTCTTTCGGTCTAGCTTCCACCCGCTCCGAGCGTGTAACGCGCGATAAGGAACTTCGTTCTAAAAAAACATCTTATCTACAACATATAACACATTATTCTTCTCTTAAACGCTAAGAATATTAATATGACAAGGATAATGCGTCAAAGGAACCTCGTTTAAAATTCTTTCTAGCCTTAATTCTTTTGTTGTTTTTTCCGCCAATATAATTGCCTCGCAAATTATCCACTGGCACATTTTACATTCAAATGAGCATTTAAAATATATATCCTTGAATTTCCATCGCTTGAAGCGCTTCCAATATTTTATTTCCCGCGATACGAGTGGGTATATTAAAACGAGAAAGTAAAAATTCAGAGGCATTCTTTTTTCGCTATTTTATATTCACAGCGCGTAACGAAGCTCTGCGAAATATTTTTATCAAGTTTAATTTGGCCGGTGGTAAATATTATTTTTAATTATCACTCTTTTTTTTCAACGTAAATGGCTTTATTTCTGCTTACCTTGAATAAAAATTATCGTTACACTTATTTTTTGGTGTTTTAAGAGCATTTTAACCATCAGGGTTTAACAGGCTCTCAAAAATACCACCAATTTTTCGACAGTTCTTAAACCGATGCGAGAATCAAACTAATAACCTACCGGCGGTGGAATATACTAACCATTGGACCAATTTTAAAGTCAAAGTCAAAAATTTCTGTCATACATTACATAAAAAATACATTGCACATGTGTAAACATGGCGATAACTTTATTCATACACTTAAAACTTAATCTGTGAGGATTCTAAACGCACCCTTATCTAAGATAAACCCACGACAAAATTAATCCGGTATTCTGTTTGTTATCACAAAGTTGCCTGTCTTTGGGTATTCCGTAAGATATATTTCGTAAGGTTTGCTCAGGAACTATTTTATTTGGTTCCTTCTTCAACTCTCTACCATCGAACTGCAAGGCATCCTCCCGGCTTCCGTCTTTCCCGATAACTATAATATTGGTTCCTACAAAACAAGAGTGAATAGGCATCTTCTTGGCAAGCGCGCTCCATCTTAGGCCTCATCATCGGGTGTGATTGCGCTCAAGCACTAGTCTTAACATTAAAAAAAAAACTCATCTCACATCATAGATAAAACTACTATTAAAATGAGCTACAATAAGATAATGTTACCCTTTGGGCTTGGTGGTATTTTATAATTGCTTTCTATTTCCGTAAACAAAATGCAGTGTAATGACTTTAATTATGTTAATACTTCATTAAAGCTAAGATTACCCATAAAGGATGCTCCGAGGCACGCTAACGTGGATACAACAGTTAACTCGGTCTCAGCTTTCCATGAATATCTAATATCCGTTGCTCTATGTTTGTCTTTGGTGAAAATATAGACGGTGTGCTATAGATATATATGTAAAGATACAGCGTTTAATATTTATCATAGAATAAATATTATCTACTGAAAGCTACTATGCGATCGTATTGCACTTATAAAAACAAGTTTAAAAAATCTATAAGCTACCAACGTAAAACGTTAACTGTAAATTAAAAATCAACGGACAAGTCTGCATAAAAATAATTTTTATTTTTCGAATATATATGTATATATAATTGCACTATCCCGCTCTCTTGCAGCTTTTCCTTCTGCCAGAGGTTGCCTGTAAGAGATTGCTTGCAGCAATAAGGCCGCCTTTGCATGCCTACAATTCCTATTCTTTTGTTTATTTACTTTATGTATATTTTGATGTTTGTGTGTAATAAAGTATTTCTTCTTCTTCTTTTAATACATTTTTAGTAGAAGTAGTGCGTATTTCGACAGAGCTTATCCGCGAAACTACAACTGCCATGCATCTTTCACCATTGCTGTGTTCGGATGTAAAGGGCGTGGTTACCGGTGTAATTACAGGCATTTGATGCTTAATACTTACGCCTCAGGTTACGACATTTTGAAGGACGTGTTCCCTGCATACCCTGCGAGTTACTCTGTTTAATAACGGACCATGTGCATGGTCCGTCATTTATTTTATTTTATTTTATTTTATTTTTTCTTTAATTGGAAAACCAACAGTTGTAGATACTAACTAGTTAACAGATTGATTGAAAGTCTTATATAAACAAGGGTACCTGATAGAACCCAGCAAAAACGCAGCAAACTAAAACAAAGTGTTAAGTTTACCTAGCATGCAACAGTTTATCTACTAAGTTGCGACGTACACTATTCATATTACCATAAAATAAGTCAATTTCGGGGTCATTGTAAACAGAGTTAAGAAGGCGAGAGACACGGATTATAAAGTAATTAAATCTATTCTTAGTTTTAGTTAAGGGTACGTGCAGAATCTTTTTATGCCTAGGTAATCGCGAGGGTACAAATAAATCTAACTTAGTAAGTAATTCCGGACTATCTATTGACCCTCTAACAATGTTAAGTAAGAGACAAACGTCGGCAATGTGTCTACGTGTATGAAGGGGTACAAGGTGTAAATCCGAACATGATATTTCGTAGGAAGTTTTAGGAAGGTGAAATTTGTGCTTAAGGAATCTAATAAATTTCTTTTGAATACTTTCTAATTTATTGATATAAATGTGATACGCAGGATTCCATATTTGGCAAGCATACTCTAGTTGACTACGGACCAGTGAACAGTAGAGGATTTTGATGGTTTTCATTTTTTTGAATGGTTTACTAACACGTATAATAAAACCTAAAGCTTTAAATGCTTTGGTCACAATAGCATCTATATGATAATCAAAAATTAGTTAAGTGTCGAGGAGTACCCCGAGATCTCTTATAATATCAGTTCTGTTAAGGTTTTGATGTTTTAAAATGTAGTCATAGAGAAAAGGTTCCCTTTTCCTAGTAAAAGATATAGAGTTACACTTAAAGACATTAAGATCAAGTTTATTTTGAATGCAGTAATCATCTAATCTAAACAAGTCAGCTTGTAAAAGTTCCGCATCTTTAACATTATTGACTGTACGAAATACCTTCAAGTCATCAGCAAAAAGTAAAAATTTTGAATGTATAAAGCAGAGATCGATATCATGAATAAAAATAGTGAATAAAAAGGGTCCCAACAAGGACCCTTGGGGCACACCCGACGGTACTGCCATCCAATTTGATTTAAAACCATTTAACACAACTGTTTGAAGTCTGTTATTAATATAAGAAGAAAACCAGCGAAACAAATCTCCTCTGATCCCAAGGGAGGCCAGTTTTTTTAGAAGCAAGATGTGGTCAATCCTGTCAAAAGCTTTGCTATAGTCAGTATATACAGCATCAACTTGGTCACGACTATCTAACTTATCAGTAAGAAAATCTAAGAATAGTTCAAGTTTGTGACCGTAGATCTACCCTTTAAGAAACCATGTTGGTTCTGACTAAATTGCGACTTTAGGACATTATAGCATTGATTATATACAATACGTTCCAAAACTTTGGCCACAAGGCAAAGTTTAGAGATTGGGCGATAATTCACTACCATATCATCAGTCCAGTAGCCTGTAACTCTTGTAATGTTAAATAAATAGACCATTGAAATGAAGTCTCATAATCAACGAAATTCTCAAGCGTTGTCAGGTCGGTCCTTTCTTATGTCAATGCGTTATACCCAAATTGATTAAGGCGTCTACGTTCTCAACAAATCTACAATCATACGGCTTAATTTGCTATGAATTAACCAGTCTATTTCAGTTGGGTATATCTTAAATTATAATAATTAGAGAATGTATCTTAGGATCTTAGCATTATAATTTAATTACGCAGACATACACCTCCTTTATAACAAAGCTCTCTTGATCGTCCGCTGAGACACTCTGGGTTTACTTATCTGGTTTGTAGTAAGCGACCCTATTTTGAAACCTATGCTATTCTATATATCTATATATTATATTTAAAAGATCTATTATTAAAAAAAAGTAAATCTTATTATGTTTTTTTGAGTATAAACGGAATCAATCTAGAATTTTATGAAGCTTTTTGTTGAATACAAAAATATAAGGCGTTGCTTGTTAAGTGAACCAAACCAAACTGAATGTATTTATATTAAATCGATTCAGAGTTATTAAAAGGGCAAAAGTGGCTCTAAATGTTTTTTGTAATATAACACACGATAGCTGCGTCGCCTGCGTCGCTTATTCTTGCCTGGAACTTGGCTAGTGTCCGGGTGTCTTGATAAAAACAATTTTCGCAATTTTTATAACATTTTTATAACAAAAACGTAGCGCGGAAATCGCTCTACTGCTTGAGATGAAGAGTTATGTTTAAGGATTTGCTTTTCATTTTTTATGTTTTTATGGATTTGCTTTTAAAAATAAGTGTCAAAACCGAAAAAACACTATTTTCATCATCATCATCTTCACTTCAACCGATCGACGTACACGTAGGTATTTAGTAGGGAGGTCGAAAATCCAAGGTCCTAGGTTGCTTGTTTTTAGAGACTCCCAGCTGATTTTAGAGACTCCCAGATGCGATTTTACAATTTAAAAAAATGCTAGAATTAGCTTAGATCAGTTATACAATAAACAGGTTGTTCAAATCTGTGACAACCAGACAAATCTGTAGGGCTTCATAAGTTTGCCGGCAAGGAAGCAATAACAAATTAATGATGTACGTATATTATATTCTTATGTTACTTATAATAATAACGAGCTTTCGGAAACATTAAAACTTTTTTTATTTCTGGGCCTATAACAGAAACTATCGCGAAACATATAAAATTATCGTCGATTATTCTTTAGTTTATCTGCTAGTCCAGATATAGTAGTAATCTCGTTTTCGTTCAGCGATGAAGCATGTGATATTGTAATTGTTTTGATAAAAACGCACACTTATAAAAGTTACACCACCTTAGCCCAGTGCAGATAGGTGGATTCCACACGTCTTTGAAAACATTATGGAGAAATATCAGACATATGCAAGTCATATTTTAACTGCTAAAACAGGCATAACTTAGAAAAGTTACAGGTGCTGGGATTCGAATTCGGCCCCGTGAAAACTAAGTCGAAGTCGTCACCACTAGGCTATCACCGTTTACGTTTTATAGTATTAGTTATCAAAAATCATAAGTTATTTATGGTGAAATGTTACAAGTCGTCAAAGTACGAAAAACTTGGGACTTATGATGTTTCGGTCTAATTTGTCCCGAGACGCTATAAACTACTAAAACCCGCTTACACCATTATGGACGGCACGGTGCAGCAATCATACAGTTGAGGAGTAGCGATTAAAGTAATGGTACCTATATTTCTGAATTTATACACAAATAATCGTCCTCAAGTTAGTACAAGTTCTTGAAGCCACATGCATGTTTTGGCATAAGCAAGATCATTGATGTTGGCGTAGTACGATAGTTGTAGAGTTTGTTATAAAGTTCATATAATATATATTATTTTTTATAAATATTTAGGTTATAGCTTATCCTGGGCATTCACAATAGCTATATCTATTTGATCATGTTTACTTATTTGATTGTAGAAGCCTACATAAAAAGCAATTTTAACGTCAAGTTGGCTTTTGCAAATGATTCGTTGTAGTGAGCCGTTGAAGGTTCTTTAGACAAGAGTCGGAAAGACTTCAGCGACATAATAAATAAAACCTAACCTAACATCAACTTTTTATTTAATTTTATTTTAACACACTGTTGAAACTTATATGTCTGTATGTCAAAAACTACTGTCGAACAAATTCACACGTTAAAATATTTACATGTGATCCCTTTGTTTTCTCTCTATTCGTTTTTCCCTTATGTGGGATCGGTAAGCGTCTTCTTCAGCCTTGAAGAAATACTTGTTGTTTGGGTTTTGGCATTATTTTGACAACCTGTCATTTTTTTTATTATATTGTAGTTATTGGTGGACCAAGCAGCAGTGGCGTGCATAGCCCTTGGACCCAGGGCATGCACAAGGTGTTCAGCACAAACATATAGTAAAATTAAAATTCAGATTTTAGATATGTCGGTTTATAATCAAATTACTTTAAGAAAGTTATATTTTTGATTGATTTAATACTATCGTCTATCTACTGCTTTTTGAATAAAAGTACATACCCTGATTTACGTCACAAAATTATGACACACCATTCGGCAGCATTTTCTTAGCACACTGATGACGATAATATTTTTTTCCAACATATCATGTTTTTAGCGTCTCTATGAAAATTATTAAGATCACAATATCCTTTATCATTCCACACTTTACGTATATTGGACAATAAAACAAAAGGAAAGCAAAATAATCGATTGGTGTGTATAAAGCCGCTTAGCCAAGAATAGTTTTCGTAATATTTATTATTAAACATACGTGTTACTTTATCACCTTTTTTTTGGGATATTTGTAACAGTGGTACACACCTTCCTTTGCGAATGATTTCAAATTTTACGATATAGGGATAGAAATTAAAGTTTTCTCTGAGTACTTTTTCCAGGCACACTGAACCCAAAGACCTCACGAATATGCTTTCATTATAAAATGAATGAATAAACTATAAATTAACCTTATCACATTAAACTTTCACTACTCAAACTTTTATAAGTTACTGAATTTATGCACTTGAACCGCTTATTTATCACCAACGCCATAGAGCATTGTTCGAAGGTAAACAATAATGGCGATTGAATATACTAATGATAATATTGCAATCGAAATTAGTCAAAATATGTCTTTAATTTTTTTGTAAGTATGGGTACGAACGCTATTTTATTTTGATATGTAAACTTTAAATATAAACCATATTTATTGTTAACTCTCTCACTTTCCAATGATTCCTGGAAAACATAAATTATTCATTTTTCAAAATTTAGACAGCGTTTTGTTTCATAACTTATTTTTAAAACGAAAGACTAATTCGATAATATTAGTTCCTTAATTTTCTTAAAAGACACTAAAAGGTATTTACATTTGTGAATAATGTTGTTAATTCTAAAAAAAGAATAATGAACGTTAACAACAATAACAAACCAAGCAAATCATTTTATTCATAAAAAAATCAAACACGTAATTGATTATCCACTTCCGTAAGCAGTGCTTTTAGACACCCACACTTAAGGAATTTATGAATGAAACTGTTCACACAAGACCGATGCTAATTGATGAAGATGACCGATTTAACATTACACTCATGTCCAAAGTTACCCATCTGTACGATACCTACTCTGCGTCGCTAGTAAAAGCTTTGTAGTACTTTGTCGTAGTTTGAAATTGTTACACGAGTTCACTAGTTTGTTAGGTCCATATCCAGTACTTGACTAGTAATGTACCTAACGATTTGGCTATAGATACTTCTAAATATCTTCACCGATAACAGTATATATAGTTATATTAGGTATATGATAAACAAAGAGTCATCGTCATCATCAATATATTACTGGCGATTACAGGGTACGGGTCTCCTCACAGAATGAGAAGAGTTCAGACAGTAATCCTTAGCCCAGTGCAGATTTGTGGACTCCACACGTCTTTGACAACATTATGGAGAAATATCAGGCATATGCAAGTGATATTTTAATTGATTAAAATGCGCATAACTTAGAAAAGTTAGAGGTGCGTTCTGGGATTCGAACTCGGTATCCACGAATGTGTAGCCGGGGTCCTGGGACAGAAGACCCGTGCCCTTCAGTAGGTCAGTATTTGGTTGATGATGATGATATAGTTTTTAACCGACTTGTAAAATAATAAGAGATCCTTACTTCGACTGTATTTTTTTTTTGTAGGTATGTTTATTGCGCGATTACTCCTCCAATTATAAACTGATTATAATATTTATTTTTATGTGTAGTAAACTATACCTGAGAGGTAGTCCTATTTCAATTTTATTTAGATCTGATGAATAGATTCGATGAATCCCTTTATGGATAATAGGAATTCGTTCGCGATCAGAAAGTTTTTTTAACAAAAACTAGTAAATCTTATGATGAAAACTGCGGATGGCCACCGGAAATACAGAATAGTAACGATGTCATGAGTTGCAATACGATTACTTTAATATTGTTGCTAAGCAATTTTAACAAAAAAGCTGATGGTTAAGTACTGCGAGAACTCCTGAACAATTACAAATTTAATATTTTAATATGTATTATATTGTATTTTTTATGTAGGTATTTCTTTTAAATGATGCATTCATGTAGTCTGTTTTCCTAATCCTAAGGTTACCTGGCAGGGATCGAAACTCAGCGATAAGGCCGCGTTTTGTATTTTTTTTTGTTTTTTATTTGTCTCTTCAACCAATATTCGTGTGAAATAAACAATATAAATAAAAAATAAAATAAACAAAATATACAACTAGTGTCCCTGCACCGGGAAGAGCAATATTTTGCAAATTTTTATGAGCAGGGCAAATAAAGACTCGAAAATAGTTCATTCGAGCTCTTGTCCGAAATACATTTTTTCAACGTCCGTCATCATTGTGAGTTTAATTTTAACGGCACTGTACGGTACGGTTAAAAGGTTGTTAATCCGATACGCTGATAGTGTGCTCAATATTCCCATATCCCGCCAATTATTTTTCTCTATCTTTATTTCACTGTAAGTTAAACATTGATTGCAGTGAGTGACCTAGTGAATAGCAGTTATATAAATCCAAAACTCTTCTAGTTTGTACGCATCATACCAGAGTACGTAAAGTTGTCGGTTCTAGTGCTATCACCAACATATGATAATTATCTTTTAATCCCATTAACCTGCACTGTAACAGCGTGGTGGGTCTACGAGCTACAACTTTTACATAATGATCAGAACTATTAATGTATCTGTGTATCGATTCGTCACATATTCAGGTTAAACGACTGTGAGATCCAAACAGCTGGCTACACATTGCCGTAGCACTTTGAGCTACGTAGCCAAGCATGACGTAGACCATTGCTACGATGTAGCACTAGTAAATACCATAGGTCATCGAGCCTTATCTATACCATTTAATATTATAAAGAGGCATTTGTATAACGATTTGTTTATTTCTATGTTTGTGTGTAATGGTAAAACTCAAAACTAGATACAACTAGCTATCGTCTCAATTAGTAACATAGGCCATTCTGCAAAAAAAATATTTATTTACTACTATACTATCATTAATAATTTTAGATTATATTTTATTGCCCGAGTACAGTTATCGCTTACAAGTCCGGTTAAAAATAATTAAATTAATTTAAAAGGAAAAATAATATTAATCACAATAAGCTTTATATAATTTAAAAGTAAAAATAGTAAGAATAAATGAATTAATATTAAACAAATGAAAATAATGATTAAAATAAACAACAATTTCAAAAATATTACTCTACGTTTAATTTTGCCTTTAAGCTAAATAAAGTATCATGAAAAATGACAATCCAATAAATCAGTTCAGTATCGCTTTTTATTTTATAATATGAAATATATCTGGATGAAATAGATTTCCAATGGAGAATAAAGTTCGGAGTAGTTTCGGAGTATATAGATTACAAATATACAAACAAGAACACACACACGTCACAGAGCTCATCCGGGGAAGTTCTACTACCACTCTTATTTCTGCCGTCAAACATTGCGGTGTTCCGAAGAAGGGCGAAGGTTTTTCACTTACCATTACGTGAGCTGCTTGGGTTGTCAATTATTAATATTAAAAATTAGTTATCTGTAAAGTGGGCTTACTGACGATAGTTGAACGTGACAACGTCGTAAGAAAATACTGATGGAATGGTTGCATTTTTCAAAATAAACTTTTAATTTTATTTGTTTGATAGATATTATCGTTGCTATAAACAATTGACACCACATTCACTTTTCACTGCACTTCATCCTTGCCGAAAACATTTAAATGTATTATTGTATAGAAGCTGTCCACGCGGACGCATCGCTCACTCAAATAGGAGAGAGACAGATGTCGAACGCGGAGGCCGACTGTGCCTCTTTGTCGCTCGTTCCGTACTCTCGCTTGCACTTCAAGCCTTGAATGGAACGCCGCAGAGCGAGGTAACGCCGCATACGTCATGTTTTTTCGTGCGTGCAGCCGGCTCCATCGAATTATAAGACGTTGTCACGTCAAAAAAATGTTTAATGATCTTAGTATTGATAGGTGACTCGAACTCGCTAATGTAATATTTAATTTCTTACAACGTGCTTAGCTCCAAAAAGTTAAAGGGTCGAGGCCTTGAACTCATCAAAGTCCGGCCCCAAAAATGGAGACCTTCTTACCCACTGCTTTTAATAATAATTAATATTTATCGCGAAATACACGTCATAAGGTTTACATTGTACTACCAGTATTTTTTCATAAACAATTTTAAAACCAACTTAGTTTACGTTTACTCGTACCGTGTTAAAATTCAGTCTAACGCGAAAAACACAGATTTCATGCGAAACAAGTCTAAGGTAAACTATTATTAAAGAGTTTACAGTGATCGTTTTGTTTAATATCAAAAGTACATTTATTTAATCAACGTAACGTACCGAGCAGAGAATCTTTTTCTCTTCAAATAAAAAGTATCGAACAAAATGTACTGACATTTCAATCTAATTACAGCTGTGTCTCTCAGGCACTCTGGAAAGGACAAAAAATAGGTACCTATAGTGAACAGTCTTACCCTATCTGTCGTACACTCCTAAAAGTCTAGAAAAGATTTCTTGTAACTTAATACAATTTAAAAGCAGTGAACTTAACTGGATAAAGTAAATGTTTTAACGATTTAGCAATGCTAGCTTTTACTCGTACTTTAACTGTAATAAACTTGCAATTTTAGAATTTAGCGTGTTGTACTCACGACCAATTGACGGCCGATTGGCGCAGTGGGCAGCGACCCCGCTTTCTGAGTCCAAGGCAGTGAGTTCGATTCCCACAACTGGAAAATGTTTGTGTGATGAACATGAATGTTTTCCAGTGCCTGTTTATATGTACATTATAAGTATTTATGTATATTATTCATAAAAATATTCATCAGTCATATTTAGTACCCATAACACATGCTACGCTTACTTTTGGGCTAGATGGCGATGTGTGTATTGTCGTAGTATATAAAATAAAAAAAAGAGTTTTTTTTTAAATAAATAAAATAAAAATGTGTAACATTTGTATGGTTAGTGTAATATGATTCGCAGGTGGCCGGTGGTACATACAACTCAGTTTTTACTATTGTCACTTTTTATTTTAAGGACCATTGTAACTTTCCCAAGTTTTTTTTTTAAATGCTGTAATCTGTAAATACTCTGGCCCCCGATTGTCGTTAAGTTAGCCCTGCATCATTAAAAATCAGTAGCGGCCCACCACAGGACGGTCCTCTTCTGGGACATCTCAGAATTCGAAGGGGTTAGGCCGTAGTCCACCACGCTTACCAAGTGTGGATTGGTGGACTTCCCACACCTTTCAGAACATTTTGGAGATGCATGTTTCCTTACGACGTTTTCCGTTTTCGTGAAAATAATAAGTCATATATAATTGATTCACACACGCGTAAACTGTCATCGTTTCGCCTTGAAGTCCAGAAAGACGATAGAATTACGCCTTTTGCAACTTGGGCATGAGTGAAGTTGCAATGGATCCAGGATATTTATCCAGTTTTAACTTTTAATACTTAAAATACTGATATCACCTGTCACAGTAAGTTAACCAGGTGGAGGCATATGCGCAATACCTCACCACCAATTAATACCGTTCATCAGCAGAAGGTCCGCGGGAACAAAGGGTAGGACGGAGTTTAGCGTAGTCGGTGGCCTAACTAAACTTTGTTTGGAACGCAACATTTCAGTTCACTCCCTTTAAATACTATAATTAAAGAAAGCTTGGTAAAATTTACATCAATTAAAAGTAATCTATTGTAATTAAATTCGTCAAAAACGTAATTTTAAGGGACAGTTAAGTAAACGATTAATTAGATTTAAGAGCCCATTAATTTCATAATCGGGTCTTAAAAAGGGGCTTACCTAGATTATGTAATTATAATACGGGTTTGAAACATTTATATGGGCTTTTAAGTGCATTTACTGTAACTAGCTATGCCTCCTTTGGTATCCACTTTGAATATTAAATAATTCTAAAATAAATATAATAATAATAATAAATAAATATAATACGACAATACACAATTCGCCATCTAGCCCCAAAGTAAGCGTAGCATGTTATGGGTACCAAGATAGCTGAAGAATATTTTTTAATGAATAATATAATAATTTCAGTGACAAATGTTTTTTTTTTTTATTTTTATAATAGACAACTTTAAGAGCAAAGTTCTGACACCTAGCTACCATAGATCATACACCTATGTAAAGTGAGCTTTGACTTTCAACATTTCTCTATCATCATCATCATCACCATACTAACCCATTACCGGCCCACTACAAGGCACGTGTCTCCTTCGATAATGGGAAGGGGCTAAGGACGTAGTCCACCATGCTGGCCCTGTGTGGATTGGCGGACTCCACACACTTATGAGAACATTGTAGAGAACTCTCAGCCATGCGGGTTTACTCACGCTGTTTTCTTCAACGTGAATATTTAAATTGCTTAAAACGCACATCAATTAGTAAAGTTAGAGGTGCGTTCTGAGTTTCGAACTCGGCCCCCCGAGAGTGAAGACGAAGTAGGGTAGGGTAGGGCAGGGCCATCACCGCTTTATACTGGGCTATCACCTATTATATATGTGTCTATATACTTAGGTAATTATCACTATCTGTGACAATAGTGATTAAAGCCAAGCCCACCGACCTCCAATGGAGCCGCGTGGTGGATCTATGCTCTAAAATAGTCTCTCTCATTTGAGAAAAACAGCTTTGGATAATTGTGGAGTTAACGGATCCGACTGGTGTCCAATTTTTAAAATTTGCATTTATGTATATATTGCATCCTTCAGTTAACTTTAACGAGCCCTTTTTATTTAAGAGGCCTTTTAGTCTTTGAAGGTGAGTCTTTTGAAAGTTTAATAGAAGGATTTTCACACCTGTGACATGCAGCGACCGATGCGCATAAAATCCACAAACAGAATTGCTCCATTTTCACAGCTTAACTTAGCTTATTTCTGACTGAAACGGGATAAAGTAAATGTAGAGAAAAGGTGACGATTTTTTTTTTTTAAGTTACCAATAAGCTCTCCGTTCGAGTATGAGAGATTACCTGTGTCCAGTTGTGCCTTTAGCGGCTGATGATGATAACATTAATGATCTGTTGAAACCCGGTGTCTTTGGGTACGCAGATGGTGTGCTCAAGAACTGTTTGATCTAGTTCCCCCCTTACCTTTTTACCATAAAACCCCGAGGTACCGTAAGGATCTGCATCCCTACGTCGCCGATATACCATGAACGCGTACGAAGCGCTTTGCATCTTCGTTTCTGATTCGCACCGCAATGATCTGGAATGCTCTTCCAGCTTCCATTTCCCCAGTACCTATAATATGAGTACCTTCAAATCAAGAGTGAATAGGCATCTTCTAGGCAAGCGCGCACCTTAGTCATCAGGTGTAATAACTGTCAAACGCCCGTCTATAAAAATAAAAGAAAAGAAATGACGATGACCATAATGATGACCTCTACCTATCTGACCTCTGTCTATCTGAAAACCACAGATTGATACAGGTCGCTCTGATTTAAAGTGGGAGGTCCTGGATTCCATTTTATAATTTCTGAAGTAACTGGCTGGCTGGTTACCACCCTGTCGACGAAGACTTAGAAAATTTAGCGTTCCGGTGCGATGACGTGTAGAAACCGATTAGCGATATGGGTTTAATATAACTGAAACACGTCTAACAGGTTAACCCGTTACTAGCTTAGATAGAAAGTCTTTATTGCTCATACAGAAAAACAACAAATTGAACAAAACAAAAGGTAAATAAATATATAAGAGCAAAGGCGGCCTTATCGCTTGCAGAGATCTCCTCCGGACAACCTTTAGTTGATGAAGAATGTTTGGTACGCAAAACCGGACAGTGCAATATTCAATTTAATAGTAAATCATTGATACACATTACATGCACTTTACATACTAATACTACATAATATTTAAATAAATCATATCATCTTATACTGCATCATGACTTAACAGCAGGTGAGACTGCAGTCTAGGGCTAAGTTGTAATGGAATATAAAAAAAAGATATCCTCAGTTGCTTTTATATTAGAAATATCAGCGTGAATCTGAAATGTAATTTAATATTTGGTCAGTGTAAAATGAAAATAGGTCTCGCTAGCTGCTCTTCTACCGATATAGGGCACCTAAAGGTCAATTTCTAAATTTGTTTAGAGATAAATCAAAATTTCACTAATTAATTACCCACTGGCCGAGATAACAAGATAATGGTTTAATGAAATCTTAAAAGATGATAATTTCTAAAGAGATACCTAGTCTTAATTCTGTACCTAGAAATAATTTAAGAAAACCGACGGCCAAATTTTGACGGCTTATCTTATGGTAAATGTAATACTAATTTCGGTATCATATTATAGAATACTAGCTGTTGCCCGCGACTTCGTCTGCGTTTGATTTTGTTTTTTTATGTGGCATTAAATTTAGTTGTAGATCTAAAATTTTTAAGTATTCAGTATCGCTAAGCCTTAAATGAGGGGTTTGCTGCTGTCCGCTGAGGAGTTCTGTCCTCTATCTCCAACCAAAGTTTGGGCAAAATTAAACACATATTACAACCTGTATAGTACAAAAATAATTATTTAAATCGGCTATAATTTGTCGGAGTTATGGTTTAAAATAGTCAAACACTTTCATCCCCTCACCCAAAGGAACCGAGCTTAATGACGGGATAAAAAATATCCTATATTACTTCTAACACTTTCAAGAATATGTGTACAGAGTTTCATGAGGATCGGTTAAGTAGTTTTTGCGTGAAAGCGTAATAAACAATCTTACGTAGACATTTATGATATTAGTAGGGATAGGGATAGATATACTCATCCCCGCAAAGGTTATCTGCACTTGGCACGCTGTACGAATTTTTCCATTTGACAATGGTACTGTAGGGGTTCGGTAGTAATGAAACCCACATGTATGAAGTAACGTTATAATTGGTTCTTACGTAAGTTACAAAATTAAATGTCAAAACAAATAAATAATCTAAACTTAACGGCGCGGCGTGGTGTGCGAGTTACCGTGATGCGTACGCGCGTGCTACCTACGACAGAGTCCCGAACCCACTGGGGAATCCCGACAGCCGAACAGACTCGAGCGACCGCGAATGCTCCCGAATACCTACCGCGCAGGGTTTCGCCACAGTACCATACAAGCGCCACGTATATCAATATAGGCTATAACAGTGAACTGCTGGACTAAAAGCGTCTCCCAATGGGTATTGCCTGTTATCACCACTCTGGCGAAGGTTTGGTGATCACAGTAGACGGTAGTAGGAGCACAGAGGACGCTGCTGTCCGTTATCCGTTACATTCCCTTGGTCGCCTCGTACGACACCCCCAGTAGGGCTAGCATGGGCAGGAGACAATTATATCCCCGGGGAAAGGCTATAAATTTATCTTCACCCACAGCTTTATGAACTCTCAGAGCACTGGCGCACAATTGGAAATAACATATGTGTATTTATAAACGGGGGTAAACTTCTCCTATTCCATGTTCCAGTGATTTACCAGGTGGGCACGTTAAGTATATCCCTTGTCAGAGGATATAATCGGGGGATATAACTTTTATCTCCCACCCGTGCTAGTCCTGCAGCACGGCTAGCATGGGCAGGAGACAATTGTATCCCCGGGGAAAGGATAAAAATGTATCTTCTCCCACAGCTTTATCAACTCTCAGAGCACTGGTGCATACGTGGAAATAATATCCAAATAATATATATGTCATATTAAACGGGGGTAAACTTCTCCTATTCCCTTTCCCCGTGCTTCAGAAGGATGACACTAGCTGCTAAATTATCTAGCTAGCTAGCATGCTAGCCGTGCTGGAAGATAGAGGGGTGGTGACAATATTCTGAATTGCCGTTACCACAGGGCACACCGATATGCCGAATAAGCGTAACTGACAAATAAAAATGTACATATGAATGTTCATTTTAATCTTTTTTAATAATTATTTTTGTGCTTGTTTGTTTTGTCGGTTACATCAATTTGGCGATAAATGCTCGACAAACAGCCATATAGAATTTTTTTTTGATATTGAACAATATTGAACCATATTGAAGTATTTCGGAATTATTAAAGTAAGTAAGTAAGAGAAAAATCCTATTATAATATTAAGGATTATTTAAACGATAAAAAAAGCTTGGGTGTGAATTGCTCTAGCTTCATAGCTTAATTTAAATTTACTGGAAGATGGTGATAACAAAAAAATAAATTTACCTGGCTAAGTTTGTTGTGGGCTCTTCTTAGACCAGGGCGCGTTTGGAACCCTCGTAGCTTTAGATTTAAGTTGGCGAACGAAGTTATCACCATCCCGTTACAATTATCTAAACAAATATGTATGAACGCTTCATAAGTGCCTGTGATAGGCCTACATGAATAAAGAAATTTTTGAATTTTGAATTTGAATTTTTAAGCAACCCAATCTTTTCAGGCATTTAGAAGTAATGTTGGAATTAAAAAGAAAATACATACGTTTTTACCTATTTTGGACATTCGTGTGAAAAGCATCTATTTGAAAACCACCTTATCTTGTTTTAAGCCTTATCAATTATAATATGGCCATCCATAACAAAATGAAAAATTTCTTAAAATTATTTATTAATTAAATTTACTATTTAATTTTCTTTTAAATTTTTTAAATTGTGATCGGAGATAACAACGCTAATGCTGTATACACCTTTAACTGATAATTGTAATGGCAACTTAAGAAATCGATCGATCGAAAGGTACGATATAATAAATATTATATATACAAACAAACAGATCAAATTGGGCTCTTATAATAATAGTATTAGTTTGAACATTGATTTCCTATTTTTGTATAAATTGGGTCATCGCATCTCAATTTTAATTACAATAAATGAATAAATTGAAATGCAACCGATTTAAAATATTGATTAATTAATGAGTGGTTCACAAAACGAAATTCAGTTAGTGAATGAATGATTATTCGAATAAATTGGGGAACGGGACCGAGCCCGAATTTGTTTTACCGTATAAAAGCGATCGTATTGAATTTCAAATGATTAGATTGGACCCCACCTAAACTGAGTTAGTCGGTACGTTGTAAATATACATTGTAATCATCTCAACCGAATGTTGCATTGACTGTTATATAGTCTGGTCTTTACTCGACACTCAATGATGATCATCAAAATTCTTAGAATATTCCCTAATGTCCTTGAAAGCTGAATTTGGTATGTTGTATTTTCGTTCTAACTTCATAGATTTTATAATTTATTGAAATTAAAATTCTTTAGGCGCGACTAGGGAGTAACTTAGATTTTTTTCTGACGGAAGTCACGCTTACGTCAGACGTCTGTGTAGTTTCCGCTAAAAATAATAATTTAGATTGATCGTAAGCATATGTAATATACTCCACGCTTCTTGACTTATACGAAAGCTAGTGGCAAATATCATAATCAATAAGGATTATTTATTTCCTATATCTTTAAACGGATCACTTGTGAATAGCAAAGTGAACAAAAATTCAACAGTTTTAAATAAAATATTTTAATTTGCAAAGTTTTTTTGACAACCTCTAAATATACTTGTTTATTTATTACTTTTCTTATAAATAATATTCAATGACAAGGTTGTGTTGACATGTGCTGATCTAACCTTCATTTTTCTACTCTCAATTTTATTACTATTTAAAAAATGAAAATATTTATGGAAAGTGATATTAATGCATTTTAAATAGAATATAAAATGTAATAGTGAATATTAAATGAATTGGCTGAGTCCCAGGAACATTTTTCTCTTCATCAATAAATAATAATAAAAGTTTTACTTCAATCGCGCGTAAAGGTTACACGCACACACTTTTTTTTATTTATTCAAGACTACCCTCCAATCTATTCTGGTGGTTTTCTTATACATTAATAACGTGTAGAGAGAGTATGCATAAGTATATTTCAAAAGGAATCACCCTGTAAAATATGAAATGAAAAGAAGCATATTTATTTTTTCATATAAACGAATTAAAAGCATTCTAAGTGTTTACTTATGACAACACTATTGAAGATAAAAGACTGACACGCGCATAGTGCCTACGCTACGCGACGCGTACGTAATTAATTGCCAGGAGTCACATGATTTTAATTGTGCATGTGATATTAGGGCTGTATCTGTTTTCTTTCAGTAAAAACTATGGCAGTGGTTTACTCAAAAACTATTAGGTTTTCGGTTTTACAGATAAGTCTCAGAGGGCTGTGAAGAATTATTTCGGCTTTCATTTACATTGCACAAATATGTAACAAACACACTTTTGCACTAATCGGTAGTCCAATATGCCAACGTGGTAGTTTAGAGGCAATACTCAAAATCTCGAAGTTATAGATACCGCGGCCGCAACACGTCTTTCGCACTCACAATAAGGTGTTAACGTATCGAAAAAGGTCTTTAAAAATATAAATGGTGTGAAGACACTTATCGATGGATCAGGTGTTAGCGTGGCTTGATAACTGGCTTGAGCACTCAAGTTTATATCCTGGCAGTTTGCCAAAGCATTGGATCCAATATTTGCTAAAACTTGTTACGCCTTCGACAAAGGTTTTCTATTGCGGAGCATTGTTTACGTGCTTAGGGGGAAACTGTAAACATACGGGAATAAAGTGTGTACGTTTAAAAGGCCTGTTTAAAGAGAATGACGTAACTTTTGTGGTTGTTATGCTCAGCTAAACTCCACAAAAATAAACATCGTATAAATATCCTCTTCATACGTTAAGTAGATGAATAAATTGCGTAGACTTCGGTCGGCTTCGTCGCCATGCTTATTTCTGCTGCTTATGTTGCAATTCTGTTTACCGGCCTGAAGGGCATGGTTGCCGGTTTAATTGCAGACACATAAGACTTTACAAAGAAACAAAAGAAGCTTTCCTCTTTATAAAATTAGTATTTACTATAGTAATATTTGTAGGTTTAGATAGTAGATACGTGGATGAAAAGTAACGATTTTTTAGCGAATTCTGTTTCGTGTGTGCTCGCGTCAATTATTCCGCAGCATTAAGTGCAGTTTCAGCCAACGAGTCGGCTAGATACTTGCACACTTTCTATGCGTTCCGCAATGTACTTATCTTCAACAAATTAAAAGTAGCGCTTTTGCCCGCGATTTTGCCCGCGTGGACCTCAGAATTAGGTCTAAAGCTTCGCTACCACAGGAACTATTCGAGAGATCGGTATAGAAAGAACATGTCCTTTTCCATAGCATGCATGCAACAAATTTCAACGCTGTCTGCCCGCGGCATAGCTCGTAAACAATTTGTATATATTTCAATTTACTCTCGGGAACTACTTAAGGAATCGGGATAAAAGGTAGCCTATGTTCTATGTCGAAGGCTAAAAGCACGCCAAAATTCATCCAAATCAGTTCAGCCGTTTTGACGTGATTGAGTTACAAAAATCCACACTTTCACATTCGTAATATTATATTATACAGTAAGGTAGTAGGATTATTGTTTAAACGAACATAACACTAATATTACTCACATGTCATATACATATACAGTAACACGAGTTAAAATAAATGGCATTAACAATACTCGACGTACCAAGCAGATGGCCCACATGATCGCATGTGGAAATCCATCGCCTACAAACAGAGCAACACAGGGCATGCTCGGAACAAGTCCAGCAACATGTCCCGCAAGTTGCGGTATCTTAATGTGCTACAGGCACATTAAGATACCGCAAGTTGCGGGACATGTTAACATCGTCAACTACTCCGTTCAAACCGAAATCATTGCAACAATGCTGCTTGATGGCAGAAAAATGCATGGCTGTAGTAGTTCCCCGGGCGAGCTCTGTCACAAAAAGCTTTACTTCTTCTAAAGCAAAGTCAAAGTATGCTATTAAAAACTCAGCCTCAGAGAATCAGCAGCAGAATTTCTCCTTATATATCTTTTGAATGTCCATCGATGATGATGATGTCAATATGATGACGATGAAATACCTAAGTTTTTTTTATAAATATATATCGACAATACACACATCGCCATCTAGCCCTAAAGTAAGCGTAGCTATTGTAATGGTTACTAAGATAGGAGGAAATATTTTTATGAAAAATAAACATAAATACTTTTAATATACAGATAATCACCCAGACACTGAAAAACATTCATTTTCATCACACAAACATAACCCAGTTGTGGGAATCGAACCTTGGACTCAGAAAGCAGGGTCGCTGCCCACTGCGCCAATTAAACGTTTCTTTAAAATTTAGAGGATTTTACAATTAATTGTAAATTAATTTATTCAAAGTAATTGGATTCCGAGGTCAAACTCCCGCGGCATTTCATCGTATCTGTAGACCAAATTCATTCAATTCCGTTTGTTCGCTGAGGCATTATTGTTGACGTGTAGTCAATACAACAATAAAATAATAGATTGCGTCCGCGGCTTCATCCGCGTCTGTTATTTTAAGACCTCACGGAATCCGTTTGTTTTTCTGGTATAAAGAGGTATATTCTAAGTTTTCCCGGTAGACAGCTACCGGTACGTAATGTAACAGTAAATAGGTGCCGAAGGTTTTTGTTTTAAATCCCTCAGGAACGGGTCTCAAGTACTTCTTTCTTTACTAATAGTATAAATCTAATAGTATAAACAGGAATGATATTTTCGTTGTTTTCACAAAATGGGCTCCAAAACTACAGGACCAATTTCAACAATTTAATTACCAATACAAAATAAAATTATCTGGAAGTAACATAGTAGATTATAATTGATCCTTAAGATAATTGCAATAAAGTCGCATTGGCGTGCCCTGAGACAGTTATTGATGATACAAACACATGTACAAAAATGATGTAGTACTCGATTAAAGTACTCACTATGACCAAAAAAAACAACTAGTAAATACATATAAGTATCTTTGTTAAGCTGCAATAGCAGCTTTAAGAGGCCAAAAAATGTGGCCAATAATACTTTACGGTGCAACATTTAGTTCACGGGGGTAGTAATAGGTTAGTACCATATGTCCATCTCCATATGTCTATCTCCATAAGTGCATCTCCATATGTCCATCTCCATATGTCCATCTCTCAGAATTCAAACAGTGTATGTGCCAAATCCCATCAAGATCGAGGCAATAGACAAACCGAGCATAATTAACACACTTTGTTTTTTTTTTAAATTGATTCCACTACAGGTTAGCAATAGTCTGCAATCTTACCTAATGGTTCATGATGATGCAGTTTACTATGGTCAGTGGATCAACAAAAACCATACCCCTGATCGGTTACTAAACGTCATTGTACGACCTTTGAAAAAGTAGATCGAAACTGCAAAGTTTCCTACTAGATGACGCTATAGTCGCTATAAGACTGATGTGAAAGGCATATACTAATTTTCGGCAGCGACGGTAGGAGAGCCGTAGCTTAATTGGTGAAACCGCTCAGGCCGCGATTGCCCGAGAGTCGCAGGTTCAAATCCTGTCGGTTCCGAAAATTTTTATATGCATATTAAATTTAAAAAAAATATTTATGTATATTATTCATAAAAATATTCATCAGGCATCTTAGTACCCATAACACAAGCTACGCTTACTTTGGGGCTATATGGCGATTTGTGTTTTGTCGTAGTATATTTAATATTTATTTATTTATTTATATTCCTAATAGTGCCAATTTTGACGTGAAAAATGTCCGTCTCACAATATTTATAAAAAAAAAATGGTAACTCACCACTGATCTCACAAGCAGCTCAAATGTGAACCACACATTGCAGACCAGCTCAATGTAAAAGAAGGCTATATGCGGCTGTCCGTTATCCTCCCAGGGTCTCGCCACTATTGCCGTGGTGTTCTCCGAGTAGGCCAGTAAAGGCTCCAGGACCCGCAGGTCTGGATGCGTCTTCAAACAGAAGCACAGCACCGATATGCAGATGAAGAACACCGACATGGCTGATATCACCTGCAACAAAGGAATGTTCAATAATTGCACTATATTGGATGGAATTATGAACTGTATCCAAAAAATATCTTAATCGTCATCATATCAACCCATTGCCGGCCACTACAGGCCACGGTTCTCCTCCCACAATGAGAAGGGTTTGGGGTTGAAAATTTCAAATTATATCTTATTAAAAAAATATTAAACGCGATATTTTTCCGTATGCGTTTGTGTGTGAAAATAGTATATTGTGCAACTAGTGCGACAAGTTGTCGATTGCCCACGAAAGCGAAGTTGAACGCACGAGAGAAGCGAGTGCGGTCACTCACTTGAGTGGGTAATCGATGTCGCACTTGTTGCACATACTATTTTGTATTACTCATGCGGGGAAAGTATCTTGACGCTCGCTGTTGCGGTTGAAAAAGAACAGTTTGCCCATTGTAAAATTTGTTCACATTATTCTTGTCGCACTCAAATTTTAAAATGGGCAAACGGTTCTTTTTCAACCGCAACAGCGAGCGTCAAGATACTACTTTCCCCGCATGAGTGATACAAACACTATAGTAGCAGGGCTGTAATTTGTTTCTGGCGTATGTACAGACGAAGTATCTAGCGTTACCATGGACACTGCCTGACTTTGTGGTAGGCTTCTTGGTTTAGATCTGTAAATTTTATATTCCGCACCGTGTTTTATTTTTAATTTTATTTTTATTATGTATAGTATACTGTGGCATGGATGATGCAGTCGCAAACACGTCTGTGAGCACACAGGGTCCCCCGGAAAACCAGCGCTGCAGCTCGCTGCGGCTTCATGCTGAGGTGGAACCCTCTTTGTCCACATGCTTTTTGTAAGATGTATTTTTGTATTATAATTGTAAGCGATTTTGTGGGCAAATAAATAAATAAATATCAAATTTCAATTTCATATCATGTACTATCGCTGGGTGTCATGTACTCGCGACGTCATCAGCAAATAAGAACTATAGAAAGTCCTCATTCCACAGCTACAGATTATTTTATTTTGGTATCGATAACAAAAAACTTAACAACTGATAGTTTGAAGTCATAAAATCCGTGATATACGCAGAGATTTTCAAAGTTCAAGCGGTACAAAACGTTGTTTATATAGAAGTGATGTCATCATTTTGAATTCGGCGTTTCACCTGTTTTGGCGAATCGCTAAAATATGCAGTTATATTTATTCAAAATAGATACCAATCTCACTTCGAATAAAAATAAAAATAGTTTTTCAAAACACGTTAATAAAATAAATGCAATATTTTAACGACTTTTTTTTTGCAAAATATATGGATAGCGTCTGTTATGTGATTATATCGCCAATTATAAATCGATTTGGATGATTCTTTTTTTGTATTGGATGTCATACATCATACGTTGTCCCATTTTAATTTGCTGTAGATCTATTGGGCGGATCCTAGAAAAATCGATGGAACCCTTCAACTATTGTAATCAAACCCACGAATCGAGGAGACCTGGGTTTAATTTTAATCAAGAATAACTAAGAATTGGGTTTTACTATGCTAAAAAATCTGTCACTCCAAAATAAAAAATGTTCTTATAAAGTAGGTTTATTAGAGTTAATATAAGAATTTAAATTTTAACAAGCTCCCTACGTCATCATCGCAATCAGCTGGTTTTTATTGTTTACGTCCCTTCTAACAATATGTTATTACTTATATTTAGATCTACTTTTAGTTATTACCTGTTTTGTGTACCTAATAACAATAAATAAATAAATAAAAACAACGTCACTATTAACGCGTTAAAATAATGGATTCAAAAAGATTACACCGAATAAAAATCGCCAGTAATCTATAAATATTTATCATGCTGCTAGATGTAAAAGAAAAATGATTCAATTTCCATTTGGAGCATTTTTCAGTTTCGCAAAAATCAGGTTTCGCGGACAGGAAGCCAGATCATCAGTCATAGTATTTTATGACGGTCCATTTCTCTTTGTATGGTACAAGTCTAAAGAAAACCGCGGCGGTATTGAAATCGTGGATGAGATGACTATCCACATTTAATATTGTAAAAATTAATGAATTAGAACTCTTCAACTCCAAAATTTCGTTACAACTTTGGATTTAGATAATTCATGCACTTTTTAAATTTCGGGATAAAATAACTAGATGACAAATACTTTTAATGTCTTTTTTTAATCTTGTTAAAGTTATAAATATTGGATAGAAGCAGGGTTTACTTTGTGGAATTCCATGACATATTATGAAAATTTAGCTTAATTTGCTATACTCAGCGAAAAGCAGGAGAAGCTGTATAGTGTAGTTTATAATTTCTTCAATTTTTTTACTCCACACCAACGTCTCCTGAGTTTCGGAGCAGAACGTGCACCGAGGATACATTGCCGAAGATCTGTTTGGTGTGGAGTATGACGATTGAAGAAGTTATGAAATACACCATACAGATTCTCCTGCTTTTCGCGGAGTACAGCAAATTAGGCTTAATTTTCATATAGATATAATTGACAGACAAAGCAGATCGTCCACTTGATGGTAAGTGGATACCTATCACCTACCGGCAACCACGCCCTTCAGACCTTAAATAAAACTTATTACAGTGTTATAGTCTAGTCTGTTTTTTTCCGCCACCAAGCAGGGCAGCACAAAATAGGCATAGGTGGTTGTACTTTCCCGGACGAGCTTTGTCACTGAAAGCTTAACTATTTGAGATTTTCCGTTCATTGGTCAAGATATAAACAATAACATCTTGTACTTGATATAAAATGTTGTTTCTAACGTGCTAATTTATATTATTTAAATAATAATATTTTAAAGGCATTATTTATTGGTAGTGTAATGGGTATAGTAAAAAATACACTACCAGTAGTGCAAGCCGGTAGTGCCAAAGGTCCAAAATTCTATTAACTGATGAAGTCGCATTATGTATAAAACGCTGTCTTTCAGAAATTGGACAAAACAACATGTTACCGTCATATTTGTCAAATTATTGTGACGCAAGTACACTGGAAATACGGGTATAGTTATTGTGTCCCGCTAATATAATTCCATTCACTTAATACCCCAACTCCTTGTTTATTTTGTAAGAAACTTGTACCTACCAAGTTTCCCAAGGACTTTCTTGCTTTATTTGCGGTAAGAGCTGGTGACCTTAATGTGTAAAGTGTAATGCCCGTTTTCACTAACAACAGACAAGGCAATGCTTAAGTAAGTTACGCCTATGAATGAAAATACACTTTATTACACCTAACAGAAATTAAATTATAAACAAAACAACACAATAAAACACAGGTACAATGGGCGGCCTTATCGCTTAAAAGCGATCTCTGCCAGACAACCAATGAAAGAAGTTTCCTAGGCATACCTTACCTTTCACCAATCGATTTTCACAAGATAATTCTCATAACCCAACTTGTCTATGGTTCATGCCACAGTGTAGTTTTTTTTGTTCATATTATCATATTTTTCTCTAAATGTGCCCTGCGGCTTTTCTCGCGTAAATTAAGGAACGCAACGTACTGCTACATAGCCATCACCTAAGTCAATAAATCAGATGGCAAACATAAAGTTTTTTTCTATCGTAGTATAAATGTCAAATATACAAACCTATGATATTAAGTACAGATAATATTTTAACATATTTAAACAAACGACTAAAGTTTGAGCGAATGAAATATCCAAACATTGCTAATCGTAAATGCCCGTCCCGAGAACATACTCCCGTTTTGGATTATCTATGCTGATAATAATTTAAAATACTTTGTATGGATTTTAGTATCAGTTCATAGCGCTGGGTAAGCAACGTTGACTCAATTGCAACTGCATTGATGGGTGCTCGTCTTTGGAAGTTTGAAAGATAATTTACATAAGTCTCAGCTCCTATTACTAACATAGAATAGTTATTGTTAACGGAAGAATCGAAATCACATTATTGGTTGGTTCGTAAGTTTAAGGAAAATTTCTAACATTTTAGTTAGTCCGATACCGGTCCACTACAGGGCACAGGTCTCCGCCCAAAATGAGAAGGGATAAGGCCGTAGTCCACCACGCTGGCGCAGTGCGGATTGGTGGATTTCACAAGCTTGAGAACATTATGTAGAACTCTCAGGCAAGCAAGGTTTCCTCACCGTTGAAGCAAGTGACATGCTTTAAACTTCAAACGCACATAAGCTAGAAGTGCGTGTTGGGATTCGAACTCAGTCCCCCGAAAGTCGACCCATACCCACTGAGCAATACCCACTGGGCTAACAAAGCTTCAAAAACAATTATTACAAGGAAATTTTAATTCTATTTATTTTTATTTTTTCTTTTAATGCTATTAAAATAATACATAACTGTTTAATGATTAGCGACTTAAGGTAATGGTATTTAAACTAAATGTTTGCTTACCTCAAGCCACAGCTACAATACAGGCCTGTAGATATTTACGGTAATATTTTTCTTTCTTGAATCTAGTTGTAACTTCTACAAATGTAATATATATATAAGTATTTATGGTACTTATATTAAAATATGTATTAGTATATTTATTTTTTATATTTATCAATAGTATTTTTTTTTTATTTGTGAAGTCTGGTTTATGTATTAGTATGTAGATATTCGTATGTATGTACTAAATAGCGTACCCCACCTATTTGTTTTCTTTTTAGTTTTCCTAATCCTAAGGTTGCCTGGCAGAGATCGCTACTTAGCGATAAGGCCGCCTTTTGTATCCTGCTTCATTCTTCATGTGTTTGTTTTTTTTTTGTCTCTTTTTTCTGAGTGGTGTACAAATAAAGAGTATAAATAAAAAATAATATACCTAATATAAATATATAATATACCTAATCTGAGATAAAATACTTAAGAGCATATTTATAATCTTATAATAATTTTATTACTAATATAAGATTATTATTTAAAGCTGAGTTTGTTGGTTTGTTTGTATGTCTGTTGGTTTAATTGAACGCTATAATCTCAGGAACTACTGTTCTCATTTGAAAAGTTCCTTTAGTGTTGGACAGCCAATTTACCGAGGAAGGCTAGAGTCTATATATCATAACGCTAAGACTAATAGGAGCATAACACTAAAAAAGTTTTTTTTTAAATCGGGATTTTGTTTCCTTTTGAGAGCTTCCGCTGCCTGCGGCGCGTAAACGGTTACAATTTCGATAAAATAATGTATGACAAAGTTGTCATACATTATTTTAAGTTGTTCCCCTTCTAAATAAAGTCCGCGACAACATATGTCTCTCTCTTAAGGTTGACTTATATGTGGACAAAGTTGCGTGTATATAGTTTTCACCCTTACACTCCACTTTAATAAAAAATACGAGTCTGTCTCTTTTTATATTAAAGTAGGCATTAGGATATTTCATATCCGACTTTTAGTCAGTTAGGTAAACTTTGTTTCCTTGCCTTGGAATATTTATTTAAACATAATCATGTAAGCCAACTACTACAGTTAAGCAAGAAATATTTGTTTTGTAATAATAATAAATCATATACGAGGTTAAACCTTTTGTCTTACAACTTGAGGTAAGTATATATTTTAGGTGAACAAATAGTTTCATAATTTACTATTCGTATTAAAGAACTATATCTTGTACTATTTTATTATAATTTTATGGGTTCGCGAGCATCGAATAAACATTTCACTCCACGTTCCCGTTTTGATAAACAAATAATAGAAAATAGAATGCTTATTCTGTTATCGCTTGGCTAAAACGTAAGACGGTATTTATTTGATGAAATTACTACCTAAATTCCATGATTGAAACAAAGATTTTAAACTAAAATTTTTGTGGTTAATCAACATTGCTTGAATATAGTCAATTCAAAATTTCTTTATTCACGTAAGCACAGGCACTTATGAAGCGTTCATACATACATGTTTACATAATTGTAAGGGGATGGTGATAACTTCGCCAACTTAAACCTAAAGCTGCGAGGGTGCCAAACGCGCCCTGGTCTAAGAAGAGCCCACAACAAACTTAGCCGGGCAATTTTTTTTTTTGTTTTCACCATCTCACAGTTTATTTATATTAAGCTAGAGCAATTCACACCCAAGCTTTTTTATCGTTCAAGTAATCCTTAATATTATAATAGGATTTTCCTGTAAGTTTTATATAAACTTTGATTGAGAGACATCTCAAGGATCTCAAAGATTTCATTTGGTAAAATAATATTTCGGACAATCCATGCAACTGGGTCGAAATATCGACGAGTCCTAAAATATTATCGTGGTATGTACCCGTTGAACTATATTAAAGTATAAGTATAATAATTACTTCCAGGCAAGCAGTGGTCGCTTAGTTTTTTAATTATTATAAGACCTAGGTTAGGTTAGGGTTGGATCTGGGTCGAAGCGGTGGTTGCTGGCTGGGTTGCGGTTGTGTGCGAAAGCATTCCCATGACGCAGTTACCAGGCAATGAGTTGGAACACCGTGGAGTTTTAGTCGGTAAGAGTCCGGCAGAACCACTGCACCTCCCCGTGGTGTAGTGGTATCCATGAGGATTTCCCCACGAGAAAAATAAAAAGGGGTTGAAGTGGTGGTAGTCTAGTGGTTAGGACTTTGGCTATATTTCGGGGGCCGAGTTCGAATCCCAGGCACGGACCTTTAACTTCTCTTCAGTTATGCACGTTTTAAGCAATTAAAATATCACCTGCTTTATACCTGTATGTGCCTACTCGGAACTTGATATAGTCACCGTTTTTCACCAAACAAGAGTTTTATGTTTACCGATTTTTATTACACAACCAGATATGACGTGACACAAAAAACACAAAAGTGAAACACACTCCGCGTGTACGGCCATTCGGGTTTATTACCTACCTTTGTGACAAACAGAAATGGGACCGAAAAGCAAAACGGGAAAAATTCCCGTTGCGGATTTGGAACAAAAAGCCGCCAACTGCAGGTGTATATTTTAACTTTCGATTTTCAGTCGAAAAATATGTTCTAAAAAAGCTTTAGAGTATTCTGTTTAAACAACAACTAGGTCCTATAACAACAGTGACGCAAACTGCTTTAGTACAAAATGCGTAATCCCCAAAGGAATCTAATCGTAGGTAGCCTAAGTAATTTTATGCCTAAAATAAACCTTTTTCTATTTAAAGATCTTGATTAATAAAAATCGACACAAATCTATTTAAAAAGATGCATAATTTATATCATTTTTGTTCTTTGTAGCAAAGTAGGACTCGCACGCGCCACGAACTATTGTAGGCATTTGACAAAGGGACTAGCGCTTCTTGCAATATCCGGTGACTTTAGGTTTAATAAACGTTAAGAAATCGCTCGCTCAATAGCATTTCGGTTCGCTCAATCGTTAAACTGGCAATACACAGAACATTAAAATAAACCGGTTGATAACCAAAACCATGTCCGAGCCCAGATCGTGGCATACCATAAATATTTAAAAAAGTATTAGAGCCACAGCTATACATAATTATGTATCAGTTATTATTGGTATAGCGGTGATAGCCCAGTGGTCAGAACTTCGGCTTTACTTTCGGGGGGCCGAGCTTGAATCCCAGCACACATCTGTTACTTTTCTAAGCTACTCGTATGTGCGTTTTGTGTAATTAGAATATCATTTGCTTCAACGGTGCAATAAATAAATAAATGTCATTTTTAATTGCCAGAAAGTCAGTATAATAGGGATATTACAATTTTTCATAAATAGGTAGATCATAAAATTGAACTAAATTAATAGTGTGCAAATAATATAACAAGTCACAGAAATAAAAATTTAAACAATTATATTATCAAAACAATTTAAAAAAAAGACGTGACTGTTCACGTCAAATGTTCATTTAAAGCGTTGTAACATTTATCTAAGAGCCATTCATTGAGTTTACTATCAAATACTTTAAGTCAGATTTTCAAATTCTACAGGTAATTGGTTATGATTTTTTACAGAAACTACGCACTTTTCATTAATGTACTTGTACAACGCTTTGCCAGCACTAGCTTTTTGGGATATCGAACCAATCTATTTATGTTCACATCACCATTTAGCCGGATGTAAGTATTGTGGATGACACTGAGATGATGCAATCTTTCGATCCCTTAGGAGGTATGTGGCCAGTAGTTGGAAGCCAATATGGCTTATGACGATGAAGAGTATTTAAATAACGATAATGCTCCAATTCGCTGAGTCAGTGTTTTCATTAACGCTGTGTGCTTAGGATTAACGCAATCCGATGTGACCCAGTAAAATTACAATTAATATGAAGCAAGTTTCAGTCGACATCCGTTTTTAGAATTGGGCCACGTATTAACTTTACAAAAGTTTCATATACAATCTTTATGTATACAAAAGAGAGAAGAAGAGAAGAGAAATCTACTGACTCCCTGTCTCTCTCCCTGTGACGAAATCTCGAGAAGTATAAAGCCTACAAAATTTAAAATGTGGGTTCCTAGGACGTAGATGTCAGCTAAGAAACGATTTTGATAAATTACCCCTAAAGGTCGAAAATGGGGTGGGAAGTTAGGTTAGTCAGGCTTGGCCATTATCGATGCATGCTGAAAATCAGTTGGACTCAAAAGGTTACCAATGAAGAAGTATAACGGCGAGTTGGTTGTCAGCGCGAACTTTGGACGACTGTCAAAAAGAAAAAAGTTGTTTATCTAAGGCATTATCATTTAACTACGAACGGCTTAGGCATAACAGATACGGGCTACTACAACTGATAATGAAGGGCAAAGTTGGTGGAAAGAGCCGTATCGGTTGCAAGAGCAAGTCTTGGTTGCACAACATCAGAGAATGGACTGGGATCCCGAGTGACGCCAAGCTCTTAAGCCTCGCGAGAGAAAAGGCGAAGTACAAACAACTGATGGCCAACCTTCACTAGTTGAAGAGGCATGTGAAGAAGAAGACAAAAGACAAATATCTATAAACATCAATGGAAGTCCATTGGTTGACATGATGATGTTGATGAATGCTGCGATATCTTTAGTTGAGGAGTTGACATTTTTGGACCCTAGGATCCCAAGATCCCTGCGTTAACAATTTTGTATTATGAAAATTAAGCTTAATTTGCTATACTCCACGAAAAGCAAGTCAACATCTGTCATTACCGCAAAGTATTGCCTGCTTTTATTAAACAATTTAATATCTTAAAATTTGTGTCTGCACAAAATGTTTACTAATATATACGTGGCTTTAGACTATAAAAAGTTCCAATCACAGAGATAGAAATAAAAGTTAAATGTCCATCCAGATGCTGTTTACAGTTTCTCCGATATTGCTGTTCTAAATTTTACACTGAAAACTATATTAAAACTTGTCTTCCAAGCCAAATACCGTTAACCCTAATTAGCCAATTAGGTACTTGGACTTGAAAGGGTCTGCTTGTGCTAAAGTATCAATTTGAAATGTTATATGGCTTGAGCGGTGATAGCTTAGTAGTTAGAGCTTCGGTCTCCCTTTCAGGGTAACAAAGTTCGATCCCCGAAATGCACCACTAACTTTTCGGGGTAATGTGCGTTTTGAATTTCAGAAATTTTATAAATATCAGCGGCTGTAACTGTGAAGGAGTACATCGCGAGGAAACTTACATGCCTGCCAGTTCACCATAACAAGATTCAAAATTCATTTTTTTCAAGTAGGCCTTCTTTATAAGCACTGTTGAAACGTCAAGTCAGTCTGTTTGTGCCCTACTACCGGTTCGGAAGGTGAATTCCACCGAGAAGAGCCAGCAAGAAACTCAACATTTTGCTCTTTTTCAACATCATTTTGCAGACCACAATCTTTAGAATATTCTTTATTGGGAGAGGTAACCACGATTTATTATATGTTGTAACACATTGTTTAAACTTCATCAGTCCACTGCTGGACATAGGCCTCTTTCAAGGAGCGCCAACTTTTCCTATTTTCGGCTTTCCTCATCCAGTCGATGTCTGCCACTTTTCGGAGGTCGTCGCTCTAGTTTAGGGGCGTCCGGCACTCCGTTTACAGACACGCGGTCTCCACTCGAGGACCTTTCGACTCCAACGTCCATCGGTCCTCCGACAAACGTGACCAGCTCACTGCCACTTTAGTATGCTAACACGAAAGGCTATGTCAGTTACTATAGTTCTTTGTTTAAACTTATGCTCCAAAATTCCTTTGGGAGTCACATTATAAAAGCATATAATCAATCGTACTAATAACTTCGGCATCTTTTGCAAACGATATGTGTGTGTCAATAACTTTTGTCCATTTTGAGTAAGGCGGTTGAAAAAGAAAACCAAGCCGAGTGCGAGTCATAAGAAAAGCCGGAAGCGGCACTTGGAGGTTTTTCGAAGCGGGCATGTTTTGTTATTTACCTTATCCAAAATGCTCTACAGCGCTAAAGACTCTTTCTCCATTTTATTGTGATTTTGGAGATTGCCAGTCAAAATGAAACTTTTTATGTAAATTCTCAAATTTTTGAAACTTTTCATGTAAATTCTCAAAATTTTGCTTTGTTTTCTTAACCACTTTTGCATGCGATTAATCATTCTGAAGGAAGACAGTTTCATTTGGGAAACTCAATAACTCCGCGTTCAATGGGGAAAAATTTAATTATTCATAAACAACGTCGCTGCAGAGCACAGATACTTTAAACATTAGATGAGTGACAGATAGGAACTTGTAAAGTACAAACACTGTTTTTCTTAAAATCACACGACAAAAGTTTATCACTTATTACAATGCAATGCAAGGCCTCCGTATCGAGGACACCAATCCCCAGCACCACTAACATTTCGGAGTTACTTGCGTTTTTAATTTAAGCTATATCACTTGCTTTAGCGGTGAAGAAAAACGTCATGGAACTCTAGCATGCCTGAGAGTTATCAGTAATGTTCAAATTACACCAATCCTCGCTTGATCAGCGATTTGTATTTACCCTTCACATTCTGTGAGGAGACCCATGACCTTTCGTGGACATTAAAATTGTGGATGATATTAAATTAGAAAACTAAATTGACAAGTCTGAAAATATAGCCATCCCTTCTGTGTTTCTTTTGAAAAAGGATTGCACGATTTTTAAGATGGTCAATTTAAGTTAGAGAACGGAGAAAGGACGGAGAGTTACACTGGCTACTTTTTATCCCAAAAATAAATGGTTCTCGCGGAATTAGTAAAAAAAGGTTATAAACGTGGTTGAAGAACATGGGCAACAGCTTTATTCTAAATGGCTGCTCTACCATTTTAGATAATATCTTTGCTTACTTTCCACGATAACTTTTAATCTTAAGGATTTGTTTCATATTAAATCGAGGGCTCTTGAGAATATTTCGATCTTTTGTAAGAGCTTCAATATTTTTTGAGTAAGTAAATTAAATTTTCTTAACATCAATTATTTTCAGAATCTACATAAGGATATAGTATTCTTTTAATACCAAACTCGTACTTAACATTTTTTTTTCAATAAAGATTTTGACTCCGCCATAGACTTATTACAAAACTAAGGTGTCAAGAATGCTGTCTGATTTTTGCGCTAAACAGCCAGGCTGATTCTTTGTGTATTTTTTTTTCCGGAGCGAAAAAAATAGTGTTGGACTCGTCATTTACCTCGAGGAGCCATTAGAAATACAGACGAGATCAAACAAGTAGTATTAAGGCAGTTATGCGGCAACTTGATGATTTTAATCTATAAAATTGATCAGCTTTAGTAGTGGTCGCCTGGGCTGACTTTTTGGTGGTGGCTACGTTATAGACGTGCTGCCGAGCAATTTTTGATTCTGATAAGATGATAAAACATTTTATTTCAAAGTCTAATAGTTTTGGAGCGACCCTTCCAAAATCCTCCAACATTGATCGAATTCCGTTTACATCTGTTTTCCGATTTACATATTTTGTTAAAACAAGAAAGGTTCAATAAATAATACATAATTAAAATACCAATTAAATTAAAATTTTTATAAATTGATCGATTTTTAATTTATTTCAGGATTTATTTATAACAATATGCTCGTATCTGTGTAATTTTATCTCGTATTCATTTAATACTAATTTTTATTTATCTTGGTTTCCCATATTCTCATAATACTAGCAGGACAGTGAATGACATATTCTGCTCAGAGTAGTAAAAAAATATATAAATATAATGATAACGACTAGATATAATAGCTTTTTGTATACATCCCCACGAGAACCCTTCGTTAAGTTATCGACATCAACTTTAAACAAGCCTTCAATGCAATATTCATCTAACATAAAATGCATTTCAGCTATAATCAGGAAACCTCCATTTAGTCAAAAATTGCAATTTCTAAAATTCATAACTCAGGGAGGAATGTGTTTATGAGCTTAATGCATATTTTAAGCACACGTGTACCTACGTGAAAATACTTGTAAGAGTGCCAGGCTTCTTGCGTGCTCTGGCACTTCAAGTGTAGGTCCGAATAATTTAACAATTACCCACATTTTATGAATACATAAATTATTTATTTATGTAGTTTTTAATTTTACACAAGGTGTGTAAAATTATACTCTAAAAACGCAACTTTATCACCAAAATTTTCCATTTTATTTTCTTCTCCGTATTCTTCAATAAAAGGTACTTAAAAGGGTAACGCTTCAAGATCAATCTATCCATCATCTTTCCCGCGCGGTGATTACGTATCTTGCGACAGACGTAAATCTTGCGATCACTGCTGTCACGTCACTTTTGTTTATTTATTGTTTGGCAAAGTTACGTTTGATTCGTAATCAACCGCGCAATCTCATGCGCAAAAGTCTCTCGGAATGCATTCAGAGCATAGTGACATAAAAGCTGGTTTACATTTGGAGATTAAAAACATACCTTATGAGATTAGAGTTAAATTATTTCATAACTTGTATTATTCCGTCGAGCTTAGTTTCGAGAGAAAAGTTCTTTTATTTTTTTGCGATAATTTTTAAACTTGTACCTCACCTTTGTTTAGCTGGAAACGTAACGTAACAACTGGTTCAAAAATAGTTGTAATTTGTAATGGAGGCGCTGTTAGCATTAAATGCCCAAATGACGGGGGTACGTATTAATTCAGTTATCTCTTAATATATTTTTCAATCCGATTCGATGCAAAGTTTAAAGTGCACATGGACAATTTTGAACAACCTAACTCGTGACCTTTTATTAAACGAAACTTAAATATTTATCTCTCAATATTTCTAGGTGACTCGACTCAGGATTCGATGCGAAACTGTCTATTAGCAAAATAATTTTAAAGTGAAAACAGATAGTTTGAAATATCATAGCTCATTTATCTCTCATTCTTTCTTGGTGGTAACGAAGTAAATTCCAATGGGCATTTGGAAATTGGATTTGGAGCTTTTGGAGTGAGACTTTGTTAATAAAAACACAATAATATTGAGATATCTTCTCAATATTATTGTGTTTTAAATAAAAAAAAATGGAATAGCAAAATAGCGATGATTTATGTGCAAATGGACATAAATTATCGCTTATTTGGAAATTGCACTTGGAGGTTTTTCAGCGAGGCCTTGTAATACAAAGTAACTTATTAATTTCTCAATACTACTTGAAGGAGACGAAAAGTGTTGAAAGTTAAGTATTGTTTGACAAAATAAGTGAGAAATGCAAGTAGACTCTAAGAAATTGCACGTGGAGCGTTTTTAGCGACTTCGTTGTGAGCAAAACTCATTAATTTTAATTCAATATTTCTTGATGGTTGTTCAAATTCAAAATTTCTTTATTCATGTAGGCCTATCATAGGCACTTATGAAGCGTTCATACATATATGTTTACATAATAGTAAGGGGATGGTGATAACTTCGTTCGCCAACTTAAACCTAAAGGTACGAGGGTTCCAAATGCGCCCTGGTCTAAGAAGAGCCCACAACCAACTTAGCTGGGTAATTTTTTTTTTGCTAACACCATCTCACAGTTTATTTATATTAAGCTATGAAGCTAGAGCCATTCCCATCCAAACTTTTTTATCGTTTAAGTAATCCTTAATATTATAATAGGATTTTTCTGTAAGCTTACGTTTTATACAAACTTTAAAATTATTGAGAGAATTTGAATGAATAAGAGAATGGAACGCTTTTGTGAATATAATGGAGAAATAAAAAATACAGGTTTCCTCACCATGTTTTCCTTTACCAATAAATCATGTGATATATTAATTGATTTAATTGAAACGCGCAATATTCCGAAACGTACAAAACCCTGGAGAGAGGGTGACGCCCAAAGCACTAGGCTGTCACCGCATCAATATTCTCAATATTCGTTTTTAGATTCATCTTTTTTTATAGTTATAATTGACGGACCATGTATATGGAACATATGGTTAGTGAAAAACAATCGCCTATAAACAGATAAAAACTTCGCAGGGCATGCAAAGAACACGTCCTGCAACGTGTCGCCCTGTGTCCATCAACCTGAGCGTGCGTGTTCATGTGCTCATGTTCACCACCCAGACCGGAACACGTTGCAACAATGCTGCTCGGAAGAGCTCTGTCACAAAAATCACTACGACTACTCATAATCTCTCAATATTTCGGAATGATAGTGCATTGAGTATCGAGTGCTCGACTTTCAGGATGCCGAGTTCGAATCACAGCTCGCACTAACTTTTCTAAGTTATATGCATTTTAAGTATCTTCAACCTGCATGCCTGAGAGTTCTACATAACGCTCTCAAAGGTGTGTTGAGTCCACCAATCCGCACTGGGCTAGCTTGGTAGACTACGGCCTTAACCACTTCTCATATCTATCAAGACTCTTGGCACTATCTCGTTCTCGTGTTGTAAGTCCTATCTACAAAGGTTGCCTGTAAGAGATTGCTTGCAGCAATAAAGCCGCCTTTGCATGTCTACATTTTGTACTGTATACTCCTTACTGTTTCTTTTCCTGTATGTCATACGTGCAATAAAGTGTTTCTTCTTCTTCTCACTGTAGAAGGAGAGTGGGCTGTAATGGGTTGATGGGATGATGATTTCGTGGTGACGAAGTGGATTCGACGCAAAAATGTGGTTTAGCAAAATAGCGAAGTGCAAACGGACAATTGGAAATAGCATTTGGACTTTGTTAACAGAACTCCGAGAGGGTTACACGTATGTTTATAACGGTCAAGGAAACGGAATGTTACAAATTGTCGGTTAACTTATGCACGCGACGGAGCCAACATCTAAAACTTTTAGAGAGCTTACGGCTGCTGTTCGAGTAAAACATTTGTAACTAAAACGGACTATATTGGCGGAAAGACACCGCAAGCAAAAATGTAGGTAACAGGTAGGTGTTTGAGAATATAGCCATATTAAAACGCTTGTCAAAACTTGGGAATTGTTAAGTTTGTTAGTTATTTTCACTTTTACGAAAGTGACAATAATAATTATTATTATAAATTATTAGTTTGAAAAGCAAGCCCGAGCTAAAATGTATAAATAAATATTAATAAATATACTATGACAATACACACATCACCATCTAGCCCCAAAGTAAGCGTAGCTTGCGTTTTGGGTACTAAGATGACCGATGAATATTTTTATGAATAATATACATAAATACTTATAAAATACAGATAAACACCCAGACACTGAAAACCATTCATGTTCATCACACAAATATTTTGCAGTTGTAGGAATCGAACCCACGGCCTTGGATTCAGAATGCAGGGTCGCTGCCCTCTGCTGCCATCCAGTGTATGTATGTTAAAAGTGTATAAGGAAATTATCGTTATAATTTAATTATTATATTAACGTGATTTCGTATCAATAAATTGGTGATGGAATTTATACACAATAAATAAGATTAATTATTATGAAAATGGAGCTTAATTTGCTATACTCCGCGAGCAGCAGGAGAATCTGTATGGTGTAATTTATAAATTATTCATTGTAAAGTCAACATCTCCTGAGGATGCTTCGGTTCGAAACGTGCGTAGAGGGTACATTGCCGAGGAGCTGTTTGGTGTGGAATATACGGATTGAAGTAATTATAAATTACACCATACAGATTCTCCTGCTGTTCGCGGAGTATAGCAAATTAAGCCTATTTTTTCATAATATATTATGTATTTCCGCAAAGTAACGCCTGCTTCTATCCAATATATACGATTAATCTAAACCTTTGTCCTTCAAGCCACTATTGTCACTTAATAACTGTAACTGACTTCTACGAATCAATATAAACCAGTAAATAGTCAGTGTCTACATTATTCATTATCCACGCGAGTACGTAGAAATTATTAACACTTTATTGTATGGTTCAAAATTAATTATAATCTATACTAATTTTATAAAGAGGAATGTTTTTTTATTGGTTTGTCTGTACAAAATAGGCTCCGAAAGTAATTAACCGATTTTAACCATTTCTTCACCAAAAGAAAGTTTAACTATTACGATGTAAGATAGCCTATAATTTATTGAAATAAATTGAAGTGAGAGTAGTTTGCAATAATGTAACTCAAAGTACTATATTTCATATAAAATTCATAACTTGGCGTGCGCTAAGAAAACTATTGATGATACATAAACAAAATTATATACTTACTTCCTGCAACATAATTAAAGTACTCATTTATTTTATTACCTACAAAAAAGTGTTGGTTTAAGTTACAAATAAATACAAAAACTAATCTTCATTTAAATTTATATTTGAGAAGTTACTTTGAATGTTCTATGTTATAAAAGTAATGTACCAGCGCCATCTTATTCATTCTCATTCTCATTTTGCTAGGTGACAGACTTATATCTACCTTGCTAATAAAATAATAATAATATTTTTGTATAACATTTAATTTTCTATGACCCAATTTCTCATAAAAAGTACCCAAGGGAGTATATCTAAAAATCATAGTTAATAGCAGCTTTTGTATTCAAAAATGTAAGTATCGCAGTATTAATTCTTATAATATCAAATAAATAGTTTTATCATCAAGGGTATTTACATACCCAAGAAGGGCAGTAAAATACTTTTTAATTTATTCCAATCGGACAATTTAATGTTCAAGTTATTGCGAGTTAAAAAAAATTTTAGAGCTACACTGAACGAAACCTAATTTTAAAAGTTTTTACGATTTTTTAACAAGAATATACAACTTAAAAATATGCTTTAAAACAAAAACAAATCCGGGGACAATAGACACGGGCTAGTATTACATAATTTGGACTTTAGAGTGAATTTTTACGACAACCGTTGTCCGTAGTTTCCAGGTATTTAATAAAAATGCGCGTGTGCTTCACTGCTAAACCGATCTTGACCAAGTTTTGCTTAAAAATTACTTACATCCCGAACACGGAACAAAGAATACTTCCTATGCCGGGTAAGTAAACCAGGAACCGCTGTGCAGTTTTTTAAAAAACCGCAAGAATCGCAGACGTAGCCACTGGCAACAGCTAGTTAAATATAAATGTCACTGTAGTAGTAATTTGTGACCAATTCGTACACCTGAAAGCCATTTGACAACCAAATGGAATTGAAATAGAAATTGGCTGACCACATTTATAGCAACCACAAAAGGTTATTACTGCAGTTAGTTATTTACAAGGCGTATACTGATTACTTCCATAAATCAAAACTATATCTAAATTTAAGAGAAAATGTGACTAATAATTTGAACATTAGAAGCAAAAATAAACTTGCAGTGCAATATACTAGATTCCATAAAATAAATTATTCATTGTAAAGTCAACATCTCCTGAGGATGCTTCGGTTCGAAACGTGCGTAGAGGGTACATTGCCGAGGAGCTGTTTGGTGTGGAATATACGGATTGAAGTAATTATAAATTACACCATACAGATTCTCCTGCTGTTCGCGGAGTATAGCAAATTAAGCCTATTTTTTCATAATATATTATGTATTTCCGCAAAGTAACGCCTTTAAATTTAAGAGAAAATGTGACTAATAATTTGAACATTAGAAGCAAAAATAAACTTGCAGTGCAATATACTAGACTACATAAAATAAGTAATTAATTTAAAGGAAATTGTATACAATTTTACAATAAACTACCAGTTGATATCTTGAAGATGACTCTGAAAAAGTTCAAAGTTTGTATTAAACGTAAGATTATAGAAAAGACCTATTATAGTATTAAGGACTACGTTAACGATAAAAATCCTTGTGTGTAAATTATTGCTCAAACCAGGTTGCTTCTTTAATAATTTTTAAAGACAACTAGCTGTCCCGGCGAACTTCGTACCGCGCATCATATTTTTTTTATGAATGTTATTATTTTAATACTTATTATCCTATTCCGGTCTAAGAGGAATCAAAAAAATCAAATATCATAAAAATTGGTCCAGCCGTTCTTGAGTTATAAATGGTGTAACTGACTTTTTATGACAACTCAGACGGGAACGCTGTCGAACGGGATAAACAGTATCCTATGTCCGTCTCCTGGCTCTAAGCTACCCACCTACAAATTTTCAGCCATATCGGTACAGCCGTTCTTGAGTTATAAGTAGTGTAACTAACACGACTTTCTTTTATATATATAGATGTGAGATGGTGATAACAAAAAAAAGAATAACAACCGGCTAAGTTTGATGCGGGCTTCTTCTTAGATCAGGGCGCGTTTGGAACCCTCATAGCTTTAGTTTTAAGTTGACGAATTTAGTTATCGCCATCAACTCACTTCTATGTTACATTTTACATGTAATGTACGCATCAAAAGTGCCATCTATGTGCCTATTTGAAAAAAGAAATATTTGACTTTGACTTTGAACATAGAAAATATACTTTCTGTACTAGTTTTCTTTCTTTTTCTTTTTTTGACCAAAATAATATTTTACGACATAACATATACAGTACGCGTAAGGATAGCGAGTGCGAGTATTTCTAAAAAAAGGGTCATTAAAATTCTGAGTTTTGAATGGTACCAAGATATAGTTACACCTACCACATTACACTGTCTTACTAATATTATGAATGCGAAAGTATATTTGTTTGTTTTCCTTCACGCCCTAAAACGGTCTTTATGTTGTATAGAAAGATAGATTCCCTATTTCAAAATACAAATATAAAATAATCCTCGGGATTTGTAAACGCGGACAAAGAACACGGGTAACTACTAGGAGATAATAAATGCTCAAGGCTATAGATCAAAACATAATTCATAAGGAGACGTCAATTTCATCATCAACATTACATCAACCCTAATATTACCGGCATGTAAGTTTCCTCACGATGTTCCGTTAAAGCAAGTGATATTTAAATTACTTAAAATGCACATAACTTAGAAAAGTTGTGCGTGCTGGGATTTGAACTCTGCGCCCCGAAGGTGAATTCGGGGCGCCGAATCCCAAAGCGCTATCACCACTCTCGTGAATTTACTCAGTTTATATTTATGGTCTATCCCATCCTAGGTCAATTTGCAGTCGACTAGTCTTAGCACTCTCCACGAAATATAATTAATCGTATTCCCACTAGGTCCCAGTGAATTAGTGAGTCCGCCTGAAACTCATACTAGGTCACGGCTCTAGCTACTAGTTTGTGGCGACCACTATCGCTTTGAAACGAATAGGTTGTGTTGCATAATAGTTTCTAGCTACTTCCCATTTCCATACATTCACTGCAGTTTGTAGTTTACATTTTGATGCAGTGGAATACTGGGCATCACGAAATTACTTTGTTTAAGCAGGCCCGCAGCTGTTGCCCGCGTTTATTTCGCTTTTTTTGCAAACCTTTTTTTTCTTGGTATAAAAAGTTGCATATGTTTTTCTCCGTCCTTTCAACTAACTCAAAAGTCAAGTCCAGTTTCTCTATGTTTTTGTGACAGAGCTCGTCCCGTGATGTACTACCCTCATGCTTATTTCTGCCGCTAAGCAGCATTTTTGTGATGCTGTGAACCGGTCTGAAGGGCGTGGTTGAGCTCTGCTCGATCCGTCACTAGTAATGTAAAATACGCAAAAACTACTTAGCCGGTCCTCATGAAACTTTGTACACAAATTTTCGAAGTGTTAGAAGTAATATAGGATACTTTTCATTTCGACATTAAGCTGGGTTCCTTTGGGAGAGGGGATACGATTTTACACCATAACTCCGACAAATTATAACCGATTTAAATAATTATTTTTGTACTATAGAGGTTATAATATGTGTTTAATTTTGCCCACACTTTGGTAGGAGATAGAGGACAGAACTCCTCAGCGGACAGCAGTAAACCCCACATTTAAGGCTAAGCGATACTTTAATTTTTTTAGATCTACAACTAAACTTAATGCCACATCCAAAAAACAAAATCAAACGCAGACGAAGTCGCGGGCAACAGCTAGTATAATATAAATATGTGTGTATCTTATGGTATTTAATTTTATTTATTTATTTATTATTTTAGTATACGTAAGTTTATTGTATGTGTGCACTTAATCGTTGCCAGAAAGAGATCACTATCAGCGATAAGGCCGCTATTACACCTATAATTTAGTTTATAAGTTGTTTATTGATAATGTTATGTGGTTTGGTGTGTAATAAATAATTTTATTATTATCGTTAACTCTTCAACATGTCTGCATCAGCGAATCACAGCAAGTGTGAATATTAATAATTATATTTGTACGCCATTGTGTATGCGGGATTTATTGGAGTTAACCGATACCAATATAAATATTTAACGCTTTGAGGATTTGCTGAGATCGCTCGTGATTGAATAACTTTGTATGGACGTTAAGGTACTGTTTCACTGCTGCGAACGTTATTGTATTTTTATTCCATTATAAGTTCTAAGTAATTATAATATGACTTACTTAAACGATGAAGGAAAACATCGATTGGAAACCTGCATGCCTGAGAGTTCTCCATAATGTTCTCAAAGGCCTGTGAAGTCAACCAAACCGAAGCCTACCGTTCAGTATTTATAACTGGTACTGGAGATTTTCTTCATTTCATATCATCTGCATACCCTGTGCATACCCTCTATGCACGCCACTGGCTATATGTGTATGGTAACGAGTTGATATGATGATGATGATGATAAGTTCTCCTGGTGGTAACTGATGATGCAGTCTAAGGTGGTGGTAAGTCGAATCTGTTAGGTTTATGGCAGTATAATACTAACACTCCGCGAAAAGCAGGAGAATCTGCATGGTGTAATTTATAATTTCTTCAATCCTTATACACCACACCAAACAGATATAGCAAATTAGGCTTAATTTTCATGATACATTACTGTTAAAAATAACTATAAAATCTATGACGTACTTCATATAGTTAATTTTTCTGGCCGGATAAAAGTTTACAACTTCATAAATTAAAATCTTCTCGACATGTATAAATGACCAATCTACCTCTGACGTGCTCACGTGAGGTTTTTTGTTTTTCATAAAAAAGTTATGCTTACATAGCTATAGCTAGCAAGTTATTAGCAACAAAATTCCAAAAAAATATAGTGGAAATCGAAAAGTGCATGGAGCTGTCAAGTACACAGCGTAACTAACGTCGTTTTTAAATCAACGTCCTGAAATTTAGTCCTGTCATTTCACTCTCTTAACCTATGAAATGTTACTTTGGATGATTACACCAATCTGTACTAGAAAGCAAAGCTTACTACAATTGCGTAGCGTATTTAATCGCATCAGTGAAGCGGTACCATAGCGCGGCAAAAATCCATGGGATTATGTTTTGAGATTTGATTCCATTCAACTTCGGAGATTATTTTACCAACAGCTGTTTTTATTTTGGGTGCGTGTATTGTTATCATAGAGCCTCCAATATTCAGGCGGGCATGTTTTGTTCGAGAGTTTTCATTCATCAACAATGTATTCCCATCGAAATCGGAAAGGTTAGAATAATAATACTTTGAACAAACATTTTAATTTCAATCTAATTGACGACCTCCCTAGCAACGGTGAGCGCTGTTAATTTAAGCAGGAGGTCCCGAGTTTCCGGCAGAGGCAATTTGGGAATTTATAATTTCTGACTTTTATATAATAACAAGTAAAGTACCAGTTATTTTCTAAAAATAATTCCTTTTCTTAACCAAGGATTTAGGAGTTCTCCCTATAAATTAGTTAACAACTATAAACAATAAGCGAATCGCAACCCGTGCAATACTTATTATTGCTTAATTCCGGTCACCATCCATCCAAAAGCACCATTTGGTCATGATGAACACGTCTTCATCATGACCAAATGGTGCTTTTCGCTAGCAAATGCTCTGTGTTACTGTAATTTAAGAAATCTTTATTCGGTTTTAGACAGATTCCTTCTAAACAAAATGAAAAATTGTTCAAATTCGGTTTATAAATGAGAGAGTTTTGAAATAAAAAACATAAAAAAATAACACAGCCGATACAGATACCAGTAGTAGAGATATTGTGAATGCCAAGCAGCATTTCTGTGCTCCGGTCTGATGGACGCGGTTGCCGATGCAATTATAGCCTTCAGGTACATAATCAAGTCGCTGTCTGAAAAATTATTAAATCCTGCATCTCTAACCTTTGCGGTGGGTGAGCTGGATGGTTCGTCGAACAACGCCCACACCTTGGGTTTGACCCTCTGCCATGCACCCAACTCTCCGTTGAGGTACGCCTCTTCATACCCGAACAGCCTTGCGATTTCTTCCTCCGAGGGCTTTTCGCTGTCGATGTCCAACTTGTCCAAAATCGCCAGGGTGTTCTGAGGACAAAGTTAATACAATTGAGACTTATTAAATTATGGAAAGATTTTATCGTTCCAGGCTCATGTTATAAAACGTTTTAATGAAATAATACTTCACAGGCCTTAGAGGTACATTATGTACTGTCTCTGAGACTTATATGTGAAACCGAAAACCTAATAGTTTCTGAGTAAGCTAAAAAATAGTTTTTACTAAAATAATTCATCACTTGCAAAATCAAAAGCATGTGACTCCTGTCACTTTATAAGGTACGCGTCGCGAAGCGTAGGTACTATGCGCGTGTCGGTATTTTTATCTTCAATAGGGTTGCCGTAAGGAAACACTAAGAATGTTTTGTATTTTTTTATGGAAAAATAAATATGCATCTTTTGATTTAATACTTAATGAGATTTAATTTAATATCTATTCTTTTACATAGACTTGGTTTTGTGGTATTTTGTAGGAGAGACATTTCTTTTCCATTTCATACGTAAACGACACCAAAAGTACCATTTGATACCTATTTACGCGGTATACCGCGTGACCAAAAGTACCATTTGATACGGCAAATACCTGTCCGTGTGTGTCTGCAGAATACAGACTGCACGGTATTTGCACGGAACACCACACCACCATCCACGTCACCTGGCGTCGGTTGCTACTATACACTTACAAATCGCGCTCACGCTCTATGTGATGCTCTTCACTTACAAGGTGTGCTAGCTCACGTACGTAGGGTGCTACGTTGGAATGGACATAAATCACTAATAAAAGAAGGTAAACAAAAACGCAAGGTGCGCCCTTTGGAGGCTGAAAGGAGAATGGCCTATCTTCCTCTTTTTTAAGGGGAGTGTCAGATAAGATTGGAAGACTCCTTAAACAGCGGTATGACATAAAAACTGTCTTCACACCCTTACAAAAGATTTCCTACTTGATGCGCTCTCCAAAGGATCGTTTACCATACCAGTGTCCCGGTGTGTACAAAATCGACTGTAGTTGTGGAAGCTCTTATATTGGACAAACAAAGAGATCCATAGCCACTCGGGTCACCGAACATATAAAAGCGGTTAGAGACAATGAAACACAAAAGTCAGCGATTGCAGAGCACATTCTACAAGGGGGCACCCAGCACTGGATAGAGCTACATGACCCTAAAGTTCTCTCCACCGACCGTCATTATATTCCAAGACTGGTTCGTAAAGCGATTGAAATTCGGAAGCACAAAAATTTCAATCGTGAGGACGGTTTTAAATTAGCAAGTATGTGGAACCCAGTGTTAGAATTATGCAAACCAAGAGAGCATCGTACAGCTTCTCAATTTAAAAGTGACGTTGTCAGTGTAGTGTGTCGAAATGTTCGTGAAATATCGACAAAAAGAACACGAAAGCGGGTTGTCAGATTCTGCCCGTGACATCCAACTTGACATCTCGTGCCTACGCAGTCCCGTCGTGACCACGATCCATGCAACTGGGTCGAAATATCGACAAATTCAAAATATTATCGTGGTATTAATGGTATGGTATGGTATTATGGTAATTAACCACGAAAATCTTAGTTTAAAATCTTTAATGACAAGGTTGCTTTCAAGCATCCGGCTCCGCTTTCATCTGGCACGAGATAGAAAAATGAATGTTAAAATGTAAATTATTGATGCAAAAAAGAAAAAAAAGAAAAGAAAAGAGAGAGAACCACTGTTGAGTTTCTTGCCGGCTTCTTCTCGGTAGAATCTGCCTTCCGAACCGGTGGTAGAGTCACTTCAGACTTGACGTTTCAAGAGTGCTTATATTAGGCCTACTTGAAATAAATGAATTATGAATTTAGAATTTTTGAAAAAACTACAAGTAACAACAAACAATTTATTTTCTTAAATCTTAAATCTTATTGGGTTCGCCAATTTCCTAAAAATCCAAACATGACAATTTCGGATTTCAAACCCAAGATCAACCCTGACAGACCAATATGGCTGCAGAGTGACAACCATTAACGTGCAAATAATTGGATGTTTTACCCTACTTAATATAAATCCATTTGTTCAAAATCGTTAATAAAGTGGGCTAACGTTGAAATCCGTATAATCTAAGCACTCCAGTTGGGGTCGTAACGAAGCACTTTAAAATCAATGCTTTTACTCAGTACATTTTTTTAAGGATTTGGCATCCACTTATTTTGAATTGAACGAAAATTTGTTTTGGTTTTTTTCTATTTGGATAACACAATTTTAGTTTAACTTCATCAATTTAAACATAAGTTAGTAAAAATATTGCGTTGGGAGAACTATTGTCTAACACTGTAAGAATGATTATTATATTCCACATTTATGTTATCTACCGTTAATATTATGTATTAGTTTATTTTACATATGAATGAATGAATACACATTTATTGTATACAAAAGAAAAAAGTACTTACAGAGATATACACATAGAGCAAGAGTACAATTTGGTGGCCTTATCGCTTTAATTTTTATGACCTAACCTGATTAAATATTTGTTTCATTAAAATGCTTTTCTTACAATTTCAAGAAAACAGAAAAAATAGTTTGATCTGTCCCTTCGTCAGGAGCAGGGGGACAGATTGCACTTTTTATTCCCTCCGGCTTTGTCCCCTCCGGGGACAGAGCCAGAGACAGGTATAGTCCGAATTGCCGGCCAGTAATTCTGGAGAGGTAAAGTAGAAAAAGGACGTCAACGGCAACGGGACCTGACCAATTGACCTTTGTTTCGCGTTATCCAATATTTCTTTATGTTAGAAAGAATTAATAAAATAAAAAAATAAAATTTTATGATTAATGATTTCCTAATTTGTGATATTCTAATTTAATTGATCTGTACGAAATTATTATAGAGAAGCTTTATATCTTACTAGATGTGCCCTGCGGCTTTGCCCGCGTAATTTTGGGAGGCGGCGATCTGCTACATAGTCAACACCTATAGTCAACTATGAAATTTCGCGATTTTTTCACAAACATTTTTTTATATTACGTTTTTTTTTTTATTCAATGAAAAGTATACTATATTATTTCTAATACCTCCAAGAATATGTGTAAAAAGGATGGAAGGTGGATAAATATCACCTAAACACCAACACTTCGCAGGGCATAAAAGGAACACATCCTGCATAGTGTTGTCCTGTGGCCATCACCCTGAGGCGTAGATCTGAAGCGCCATGTGCCCGTAATAGCACCGACATCGGCGCCCCTCACACCGGAACAAACCATTGCACCAATGCTGATTAGCGACAGAAATAAACATGGTGGCGGTAGTACATGGCTTTACCAAAAGCTTTACTACTACTCAAAATATATACATATATTGTATCATCATCATCATCATAATATAAACCGATAGACGTCCACTACTGGACATAAGTCTTTTGTAGGGAGCTCCAAATTCCACGGTTTGGTGCCGCTTGGATCCAGCGGCTAACAGCGTCGCGCTTAATGTCGTCTGTCCACCTCGTTGAGGGTCGACCAACGCTGCGCTTACCAGCACCTTGGTACCCTAACGTCCATACTTTCTCCGAGCTCTGGGCCCCGCATATTGCCACTAAAGCTTCGCGTTGCTTTAGTTCTTCTACGGTTCGCCTCATTTCTGATTTAAGCACGTAGAGATACTCGTATATTATTACGTATATATTGTCTAGCCGCTTTAAAATAGTCATAACATTAAACAAAGAGCATTTCTTCTGTAATAAATATTAGGGAGCATATTTTTCAAATGTTCCCTCCATTTATTATTTTTTGAGGACCCTCAAATAGGGTTGTCATTTACAATAAAGCTTATGTTAGTTTACCAATGTAGGATGAATGTTTGAGTGATTTACAGTGTGAAGTATGAATGAATGAATATACTTTTATTGCTCACCACAAAAAGTACATAGAACAAAAAGAAAAGTATAACAAAACGAAAAGTATATTGGAATGGCTGACGGTATGTAGGTATAGTTCATTGTATAAGTTCAAAGTTTATATGAAACTTAAGCTTATAGAAAAATCCTATTATAATATTAATTCATACCAGAGCTTTATTATCAAACATGTAATATGTTTGATAATAAAGCTCTGGTATGAATTATTCTAACTTCATAGCTAAACATGTCTCGACTGTGAGAGTGAAACTTACCTTCGCTATCTTAGGTACCTGGGGATATCATAGTGAAGTTACGCGAATTAGTACACTTATATAACAATAAGTGTAGGTTGTGTATTGTTTTAACCGCGGTATTTACTTTAGTAGCATGCAGGTGCGTACGTTTAGTAGCACTATTTAGGGATGTGATAAACCCTATCTTGGCCCTTTAGAGGTAGTCGGTACGGGTCGAAAGAAAATAGTGTGATATCTTAACTAGGCTTACAGACAGTGGCGTGCACAGTGTTTTTGACTAGGGTATACATGTAGAAGGAAGATGGCATGAAATGGAAAAATTCTTCTCCTTTATGAGACATACAAAATTTTTGGGGTAAGCAGTGATTTTGTGCTTGAATGAAGTGCACGCCACTACATATTACACATATACGCAACAAATTTATACATACTACATTTTCATAGTAACTAAGTATTTCATCGCTTATATTGACATAGCGATACGAAGTCTATAAGTTCTCTCATGTGTGCCCTAACTCTGGGCACAGGATTCCTCATAATAGATAGGGATATGGGGCTTACACCCGCTACGCTACTCTAAAGCTTAGATGACTTAAAGGTATGTAGCAATAAATGTTAGGTTAGGTTAGGTTAAGTAAAAATTTATGATAATAAGAAGCGATGACTTCATTTGCTCTCAGAGGCAGGGAGGCAAGATTTAGATCTTATTTTTTTTTTTTAGTTTCCTACTTGCCATGTGCTTATTTAAATACTTTAAAAATATTTTAACATAAAAAAAAGTAACTGGCAACCCTAACACTCATTTTATATCTAATACGTGACCTAGAATTTAGTGCCTTCGTAACCGAGCTTTCAACAGAAATGCCCCTTATTGTTAAAAGAACAAAAGTCAAATTGCAATAACGGGTCGTTCACGCGACTGTACCTTTTATTAATATCCCGGGCAAAGATAATAGGGGTGCATTATCGACGTTCCCCGAACACACGTATTTAGAATCTCGACGTTGGATTACGCCAGACTAGCTGTTGCCCGCGTTCACGCTTATTTACAAATTCCGAAGGCAAGAGAAAATGAGAAGTCACTTCCTATGGGCCTCATAAGAAGGCTCAGAGTCAGCAGGCGGTGGAGAGAGCAATGTTAGGAGTATCTCTACGTTATCAAATCAGGAATGAGGAGATCCGTAGAAGTTATCTACATAGCTCAGCGAGTCACAAAACTGAAGTGGAAATGGGCACAGATCTCTGACGACCTCCCCGGCGGAAAGGTGAGCGCTGTGATTTTAGGCAGGAGGTCCGGATTCGTCTCCCGGCAATTGGGAATTTATAATTTCTGAATTTTTGGTGGGAGGCTTTGGCAGTGGCTAGTTTCCACCCGACCGACAAAGACGTCCAGTAAGCGATTTAGTGTTCCGGTGCGATGTCGCATAGAAACCGATTACGGGTATGACTATACTCGCTAACAGATTAGCCTACTGCCATGTTAGACTGCATCATCTCTTACTACCAGATGAGATTGCAGTCAAGTGCTAACTTCAAGACATCTCCAAGATATCTCTCATCATATATTCATCAACCTATTGCCGGGTTTATATGTATATCTATATATAATGTATACCTATTATTGGGTATCCTCTTACAATGAGAAGGGGTTAAGGCCGTAGTCGGACTCCACACACCTTTGAGAACGTTATGGAGAACACTCAGGCAAGCAGATTTCTTCACGATGTCATTCTTTACCGTTGAAGCAAGTGATATTTTAAAACGCAGATATTTAGAAAGTTAGAGCTGGGATTCGAACTCGGCTCCTCGAAGTGAAGGCGAATTCTTTCCCACTGGGATATCACCGCTTCAACTCTATATACACTTTCCTGTAAATGAAATATAGAACCTATTTTTAGATCACATTTTAATTGCAATGGTTGAATGTCTTTTGTCTCTCACAAAGTTTTGCGGGTCTGCAGAACGCGCAATAATTCATAATGGTGGACAAGAAAAGGCTTTTATTCAATTCAATACATCCCTCAGACCACTCACTTCCCTTTAACTATATTAGACTACATACAACATTATAATTTCAACTTTACCACAAATAAAGAGAGTTCAGTTTCGTGTAAAGAGGGTATTGTCCATTTTCTATTACTCCGTTCTCATATTCAACTCGGATTATATTTTTTTGTTATTTGTTTTTTTATTTGCAAAACGCTGTGATATTTACGAGATATAGAGTAAATATTTGTCGAGCCCTGTCCCTTCAAAGTTACAATTTAATGCTTGACATTTTGCGACGTAGAATATATTATAGGACGATTATATTATGGTGGAGTAAAATTTGCGTGTTGACTACACGCAAATTTTACTTTTGTCGTACCCACGTACGTCACCACGACGGCCTTTGTCGTGGTGCGGAGCGACATCTTTATGTGGTTGACATCTAATTCACTCGCACAATACGTTTAGCATACACGTTATTTATGCTACGTTTTGACGACCTGGCACAGCGGTGAGCGCTGTGCATTTAAGTAGGAGGTCCCGGGTCTGATTTCCGGCAGGGGCAATTTGGAAATATAGAAATTTTCTCTGGTTTGGCCGTGGCTAGTTACCCCCCTACCAACAAAGACGTGCCGTTTACCAATATAGTGTATCGGTGCGATGTCGCGTAGCAACCTATTAGGGGTGTGACTACCATAATCCCTAACAGGTTAACCCGCTACCATCTTAGACTGCATCATACCATGTGAAGTTGCACTCCTATACTTCATTAATAATAGTACATTATAGTGGCTTATTAGAAATATAAAACTCCATGGACTCCATAACTGAATACTAATATTTTTTCAGTATTTAGTAATTAAGTATGATGGACCATTTAGTTAGCGCCCACAGAACTCAATGCAAATTTTTTTCTGGCTCGCTTTACCATTAAAATAAGGTGACTTCTGATGTCTTATTTTTCAAATATAAGTAATTTATTGAAAAAAAAATGTTGACGTGACAACGTCGTAAGAAAATACTGATGGAATGGTTGTATTTTTCAAAAGAAAATTTTAATTTTATTGGTTTGATAGATATTATCGTTGCTATAAACAATTGACACCACATTCACTTTTTACTGCACTTCATCCTTGCCGAAAACATGTAAATATATTATTGAATAGAAGCTGTCCACGCGGACGCATCGCTCACTCAAGTAGGAGGAAGACAGATGTCGAACGCGGAGGCCGACTGTGCCTCTTTGTCGCTCGTTCCGCGCTCTCGCTCGCACTTCAAGCCTTGAATGGAACGCCTCAGTGCGAGGTAACGCATACGTCATGTTTTTTCGTGCGTGCAGCCGGCTCCATCGAATTACAAGACGTTGTCACGTCAAAATTGGCCATGCCAAGGATGGAACCCGGCACCTTTCCTTTATAAGACCGCACACCACTGTGCTAAATCATGTTTAGTTTTTCGCTACCGAGCTCAAATAGTTTTCCATATAAACAACTTGATATTTCAACTAATTTTACCAAGAAAACAGAATTACATTGGTGGTTGGTCCTTAAGCACAGTAGACAGCAGTCTTTAAAAAGGTCCTGATTATGGACCCATAAAACATCATTTGTTTGTATACACCATATGCTTATCTATTCATAAGTCGAAATAGTTTTAGCATCTAAACATATTACTACGTTATTATAAGAGAGCCGATCTCGTCAACGAACAGTTCTACAGTTTGACGGAATTTTTGTAATTCATATTTCTATAGTAATTGTAACTGAAAATAAAAATATATATATTTACCAAATTTTTTATGTAGCCCAAATAATTCATCTTGCAAAACATTCCGTTTTTATTAAGGGTATAGAAATCTGCCGAACCTGAAACTTAGGTTTTCCTCTACAGTTTCTCTATTTCTCTTAAGGGATGTCAACCCTTTGACTGTTAACGCATAAAATTTGAGTTTATGGAGTCGTAAATTTCTGTGTTAGCTCGGATCAGTTTCATGGATACGATATTTGTGGGCCAAGTTGTAAGAAAATTTCGGGAAAATCTCCTTACAAATAATTTTTAGTCACCTAGAAATTGAAAGAAAGTGGATATAGGATAGAAACAGGCGTTACGAAAATCCACGATATATTATGAAAAAATTTGAAAAATCCAAAAGTGCACGCCTCATAATCTCATTTTTTTCACAATAAAATTGAATTTTTTTTAACTGAAACTTTCAATGCTCATTTCAATTTTTTTTTTTCATATTAATTATTATTCATATTTTGTAAACAAGACACGGGAATGTCATAATGATTGCACATTGAAAGTTACAATTAATATTAGCTAGAATAATTACATGGAAATTTAACGACAGTGAATTGAACGCTCATATTAACTAAGAAATTATGTCGTGTGTTACTTTAGATAATTAAAAAAAAATTATTCCGATAGTTACCATGCCGTAACCACGGCATCCCGCTGATGCAGCAAGCTTCACGAACAATAGGCCAGAGAGGAATGCCAGCTTGCAAATTGAACCACGCAGGGAACAATGGAAAGGAACGTTAGTCTGAAGTCACCTACACACGCGTTAACTATTAATTGTTATTTTATTCATTTAAATAATTTCTGTAATTTTCAATTAATTTTTGATAATTAAATTTATAATTTTTAAAAAGTCTTTTGTTCACCGCCATATCGTAACTGGCGCAGTCGGTTTTTCGCGAAAATTGGCTGGAATAAAGGCCAATTGAACGGTTCCGACCGTGTAAATCGCGAGCTTGAACCTACGACGGCGGCCCGGACAAAGGATTCCACGTGGAAGGTGTCAGACCCGTAAGGAGATGCTGAGAACGCTGTGGTGAGTACTCTCGCTAATTCAAGTTCCCAAGCTCTATTTCCTTATGTATGTTAGTATTAAGTTCTGTCTAGAAGCTAATTTCGCTAGAGACATAAAATTAAGAGATTTTTAGAGTAGGTAAAAGTCTGACAGTAAAAATTGTTATAGACTTTATTAAAGTTATAGTAGTGCATGTCTAACAGCTATTATCGTGATAGGCAGGTACTATATTATACAAAACAAACATTTTCATCAGTTATTAGATAATTATTTTGCAAAATGTCTATCCCAGATTGCGATACGACTAGTTTTAAATTAATTGCGGATTTAATTCCAAAATATGATGGTAATACAAAGAGATTAAATTATTATATTCGAGAAATTGAAAATATCCTTGCTTTATTAGACGAAAATGCTAAGGTACACCCGGCATTTATATGCCTCATTAAAAGTAGACTCAGCGATACCGCGATTGATGCAATAGCATACGAAGAAAGCCTTAATTCTTGGGACTCCATTAAGGATGCTCTTATACGGAGATTGCGAGAACCCAGGAATGAGATCCAAGTTATGCAGGAGCTCAGTAGGGTGCGGCGTCATAAAAACGAGAACGCTGATATGCTTGGTAGGCGTCTGCGTGAGTTATTAGACACTTTGTTTTCCGTAGGCACACATTCCAACAAATCATACTATGAAAAAATGGTTATAGAACAGTATACGAACAATTTAGAGTTCCAAGTATCGATAGGGGTGCGAATAGCACAACCCCTCACTCTAGAATCAGCCATAGTCTTAGCTAGGCAAGAGGAAGCTAGACTTGCTTATAATAAGACAAATTACAACAATAACTTTTATAACACACCATCAACATCGGCTCAGGCAAAGTTTAGGGAACCAATACGTGCTTTAAATCAGCCTCAAACCCCTTTATCACCCAAGTATATTAACTCACAAAATAATCTAAGTAATACAACTGTAGTTCCACGTCAGAATAACCTGACTCCAGAACAAAGGCAGCAATGGGTACAATCCATGTTACCATGGAAAAACCGCCCAACAACAAATAACTATAGACCTACCTCAGGCAACTTTAGAAATAACATACCACATCAACAGGTTAATCCCCCTCAGAAGGTGTCTGATGTCACTATGAGATCTGTAAGTAAACCACAAAAACCACAGTTTGCTGCTGAGGAGCTATTTTACACAGGCTCACCGGGAGACTACGAGCAACCAAATCTCGAGGAAGAGGACTATGCCGATCAGCAAGGTCAGTACCAAGATTGGGTCAACCAGCAGGAGTATGAACCTCAAACGGAGGACGGAGAGGCCCAGGCAAATTTTCTACAAGGTCAGCACAACGTCGACCAAGGATAATAAAACTAAACAACCACGATAAAGATCACCTGCCGTATATTGTGCTACCAGAATTTCAAGGTAAGTTCCTCATAGACACAGGAGCTTCGCGCTCTATGATATCACCCAGTGTAATACATAACACAATTTTCCAACACCTTGTCGAGTACGAACCCTTTGAAGTAAAGACAGCACACGCTACTACACGACACAATCAAGTTGCATATTTACCACTTCCCCCTGCATTCAATAGTGACTTAATTCATAAATTCCTTATTTTTGATTTTGACAGGAAATATAAAGGCCTTATAGGGTTAGATCTACTAAAAACACTATCTTGTAATATTGATATTAAAAATAGGCTTTTACATACCGCCAACTCAAGTATTCCTATTGCGTTCGATTACCCAAGTAAGAAAATAACAATAGAGCCAAGATGCGAAAAAATTATATTAGTAAAAACCAATTATGCAGACGGTCAGTACATTCAAGATGAGTTCATATGGTGTAACGGCTTAAAATCCCCCACCGCAATAGTCGAAGTTAGAGAAGGTCAATTTAGAACATCTGTTATTAACTTTAATTCCGAGAAAAGAATAATAGCCAACAATGAAAAGTTTGTTTTAGAACCATACTTTGAGTATACAGAGGTTTGTAATTTAAATCATATACAGGGAAGTTCAGACATAGATAAAGAGTTATGTGACAACTTAGGCAAAATTAGAACGGAACATATGAACGAAGAAGAGCAACGCGAGATAAATAGGATTTGCTACCTTTATAGAGACATTTTCTACTCAGAAAACATTCCACTTTCCTTCACACATACTGTTAAACATCAGCTAAGATTGACAGACCAGACTCCAATTTTTGTTAGAAGTTATAGGCAACCCCCTCAGGAACGCAAAGAAATACAAAATCAAGTAGATAACCTTTTAAAACAGGGTATTATTCGCGAAAGTATATCTCCATGGTCATGTCCTGTACATATCGTCCCGAAGAAACCAGACGCATCAGGAAAAGTAAAATGGAGGTTAGTCATTGACTATAGAAGGCTAAACGATCGAATAGTAGAAGACAAGTACCCGTTACCTAATATATATGATATACTAGACAGACTAGGACGCGCGCAATATTTTACAACACTTGATTTAGCTAGCGGTTATCATCAGGTGGAAATGCACCCCGATGATATAGAAAAAACTGCTTTTACCACCGAGAGAGGACACTACGAATTTCTTAGAATGCCATTTGGTTTAAAGAATGCACCTAGTACTTTCCAGAGACTTATGGATCACATACTTAGAGGTATAGATAACGTGTTCACTTACTTAGATGACGTCATAATTATATCTACATCATTACAGGAACATATGGAAAAGCTCAAACAGGTTTTTGATAGATTTAAAATACACAACCTTAAAATTCAGTTAGATAAGTCGGAATTTTTGCGTAAACACGTCACATTTTTAGGACATGAACTCACTGATCAAGGTCTCAAACCGAACCAAGACAAAATCAAAGCGGTTTTGAATTTTCCATTACCTGAGACACAAAAAGACATTAAGAGCTTTCTAGGACTCGTAGGCTATTACAGAAAGTTTATAAAAGACTTTGCCAAGCTTACTAAACCAATGACCTTATGCCTTAAGAAAAAGAGCAAAGTAATACACTCCCCGGAATTTTTAGAATGTTTCAATAAATGCAAACAAATTTTGACCAATGCACCTATTTTACAGTATCCAAATTTTGACGAGTCTTTTATATTAACAACAGATGCGTCAAACGTAGCCCTTGGTGCAGTATTGTCTCAAGGAAAAGTAGGCTCAGATAAGCCAGTGGCATACGCATCAAGAACTCTTTCCGATACAGAAGCCCGATATTCCACCATAGAAAAAGAACTTTTAGCCATCGTCTGGGCAATAAAGTACTTTAGACCGTATCTTTATGGGCGAAAGTTTGTAATATATACCGACCATAGGCCTTTAACGTGGCTTATGTCACTAAAAGACCCCAATTCTAAATTGACTAGGTGGAGACTTAAACTGGCTGAGTACGATTACACGGTTGTATATAAAAAGGGTCGACAAAATACAAATGCGGATGCCCTCTCGCGAGTTAAAATTTACCATAAAAGTGTAGATTCACTTGCAGTAAACTTAGACGACAATGACGATGACGATATTATAAATAGAATATTTGACAACGTTCGCCAGGGAGCAGTACAGGATAACGTACCTGCAGATAATAATGACAGTAATAGCGATAATAATAGCACTAACGACAATAACGTGACAGTTAGACCTAACATATTACATAACCCAGACACTGAATCTGACAGTATGAGCGTCGTGTCACTGGACCCTGATAATTTAGTTTCAACAAACCATACCCAGCCTGATAACGAAAATAACGGAATACCAATCTTATCAGATGCTATAGACAGACAATTAAAGCAATTTCATATTAGGTCAACCCCAGGTTCCACATATAGAGTAGAAAATAGGTCAACTAACTCTAGAACGGTAATTAAAGATGTCTTTATTCCAGTGAATAACACAGAGAAAGAAATAGTTCAGTTCTTAAAAGAACATACTATTGCCGATCGTGTATTTTACTGCTACTTCTATAACGAAGAGTTATATTTAGCATTTTCTAAAGTTTACACAACAATTTTTAATGAGAGAGGTCCTAAGCTCTTCAGATGCAAATCACGCGTTACCTTAGTTGAAAACAAGACGGAACAACAAGAAATAATTAAGAAATATCATGAGGGTAAAACAGTGCATCGTGGTATACAAGAAACGTATAAGCAAATACACAAAAACTACCACTGGTCCCACATGTTGCTTACCATCCAGGCATTTATAAATAAGTGTAGCATCTGTTTACAAGCAAAATATGAAAGAAACCCCCTTAGACCCTCGTTAGCCCTGACGGAAACACCCACTAAACCTATGCAACATATTTTTATGGATTTATATTCTACAGGTGGAGCTACCTTCCTTACTATTATAGATAATTTTTCAAAATTCGCGCAAGCAATCCCATTAAACGCAACTAGTAGTGTACATATAGCTGATGCCCTATTTCAGGTTTTCTCAATTTTAGGTACCCCATTTAAAATTACTACAGACTCTGATAGCAAGTTTGATAATGAGGTAATAAAAGAGATGTGCGCTTTACATGATATCAACATTCACTTTACAACGCCGTATAATCCGAATTCAAATTCACCCGTAGAACGCTTTCATTCAACTATAGGAGAAATTATTAGAATCCAACGAATGACTAACAAGGACGACCCTATACAATTAATTATGAAGTTTTCCATCATAGCTTACAACAACTCTATTCATTCTGCAACGGAATATACCCCACACGAGCTACTCTTCGGACACACAGCATCCAGAAACCCACTAGAGTTACATTACCCTAAGCAATTTTACCAGGATTATGTTATCAAACACAAAATGCAAGCCGAAGCTGTACAAGAATGCGTTACGGCGCACATGGCGAAAAACAAGGAGCAGGTAATAGCGAAGCGGAACCAGGCAGCAGAAGAAATAACATTCAAGGTAGGTGAAACAGTTTACAAACAGGTGGCCAAAACAGCGAGAAACGACAAAACCAAACCGGTTTTCAAAGGACCCTATAAAATCATCCATTTTCATCCAAACAGTGTAGCAGAAATTATAGGAAATCACCCTAATTCTAAGTCGATCCGGGTTCACTTCAAACTTCTACGAAGGCCTCATCATGTTCCAGGACAATCATCCTCGGACCCTTCGTGTTCCAGGCAAGATCCGAAATAACATTTCAACCCGTAGACAATACGAACGGAGTTTTATTACTTAGACAGGGGCAGATCCTTAAACAAATAGATTCCTTCAACCTTGCTTGCGTTTACAATGTTACTCACTTACATTTAATATCGACAAAATTAATGTCATTATACGCAAGTACTAGAATGGCTGAAAGCTACACCACTGCAAATGAGCTACATAAAACATATAGGGATCAGATAGAACATAAGTTAGATTTAATTACTAAGAAATTAATTTTTATTTCACCTAGAAGTAGAATTAAGCGTGGTATTATTAACGGATTAGGTCATGTAGTAAAGTTGATAACTGGTAACCTGGATAGCAATGACGCAATCCGTTTCGAAAGTGAAATCAATAAAATTCGTACTTCAGTCTCTAAAATTCAAGGCTCGCAAAAGCGAACTTTATCTTTGGCGGAAAATACAATAACAGAATATTCGAATCAATTAATGAAGATAAATGACAACCAGAAGATACTATCATCTATATTGAAAAATATTACAATCACTTCCAATGCAGTCGAAAACCAGTTACACTTTTTAGAAATATACGTTCAAATAAGTTTTAGTTTGCAGATTATTTTAGATAAGATGATGTTGCTAGAAGATGCCGTATCATTTTCTCAATTAGGCATAATGCACCCTAGTATTATAAGCCCTAGAAATTTAGTAACAGAAATTAATAATTTACAGAAGTACTTTTCGTTAAATCCCATAGAAAAAATAAGTATAGATAATATTCATACGATAGAAAGGTCTATCAGCGTTAAAGCTTATAGTACAGAACATTCGCTAACATTTATACTAGAAATCCCGTCCATTCAACCCACTACATATGATTATATACATATCTACTCCCTACCTAACAACCGTAACCTTACCATTATACCAAAATCCAAATTCCTTGCACTTGGAAGCGATGAGTACGCTTATCTAGAAGAAAACTGCAAGAAGATAGCTGAAGACACCCAGCTCTGCAAAGCATTAGACACGAGATCAATAGAGAAGTCAGAAGATTGCATCATTTCACTCATTAAACAGAAACCTGGTAACTGTACTCATGCTCGTATACACCTGAAACGAGGAAAACTACAGAAGATTCAAGAAAATACATGGCTTATAGTATCAAATGAACCGGAAGTTGTGAAAACGCAGTGCGGCCAGAAAACCGAATATAAAAAATTAGCAGGAACATTCCTCGCCAACCTCACAGAGGACTGTCAAATTAATATTATGAACAGAACAATAAGAACACACACCACTAGTACCACCATCAATGAAATAATCCCATTACCTAACGAAAACCTCATACCACAGAAAGAAGCCCAATACGAGATTCATCTTGAAGACGTCTCATTGGATAGTGTCCATGAACTGATAAACAAAGCCGAAGACATTGAAGAAGTCGAACCTGTCAACTGGACCTATATGATGGCAATCCCCAGTTGGCCCACATTGCTCCTCTACACATTCGTAATATCCGCAATAAGCTGGAGAATATACAGTTTCAAGAAACATACAGCGGTAGCAAGTCGCGAGGACGCTCCTGGAAGCTCTAGGACTAGCTTCCATCTTAAGGAGGGAGGAGTTACCATGCCGTAACCACGGCATCCCGCTGATGCAGCAAGCTTCACGAACAATAGGCCAGAGAGGAATGCCAGCTTGCAAATTGAACCACGCAGGGAACAATGGAAAGGAACGTTAGTCTGAAGTCACCTACACACGCGTTAACTATTAATTGTTATTTTATTCATTTAAATAATTTCTGTAATTTTCAATTAATTTTTGATAATTAAATTTATAATTTTTAAAAAGTCTTTTGTTCACCGCCATATCGTAACTCGATACGATCATTTTTTCGACCAATTTTGATGCCACATACACCCGTCCATACACGGACGTCCGGAAAAGATTATGTTTAATGTTATTATTTACTATGTTAAACAAAAAAATTGTTATTGAAATGTATTTTATGTGCCTGACAAATTATTTGACTTGATATTAGTGTACTCAAATTAACCTGTAAGTGCAATATAAATAACAAAAAATCTATTTCAGTTTCGAGAAAACTGCTTTTTTTGAAATGTCGAGAGTAGAGCACAACCTCAACGCTTCGCTTATGAGGCGTGCAATTAAACTAAATTTGCTATACTCCGCGAAAAGCAGGAGAATATTTGTGATGTAATTTATAATTTCTTTATGCTCCACTCCAAACAGATCTTCGGCAATGTACCCTCTCTTGTTTTAATGAGCGAAACGTGCATCAACGGAGCATCCTCAGGAGATGTTAACTTTACAATGAAAAGTCAACATCTCCTATAACTTAACAATTATTCTTATTCATTCAACGTAATCCAAAGAATATAGATAAAGTCTGTGATTTCCACACTAGGATTCCCTATGTCGTGGAGATCAAAAGTCTGCGACGCCCTCCCCGTATTTACGAGGCCCGCATACCGCAGTTTCCTGTGCCTTGTACCATACAAAGCAGCCCAATGCAACAGATGGTACTACAAGGTTTTAGGTAATATTATGGTTATAAAACATATTTTTCCTACAAATTAAGCATTCATGCTCGATTATTTCGTTATTTAATATCTCTATTCTTGGCACTCCAACGATTCGGTATTCGGAGAAGTAAGTCTTCTTGGAAATTTGTACGTAATAATAAGCGACTTGTGTAAGCAATGTATTGTACTTGTAAACGAAGTGGGTACACTTTCGACTTCACTTTTAGGGGGCGAAAGGGTTGATGATGATGATGAAAACTACCCCTGAAAATACAGAATTACGCGGAACATACGTACGAGTTGGAAAGCAATACTGCCAAAGTCGCTTTTTCATCATATCAACCCAGTACCGGCCCACTACGGGGCACGGGTCTCCTCCCACAGTGAGAAGGGGTTAAAGCCGTAGTCCACCACGCTGGCCCATTGCGGATTGGTGGAGTTCAAACACCTTTGAAAACATTAAGAACATTAATTAAGAAAACTCTCAGGTATGCAGGTTTCCCCACCATGTTTTCCTACGCCGCTGAAGCAAGTGATATATAAATTATTAAAACGCACATAACTTAGACAAGTTATAGGTGCGTACTGGGGTTCGAACTCCGCCCCCCGAAATTGAAATCGAAGCTTTTACCACAAGGCTATCACCGCTCCACAAAATTCATGGTGATAATTAAAGTATAATCTAATACTATTAAAATTTCTTAAAACGCACGTACTCAAAAAAGTTATAGGTGCGTACTGGGGTTCGAACTCCGCCCTCCGAAATTGAAATTGAAGCACAAGGCTATCACCGCTTCACAAAATTTATTATGGTAATAAATAAAGTATAATCTACATACCACAGCGGGGGATTACGTTGGTTTGTTATACCTGAGAGTTTATTGTTGGGTTTTTGCGTGATAATTATTGCTCGCGGCGTCACACATGTATAAATAAAGTTCCTGAGGGAATATACGCCCAAGGTATTCCGCCTTTGTATTTGTAAAATGTTGGTTGGATATTTTATTTATCTAAAAGGTGATGTACCCTTTTACAGTCCTCGTAAGGGGTTGTGTCAGAAGGCCAAGGGCGGATCCAGCTTTGGCGCCAGGAGGGGGTCACATAGTCGCACTTATAATTTAATTTTGATGCCAATAGATAGAAGTAAAAAGTAGATATTTTATTAATGTACCTAAGTACTGTACTTAAAATTTTTTATTCTTTATTTTACACTTGCAAAACTTAACCTAAATAACTTGTACATATACACGTACATAATGCCATCTTCTCTTGAAGACATCCAGAGAAGAATTATCACTCACGGAATGAGGCAGCCTATTTATATTCCATAACCGTGGTGAATGATTTGCCATAACAGCTAGAGGTATGTCGAGGGGTATGACGCAAAAATCCGCAAGAGTGAAGGGTTCAACAAGCTAAGGGGGGTCATGACCCCCATGACCCCCCCCCTGGATCCGCCGTTGCAGAAGGCTTCAAAATGCCTGCGTTTGATTTTATTATTGAGGTGCTTATCGAGTAGCAAAATCCTGTCTATTCAGCTGCACTAGTATGTTGGCAAAAGTCTCGGTAATGAAAAAAAAAATTTAAAGACATGATGACTTATTTTGAAAAACTGCCCTATTTCGTTGCTACAAGTTGCAAATTATATTTAAAAAAATATATATTCCCCGCGATAATGCTCGCCGGGTGTCATGGCGGTACCCGTGACGGCATAGACAATTAGTAAATCTTTGTTCCATAGCTAAAGATAGTTTTGAGAACAAAACACTGATAGTTTGAAATCACTAAATACTCAATAGCAAAATTATATTTATGTAGACGTGACGTCATCATTTTGAATTCGGCGTTTCACCTGTCATGGCGGATCGCTAGTTTTTGCAGAAATAATATATATTGAAAATTAATACCAATCTCATTTAGATTATAAATAGAAATAAGTTATTCATATTAAATGAATAATATGTCATTAGATAACTACAATATTTTACCGATTCTTTGTTACTGCCATTATTCCTATTACGAGTCGATACTTTTTTTCTTATATAACTACAAGTTAACCCTTTACTGTAATCTTACCTAAGTGATGGTGCAGTCTAAGTGGGTAGCTGTTAAGAGTATGGCAACTAACCACGGCCGAAGCCTCGTGAAAAAAAACGACCCAACAAAAACACAATTATATACACATAAAACGTGAGTGTCGATAATAGAGACATTAAGAACTAGGAAAACAAAATTCACTGCAGTTGTACAACAAATAGAAAATAGAAAGTTTACAACTACGGACTTCAGCGTCCGCCATTATTGTTGTCGGGCAATAAAACGTCACACAATCTCCTATCTATTGTAAAAGCATTCTTTTATTTCCCTTACAATACGCGATCGTAAGCAAAGCTCTGTCTTTTGAATTTCCTCTTTGCGTTTCGTTTGGTTGGATAAAGGATTTTGAATTTACGTTTTGCTTATGCTTCGTATCCCGAGGGTATTTTCTGTGTTTTTCGTTTTTATTCAAATAATTTAGATGATAGGGTCAATTCACACTAAAACGCAGAACATACAGAACGGTACAAAATTTATCGAGACTGCGTAAGTGATTCTTAGGACTTACGTGCATGCAGCGAGATTACGTCTACCCATTATGTCGTCTTAGTATCATATACAACGTGTAAATGAAAACCGAAATAAGCCTTTACAGGCTTTTGAGGTACGTTTTTTATTGTCTCTCAGATTTATTTGTACTAACCTAGTAGTTTTTGAGCAAAACACTGCCATAGTTTTTACTGTGAGAAATGAGATACAGTCCTAACATCACATGCAAAATTAAAACCATGTGACTCCTGTCAGTTCATTGAGTACCCTCGCCACGTAGCGTAGGTTCTATGCGCGTGTCAATCTTTTCAATAGGGTAGCCATAAGTGAACTTAGAATGTTCTGATTGTATGGAAAAATAAATATGCTTTTGATATAATATTTTTACAGATTGATTCCTTATGAAATATACTGATAGCTCAAGTTTAATACTATTAAGTCTACTTTTTCTTACTTGTCTTATAATGTAAATATTCTTTTTTTACTTTTTAGTGTTAAGTTAATTACAAATGGTTAAAAAAACACACTAAGTATACTAAGAATTTTATTGTTGTTACTAATAAAATAAGACCAAAAAAGTTTTATTTTACTGTATAAAAACATTTCTAAATTTAAGAAAAAATGTGGCTGCAAGAATTTAAACATTAGGAGTTAGAACTTACAGTGCAATATACTAGGTAACATAAAATTCATAATTCGTTTAAAGGAAATTGCATACAATTCTACAATAAACTACTCATTGACATCTTGGAGATGTCTCTTAAAAAGTTCAAAGTTCATAGATGGAGATGTCTCTTAAAAAGTTCAAAGTCATAGAAAAGTCCTGTTATAGTATAAAGGACTACATCATCGATAAAAATTGCTCTTCTAATAATTTTAAATGACATTGTGAGATGGTGATAGCAAAAAAAAAAACACCCGGCTAAGTGTGTTATGGGCTTCTTCGTACACCGGGACGCGTTTGGAACCCTCGTAGCTTTAGTTTTAAGATCACGAATGTGGTTATCGCCATCATCTCACTACCGTGTAATTCTTATGTACGCATCAAAAGTGCCACCTATGTATGAGCCTTGCCACCTACTTGAATAGAGATATTTTTGACTTTGACTTTGTATCTGCTTTAATTTTTTACATACAACATATATTGTAAATAATACACTAAAGAGTAATGAATACACTGTTTACATTATAAGAGAGGTTGGAAAAAATGGAGTGTAGATGCGTTGCTGATGGAAGGAATTAGGTACTAAGATTAGAGTTATAGCCATTCACACCAAGGTTAGCAGTTATAACTCAACATAGCATAAACAAAATCTGTATTAGGTCAATCCACAGTTCACTCGCATAGAAATAACGTCATAAAAACTATTACGTCATACATCAGAACTGAATTTTATGGCTGTGTGTTTGTTTTGTTAAGCGCTTGTGTATATCATACTTTATATGAAGTGCTTTGTTTAGTTTTTTTTTATACTGATAAAACGTATTTATAGGAAAATTTTCATCGAGCTAACGAGAAAAAATGTATATAGATACCAAGGACTTGAGTCTCAAAAAAACTATTTTTTGTTTAGAGTCCATCAAATTGAAAGTAAACGTCAAAGTCAAATATCTCTTTATTCAAATAGGCACAAAGATGGCACTTTGGATGCGTACATTACATGTAAAGTATGTCATACAAGTGAGTTGATAAATTCGTCAACTTAAAAATAAATTTACGAGGGTCCCAAACGCGCCCTGGTCTAAGAAGTAGCCCACAACAAACTTAGCCGGTTGTTTTTTTTTTGTTATCACTATCAAACATTGTCATTCAAAACTATTAAAGAAGCAACCTAGTTAGAGCAATAATTTACACCCAAGCATTTTTATCGTTGCCGTAGTCCTTAATACAATAATAAGACTTACGTTTAAAACAAACTTTGATTTTTTTAAGAGACATCTCCGATATATCAACTGGTATTTTATTGTAATTAAGCTTTTTGATAAACCATTTGACTAATGAAACCGAGAACTGCCTCAGCTTGAGCCACAGCTTGATAGTTTTAAGTGATAATGTGAGATGGTGATAAGAAAAATAAAACAGTAATAGTATAGTTACATTTGCTGGCTGTCTTGATGCGTGGACGAAATTGTAAAGTCTATATGGGCAAACCTACCCGTTGGGAGAGGTCTTATTCCAGCATTGGTCTGTTATAGACTGTATATAATGATGAGTTTAATATATGCACTTGTCAAGCGTCTTGTCTGTTCGTTTGTAGTGACTTTACCACCGGTTCCAATCAAGAAGATGGAAAACGGTTAACGTGTATTCCATAAATTCTTTTGCAAAATGAAATAATTTTTCCAATAAGGCCTTCTTGCGCAAACCAGGCCCGCTTACACTAATAGCTGTATTCAAATTACGTAACAGGGGGTTTTTTTAACTTCAGGTTATATAGTTAAAGTTTTAATAGTATATTGGGTTGATAGTTCTAACCCACCTACGTTTCGCTCCGAATATGAATAATTGTTAAGAAAAAAAACAGTCATTGTAAAGTCAACATCTCCTGAGGATTCTCCGGTTTCGGAGCGATACGTGCGTAGAGGGTACATTGCTGAAGATCTGTTTGGTGTGGAGTATAAGGATTGAAGAAATAACACCATACAGTTTCTCCTGCATTTCGCGGAGTATAGCAAATTAAGCTTAATTTTAAGTAACGCCTGCTTCTATCCAATACTTTGTCTATAAATCATGTATTTTTATTTTTAAAACGCTTTGAAAGACATTTGATTATCGTTGATACATTTTTCAAACGGTTTACTTCAATTCGGTCAAAGTTAAAAGCGGGCCTAAAAGTGATAAAACAATATTTATGTTGGGCTGACCGTTCTTTGCATACATGACGTGCTGGCCACTGAATCAAATTTCAAATCTCTATTTCGGGGAAAATAAAAGAAAAAGCCAGAAGTTTCCCAGTAGTGGTGTTTACGTAACGTTCAAATTTTTACGACCCAAACGGATTTATTATCTTTCAGGACGTTTAAATCATTCACTTTTACTGCACTCGCTCACAGTTATTTATATGACCAAAACGTTCGTCCATTAGTACTTTTCATGAGTATTGCTTGCCTACTTCCTTTATCATCATCATTTCTGGTTAAAGACGTTTACTCTCTCAAAAGAAATTACATTTTCACTTAATGAGAATATTTACTACTTATTTTTATGTAGGTAATGTAGGTTCACAGAAACAATCAGAAATTATAAACAACTTGAGGGTAAATTTATAAATACTTCATATTGTCATACATAGCCAGGTCCGCACTCATATTTGGTCAATTACAAAGGTTCTAAGTTTATTCTTAAAAATATTGAAATTTTGTTCTATTTTAATGTCGTTAGGTAATTTAATATACATTAATGCTACTTCAAATTTTTCTTACCGTAATTTGTTTGTAATTTTGTGTGACATTTATAGCCTCTAACAGTCCTCTGATGGATCTAAAGCCTCTCCCGATAGTATGGTTCACCCATTATCACCACGCTGGACAAACGAGTGATCGTAGGAGATAGCAGTAGCAGCACAAAGCAGGCCGGTACCAGTTATAAATAATAACAAAATAAATAAACTAGCACAATAAACACATCGCCATCTAGCCCCAAAGAATGCTTAGCTCCTGTAGCTAAGCATTCTTTGGGATTCTACTAAGATTTTGGAAATGTACAACATTTTATTACGGAGTAATGAGGTAGGTAACAAACTCGTAAAAATTAATTAATTCTTATTGAATCTATATATTGTTTCAATACCAGTTGAGATTGCAGAGAAGAGCTTGCTGGCATATTGTAGAGGAATAAAAATAATTACAAATTAATTGGGAACTTTGCTTGTTTCATTCATTTTATTTAGCTAATAGACAGTATTTATTCCGAACGGAGTGTATTACAAACCTGAGGCAATTACGTTTAACTGCCTCCACATCAATCAAGTCATTGTGAACCGGTTAATGGTACTTATATCCGGGCTTTTCGATAATGGTGACGCATTGACGCATTAGTTCAAAGAACCTTGCCTATAAAGGTAATTTCATTTCATCAAACATTCCCTCATGTGTCGAACGCAAATACTTCCAGTAGCAAAAATACTTCAGCGACGAAAGCCAGATGGAACGTATTTTTTTAACTGAAACGTCTAATGGTATTTGTACAGGCAGGATGTTGGCGTGGTGTCGCACAGAGGGCTTATTTTTTTAATTTTTATTAATTAAAATATATGAATAATATTTATTATCCCTACTAATATTATAAATGTCAATGTAAGTTTGTTTGTTACGCTTTCACGCAAAAACTACTAAACGGATCATCATGAAACTTTGTACACATATTCCTGAAGGTATTAGAAGTAATACAGGATGCTTTTTATCCCGAAATTAAGCTCAGTTCTTTTGGGAGAGGAGACGAATGTGTTCGACGATTTTACTCCATAGCGCGGTAAAATGATAACCGATTTAAATAATTACTTTTGTAGTTTAGAGGTTAATATCTGTTTAATTTTGCCCAAATTTCGTGTAGATCTGATGAATGTGATCGGAGATAGAGGACAGAACTCCTCAGCGAACGGCAGCAAACCCGTCATTTAAGGCTTAGCGATACTGAATACTTTAATTTTTTTAGAACTACAACTAAATTGAATCCCACATCAAAAAACAAAATCAAACGCAGACGAAGTCGCGGGCAACAGCTAGTATATATACTAATTATATAATTATATGTGTAGTATTAGAATTTATAACATGTTGTTTAGTTTGCAATATTTTCATTTATGTAAACATTTTTATTGCCGCACCAACCCGTTCCCATAACAACTACTTTCGCCAAAGATGTCTGGGAGAGATCGCTTTACCGATAAGACCGCCTTTGCACACCTAAACTAGTTTTTTATTATTTTTTTATTTTTATCTATTGTGTTTTTCTTTGTATTTTGTTTTCGGATGTGCAATAAAGAATTAAATAATAATCATAATAATAATAAAATGTATCTAAGAAGTCACACTAGTTTTTGGTTAAAAAAAATTACAAAAGCAATTATATATCACCACTCGTTTTGACATTGAAAGCATTCATTATGAGGAAACCTACATGTCTGAGAGTTTCCCATGTTCTCAAATGCGTGAGAAGTTCACCAAGCCGCATTTGGCCAACGTGGTGGACTAAGGCCTACATAATTCTTATTCAAAGAGGAGACCCACGCCACGTAAACCATAGAAATATCACATAATGTTTTGCAATATCAAACAAAACGCCGTAGATTATACAACGGAAAACACAACGCTAAAACAATACATAAAGGTAGCTTTATACAGAGGGTTATTAAATTAATGCGTCACCATTACCCGGTCCATAAACAGGTTATAACTGCTATTAACCGGTTTTACAGTACTGGTATTGATGTAATGGCAGTGTTTATCTATTGCTTTGCGGACATTATAAAGGTTTTCCGTAGCTTAGAGCATTTTTATTTTTATTTGCTGACGATATATTGCCGTATAAACTGATATCTTTTGGTTAGGTTACCTACACTACATTAGAATAGTTCGCGCAGGCAAAACTGTCAATGTTAATATGTTGTGAAGGAAACGATAAAATGCACTTTATAGGGTTCCGTGGTCAAAAACGAGATCTTAAAGCTAGGTCAGGCACTTGCATGGGAATGCATAAACATCACGCCAACATAGTTGTAAAATTTTAGGGTCACTTCTATGTGAAGTGTATTTTTTCGCATTTTTCATATTGTGGGATGTCGTTAGTTAGGTCTTTCTGGCAGTTGATGCCTTCTAGAAATAAGTTTGACAACACCAAAAGTCGTGTAACTTTTACAATGTTCTAGAAGTTGGTACAGCTGTCCTTATATTGTCCTTATATATATAATTATTTTGTAACAAAGAAAAAGAAAGAAAAAAGTTTCTTTCTTTTCTTTTCTTTAATTATTTTGTAACAAAACTCCTCCTAAATGGTTAGATGCATTGAAATGAAATTGTATGTGTATTATTGCCATGGATTCCCGACTGGTTTGAAAAAGAGCAACTTCTGAGTTTCTTGCCTGCTCATTTTGGTAGAATCTGCCGAACCTCCTATGCGCGTGGCCATACACACACTCGACTGGTTTTTAATAATCGTTAATGGAAGGTAGCAAATTGTTTCGCACGGCCCTCTGGGTGCAAATGGTCGTTTGCAAAATTAATTGCCGATAGATGTGTGTTTAATACTAATAGGAAGCGGTCATAGCCTTGTGGTTAGGACTGCGGCTTCACTTTCGGGGGCCGAGTTCGAATCCCAGCACGCACCTCTAACTACGATCGCTGAACAACTGGATCTTTTAAGTTATTCACTGGCGAATCCATAAAGGCAACTACGTATTTATTTAGTTATGCTCTTTATATTATGTTTTAGTTTGCTTTTTTTTAATTTGCTTATTTAAGGAATTATGTTAAGCCTGTAATGATAAATTAAGTTTTTAAATAAATAAATAAATAAAAATAAAGTTACTTGAGTAATGTTTAAATTTATTGTAATTTAAATTTTAAATTTTGGCTTTTTTATTAATTATTGATTATTTTATTTATTAAGGTTTTTTTTACTCATTTTGTGTTAATCTCTCAATTTGTATACCAACCTGAAATAAAATGATTTTATTTTATTTTTTGTTTATGTGCATTTTAAGCAATTCAATATATCATATCATGCAGCGTGGTGGACTACTGCCTGCTCCTTCTCATTGTGGGAGGAGAACCGTGCCCTGTAGTCGGCCGGTATGCAGTGGCGTGCATAGAGGGTATGCACAGGGTAGGCAGATGATACAAAATTAAGAAAATCCCCAGTACGAGCTACGAATACTTAAGAGTAGGGTTTTTATAACTCTTACAATTCCGATCATTAAGTTTTTTATAACTCTTATCAGAAATTTTGTATATTTTATATCATCTGCATACCCTGTGCATTCCCTGTGCATACCCTCTATGCACGCCACTACCGGTATGGTTTGATATGATGATGATGTTTAATACATACTACATATTATTAAAATTTTAGATTAGATTAGATTTATTTCCACACTCTGTTTACCAAAACAAAGTTCGGGTAAATCTAATTAAATTTTAACAATCTGGTGTTGTCCAGTCCCGTGCCCTGGAGATAAAATTAAGCGGTCAAGGGGATCAAGATGTGCCCCCCGAAATGAAGGCTGGGGTCCATTTAGTTAGTAGTTTGAACCCTCACTCACTTCTAACTTTTCCAAATTATGTGCGGAAGGAACGGTAAGGCGGTACGCTGAAGGAAACTTGGTAAGGAAACCTGCATCCCTGAAAGTACTGCATAATGTTCTAAAAGGCGAGTGAAGTCCACAAATCCGCACTTGTCCAGAGGACTGCGGCCTAAACCCTTCTTACGTTATTCAGTGCTGGTAACACATAAGGGATGAACCTATTTAATAAATAATTTGGTTTGCTTATAACGTATTGGATAGAAGCAGGCGCTACTTTGCGGAAATCCATAATATACGAGTATTATGAAAATTTAGCCTAATTTGCTATACTCCGCCAACAGCAGGAGAATCTGTATGTTGTAATTTATAATTTTTTTAATCCGAAAGATCCGGAATAAAGAAATTCGAAAGGTGCGGATTGAAGAAATTATAAATTATACCATACAGATTCTCCTGCTGTTCGCGGAGTATATCAAATTAAGCTTAATTTTCATAATTGCTTATAACGCATGATCATAATTTATTTCAGGTAATAGATAGGTATACTTAATTAAATTAATTCAGGGTTTATATTAAAATTAAACGTCGTGAAAAAAATCTTGACGATGTAAACATATGTCTCGCTAAAGTAGTACAATGGTTTGAGGCTAATAACTTAGCTCTTAACGGAAAAAAAACGAAGAGTATTAAATTCACACTACCGAATGTTAAACAAGTTAAAACCATTGTACAACTTAATAATGAGGAGTTGGATTTGGTGGATACGACAATCTTTTTAGGAATAACTTTAGATGCTAAGCTTCAATGGGGCCCACATATAAATAATTTAGCGAACAGACTTAGTTCTGCAGCATACGCGGTAAAAAAGATTCGTCATATAACAAACATAGAAACTGCTAGGCTTGTTTATTTTAGTTATTTTCACAGCATTATGTCCTATGGCATTTTATTATGGGGTAATGCTGCTGATATAGATTCTATTTTCGTCCTGCAGAAAGCAGCAGAAGCTGTTCGTGCGATATATAAAATGGGCCCAAGAGAGTCATTAAGGGATAAATTTAAAAAGGTTAAAATAATGACGGTGCATAGTCAGTATATATATGAAAATTTAATTTATGTCCATAAAAATATATCAAAATTTAAAAAGAAAATGCACTGTAACAATATTAATATTAGAAGCAAAAATAAACTCGTTGTGCAGTTTACTAGGCTACACAAAATTGCAAATTCATTCAAGGGCAATTGTATATTATTTTATAACAAATTACCAAATGAAATCTTCAAAGTTTATATAAAACGTAAGCTTACAGAAAAATCCTATTATAACATTAAGGATTATTTAAACGATAAAAAAGCTTGGGTGTGAATTGCTCTAGCTTCATAGCTTAATTTAAATTTACTGGAAGATGGTGATAACAAAAAAATAAATTTACCCGGCTAAGTTTGTTGTGGGCTCTTCTTAGACCAGGGCGCGTTTGGAACCCTCGTAGCTTTAGATTTAAGTTGGCGAACGAAGTTATCACCATCCCGTTACAATTATGTAAACAATTATGTATGAACGCTTCATAAGTGCCTGTGATAGGCCTACATGAATAAAGAAATTTCGAATTTGAATTTGAATAACCTGCAAAAAATCTGTGTATCAAAAATCAAGGCACACAAAAATATTTGTTAAATATGAAATGTCATAAATTTCGAACGGAATTAATATTTATGTAATAAACGATAGGTAAAATGCAACTTCAGTACACCAGCCATAAACAGATCCTGCAGTGATCTATAGAGTTGAAAGCGTGTCAAGTGGCAATCGGTTTCGATTCAATCGCCCAGTTCAGACACGTCTTAGGCGATCAAAGCGTACTCTGTTGATTTTACAGAGTGCTGTAAGTTACACTTGTGGGTTTATTTCAAGGCATTCTTGATACGATTCGTTGTTTACCTGATTTGGGAAATCAAAGGAGTTATTAGCTTTTACTTCTGCACCGACGATATGTGGGCTAAACATGTCTTCTTCAGGCCCCGATTTCTGAAGTCACGGGATGTGGGTTCTTACCATGGTCACGGGGCGTTCGGACTAAAACGGCCCTCGGGTCCCTCCTTTTTCCTGTGGGTGCCAAGTCTTGGGGCACTTCTCGCGCTCATCTCATTTGCTTGGTTACGAAGCAGCCCTTAATCCAATAAACAGTTACTCTACTTCCAAAAAAAGAAAGAACGTCTTCTTCAAACTTGAAGACACATAAATGGATATCAAGGTTTATTAGTCATAAGAACTCTCTTCCCAATTCGATTGTTTTTATATAATGTTTTTGACCTCAGAACTTTGTTTTATTGTATGGAAAAAAATTTAATTGCTTAAAACGAAATAATTCCTAATTTCATCAGGATCTGTTGGTGAAATCCTGTAAAAAACGAGCCTTTTATTTATTTCTACTTGCAACCGAATTAAATATGGTGCGGGAATTATTTATTTCTTGCTTTTAAGATCAAAGGCAATTTTAATGTTAAAAATTTATTTATTTATTTAAACAACTTTAAAGCATAATATAGGAAACACACATTTAAACATAATTATGTGCAAAAGGCAGCCTTATCGCTACAAGTGATCTCTTCCAGGCTACCTTAACGAATGAAATAAGGCAATGAGTGGCGGAAAATCACAACTCTATAGTCAACAGTCAAAATCAAATCTTTTTTATCAATTAGGCACGTAGATGGCACTTTTTATGCGTTGATTATATACAAAATGTGTACATAGCAGTGAGTAGTGATGACGATAAATACATTCGAAAACTTAAAACTAAAGCTACGAGGGTTCCAAACGCGCCCTGTTCTAAGATGCCCACAACAAACTTAGCCGGGTGTTCTTTTTGTCATCACCATCTCAAATTGTCATTTGAAAATATTTAAGAAGCAACCTGGTTAGAGCAATAGTTCACACCCAAGCTTTTTTATCGTTTACGTAATCTTTTTATACTATAATAGGATAAACATATAATTACATAGATTTACACATAAAAAAAAAACCAAATGTTTTGGTTTAAAATATAGATTTTCACGTCTCATTTTCTTGAAGTCCTTTTCAAGCTAAGATTATCTGTATTCTATCCAGAGTAATAAAAAAGTAAGAGAGTTTTGTTTTCCTATAGTTTTTATAGACTATAGGGCTCATAACTCATTACAATTTCATCCCTCTTAGAGTTAAATAGGAAATGAAAGTTTGAATAAAATTCCGTAGTTTTAAATTTTTTCTATAAAAATTGGTTGGTAAAAAAGCGATTTAGGATCAATTTATTTGAAAATTTTACCAATTTGAACCCTCTTAAAGTTAATAGGAGATGAAGTTTCAATTAAAGTCCGTAGTTTACAAATTATATCCATAAAAATTGGTTGGCAAAAATAATTGATTTTGGATTATTGAAAATTTCTCCCCCAAATAGGTTAAAATTAAAAAAAAATGTTTTTTTCGTCAAGAAATAAAATGGTATCAATATATCGCTACAGTCTTCTTTTAAGAGTAGTATTACTTCCCCTGTGTTAGGAGACTCTGCTCTTCCATTACAATTAAAATAAAATTAACAGATTACAATAAAAGGTAGGTATACAAAATAAACAAGAATTCAATGATATACAAAAGGATAGACATGATAAACAGAAATTTAGTTGTTCATAATATAACAACCTATTTAAGATACAAAATAAGTATGCACGTGTGTGTGTATGTGTGTGTGTGTGCGTGCGTGCGCGTGTGTGTGTGTGTGTGTGTGTGTGTGTGTGTGTGTGTGGTAAAAGAAAATAGGAGTAAAAAGAGACGAGACCAGAGGAAATTCAGAAATTATAAATTACCAAATTGCCCGTGCCAGAAATCGAACCCGGACTTCCGGCTTAAAACCACAGCGCTCACAATGCGCCCGAGGGTCAGAAACATTATGTTTATTAATTTATTATAAGCATTACTATTTTAAGTTAACAACCTTTAAGATACAACATAAGTATATGTGTGTGTGTGTGTGTTTGTGTGAGTTTATGTTTGTGTGTAAGTGTGTTGGTTTGTGTGAGACGGAATTTGTGAAATTCCACGACTGATAAATTTAATTTTATATAATACGATTTAATAAAGATTTCACCTCATCATAATTTAGTGATAATAGATATTTATTAAATAATTTAGGTTAAATAAGGTTAAATTGAACCTTACTAATAGAAGATAATAGAAGGAATTAATTTCGGTGCGACAATGCCGATTCAATGTATAACCCAAGTAATTAACCTGATCTGCCTCGACAGTTGACACCGGGCACTAATTGCTCACTAATTGGCACAATATAAAGCACAATGGAATTTATGGTGTAATTAAAGCTCAATTCAAAACCTGGGTCCGTTTCTTGACGGTGCTGATCCAATTTCAAATGACGTATTGAATGATAATTAAGAGATTTCAGGGCTCAGTAGGATAATGGCCACAATTTGTGTTAATTATATATAATATATAATTTTTGTTGAAGTAAAACTTCTTTAGGCGCGGTAAGGAGTAACTCAGGTTTTTTTCATATTCAGACCTCTGTGTAGTTTCCGTTATTTAAAAATAATAATTTGGATTGGTCGTAAGTATATGTCATATACTCCACGCGTCTTGACTTATATCAAATCAATTAGGATTATTTATTGCAATGTTTTTTGAAAATGTCTAAATATACTTGTTTATTTGTTACAAACTTTTGTAATAAATGAATTATTAGTAAATTTTCCGACGATTGCGACATTTTAGAATACTCAATGACAAGGTTATATTGACAAGTGCCGATCTAACCTTCAATTTTGTACTTTCAATTATTCTATATTTATGAAAATACTCTCAAATATTTATAAAATGTGAAAGGGATATTAATGAATTTTAAATAGAATATAAAATGAAATAGTGAATATTAAATGAAATCGCGGAGTCCCGGAAACGTTTTACTCTTTCATCTAAATAAATAATAATAAAAGTTTTACTACAATCGCGCGTATAGGTTACACGCACTCACATTTTTATTTTTATACTACAATAGCTACTCATTTTTATAAAAACTTTTTTTAAACATCCGTTCAAGTCATGTTTTATTAAATCATGCCGCGCCGTTCCCTTACTTATAGCAGTAAATTTCCCTCTCGTACGTAATTATAATTTTTCATTATTTACAAAATTGATGGTATGGTAACATTAGAGTATACAAGGTCAGTTGAACGATAATATCAATGAAGTTGACTAAATTGAAGTGGGTACAGTTTTTTGATTCATAACCCCTTATAGAAAGGCCGGTTCGATTCGTTAGACATTGTTGAATAATTTATGAAATGCTAATGAGTTTAGGAAGACATCTCGCTGTGGAATAATTGTAAATTACAATTCTATTGTTAAAATTAATATGAAACGGTTTCAATAATATTTTGTTAAATAAATAAATAATAAATATACTACGACAATACAAACAGCGCCATCTAGTCCCAAAGTAAGCGTAGCTTGTGTTTGTGTTGTTCTTGTGTTTGTTGTGAGAGGCCTGCTGGACAATGCGTAGGAAGCACTTCGACACGAGTGAATGCTTAAACGTAATCATCATCATATCTACTCGTTATCGGCCCACAGGGTGAGAGGTTTCGTCTAGTTGCTTTTGAAGATCGTAAAGGAAGGGCTATATTTGATGTAAAAGTACGTATGTTTGTAAACAGCCATTGGGAATTTGATGATTTTCCAGAATCAATCGTAGCATGTGTTACTTTACTATACGTACTTTTAATTAGCTTTAGTCAAAAATCAAGTCAAGGGGTTCTTTAGATAGAGCGCTTAAGGAAGACAAACAAACAAGCACACTTCCTTTCTTTTTTAATATTACTAGCTTGTGGTTTTTAGCCTTAAAAAAAATCAATATACCACGACAATAAACACATCGCCATCTAGCCCCAAAGTAAGCGTAGCTTGTGTTATGGGTACTAAGATACTGATTAATAATTTTATGAATATTATATAAATACTTATATATTATGGATATTTGTATGTTTGTTATTCCAACACGCTGCAATGACTCCTTGGATGTAATTTGGAACGGAGGTACATTTGACTGTGGTCAACGAGGTACGGGATTCGATTTCTCACTTTGATAAAGATTTGAGCGTTGACTTGGAGAGCACGTAAGTTGTCAGTCGCGATCAGTATCGTAAGTTAAATGTTAGTTAATACCATAGAATTAAACACATACAGAACCCTCATTAATTTTTGGTCTGGTGGAAGGCTTTGGCCGTGGCTAGTTACCATCCTACCGACATAGACGAGTCGCTAAGCAATTAAGTGTTAGAGTTCGAAGTCGCGTAATAAATGACCAGACCAGAGAAAATTCTGAAATTATAAATTCCCAAATTGCTTTTGCCAGAAATCGAACCCGGCCTTCCGGCTTAAACCACAGCGCTCACCACTCCGCCGGAGGGTCAGAAACATTATTTTTATTAACTTATTATTAGCATTACTATTATAAGTTAATCCCGTGAAGCTACATTGAAATGGTTTTATTCGCACTATACTCGATTTGTATTGTACTCGTTCTCAAAAGGGAAACTGCTGGTTCAGAGCCATACATTTTGTCAAACACTTTTAGATTAATGGGCGTAGTGTAACCCAATTGCCACGTCGCGCCAAGCTCTCAGTTGCAATATACATGGCAGTGGCAATTGAAACACTTGCTGCCAAGTGCCAAGTTTATTATTCACGGGTGTGCCAAGTCGGAAACTAATGAAACTAGATATTCACCTTGAGTTACCTAACGTCAGGGGATTTCAATTACAAGAAGTTAGCTAGTTTTAATTGGGATTTCAACTAATTTGGATTCTAACAAGAGTTCATTTGAACCCACAGAATTAGAAAGAAACAGGAACCGTGCACGCGACTAATATTGAAGCATCAAAAGCCACTCCACTTTAGTAGTGTTTCCCAAATAGACAATATCGTAGTCACTTCGTATTAAGTTTCGAAGTTGACAGTAATTATTTTACCTCTAATTTGCTAAACGTTTACCATAAAATGGGAACATGATTGTGCAAGCAACATTCAAACAGGTGTGAAATGTGACGTCCGCGAGACGTGCGCGGGGCGTTTTTACTGTGTTCGAACACAATGCACTGCATTATGAAAATTAAGCTTAATTGGCTATACTCTGCGAAAAGCAGGAGAATATCTATATATATCACGGATTTCCACAAAGTAACGCCTGCTAATATCCAATACAATGCACTGCATTCAATAATGGCTGACTGAGGGTTCCATATGTTTTCAATTCTGTGTTTGAACCGTCTTCCAAATCACTTTGGCTTTCCATTTGATCGGATTCAAAATTGGGTATATCGACTTGTTGAAAATCCCAAACTTACCAACATGATACGGATATTGGCACACCGTCAGATGGCTTAACTGATGATAACAGAAAAACAATCGCAATCGAACTCAATCATAAAAAGAAACCTCACAGATAGTCGGGTCTATCTGTGAGTATCCTTGAAACTCGTTTAAGGATACAAAGTTTTTTTATAAAATTAATACTCTTTGATTCGGAATTTTGAGTGTAAATAAAATCCTATCGTGACTTTTTGAAAGAATAAACTAAACTGGAACTAGAAGAAAGAATTTTCTAAACTGAGCCCATAGGCGATGAAAGGGAATGTAAAAGTTTATATGTAAAGTCCCACCCTTTCGTTAAGGTATAAAGCTGAATTCTCTGTACTAAAACTTCTCCGTTTCAAATCTCAGTATTTTTTTTAAATATCTGTTCTCTTTAGTAAAGATTTTTAAAAAAATCCTACAGTGCCCAAATCCCCTCCCTAAGAAAGCATTCCAAATGTCTCAACATATCATAGGTTACATTGCTACTATCCACTTTCATACAATTCTCTAACTCCTTTGCGATGCTGAGTTTTTCAAAATGAGTTTTAAACAACATAAGACTAATAATTGCTCTATAAAGTTCATGCCAAAAAAATAAGGAAATTAAAGATTAAAATTAGTCTTAATTCCGCCTACTCTATACTCTCTAGTCTCTACGAACCCTATATTATCTTTTTTGTTTGAAGTAATACTTCTTTTGGCGCGTTAGGGAAAAATTATGAGAGTACGATGCGCGCGGACACCGTCACAAAAAACCGACACCCTGAGGTTATATTATGTTTATTGTGTACATTTCTTTAATTATATTCAAATAAATTGTGATATTTAAATAAACTTAATTTAACTAACTAAATAACGAACTGATATTGCGTTACAAAAAAACTTTCAATGTATCAAATACCTTTTTCTGCAAACGTAGAATAAGGCGAAAGATGACAATTTTTGAAAAGATTTTAAATTTTTTTCTCTATACGCCAAAGGAGTATAACTTCTAACGCGTGTACATAAGTACACACACGTTTTTTTTAGATAACCAATAAATTAAAAAATCCTACTATAAAAAAATTATAAGATTATACAGTAGGATATACTTTAAAAGTTGTTCGATAACTTTTATAATTTTAAATTAAACTGGGTGTCAAATTATTTATCATTGGTCTCCATAATTCTGCCTCGGATTAATATAAATGAATACACCAAAAAAGTGTCATTAAGGTCAGTTTCACAACAAAAGAGACATTCATTGTTTTTCTCGCAGTAAATAATTTCTTCCCGTCTCAGTAGAGTCTGTCTACCAAATGGCGGATAGTTTCTACAAACAGGCAGACTTTTCTTTCCGAAAGTACTGATAAGAGTAATGCCTACTAATATTATTTATGAGAATGTAAGTTTGTTTGTTACGCTTTCACGCGAAAACTACTGAACCGATCATAATGAAACTTTTTATACATATTCTTGGAGGTATTAGAAATAATATAGTATATTTTTCATTGAAAAAAAAAATTACGTTAGATAAAAAAATCTTAGTATAGGTGTAGACTATGTAGCAGTACGATGCCTCCCAAAAAAAACGTGGGCGAAGCCGCAGGGTACATCTAGTCAGTAATAAATGAATTCATAATTTAATTTATAGGTATGATTTTTTTCCTCTTAAATTTTGTCACTGTAATTTTTCAAAGTAGGTATATCAATCCGTCTGTCATTTTCATTTGAGGGGTGAGTATGTTAGCGAAGTTCTGAAGGGGTCCCGCGGGAGACGTATGGGTCTCTAATCGCTTTTGTGAGCACTTATGAACTTTGTTCTGAGTTGGTTGGATGCCAATTCCGGCGGAACTATTTTATTCCCAAACGGTGTAAGCTTTCATGTCGATATGGATACGTTGAGAGGTTCAACTGGTGTGTTACATTACAAATCCATACTAATATTATAAATTTTAAAGTTTTTCTGTTTGTTTATTACCTATTTACAGCTCAACCATTCTTACTTATAAATATAAATAATTAATAAATGCATCTAAATCAGGCCAAATAACCTTATGACTACTATTGTTAAGATAAGCAAATAAAGACTCAAAATCCTCATAAGAAATCAAATTGCAATAAAAAAAATATTAAATTTGGCAGACATAATTTACTTTTCCGAGAATACTTTTTATAGCGGGAAAATAAATGATTTATATTTATTTTGTGGTATATGTTTGGCTCAACCGCTGAACCAATCTTAAATAAAAAACAAAAATTATTTTTAATCCGAGATTTAGTATAAATTCGTATGTGTCTGTTACTTTATTTGTTACCATATGTATGTACATCACAATACTGGAATCAATTTAATCGTCGCGTCGGTAAGATTAAGTAGGAAATAGGATTTTTTTATCCCGGAAAAAAATAATCCGCAATAAAAAGCCTCCTATGAAACTAAAAAAGTCAAAGGAAATATGACATCTCGTTACTTTCGTCAACTTCTCATGTCTTTGTAGAGTTGACAGATCTCTACAAATAAATATTCCCGCCGAAAGGTAGACTAAAGTCGCAGGCTCTTCATCAAAATAAATACGACTCGTTCATGAAAATAATTACACTTAAACATAGTAAGTATCAGAGTGTATATGTACAATCAAAAACAGTATATGTGCAATTATGTGTGTGTGTGCGTGTGACTGTGTGTGCGTTAGTGAATGCCAAGCATACGTCCTCTCTTAATAAATAAAGAATCTATACCTGTTTTCACTAATGATGGACTAGGCAATGCCTAAGTAAGTAACGCCTAATCAAAGAAGATTCCTAGGCATACATTTACATGAGAATGGTCATACCTTTCACCAATCGATTTTATCTAAGCAGCTCATATCACCTAACTTGTCTATGACTCTGGTGTGGTATTTTGTGTTTGTATTATCATATTTTTCATTTCTCGTATTTCGTTTATTTAAGGTTATTAAAAAAAACTAATTTATATTTTTAACGTTAAGTGCATGTGTTTCGTAACATTTGATGGCGCCCAGCGTCATAAGTCATCATCGAAAAGTCGGAGAAACGTTTTTTTCTCTACGCATCACCCTAATCATTAGGCAGACGATTTAAGCGTTTCCTATAAAGTTTAGTGAAAAGTGGCATTACTTTATAACTGCGTTGCGTGTTTGAAGTATTAATTTATAGCTGAAAATTTCAAAATATAAAATAGTTATTTCAAAGCAAAAGTAATAATATATGTTAGAACAAAAGGCACGCACAAAGGTTTCATAGCTGCAAGACATTAAATACAGAAAGCTTTGTAAGAAATTTTCTTCATATTATTATACCGCCAACACATTCCCCATAGAGAGCTTTGGGGCGAAAAATTATTTTCATAATATTATGTTACCTCGAACCAAGTTTGACTTCAGGACCAGAGTTCGAATGCCTGGTCAGTCCAGAGTTCAAATCCATAGTCGGTCCAGAAATTTATAGGTTTTCTAATAAGAAATGTTCAGCCACCCGGAAATTCTTAAAATTATGACATTTATATATATTGACATAGTAGGAACGATGTTTACTAAAACGATGATTTAAATTAATTTGTTAGAAATAATAATATTATTTTGGTATACTAATAATTTTGAATGACTTATGATTTTTTTTTTTATGTTTTTGATCAAATTGATGATATTATTTTCAATTTTCAATTTTCATTAATTAAACATGATTTTGTGTTTGATATGAGATTGTATGAAATTATCAAGTATACTCATGGAATGTATTACGCCAGAGATGGTTGGATGCATGTCTAATGTATTCACAACAAATAAATAAATAATAAATATATTTATATTACGACAATACACACATCGCCATCTAGCCCCAAAGTAAGCGTAGCTTGTGTTATGGATACTAAGATAACTGATTAATAATATATGAATAATATATATACATAAATACTTCTGATATATATACTCGTATTTATAAACACTGAAAACATTAATGTTCATCACACAAAACTTTTTCTAGTTGTGGGAATTGAACTCACAGGGTTCTAGTACCGGTCTAAGATAATACACATACATATTATATTTTTAACCAAATTAAATTATACTATCCAATTATAAATAATTGTCTAATATAAGTTAAAAGTTCACAAACAAATCTCAGAGGTTCACCTTCACATTATTCGACATCTGATAAAGTGCTGTTGAAGCGTCAAAATCCGTTCGAATAGAGCGAACAGAATGGAAGTGATTTACTATTTACTACCAATTTATCGTGAACCGATGTCGCGCAATGAAGATTACGACACGAAATGTTTCCTACCTTTTACTTAAAGAGGATTTTTTCATAAAAAGGCCTAATAAGTGGCACACATTTAATTAAATTATTTCTAATGATTTAATAAGAATTTATAATTCTTGAAGTATCTCTAGTCTGGTATTGCTGGCTGGTGGTTAGCATTCTTATAAAGATGTTTTGAAGTTATGCTCCTGGATACATTGACAAGTGCAACTGAGTTTCTTGCCGGCTTCTTCTCGGTAGAGTCTGCCTTCCGAATCGGTGGTAGAGTCACTACACACAGACAGACTTGACGTTTCAAAAGTACTTATATTAGGCCTACTTGAAATAAATGAAGTTTGAATTTTTTTTAATTGAATATTCCTGTCCCGCTCTGATGCATAAACGTAGCAGACTTCTGGGGGAATATAAAATACTACCAGAGGGCGTTAAATTGTATCTAGCAAATGAACTGCTGCTGCAACCTAGCCTAGCAGCAACCAACATTTGGGTTATATAGACAGCGGCGTAACAAAAGATCGTAACTGGACATCATCATCAACCCCCCCCCCCCCCCCCCCCTTTGAACTTGACTTTTGGCGTAGATTTAGTTTAAACGACGGAGAGTGACCCAGGTAAACTAACAGTTCCCACAGGATGTGTAAAAAACCGCTATTTTTAAATAAATGGAAAAAAAGTGTACTTACTCAAATTCAAATTCAAAATTTCTTTATGTGTATAAAAGGAACTTATAAAGCGATTATAGTATATTATTAGGGGACGGTGATAACTTCGTTCACTAACTGAAACCTAAAGCTACGAAGGTTCCAAACGCGCCCTGTTTAAGAAGATCCCAAAACAAACTTAGCTGGGTAATTTTTTTTTATTACTGTCATGTCTGAAAAAGTCTATAAAGATATTTTTGTTACGACAAAAACAGCGTGACTATTCATTGTTCTTAGCTTTTGTTATATTATCAGAAAAAAGATACTCGTATATATATTGCAATTATTGAAATTTTATCATTATTATTAGAATTTTAAAATGGCAGGACATATTTGCCGATTGCAACCAGAGATATGGACTAAAAATGTGACGGTATACCCATACCCGTCACTTTTTTAGTCCAAGAAATAAAAAGAGGATGACGAAGAAGGAGGTGGCGAGATATTAACACGCTTTTATTAGCTTCACCTGTATGTTTGTAACCGACTCCTTTGAGCTCCATTTTGTCCTACATTGAACGATCAGATTTCGTCGGACCGATGAAAATACACTAATTTGAGAAGATTATTCCAATTTTCAATATAAAAATAAGATTTTTTTTTTCATCAGAGGTGTTGACCAGACTTGATGCGAAAGGCTCGCGACAGAAACAGCTATTTGAAGTAAATTTAAATAAAAAAAAGGACTTAGACGAAATTAGGTGAAAAGATGCATTGCATTCCATAGTTACGATTTTAATGACAGGCGAAACAGTATAAAAGTTTTGAGACTTGTTCACGTCGAAACGAAACGAAGTTACGAAACGTCTCTAGACTTTCTAGAGACGTTTCGTAACTTTTTTGATCATGGGCTTTCGCCAAGGGTAAATTGTTGCTTATAAGATTCTTATCTGGGAACAAGGACGCGTTCTTGCGCGAATAAAAGTTAATTGGCATTAGTCGTGTTCAGAGTAATGGTAGGTATATTTCTCTGGAGTTGTATTTGATATTAGATTTGCTGTTCCTAATATCCTACGTCGCATAATTTATGCATTCATGTAAAACTGTTTAACATATATTCGTGTTGACGCGAGTTTCACGAGTGAATCACACACTGGTTTTCTGAACGTATTCATATTAATAATATCGTAACTATTGCATTTGAAGCTCATTTGGGTGTTTATATATATATATAATAAGTATTTACGTGTATGTATCAGTAGGTATCTTTTCGAATGAAGATGGAAACTGATGACTGATGAATATTTTAATGCATGATATATTATTATTCATTAAAATATTCATCAGTAATCTTTGTACTCATAACACAAGCGACGCTTACTTTGGGGGCTAAATAGCAATAAATAAATAAATAAATATACTACGACAATACACACGCTCTGTCGTAGTATATTTATTTATTTTATCTACGTCTGTTGCGGGTGTAATGACTCTGAACCTAGTTTTTTAATTGGGTTTTTATCTTTACATTATTATAAATATACGTATACGTATCAAATAACTTGATACAATGAAAGGTATCATTTTAAAGTGACGGAATGGGTTCTAAGAAATAAAAAGAGGAAAAGAGGATGAAGAAGAAAGATGTGGCGAGATATTTTACATCAGAGGTGTGGATCAGACTGGATGCGAAAGGACTTCGGGAAGGTGACTTAAACTTAAATGTTATAAAAATACTTCCTTTTGCCCGCGGCTTGGCTCACGTTAAGTTCAATTTTTGATTCGGTAAATAGAACTATATGTTACTTAGAAAATTAGAAACTTTCATATAAATTTTCATCCCCTATTTGATGACCTTGGAGTTGGAATTTTTAAATCTGTGAAACACATATTTCTTTGTTTTTAATAGAAAACCTAAAATCAAAGTTGAAAAATAGATTGATAAAACGAAGGATTTTATACAAACTTTCATGCCCCATTTAACCCTTTTAGGATTGGAATTTTTTAAAAATCCTTTCTTAGCGAATGCCTACGTTGTAATAACTATCTGTGTGCAAAATTTCAGCCCGATCCGTCAAGTGGTTAGAGCTGTGCGTTGATAGATCAGTCAGTCAGTCAGTCACCTTTGACTTTATATTAGCATATTATATATGCCTTTAGCATATTGAGAAAATCTTAACACGTTCTTACAGCTATCTTAGTACCCATAACACAAGCTACGCTTACTTTGGGGCTAGATGGCGATGTGTGCATTGTCGTAGTATATTTATTTATTTATAAATTGTAACACGTTTTAAAAAATTTTTGTTATTTACTATTTACTAGCTGTCCCGGCGAACTTCGTACCGCGGATCATTTGTTTTTTATGAATGTTATATTTTAATACTTATTATCCTATTCCGGTCTAAGCGAAATCCAAAAAATCAAATATCATAAAAATTGGTCCAGCAGATCTAGATTTATAAATGGTATGACTAACGCAACTTTCTTTTATATATATATATATATATAGATTTATGATGGAAAAAGTGTAGAGACTGATATACCCGGCATCCTATGTCACTGTCAAAAATGTCTAGAAACTTCTTTATAAAAGAAAAAAGAATTCGTAACACATTTTATCATCTGAGTCGAAGTCTAAGAACCTAGTTTCGTATTTTACCAATCTTTTGCAAGCAGAAAGGGAAAATTGTAGGTTATAAGAAAGTTATCAGGGTATAGGGGCGCGTTCTTTACCGAAATAAAAGTTAATTGGGTTTTAGTTGAGCTCAGGGTGATGTTTAACTGCTACAGAGTTGTATTTGATACGTAGTTTGCTGTTTTTGTAATACTCCACCTCGCAAAGCAAGCAAAGCGAGAAAACAATAAAACATTTTGACCAAAGGGGCCTGTTATATAAAATCATTTGTTATATTTTATGCTATACCTAATCTTAATATTTTTATTACCTTTTTTTGTCTGTTAGGAGGCTTCGGCCGCGGGTAGTTACCATCCTACCGACAAAGACGTGCCGCTGAGTGATTTAGCGTTCCGGTACGATGTCGCGTGGAAACCAATTAGGTGTATGGGTTTAATATAACTGCCATACTCCTTAACAGGTTAGCCCGCTACCATCTGAGACTGCATCATCACTTGCAGTGGAATAAAAAATTTTTTTTTTTTAATTTATTCAAATATTTATGTTCGTTTGTATATATAAATTTATATTACTAGCGGATAGTAGCAACTTCGTAGATTGTTCGCGAAGCAAATAAGAGTCAAAATAACTTCATGAAATGACGATGACCTTTATAACTTAACTTTGAAAAATTAAATATTTTTCTTCAACTTTTAATCCCCATATTTAACACTTTGGGATTCGGATTACTATCTATAACTTTGTAACATTTACTTCTTTACTAGCTGTTGCGTCCTTCGTCCGCGTTTATTACTTTATTAAGGGTTTTTAACAATTCCCGCGGGAACCGTTTGCTTTCCCGGGATACATGGAGGTCAGTCAGTCAGTCATATGTAACTCAGCGTCATTTCAACTAACTTTATGCTAAAATCATGTTGATTTCAAATTTTAAAATTCAATAATTATTCATTCATGTAGGCCTATCACAGGCATTGATGAAGCGTTCATACATATTCGTCGGCCATTTGGCGCAGTGGGCAGCGACCCTGCTTTCTGAGTCAAAGGCCGTGGGTTCGATTCCCACAACTCGACAATGTTTGTGTGATGAACATGAATGTTTTCCAGTAGCTGGGTGTTTATCTATATATCAAAACTATTTATGAATATTATTCATAAAAAAATATTCATCAGTTATTTTAGTACCCATAACACAAGCTAAGGTTATTTTGGGACTAGATGGCGATGTGTGTATTGTCGTAGTTTATTTATATATAAATAAATAAATAAATAAATATACTACGACAATAATAAGCGTAGCTTGTAGTATATAAATACTTAGAAAATACATATAAACACCCAGACACTGAAAAACACTTAATGCTCATCACACAAACATTTTCCAGTTGTAGGAATCGAACCCACGGCCTTGGACTCAGAAAACAGGGTCGCTGCCCACTGCGCCAGTCGGCCATCTGTTAACAAAGTTGTAAGGGGGTGGTGATAACTTAGTTCGCCAACTTAAACCTAAAGCTACAACGTACAATGAGTTACGTTGCAAACAGTTTTTTTTAATTTTGCGTTTAAAACTCAGAGCGGAATTGTGAAAATGATCTAACTCCGCTTTTTTAAGTGCAAAATTGTAGGCTGAGACCATTCTAGTATGGTGATGATGAAAGTAAATAATAAGAATTATATATTACCATATATTATTTTGTTATTATAAATGCACTTTTGTTTACTGTAGTAATTGTGACTGGAAATAAAAATAAAATAAATAAAAAGCATCGTTGACATAGCAATTGACCTTCAAATACCGAGAAATCTGCACCGGGGCGATTTGCGAACGGCCCCGTAATCCCAGCGGACGCATTTGGCCCATTTCCATACGAATGGTACCCCGTCTCGCGAAAACATTTGTTTTGCGTAATTGTCTCCTTTTTCCGTACAATTTAATCCGAATTTCCATAACCTCTAGAGACGAATAATGGCAGGTTAGTAGGATTTATGTTTAAATACGTGGACAAGTCGGCGCTTGCTCCTTAACTTCCTTACTTGTACAGGTATGCACATTGCACACTGCACGCGATATGCTCTAAGCGGGCCCAGCTTTCCAGAGTCCCAGGTGGGTACGATTCTCACGACTGAAAAATGTTTGTGCGATGAACATTAATGGTTTTCAGTATCTGGGTGTTTATCTGTATATTATACTAGCTGTTGCCCGCGACTTCGTCTGCGTTTGTTTTTTTTTTCATATACATGGACATTAAATTTAGGTGTAGTAATCAGTCTCAGGTCCTCCTATCACTTACAAAAAATAGTAATCGTTATAGGACGCATCGAAATTTCATTGTTAGTTGATTTATATGCTAAAGGTTAACGAAGAACATTTCTATCATTTTTTATATAGTCCTTGTGTAAAATCGACAAACTTTTTCATCACCTCTCCCAAAGGAGTTGAGCTTAATTTCGGGATAAAAAGTATCCTATATTACTTCTATTACCTCCAAGAATATGCTTCCAAAGTTTCATGATGATCGGTTAAGTAGTTTTTGTGTGAAAGCGTAACAAACAAACTTACATTCACATTTATAATATTAGTAGGGATGTATTAGTGTATAATATTAATAAAAATATTACCATACTCATATCATTTAGAAATAAAAAGTCCCAAATTGCTTTAGGATAAGTATAGCAGTAAAACTATACTGTTCGATTCCAGGCGTTCGGGATGTCGTGTAGAAAAAATTGGTTCCCACACGACATGGGATTCATATAAAAATATATGCCACAGAGCAGAACCGATATAGCACTGGTAGCAGACATAACCACAGGACATTGCCTGTTGAAGAGACACCTAATGAGAATTGTAGACGATCCATACTGTTCAAAGTGCAGCGGGGTGGAAACCAGCTTCATAGAGTGACCCAAGTACCCGCTGGTAAGATGGGAACTACAAGATAAGGATAGAAAGTGAAGTAGACCCAGCAAACCTCTCTATAGGCGATATCGTGGCGTGCACACAGAGTATGTACAGGGTATGCACTAAGCGGGCAGATTAATATAAAAAATCTCCAGTCCGAGTTATAAAAAATTGTAGGAGTTATAAAAAGCCTACCCTTAAGTTTTTATGACTCGTACTGGAGGTTTTCTTCATTTTATATCATCTGCATACCCTGTGCATACCCTCTATGCACGCCGCTGATCGTTAGGTTCACCAAAGAGACTGGTAGGTTTCAAGGTTTTACTAAACCTTTCTAAAACCCATGGGGTGGAATGGTCCTGACAGAGATCGCCCGTCTGGCAATGGCAGGCGTCCCCTAATTAAATAAATAAATATACTACGACAATACACACATCGCCATCTAATCCCAAAGTAAGCGTAGCTTGTGTTATGGGTACTAAGATGACTGATGAATATTTTTATGAATAAAATACATAAGAAATACTTATAATATATAGATAAACCACCAGACACTGAAAAACATTCATGTTCATCACACTAATATTGTCCAGTTGTGGAAATCGAATCGAACCAACGGCCTTGGACTCAGAAAGCAGGGTCGCTGCCCACTGCGCCCATCGGTCGACGTATTATATATAAATAGAACAGTACAGTAAACACCCAGACACTGGAAAACATTCATGTTCATCACACAAATACTGTTCAGTTGTGGGAATCGAACCCACGGCCTTGGACGCAGAAAGCAGGGTCGCTGCCGACTGCACCAATGGGCCGATAATATAAATATATATTATATATATAACCCTAAAAGGTTAGCCCGCTACCATCTTAGACTACATCATCGCATACCACCAAAGTAGATTACAGTCCAGCTAACATGTAAGGATTAAAAATAAAACAATACCTTCGTTAGATTCAATAAGGTTAGCGAAGGCGACTACCCAATGAACCTCTTACTCTTATGCACCCTGTCCTATCCCATTCTTACTAACCTTCGTAAAGATACCTACTTAAATACAATCGTCTGGGACGTGCTGGCCGTGCGAAATAATCGCGGTGCTTGAAAATACAATGCGAAACATCTGGTAAATCTCACCTAAATAAACCTAATTGTTACGGGATAGAACGAAACCTCCACGTGAAATGGATAAGGAAAAGTGAATTCTACTTCATATTCATTACGATCAAAATCGAATAGCATTTCCCATGTAAATTTAGGGATGTAATGGGAATCGGTAATTTTTTGCGGGTAGGGTTGGCACTTTCCGTTTTTGTAGTAATATTAATACTCAATTAATATTATTATCATTATCAACACAATACCGGCCCACTTAGGCTACCGGTGTTCCTCTAAAAATGAGAAGTACACTATGATAGACCAGGCGGTAGGATTTTTTTGATATACATTTTTTTTACTTAAGAACGTATATAACTCCGAAAATTTAGAGTTGCGCATGTCAGCGATCGAACTGGGTCCAAAGGTATGTATTGACATCATCCGCAGTCTGTTAACACACAGGCATAGGCCTCGTCTCTGACAAGAGAGACGGTTTTAGAGCATAGACCCACACGCTGCTCCAATGCGGGTTGGTGGGCTTTAACGACTATTACCACAATTAGGTGACAATAAACCAAACCGACGGCTTAACCTGCTCACCGAGACACGGGAGCTGATATAACCAGCTTCCTTACTCCGGAATGGTGCTGAAAATTCTTTGATAGAAAAAAAACAGCACCATATATAATTTGGCTCGACCCGGGATCCCAGGACCTTGTGCATCGCAATTGAACATGCTAACTTCTGGACAAACGAGGTGGTTACACTAGTACTAAATCTTAGTAGAGAGCTAAGTTCTTTTGGCGGCACGTTCTTATCGATAGGATGGTAACAAGCGACGGTCTAGGCGCCTCCCACCAAACCAGACTAGAGTAATTAAGAAATTATAAAATTATCCAATTGAACCCTTATAAGACCAAGGCAGACCACTGCGTGAGGGAGAACTCTATTGGAGAAGTCTAACCTGTATAGTACCTGATAAATTTTTAGTATTATTTATTTATCTTCTGCCCGCAACTTCGTCTGCGCGGACTTCAGAATTGGATCTAAAGCTTCGCTCGTTAACAATTTTTAATCTTATTCCGGGAACTGTTTGAGAAATCGATATGGAAGTGCATGTTCTTCTCATAATATAGGTGACATGCATACTAAAGCCCGCGGCTTAGCTAATAAACAATTTTTATTTTACCTCGGAATCTACTTGAGGAATCGGGATAAAAGTGAGCCTATGTTATTTTCCATGTCAAAGGCTACATGCATGCCAAATATTATCCAAATCCAGCAGTTTTTGCGTTATTGCGTAAAAAACATCCACACTCTCACATTTATAATATTAGTAGGATAATAGGATTATTTGTAACAGCCCTATTTATAATTGTACTAAGCTTCTTAAACTGAACCTTCTTGTAACGTGATAAACGTTAATTTTGTTTGATGAGTGCGAAAAGTATCGGGGTATATCCGAGAGGATTCTCTATAGACAATGTCTTCAATTTGACATACTTCCAAGCATCTGGCGTCGCGATTGTGATAAGCATTATATTGGATGGGACTCTTTATAGGATCTATGAAGTAATGAACCGGCTATACCGTAAATCTTATGTGTGATTCGTTTTACGGATGTGATTCGTTTTGAAGGGGAAACCATTCTTTCTTTTCGTTATAAAAGTAGTGTACAAACCAGAGAGTTTCATTGAAGTCAAAACCTCTTTAGACGCGTTGAGCGATTTGTGGTAAAATGAAAACTTACGGAGTCCGCGTCACCGACGAACTCGACATGCTCGTAACGCTTTGCGCCTGAATGCGTAATAAGTGGTCTAGGCGTTTAAGAGCGGTGATAGTGCATTGGATAGGACCTCGACTTTACCTTCGGGGGGCCGAATTCGAATCCCAGCACGCATCTCTACACTTTCCAAGTTATGTGCATTTTATGAATTAAGCATCACTTGCTTTAACGGTGAAGGAAAACATCGTGGAACCTGCACACCCGAGAGTACTCCATAATGTTCTCAAAGACGTGTCAAGTCCATAAATCCGCAATCTGCCAGCGCAGGACGACGTAGTCCACGTCCTTAACCCATTCTCATTAGGTAAGAAAACCCTGTAGGTCTTGAAAACCTTGCACAGGGTATGCACTAAGAACAAATCTCCATTACGAGTTATAAAAAACTTAAGGATAGGTTTTGTAAGAGTTATACAGAGCCTACCCGTAAGTTTTTATAACTCGTAATAAATAAATAAAAATAAATAAATATACTACGACAATACACACATCGCCACCTAGCCCCAAAGTAAGCGTAGCTTGTGTTATGGGTACTAAGATAGCTGTTAAATATTTTTATGAATATAATACATAAATACTTATAATATACATATAAACACCCAGACACTGAAAAACATTCATGCTCATCACACAAACATTTTCCAGTTGTGGGAATCGAACCCACGGCCTTGGACTCAGAAAGTAGGGTCGCTGCAAACTGCGCCAATCGGCCGTCTCGTAATGGAGATTTTCTCAATTTTTTATCATCTGCATACCCTGTGTATACCTCCTATGCACGCTACTGATAGCGGACCGGCTATGGGTTGACGATGACGTCATTAAATAGGCTTTTAGGGCCCACCGAGAACATGAAGTGTTAACTATATACAAGCGCTCCACATCTCGTATAATTTAACATGAGAATAGATTAGGCCGCTTCGAACGTATTAACTAACGTCAAACAATACTATAGGCTTGTAGTTAAACCAGTTTAACTAGCTAACAATGTTACAGGTGCACCCAAACATAGTTACACTAACTGATTGGGTTACACTATGTTGTTAATCAATCAGCAATCTACTATGTTTGTATTTGATCAAAATAATCATAATTCATCGACTAATAGTGCAAATTCAAACATTCAAATTCAAAAATTCTTATTTCATGTCTATCACGGGCACTTTTGAAGCGTTCATACATATATGTTTACATAATTGTAAGGGGATGGTGATAACTTCGTTCGCCAACTTAAACCTAAAGCTACGAGGGTTCCAAAGGCGCCCTGGTCTAAGAAGAGCCCACAACAAAACTTAGTCGGGTAAATTTTTTGTTATCACCATCTCACAGTAAATTAATTTGACGGCCGACTTTCGCAGTGGACAGCGACCCTGCTTTCTGAGTCCTAGGCCGTGGATTCGATTACCACAGCTGGAAAATGTTTGTGTGAAGAATATGATTGTTTTTCAGTGTCTGGGTGTTTATCTGTATATAATAAGGATTTATGTGTACCTATTATATTCTTAAAAAAAAATTAAAATAATAGCTATCTTAGTACCCATAACACAAGCTACGCATACCGTGGGGCTAGATGGCGACGTGTGTATTGTCGTAGTGTATTTATTTATTTAATATTCAGCTGTGAAATTAGAGCAATTCACACCCAAGCTTTTTGTCGTTTAAGCAAATCTTAACAATATCATATCCACTTTATCCACTGTATAATGAAGGAGCTAATAGAACGAAAGTTTCCGTTTTTTTTATAACAATAACTGTTGGCCGCGTTCGTCGTCCGAGTTTAATGCGGTAGTTTACAAATCCCGTGGAAAGCGTTTGTTTTCCTGAGTTAAAAAGCATTGTTACTCTCCGTTCTTTCAACTAACTATGCCGAAAATTAAGTCGATTGGTTACTTATTTAGGTCATAAAGGAATGACATACCCATAAATTTTAATGTATAGACATAAATTACGCGTCACGTTGTTTGTCCGCGATGGACTCTCAGTGGCGTGCATACAGGGTATGCAGATGATATAAAATGGAGAAAATCTGCAGCACGATTTATAAAAAACTTAAGGGTTATTATTGTACGAGATATAACTAGCCTACCCTTAAGTTATTAAAACACGTACTGTGGATTTTCTCTCCTTTAGACCATCTGATTAACCGATTGCAATCAAATTTACACTCCGTGTGCAGTTTGATCTAGCTTAAAAGATAGGATAGCTTACATCTCATTTTATAGCCGCAATATTGTTTTATTGCAAAATTATTGGTTATATGATAAAACTAGTCAAATTTTGAAGATAATAAAAAAAAATTGGGGGGCTTGTATTATGGGTACTAAGATAGCTGTTGAATATTTTTATGAATATAATACATATAAATACTTATAATATACAGATGAATACCCAGACACTGAAAAACAATCATGTTCATCACACGAACATTTTCCAGTTGTGGGAATCAAACCCACGGCCTAGGACTCAGGAAGCAGGGTCGCTGCCCACTGCGCCAGTCGGCCGTCAAGTACTCTATATCTGATACTGAACCCAAGACAATAATTAATCGTCATCATCATAGCTAACCATTATCAGCCCATTACAGGGCACTCGATATTTCATTATTTAAAACACACATAACTGGGAAAGTTAGGATTCGAACTCGGCCCTCTGAAATTGAATCCGAGCTCCTACCCACTGCGCTATCACCGCTTATACAAATGTAATTACTCATTCGAAATTATGTGTTTGAGTGGGTCCCTATCTGGGTGGGTCTCTTAAACTCCTGATTCCAAAGCCGTTATCCAAATTTAAGAACTTTCTTTATCATGTTTTTATACTGTGCTATCTCCTATTGTTGCCGCCCAATCCCTCAACCTGCAAATAATTGAGGTGTTTTCTTACAATCCCATTTCCTACGCCACTGTCTTCGGGCGATGCCCCACACACAATGCATCCCATACGATTATGACTGCACAGTGTCTTCGACGGTGATGGTCCCCGATTTCTGACGTCATCCAGGCATAGATCTTATCCATATTCACTAAGCCCTAGTCCAACAAACCATGGCTGGAGGCCAACGAGCACAATCCTTGTTGTAGAAATGTCAGCGTAGTCATATAAAACTGTCGTTTGAGAATAATATTACTTAAAGCAATGTTAGTAAGCCTCAGGATATGCTTAAACTTTTACAATCTCTTAACTTTTTGACATTTAAAGCCTATTCTGACTATGCCATACGGTGACGTGTTCAAGACAAGTTTAAAAGAAAATTATTCAACTGTGGGGAGCGTAGCAAGGTCAAGGTTAATTAAAATTATTTTTACCGTAAAATTACACAACAAACAAAGAAAGGGCAATCTAATGCGCCTGCTCATTTCTTTTTTTTGCATGTAGATAAAATTTTATTAAAATAGCTCTTCTAGAACCTGAATTATGCTAACCAATCCACATCCCATCACATCACGTCACATTTTGCCAGCATTTTTGGTTCCTCGATCAATCAATACACGTGAAACATTTTGAACTCACACTCACCTGTGTATCTCGGTGTATGCTGTACGTGGACCAGCAGCAAGGCTCCACCTGGTTGGAGTCCAGCCCCCAGAACTCCAGCTCCTCCTCGAACAACGGCCCGCACACATTTGTGGGGTAGTGGAGTTTACCAGTTCTGGGAATAGATAAAAAGTGCGTAAGTAATAGAATAATGGATTTGGACGCCGTCTGCCCTACCCTGCCCAGTGACCCAGCTTTCTGATTCCAAGGCCGTGGATTCGATTCCATCAACTGGAAAATGTTTGCGTGATGAAAATGAATGTTTTTCAGCGTCTGGGTGGTTATCTGTATATTATAAGTATTTATGTGGTTTATATTCATAAAAATATTCATCAGCTATCTTAGTACCCATATCACAAGCTACGCAAACTTTGGGGCTAGATAGCGATGTGTGCATGGATAGAACTATTCTATTGGTATATCTCTTGACCATATCAAAAATAAGATCCATAGAAAAAACAAAGTTATATTAACTTGGGTGGGTGCCAAATAAAAGGCTTTGGAAAATGAAATAACGCAGCCCCCTAAAGTCAAATTTTGTCACGGACATTTTATCCATATTATAAAGCAAGTTTTTATTTCTAATGAAAACGCAAACTCTATATCAACGTCTACTACAGACATTAGCAAAAAGAGTATCCCTTGAGGACCGACCCTATTAAAGAGTCTACAATGAGGCAATAGAGGTAATTGCCACGCACGAAGAGCTCAATGTAGCTATAGTGCCTCATTAACTTATAGTGTAAGAGCTAGCCGATAATTTTTTTTTGTAATTTTTATTAGTGTTTTTAACAACACTTGGTGAAAATACAGTCGGTATTAGACTAATAAAAGGGCATGTATTCATTTCGGCTTCGGTGGAATGAGAAACGTTGCTTAGTTGAAAAGCGCTCGAGACGCTATTGCCAGAGAGGCGCAGGTTCGAATCCTGTCAGTTGCGAAATTTTTATATGCATTCTAATATTACAATCATTATTGCCTGCCCACTATATCATCTATAGAGGGGTTACCAGGGCTCACAACCAACACAATACAATCGAAACTTTCACTTTTTTTTTGTTTTTTGTCTTTCAATTGTGTGCAATTTAGAGTTTATCTTTCCACTCAAATGCAGGTAGTAGAGAGCTAAAAAACTTAAAAAAGTAATAAAAGTTATATACGAATATGTTTTTTGATATACTTATATTTGGTATAAGTGTAGATAATTATGTTCTAAATAAAAGTAGGAAAGAATTGACTAAGATGATTTTGTAGAGATCGCTCTTGATCGCCGTTTTTAATCCAACTTATTTTTCAATTAGGACGGCCGATTGGCGCAGTTTGCAGCGACCCTGTTTCTGAGTCCAAGTCCGTGGGTTCGATTCCCACTACTGGAAAATGCATGTGTGATCAGCATGAATGTTTTTCATTGTTTGGGTGTTTATATGTATATTCTAAGTTTTTTTGCATATTATTCATAAACATATTCATCAGTCATCTTAGTACCCATAACACAAGCTACGCTAACTTTAAGGCTAGATGGCGATGTGTGAGTTGTCGTAGTATATATATACGCACAGACAGACAGCGGGAGTGACTCTGTTTTATACTATGTAGGGATAAGTGAAAACATCCGGTGCCGACTGCTTAAAGTATTTTTAAAACATGGCCCCCTCAAGCCTGAAAGCTCTGGTACTGGGAATTTCTTAAAAAGTTCGATCTAGAAACAACAACTAGAAAAAGATCTTATCACGAGATTAACTAAAGTGTGTAAGAATAAAGAGTATATAATAAATCAATACGTCATACGAACATTGATTTGCCAACCAATCAAAACTAGCTGTAGCGTAAATTTATTAATTACTAGATGTTGCCCGTGATTTCGTATGCGTTTGATTTTGTTTGTTGATGTGGCATTCAATTTAGTTGTAAGCCTTAAATGAGGGGTTTGCTGTCCGCTGAGGAGTTGAGTCCTCTATCTCCAACCGCATTCATCAGATCTACACAAAGTTTGGACAAAATTAAACACATATTATAACCTCTATAGTACAAAAAATATTATTTAAATCGGTTATAATTTGTCAGAGTTATGGTGTAAAATCGTCAAACACTTTCATCCCTTCTCCCAAAGGAACCTAGCTTAATGTCGGGATAAAAAATACTTAAAAAAAATTACTTATAAAAAATATTACTTCTGACACTTCCAAAAATAAATGTACAAAGTTTCATGAGGATCGGTTAAGTAGTTTATGCGTGAAAGCGTAACAAACAAACTTACATTGACATTTATAATATTACTAGGGATAGGGATAGGGAAAATAGTCCAGTGGTTTTTGATTTTGTAAGCTTTCAGAATTCCATCCCCCTTAACCTCTAACCTATGAAGGCGTTTGTTTGTACAGGACAGTAAAAACAACGATATGAAAAACTGAAGATATTTCTTTATTTTCCTTAAGTCTAGACAAAGTGAACTGGGTAAGAAAGGCTATAAATACAAATAAGCCCGCCCAGAGTTGCAATACCTTTAATAGCTTTTAATTAAATAAACTTTGTTATTTACTGAGGCGGACCTACGTCTTAGGCCGGTTTCACATTTACCCGGCTGTCATTTTTACACACTTTACATTACACTACACACACTACACTTTAGTGCACTTAGTGTGCACTGGGATTAAGAGTACAGGTGCAATATTTTTGAGGTAATTTAAACAAGAAGAAGCGGTGACAGCCCAGTGGGTAAGACTTCCACTTCACTTTTGGGAAGCTGAGTTTGAATCCCACCTCTAACTTTTCTGAGTTATGTGTGTTTTAAGCAATTAAAACATCAAACCAAACAAGCATCATGAGGAAACCTGCATAGTTGAGAATTCTTCATAATGTTCTCAAAGGTGTGTGGAGTCCACCAATCTGCTTTGGGCCAGCGTGGTGGACTTCGGCCGTAAGCCCTTCTCATCGTGGGAGGAGACCCGTGCTCTGTAGTGGGCTGGTAATGGGCTGATATGATGACGAGGGAATTAAAAATGAGATCAGAACGTGTGTTGGCTTCGCAGAATCTTGTGGTTATCAGACTAGTATATATTAGTTATAGTAGTACTAGTAGTGTAACTAGTAGAAGAAATGAGCTAACAATCGATGTCTCAAAGATATCGCCATACAACAAGGTAAGTGTGAAATAAGCCTTATGACTACCGGAATCTACTAAAATTATTATGGAGCAAAATTACTTTTGGTTGACTCAAACAAACCTTGCGATTTTCCCAGAATTGGCTTATAAGGCCAGTCGGGGTAACAAGCCTCAAGGCATTGCGTTTTTATTCGGGACATTTTCCCGGTTTTCTTGAATGGCTTTACCAATAAACGAAGCGTAACGTCGGAATAGCTACGCAGTGACAGCACTTTCCAAATGTTAGAGTGTGCTAAAACATTGCGTTACTATTCCAACGTTATTCCTGCAGTGTTTATGTATTTTTTTTGAAGAGATCTTTATTTTTAGAGATGATTCGCTGGGTGAATATGCCCCTCTGTAATGTTACATTAATCATACATTTCCATAGAGTTATCGTACATACAGAGAGAGCAGTAGCTAGCACTGTCATCGAGAGAGGAATTATTATTGTCTGATCTCGTTACCAATCCCAACCAATCGTAACAATTGTCATTAAATGTGGGCACACGATTAAAATATATGAATGTATTGTGTGAAAAAGGCTAACAGTACGATCACAGTCTCGCTAGCTTTCTCATTGATGTTATCGTTGCCGTTGTTATGACCATACATATTTCTGCCGCTAAGCAGCATTGTTCCGGCCTGAAGGGCGTGGTTTTTCTTATAAGGATTAAAAATAAAGTTTTAATGCAGTTTATTAGGTTACATAAAACTTGTAATTCATTCAAGGGAAATTGTATATTATTTTATCACAAATTACCGGATGATACCTAAGAGTTCTCTCTGAATAAGTTCAAAGTTTATATAAAACGTAAGCTTACAGAAAAATCCTATTATAATAGTAAGGATTACTTAAACTATAAAAAAGCATGAATGTGAATTGCTCTAACTTCGTAGCTATATTAAATGACTGTGAGATGGTGATAAAAAAGGGCTATGTTTGCTGTGGGCTTTTTTTGACCAGAGCGCGTTTGGAACCCTCATAGTTTTAGATTAAAGTAAGCGAACGTAGTTATCACCATCACCTCACAATTACGTAAACATCCCTACTAATATTATAACTGTGAATGTAAGTATGTTTGTTACGCTTTCACGCAAAAACTACTGAACCGATCATCATGAAACTATATACACATATTCGTGAAGGTATTGGAAGTAATATAGGATGCTTTTTATCCCAAAATTAAGCTCAGTTCGTTTGGGAGAGGGAACGACATAATGTCGTCAAATGATAACCGATTTAAATAATTACTTACTTATTTTTTTTTTATATAAGAACAACATAACTTAAAAATTTCAGTAGAATTACACCTAAAATTGAATGCCACATGTCTTTCGGAAAACAAAAACAAACGCAGACGAGGTCGCATGCAACAGCTAGTATATGTATAAACGCTTCATAAGTTCCTGTGATAGGTCTACTTGAATAAAGAATTTTTAAATTAGAATTTTAAATTCATATTCGGATATGACTTTCACAACGTTAGTTAGCGTTTGTGGATAAGACTAGGTAATATAAAGCCAGACTGTGATTGCGATCAATATTCCGGCAAGTAAATTGATCTTGCAAGCGATAATTGAGTCAAACTTTGAGTGGTCTGTGGTAACACTGTATTCATGTTCCACGAGAGTTATATCAGATATAAAAATAAAATTAAAAATTAAAAAAAACAGTAATATTATAATAAAACTCTGATATAAGACTGATAATATCGGCATTGGTGGGAGATATCAGAAACGTAGCTTAGTTTGTGAATCACTTAGAATCCTGATGGAGTCATCAGGATTCTAAGTGATTCACTAACTGGATTTCTTTATTTGAATCTTTAAATAGAAATAGGCATACTTACTTTAGCTTCACAATATATTTATAACAATACAGTATTTGTAAGATAACATATTAGTCTTTATAAGCAAAAAGTGGACATAAACAGTCGACTTACAAGAAATTGTCATAAATTAGTGTCATCTGCATATCGTCTGCGAAAGGTACAGAAGTCATTTGTGGGATTGAGTATACGCTTTTATAATATGATTCCTGAGGTGATTTTTTGCCAATGCACAAGTTTAAAGAATTTGTTAAAACACATTTATTACAGCGAGGTTACTATACAATTGATGAATTTCTTAATGACATGGTTGCTTGGAAGCGTTCGGCTCCGTTTTCAGCTCTCACAAGATAGAAAAATGAATGTTAAAATGTAAAATGTAAATTATTGATGTTGAAAAAGAGCAACTGCTGAGTTTCTTGCCGGCTTCTTCTCGGTAGAATCTGCCTTCCGAACCGGTGGTAGAGTCACTACAAACAGACAGACTAGACGTTTCAAAAGTGCTTATATTAGGCCTACTTGAAATAAATGAATTTTGAATTTTGAATTTTTTGTTTGAAATTTATATTATACAGGGTTAAGTGAAAAATACCAAAAATATCTCGGCTTGTAGTTCCTATCATAAAAAGTAAACACATTTGTTCTACAACTTTTCATAATTCAGTATTAATTTATTTCATACAAAAAAAATATATTTAACAATGTAATTTCTGTATAGTGAAATTATTTTAAGTGCGATAAATTATACAATACCACTGGCAAAACTAATTAAACAAAACAAAATATGCGTGACAACCGCTAATGTAACAAAACACACAATGGGACGAAAATGATAAACCTTATTAGTCCATCAACCGCAATTCAAATATTATCTGTAATTGAGAAATCATGTCTGCTGTTTATATTCATCCTACTAAATCCTACTGGAATGTGAAAGTGTGGATGTTTGTTACTCAATCACGCAAAAACGGCTGAACGGATTTAGATGAAACGACATGCATGTAGCCTTTGACATAGAAAAGAACATAGTTTATCCCGATTCCATAAGTAGTTCCATAGGGAAAATAATTTTTTTTTTACGTGCTAAGCCGCGGGCATATAGAAAGCTGTGACTATGCTATAGAAAAGGACATGTACTTTCTATTCCGATCTCTCAAATAGTTCCCGTCGTAGGATTAAAAATTGTCAACGAACGAAGCTTTAGAAATAATTCTGAAGTCCGCGCAGACGAAGTCGTGAGCAGAAGCTAATAAATAATAATTTTGCAATTTTTATATTTATGTATTATTACTAAAGCCTAAAAGAATGTTTAAGGAGCACATATTTTAGCAGAGCCAACTGATTCCTGTCGGCTAGTTATCAAGAAGCAACAATAATAAAATCCTATCGTACGGTCTGTATGTCAGATTTTACGAGAACCTTAGAGAATGTATCAATGTCAGTGCAGAACTAATTAATGATAGTTCTATTCTGTGTAAATTTGGCATATAAGTGACCTTGACACGACATCGGCAGTTAAGTTGAAAAGAGAATGCAGTGAAGACAACTGAGAAGAAAATAGAGGAAATTATGTATCTTCGAAGAGTAGTGAAATTTTAACTATATCTAGAGACTACGTTGTCACGGCGATTCAAATGTATTCGTATTACGTACGTTAAAACAACACCAGAATCAAAACGGCCTTTAACTGAAATTTAAAGGAAGATCGAAACTGCAATGTTTCCTACTAGATGGCGATTACAGTCATCATCATGCCTAAACTAGCAGTTGGTTAAAATCTCGAAGTACTCAGAGAGCGATATATAAATTCTGACAAGCAGGTAAATTAAATATTTATTATTTTCTTGTGTTGGTGCTCGAGACGAATGCTTAACATCACTTGGACCAGGCAGGGGACCAACGCTGGGCATGCAAACAGCTTTCTACCATCTGTCTGTGGAGAACACTCCAGTACTTTCGTTACATAGCCAGGATACCCTCGAGCAGTAAAGGAAAGCTGATGCTCACAGGAAGGGTATTAGGAGAGAACCCACTTAGACGTAACCCGAGACTTTGGTCGTCAAAGTCAAAGTCAAATATTTCTTTATTCAAATAGGTACGTAGATGTCACTTTTGATGCGTGCATAGCATGTAAAGAATGACATAGAAGTGAGTTAATGGCGATAACTAAGTTTGTCAACTTAAAACTAAAGCTACGAGGTTTCCAAACGCGCCCTGGTCGAAGAAACCCACAACAAACTTAGCCGTTTTTTTTGTTATCACCATCTCACATTGCCATTTGGTTGGACGAGGTGAAGGAAGCACTCCTGCCCCGTCTACAGTCCGTTTCAAACGTCAGAGAATCGGAAGAGATGAAGACATCTATTGAAGAAGGCAATATTGATTAGGAGCCACCAGTTGCGTGCACAGGGACCAGGGTATGCATAAAGAAGGTAGATAGCATGAAATGGAAAAATCCTTCGCATTAATGAGTTAGACGCAAATTTTAGGGTAGGCAGAGCTTTTGTGCATGTATGAAGTGCACGCAACTGGGAGCCACGACCCTCAGCAATGATGAAGCGACTCAGGAAGAACAGAGTTGGCAAAACACGAACCAGAATAAATAAATAAACAGTATATAGAATTCCAATCCCTAAACCTTAGAACGTAACAACATAAGCTAATAACAAGAATCATTTATGCAGTAGCCTTAGACATAAAATAAAATCACCCAATATTGCCAAATAATATCAAAATAATGCTCCCAGCATGCAACCTCGTTACACGCCCAGCGGCCATCTTGCGGAAACTTAGTTTGCGCCAAAGTTTCAATTTCCCCAAGGGACGCGGTGAATTTACTGATTCGTTACGATATACGTTTAGGGTTTATTTAGTGTTTAACGAAAACCGATTGTTTGTTATTTTTATAGTTCCTCAAGGTGGAGCAACCCACTTCTATATTATGAAAATTAAGCTTCATTTGCTATATACCGCGAAAAGTGGGAGAATCTGTATGGTGTAATTTGTAATTTCTTCAGTCTATATACACCACACCAAACAGGTCTTCGACAATGTCCCCTCTACGTACTATACAATGAAAATTTATTAACTAAAAATTCGGCATAATAATTATGTTTTAGTAGTTTGTTTTTTTTTCATAGGTTACAAACCACATTATGTTAATGTAAAGAAGCTTTTAAGTGAGAATCAAGTTAAGAACCTCTTGAGAAGTGTATAAAAGCTTCCAGGACATTATTATTATCAAGGGCGCGGTATTTTATCATACAATAAAGGGCCTTTGACGACAAACTTTATAGGGCTCATAACAGCCGTAACTACCGTTTTAAACTCCCAGAGGAGTGATGATATTTTCCGCGCATCTTTGCCTTTGGATCGTTTTAGCTGAGATAGTTTTTGTTTAGATTAAATTTAATTTGCCATAAAACTCTTCGTGGCATCTTTTAGTACAAAATCCATCAGTGTCTGAATACCAAAGTCTTCGAACAGTGCGTGTTGCGGATTTACTTACGGATCTGAAACGTGGTCGCTAACTATGGGCCTCATAAGAAGGCTCAGAGTCACTCAGCGATGGAAAGAGCTATGCTTGGATGTCTATGTGATCAAATCACGAATGAGGAGATCCTGTCGCCTGCCTGAGTGTCGCGAAGCTGAAGTGTCAATGGGCGGGCACACAGCTTGAACCGATGGACGTTGGTAATGGCGACCCCGAACCGGTAAATGAAGCGTTGAACGGCCCCCAACGAGGTGGACACACGACATCAAGCCGCTGGACACAAGCAGCCGAAAATCGTGGATTTTGGAACACCTTACAAAACACCTATGTCTAGCAGTGGACGTCAATGTCGTCGGACGAAAAAAAGGTGACGATGATGATGAAGTTCAATTTTAAAGTCTCTTTATTTTCCTTTAGATAATAAATTTGATTTTATACCATTTTTACGATATTGATTATATCTGTAGATTTTGCAATACTATGGTTCCTATACCCGCCTTTCCCCCCTCTCCCTCTCCGCACACTCGTCACTTACGAATGGCCGTTTGACGGCCATTGAAAATATACTTTGGCTGGTGAGAAGCGTGTGAAAGAACCATCCATTACCATCTTATTATAATTTTGTAAATTAGTGCAGTATTAGTGGTTGGTGCGACGTGTAACATCGAAGGAAGCCAGGATTTCCGTGTTTTCAAGTAAGTGTGCTCATTTGTTTTCCTTTTTGCAGCTAGCTGCATTATATTGGTCTCATGTGTTTTCCTCTGCAGCTGTTATTACAGTCCACGGTTTGTTTATTTAAGTTACCCAAATGCTGGTGTAATGATTTGTCCCGAATCCGCGTCAGCACCATTACTAGCTGTATTATTTTTGCATGAATATTATTTGCTATTATATAGCCTGAAGAAAAGGTGCATTGTAGTTTTCTTTTTTTTAATCACGACTGTTTTGTGTATGTATTAAATATAAATTTTGAGTTCTTTTTTCATTTCATTTTATTTTGTTTACTTAATCGCCGTAGTCCACTTAACAAATACCCTAAAATGTTTTATGACATAACTAAATATTGTGACAAATATATAAACTGAAAATGCAAAGAATAATATCGGAACCTGCAGTATTTGAACCCACGTCTCTAGAGCCTATTTATGAGTCTTTTATCGACAAATTTTGTATAAATTATGTCAGTTTTTGTATGTTTTTTCTTTATAAGTCCATGTTAATCCTTCGTTGGACATGGGTCTCGTCAATCACACGCCATCTGTTTCAGTCTCATATTATGTTACCTATAAACTCAATATTAATATAATATTAAAGCTCGTTGTTATACATAATATATCTCTTATCATATCATATACTTGATGTTTCAAGTGCTTATACACTTGGTCTACTTGAAATAAATGAATTTTAAAATTATGAAACTCTGAATAAGAGTTTATTTTTTTAGAATAACTGTTATAAATTTTTAAAATGTTCTTTACAGCATGTAACAGATGGATCAAGGGATTTTGAGCTTAAAGTAGACCTGATAACTCTGGTGAGATATAAATAGTTTTTCAGTCCAAGGTACCAGAGCAATAATTGCAGGCTTCACCCGAGAAGTGTCACATTTATTAAACTGATTATGACGATGAAAGATGGCCACCGAAACTATATAATAATATGTTTTATACTAGATGTTCTTCGATTATGGTACATACTAGGTAAACAATTTAGGCTTGTGACAATAGCAGGGAGCTGATGGTGAAATGGCAGGAGAACTCCTCAACCATTAACTCCCCGGCTTCAGGAAAAGCAATATTTTTTAGAATTTTATAATCAGTTGACAGTTGACTATTATAACTTAGACGTAATTGCAAACCTACCTCCTAAAAATTGAATTTTTTAAATAACCGACTTTGTTTAAAAACTAAAAAACCATGATATTATTATAACAAGATATAGATTATTTATATGTCCTTTCCGATATGCTAGATTGATTTATAAAAAGACGGGTAGGTAGAGGATTTTACTAAACTTATCTCGGACACTTTTTACAGCCGATAGAACTGTTTCGTCAGGTTACAAAAAGTTCATTGCTACTTATCTTTAATACCGCAGAAAAATAGGGAATACTTTAAATATAAGGAAACTTGACGAGGGTAAATTACTCATGTTCACGTTCACTTATTTTCCTGGAAAACTTTCATTATTGGCTGGAAAATAGAAGCCGACCTCGCATTGGCATTTTATTAAGGTACATCTTTTACTATAAAACTTTTTAGAAAAACTGGATAAGGGGTAAGTGGCTGTCATTATTAAATTAGAAACGTTTTAACTAAAACAGCTTTGCTGAAGGATATATTTTTATTTCGGACATAAGTACATAAATTATCCAGATTTTGTATAATCAGGATAGGATCCGGATTATATATCCGGATTTTGTTTATATCCGGATGTTGTATTTATCCGGATTTTTATATAGATCTGGATAGTGTAAATGGGATAGTTAGTTTATTTGTTTGTTACTTATTTTCGACCACTGCATTGATCTTGTATGGCAAATATATAGATTGCATTTGCCGTGTGGTGACGGCAGATCGGAACAGTTGTTACAACCCCACCCGTTGCCGAGGATGTCGTACGAGGCGATTAAGGGAATAAAACGAAGAACGGGTAGCAGCGTCCTCTGTGCTACTACTACAAGCTGCTATCATCACCAACCGGTCTGCCCACCGCGGTGATTATGGGCGAACCCATTGGAAAAGGACTTTAACCTATTGCTATTGATAGATTATATTGAACGCTTTCTATGCTGAAACAAAACACCCCAGAAAATTTCTCGCGGAAATTATAAATAAGGTTTAAGCATTAGCATTACAGTGCACGGGTCCGATCCTACAATGAGAAAAGTTTAGGCCGTAGTCCGCCACGCTGGGCTAGTGCAGACTGGTGGACTCCACACGCCTTTTATTTATTTATTTGTTTAAATATTTATTTTATTGCATAATAAAGGCGTAAAATGTGTGTTACACAGGAAAACTTACATTGACATCAATTATTTATCAAATATTTATTATGCAAAAGGCGGCCTTATCACTAACAGTGATCTCTTCCAGGCTACCTTAACTATTGGAATAAGGCAACGAGAGACGGGAAATCGCAATAATATATAAAAAAATATATACATATATATATATATATATATGTATATATTTTTTATTATTTACCTTATTTATATATTTTTATATATAATATATTTTATAAAGAATTAAATAAAATAATAAATGTAATAATATAATATATATAAATATAATATATATGCATAAATACAGATACATATACATATTAGTGTACTATGTACTGTATTGCTTTTTAATGGTTAATATATGATATTGTATATATTTAAACTTATGAGATTTTAGAGGAATGTGCAGCGTCCAAATAAACTCATGTGAGTTTCAGGATGCGAAGAATAATAATTTTAGTAGTTTGTGTAATAAAAAAAAAAATTAAAAAAAAAAAAAAATATATAATATTAACATGTTTATAGAGACAAATAGTGCCTCCTTACATGCTTTTTGAATATTATAGAAAACTCTCAATCATGCAGATTTCCCCACGGTGTTTTCCTTCACCGTTGTAGCAAGTAATATTTTGATTGCTTAAAACGCACATAACTTTATTTTATTTATTTACTTTTTTTTTTTAATTAGGACTACCAACAAAATTACATGAATTATAGTTATGAATAAAGCTAGCCTTAGGTTACTAATGACACATAATTTCACTTATAGGTAGTCACAGTATTCGCTGGTTAGTATGTACGATAACTCACTTTTATACAAGCACTAGCTGTTGCCCGCGACTTCGTCTGCGTTTGATTTTGTTTTTTGATGTGGCACTTAATTTAATTGTAGATCAAAAAAAAAATAAAGTATTCAGTATCGCGAAGACTTAAATGAGGGGTTCGCTGCTGTCCGCTGAGTAGTTCTGTCCTCTATCTCCAATCACAGTTTGGGCAAAATTAAACACATATTATAACCTCTATAGTACAAAAATAATTATTTAAATTCGGTTATAATTTGTCGGAGTTATGGTGTAAAATCGTCAAACACTCAACCCCTCTCCCAAATGAACCGAGCTTAATGTCGGGATAAAAAGTATCTTATATTACTTCTAACACTTTCAACAATATGTGTACAAAGTTTCATGAGGATCGGTTGAGTAGTTTTTGCGTGAAAGCGTAACAAACAAACTTTCATTGACATTTATAATATTAGTAGGATTATTAAAAGATATTTAGAAAAGTTAGAGGTAAAGAGGTACTTGCTGGGATTCGAACTCAGCCCCCTGAACCTTTTACCATTAGGCTATTACTACTGCACAAAATGTGAGCATCCGAAACTGCCCGCGTTTATTAAAAAGACGTTTTATCGTCTAACACAAACTAAAATCAGCAATAAACCTGTCGAACCGCTGAGATATGACCGCAAACAGTGCGTTAAAATGCTATTTAACAAAACATAAAAGCGGAACCGTTTTGTATCCGCAATATTTACAGTTCACACGTCGCAGTATCGCGTTGATGTGGTAACGCGGACTTAACCAGATTACTGTATCGAGCTTTTAATACATTACGTAACAATACCGTAACGGTTACTTGTGCGTTCAAAGGCTTTCGTTAATGGGTGTTTAATTGATGAATAGGTTGTCCCAAGTCCATTATATACAATGTACATTAAACATTTGTTTTATAAAGTAATAATAGACTGGCCAACCAGATTTGCCATGGTAAGTTTTCAACCGACCTTTTCAACCGACTTAAAAAATAGAAGGAGGTTCTCAATTCCACTCTATGGTTTTATTGTATATTTATTACTCCATTACTCCGCAAATAGTTTATAAACCGATTGTGATGTTTATTATTTGTTTGGTACATTATACTCCAGAGGTGGTCCAATTTTCATTTGGTGAAGATCTATTGAAGGAATCTTGGAGAAATCGAGGGAAATCTTCGAATATTATAGACACACCTATGCCAATTTGAACTTTTTTTGTAAGGAACATGTGAATCTTCTTTTGAAACGAATCATGTAGTCAACTGTTGATGAAGACCATGGATGGCCAAAAACTCAATACAATAATTAGTATTACACGGGTTGTGATTACGGTATATGGCTGCTAAAAAGCTGATGGTGAAGTGCTGGGAGAACTCCTCAACCATTAACTCCCCAGCCTCGGAAACAGCAATATATTGTAAAGGGTTATTAGTAGTTGACATTTTATTATAATTTAGATAATTTTAAAAGCACCAATTAATAAGCGTTTTTTTTTTTACAAGTACAACTGACATTGTTAAACTTTGTCTGATGGACAGGCGTCTTGTCGAATCCGTATAGGTTGGAGTGTGGGGTTAGGCAGGAAGGGTTAAGGTCACCTTCGCTCTTTAAACTCTACGTTGCTTTGCGAGCTCAGCAGCACCAGGATTGGCTGCGAGATTGATGGGGTATTTTTACTAAAAAAATATGAGCCTTGATGCTTGAAATAAAGATTATTATTATTATTTATTCTATATTTTATTGATTTTCATTTTTTTTTAAATTCTTAACAATGCTTACAAAAATAAAAAAACACTATTAGAAATTTATAAGAAAAAATAAAATCCACCCTCCGCTTGCGGGGGTTTTGAATGCCCAAGCAACCGGCGGTCAAGGCTCCAGAATGAGGAACCTCCTCACAATACGCGCCGTTTCAAGGACTACTGCCTTCTGTATCCGACCCTTGATCCAACAACCAAGCGAAAGCTTCTTAAGATGTTGGTCGACGCTTTTCGAGAGAAGACCATTGACTGAAACGACGATCGGGACAATAACAGTCGACTGAACATTCCATATGCGAGAAACATCTCTATTATTATTATTAAACATCAGAAAAGCAAGACATAAATATTTTGTACAACATTACAAATATATATACATATATATATATATATATATATATATATATATATATATATATATATATATATATATATATATACTACGACAACGCACACATCGCCACCTAGCCTCAAAGTAAGCGTAGCTTGTGTTATGGGTACTGAGATGACTGATGAAAATTTTTATGAATAATATACATAAATACTTAGAATATACATATAAACACCCAGACACTGAAAAACATTCATATGCTCATCACACAAACATTTTCCAGTTGTGGGAATCGAACCCACGGCCTTGGACTCAGAAAGCAGGGTCGCTGCAAACTGCGCCAATCGGCCGTCAACATTGGGTGCATTAAACAAAGTAATTTTACATTTTATGGATAGAGTGACTCAGGAGAAAGGTTCGTATGTAGTAAACATGTACGTTACTGTAGCGAAAACAGAGAAATCCAAATATTTGTAATTAGATGTCACAACAAACATATTTCTGTGCCTCCACATTAAAAATTAATTAACTCACTATAATTAAAATTCTAAAGGCCTGTTTCACCATCTTCTGATATATGTCGGATAGATTAAGCACATTGCAGATTGGCTCTGGCACTTGACATAAATTGACGAGTGGATTTTTTTTTACTTGTAGTGTGCAAACAAAGAGTATAAATAAATAAATAAAATAGTGATAAAGCGATTAAGCTTTCGGACACCTGTCTAAAGGTAGTGATACAGGCGAATAGGCCCTAAATCTCTTAATTATTGGGTACGGGTAATAATGTACATTTTTTTGTGTACAAAAACCCGTGTAATAATGATGGCATGAAGCGCCGCGTGTGTAGCACCTCTTGACCCGCGGAAAAGCGCCAGTGTTGAAAACAGCAAGCCGAGTGGAATTTATTAACACAAACTAAGAGCCTGCTGTTTTATTCTCTGTAAGATAGCACTTTTTAATGACAACAAATATCATTTCCTTTTATCTGCAACTATAAAAGCGTTTGTCCTGACTGACAGAGAAAATTTTAAATTTTGAGAGAATGTTTTTGAGCATTCTTGGTTTTTTTTTAATTCTAACTTATTAACTTTCAAACTCCGGTTGGTTCAAAAGATTGAAGGTGAAAGAGGTTAAACAGGATATTTATTATGGATATCTGAAATTCTTTTAGTTATATCCACGTAAATAAGTATTTGTGCTTTTTGAAAAACACGTGATTTTTAAAATCTGCCTTGGTTAAATAGATATAATAACGGGCCCGTAAGATGAAACTCCTTTAGTTGAAGATGAATTATCTATATACAGTGGCGTGCATTGGGTTTCTTACCAGGGTATGCATACAGCAGGAAAATTGCGTAAAATGGAAAAAATCCTCCTCTTATAAGGGCAATTTTTTAATTTTAGGGTATGCAGTGCTTTTGTGCGTGTATCAAGTGCACGCCACTGTCTATATATACGTGAAGCAAACACTTTGACACACACAAATGTATATACAACGTGTAAATGAAACCGAATAATACTTCACAGGCTTTCGAGGTATATGATCGAAACCTAATAGTTTTTAAGTAAATCACTGCCAAAGTTTTACTAAAAGAAATCAGATTCAGCCCTAACATCACTTGCAAAATTAAAATCATGTGACTCCTGTCACTTTATTAGTTACGCGTCGCGTAGGTGTGTCGGTCTTTCTTCAATAGGGCTGTCATAAGTACTTTGAATGTTTTGACTTCGTTTGTATGAAAAAATAAATATTCTCCTTATGATTCAATATTTTTACACGGTGATTCCTTACATAATATACTTATGCATCCTTCAATATTATTTCGTTATTTTGTTACACGTTGTATAATCTTTTATAATAATTTTTTGGCACTAACGTAATTTTGTTTTTTTGATTATAATTTGATCAATAAATTAACAGTGTCAGTGCCTTGGCAACATCTGTCATAATAGAAGTATAGTCTTGACAATAGATCCTTGATAATGTATTCAAATTAATTATGGTCATAAATTGTCAATGAAAACGACTTTTCTCAGAAAAAAAACTTAAGCTCCATTTTACATTTTCCTACTTGCTGTAAGCATAAATCAATCAGTTTCACAAAAATTTCGGAACCCACTCGCTGCAACACTTAGCGTAATTGCCTCTTAGAATTCACTCCCGAAAATTGGCTCATATTTTTGTTACTGCTGTATGTGTTTTTTATAGTTATAATTGACGGATCAAATATAGGCCAAACTGATGTTAAATCAAAAACCTCCAACGTGTTCATCTACCTCAGTTATATGTTTTAAGACTCATGTATCTTTAATTACACTGGCAACTACTGTCGCTCTTCAGATCTGAACACAGCACGCTGCTCTGCGGCAAAAATAATACTTCACAGGCTTTAGGCACGATGTCCTGTTTCTGAGACTTATCTGTGAAACCAAAGCGCTTATAGTTGTTTGTATACTACTGCCATAGTTTTTACTGAAAGAAATCAGATACAGCCCCTACATCAAATGCAAAAGTAAAAACAAGTGACTACTGTCACTTTATTAGAAACGCGTCCGCGCGTAGGTACTATGCACGTGTCTGTCTTTTATCTTCATTAGGGTTGTCACAAGTAAACACTTAGAATGTTTTGAATTAGTTTGCATGGAAAAATTAATATGCTTGTTTTGATTTAATATTTTTACAGGGTGACTACTTATGAATTATATCTTTGCACCCTTCAACAGTATTTCGTAATTCCGTTACACATTGTACATAATTATTATACATATAGTAGTTGTATAGCGTTTCGTAAAAGAGCTCGTCCAGTGAAGTACTCTCACCGAGCTTATTTCTGCCGCTAAGCAGCATTGTTGGAATGCTGTGTTCCGGTCTGAAGGACATTACAGGCACCTGAATCTTAACACCTACGCGTCCTATTAGTGGACACAGGGCGACATATTGCTGGACGTGCTTCTTGCACGACCAGTGAGTGTTACTCTGTCTATAAGCAATCATTGACCATCTCATCATACCCGATGGTGGGCCTTTGCTTGATCCGTCAATTATTATATGTACTATTATATACACGTTCACATTTGGTCACGTATCCTGAAGAGACAACGACTCCATTGAACGTCTGGTTGTCCATGGAAGAATCGAGGGCACAAGATCACGCGGAAGATCGCCCATGAGATGGGCTGACCAAATAAAGGCTGCAGTGGCTGTCCCCTTACATGAGTGTGCTAGAAAGGCAAATGCCAGAGAGGAGTGGCGACGAATAGTCAAGCGTGCCACAACCCTTCAGTGACGACCACGACCGCTCTGACAAGAGCGAACCGACTGAGAAGAGACTATTATATACTATATAAAAAAAAAGTTTATGTACTTTTATTGCAGTTTTTGTGATGACTAAGGAGCCATTAATCGCGCTCCTTTTATCTTCAAAATTTAAAGGTAAAGCGCTATATCTGATAAAGCCCCCTACGTTGTCATTATAATATGTCAATATATATTAGTCCAGATTTATTTTCAGCGTTCGCCTGTATAAATTCAATGCTTGCTGAAAAGCGGAAAGCCGCTTATCGGATATTATGATAAGCTTTTGTAGAAGCTTTGAAAGCACGGCTTTAAAAATAATGTCAAAGCCAGCGGATTCCTTTCAAAAGAGAGTTATATCCGTATTTACAAACAGTATTGTAAAGTGCAGACACGTTTGTAAGTTTCACCGAAGATAATTCAAAATAAAATAATCCTGTTTCGCAATTCCGTTCGCGTTTCTTATTTGTTCATTAAGTTATTTAAGTATATTTTGACGGCAGATTGGCGCAGTGGGCAGTTTGTCACGACTGAAAAATGTTTAAGTGAACATGAATGTTTTTTAGCGTCTGGGTGTTTATCTGTGTATTATAATTATTTATGTATATTATTCATAAATTAATTATCAGTATGAAGCGGTGATAGCCCAGTGGGTAGAACTTCGACTTTACTTTCGGGGGGGCGAGTTCGAATCCCGGCACACACCTCTAACTTTTTCAAGTTATGTACGTTTCAAGCAATTAAAATATCACTTGCTTCAATGGTGAAGGAAAACATCGTGAGGAAACCTGCATACCTGAGAGTTCTACATAATGTTCTCAAAGGTGTGTGTAGTCCACCGATCCGTACTGGGCCAAGCGTAATGGACTACGGCCTTAACCCCTTCTCATTCTATGCGGAGACGCGTGGCATGTATCTTATATTGTCGCTACTAAACGAGTGTACCTTGCTGGATTGGGGTACGCATCATTCGCCCTATCCGATCACCGTATCATCGTCGAACCGTATCATGCCTTGGATCTTACTGTACATGCCTTGGAGCCCGATCGATCGATTAACGATCGCACAAAAACTGACTCGTCATGGAACGAAAGCTTATCAAGACCGCGTTTCATGAGTCAGTAACATCCGTCAACAAAATATGATACATTCAAAAACTTTATTCATAAAATGTTACACCGGGAGGTATCTTTGCATCGCTCGAGTCCATGTAGGACTGCCGTGCATCGATAATGCAGTCGTATATACATCAAAATACCCACCAAATCAATGTTATGAACATAAATATCTGGCAAATATGAATTTATAGTTACCAAAGTTTAATTATTTACCCACTTTATAAATTTATTGTAACAAAAAGCTCCCAGTCGTCATTTGTGTGTCTTGCTTAGTATAAATTGAGTTTCTTATTTAACTTAACCGTTAATCATCATCAATATCCTAGAACAGTTCAGAGTAAAACAGTCTATAGGCTACTTACTCCCAACGAGAGGGTTGGCTCATAGTCACTATGCTTCTCAGTATATAGTAGTAGTAGCACAGAACATGATACCGAAGGTAATATTAGATCTACCTATGCCTAAGTTTAAACAATATATTAAAAACACATTTAACCAATCGTGGTTACAACTCGATTGATGAATTCCTTAACGACAAGGCTGTTCGGAAGCACTCCACTCTTATCTCTCACAAAACAGAAAAATTCTAAAGATTGTTTAACTACAAAATGATGTTGGAAAAGAGCATTTTGCTGAGTTTCTTGCCGGCTCTTCTCAGTGGAATCTGCCTTCCGAACCGGTGGTAGAGTCACTACAAACAGATTGACTTGACGTTTCAAAAGTAATATAAACATTAAACTATGCCTACTTGAAATAAATTAACTTTTTTTCTTTTTTTTTTAGAGGATAATGCTGCGTTTTCCGTTATAATGTCTTGGTCGCCTCGTACAACCTATCCTCATCATCGTTTCGACAGTTTAATTTCAATATGTGAAAATCACTATAATGCGTCTTTAACTGAATAAACACGATTTCAATTTAGTATAAGTCAGGTTTTGATATTATATTTTACTGGAAATAATATCATTAGCCGACCGTCATGGTGACGAGGGTTTACGCTTCATGCTGACGTCTCAACTGAAGGCAGAGGTTTAATTTATAGTTCATTTTGTGTCTCCTAATTTAAAACTGGATGTGAAATCGTTTTTGAGGGTTCCGTAACGAAGGGACTAAGACTCTAAGATGTATCTGATGCACCTTAATTGCACATACACATTGCATAAACACAAGCTAAAAAAAATTCTACCTTAGCTTACAAATTGAAGCAGCTAGTTTTATCTATGCAAAATGAGTTCTGTTTGGAATAAATAAACAGTAAGTCATTTATTTATTCCAAACAGATATTTAGTGTATTAGTGATATATATTTGTTGTTTTATTTTTATTTCCGACAATTTTACTTGTTTACTTTATACTGTTAAATAATGTACTGTTTGTGTTAGTTTTATTTTATTTTTTCATATTTTTTTTAACTTAGCCTTGTTATAGTTATAACGCAACGGGTGACGCGGTTGTTTGCTCAGTTTGATACTGGAGCAGACAGAAAATCAGCGCTGAGCATTGTTGCTAATGCACAGCATAAGGCTGAGATTGCGGAAAAGTAACGCAAAGTAACTATCCAATAAAACGTTATGTAACACAACGTTTTTTTTTCTGTGGTGGTTTCTACCAGGTAACTCTTACACGCCTTCACCACTTCGTTACAATAGGAAGCCATAAACTAGACCTTCAAAGTTAAATTGGTTCGAAATTGCTGTTAAAAGCACAAAAATATCATAACAATAGGCGCCCTTTACGCACACAAATAAAATACATACCCTTTGGTACTGAAATATATTTAGGGGGAATCTGACCGACTCAGCACGTGCCAGGAGAAACGCCCTGCGGGGCGGGGAATCGTTAAATATGCAAGCGGCGATCAAGTGGTATTCTATTCTTGTTATGAATAAGTTATCACTTATTTAAAGTACGCTCTTATAATCTTTGTCTGTGTTTGTATACCTATAACATAAAAACGAAAGATTAGATTTGTCGAAACAGCATTAGGTTTCAAATTAATCACTGAGGTTTAGAATTTTGAATTTTGAACGGGAAGATAGTGTTGGTGGCCATATTAGTAAAAAAAAAAAAAAATTGTTGTCTCAAATTCATTACAAAACAATAGGCTAAGGCCTCCATTTAAGTTTGAAACAACCTGTATTTGGAGGTCTCGCTCTAAATTATTGGTGCTGTGATTCTGCTGTCATTCCCAATAAGAATTTAAAAGACCCCAACAACGAAAACGTTATTCGCTATTTTGTGGTAGCGGCCATCTTTTTTTATTTAAAATTGTCATACTTTATAGTTATCTATCAGTCAAAACCTCTCATTACATACCCATATTGAGGGAGTAGCGAAAAAAAAAGTAATTCGCTTTTTTGTTGTGGCAGCCATCTTGGATTTGAAATTTATTATATTCCACTAGTCAAGCCCTTTCAGATGATACTCATATTGAGAGAGTTGTGAACAAATATGTAATCCGCCATTTTGTGACGGCAGTCAACTTGGACCGATTTTCATCAAACATAAGTACTTTAGAACACTCCCGACTTATTCACCTTTCAAACTACAAAACAGAATCCAAATCCGCTAGAAAACTATGCACTAAAATTGTATATGAAATATTCAGATACTGAATTGTAGAATGTACTATATAGATCCTTTTTTCCTTTTTTTTTATATGAAAAATAACTCAAAATTAAATGTCTCATAATCGCCTATGGTGAAAAAAAGACATTCTATTTTCAAAGACAATCTTTTCTTTTTAGAAATCTTATGTTTTAAAGTTTCTAATTTAGTTGTAAAGCCATTAAGTGAGATAAAAAAAAACCTTTTAAGTCCGATTCGAGAAGTTATTTTATTATGCCATTAATATTTGTTAAGGTAAGGAAAAGTTAGCACACTAGTAACATTAAAATCTTATTAGAGAGTGGGTAATCTACAATAATAATGATATGTATAAATGTTTTGTTTTTACTATTTTTTTAACTTTTGACTATTGTTATTAATTGAGTTGAAAATTATTACTTGTAGAAAGTGAACGGGGTGGATTTCCAAGCGAGTTAAAAATAAGTGAGAAAGTTCGGACTCACTCAGCGGTCAATGGAGCTTCGGTTGAAATACCTCAACGTTATCAAGGAGTTTGATAGCATATTGATTAGATGTTCAGTCTGCTTTTCCTGGTCCCCGGCATGCGATTTTAACTTTTCGGTGTAGTGGGTAGAAATAGGGTAAAAAAAAGTATATACTTCGATGAAATATTTTCTCAAGATAATTGAAAAAACCAACTTTAAAAAAAAATCTATGCCGTAAAAGAGAGATGAAATTTATGAGACCAATCTGATATTTTTTCATTTACAAAATAATAAAAAAACTAATCTGTTCATAAATTACATATTTCTTTCTACATAAGAAAATTTTCCTTTTTTTTTCCTTCAATCGATTGATATAAAACCTATTAACCCTAAAAACTAAATAATATAAGTGAGCTTCGCGTTAATTATAATTTTTTGAACCTACTTTAAACGTCTATAGGATAATTTTTATACTAATTGTCGAAGTTCATTCTAGAACGCTATGTTCTCAGCTGGGATTTAGAAATATCAAACCTTTTGAAGTTCGGAAGTTTCTCGAAAACAAAAGGACCCTTGCGTAGGCTGTAAATGTTTCACAATAAACAATGGAAATCTTTCCACCCCGTTCCGAGAAAGGCTTCTAAACCTTGAAATACGAATAACGAAATATGTTAAATTATCAAGAAGTACCCAAATCGAGTTTTGATCTCGTCATAAATACATAATTATGTACTTATTGATAGTATTTTCAAATTAAAATGCAAAAAGTTCTTTAAGGACAGAGTGATATTAAATCTTAATTAGATAGAATAAAAAGAAATCTTTGTTAAATATACATAGGAACATTATCAACACATAAGTCTTTTGTAGGGAATTTATTTATTCACTGCACAAACAAAAAAAACGGTTTTCAAAAGGCGGATTTAATGCTAAAGCATTTTCTACCAGACAACATTCGGACGTGCGAGACAAACAAGTCAAGGCCAAAAATTTTAGAAAAAAAAAAAAAATATATTGGAGTGCTCCGATCGTCGCCAAACTTTACAGGATTACTCGCCAGGTCAATCCGGAGATTTCCTGAAAGTTTCATTGAAATCGGTCCAGCCGTTTCGGAGCCTATAAGAAACACACCCACACACTTTCTCTTTTATATATATAGATAATAGCTTTCCAAATGCTAACGCCGCGGAGAAAGGAGTCACTAAATCTTTCTAAGAGATAACCTTGGCCAGTTCTTTAATTGGTCGTGTGTCGTGTCGTAACAGTGGGTCGCTTGAGTCGTCTGTCAAACATGTTAAGGGTCGAGCAACGCTGCGTTTAACGGTGTGCGGTTGCTATTCCAGCACCTTGGTACCCCATTGTCCATCAGCTCGGCTTCGTGACTCGTTAAGCTATGTTGGTAACTCTAATTCTTCTACGGATCTCCTCATCTCTGAGTGACTCTGAGCCTTGTTATGAGTAAGTAACCATGTATTAGAAACGTAAGACAGAACTGGTAACTGTTTAAGGACTTTGGTCGTTCTGAAGAGTTGGAAACGCCTATATAAAAGTATTATATAGGCGTTTCTAAATAGTTTTTTTTTATGTTTTTCCCGTTTTTTGGGGTTTATACATAATGACATGTTGATAACTGCACTCGATTACTTAAATCTTAAGCTATGAGGGTTCAAAACGTGTCCTGGTGTAAAAAATAAACAACCAACCTAGCCGAAAATTTGGTATCACCAACTCACAATGGCGATTGGCGCAGTGGGCAGCGACCCTGCTTTCTGAGTCCAAGGCCGTGGGTTCGATTCCCACAACCGGACAATATTTGTGTGATGAACATGAATGTTTTTCAGTGTCTGGGTGTTTATCTATATATTATAAATATTTATGTAAATTATTCATAAAAATTATTCATCAGTTATCTTAGTACCCATACACAAGTTACGCTTACTTTGGGACAAGATGGCGATGTGTGTATTTTCGTGGTATATTTATTTATTATTATTATTATAATGTCACTTAAAACTAAGTTAAAGCGCTAATTTATGTATATTATAAGTATTTATGTATGTTATTCATAAAAAAAAAAAATATCAGTCATCTTAGCAACTGTAGGGCTGGGCTAGATTACAATGTATGTATTGTATGTATATTTATTTATGTATGTGTGTATTTTATTTAATTTATTAAAAATATATCCTACTTCCTTATATCCTATTCTATTAATATTATAAACAAGACAGGTTGTGGATATGTATGGATCAAGTATGGTTGGTTTCGAGTCGCGAGCATCAGCTAGTAATATACCTACAGCTGCCAACCTTAAAAGGGTACGAAATGAACTATGTGACTCGCTAAACGTCTGTGACAGTATTTCATGGCACGTTTTCCATGCTGGAGTGGCTATTTGTCACTCGCAACGCCTCAAGGGGTAATATTTACTCAAGCAAGATACAATTTTTCTGGAATGCTCATTTGTGAAAGGTGTCATTGTTGGAGAGTTAGATAAACACTTAATTGCACACAAAAAAGAACCGACAAATAACAAATTAATCTTCTTTATAAATTTATACGAATATTGGTACGCAAAGGCGGTCTTATTGCTAACGCAACTTCTACAATCCTTGGAAAAAGTATGGGATTTGTTCGTTTGCAGCAAGAAAGTGTAAGCTACGGAAAAACACGTTGCTAATGCGGTATAGTGAGAAAAACCTATCAATATTTAAAACAAGAGTGAATAGGCATCTTGTAGGCAAGCGCGTCCCATCGTAGGACACATCTACACTTTCCATCAATTCAAAATTCGAAATTCAAATTCAAGATTCCTCATCATCATTCATTCATCAATCAGGTAAGATTCTGATCAAGTGCTTGTCTATTAACGATAAAAAAAAACCTACTGGGCCTTCGGGCCACTTTGTACCTCCATCTAACTTGCTCTATTTATTCTTATCTTGTACCTATTTTCATAAAAAAAAGCTAAGAACACTCCCGACTAATTCACCTTTTAAACAAAAAATTACTTAAATAAAATCGGTTCATCCGTTTGGCAAATAAGATGCCACAGACGCACACACACACACACAGACAAAGTCACGTCAATTTTGTGTCGGGGGTTCAAAACGATCTAAACGATGCAGATGGTGAAAACCGCATCAAAATTCGTGCTTATTTTAGGAGTTAGTGGATAAACAGACAGACGCAACTTTGCATTATCCTATACAGATTTGTTATAGTCACTACTCATAGATAGTATAATATATTAGCTTCTAGACAGCGGCTCAGATATATCATTTGTATAACTTAACAATGATTAATTTCGACATACACTAAATCGTAATGGATGTCACTACGCTAAGAGACGATACGACCATAATGACGATGAGCCGTCTGGCAGGATACCGTGTCCAACTAAGAGTCATAAGGTCCTGGATTCGATTCCTAGGTCGGGTCTAGAAGTGTGGGCAGGGCAACATATATATTTGCATATATACCGATATAAACACAAATACTAAATTAATATATTTATGTAACTTATGAGACGTATGTGAATGAGTTTAAATATTATTAGAGACTTGTAGTCGATTATCCCGGCCTGTGCTCCACGGCTGGTTAAACTAAGTCGAAGTTTAAGAGTTAAGGTTCTATATCCTCAAGGCTTGCGGTTTACCCACACTAGTTAGTCAACTTCGTAAATCAGTTTGATATTTGAGCTAGCTAGTTAAATTTTGATACTGTGATACTTTAATAGCTATCAACGTGACTTTAACCTATTAAAAGTGCTCGGATAATTTATAAAGCCACATCTCCGTACAATTACAAGCGATGCACAGAAACACAGAAAGAATACAAAAATAGACAATGGCTCTTTAATAACATCACCATCATCTGGCCACTGACGGGCACAGACTGTGAGAAACTCGGTTATGGAAGATTAAAAACTACTAGATATATATACGATATATACTATCCGTATTGAATTTTATGTTATCCAAAAATATTATCATATTTTATTAGCAAGGTAGGTAATACGTTTGTCACCTAGCAAACTGTGAACGAGAAGGAATAAGGTGGCGCTGGTACTTTACTTTTATAACATGTAATTCAAAGTACCTTCTCAAATATAATTATAAATGAAAATAAGTTTTTTTATTTATTTCTAACTTGAAAAAAAAAAATGGAAAAATTGAAAATAAAAATTTACAGAAAGTATACATTTTGGCGGCCTTATCGCTACATAACGATCTCTTCCACGCAAACATTAGCGCAAAACCAAAAAGCTAAGAAGAGAGGTAGGTGGTGCATATAAATGAACATATATATTTGCATATATATCTATATTCTATATATACATAAAACTTTGTACATATTTATAGTATTTATGTTTAAATAGGTATATCCTTCCAGAGGCACGAGTTCAATCCACCGCACACACCTCTTATGTTCTGAGTTATGTGCGTTTTAAGAAATTAAATATAACTTGCAGGTTACTAGACTGAATTGCTTATTCATTCAAGGGCAGTTGTATATTCATCATCATGACATTAACCCATTAACGGCCCACTACAGAGTACGGGTCGCCTTCCACAATGAGAAGGGGTTAAGGCCGTAGTCCATCACGCTGGCCCACTGCGGATTGGTGGGCACCACTCACCTTTGAGAACATTTTGTAGAGCTCTAAGGCATGCAGTTTTCCTCGCAATGTTTTCCTTCACCGTTGAAGCAAGTGATATTTTAATTACTTAAAACGCACATAACTTAGAAAAGTTTTGAGGTGCGCAGTTCGGAATTCGAACTCGGCTCCCCGGATGGAAAATCAAGCTATGCGCTATCAACGTTTCAATTTTATATTATTTTAAAACAAATTACCGAATGAAATATTTGAGAAGTCTCTCAATAAGTTCAAGTTTATACAAAGCGTAAGCTTACAGAAAACCCCTATTATTTATTTATTTCCCATCTTAAATTTTTAGCATTAAAGTACAAAGTTTACAAATTAACAATATTCATTGTAAAGTCAATATCTGACGATTCTCCGGCTTGTTTCCGGTTTGGTGTGGAGTATAAGGATTGAAGATATTATTAATTACACCACACAGATTCTCCTGCTTTTCGCGGAGTATAGCAAATTAAGCTTAATTTTCATAATAGTACAAAGTTATCTAATGCGACAATGATGCATGTTATATAAATTTTAATAAAAATTAAACTATAATGTATATGGTTAAATCCAAATCGCTATATTTGTGAGTTCACATAGAGTGCAACAAAACAAATCCGTCTTCTCGGCTATCACATTAAAGACGGAGTTCGCACGGTTTACAGTTACGGATTACCTAAACGATAAAAAGCTGGGTGTGAATTGCTCTAACTAATATTAATTTACTGTGAGATTGTGATAACAAAAATATAAGTTTGTTGTGGGGCGCTTTTTAGAGCAGGGCACGTTTGGAACTCTCGTGGCATCATCCTCTTACAATTATGTAAACATATATGTATGAACGCTTCATAATTGCCTGGGTTTACATACGATACATTAAATAATAATAATAATAAATAATAAATAAATATACTACGACAATACACACATCGCCATACAGTCCTAAAGTAAGCGTAGCTTGTGTTATGGGTACTAAGATAACTGATGAATAATTTTATTAATAATATACATAAATACTTATAACACATAGATAAACACCCAGCCACTGAAAAACATTCATGTTCATCACACAAACATTGTCCAGTTGTGGGAATCGAACCCACGGCCTTGGATCCAGAAAGCAGGGTCGCTGCCTGTCAAAATATAATTAAACATATTCTAATTATTTTAGTTTCGAAGACGTTTTAGATTTTATTTAGTTTTAAATAGTTTATTTTAGGTTAAATTTATAAAACAAATATCTTAAAGATGTTGAAATAAATAAAGAACACACATTTCTATATTTCTAAATATTGTATTATAAATGTAACATTATGTATTGTGCTGAATAAATTGAATTTGAAATTGATAGGTCTACATGAATAAAGAATTTTTGAATTTGAATCAAGTATACCTACTCGTAGCATGGTAACGAGGGGAAATTTTCTAATCGACATCTCGGTACCACACACAAAACATACACTTTATTTGCACAAATAAAAGCTGTCATAACTAGGAAACCGGGAATTTATGGCAAACCATTAAAACTTGGTAGTTAAGGATGCTTTTACAGTTGCGTGGTTTCGGTGAAACAGCATCGTAAAGTTGCAGAGATAATCTCGTTTCTGATAACTGCGGTCAAAGGCTAGAGCTAAGGCTGGAGCCACAGAATTAAGAACATACAGAACCCTCATTCAGACATTATTGCATACAGAGCATTGTATTTAAATCCCGTGGAATGTTGCTAGCTCACAACATTTTCCCATTTTCTCCATTTTATGTTAAACGTTTAGCATATTTGAGGTAAAATATTTACTGTCAACTGCTAAATCGATTGATGTTACCAATACCTGAGCCTACTAAAGTGGAGTGGTTTTTGATGCCTCAATTAGTCATGTACACGATTTCTGTATGTTCTTAATACTCTGGCTAGAGCTTAATTATTGATTTTCGTAATACTTTTTTATAATGTTCTAAAAAAAGAGTGGGGGTCCATCGTTTTTTAATACAGTACGGTGTATGGCAATAAAGTATAATCAGCTAAAAATAATAGATGAAAATTAAAATCAACATCATTCCTGCCTTATCGACTATAGATGTAATAACAATAAACAATAAACAAAAAAAAAAAAAAAAGACGAGAATTAAAAAAATCTTATTTTGAACATTCTTATTTCTTATCAGATTAGTGTATTGTTATCTGTTCTCGATATATCTACAAAGTTTGAACGAAATCGGACCGTTTGAAGAGGGTCAAAATCAATTCCAAAGGAGTCAGTTACAAACATACTAACATACAAAAAAAATAGTTTAGCTAATAAAAAGCGTTTAAAAACTTCGGTCATGTATTCGGTTTCGGCCGGTACAAAATCGGCCACCCAAAATAAGTGCCGAAGTTCTATTCTCCAGGCCGCGTAATACAGCTTAGTGGTCGTAATTTCCGGAATTCCTTCTTTTATCGTTACACGATGTAGTTTTGAGCCTATCACCGCTTCAGCCACACATTAACCAATCCGAATCTTCCGAAGCGAATCGAAATCACGATATTGCCAATCAACATCTATATACAACACCAATTTATCATTTTGGATTTTATAACTGCAACAATTTTTGGGATACTATCCAAATTTGAATTGTTGAGATAACAATTTTAAAAAAACATTTGTGCGAGCTTATAAAGTAAATAACGAGATTGTACTGTAATTTTTTTAGTTCGTTTTGGTCGGGTGCCTAAAACAACTCACTTATTTTCTCTACGCTTTTGACGACCGCCCTGGTACAGTGGTTGGGTCTGATGTCCGATTAGCGGAGGTCTTGGGTTACAAGAAATGGTCATAAATTAGTGTCATACGCATATCGTCTCCGAAAGGTACAGAGGTAATTTGTGGGACTGAGTATACGCTTTTATAATATGATTCCTAAGGTTATTTTGGACCTACCATTGCATAAGTTTAAAGTATATGCTAAAACACATTTGTTACAGCGAGGTTATTATACAATTGATGAATTTCTGGGTTCCAGGGATCACCGGTAAGGGCCGGTAAAATTTTGGAATTTAAATTTTTTGAAAGTCCATCAAAATTAGTATTGGTAAAATGTTCCTTTAAAAATTCATGTTAGCGAGCTAATATAAAGTTTAGGAGATTCCAAATTATTTCCATGTTTTTGACATCCGGCCTAGCGCAGTGGTAAGCTGTATATAGTCTTATAAGCAAAGAACTGGAACCGAAGAATCCAGCACTTTTTTTTAATTCGCGTATTGCCCCAATACGCGAATTAAAAAAAAAAATTAAAAAACATAGTAAATAATTAAAAAAAAACTGAATTCTCTCTGGTCTGGGCTGATGGAAGTCATCGGCCTTAGCTAATTCACCAACCCTACGGGCAAAGACGTGTCGTCAAGTGATTCAGCGTTTCGGTACAGTGTCACTTATAAAACTATTAGGGGTTTGGGTTAAATATGGGCATTGCTTCTAACACGTTACACCATTACCATCTTAGACTAGTAGGCTAAATTATAGTGAAAAAAACACAATAAAATGCTTGAGATGGAGAAAAATATTCATTTCACAAATAACGCTCCGAGCGAAAACGTGGGGCAACTTAAATAGATTTCGGTAAGAAAAAAGTTATGAAAAGTATTCGCGCCTCCAGAAAATAAACGAAGCCAAAAAACGGTACGACGGCAAAGTTTTCGGAGCCATTAAAAAAGTCCCGCCACTCTGTCTTGGAAGAGAAATCTATGACAATTTCCATATAATAAGACTCATAAAAAAAGAAAAAAACGAATTTGTATTATATTATGAATGGGTGGTAATTTTCTAAAAGTTTTTACATAATACTATGCAGGTTGGATGTGGTGATAGCCCAGTGGGTAGGACTTCGACCTAACTTTCGGGAGGCCGAGTTCGGATCCCAACTTTTCTAATTTATGTGCGTTTTATGGAATTAAAATATCACTTGCTTCAACGTTGAAGGAAAACATCGTGAGGAAACCTGCATGCTTGAGAGCTGTACATTACGTTCCATAACGTTCTCAAAGGTATTTTAAGTTCACCTTCTCATTGTGGAAGGGGACCCGAGCCCTGTAGTGGGCCGTTAATGGGTTGATATGATGATATAGCCATCCCCCACGCCTTCGGCCGCGTATGAGTCAAGCTTTAAATGTTTTACAACTTTTGAACAGGATCAATTCTCTCTGAACTTACACTGCGTCTACAGAGAAACGCGTTGCTCAACAACGGTGCCAATGAGCAGACCAACAAAAGTAAATAGATAGAATAAAATGAGGCGGGCGCAAGCAACCTACAAAATCCGTGTTCCTAACCATTTTTTTTTCGGCGTGGTGGAAAAGCTTTATTTCTACCTCCGACCCTTCGGCAGGACGGAAGTTATGTATTCCTAACCATTCCTAACATTAGATATCAATCGGTTCAAAAGTAGCATTAAATACCTGTAATAATTGAGAACCTGTGCGAAGACCCCCGGATGCCTGTCGAAGAAGTACTCGTTGAGGACTGGGTCGTAGTTGGCCAGGGCCTCCGTTAGCCTGGAAAGCCGCGTCGCTGGTATTTTTTTTAACGTAGCCTTATAGGTTTCGTATCTAAAAAAGAAAAATCGTAGTTTTAGAATCAGTACCAAACAGGCGAAAGAATTTTAGAGCAATTCGCGCACACAATTTGACTCTCACATATTAATACACTTTACACATTGATTCATGTAGAAACATGGATTTAATATGTTACTATTCTAGGAACCTGAGGGTAATTGTATATCATTTTATAACAAATTACCAGATGAAATCCTTGAGATGTCTCTCATTAAGTTCAAAGTTTATATAAAACGTAAGCTTATAGAAAAATCCTATTATAATATTAAGGATTCCATGTTCCATGATATAAAAGCTGGGGTATGATTTTCTCTAACTTCATAGCTCAACATTAACTCGACTGTGAGATGGTGATGACAAAAAAAAACTGGTTAAGTTTGGTGTGGGATCTTCTTAGACCAGGGCGCGTTTGGGTCCCCCCTAGCTTTTGTTTTACTTTAACGAATGCAGTTATCAACATCACTAACATTAGTGTAACATGTTAAATTTATGAACGCTTCATAATTGCCTGTGATAAGGTCTATGAATAAAAAAAAATTAATTTGAATTTGAGTAGTGCGTTCAACCAAATTAGTTCTGCAGCTTTAAAATATTATTATAGATATAACATATTTATAAATTTCCTCAAAGCGTAAGTACACAATTTTTATATATTTGGTTTAATTTAATTTATTAAAAAAAAAAATATGTAAATTACAACGTCGCATACTAAAATCGAATAGGTCATGTCAGGATTTAGGATATCACAGGTCAATGAAGACATCCAACCTCCAATGCGAACGCAAGAAACTTTTTTCCCCTCTCCCCCATCCAATAAGTTCAGGGGAATCAATCAAAGGAGTATGAAGCGAATTGATTATTTATGTATGCCTCATGATCCCTTAGATTAAACAACTCTTGAAGTAAATGATTTCCCTCGAGCAATTTCTGGGTAAAGTGATCATTCGCCGTGGAGAAAGTTATATCTGCTAATAAAATAACGAGAGAGAGATATTTTATTTTATTACATGGGTTAACTTCTTTATTCTACTTCTGGATTAGAGTCACATACATAGCTCAGCGAGTCGCAAAGCTGAAGTGGCAATGTGCAGGGCACATAGCACGCCACGCCAGCTAATGGCAAAACACTGTGACTTCGTCATTGATATTTAAATGGCTTCTATGCAAACGTGTGTATTATGCAAATTAATAATAAATAAATATACTAGGAAATACACTCATCGCTAGCCCCAAAATAAGCGTAGCTTGTGTTATGGGTACTAAGATGACTGATGAATAATTTATTAAAACTAAATTCGAAATTAATTCGAAAAAATTCGAGGCTATTGCGAAGTGAGGTTCCCTCACGATGTTTTCCTTCGCCGTTGAAGAAAGCGATATTTTGAATACTTAAAATGCACATATCTTGGAAAAGTTGTGTGCGTGCTTGGTTTTGAACTCGGCCTCCTCGAACCTATATCCAAAGATAACCGCAGCTGAGTTAAGATAACTATACCAAACCAAACTAAGCACGTTTCTATTACCGGGAACGACATCAAAAGGTAGGCGTATCTTGAGATAATTAGGGTAGTTCACGAATAGTTATTACTGCTAAAACCCATTAACACTTCACACTCGGGTTTCTAAGAGCCAATAGCGATTGGTTGGTCTATTGGCGACCCACTACAGACAGGGCATGGGTCCCTTTCACAATGAATTTCCTAATTGACGGCCGATTGGCGCAGTGGGCAGTGATCCTGCTTTCTGAGTCCAAGGCCGTGGGTTCGATTTCCACAACTGGACAATATTTGTGTGATGAGCATGAATGTTTTTCAGTTCTGGGTGTTTATCAATATATAATAAGTTTATGTATATTATTCATAAAAAAATATTCATCAGTTATCTGAGTACCCATAACACAAGCTACGCTTACTTTGGAACTAGATGGCGATGTGTGTATCGTAGTATATTTATTTCTATATTCATTCATATTTATATATATATTTAAATAAAAAAAATAATGTTAAGGTAGATTGAAAGCAGCCAGCTTCGCTCTCATCTCCCGCAAAATAGAAAAATGATTGTAAATGTTGATGTTGGAAAAGGGCAACTACTGAGTTTCTTGCCGGCTTTTCTCGGTAGAATCTGCTTTCCACGCGGTCCCCATATGGATTGCTGGACTTGGACACGCTTTTGAGGACAATATGGTGAACTCCTTCACTGTTAAAGCAAGTGATATTATTTGTATTGCATAAAACGCACATAACTTAAGATCGTGTCGTTTGCTGACTTTGAGCATGCCATTCCACAAGACGGTTTTATAAGCTTTCCTTCGCAGTTCAGGCTAGCGAATTGTGGATTGCTCTCCCTACGAACTTACGACAGGCAAAATCGCTTGATATGTTTAAAAATGCAGTTAAAGCTTTTCTTATTATCTTGCGCAATAAGACGACTGGTTTTTATTTTTATACCATCTATTCATTAATATAGCTTTTCATAATATATATTAGTTTATTATTTTTATATTTATTTTATATATAGAAATATTTTATTTTATGTTTTTATTTGTGTATATTTTGTTTATGTATTCGTATGTCGTTATTTGAATGTAGGTTTATAATAATTTTACACCACCTATTTGTTCTCGCTCTTGTTGTCTCCTAATCCTAAGGTTGCCTGGCAGAGATCGCTTTTAAGCGATAAGGCCGCCTTTTGTATTCTACTCCAGTTTTTTGTGTTTCTCTATTCGTCCTTTATTTTCCTAACTGTGTAGTGGTGTACAAATAAAGAGTTTAAATAAATAAATAAATAACTTGGAGAAGTTACAGGTACGAGTACAAGCTGGGATTCGAACTCGAGAAGGGTTTACGCCGTAGTCCATCGAGTAGACCGTTCTCATCAAAATTCCAAATTCATTTCAAGTAGGCCTACTAGGCACTTTTGAAATGTCCAGTTTGTCTGCTTGTACTCACTCTACCACCGGTTCGGAAGGCAGATTCTAACGAGAAGAAGCTGGCAAGAAACTCAGCAGTTGCTCTTTTCCAACATCAACAATTTAGATTTTACATTTTAACATTCATTTGTTTATCTTGTGAGAGATGAAAGCCGAACCGGATGCTTCTAAGCAACCTTGTTATTAAGAAATTCATCTATTGTATAGTAACCACGCTGTTATAAATGTGTTTTCACATATATTTTAACTTATGCATTTGTAGGTCAAAAATTACCTTAGGAATCATATTATAAAAGCATATACTCAATCCAACAAAAGATTTCTGCTTTTCGCAGACGATATGCAGATGCCATTTTATTATGACGATTACATGTAATTCGACTGTTTATATCTACTTTTTGTTTATATAGATTAATATCTCTTGTTGTTTCACATCATGACAAGAGTGGGTTGATATGATGACAATGATTATATCCTAGAATGGTTATTTGTTTAAAGTCTATTTTAGCCGGAAAGTTGACTTCCTTTATTAGCGAGGGAACCCATGGAATTTTATCTATTCAATACTATTGAATATGACTGCTTTCCGAGCCCTAGGCTGTGAGTTTGATTCCCACACGGAAAATATTTGTGTGGTGAACATGAATGTTTTTTTTTTGGGGCTAGATGGCAATGTGTGAATTGTCGTAGGATATATATTTACTACTGCATATGACTGGCGATTGGCGCAGTTTGACTGCTTTCCGAGTCATAGGCTGTGAGTTTGATTCCCACACGGAAAATATTTGTGTCATGAAACCGAATGTTTTTCAGTGTCTGTGTGTTTATCTGTATGTTAAAAGTGTTAATGTGGTATAAATTATCATCAGTCATCTTAATACCTGTAGGGGTAAGGGCAAGTGAAAACCCAGGATTTCTTTACTTACTTGGCCGGAACGTGTGTACAACGGTTGGCGAATTTTTTTTTTTGTGTTTACAGACGAGCGCTTGACTGCAATCACACCTGATGGTAAGCGATGATGCAGCTTAAGGTGGAGCGCGCTTGCCTAGAAGATGCCTATTCACTCTTGATTTGATGGTACTCATGTTGTAAGAACTGAAGAATTTTAAAAAAGAATGCTGCTGCGGTCGGTTGCGGTCAACGTCTCAAAATTTGGACCGCCTCGGTGTTGTCAGAATGACGGTTGCCAACCCCGCCACCTACGTTCCGTTTTTTGCTCATTATTTAATTTATAAACCATAGACAAAAACTTATCGCAGCCAAATTATTTATATTCTGTTAATTGATTATTAATTACACGGCTGTTTGCGTCCACTGGGCTATCACCACATCGTCTTAAACTTCATGTGCCTGTAATTACACCAGCAACCACGCCATTGCGACACGGGTTAGCGGCGGAAACAAGTATGGCGTTAGAAATTCTCTGGACGAACCTTAGAACCTCTACTACTACTTGAAGCGCATAGACTTTTACTACTTCCCGTATCAAGCCCTTCAGTCCAGAAAGCAGCAATGCTGCTTTTTGGCGGAGATAATCATGGTGGTAGTAGGGACTTCCCCGGACGAGCTCTGTCACATAACGCTCTTTTCTACTATAGTTAATCTTACGCTACCTACTTAATACTTCCTCCTTTCGTTGGTCTAATGATTGACATATATAATTAAATATCATATAATATTAATTATATATTTTTATAAAATATATATATTTTTTTATTATATACGGCTGTTTGCGTCGCTAACAGTACCCATAACAGAAGCTACGCTTACTTGGCGATGTGTGTATTGTCGTAATATATTTATTTATTTATTCTAATGCCAGGATAATAGATCCTGTTACCTTTTTTTTTACTTTATTGTCCCTTTGAATGAACTATATTATGATTTCCCTTGGGTGAACCTTTACAAACTCAAGTCGTGTCACGTAAGAAGAAAGGCAACGGCGTAACTACGCTGTGAGCAACTTTTGCGATTAAATGCGAATAAGTGTGATTATTTTACTAGCGGTTTCCCGCGACTCCATTCGTGCAATACTTTAATATTTTGCAAAACGTGCAACGGAGACATGGTGTGTTTGTGAGCCGAGTCGACGGCTAAAAGAAGTGAGTGGAAGCCAGAAGAAGACGGGAGAGGGTTCTTATTATCCTACTAATATTAAAAATGTAAAAGTATGGGTGTTTGTTACTCAATCACGCAAACACAGCTGTACTAATTTGGATGAAATTTAGCACGCATATAGCCTTTGACATGGAAAAGAATATAAGCTACCTGTTATCCCGATTCCTTAAGTAGTTCCCGAGCTAAGCCGCGGGCAGACAGTTTTGAAACTTGGTAACCATGTCACCTATGCTATAGAACACGGCTTGTACTGTCTATACCGATCTCTCGAATAGTTCCCGTGGTAACTAAGTGGCTTTAGACGCGGGCAGAAGCTAGAATATAATAAAGGTGAACGTATTTATGTTTGTTACTCAATCACGTCAAAAAGATTGACCCGATATGGCTGAAATTTATTACAGACATAGATCGTAGTCTGAAGTAGCACCAAGGCTACTTTTTATCACAGAAAATAAGAGAGTTCCCGTGGGAAAAAATAACCTTAATCCATGCGGATGAAGTCGCGGGTATCAGCTAGTAGTCAATAATGGACGGACGATATTATTATACCTACTTATTATTATTTAAAAAGTATATGTATAGGGCCAAATAAAAATTTTTTTCTTTATTCCCTTCTTTACATGCTCTATAAATGCATAGAGCACACGTTGAAAAGGCCTTTATGTCCAAAACATAATCCACCAACATTTCTCATTTAATAAGGAAAGTGGGACAAACGTACAATCAGGGCCAGCCTGTGTCAAGGTTGGCCGATGCAGCTCGAAACCATCTTTTAAACTATCGCATTATTGTATGCCTTTTAAATGAAAATATTTATACGGTTTCTTTTATAGTTATACAATTGGTATACTAAGTAGACTAGATACAAGGCAACGAGACATGAGGCATGCAAATAACACGTCTTAAAAAGTGTAATTTCAACCATTATCGGCGAACGTCGAGGCAAGTTATATTTGAATTGCTTGAAACACATAACTTAGAACAGTAAGTGGTACGTGCTCGGATTTGAACCTCGAAGTCGACGTCTTTCCAACTGGGCTGTCACCGCTTCTATTCGCTAATATTTTATACCTACCTATGCCTAAGTCCACCATTCCGCAAAGGGCCAGCGTGGTGGACTAAGGCCTTAACCACCTATTAATTGTGGGAGGACACCCGTGCTCTGTAGTGGGATATCTAAAGTATCATGATGATGACAAAATATAAATTTTACCGGTACCAAAGCGTGTTTGCAACAGATATCGGCCGGGGAAGTGCAACCGCCATGTCTATTTTTGCCATCAAGCAGCTTCGATATTTGTGATTCGGACTGTAGGGTGTAATTGCCAATGGTATTACAGCGAATTAGGCTGATAATATTTAAATTCGGTCAACTAGACGAATGTACAAAATCGTCAAAATATTATCTACAGAGTTGACCAAAATCGCTAAAACAGTTTCCTCGAATACAACTCTCTACGAAAGTTAAATATTGATCCGTTATGCATCCGTCTGTTCTAATTAATTTCTCTTTGATATCAATTTTCAATCGGGTTTCCAAGTAATTCATTAACTTCGCTATGGGAACTCAATTTTGCAGCGTCAATTAAATAGGACTCTACTCCAGGCTTCATAAAAGAAACCTTTCTAACGCAATTGGTATTTGATTGAAAATATTCAATAACGGCAGATTCAATATCGGCAATTCCTTCAGCGAGACTAGAAAATATGTTCAAACGTGTATTTACGTATGTTAGCATATCCTATAGTAACGTGATTCTAATATGTGCTGTAATATAGGAACCTACGTTCTGGTATCGGTTCCTATACGGAATCAGAAATATGATTTGATATGACCGTATTTTATTTCAGAACGTTGCAAACTAAAAATACCTTTCCATTTCCAGATTTATTTCGCAATTTTAGTAGCTAAAATTAAACACATTTATACAGTATTTTTAACTAGGTATTTTATATATGTGCTAGCTGTTGCGACTTCGTCTGCGTTTGATTTTGTTTTTTGATGTGGCATTCAATTTAGTTGAAGTTCTAAAAAAAAATTAAGAATTCAGTATCGCTAAGCTTTAAATGAGGGGTTTGCTGCTGTCCGCTGAGGAGTTCTGTCCTCTATCTCCAACCACAATCATCAGATCTATACAAAGTTTGTGCAAAATTAAACACATATTATAACCTCGAATATACAAAAATAATTATTTTATTCGGTTATAATTTGTCGGAGTTATGGTGTTAAATCGTTAAACACTTTCATCCCCTCTCCCAAAGGAACCGAGCTTAATGTCGGGTAAAAAAGTATCTATATTACTTCTTGCACTTCAAAGAATGTGTACAAAGTTTCATGAGGATCGGTTAAGTAGTTTTTGCGTGAAAGCGTAACAAACAAACTTACATTGACATTTATAATATTAGTAGGGATAGGGATAGGGATAGGGATAGGGACATATTGTTTTATTTGTGTATTCAAAATTCAAAATTCAAAATTCATTTATTTCAAGTAGGCCTAATACAAGCACTTTTGAAACGTCAAGTCTGTCCGTGTGTAGTGACTCTACCACCGGTTCGGAAGGCAGATTCTACCGAGAAGAAGCCGGCAAGAAACTCAGCAGTTGCTCTTTTCCAACATCAAAAATTTACATTTTATATTTTAACATTCATTTTTCTATCTTGTGAGAGATGAAAGCGGAGCCGAATGCTTCCAAGCAACCTTGTCATTAAGAAACTCATCAATTGTATAATAACCTCGCTGTAATAAATGTGTTTTAACACATTCTTTAAACTTATGGATTGGTAGGTCCAAAATTACCTTAAGAATCATATTATAAAAGCGTATACTCAATCCCACAAATGACTTCTGCACCTTTCGCAGACGATATGCAGATGTCCCTAATTTATGACCATTTCTTGTAAGTCGACTGTTTATATCCACTTTTTGTTTATAAAGACTAATATGTTGTCTTACAAATACTATATTGTTATAAATGTATTGTGAGGCTACCGTAAGTATACCACTTTCTTTAAATTTTTCACGGAGGGATTCACGTGATTTAAGTTTATATATTGACCGTACAGCTCTTTTCTGCAATATGAATATAGTTTCAATATCAGCAGCTTTGCCCCATAATAAGATCCCGTAAGACATCACACTATGAAAGTACGCGAAGTAAACAAGTCTTGCTGTTTCTACGTCAGTAATCTGTCTAATTTTCCTGACGGCGTAGGCAGCCGAGCTTAGTTTACCTGCTAGTGTATCTATATGGGTACCCCACTGAAGCTTACAATCCAAGGTCATGCCCAGAAAAACTGTGGAATCTTCCATTTTTAGTGATTCTCCATTTATTATTATATTTTTATTAACTTTCTTTACATTTGGTAAAATAAATTCCACACAGTTTTTTTTGCATTTAAAAGTACATTATTGACAGTAAACCAGTGTGACACATGCGACATAGCACGGCTTACATCGTCAGAGTTGTCTCTACCTCTATCAGTTTTAAAAATTAGAGATGTATCATCAGCAAACAGTACAATGTCACAGGTTTTACTGACATGGTGTGGTAGATCATTTATATACACCAAAAATAGAAAGGGACCCAAGATTGAACCCTGTGGGACACCCATTGACGTAGCCGACCCCTGCGACTTAATGTCTTTTATGCAAACCCTTTGGGTTCTGTCACTGACCTGTAATCTAGTTCAAGTATGTAGTTATTATTTTGTATTTTTTTAAATATGCACAACCTGTCTGTTATCCTTTTGTTTTCCTTATTCTAAAGTTGCCTGGCAGAGATCGCTACTAAGCGATAAGGCCGCATTTTGTACACCGCTTCTCTCTGTGTCTTTTTTTACTCTTCTTCTGTATTTTTTGTGTGCAAATAAATAGTATAAATAAATAAATAAATAAAATACTACAAAAATGTTATATTAAATTCCTATTAAGTTATTGAATGAATGAATGAATGAATATACTTTTATTGCACACCACAAAAAGTATATAGAAAAAAAAAGTATAACAAAACAACGTATACAATTTTGCGATAGTTATTAGTATTAATAGTTCAAGAAACACAACGGTCTGCAAAACTATGGGGAATATCCAACGATTTGATTAGCGGTCAAAATATTAGCACAAAATGGTTAGAATAGCGGTTCACCGCAGGGCGTCCGGGAACGTAAACTTGATTGCTATATTTGAGGACTATAACGGCAACGGAAAACGTTTTATTTATTTACGCGGGTACCTAGAGGTCAACTACGGGCTTTTATTGTGTGGCATTTTGGGTTATCGGGGAGTTTACGACTACTGTAACATGGTTTGTTTTTGGAATTAGTTATCTCCATTTGCTAAGCGAGGATTTCATACTAATATTATAAATGCGAAAACCCCTTGTTTGTTTTGCTGCGAAACTTTAGGTAAGTCACACCGTTGACGTTGTTGCCTAAAAGCTTTATGTTTTATGCCTTAAATTGAATGAGTCTGAATGAATGATTTATTTATTTTCTCCACATTACTTATAGGTACTTAAAATTTATCATAATCATCATATCAACAGGGCACGAGTCTCCTCCCACGGTGAGAAGGGTTTAGGCTGTAGTTCACCACGCTGGCCCAGTGCGGATTGGTGGACTTACATATATATACGTATATATATATATATATATATATATATATAAATTATATATATTATTATATTATTGCCACTTCGTCAATGGTAGGTGCGGCTGCTTCCAGTGCCGAGCAGGCCAAGAGGCGTAAATATGAAAACCTGGATAGCAGCTTCATATTTGTGCCTTTTGGTGTAGAGACTTTGGGAGGCAAGAGCCCTTTTCAAAGAATTATCGAAAAGGGTTATCGAGTCTACCGGTGATCCTAGAGCGGGCAGTTACCTTGGCCAACGAATTAGTTTGGCCATCCAGAGGGGAAATGCTGCCAGCATATTAGGAACTGTGCCTCGCTGCGGTGGTTTCGAGGACGTTTTAGATTTTATTTAGTTTTTAAATAGTTTATTTTAGGTTATAGTTATATTACTTATGTTTTATTTTTTAATCAACTTCAGAACTCAATTATATATATATATATATATATATATATATATATATATATTCAAATTTATTCTGCAGTATATATATATATATATATATATATATATATATATATATATATATATATATACTGCAGAATAAATTTGAATTACCTGCTATAACCCCCGACGCAAAACCCACGGGGTGTGACGTGCATGTGTGTGCGTGTCTGTTTTTGGCGTTGTATTTTTCGAACGGATGAACCGATTGTTTTTTGTTTTTTGTTTGAAAGGTGAATTCATTGACAATCTTTCATGAAGTGAAGGGGATCGAAGATGGCCGCCGTCACAAATTGGCGGATTACATAATTTTTACAGTTACCTTAAGATGAGTACGAAATGAAAGGGCTTGAGAAAGAGAATAATGTTAACTTTATTAAAAGTAGGGGCTTTATGGTTTGTGGTTGGGGACCCGTGCTTGAATTAGGTAAAACCTGCGTTGACAGCCTCCAGGCCATATCCAATTTTGTGCAAAAATCACACACACACACGCACACGCACACTCACGCGAACACACATGCACATATTAACACATACACACACACCAACGCACACAAGTACACGCACCTTATAACGCACATATAAACACAAAACCTCTTCATAAAGAGGTATTCTTTACCATGACAAAAGAAGCTAACTACAAGTAATATTGTGTTAAAAATGTAATAAAGGCCTGACCTTTGCCATTTATAATTCAAAGCCTCTGAAAATATCTTATATGGCCATTGATATACAAATCTAAGATCATAAATATATTAAAGGAATAAAATTTATTTGACTGAATAAAATTAAAGTGACTATCATATATTATATGCCTGTGATTTTTTAATAAATCTCCTAAAGTTAATTTTGACGGGGGCTTCTAGAAGGAATACCTTTAGTAGGAGCAATTATTTTTGGATTAGGCTAATCTTTGATGACATTAACATTAAATTATAGGACTTTACACAGAGCTCCAATGACACACCCGAAATAAGAAACAAACTATAAAAAATTAAAAAAATTCAACATTGGATTATGCGAAAAATCACTTTGTGATTAAAATTTTTAAAATCATAATAGTTTTGTATACATACAGGCAGACCTTGAACGAAGTTCCTTCACAGAGCTTGCGGTCACAGTTAGGTGGTTTATAACACGTCGTTAGTCACGCCTCGTCACGCCTTGAATTACACACAAGCGCACTTCATGGCGGACAAAAGGTATGCAGACATCTCTTTTTGAACGACGTGTACTACGCACAAGTTCACTTGACAGTTGCCAAAGAGTTCGGAGGCTTCGGAGTTCGGAGGCGGAAAGATTTAATTTTGGAATAATAAAAAATGAGTGTAGCCGAATAACGCCGATTAATCTAGAATTTTTTGCGCCAGCTGTTCGTGTGTCCTGCACATAAACCCACTATACCGGCCCACTATAGAGCACGCGTCTCCTCCTACAATGAGTAGGGGTTAAGGTCGTAGTCCACTATGCTGGCCCAGTGCGGATTGGTGGGCTCAAAACACCTTTGAGACCATTATGAAGAACTCTCAGGTATGCAGTTTTCTTCTAAATGTTTTCCTTCACTGTTGAAGCAAGAGATATTTAATAACTTAAAACGCACATAACTCAGAAAAGTTAGATGTGCATGTTGGGATTTGAAAGTCGAGCTCCTACCCAATGCGCCAATACCTACCTTCATCAGTAACATGTCACATCATAATGACGGCCGACTGGCGCAGTGGGCAGCGACCCTGTTTTCTGAGTCCAAGGCCGTGGGCTCGATTCCCGCAACTGGAAAATGTTATTGTGATGAACATGAATGTTTTTCAGTGGTGTTTATCTGTATTTATGTATACTATTTATAAAATTATTCAACAGTCACTTAGTACCCATAACACAAGCTACGCTTACTTTGGGGCTACATGGCGATGTGTGTATTGTCGTAATATGTTTATTTTATTTTTATTTTATAATGTAATAGTACTGAGCTTTAGTTAATAAAAACAGTTAAAAAAATTAACAAAATTTGTAGAAAAAGTCTTATATATTTATCAGACAGAATTTATTTTGCAACCCTGGTGGAATCCTGCTATCTCTTTGGCACTGAACGAATATATTGATGAGCTAAAAATAAGAAAGAGTTGTGATTTTTTGCTATTTTTATTTAATACTCGTAGTCCTAATATTATTCTTCAGAGTAGGTGCGCTCCCGGGATCTTCGTTTTCTTTATATCAATGTACGTATCTGGTACAAAAAGGCAAGTCTTTTTAAGCGCGGATTAATGACATGCCTACTTTATTTAGGGACCACTTTACAAGTTAATATACCTACGTGGGGGCAACCTAAATTGTGAGGACGTAAAAAACTTTCATTACATACCTCCTTGGGGGTCAACTGGGGACATCAAAGGACTTAGATAGTCTAAGCAAAAACTTTTTAAGCAGCTCTATAAAAGGCACTGTAGTTTAATGTATATTATGTTTATGTAAGTTTTTCTAAGATAATCGTGATAATTATATTCGTAACATTAAAACTAAAGCAATACGCGATTTTCAAACACGTCCCTGGTCAGCTCGCAACAACTTAATTTGGTATTTTTAGTAGATTACTATCTTATAATGTAATTTATAGGAATACTAGCTACTGCCCGCGACTTCTTGTCGACAATTTTCTGTCGGGACTTCTTGTCGACTCCTTAAGGAATCGGGGTAAAAGGTAGCCTATGTTACTTTCCGTGTGAAAGGTACATGCATGCCAATTTTCATCCAAATCCGCTCAGCCGTTTTTGAGTGATTGAGTAGGATAGTAGAAATAATAGGCACGACTACAATTAATAGTTAATGGTTACATATTTGGAAAGCATTGTGGAAATATACCATGTGTAAATGAAAACCGAAGTAATAATTCAGAGGCTGTAGAGGTACATTATTTACAGTCTCTGAGACTTATCTGTGAAACCGAAATTCTAATAGTTTTTCAGAAAACCAGTGCCGTAGTTTGTACTGAAAGAAATCAGATACAGCCCTAACAAAACATACAAGTCGAGTAGCGTAGGTACTACGCACGGCAGCGAGATGGCGATATTAGAAAGGACTGAATTTCTGGTATCTAGATAGATTTTTCAATAATTAATATTAATCGTTTAAGTCCGCCAACCCGCATTGGGTCTACGCGGAAGGTCTAAGCTCTACCCATTCCTATATCTACAGAGGAAAAATTGATGAAATTAGTCACTGAGATAGAGTGAATCCTGAGAACATTAAAATTAAATTAAAAACCAAGTAACTTAGAGAGTGGAGATTAAAAAAAAAATATTTTTGGGTACTCTGGTGGGAGGTTACCACCCTACAGACAAAGACGTGCTGCGAAACGGTTAAGCGTTCCTGTACGATGTCGTGTAGAAACCGACTAGGGGTACAGGTTAAATATATGTGCCATACTCACTGACAGACAGCCCGCTACCATATTAGACTGCATCATCACTTATCACTAGGTGAGATTATGCACAGCGATCTTACCGAAATTCCACATAGACACAGCTTTTTTTTTAAAAGTAACATAAAGATACAGCCTTTGTGCTTTAGACCAGATGATTGAAGTAAAATTTCTTTAGGTCCATTTATATTTTTATATTTGTATACATATATGTATAATGTAAAATTATACAGTTATATACACAACGTACCTCTCAATTTCTATCTTCACTAACTTATATCTCTCTCACAACTTCCGTTCGCCTCGCCCAATCACACTTTTCGTAACGCTCTCGTTACCCGATCTTAACGAAATTCCGCAAACAAACATTATTTTTTTAAAGTAACAAAAACATACAGCCATTAGAAACATATTTGACTAGAATAAGTACTCCCCGGTGATCTACAAAATTTGGCACAAATGTAGGTTCTTTTAGAACTTGGAATGTAGAGAAGAACCGTAAATCAATTATTTAAATTCCCGTGTTGAATTATTGCCCGAAATGTGGGTATAATTTTAAAGCAAAGGTACTAAGTTAAGTGGAGTGTCATATATCATGTGAAAATGGAGTCTTCATTTGCAGATTCTAAAATAGGATTATACTTCCTTTTGAGCAATTTCCCTCGCTTATCCCCAAATGTACAAATGATTACTGTTTCATATTAGCAGTATCACAAAAGTAGTTAAAACTATCAAATACATATATAAAAAATAAACAGTTATATACACAACGTAATTCTATCTTTACTAACTTATATCTCCCTCTCAACTTTCGTTCACCTCGAACGATCACACTCTTTGTTACGTTCTGGTATGGCAATCACCAGTTTACTCCCCAAGTCAAGCGATTGTAAAGAAGTTTTACTTCAAAAAGTTAAAACTCTTAGTTCGCAAGCTCTCTTACATCAAATAATTTTTGATACAAACGTGGAATGTTTACAGTCTCGTTGAGATATTCGCGAGTGATATCATGTATTGGGAATGTATACGCTTGGTAAGAGCCATTTGCTATGTTGTGGCAATGCAGCATTCAATCAACGCTTGTGTAAACGATTCGTATAGTTCACAGTTAGTTTGTTACAGATTTTATTATTGTATCTCTGGCGTCTCTGGGTTTTAATTAAGACGTCTCAGATCTTTCTTGCTTCACTGGTGAAGGAAAACATCATGAGGAAACCTGCATGCCTGAGAGTTCTCCATAATGTTTTCAAAGGTGTGGAGTCCACCAATCCGCACCGGGCCAGCGTGGTGGACTTTTTTAATTATGAATTTGATTGAATGTGTCACAATTTTATGCTATATAAAAAAAAATCGTGTTTATTTAACAATATATACTCTACATAACACAATTCCAAAGTCAGATGCATATCTAAGACTAAAATGGAATCGAAAAACTCAACTGATTACAAAAGAAAAAGAATGCTACGCTTCGAAGTTTTAAGTCTTCAAACAGAGTGTTTCTTTGCTTTTATTTATTTAAATGAGTCATCTAAATACACTCAGGTGGCCACGGCATCTGGAACCGGCGTTCTGGAGATTATTCCGTTTCTTGTTCACTTCGAATTAAGATACTTTTCTTACTAAATATCAAGTTCATAAGTAAGGCTTTGTAAAGTATTGTTAACTTAATTTAGGTATTTCTAAAAAATATTAAAATTAAAAAATCCATTTATTTCAATTAGGCCTGATATAAGCACTTTTGAAACGTCAAGTCTGTCTGTTTGTAGTGAGTCTACCTCCGGATCGGAAGGCAGATTCTACCGAGAAGAAGCCGGCAAGAAACTCAACATTTGCTCTTTCCCAACATCAACTATTTACAAAAAACTCTAAACTATGAAAACACAAACATTATACATGCATACATGTAATCCGTTTCTACGCGGCATCGTATCTGAACGTTTAATCGCTTCGGCATACATCGTTTTCGGTAGTGTGGTAGCAAGCACAACCTTAACCTCTCTCCAGACAATAAACAAGTACACATTTGACGGTCGACTGGCGTAGTGGGCAGCGACCCTGCTTCCTGAGTCCGAGGCCGTGGGTTCGATTCCCACAACTGAAAAATGTTTGTGTGATGAACATGAATATTTTTCAGGGTGTTTATTGTTTAAACTAATGCATTGGCAGGTCCAAAATTACCTTCGGAATCATATTTATCAAGGTTAACGCAGCGTCGTACCAGAACGTAAAACTTCTTTACCTAAGCGTGCTCAACCTTATGCTGCATCATCACTCATCAGGTGTGACGGCATTCAAGCGCTCATCTACATACAAAAAAAACGTGTGTGCACTTATGTACACGCGTTAGAAGTTATACTTCTTTGGCGTAACAAGATAATAATCTTATCAAAAAATTTATCTTTCGCCTTATTCTACGTATGTAGAAAAAACGACACTAATAATATAAAAAAAGGTATTTAACACATTGAAAGTTTTATTATAACGCACTATCTAGTAAATAAAGTTTATTTAAATATTACAAATAAATACATTTCGTGAATACAGTTGTTGTTCTCACGCAAACATACGTAGATGTCCTTACTTCTACTTTGTTGACTACAGCTGAATTCAGGGCGTCGGTTTTTTGTGACGGTGTGCGTGCGCATCGTAGAAATGTACCCTCATAGTTTTTTCGTAACGTGCCAAAGGAAGTATAACTTCAAAAATAACTACTTTTTAATGTAATAATTATTGGAACAAAAAGATGTCCTACTTGATAAAAGTTATGTGTAATTAAATTCAAAAACATCGTGAGGAAATCTGCATGCCTGAGAGTTCTCCATAATGTTCTCAAAGGTGTGTGGAGTCCAACAATCAGTACTGGGCCAGCGTGGTTGACTACAAGTTGGCGAAGGAAGTTATCACCATACCTTTACAATTATGTATATATTAAACATTTATGTATCAACGCTTCATAAGTGCCTGTGATAGGCCTACATGAATAAAGAATTTTAAATTTGAGACCAAGACAGATCGTATAGGCAGGTCAATGACTGAAGGATGTCGAAAAAATTACCATTAAAATTGCCTGTTATCAATTCGAAATGAATTGAAATTTGATACGCACTCCGTATAAAAAGCGGACCGTAGTTAAATAAACAGAAAGCGGTGCCATAAAGAATTGCTGAAACAAAATGGCAGAAAAGAAATCGAAGAAAAAACATCGTTCCACCGTTCAAGTTACAGAGGCTTCGTTAATTTTTAACAGCTTTTTAGTAGAGTACAAGTCATAGGCTTTTGAACCATCCAAAGAACATAATTCTTACTGATATTAGAAACGCAAAGCATTATGAACAATTCAACCCTTTCACTCAGTTTTAACTATGTTGTTATATTTGGATGTATATTTATCAACATCTTAGAACGAACCTAGAAGGCTCACTATTGAAGCGTTTTAAATGCTTATATCACAAATACTGAGTGCTAGCAAACACGATGATCATGTTAAATTTTAGCAGTAAAATGGTTTAAAATCAAAAAACTCCTGCCATACGAGTTATGTAAACATTTTTGGATAGGCTATTGTTTGGGGACCGAGTTCGAATCCCAGCACTGACCTCAAACTTTTCAAAGTTATGTGTGTTTTAAGTATTTAAAATATCACTTGTTTCAACGGTGCAGGAATACATCGTGAGGAAACCTGCATGCCTGATAGTTCTCCATAGTGTTTTCAAACGTGTGTGGAGTCCACCAATCCGCACTGGGTGGTGGACTACGGCCCTAACCCCTTCTCATTGTGGGAGTAGACCCTTGCCATGTAGTGGGCCGGTAATGGGTTGATATGATGATGATAATGAGTGCTATTGTGCGTCTATGAAGTGTCACTGAGGATATGGAACGAAAAAATAAGATACGTTATTGTACGTTACACATCCTTGAAAACGCTGCCACTTATGAGCTTCGCCTCACCTGGCGGTAAAAGGCGAAGAAAGTATGAAGTTTATGCAGCGATAAACGCGGTTTAATGTACTCTGCGCGGACCCTTGTCCCCAGCGGCCTACAGGAGGGTCGGGGTTGACATTATATACCCCGTACGTTGGGTAGCATAATGAATATGAGATTAAAGCAGTAATAACTGAAAGGACGGAGAGTAAATATTAATAATAAAAAGAAATTTTCAAAAATTAAGCAGACTTCAAGTGTTTTTTTTTGATTCTTCAACCCTTTATCGGCCCACTATAGCGCATGGGTCTCCTTCCACATTGAGAGTTTTTTGTTGTTCTCTTCACCGTCATCATTACTTGCTGGACATCATACTTTTGTAGGGAGCTCCCATTCCATGATTCCGGGCCGTTTGTTTCCATCGACTCGTCTGATGTCGTCCACTTCGTGGGAGCCAGCCAACACCGCGGTTTTTATTTTTTTATTCCACACAATTTAGCGCTTGACTGCGTTGTCACCAGGTCGTAAAGGAGTTTACCTGTGTGGAGTCACCATGCCAGCACCTTGGGACCCCAGCTTTCCGAGCTAGATAAATAGATAGATCTTTATTTTCGACGGCCGAATGTCGCAAGGCCGTGGGTTCGATTCCAACTACTGGAAAATGTATGGTGATGAGCATGAATATTTTTCAGTGTCTGGGTGTTTATATGTATATTTTAAGTATTTATGTGTGTTATTCATAAAAATATTCATCAGTTATCTTAGTACCCATAACACAAGCTACGCTTACTTTGGGGCTAGCGATGAGTGTATTTCCTAGTATATTTATTTATTATTAATTTGCATAATACACACGTTTGCATAGAAGCCATTTAAATATCAATGACGAAGTCACAGTGTTTTGCCATTAGCTGGCGTGGCGTGCTATGTGCCCTGCACATTGCCACTTCAGCTTTGCGACTCGCTGAGCTATGTATGTGACTCTAATCCAGAAGAGCTAGAATTTTAGTTCTAGAAACTATGGATCTTCTCATTTTAGAATTGATCCTATAGAGATATTCCTAAAATAGTTCTCTACATCGCCCGCTGAGTTCCGTTAAGACTTCTTATAAGGCGAACAGTAAGCTACCTTTGACCTTTGTTAGTCTAATTATACTGTTGGCAGAACCGATATAAATTTATATATAGGTACGATAAACATTTGCAGTGAACATAATTTAAATTCTTTCATGACGTAAACTTTACTTAACTATTAAATTTAATTTATTCCCCTGTTAATTTGGCCAGTGTCTACAATTCTCTGGTGAAAAAAAAAAAAAAATTATTTACAGCGGTATCAATACAATCAATTGGACTCGCTTTGTTCAACACAAAATATTCTAATAGGTATTGAATTATTTTGAACTACAGGTTGCCTGCGTTCTTCGTCCGCGTTTGTCACGGTTTTTGACAAATCCCGTGGAAACGGTTTATTTTCTGGTATAAAAAATAACTTATATAACATTCCGCTCTTTCAATTAACTTTATGCCAAAAGTCACATCGATTAGTTGCTTAGTTATGTCGTTAAGTAAGGACAAACCAACACAGTTTTGCATTTATAATATTAGTATGGATGTTGCTAAGCGTTCCTTAATATCGGATAGATAAAAGAAATACTACTTGTGATTAATATGTAAAAAAGAAACCCTCCCTTTTATTAAAATCTGATAGAAATACAAATGTTTTCTTAAGACTCGAGTGAAGTATCTTCACACAGTACGCGACGCCTCAAGCAACTCTGCCTTTTGTATTCTGACTCTTGACCAACCGAGTACTTCTTGACTTGAGATGTTGGTCGAGACTCAGCCTTAATAAGGCCAATGACCGGTACCTTAGAGGTGAGTCACGTGTGTATAAGATGGGTGGGATGGTAATGAATACAAAGGCAAGAAAATATGGAAAATATCACACACTTAATAACATACACTTAATTTTGTTCCAAGAAATATATGCATTATTAATGTGAAACAAGTGAGAGCTTTTTGTGACAGATCCTAGGCGGATCTGTCACAAAATTCTTATTTTATGTTATGTCAGAAGGGCATGATAGCGAATACCGCCACAGGTTGGTCTAACCCATTAAATATTCACCATCAAATAATTAAGGTGAACAGTTGACCACGATGACATTCACATTTGGCGTATAGGTAATTTGTGAAAAACTATTATTTTTCAACATCATTATTATTCATTCAAGAATGTTCTAGAACTACCTTTAAATCCCGCAACAGTATTAAGGTGAAAAAGGCTTCACCTTTACGTAAGGAATAAAACTCCGTTCAGCAGAGAAGCGAGTAGAGTAAATAACATAACAGAGTAGAGAAGAAAGTATAGCATTCCTTTGGGAAGTAGAAGCTGATAAAATTATGTACCTATTCGAATATTTTTGCGGCATGATACAACTACAATTGGCTGAACTGATACCACCGCCGCAACGTGCCGCTAACACTCGATGTAGGATGCTTCTTATATATTTTTTTTTAATAAGGGGACGTCTGCCATTGCCAGACGGGCGATCAGTCCTTTTCACTTCATGATTGAGACACAGGTTTTACTGGTGTCCCGGAAGCATCCCCCCTGAAACTATATCCCCTATGTCCCCTATGGAGAGGTTCGCTGTGTCTTCTTCACTTATTCTATCCTTTATGCTTCGTAAACACCAAACTATTTTTTTTTGAATAATATTTACACAGACATTTTACAGAATAACAATGTGAGAACAAATAAAATGACAATGTAAGATGGTGATAACAAAAAAACACCTGGCTAAGTTTTTTGCGGGCTTCTTAGACCAGGACGCCTTTGGAACCCTCGTAGCTTTAGTTTTAAGTTTACGAATATGCTTATCGCCATCATCTCACTACCGTGTAATTCTTATGTAATGTACGCATCAAAAGTGCCACATATGGGCTTAATTAAATAAAGATATTTTTGACTTTGACTTTGACTTTAACTTTACCGCGGTTGTTAGACGATAATCAGACACCTAATTCAGGCAGCTGTGTTGAAATTGAAATCCCTGAGCCCTATACCGTAACAATAGGTAACATATGTTTTCGCAGAGCACTCGAATGAAGTCTTCACACTATACCCGCCGACCGCCGTCTCAAGCAACTCTGCCTTTTGTATTCCGACCCTTGACCAACTGAGAGCCTCTCGACTTGGGAATACGTTGGTCGAGCTTTGTCCTAATAAGGATAATGACAAGCGTACTCGAGTGAAAATCAAGAGAACAGGTATCTTACTAATAAGGAAAATTTATAAATTGAAAAGTTAATTTTTTGGTTGATTTTTTTTGACTTCAAGCAAAAAGAAGACTACAAAAATTATGACTTTCCTTGTATTGTGCTGAATGCTTTGGTCCTATAAGCGGAGGTCCGGGGTTCATTTCCCGGTAGGGGTATTTTGGAACTAAATTTTCTGTCATGTTATACCGGATGGTCCAGAGAAGCTTTATGTATTCGGATAAAACAGTTATACAATATTTCAATCTGCATTCACATCGAAAAGATAACAACTTTAAACATTTCTCACAATAAAATAACATAGCCGGAAACAAATTTAGGCCTTTTTTTATATTCCGAAATTTGCATCTGTCGCTTTGTTCCATTTGGACAATAAAATGCCGCGACCTTGCCTCTTCACCGCTAAAAAATATTGTGCCAATTTCATTTTAAATGATAATAACTTTTTACTATGTAGTGAAAGCGAAGTTTGCATTAAACGTTAGCTTATACGATAGTCCTATTATAGTATAAAGGACTACGCTAACGATAAAAAAGCTTGGGTGTGAATTATTACTCTAACCAGGTTTTATTTTATTTTTATTCATACTCTTTATTTGTACACCACATGAAGTAAAAGATATATAAAAGAAAAAAGAAACATAATAATAGAATCAGGATACAAAAGGCGGCCTTATCGCTTAGTAGCAATCTCTGCCAGGCAACCTTAGCATTATATACTCTTTATTTGTACACCACATGAAGTAAAAGATATATAAAAGAAACATAATAATAGAATCAGGATACAAAAGGCGGCCTTATCTCTGCCAGGCAACCTTAGCATTAGGAAACGAAATTGGAGAGAAAACTGCAGGTGGTACAAAACATAAAATACATACATACGAATAACTAAATACTAATATATAAACTAATGATTACAAATTCATCTAACATATTATAAAATATTTTTTAAATAACTAGTACAATAAATAAATAAATAAATATACTACGACAATACACACATCGCCACCTAGCCCCAAAGTAAGCGTAGCTTGTGTTATGGGTACTAAGATGACTGATGAATAATGAACCAGACACTGAAACACCCAGACACTGAAAAACACTTAATGCTCATCACACAAACATTTTCCAGTTGTGGGAATCGAACCCAAGGCCTTGGACTTAGAAAGCAGGGTCGCTGCCCACTGCGCCAGTCGGCCGTCTAATAATGTACACTTTATTGTAGGTGCTTATTCCAAATAAATAATTTGAATTGAAATTGAATTCCTACTGCCACTGCGCTCGAGTGAACCATCGTACCCGCCACCCCCTCTTTTAAAGGAAAGCTTTAATTCATTTGATTATGAGTTGCGAAGAATTGCGATTTGTTGTCTAAAAGGAAGAGACGTTACACAAGCTGACTGAGTAATTTTTCTTTACCTTTTTGAAGGACGTAATTGAGTGAGCACTCTACGATTTTCTCATACGTATGTTTAACATACGTTTTACTTTGATGTAAATTCGTTATTATCTAAGAATAGCACTTCGCGGTAACTAACTTACGTTATACAAAATATTTAAACTCTCGTTTCACGCTCTTCAAAGCATATTTATCGTGTATTCATAATTTGTTTATTCAAATAACTTCAGCCAGTTGCAAACTCTAAATGCTGTGTTCCGAAGTAGAAACTCCTGATAAGCTTCGCATATAATGTATAGTCAGAACACAGTTTAGCGATCGCACAGTACAGAAACGACTATGAAATCGTGTATTAATATTCAATGTAAGTGACCACGTTTTATTTTAATAAAGTTACATAACATCTTATTCAGCGACACCTACGATAATCTTTAAATCTTTAGAACACAGATATAAAAATTCAGTGTATAAAATTGTTTGTTTAAAAGTCTGAATAAGTTCTGAAATTTTTAATGTGTGCCTTATAAAACTTTGAAAATATTTTGTCATTCAAAAAGAAATGTGTGCGTCTCGGGATAGGTATCCCGACAGAGTTGATAACTTATATTAATCTAAGTTGAACTATTGAAATTATTAATATATGTGTATTAATAAATTGTGTGTATTAATATGATAATGTAAGGAAAGATTATTTATTAATACAATCTTTTTTTGGTTATAAAGTATATTTTAATCTTAGTTAAAATTCTTGAATATGCTTGTTCTTTTTACTGTCCTCCCTACTTCTTTTTTCGTACACGTTTTGTATGGTCGTTTTTGTTTAATTATGCGCACTTAATATATACTTGTACTTGAAAGTCGGGCATTTTTAGACGGTCTTCACAACCATTGTTTTTTATACGCCAACACCACGCTACTTTAACAACCTATTGAACATAAAAGACACACAAACAGACATACTTGACATTTCAAAAGTGCTTATATTAGACCTACTTAAAATAAATGAATTTTGAAAGAAAATCTGGCGTTAAGCGTTTCTGGTACGCGATTAATTCTGTCGCTTCTTTGCAAAACACCGTGTATTTCTGAACTGTACAATTGCTAACCATTGTTGCGAGATACATTTCACAGCTTACCGTGGTAAAATGTCTGCAAATACCCAGCTCGGCTTTTCTGAGCATATGATTTTACAGAATACATTATGCTTTTTTGAAGCATATACATAAATCTTTAATCTGGCACGAAAATCTATAATCATTGCAGAATGCAACTAAAAGAGCTACTAAAATGTACATCGATACACTTCTGGACTAAAGGCCTCTTCCAACAAGACAGTCTATCCATAACTACCACTAAAGCCGTGCATAAATAACAAAGGCAATACTTACTTTTAGTCCCCGAGAAAAATTACCCTGGTTATATCCTAGCACTGGGCCAGGGTGTTGAACTACGGCCTTAAACCCTTTTCTTTGTGGGAGGAGACCCGTGTGCTGTAGTGGGCCGGTAACGGGTTGATATGATGATACTTTTCAGTCCCCCAGAAAATTTACCCTGGTCTTATCCGGGTTTAACAGTATCGTTTTTCCAGGACGCAAGCTTAGCAAAATGTGGCAAACTTTGTTTAAAATGTGCAAATCGGTCTAGTATGATTTATTGGGTATCATATATCGTTCGGAGAACAGATGGACGTTGGGGTTCCAAAGTGTTGGAGTGACGACCCCGCATCAGTAGCGTTGGTCGACCCTCAACCAGGTGCACAGACGATATTAGACGAGTCGCGGGGTGCCGCTGGATACAAGCGGCCCAGAATCGTGGAGTTCGTAACGCCCCACAAAATACCTGTAATGACGACACGAACACATATATACTTACACTCTAATCACCTACGCATAGGCACGTATAACACTCGCTCTTAATTTTATTATAAAGCTATGTCATTGAATATGTTAGCTCTGTTTTCCAAGACACAGCTTCAACTGGTTCGGAAAACAGGTGCACTTTGAAAGTGAGTGCTCATTCCGAGATTTTGTTGCTCTACCTATATCACTTACAAAATTTTGAGACCATGTTATGCCTCCGACATTGAACACTGTCAACTAAGACTATTATATATATAATAAAATATTAAAATTAAAAAAGATGGCATACATATTGACGCAGTCAGATTTATATGTCGCATCGTGTAAACACAAAAAACCGACACCCTCAATTGTCAAAGTATTCGGGCTCATTCCGGTGATTTAATTGATTCAAATGTACAAAAATCTCAAATTTTAATGTTGAAACTTGGTTGTCCGATAATAAGTCTTCCGAATTTAATTATGTTTATTATGTCCATTTCTTTAATTATGTAAAAATATATTTTTGTGATATTTAAATGGCCTTTATTTAACTGGATAATACGTTATAATAAAACTTTCAATGTATTAAATACCTATTTTCTATTGTTACTGTCGTTTTTTTCTACAAACGTGTATAAGGCGAAAGATAAAAATTTTGAAAAGATTTTTTTTCTCAGAACAAATCTTTGTCAAATAAAATTTTATTGTTTAAATTTAATTTCACAAAGATTTGTACTGAGAACGAGATCCCTTTGGGAATCGAAGATTTCGTCCTACAGTGGGATATGTCTTTATAGACAGAAACCTATTTACATTAGATGTTTTCCGACTTGTTCCTTACGAGAATGTTGTTTTTGTAAGTTGGGCTGTGTTTGGTCAACATTGTGACAAACAAGTGAATAAATAAGAAACTTTTCTTTACCTATGCCTTCCTATAAAATTTATAGGAAGGCATAGGTAGGTTTTATGTAGATATATATATATATATATATATATATATATCTACATATTTTTATTAAATTTTTTTTATTTATATATATATATATATATATATATATCATCATAATATCAACCCATTACCGGCCCACTCCAGGGCACAGGTACCCTCCCACAATGATTGACGGATTGATGGACTCCGAATTTGAGGACATTATAGAGAACTTTCAAGCATGCAATATAGTAAGATCGCTCAGCGCTCTTTTTTAATGTCGCGTCTTGTTTAGAATTTAGAACTACAATAGTTAACATACCCCCGAGAGCAAGTACGAATATGCCCCTCAAATGGACTCCACTCAAATATTTACATTCTATTGGCTTCAACTCGAGCGAATCTCTTGCAATAGTTCAAAGGAATTCACTCTGGGGAGGTTATGTTATATTGCATCGAGCTTAATTGTATTTTATCCCTCTTGCCCTTCACAGCAATCCTACCAGATGCTAAATGATGATGCAGAATAAAATGGCAACGGGCTAACCTCTTAGGAAGTATGCCAGTTATATTAAACCCCTAATCGGTTTCTACACGACAACGTATTTGAACGCTCAACCGCTTGGCGGCACGTCTTTGTCGTTAGGATGATTACCAGCCACGGCCAAAGCCTCCTACCAGACCAGACCAGAGAAATTTCCAAAATACTAAATTCCCAAATAGCCCCCCATGCGGGTATTGGGTAGAAGCAGGCGTTACCTTGCGGAACTCCATGTTATATTATGAAAATTAAGCTTAATTTGCTATAGTCCGCGAAAAGCTTGGGAATCTGTATGGTGTTATTTATAATTACTTCAATCCTTATACTCCACACCAAATAGATCTTCGGCAATTTCCCCTCCGGAACCGGAGCATCCTCAGGAGATGTTGATTTTACAATGAATAATTGTAAAGTGAAAAATTTGCCAAATTGCCTTTTATACCTTCCTTACCCCTACCCCCTACCATACCTTATCTATCTTACTACTTCTTTTACTTTCCTCCGGTTTCCAGAAGAGCAGAGAAGCTCTCCATAGTTTTTTGTCTATGTTGATTGTTTGGAGGTTTCTCAGCTAGAACTTCATATGCCTTCATACACGACAAGGCTGCTTGGAAGCAGGCCGCTCCGCTCTAAACTCTCACAAGTTTCTAAAGATTGTGAAACTGTAAAATTATGTTGAAAAAGAGCAATTCGCTGAGTTTCTGGCCGACTCTTCTCGGTAGAATCTGCCTTCCGAACCGGTGGCAGAGTCACTACAAACAGACTGACTTGACGTTTCAAAGGTCCTTATAAACTAGGCTTCTTAAGTTAATCGAATAAATTAAAAAATAAATATATACTACGACAATACACGCATCGCCATCTAGCCCCAAAGTAAGCGTAGCTTGTGTTATGGGTACCTACTAAGATGACTGATGTTTTTTTTTTATAAATAATTTAAATAAATACTTATAATACACAGATAAACACCCAGACACTGAAAAACATTCACGTTCATCACAGAAACATTTTCCAGTTGTGGGAATCGAACCCACAGCCTTAGACTCAGAAAGCAGGGTCAGGCTGCCAATGCGTCAATACGCCGTCAAATAACCCTTCTTTAGGAAACCGATTAAAAATCAGTCTGTCGACTATAATTCGGTATTACCATTGAATGAAATATTGCAAGCTTCGAGCTATCGTTTATGAATTGAGAGAAAATCTCTCGTAATGAAACCATTGAGTGCTGAAATGCATGAAATTTTTTCAAGGGTTGCATTTGTAAAATAAAACTGTAAGAGTTGAAAATGGTGTCTGACGGAGATAAGTGCAATGATTTCATTGATACCTTATAATTAAACCTGCAGTGGTAATAGCCTAGTGAGGGCTTATCTTTCGGGGGGTTGAGTTCGAATCCCAGCACCGAACGCACCTCTAACTTTTCTAAGGTATCGGAATAAACCCATTCCTACACAATGAGGATTATATTAATCTTGTAGACACAAACGACGGAGTTATTTTATTTTTCTTTAATTGGAAAACAAACAGTTGTAAATACTAAATAGTTAACGAATTGGTTCACTTAAAAATAATAACGGGTACCTGGTAGAAATTCAACAAAATATCACTTAAAATTAAGTTTACCTGTCATGCAACAGTTTATCTAATAGATTGCGAATTACACTATTCATATTACCATAAAAAATCAATTTCAGGGTCATTGTAAACAGAATTAAGAAGGCGAGAGACACGGATTACAAAATATTGAAATCTGTTCTTAGTTTTAGTTAAAGGTACGTACGCTATTTAAAAAAAATCTGAATTTATAATCTCCTCTGTTAAAAACAAATTTACGTATGGACAGTAACATTATTTTGCGTTCTTAAGACTGCTTTTGTTTTTTTTTTATATCAGAAACGGTTTAAGGTATCAAGTTGAAATTAAAGTGAGTGAGCTCGAGCATATGCATGCACCATAATGTGCAATGAAGGTGAAGCCATAGCTCATATCTACAAGTTAAACCATTGCTTCGATTTGTATAATATGACATTGATGAATTGTGCACAGACGCTATATCCATAACCATAAATTTAAATGTAATCCTCTGACAGCTATCGGAGTCTGGCGTAGCACTGCTATCCGACAATAAAATACGAGGGTTATGTTTTTTAACCATCTTTATATAAACTAGAAGACTCAAGAGCCAGCTCAGCCGCCGATCAAGATATTTATATCATAGATATATATAATCATATCAAGAATGAGACAAAACCTGAGTTACCGAACTGTTTCAAATAAGCGCGAAGCTGAAGTGGCAATCCACTCAAAAAGCTAGAATGGCGACCTCGCACCATTAAACGCAGCGTTGACACATCGCACGTTGGACAAATTAAATCAAACTAGTTGTAGGAAGTCGAAGGACCCAAGCGGCATAAGTCCGTGGTATTTGGAAATAGCTACAAAAGACCTGTCCGTCCACCTGTGAACGTCTAATCGGTATGATTATTATGATGATGAAAATAAACCGAGCATATACAATGTAAACAAAAACCGAAATATTACTTCACATACAAAACCCAACGAGAGAGATCAAAATAATTTAATACAGTATTTATTGTAGCCCTAAAAAGGTCTACAAAAAAATTCTGCATTAGTATTATATCTATCTCTTAGCCCTTTACGAAAAAAACATTTACGAAGCGATTTTAAGCAATACAGCAATAAACACACTGTGTGTTTAATAAAGATCAATATGCATAATACATATGATAATTACAGCATGGTAATCAAAACGAATAGTTTCGAAGATAATACAAATTCAAAATGCAAGAAGCTATCGGTATCGGCCTGGAGAGAGGCGCGTCGCGTCGCGTGCCTATAAAAAGAACCTATGAACATTGTATGTAAAGTATTATAGTATATTTAGTATCAGCATTGCACCCGTGCGAAGCCGGGGCGGATCGCTAGTATCCAATATGCCTAGAAGCTAGTTTGCAGATTGAAATCTATATTTTCTTTTTATTTGGGACTGTGGCTGAATTGGCAAAGCTCTCCGACCGCAATAGCCTGAGAAATGCGGTTTCAAATCTCAACGGTTCAGCAATTTCGATATTAATATATTATCAATTTTGTCCTATTTTACAGTATTGCGTCTAAATGATTGGCACAGTTTGAATTTCAAAAGACAGAAAATTCGCTGACCTCCTTGCGCATGGGTTGCGCTGTACTCATTTCAGTTGGAGGTCCTGGGTTTGATCGCGGTATTGTCAATATTATTTTTATAGTTAATAATTAATAAATAATAATAAATATACTACGACAATACACACATCGCCATCTAGCCCCAAAGTAAGCGTAGCTTGTGTTATGGGTACTGATATAGCTGATGAATATTTTTTTATGAATATAATACACATAAATACTTATAATATACAGATAAAAACCCAGACACTGAAAAATATTCATGTTCATCACACAAACATTTTACAGTTGTGGGAATCGAACCCACGACCTTGGACTCAGAAACTGCCCACTGCGCCACTCGGCCGTTGATGGACCAAGACCAGATGGTAAGTGCAAATAAACGCATCGCATATAAACAGATTAACACTTCGAAGGTCATGAAAGGAACACATCCTGCAAAGGCAGGAGATAAAATTACATCCCCCGATTACATCCTCCGACAAAGGATATAATTAACGTGTCCACCTGCTAAAGGACGGGAACATGGAATAGGAGAAGTTTACCCCCTTTTATTAATACACTTATATTATTTGGATATTATTTGAACTTGTGCGCCAGTGCTCTGAGAGTTGTTAAAGCTGTAGGAGAAGATAAATTTTTATACTTTCCCCTGGGAGGTAATTGTGTCCCGCCCATGCTAACCGGGCTGAGGCGTAAATGTAAAGCCTCGTGTGCCCGTTATTACACCGGTACCACCACGTCCTTCAGACTGGGAATTCTGCCGATTAGCAGCATTGCAACAATGCTGCTTAGCGGCAGAATTGAGCATGTTTCAACCATCACCGGAAGAGCTCTGAGCTCTGTCACAAAAACCTCTACTACTACTAAAATTTATCCGGTTCATAACTCATATATGCCGACGAATTTACCTTAAGATATATGCTTGGCCAATTTTAATTTAAAAATAGTTAATAAGATAATTGTTACAAGCTATGGCATTTTATCCGAAATAAACGTTATCATTATTATTATATTTCTCTATCATTTATTGTTTTTTTTTTTTATTTATAACAATGCAAAAAAAAGTAAGATATCAAACATTGATAAAAAAAAACTCATTTAAAAAATTATAAGAAAAAACATCCACCCTCCGGGGCGGGGCTTGCGGGGCTTTATAATATATTATCATTATATCGGAGTTAAAAAATTGGTGGTGTCCTTCCTATTATCACTTACTTGTGACAATAGTCGCTAGAGCCCACCGACTTGCATTGGAGCAGCGTGGTGGGTCTATGCTCTAAAATAATTTCTCCCATCAGAGAGGGAGCCCGTGCCCACGAGTGGGACTTTAATAGGCTGCGGATGATAATGATTACCCATAGTAAATGCTACATGTGAGATGGTTATAATAAAAAAAACAACCTGGCTAAGTTTATTTGGGCTCTTCTTAGACCAGGGCCCGTTTGGAACCCTCCTAGCTTTAGTTTTAAACCGACGAATGCAATCACCATCATCTCACATTAGTGTAAACATGTGGCCGAGTGGCGCAGTGGGCAGCGACCCTGCTTTCTGAGTCCAACGTCGTGGGTTCGATTCCCACAACTGGAAAATGTTTGAGTGATGAACATGAATGTTTTTCAATGTCTGGGTGTTTATCTTTATATTATAAGTATTTATGTGTATTATATTCATAAAAAAACTTCATCAGCTAACTTAGTACCCATAATACAAGCTACGCTTACTTTGGGGCTAGATGGCGATGTGTGTATTTTCGTAGTATATTTATTTATTTATTTATTTATTTATTTATGTTAAGTGTATGAACGCTTTATAAGTGCCTGTGATAAGGTCTACATTAATAAAACATTTTTGAATTTGAATTTGAATTTGAATTTGATTTGAATTTGAATTTGAATTTACACATGGTATATAATATAGTAGGCATAAACAGTTGTAGTCTGTACATCTAAATAAACGTTATCTGCACCAACCGAGCCAAATTCCGCATAGCACGGTTTACTTTAAGATTCCATCTCCCACGCAAATAGAAACGGAATTTTTGATTACCCACCACTCGGCATCGGAGTTTTCTAATGGAACGTGAAAATGTACCTTTTTCTCGCTTAATAGTTTTACCTACTGAGTTTTTTTCTCAACAATTTTCTCATCCCGCGACGCAAAAAGGGCGTTTTTTTACTTTTTCTTAATGAGTGTCGTTTAGGTGGACCGTTTTAAGTGAACGCTTGCCTAAAAGATCTCCGAGCTATATGCGGAATTTTGGGTCCCAGGGTGCTGCAATTGCGACACCTTGCACACAGACACACACACAAACATACGCACACGAACACGCATACTTATTTTGTATAGTAATTAGCAAGTTCTTCGAAATATTATATTGTAATTTTTTTACTTTTATAACATTTTAAGAGAACTCAAACAGCTAACCACTATCAGAACGACACCAAAACATATACAATTTGATGATGTCCTCCATGACGTATCCGTCAACGGAGACACCTTGGCTTTATCATCTCGAGTGTGAACGGATATGACTAGACTAGCGTAGCCAAATTTAGTTTAAATTTTTTTGTATGTCATTGTATACCTTGTTTTGTTTGTATTTTTTTTGTTATCACCATCTCATAGTCAATTAATATTAAGCTATGAAGATAGAGCAATTCACAACCAAGTTTATTTACCATTTAAGTAATCCTTAACATTATAATAGAATTTTTCTGTAAGCTTGTTTTATATAAACTTTCAACTTATTGAGAGAGATCTATCTCAGAGATTTCATTCGGTAATTTTTTATGATATAATATACAATTGACTTTGCACTAAATATTATATTATTTTAAATTTTCCTGTCTAGGCAAGTATCGATAAGGTAACTCTTAATGATAAAAATAACCTTTCCATGCACCTAGCAACAGCTGTGTTTTAAGATTAATATTACTTAAGCGACTCAATGGAACGAGAATTTTCTTAAAGCACATCATTTTTTAAAATTCAAGGTATATTTTTACGACATCTTCGCGCGAAAGGTATTATTATGAGAGATGACAGTATCGTAATACCTTTTACTTTTCTGTGTGGCGGGAAGAGCGGAGTTGTCGTTGTGTACATTGCCTGTAGTTTTGCTGACTGTTACATATCTGTATCTGTAAAGGTTACCAATGAGGAAGCGCGAACTTTGGAAGACCGTCAAAAAGAAAAAAGTTGCTTATCTAGGGCATGTGCTTCGGCATGATAGATACAGGCTACTGCAACTGATAATGATGGGCAAAGTTGCTGGAAAGAGACGCATCGGTCGCAAGAGGAAGTCTTGGTTGCGCAATATAAGGGAGTGGACTGGGATCGCGAGTGCTGCCCAGCTGTTTAGCCTCGCGAGAGAAAAGGAAAAGTATCAAAAACTGACGGCCAACCTTCACTAGTTGGAGAGGCACCTAAAGAAGAGAAGAAGACATATTTGTATAATAAGTAAAATGTGGCAAGATCAAGAGAAAGCAACGCGAGTTCTACCTGGGATCACCAGCCACTATCCCAGAAGTCCTCAGCAACCTGGGCGGCATGCTGGGATTCTGGAACGAGCTTGGATGGCTGGAGTAGCGAGCAACAATGGAAAATTTCACGTACAACAAGCGAAGCGCTTACGTGCGGAAACTGCCCAGAGAGAAGAAGAAGGAGAAGTAAAATGTGGATCTGCTTTTAACTATTAAAAGAAGTCTAAAGTAACAAAAGCAACTTCATCATCGTTATCGTCCCATTACCGGCCCCCCATAGGGCAGGGGTCTCCTCCCACAATTGAGAAGAGGTTAAGGACAATTGGTGGACTCCACACACCTTTGACATTATGTAGAGCTCTCAGGCATGCAGGTTTCCTCGCGGTGTTTTCCTTCACCGTTGAAGCAAGTGATATTTTTAATTACTTAAAACGCACATAACCCCAAAAGTGAAGTCGAAATAAATAGAGTAGGTGACAAAATACATCCCTGTCGAACTCCTCTCCTAATTTCGACGACTTCGGTCTCTTCTTTATCAACCCGAACTTTAGCTCGTTGATTCCAATACAGATTCTGGATGATACGAATGTCCCAGCCATCTAGGCCGATATTATGTAATTTGGCGATCATGCAGCACTCGATCGAAGGCTTTTTCTTAATCTATGAAGTAAAGGAACACATCTTGCTGCATATCACTACATTTGTGTATCATAAACTGTATTGCAAATTCAAATTCAAATTCAAATTCATTTATTTCAAGTAGGCCTACTTTATAAGCACTTTTGAAACGTCAAGTATGCATGTTTGTGTGACTCTACCACCGGTTCGGAAAGCAGATTCTACCGAGAAGAGCCGGCAAGAAACTTAGTAGTTGCTCTTTTCCAACATCAACATTTACAATCATTTTGCTATCTTGCGGGAGATGAGAGCGAGGCTGGCTGCTTCCATTCTACCTTGTCATTGAGGAATTCATCAAATGTATAGTAACCTCGCTGTACTAGACGCGTTTTTACACATTTTTTAAATGTATACATTGGTAGGTCAAGAATTTCTTTAGGAATCATGTTGTAAAAGCGTATACTCAACCCCACAAAAGAGTTCTGCACCTTTCGCAGACGATATGCAGATATCACTAATTTATGACCGTTTCTGGTAAGTCGATTGTTAATTTCAGCTTTTGATTTATAAAGAGTAATATTTTGCCTCACAAAGACTATATTATTATAAATGTATTGCGAAGCTATTGCAAGGAGTCTCTCTGGTTCCAATCCGCAGAGCTATCAAAGTCTGACAAACTATAACTGTTTAATAAGTAAAATGTGAATCTGCTTATAACTATTAAAAGAAGTCTAAAGTAAGAACAGCAACTACATCATCATCATCATATCGAGCCATTACAGGGTCCGGTCCGGTCCACTACAGGGCACGGGTCTCCTTCCACAATGAGAAGTTAAGGCCGCAGTCCACCACGCTGGCCCAGTGCGGATTGGTGGACTCCAAACACCTTCGAAAACATTGCGTAGAACTCTCAGGCATGCAGATGTCCTCACGATGGTTTCACCGTTGAAGCATGTGATATTTGTTTTTTTTTAAACGCACATAACTTAGATAAGTTCGAGGTGCGTGCTGGGTTTCGATCTCGGACTGAGCTATCACCGCTTTTATATATTATTATCTTTATATATATATTTCTTGTGTGCGTGTGTATGTCACTGAACTCCTCCTAGACGTCTGGACCGATTTGAATGAATTTTTCGGTATGCGTTTGGGTGGCACCCTGTATGGTTTAGATGCACAAATCAGCCCGACAGATGGCGCTGGGGTCGGCTAGTCTTCTATAAAAATTAATTGCTGTTCGTTAGTCTCGCTAAAACTCGAGAACGGCTGGACCGATTTGGCTCATTCAGGTCTTGAAATATTCGTGGAAGTCTAGGGAAGGTTTAAAAGTTTAAACGGTGAGGAAAACAGTAATATGTTTAAAATTATTCCGTACGTGTGTTTGTCACATAGCTCCTCCTAAGCAGTTGGACCGATTTTTATAAAATTTTGTTTGTATGTTCCAATGGGTTACATGTTGGTTTAAAAACACAAATGGCCGTAAAAAAAAAAAAAAAAGCCAAGATGACGTCTGCCGGACCCACTGGTAAAATATTACAAGTTTTTTTTTTACTTAAGAACTAAATAGATTTTTATGTATATAATTCTTCCTCATTTAGTTTATTAAGCACTCGGCACCCGAAATAATAAAGTGGATCTAAAACCACCGTCTTGTCAGTCGGGTAAAAGAAAGATGTTCTGAAGCAAATTTTAAGATTAGTTATTCCCCAAGCGAGTGGAGGTAACGAGAGTTGTCTTACGTAATTATGATCTTTAAAATTCAAGTTAAATTTTCATGTCTTCGGTTGAAGCTTTACTTTTATTTAACTTTGAGATTAAGTTCATTTAATAAGTTTTCCTTTTAGCTTCGCGTGAGGGAGTTTTGAGTATTTGTATGTATGTATTATATTCACGGTCTATAGTGATTCGATAATGTTAGATTTATACTTTAAACAAGGTATTGGCTTGTAGTAAAGCACCTCCACCTTGTTGGCCGCCAAAGAGGTGGACAAACGATATCAACCGCGTCGCTGGGAGCCGCTGAAAACAAGCCCAGGATCGTAAATTTTGGAACAAAATACCTATGTCCAGCAGTGGACGTCAATCGGTCGAAGTGATGATGATGAGTATTGGCTCCTAGTAAGCGGGGATGTCTGGGGATGAGGCCGTGGGTTCGATTCTCACAACTGGAAATTATTTGCGTGATGGACAGTAATGTATTTCAGTGTCTGGGTACTTATATGTATATTTAAAGTATTAATGAATATTGTTAAAAAATATATATTCATCAGTCATCTTAGCACCCATAACACAAGTTACGCTTACTTTGGGGCTAGATGGCGATGTGTGTATTGTCGTAGTATATTTATTTATTTATGTCAAGTGGTAAGAGGTTCAGCATCCCTTTCGGAAGAACTAAGATCGATCCTCGGAACGCCTTTCTAACATTTCGCGTTTTTAAATTTAAACAATCAAAACATCACTTGCGTAAAATAACTATCGCAAGAAAACTGCATACCTTATATATACTATAATAGATATATTAAATATATCTATTATAGTATATATTAATTTATATTGGTATTTGTGTAGCTACTATGGAAATGTAGTATGTATGTTCATATAAGTTTTTTTTTGTAACATACTTTATGCACAATACACTTTCCACTTTTTTATGGGCTTCGTACGCTCAGGTTGCCTTTAAAAGATCACTTTTAGAGATAAGGCCGCCTTTGCACCCTAGCACTAAGTACTATTACTGTTTTCCTTGTATTTTTCCTATTGTGTTGTGTTGCAATAAAGTTTTTCTATTCTATTCAATTCTACCTGCGAATTCTCCGTATTATTCTAAAAGGTGTAAGAAGTCACAGAACATCCAGAATCCGTGTACTCAACTAATACTGAAGCATCATAAACCACTCCGCTTTAGTAGTGTTTCTCGAACAGCCGGTTAGTCAATTCATTCCATTTAGCAATGGACATGTCTGTTTTTCAGGGTGGCTGGGTGTTTATCTGTATATTATAAGTATTTATGTATATTACTCATAAAAATATTCATCAGTCTTCTAAGTACCCATAACACAAGCTACGCTTACTTTGGGGCTTGGCGAAGTGTGTATTCTCATAGTATTTATATTTATAGTAGTATACGAAGAAAGAACTATTTCCCGGTTGATTCTCCTACACTGAAATTTATCCTTTTATACCACTCCAGGATACAAGTTAGCATAAGTGCCAAATTTGATAATTTGTTGATAAATTGATTTGTTAAGTATAGTTCAACGGGTAAATACCACGATAATATTCAACTTGACATCTCGTACCTACGCAGTCCCGTCGTGACAACGATCCATGCAACTGGGTCGCAATATCGACAAATCCAAAATATTATCGTGTACCCGTTGAACTATACTTAATAAATGTTGTTTAACCACGATAATCTTAGTTTAAAATCTTTAAATTGAATTGATTGAAAATACAGATATATTATCGCATAATGTCCACCAATCCGCACTGGGCCAGTATGGTAGACTATGGCCTTAACCCCTTCTTATTATGGGTGGAGACCCGTGCTCTGTAGTGGGCCGTTAATGGGTTGATATTATGATGCCGATGACGATGATCGCATAATGTTAGTACAGATGGATATAACAATAAAAGTCTTGATAATGCCTCGTTACTCTTCAGATGTGCAGGAGGAGGTTTTTGACGACCTTCCTGGCGCAACGGTAAGCGCCAGGAAGGTTAAGGAAACCACAGGTTTTGAATTGTAGGTCCCGGATTCGATTCCCGGCAGGGGCAAATTGGGAATTTACAATTTCTGAATTTTCTCCGGTCAGGTATGGTGGGAGGCTTCAGTCGTGACTAGTTACCACCCTACTGATTGAGCGTACCGGTACGATGTCGCTGATAAGAGGTATGGGTTTAATATAACTGCCATATTCCCTAACAGGTTAACTCGCTATCATCTTAGCTGACCATCAGTTGAGATTGGAGTCGATAAAATAGGTCATAAGTAATTCCTAGGTCGGGCTAAAAAATAATGGCTATTGGATGCTCTGTCAATTGTTTCTTAATTCTAAGTATTAAATATCTATCCATCCTAAGCTATCCTTACATAAAATGTTTCTAAGGATGGCGTAGTGTTTATGTATTAAATTATATTTTGGTTAAAAAAAGAAACTGTCATGTTCATCTCAGAGTCTTGAAGCGCACTTCAAGTCACGATCCTGGTTATTTTCACCAACAAATGCTTATGATTTTTAAAGGTCACCACTGAAAGAAACATGGACAGGTAATTTGGTATTTGCTTTGCTTGGAAAGGAAGTCAAAATGTCGCATCATGGCTATCATTATCTTGATCATATTACTGTCCCACTGCTGGGCGTGGACGTGGAGGCATGGGCTTCCTTTCTCATAGGTAAAAGATTTGGAGTACTGACCGAAAATCCTGCTCTAGTGGGGTTTGAAATCCTTTGTCGCACACAGTGAAATCTTGACCAGAGTCGGAATTCATAAGCTAGGCCGTCATTATCTTGATCATATTATTGTCCCACGTCTGGGCGTGGGCTGTGGAGGCATGGGCTTTATTTCTCACAGGTACAACAGTTAGAGTAATGACCCACAATCCTGCTCTATTGGGGCTTGAAATTCTTAGTAGTACACAGTGAAATTTTTACCAGAGTCAGAATTCATACGTTAGGCCGGTCTACTAGCCTTGGGGTGTGGTGGGTTTAGGCTATATATTTCCCTAAACCAGGAAGGGATAATGTACCCTGTATAAATTGGTTTTCTTTATCTGTTTCTGCTTTTACAGCGGTGATGTTTTATAAACAAACAAATATAACGCGTAACATATGGCGAATAATGTAAAAATCTTTCCGTAGAGGCTTGCGATTAGCAATGGTTCATTGGCTTGAATATGATGATAAACAATTTTGATTCAGAACAGTGTTGGGGCGTTTGCAGAAAATTGAGATGTAACGTTTCAAAACTGCCTATAAAGTATGCTTATTTAAAATGTATTTATGTTCCAAATTTCCAGTGCGTATTTACGTTACAATAAAATGTGGTTCGTAAACATAGCGTACAGTGCAATTATATAAATTGAAATTGAACAGAACATCACTGATTCATTAGTACAAATAGCCGTTCGATAAAATATCGCAAAGCACAAACCTTATGCCGCCAACGTTCAAAATGATACGATTCTCCCCATCCATCACTGCTCACAGTCGACACATCGACATTTGACTAGTCACAACACTATTTGCACGTTAATTTCGATCACATGACACAACGTTAAATTTCGAACGCGTTTGTTATTTTTTTTGCACGTGTTCCCGGATCCCCTCGCGTGCTAGGACACGTCCGCTCGCGACGGCGGTCCAAAGGCAACTGAAGCTGGGTAGGAGATGAGATCCACCCCCCACCTGTAGACAACGCACTGCAGTTACCCTTTGCGCTTTTATGTTATGAAGGCACGCTTTTAATAGCGGATACACACTTGAAACAAGTTACCCGTTGTGGAAAAATCTATATTAATTTATTTCGAGATCACCGTCTTTTAGCACTTTTATTGGCCTGGTTTATAAACACTTTTGAAACGTCATGACAGTTAGTTTATCTGTTTGCAGTGGTTATCTATCGCTTAACAAGGCCGATTCTATCATAATAAAATTAGCAAGAAAAAATTTCAAATTTATTTTTTGACGACCGACTGCGCAGTGAGCAGCGACCCTGCTTTCTGCGTCCAAGGCCATGGGTTCGATTCCCACAACTGGAAAATGTTTGTGTGATGAACATACATGTTTTCCAGTGTATATTATTCATAAACGGTGGACTACGACCTAAACCCTTCTCGTTCTGAGAGGAGCCCGGCGCCCTGTGGGCAAGTGATATGTTATTTCGTAATATAATTATTCCGTATTTTGTTCAAGCTCATTCATTCAGTTATTCGAAATGTGCCGTTAGTTGAAGTGTGAGAAACCACTGTGGTTAAATAACTTTTCAGTTTATTATTCCACGTTAATTGAATACCTCTTAAGTATAAAGTGATATCTGGTGACGGCAGATCAGAATACAGTTAAGAGAAGGTACTTATTCCGTACGCGACTGTGGGAAAAAGAAAAGCACAGAAATAGGTTAAGGACACTTTGAGTGCCGATATACCAGTTTCCAGATGGTTAAAAATAGACCGATCTTGAGAAAAAATCACGAAGATACCGAAAGCTTGCATCCTGGACATAAGCATTGCAAACTTTTAAGCCTGGGTAAATAAACTTTTCTAACGTGATTCTCAAAAATACTACAAAAACTCAGCTCTGCTGCCTATGCAATCAGGAAAATGAGACAGCTTACCGATGTCGAAACAGCTAGGCTTTTATAAAAGAGCTGTTCGATCGATATATAAACTTCGTATCTCACGCAAATCGCTTCGTGAAAAATTTAAATAAATAGATACCTACTTACAATAGCTTCGCAATATATTCATACTAAATAGTCTTTGTGAGACAAAATATTACTCTGTATAAACAAAAGGCTGGTATTAACAATCGACTTACCAGAAACGGACATAAATTAGTTATATCTGCATATCGTTTGCGAAGGGTTCAGAAATCCTATGTGGGGTTGAGTTTTACAACATGATTCCTAAGGTAATTCTGGACCTACCATAATTTAAAAAATGTTTTAAAAAAATTTTAATACAGCTAGGTTACTATCCATATCATGAATTTATTAATGACAAGGTTGATTGGAAGCAGCCTGCTTTGCTCTCATCTCCTGCAAGAAAAAAAGTTATTGTAAATGTTGATTTTAGAAAAGAGCAACTACCGAGTTTCTCGCCGGCTCTTCTCGGTAGAAACTGCTTTCCGAACCGGTGGTAGAGTCACTACAAACAGACATCCTTGACCTTTCAAAAGTGCCTATAAAGTAGGCATACTTGAAAAGTTGAAATAAATGAATTTTGAAGAGGAGAGAATGGGGAAGAAGTCGTGGGCATAAGCTAGTTGGACTAAAAATTAGGTCTAGTTGTTATAAAAATGTAAACGCTTTTCGTATTTTACACTAAATAAATAATTTAACTTGCTAACATCAGCCGCCTAAGTTCCATACTCCTTTACCAAAAATAGCGTAGCCATAATTAAAGGCCTGCTGTATTTAATTAAATTAAAGCACTCAAGCAAATTAATAGAAGCAGACAACGCCTTGGCGCTTGCCTCGGTGGAAATCTATGACATAAATGCGGATAAGAGAAAATTACACTGTAATATCGCGTAGTTTCCATGACAGTTGTATTGTATGTTGTGCAATACGTCCGTTATCTAAATAGTAAGTAATTATTATGTGTGCACTAGCCATAAAAATAAAGCATAATATTAAAAGAAAATGAACTGTAAAAATATGAATATTAGAAGCAAAAATAAACTCATGCAGTTTACTAGTCTATATAAAATTGCTAATTCATTCGAGGGCAATTGTATATTATTTAAAACAAAAAACCGAATGAAATCTTTGAGATATCTTCGATCTGATTGTCTTAGGTATGACATAACAAACGAAAAAAGAATCATCAAGATCGGTGTATAATTGGCGGAGTAATCGCTTAACAAATATATGTCGGAGAGTCAAATTAAAGTTGTTATTATTAACAACGCCATCTAGTTGTCTATTGGCGAATCAGATTTTGTAGTATTAGTTAATTGAATCACTTAATTGACTTAACTATTATAACCTGGATGGAGTTGGTGTGGCGGGTGTGATCAGTTGTCAGATTCGTAAGTGGGGTTGGTGCCCGCCAGGCCGGTAGTCACACCGCCGCACCAAACCCGTCGTTCGCTATAAAGTTCTAAAGTGTACCTAATGGTCCATCAAGTGTCGGATATCTGTGTTAATTCTGTGCGTTATTTATTGTGAAATACCCAGGGTAACTGTAGTATAAACCTTATAAATATTGGATAGAAGCAGGCGTTACTTTGCGGAAATCCATAATATATTATGAAAATAAAGCTTAATTTAATATACTCCGCGAACAGCAGTATAATCTGTATGGTGTAATTTAAAATTTATACTCCACACCTAATCTGTATACTCCACACCAAACAGATGCTCGGCAATGTACCCTCTACGCACGTTTCGCACGAAAACCGGAGCATCCTCAGGAGATGTTGACAAATGTTATAAATTACACCATACAGATTCTCGTTCTGTTCGCGGAGTGTAGCAAATTAAGCTTTATTTTCGTAATATAAACCTTGTAATCAGTTCTTCGTGTTTTTATCCGCCCGAGTTTCCATAACCGGGCTATACCGGTAGTATCTGGCTTAAAAAAAAATACAGTCGAATTGGGAACCTCCTCCTTTTTTTTGGTCAGGAGACATTGGGCAGACATGTTTGTGTGGTTGAGGAATGCAAATGTGAGAAAACACGGCTAATAACAATCTAAATTATTGTAATGTATTAATTAAATATTGTATGTAGAATGAATACTTAATGGAGTTTTAATCAGTTTGAGTATATATGGTAATAGTTTTGTATAGGGATTCGAGTATAGTGTATATTGAATTTAAATTGGTCATTAATATTACGTGAATGATTGAATGAGTGATACGTATTTTAATATAGGATAGAAGCAGCTGTTACTTTGCGGAATTCCATGATAACATTGGAAATTAAGCTTAATTTGCAATACTCCGCGTAATTTATTATTTCTTTAATCTTTGCGCTCCACACCAAACAGATCTTCAGCAATGTACTCTCTACGCACGCGTCGCTCCGTAAACGGAGAATCCTCAGGAGATGTAAACTTTACAATGAATAATAGTTAGGTCAATATATAAAACATACAACATATAGTTATAAAGAATTAATGTAACAATAATATTGAGTAGCAACAATAATAATGTGTCATCATCATCGTATTAACTTCCCACAGTTGGGCGCAGGCCATTTCACTCTTAGGAGACACGTTTTAAGTTCATAGATCCATCATGCTGCTCCAATGCGGATTGGTGGGCTGTATCGACTATTGTCACAAGTAAGTGATAATAACCGGGATATTGCTCTCGGAAGCATGGGGGCGACACCGCAAATTTCCTTACTCCGGCCTAGTACTGTAAATTCTTTAAACAGTGAACAGACAATACATAACCATTCTTGGCCCGATCCGGGATTCGAACCCAGGGCCTCGTGATTCGTAGTTGATATGCTAATAATACATGTATAATAAGTTAATAATGGTATCAAAGTAACCTGTTATTAAACATTATTTGACATGGCATTTACACTTGTATGTGTGTGCGTAAAAAATATTAATAAGGCCCTTAATCCGTTTTGTTTGCATAACTATTCGTAAGATCTTTTAACATTTAATCTTAATAATGTTTTGGTTGTCATTGCGTAGTTTCTGATGAAGAACTTTTTATTTCCCTCAAAGTATTGAACCCAGTAAAACTTGTGAAACAACAGTATTTAATGATTTCATTTCAACCCGATTGGCATGACTACCACTTTTTCAATTCGTTTTATCATAATCTTATCTAGTCCTTTTAAATAATCTCTACTGGCCACGGTCGCCCTATTTTGTAGTTAAGGATATTGTTATGGCAAACTTCTACCAACACACCTCATAACAAAAAAAACAGATTTCGGTAAAAAAAAAAATATTTTTTGTACCACTGTAGACTTACGGATTGAAAACGCTTACTATGGGCCTTATAAGCAGGCTCAGAGTCACTCAGCGGGCGATGGAGAGAGCAATGTTGGGAGTATCTCTACGTCAGTGGCGTGCACAGGATTTGCGACAAGGGTATGCATAAAGCAGGTGGATGGTATAAAATGGAAAAATTTCCCCTTCAATACTAGTATATAACTAACTAAAATAATTTGGGTATGCAGTGCTTTTGTGCATGTATGAAGTGACGCCACTGCTCTACGTGATCAAATCAGGAATGAGGACATCCGTAGAAAACGCTTACTCTGGGCGTTATAAGCAGGCTTAGAGAGAGAGCAATGTTGGGAGTATCTCTACGTGATCAAATCAGGAATGATGAGATCCGTAGGAGAACCAGAGCTACCGAAATAGCTCAGCGAGTAGCAAAGCTAAAGCGGAAATGGGTGGGGCATATAGCTCGGAGAATCGATGGACGTTGGGGTTCCAAGTGCTAAAATAGCGACCCCGAACAGGTAAACGCAGCGTTGATCGGCCCCCAACGAGGTGGCAGACATCAAACGAGTCGCTGGGACCCGCTGGAAACAAGCGGCCCAGGACCGTGGATTTTGTAATTTCCTCCAGCAGTGGAATTGAATCGGTTGATGTGTTGATGATGATGTATCAATCAAGCTTGAATTCTTTGTGTTACAACTAGCTTCTAGTCAACCAAAAAATTGCACCAATGGTAGTTAAAATTTAGTTGCATTAATAGAAAATGTGTACTAATGTTAGGTGCACCTCGATATACTGAATACAACTGCGTATCCCATTTGAGTGTACAAGATTTCGTAAATAATGCATATTTGTACTTTAACAACATTCGCAATTGCTGTCATTTTTTGAAGAGTTCCATTTTCGTCTCCCAACATCATCATCAGATTTGTATTAAATATAATGGGTTCAGGAAGCCCTTTCGACCAAAAAAAGAATTTTGGAAATCTTTCTATAGATGACGGAGTTATGCCCGATTATACATAAAAATGACTGATCACGGAGTTATGCCGTTGAAAGCGATGATAGCGCATTGGGTAGGAGCTCGACCTCACTTTCGAGGGGCCAAGTTCGAATCTTAGCACGCACCTCTAACTTCTCTAAGTTATGTGCGTTTTAAGTAATTAAAATATCACTTGCTTCAACGGTGAAGGAAAACATCGTGAGGAAACCGGCATGCCTTAGAGTTCCACATAATGTTCTCAAAGGTGTGTCGAGTCCGACAATCCGCACTGGGCCAGCGTGGTGGACTACGGCCTTAACCCCTTCTCACTGTGGGAGGTGACCCGTTCTCTGTAGTGGGCTGGTCATGTTTTGATGTGATGATGATATATGTATCAAGAACACCCCAAATTTTCCTCCTTTTTTAAGTCGGTTAAAAATGATTGTTCTATTACTTAGATTAAGGCAATCGATAACAGCTGGTTATGGATCTATTGTGAGATACATAAGTTCCGGTAGTTGCATCCGTCCTTCAGTTTAGATTTAAATCACACACAGGTCTCTACATGTTCGACTGTGTTTGCTTACCGCAAGTTTAACATTGGGGTCTCAGATATCAAAAAAGCACTCTACACAAAAGTGCGTCTGTTTTTATATATTTTGTTTGTTACGTAATTTTAACGCAATCACAACCTCTAACACAATGAAATTTGGCTCATATATAGTCAAATATATCCTGGAGATGGATATTTAATACTTTTTATCCTCAAAAAGCACGAAATTAAGTACCCAGGGGATTTAAATATATAGCCTTTGTTACCGTATGTACAGATTTACAGCCAACGAAAAATCTATTAAGTGCGCGCTATCTTTTGTAAATTATATTGCTACAAGTAATTAGTGTAACAACGTGTAGCAATAATTGATGCTACGTAGAGTTTTAGTAGCTACATCCGCGTAGAGTGTGTGTAGAGGGGCTTTGATGATAAACGCTTAAACTTTAAGTCAAGAGTGGAATCTCTAACGAAGCTGTATAATGTTTGTAGCGTAAACTACAAGCTGTACAAGAACACTACAGATATTTTAAAGCTTTAAAAACATCATTGTGGATAGCTCTTCAGCTAAATGACAACAGACATATTATTGTATTAAGTCAACGTGTATTATTGTCAACGAAAACGAAATGCTTGGGTGTAAATTATTGCTTTAAACAGGTTGCTTCTTTAATAGTTTTAAGTGACAATGTGAGATGGTGATAACAAAAAAAAACAAGCGGCTAAATTAGTTGTGGGCTTCTTCTTAGACCAGGGCGCGTTTGGAACCCTCGTAGTTTTAGATTTAAGTTGACGAATTTAGTTATCGCCATCAACTCACTTCTATGTAATGTACGCATCAAAAGTGCCATATTAAGAAATATTTGACTTTGACTTTGAATAACACTGGTTTGTATATAATTACTCTTATCATGATGAGCCTATTTACTGTGAGATGGTGATAACCAAAAAATATACCCGGCTAAGTTCGTTGTGGGCTTCTAAGTCCAGGGCGCGTTTGGAACCCTCGTAGCTTTAGGTTTAAGTTGGCGAACGAAGTTATCACCATCCCCATACAATTTAGTAAACATAAATGTATAAATGCTTCATAAGTGCCTGTAATAGGCCTACATGAATAAAGAAATACTGAATTTGAATTTCGAATCTAATTAATGTCTCAATCGGAGACACAGATATCCACTTTGGTATGAGAGTAGGATCAAGCGTCGATCAAGGTTTACGTTCTCACGAAGTGACGTGTAATCAGTAATAATAAGTGCCAGGCGAACTCACGACAGGGGTAAATCTCGCGATCTTTGCTGCCAAACGTCACTTTTATAAAGAAAGCAAAAACCGCGAGATTCACGCCTATCGCGAGTCTGTCGTGACCTTGCAGGACCGACCAACCTGCTCATCGAGGTACAAACAAAAGGTAAGGCGGAATTCCAGCTAAGTCACTGACTACAATTGTCGTTACTTAATTTAAGCAAACGACTGATATCCGCTGTTCGCCAAATTTACTAAGTCACAGCTGTACAACGGCTGTAGTGCGTACTAAAAGCTGCATAAGAACACTTAAATAGCTGTATGCTATTTAAGATTACGAGTAGCAATGCTGTTAGTGTAAAATTCCGAAAATATCTTTCCTTGAAATCCCCTCATGTTTGTTAACGTAATTGGTAGTTTCTAATGCAATATAGTTTAGATAAGAAAATTGTTTCAGCTCGCGCAGTTCGTATAGTAATTGGTAGGTTAACGCGTCACAAGGCTCAGATTCCCGCGCTATCTGCCTTTATGATAGTCGGAATGACGCCCGGGAGAGTGACGGAATGCTTTGTCTGGGCTGCGAACAGACGAAATCTATTTATTCTTTAACTAAGAAGGGGTACTGTAAGTTCGATATCCTGTGTGTGTATGTCTGGCTGTGGCATCGTTGTTCGCGAACGAATGAACTGATTTTGGTTTTTTTTCTGTTTGAACGGTAAATCAGTCGGGAGTGTTCTTAGCTGTGTTAGATGACAATCGGTCCAAGATGGCCGTACCTACAAAATTTAGGTCTCCAAGGATATATTTGTGTATATATTTTTGTAACTCCCTCAATAGTATAGTATCACTGGGTATTTACCGGATTAGGAGTTTTTTAAGTTTACCCACGGTTCCTCCCGTGTATTTTTTCGTTAAGTTTATGGATGACGTAGAAAGACCGCATTCTACTTCATCCATAAACGGCCGATTGGCACAGTGGGCAGCGACCCTGCTTTCTGAGTCCAAGGCCGTGGGTTCGATTCCCACGACTGGACAATATTTGTGTGATGAACATAAAAGTTTTCAGTGTCTGGGTGTTTCAGTGTCTGGTTCATTATTCATAAAAATTATTCATCAGTTATCTTAGTACCCACAACACAAGCTACGCTTACTTTGGGACTAGATGGCGATGTGTGTATTGTCGTAGTATATTTATTTATTTATTTTATTTAAAACTAGCGGTCCCCCGCGGCTTCGGAAAAGCACCTGGGCAACATTCCTGTGAGATTTAGATAAAAACAAGGCTTTGCTGCTAAACCAAAGATGGTAAATTTTTTAAACACCCAAATAAACGTGTACTGAGACGTTGGAAACAAGCGGCCCAGGTCCGTGGATTTTGGAACTCCGTACAAAAGATCTATGTCCAGCAGTGATCTCCTATCGGTTAAAATGATGATGAGACGTTGGAAAGAGTAAGTTATCAATTTGGCCTGTATTTGTTTGTTTCCTATGTTTGGTTTCCGAGAAACATTCCGGTGGAATTTAAAAAAAAATATATCGCAGTTGTAAAACTTAACAGCATGGTGTAAGCAGATCATGGCGAAAATTTACTTAGAGATATCTCATATCATCGAGATTGACATATTATATCTTCTGCCCCAGGAAAATTAACTGTCAAAGAATGAAAAGGAGACGAGCAATCAAAAAAAGTAGAAACAGCGATTTTTTCTCTTGATCTAGAAATTGGAAACCAGGGTTTAGTGGTTTATTATTCATTGTTAAGTCAACATCTACTCAGGATGCTCCGGTTTCGGAGCGAAACTTGCGAAGAGGGAAAATTGCCGAAGATCAGTTTGGTTTGGAGTATAAATATTGAAGAAATTATAAATTACATCGTACAAATTCTCCTGCTTTTCGCGTAGTATATAGTCAATATTTTGTGGTTTGGCGTCAGTCACTCTAAAGCCAACAAAGTATTTGGAGCGTTATCGACACATCAATAATATGATAAAATAAATTGTGTTCAGGTATCAGTCTGGCCCACAGCATTATCGTCCACGGTTGCAAAGATAACTATTGTATGTCGAAATCATTGCTGACTGTTCCGCTATATCTAAAAACATTGGCATTACTGATATCAGTCGAGTACGCTGCATTCACACTTTCGATAACACTATAAGACTACGTACATAAACGTATACATTTTAACGAAACCTTATAGAAAAGTACTATTATAGCACAAAGGACTGCGTAAACGATGAAAAAGGTTGGGTGTGAATGATCGCTCTAACCAGGTCGCTCTTCTAATAATTTTAAATGACAATTTGAGATGGTGATAACAAAAAAAACACCCGGCTAAGTTTGTTGTGGGTTTCTTCTTAGACCAGGACGAGCTTGGAACCCTCGTAGCTTTAGTTTGAAGTTTTTACGAATGTGGTTATAGCCATCATCTCACTACAGTGTAACTCTCATGTAATGTTCGCATCAAAAGTGCCACCTATGGCCTACTTGAATAATGATATTTTTTACTTTGATATACACTACCTATCTTTACTTATAGTAAAATTGTAACTCGAAGATTGATCTTTACTCACATCTACCCATTACCGGCCCACTTCAGGGCACGGGTCTCCTCCCACAATAAGAAGGGGTTAATGCCGTAGTCCACCAAACTGACCCAGTGCGGATTGGTGGACTTCACACACCTCTGAGAACATTATGGAGAACTCTCAAGCATGCAAGTTTCCTCACGATGTTGTCCTCCACCGTTGAAGCTTGTGATATTTTAATTGCTAAAAACGCACAAAACTTAGAAAAGTTAGAGTTTCGCGCCGGGATTCGAACTCTCCCCTCGAAGGTGAAGTCGAAGTCCTACTCATTATCATCGCTTCATAATTATTTAATTAGATTTTATTGGGGGAAGTTTGTATATTCATTGCAAAACAGATAAACACATTTTTATTTAATTTTCGGTCAGTTCGCACATAACGCTGCCTACTGAATTTTGTTTTAAAATCACTTCATTATTTTGATACTCGAAGCATTTTATTATGGTTAGCTTTTGTAATGTTGCCATTTTATATCAATAAGGAGTGTAGGAGTGCGGAACATTATTCCTCGCCTACAGGTTCATCGCGATGTACGACATGTAGTCGAGAATGTAGATGTCTCAATTTATCGTATTTAGACAATTTAAACTGCGCTTAATCTCAAAAGAAGAGCAATTTATCTCAAGAGATAGATAGCGGAGATAAAACACCGAGTCAATGTTAGTACGTGTTTGCCTATTGAAGGAATTTCATAAAAATAACATAATAACAAGTTACATAAAAAGAAAATTGCTATATTATTGAACAATATGCATAAACTCGTCATAATATTTACATTGTTTGGAATAGTGGCGGGTTGGCCGCAAATGTTTGCGACCAAGTCATTCAAAATTGGGATTGAATATCACGGTATGTTTAACCTACTATTTATCTTACTTTTGACGAGCTCCCTGGAACAGTGATATCCGCTGTCTTATAAATCGGAGTTTACAGGTTCGATCTCCTTTGTCGGCATTTTAGTATTTATTATTTCTGAATTTTCTCTGGTCTGGTTGGTTGGAGGCTTTGTTCAGAGCTAGATACCACTCTATCGAAAAGGATGTGCTGCCAAACGATTTAGCGTTTCATAGAGTCCCGCGTAGAAACAGCCCGATTTGGGGTTAAACCGCTTATCACTAACAAACAAGGATTGCAACAAGGCCTTACTTGTAGTGTAATAAAAAATGAATTATCTATTTTCACGCTTGCAAATGGTTTCCTATACCTGAACTTCCATAGCTGGGCACGAACCGGTGTATGTACGTGTTAGTCATAAAGACCAGGACAGCTTAACGTGCTCTCCGAAGCATGGGGTTGACAATATCAATCGTCAATAGATTTTTTTGATAACAAACGTAACCTAACCATTACTGACCCGGTCCAGTGAACGAACCTTGGACCTTGTAATCCTGACCAGTAAACCAGAAGAGACAATTAATGATTGAAATGGAAAAATGTGTATTCCCAGTGATGCTCATAAGAAGGGTCAGAGTCACTCAGCGGGTGATGGAGCGTTCTATGATCTCTATTTCATCAAATCAGAAATGAAGAGATCCCCAGTAGAACTGGCGTTACCGACATAGTTTATCGAGTCCCGAAACTGAAGTGGCAGTGGGTGGGGCACATAGCTCGGATAACCCATGGACCTTGGGGTCCCACAGTGCTAGAATGGCGACCTCATCACACCGGTAAAAGCAGTGACATAACGCGAGTCGCTGGGAGCCGCTTGAGAGCGGCCCAGGAGCGTACATTTTGGAACTCACTACAAAATACTTATGTCCAGCAGTGGACATCAATCGGTTGAAGTAATGATAATGATAGTGAATGTTGAGTTGCTGAAAGATAAATTATATTTTTCAGGTTCTCTGCCGATAGGCGGAGGTTCTGAGAGGTATCGGCACAGGAATAACCTTGATCCGTTCTTCATCACAGTCACAGCGAATGCCAAAGTGAGTGTCAACTTCAACCTAAGTTATACCTTCCAAATATATAGGTACATAACAATTTTTTACATACATATATACATACATTCACTAACACACATCCTCTATATATACACATGCACACCAACACTACACATATTTGCATGCTTTTAATAAAAACTATTTGCACGATAAGTATTGATTAATTTTAAAAGACAAAAATACCTTTTTTTCACGCAGCATGGAAGCCACGGAATGACAACATTAATTTGTGCAAAAAAACGGTTGTGTAGAGTTTTATGGGCTTATTTTAATATTAGAAAAGAAAACCATGAAAACCGGGTAAAGGAATCCAGCAATCACATCATAAATGCGGCAGTGTGTTTAACGCTTTGACCATCTTTCATGCAGCAAGGGAGCAACAGAACTACGTGATTTGCATTGAGATAGTTAACACTCGGGTCTCAGCTGCAAAATCAGCGTAGTGTTTTGGACGTATTCATGATGTACGGCATATAATGCTTATCTGGGAACGCATTCTGAGTGGTGTCAAAAACATGGGTCAGAAGATGATAATAATAAATAATAATTAAATATTCCTACTATATATATATATATATATATATATATATATATATATATATAATATTATAATATTATAAGTGTGAAAGTGTGGATGTTTGTAACTCAATCACGCAAAAACGGCTGAACGGATTTAGATAAAATTTGCTGAAACTGGCATATAGCCTTTGATATAGGAAAGAACATAGGCTACCTTTTATCTCGATTCCTTAAGTAGTTCCCGAGGGAAAATTTAAAATTGTTTACGAGCTAAGCCGCGGACAGACTTTGAAATTTTGTATGCATGTCACCTATGCTTTGGAAAAGGACATGTACTTTTTATACTTATCTCTCAAATAGTTCCGAGAACTTAGAACGAGTTGAGAACTCTTTATAATATCTCAAATAGTTCTGAGAACTTAGAACGAGTTGAGAACTTTTTATAATGTCTTAAATAGTTTTGAGAACTTAGAACGAGTTGAGAAGTCCACGCAGAAGCTAGTAAATAATAATTACATAGTAGTAAAGCTTTTAGACAAATACATCAACCTAATAAAAAGCGTGTATACAAAATGCAAGAGTAAGATCAGAAAAGGAAGATAGTGAGTTTTCGATAAAAGAGGCGCGAGAGAAGGTGAGCCACTTTCACCGAAAATTTTTCCGGCGGTTCTGGAACATATTTTTAGACTGGAATAGGAAAAGAAGGGTCTGAAGTTTGATTATTTATACGACTATTTAAGTCACCTTCGTTAAGTAGATGATAGATGACCCTCCTAGCTTTAGTTTTAAGTTAACGAATGCAGTTATCACCATCACTAACATTAGTGTTAATATGTTAAATATATGAAAGCTTCATAAGTGCCTGTGATAAGGTCTACATGAATAAAATATTTTTGAATTTGAATTTGACAAACTCAGATAGATACCTAAGTGCTTCTGCCGCAAAACCGCTTTGCTGTGTTCCGATCTGAAGGGTGTGGTTGAAGGAGAAAGGGGTATAACGCTGTAGAAAGTTCCTACTCAATTTTTTTTTTTATTTATTTATTTATTTGGTTCTATGACCCATCACTACGCACTACACTATAACATAAATAGAATAATTAAAAACTAAACTGAATAAAAAAATTAAAAACTTACATTAAATTAATTTAAAAAAAAAGTTCCAAATTAAAATTTCTGCGTCCAGGCAGCCCTACGTGGAGTTTAACATACAACTTGTAAATTGGAGAGTCGTATCGATCTATTAGTGCTTTCAGAATGCCGTTACTGCTTACCCGCGTTCTTTTCATCAAGGATGCAATTCGATTTCTTCTGATGGCAAAAAAGACATCAGTATGAGCCATCGCGAACATTTCTGATGCACTACAATAACGGGGTAAGCCCAACAGCATTCTGAAACCATCATTATACTGAACTAGTAGGGCGTTTAGCGATGCCTGTGTATAGTTGATCCACAGGGTATCAATGTACCTATAATAGAAGGTACCCACATAAAAAGCTCTACCACTATCTACTAATCACGATTAAATAAATAAATGAATATGCGGTAATATTTAAAAAAAAAGACTTTTTAAAAGTTCTAATTTATGTATTCTGCCGTTTAGATTGTAGACCAGGACAAAGTTTTAAATTGGTCATAGGTTAAACAATTAAATTACTTTATTACTTAATAAAAATTAAAGTGTCAATAGCTTAACATACAGGGTAGAGTTTGTAACGCTAAAAATTTCTCAGGATTTCCGTAGCTTTCCAGCTCGGAGCGTTGCAGTAGGTAAGCAGAGCGAAATCCTTTTGTACAGTCTCAACGTAAACTGAGACAGACTTTAAGAAATTGCGCGTTGTTATTCCACGAACGTTTTCCTTTATATTTAGATAGATGGAATAACTTGACTGCAACAAAACACTAACTAACAGTACAAGAATACAGAATTAGCAAATAGTCTGTTAACAGTTTTTTACACTCTTTTATAACTCTTGGTTACTATACGATTGATTTGGATTGACTTGGATTTCTTAACGATAACTGTTTGGAAGCAGGCTCCGCTCTCATCTATCACAAGATCGTGAAGTGTATAATGATATAGAAAAAGAGCAATCTGCAGAGTTTCTTGCCGGCTCTTCTTGGTAGAATTTGGCTTGCAAACTGGCGGTAGAGTCACTACAAACAGACATACTTGAATTTTCAAAACTGCTTATAAACTAGGTCTATTTGAAACAAATGAACTTTGAATTTACACGCTTTATATTACCTTCTTAACCTGTATGTAAGTTTGTAACCGACTCCTTTGGACTTGATTTTGACCCTCTTCTAACGGTCTGATTTCGTCCAAACTTTTGTAGATAGGTCGAGAACCGATGGCAATACACCAATTTGATAGGATTATTCCATTTTTCAACTTGCAAAATAAGATTTTTATTATTTTACTAGTTTTACCCTGTCACGTTTCGCTGTGGCACATTTTAATGGAATTGTTGAGAAATGAGAAACAAAACAGAGAATATTACAAATGTCAGCGAGTGTTTTTCACGCTTTCGGCAGATGGCGCGGTCCCTGGTACATCGGTCGTTAAAAAAAACTGTGGGTTCGCGGTCGCGGATATGTGACTGATGCAAAAAAATTGATAAATCACACTCCTTGATGCGGATTATACTTATATCATGCTAAAATTTCAGCTCGATCGGTGCAGAACTTAGAGTTTTTGAAGCGTACACAAACCAACTTAACATTTTTATATATATAGATATAATTTTCATCTATACTCGCTAAGGCAGGAATGATGTTAATTTTAATTCAAACCATTACCTTTAGCCGATTTCTCTAATAGAACAAATTTGATGGTGAATGATTAACCGATTAATTTTGCCATAAAAAAATAGTAGTTTAGGAGAAAATAAAAATCACTCCTTTATAAATAAACTAAACTTAAAGGTAGATAGTAACATCCTGTGAAATATTACCCTGTATGCATTAACCTTAGGCGTTAATGCAGTCTTTACTGGTACACCTGCAACCACGCTCTTCGGACACAGCATTGCCTCAGTGCTGCTTAGCGGCAGAAATAAGCAAGCCGATAGTACTTCCCCGGACGAACTCTGTCTCAAAAACTCTGCTCTCCTACTGCCAATAAGCTATCACAGCTTCATCCATATTGCACGCCTCATAAGCGAAGCTAAAAAAAGTTCTGTCTTAGACGTCCGTGTGTTTGCATGTGCGGATCCCGTATCTTGTGGTCACGATAACGAGCGAAACACTTATCTTATCGAGTTGATTTTTTTTTATAAGCTTCAGAATTTTGAGGCATAGAAGCCTACTATTACTTTTCACGGTGTAATTAGATGTAGTTTAATGAATATTTACAAATAATCTTAATTTTATTGTAATGAATAAGATTATGAGGCGTGCACTTTTGGATTTTCAACTATATTTTAAATTTACAGAATGGCTACGTCATCTCCTACCTCCAGGTTACAACAACCACGGACTTGATCGGCAATGTGGAATTCAACGTGGTCCGAGGTCAAACCGGTTCCAAAAGCATAGTGTTCCAATTAATCACCAACCAGACGGATTTCCTCTCCTACAACTATTTGGTTTATGGAATAAGAGAAGAAGAGTATAAAAAGGTGACTGGAATTATGTTTTTAATGATTCATTAGTTTTATCGACCAGTAGCAGTCAATTTCAGAATTACCTCCGCTTCACAGTACGTGCAGGGGATAATTTTTTTCTTTTATCTATTTCCAGCATTTACATTTCTTTTATTTTGTGAGGGAGTCATTTTTATTAACTTTACGGAAGTAATAAGGTATAGTGCCTAATTTTGGGCCGGCTGCTATTTCTCGTTCCGTGCAAGTTTGATGATCGTCGCTATACCTTTTAACTTTAACTGCAAGGCGAGATGGTTTCATAAAACTTAAATATTTAGAATCGTAGAAGATTTGATCACAGACACAGTTGATAGAGGTTAAGTCTACGAAGTAACAATTTTTATGAATACTCTTACGAGCAATTCTTAACATACTCGTATTTTTAATTTTCCACTCTTTCAGATGAATGGTATTCTAAACACTAAGAACTATAATAGGGCACTTTAAGTATTTGGATTTCAGGAAACTAGATAGTTCCGATAATTAACGTAACCACCTGATAAAGTACGGGAACATGGAATAGGAGAGATTAAGCCCGTTTAATATTACACATATATATTATTTGAATATTATTTCCACTTGTGCACCTGTGCTCTGAGAACTACTAAAGCTGTGGGAGAAGATAAATTTGTATCCTTTCCCCGAGGAGATAATTTTCTCCTGCCCATGTTATCCGTGCTGGAGAGGTAATTCTGAAATTTATAAGTGCTGAATGGTCGGGTTTCTGCTGTGGCTAGCTACTTCCCTACCGACAAAGAAGTGCCAAGTGATTTAGCGTGTACTGGAACGCTAAATCTGCCGCTAACGCTAATGCCGTAAAAAACCTGATATTAATGTGGGTTAAAGCCAAAAACGAATATATATCAATACTTATTACACCTGACGGGTTGGTCCGCTACCGTCCGATTGCTGTCACTTTATTATTAAACTCTAATAAGATTGCAGAGGTATAAAAAATCTCTAAATAAAGATTTTTACATTTAAAACAATGACAACTGTACAAAATCTTCCTTGTTGATTCATTTCCTTTTGCCGTTAAATGTCATTATATATAATTATTATAAACCACACTGGAAGTTCTGAGATTAAGGCATTAATGCTTTAAAAACTGTAAAAAATAAATTCTTCCAGTTTCCAATATTTATTGTATTTTTACTATTCTACTACTATCTATTGTGGATATAAAAATAGTTCTTTTCTCCGGTTCAGGTTTTAACATGAGAGCGCCATCTATGCTGCGATCTTAAAACTACCTGGTTGTAGACGTAACAGAGCCGAGCTTTCGGAGTTCAAAAACATTTTGTTGATGTAATGAGTACGATTTCCACTAGGTGTCGCTAGTATAACCTTCACAAAAAACAAAAATAATTCAGACTTAAGTATTTTATTTCAGGAGCTTTAAGATATGGTATTTTATTCTATCCCATGTTGTACCATTATAACTTTCCGTACTTGTTATCTAAAAATGGGTAATTAGGAAGTTCCAGAAGTTGAGTTTTATAAACATTATGAACCAAAGTGTTTTTAAAATAAAAATTATGGATTTGATTATTTTCCGAGGAACTTAACTTGACTGAAATACGGTCATGGTTATAATTATATTTATGTTATATTATATAATATTTGGTATGAGATTTCCATGATTGTAGAAATGTTCCTAGAGATAATATGATGAGTCAGAATAAGATATATTTTTTATTAGTTATTATCTTTTTACAGGTGAGCAATATCATCACTATTCAAATGAGAAACTCCAGCGGACGACACTATCGCAATCTTTTCATGAAGTTTGTATTTATTGCTATTAGTTTAAGGTGCATTTTGACATAAATGTTGTTTTAAAAAACCTTACTTTAATTTTTTTAATAATTTATTTTGTTATTTATTATTATTATACTTACCTATATATTTGTAAATTCTTAGTATTTATTAAACTTAAATATTGATATTATTATTGCCTTAATTAATTCCTAAAAATCTAACCGCCGACTGGCGCAGTGGCAGCGACCCTGTTTTCTGAGTCCTAGGCCGTGGGTTCGATTCCCACAACTGGAAAAAGTTTGTGTGATGAATATGATTGTTTTTCAGTGTCTGGGTGTTTAGCTGTATATTATAAGTATTTATATGTATTATATTCTTAAAAATATTCAACAGCTATCTTAGTACCCATAACACAAGCTACGCTTACATTGGGCTAGATGTGTGTATTATCGTAGTATATATAATCTTAAATTAATTTGTATAAAATTTCTGAACGTATCTAAATTTTGTATTCATAACATAATATTACTAAACAATGCAGTTGATGCAGATAATGATTAGAATTTCTGGACCAAAACTCTGTGCCTTTCAATCCCGAGCAAATATTAAATTATTGTTCAACAGTAATGAAATACGTAACAACAAAATTAAATTTAACTAACCCCAGGTCACGATTGAATTCAATCATTTATTTTATACTAGCCTTCATCTGCGACTTCGTTCACATGGCAATTTGAAAAACCCTGACCATGGTATAATACCCTGACCATGAAAGACATTGATGTAAACAATTTTGTGCAACAAAAATTGAATAGGTATCTTAGCTATAATCTCGCTTGCTTATTAGGTAAGTACATCAAACAGCTCTGGTGGAAACACAGTCTGGATCCATCCAATCCCGCAATGAAAATTTCCGTCTAATCTAGTCGCAGCGTTTGCTTATATAGCCCCAGAGTACAAACCGCATAAAAAAGAAAAATGAATTACTAAAACTACAAACTTTACGCCGTTATCATTTTAAATTTCTTATGGATATCCCCTAATTGTTAAACAGCAGTCAAATGTAGTATCTTGTTGATAGTAGTGAGATATTTGTTCAACACGTCAGGTTTGGTCCCGTTGGAAGGAGGACACTTTTCGACACTGACACACTCTCCTTCAGGACTGCGCAGGAGTCCTGGCGAGCAAATGCAGCCCGATTTGCAGACCTTGGCACATATTGGTTCCGGTTGGGCACAAGTTGGCTCGCAGGTCGCGTTGCATATGTCGTAAACTTCGTTAGCGTTGAAGCACATGTCTGAAAAATAAAATATTTCAACTTATACTCGAAATTCCCCTAAATTTTCGTTACTATTCTATAGTTGCTGCCAGTAGACGACTTGTAATCGCTGTAAAAAATTTGGCGAAAGTGTTCAATCGTAGCTTAGGAAGTTCCAAAATCCACGTCCCAAAGCTATTTGTTTCCGCTAGAAACAACAACTTTTAACTGAGTCTAGGTTAGATTGACCTTATCTCGCCAAAAGATCTTAACTGGCAAGTAACTCACACGTGCTGGTGCTTTTTAACTTACCAACGGTAGAGCAATTGTCCATTGTCACACACATATGGCTGACCTCATCCCGGTAGAAGCCCTCCTTACAAAAGCAACCCATGCTGCACGTAAGGCCACACACTTCTGGCTCCGGTACAGCACACGTGGCAGGGCAAGCGCTTCCACATGGTAGAAATTCTTCGTTCTCACCGCAAGATATATTTGTACCTGATAATAGAAAGCAAAACTTAACGTAAATAAATTGTTTACTTTCTTAAAGGAGAAGAAATCATTAAAAATTGTCCTAAGAAATCAAAGATAAAAACGGATTAGAAATAGCATTAAAATTATTCAAAATCGATAGTAGAATTGCCTACACTATCAGGAAAATAAAAGGTATTTCATTCTACGCGCATATCTTAAGTTACGTCGCTAGATAAACAAAATAAATAAAGTCACTAAAGCACTCTTCAGTTCGCAAAATGAAGATAAAAAACGTACAATAGTTTCCTTGATATTCGACCGGATAAACAACTCTAAGAACTTATAGGAAAAAACTTCTTGGCAGTTTTGCTTATTTGTAAGAAACATCAGGAAATAGGAAAAGATTTAAAAGGTCACCTAAAAGAGATAGGATTTTCGATATCTAAACAGATAAACGATACGGAACACTATGATTTATCTACAAACTGCTAGTACTATGTTGCGTTAACAAAAAACTAATATTTGTATGACACATTTCCACATTTTCCTTCGAACTAAAGTTAGCGCCTATCAAACATATCAAATTCAAAATCAAAGGCACTTATGAAGCGTTCATACATTTAACATGTTAGTATACTAATTTTAGGTGATGGTGTTAACTGCATTCGTTAACTAAAAACTAAACTAACTAGGAGGGTTCCATGCGCGCCCTGGTCTAAGAAGAGCCCACAACAAATTTAGCCAGTATTATAATAGTTTTGTTTGTTATCCCAATGAAATAAGAGCAATTCATACCGAAGCTTTTTTATTATATATCATCTACATACCCTGTGCATAAACGCTATGCACGCCAATGAACCCATTACCAGTCCGCTATAGGGGACGGGTCTGAAAGAATGGGGATGAAAGGGCTTTAGCCGTAGTCCACCACGCTGGCACAATGTGGATTGGTGGACTTCATCGCCCATGATATTCCACCGCATCAGAGGAGCCACAACTGTTTAAGGTGTAAAAGTACTTACCACATTTCCCCGCAGTAACGCAAGTCCCGTTCTCATCTCTTAAGTAACCAGTCATGCAGAAGCATCCCTCAATACAATCCGTGCAGTTTCCCGGATTGAGGTCGCTGCAGTTTTGCTGGCATGCTGAACCGCAGAGAAGGTACTCTTCGTTTGTCGGGCAATTACCTGAAACATTTCATACTATCATTTATTCTTTTTCATTTTTTTTTTTTATTTCTTAACAATGCTTAAAAAAAATAAAAAAATTATTAAAAAAAACATCCACCCCCGCTTGCGGGGCTTTTGAATGCCCAAGCAACCGGCGGTCAGGGCTCCAGAGTGAGGAACCTCCTCACCATACGCGCCGTTTGAAGGACTACTGCCTTCTGTATCCGACCCTTGATCCAACAACCAAGCGAAAGCTTCTTAAGATGTTGGTCGAAGCTTTTCGCGAGAAGACCATTGACTGAAACGACGATCGGGACAATAACAGTCGACTGAACATTCCACATGGCGGTAATTTCGTGAGCAAGGTCCAAGTGTTTAGATACTTTTTCCTTTTCAGCTTTCACCAGATTATCGTGTAATAAATAAAGAAAGAAAGATAATTATTATGAGCCACAGAAATAAGAACGTACAGAATCCGCATTCAGACATTATTACATGTATTGCATTGTGTCCAAAAACAGAGAAGACGTCTAAGCAAGTCTGAATTCACACCTGCGGAATATTGCTAGCTCACAAACTTTTCCAATTTTCCTAATTTTATGGTAAACGTTTAGAAACATCATCATTACCAGCCCACTACAGAGCACGGGTCTCACCCCACAGAGACAAGGGTTTAGGATGTAGTCCACCACGCTAACCTAGTGCGGATTGGTGGACTTTACACCCCTTGAGAACATGATGGGGAGCACTCAGACATGCAGGTTTCCTCACGATCCTTACCTTCGCCGTTGAAGCAAGTGATATTTTATAAAACAATATAAATACTATTAAAGATTTTAAACTAAGATAATTGTGGTTAATCAACATTTCTTAAATATAGTTCACCGGGTACATACCACGATAATATTTTGGATTTGTCGATATTTCGATCCAGTTGCATGGATCGTGGTAACTATATTTAAGAAATGTTGACAATTATCTGAGGGATATATTTATAGAATATTTTTGCTTACGAGGATTTGAATTATGTGGCATAACATATACTGGCAACAGCCCAATAAACAAATTTTATCCTCACTATTCGAGAAACAAAATTCATTAATTCAGGTAGGCTTTCTATATAAGCACTTTTAAAACGTCAAGTATGTTCGTAGTGACTCTTTAACTGTTTCAGAAGGCAGATTGTGTCGAGAAGAATCCGCAAAGGAAAACTCAGCAGTTGCTCTTTCCCAACGTTATCAATTTACATTTTTAACCGACTTCAAAAAGGAGGAGGTTTCAATTCGTCCAAATCTTTTTTTTTTTTTTATGTATGTTACCCGATGACTCGAAGACGCTTGAACCGATTTAAAAAAAATCTTTTTTGTTTTAAAGGGCGTACTTTCCAGGTGGTCACATTAAAATATTATGGTAATCGGTCGAGGTGTTATTAAAAAACCAACAAGTTTTTGCTTTTTAGTTCCTGGGCGTATGTGGAAGTCTGATTTTATTCATTTAAAAAAATTTTTAAGCTTACAGCTATCTTACGAATAATTTGTTTGGATTTAGATTCATGGTAAAAGTTGAAGTAGAAAACATGTTAAGTTAAAATCATGGCATTTATAACTTGTTACTGCAATAGTAGTGGATTTCTATTTGAACTGGTGATTTATTATCGAACTAATTTCACGCCTAAATCAAATTTAATCAACAATCCAAATTACTTCCTACTAAGTATAACAGCTGTATTTGTTTAATCGATTATCATGACGATTGTTATTTTACTGTCTGTATTATGTTTATTTGTGAGTAAATGCAGCTTTTTAATGATAAGTAAGTATAATAATATTGTTTAATAAATATAATCTATGATTTCCGTGGTTAAACAAAATTTCTTAAAAATAATTAAACCTCGATAATATTTTGAGATTCGATGATATTTCGACCCAGAAGCAATAATTGTTTACTATTGTAACTCTTTGGCATCCAAACCAACTAGCTCTTTGGAAATGACCAACTCTCGCAGGGCCATTCCAGCATCTTGAGACTCATACGTACATCATTACTCCAGCATATGTGCCCAACTATGTCGATAACTCTAGTTCTTCTACGGATCTCCTAATTTCTGATTTGATAACGTAGATACTCCGACAATAGCTCTCTCCATCGCCCGCCTACCAACAAAACAGTTCCCAAATTGTATTAAAAACTGTAAGGAGTTGCATCTACCTCTCCTTGTTTTAATTTGACAGAAAAGGAATGCCTTCATGGCGAAGTACACAAGTCATGTTCGTTCTACGAGGAGTACACGTGCTGGGAGACCCAGTCATTGACAAAGAGAGTGAAGTCTTCACCCAAGCGATTGGCACATTGCAAAGCTGGATGTTTCTGCAAGTAAGATTATATCCATGTCTCTCATATCTCTTATTTATTTTTTACAATACACACATCGCCATCTAGCCCCAAAGCGTAGCTTGTGTTATGGGTACTAAGATAACTGATGAATATTAATCTATTTATATAAAAGGCAAAGTTGACTGACTGACTGACTGACTGACTGACTGATCTATCAACGCATAGCTCTGGACTGGGACGCCCACTGGACGGATCGGGCTGAAATTTTGCAGACCGATAGATTTCTGAAAATTCCAACCCTAAGAAGGTTAAATGAGGATAAAAGTTTGTATAAAATCCTTCATTTATCAACATTTACATCCTAGAAACTTAGGTTTCAGGTTTTCGGTTTACGTTTATATTTTTCTATTAGCAGCAAAACTTTTTTTTTAAGCTAATAACAGTTAAAATTTACCAAATCAAAAATTGAACTTGAGCAAAGCTGCGGACATAAGCTAGCGAATAATATACATGGTTTACGAAAAAACTTATTATTCTTGGTCCCGTTCTGTAACACTGTTGCACGAAGCATGGCACTTATACCGCGTTAAAATGAGAGTAAAATTTAAGATGTCATTTGTTTATTTACAGTCCAATATTAAAAGCGGCCATTTTTTTCCGCGGACTAAATGTTTAAAACAAATAAATGTCAGGCCATTCGCTTAGTAAAGGGGTATTATATTATATATACATTTTAGTCTTCTGTAAAGATTTAAAAGAAAATAAATAAATAAATAAATATACTACGACAATACACACATCGCCACCAAGCCCCAAAGTAAGCGTAGCTTGTGTTATGGGTACTAAGATGACTGATGAATATATTATTTTTATAAACACCCAGACACTGAAAAACACTTAATGCTCATCACACAAACATTTTCCAGTTGTGGGAATCGAACCCACGGCCTTGGACTCAGAAAGCAGGGTCGCTGCCCACTGCGCCAGTCGGCCGTCTAATAAAAAATTTTGTTGTTTCCATCGAAAATGTTCATAACCTGCCATTTGTTTGTTTACATTTGGTCCGCGGGTAAATTGGGTACACTTTATTAATATAATGGCCAGTGTTTTTATCTAACTTTTAATTTCAGAAAAGGGATGGTCCGAACATATCCTAATGGTGGATGCATACTGGCACAAGCGTGTCGCGACTTGGAACTAAAAGGCGTCTTGCAAAAAATTCCCGCTGGATTTTCAAATATCTGATTACTAACGTGGCGTATGGAGTACTTATTACCACCGACATATACTTATTACGATATATAATTGACTTTTGAAGAAAATTAAGCTTAATTTGCTATACTCCGCGAAAAAGAGGAAAGTATGGTGTAATTTATAATGTCTTCAATCTTTATTTATTTATACTCTTTATTTATTTGCACACAAAAATACAGAAGAAGAATAAAAAAAACACAGATAGAAGCAGTATACAACATGCGACCTTATCGCTTAGTACTGATCTCTGCCAGGTAACCTTAGAATAAAGAAAACAATAGGAAGGAAGGAGAATCTTTATACTCCACACCACACAGAACTTCGAGACAAAGTTCCAAAAGTGCTTATAAAGTAGTACTTGAATTTACGGATATCAAGAGATTGATATGATAATAAATATGATTACAAGCAGAGTTTAAATAAAACCTTTCTGTAAAGCTCGTGTTGAGCTTTTACTGTCTAATAACTTTTAAGGTAGTGATTGTAATTACCGTATCTACACGCATTCGTAGTGCATTTTATAGATCCAATCGAGTAAATTAGTTCCAAAATTATCAACTCATTACAGTACAGGGTTCTAGTCTCCGCCCAGAATCCGAAGGGTACAACCACGGATGCCAAGTGCGCATTCGTAGATCTTGGAGAATATTAGGTTTCCTCACGATGTTTTCCTTCACCGTTAAAGCAAGTATGTAATACTTTTATTGCTTAAATTAATAACACATATAAACCCGAAAAGTTAGAGGTACATGACGGGAATCGTACCTACTCGGTCCTCCCGAAAAGAATGACTTAAAAGGATGTCCCGACAAGCCTTCGGGTTAACTCTTCAGCCTTCTTTTCGGGAGGACCGAAAAGGTACGATCCCCGGAACGCACCTCTAACTTTTCAGAACCTGTGCCAGGATGTCACGCCCTTCCGTAGAAAATCTTTGTCTTAGATTATAACACAAAATAAGATTTAAATAAAAAAAAAGAAGATTGTTTGTGTGTCTGTGTGTGTGTGATGGCGCGTCAGTGCAATGTAGGAGTAGATTTTTCATGTGATTACTTCGAGTAAAGCCTCAATCTCTACATAATTTAATTTTACGAGCCACTCAGTTAAACACCTTGAAGTTCATTAATATATTATGTCAATTTAAAGCTGTTATGTTAATGAATTTTGAAGTTTAAGGACTCTGACAGAGGGACGGACTCAGTGCAAATTTACCTAAGCAAGCGTGGCTACGGGGGCAATCGAAAAAGCTAAACGAAGTGAAATACTTAGTAATTTTGTAATTATGGAAAAGTTTGTTTGTTTGTTTGTCCTTCCTTCACGCCCTAACTAAGAAACCAAGCAAATTGAAAGGACGGAGAGTAACATAGGCTACTTTTTATCCCAGGAAAATAAACGAATTCCCTGAAATAAAAAAAAAACCGTAATATACGCGTACGACGAACGAATTAGTTTAAAATAAATTCATCAACTCACCCTTAGCTATGTAAACTCCCGCGCTGATGGAAACCAAGAAGACCATGCAAAAGGAAAATTTCAACATTTTAACAAACGAGGGAAATATTTTTACTATAAATAACGTTGTAATTAATGTTTCGAGTAGCTGTTAAAAACTTGAACAGCGAACAACTGATACGGGCTAGATTTCTAAGTGTTATGCCAACAGAAGCCAGGGTTGTGACCTCAGAGCTGAGCCACAGTTGAATAGCTGTTATAATTCGGTGGCACAAAAAAATTGTGTCATCCTTGGATTCAGTCAACCGTCGCACGTTAGGGTGCGTTCTCACTAAGCGTTCTGTACGTGACGCCAGGAAAATATTTTGTGTGTGCCTGTGGACTTTTGACAGGTTCTATAATATTTCAATCGATTTTGATAATAATTCCTCTCACATGGCGATTAGTGATGACTGATATGTAGTCTGTATCATCTGATTTATCCTAACATATCAATCTACAGGTCTCCTGAGACAATGAGAAGGGGTTAAGTCCGTCCAATTAGCCAGCCACCGTGGTGGACACCACGCTGGCTGGCTAATTGGTGGACTCCACACACTTTTTGAGAACATTATGAAGAACTCTCAGGCAGGTAGGTTTCCTTACGATGTTTTCCTTTCCCGTTGAAGCTAGTGATATTTTACCCTTTCATAACTTAATGATCATTGGTTAGTTTAGATTAGCATAAATGGATTTTGAGAATTTAGCGTGAAATTATATAAATGAAATTTTGTAAACAAAAAAAATTGAATTAGGACTATTAATTGAAAAAAAAACTGGCGTTAGTCCTTTAGCTGTTGCTTCGATTATGTTCGTTAAAGGGTGTATAAGCCTACTGAATGGCTAAGTTAGTAAACAAAATAAGACAGCCGGTTGGCGCAGTGGGACGCGACCCTGCTTTCTGCATCCAGGGTTGTGGGTTCGATTCCCACAACTGAAAAAATTTTTGTGTGATGAACATAAATGTTTATAAGTTTCTGGGTGTTTATCTGTACATTATTAGCATTTATGTGTATTACATTCATAAAAATATTCATCAGCTATCTTAGTAACAATAACACAAGCTACGCTTACTTTGGACCTAAATGGCGATGTGTATTCTGTCGTAGTATATTTATTTATTTATTTAATCTTCAACAGAGTCAAAAGAGTTGTTAGTAAAAAAAAATCGCAAAAACATGAGAAATACGTTAAACCGTACGTTAAATCTGAACCAGTCTAAAATAGGGTTACATGAGAAATACGTTAAAATCTGAACAAGTCTAAAATAGGGTAAATTTATTAAGTGTATGTACGTATGTCTGTTGAAAAGTTTCAAAGTTTGACTAAATGCCAGCTGCAAAATGAGCGGTCAGTGAGACGGGGCCCTAATTCTGCTTTTTTCGCGCTCCAAATTAACAATGAGGCAGGAGTTTTCTATAGTTGAAAAGGAAGTAGCACGCAGTCATGCTTTCAAGGATACGTACTGGAAATAATTGTTGTTTTAATGGAAACACCGTCGTTTGCCGGGTGGTGACGGCACATCAGAAAACAGTCACCACCCCTTCTCTACCCGCGGGTATCTTACGAAGCGACTAAGGGAATGTAAGGGACGAACAGCAGCATCTTCTGTGCTACTACTACCAGCTACTGAAACCACCAACCTGTCTACCCAGCGTGGTGATCATACCTTCTTCTTCTTCTTCTTCTGCTTGCGGCTCAGGTTCGCCTGGTCCCTGGTGTCACGTCGACCGGCTACGATCTATTGTGACGCCGCTGTCTAGATCTCCCAGCAAGCATTGGTCGCCTTCAGGAAAAGCAGCACTTTCCTTGCTGGAAGAAATTTAGCATCATCTGGTTGCATTATGTGCTTCCCCAAAAGAGTGCTGCGTTTATGCATCAACGCAGGGCAGGAACAGATGATCATACCTTATAGCACGTCTTCGCCAGTACGGATGTAATTCAGAAATGATAAATTCCCAAGTTGCCTCTACTGGGTATCGAACCCAGGATCTTATAAGACCAAAGCGCTCACCACTGCGCCAGCAAGGTCGTCAAAAAGTATATAGGTGTAATAACATAGAGTGTGGCACAGAATTAAGAACGTACAGAACCCTCATTTTTCCATTATCGCATGCAGCGCATTGTGTCCAAAAACAGTATAGAACCCCACGCACATCCACGTCACACCCGCGAAATGTTGCAAAAACTTTTTCCCATTTTACGGTAAACGTATAAATAAATAAATAATAAATACACTACGACAATTCACACATCGCCATCTTGCCCCAAAATAAGCGTAGCTTGTGTTATGGGTACTTAGATGACTGATGAATATTTTTATGATTAATATACAGAAATTCTTATAATATACATATAACACCCAGACACTGAAAAACATTCATGTTCATCTTTAGAACATTACATGTAAAATAATTACTGTCAACTGCTAAATGGTATGCAGTGACCGCCTGTTGAGAAACACTAAAGTGGAGTGGTTCGATGCTTTAATATTAGTCGTGTACGGTTACTGTATATTCTTAATTCTGTGGAGTGTGGTGTATTAGATATTTATAATGCGACGTGCGTCACCCGGGTATCGCATTACCTTGATTGAATGCAGCAAACAGCGGGCCCTGTTGACCGACCGTATTACAACGATTTATTGTATTGCACCCGACCTGACCACTTATACCTACATAAGTTTTTTTTTTTAAGTGTAACTTCTTTAGGATCTTTGTTAGTTTCAAACTCGATAAAACGAAAAAATGAATCCATAGAGACACAAATACATGTACGGGAGCTATGGTGTTATGCTCGACCGTAACAATAGGAAGATCTTCCTCCGAGCGGGTGATCGTGCTCGGGGACCGAGGTCCGAACATTCATTTTTGGAAGTTGTATATATAGGCATTCTTTGTGAACACTTCGCTAGCGTGATGCAGGATGTTTGTAGCGCCATCTAGTTATGTGTGTTATGTGGAGATCGCTACACACATAAAAATATATTGCAACTTATGCAATTAATGTTATTTAATTATTGAATAAATAAATTTTAATATTTTATCATTATATCATTATACATATAATGAAATTCATTATTATTTCGTATTACTCATAAATCACATGTATAAATTCAATGTATTATGTGTATAGCCTTAATTGTTTCTTGATAAACGACTAAGACACCGGGAGGTATCTTTGCATCGTTCGAGTCCATGTATATCGATAATCGAGTATATCGATGAGACAGTCGTATTTATATCAAAATGCCCACAAATTCCATGTCATGAACATTGGATATTAACCAAATGTTTAATTATAAAATTACTGTAACATTCTTTTTTTTAGATGATTTTCAAGGGCAAAGTGATGTTCAAACGGAAAATAATATAATAAACAATGATTGTAAGTACCAGAAGCTGAAGTTAGTATGTGTCTGATTACTTTATTTTATGTACTTATAAATAAACGGTTTACATGAAGTGACTGTTAATTTTTTCGATAAGTTTTTTAATCAGGGACTTTCAGAAGTTTCACTCCTACCGTGTGTGACTTGCACACACACATTCACACACACACACTTTTTTAAAATATATAGACAAGTGCTTGACTGCAATCACATCTATATAAATGATGATGCAGCCAGTGGCGTGCTTGGTTTCTTACCAGGGTATGCATACAGCAGGAAAATTGCATAAAATGGAAAAAATCCTCCTCTTATACGGGCTATATTTCAATTTTAGGGTAGTGCTTTTGTGCATGTATGAAGTGCACGCCGCTGGATGCAGCAAAAAATGGGGCGCGCTTGCCTGGAAGATGCCTATTCACTCTTGATTTAAAGGTAAGTGTTTAGCTTCTTTTTCGTTTCTTCACTAATATAAATGCGAAAGTTTGTATGGAAATATATTTAATACTCGTTTAAAAACGGATTTTAACTAAACTTTATATATTTAACATCTTGTTAGTACGGTAGGGTCACTAACACTAACTAGATAAAACTACATAATTTATGGATAGCTATCAATCAATCAACCAAAAATACTTTATTGCTCACAAGAAATAAATAAAAGAGAACAAAGTAACAAGTCATTTAAATTTGTGTAGCGAAGGCGGCCTTATCACTTATAGTGATTTCTTCCAGGCAGCGATTATAAAAACATAACTATAAGACAAATGAATAAAAGATGACATTAAACATTATAAACGACATGATATTATTAATATAGTTGTATAATAATATAGGTTATACATCGGAAAATAAATATGCTTAAATGTATTAAGGTATTGTAAACTTAACTTAGTATCAGTACTTACCAACAAAAAAATTGTTGGTAATTACTGGCACTAGATGCACATACACTGGGCCTACTACCACATGTAAACCGCATACAACAGTACTACTTGAAAGTCAAAGTCAAAGCCAAAGTCAAATATTTCTTTATTCCAATAGGCACATGCCATATAGCACTTCTGAAATGAAGTGAAACAGATGAAGCATGTAAAATATTAAGACATAGAAGTGAGTCGATGGCGATAACTAAATTCGTCAACTTAAAACTAAAGCTATAAGGGTTCCAAACGCGCTCTGTTCTAAGTAGAAGCCCACAACAAACTTAGCCGGTTTTTTTGTTATCACCATCTCACATTGTCATTTAAAACTATTAAAGAAGCAACCTAGTTACAGCAATAATTTACACCCAAGCATTTTTATCGTTGACGTAGTCCTTAATACTATAATAGGAATTTTCTTTAAGGTAACGTTTAATACAAACTTTGAAATATCACAAGGTACACCTTGACTGCCCAAATGATTACTACAAATATTATGAGACAAGATCGTCAACAATGTTAAAATAATTATATTTAGCATTAAGAACAAACCATAGACAAACGTACTTGAAAAACGTCGCTACTCCCAAAATATGAGATAAAATATTTACCAGTTAAAGTAACACACGACGACTTCCACAATTTGTAATTAATTAAGAAACAAAAAGAAATACTTAACCCAAAAAGGAAAACTTCACATGAAAAATTATTTGTAGCAACAATTAGTAAGGAAGGAGATGGCAGCGTGCAATTTAGCAAACATACAGATGGGCGTTTCATAAAAATGTAAAATTTCACAAAGCTGCCACCAGCAGGTAATGCGTAACTTGGTGAAAACTTGCCCATTGGTCGTTTTTATACAAATCACATGATTTTACAACCGTGTGTTATATGGACTGAAACTGATAACAACCTTAGATTAGTTTCAGAGTCACTGGGGCGTGGGGGCGAACGCAAAGCTTGTCAGGAGTTGAACCCAATAACTCAACGACATCGGGGGAGAGACTGTGTAGCCTGAGGACGTTTCTTTTAAAATTTTAAATGGAGTACTAAGTCAGACTGAGTTAACAGTAAGTTCCAGTCGTTATATAACAACAGGTATAAAATCCAGTTTCGTTCTCGCCTCTCTATGCTGGTTACTAGTGCGATGTTCTGATAACATGATTAGATTGGGATTGGATTAGATGATACACATACACTCAAAAACACACACACACATACTCTTGTGTTTGCGTGTACTTTGCGATAGACTCGCACACAACTGCTGACGCGAAATGCATAATATCATCCGTTCTTACTAAAAATAAAGCTTAAGTAGTTAAATGCTCAGGCAAAAGATTGTTAAACTGTGGTTTGTCTGAAAACGCCACGTTACGGTGGCAATAAATTACTTGTAACAAAAGAAGACTTTGTTTTAACTTGTAATTCACTAATGACGCCGATTGAGGCAATACATGCCAAAACTTATCACAAGGAATTATCTAAATTGTCTACATTTGCATAAGTTGAATCGCTAACGAAAGTGTTATGATAATTCATGTTAAATTTCAGTTATTACTAAAATTTCTTGCGCCTTCGCCCCCATTTATAAAAAAAATGTGAAATTCCATAAAAAACCGTAAACAATTTTAGTACGAATAACAAAATTTCGTTTCAAAGCTATTCCATAGTAACCAGGATACAATTTGACACCCTCCATCCCATAAACTAGGTAAGAAGCCAAAAAACCCGAAAACTCATAAGATTAGCTCTACTTTAGCTCGACTGTTTCGATGCCATTTATAGTATTAGATTAATATATCTTTAACATCGCACTATAAAACGTATCGCATATCTTTCCAGGTCTAAGTTCAGAGTTTCAGGATGCGAAGAATAATAATTTTAGTAGTTTGTGTGATAAAAATAAATGAATAGATAAAATAAATAACAAGGCATATTTATTAAAAATCTTAAATCTATCTTAATATGAAACTGTGATGACTTTAAAAGTTATGGATGTATGTTTGAATTTACGATTAAATTTTCACATCATTTAATTAAATATTTTATATTTTGGAGAAGTGCGATTAATTTCCATCTGTTTGCAACACCGGTATTCTTTGTCCAGCGACTATTTTAGAGGTCGATAATAGCACTTCCATAACTTGTATAATACAACAATATTACGAAATAATATTAAAGGATGCTTAAGTATATTTCATAAGGAATCACCGTGTAAAAATATTAAATCAAAACAAGCATATTATTTTTTCCATGCAAACTAATTCAAAACATTCTAAGTGTTTACTTGTGACAACCCTATTGATGATAAAAGACCGACACGCGCATAGTACCTACGCTAAGCGACGCGTATCTACTAAAGTGACAGGGTTCACTTGATTTTAATTTTGCATGTGATGTTAGGGCTGTATCTGATTTCTTTCAGTAAAAACTATGGCAGTGGTTTACTCAAAAACTATTTGGTTTTCGGTTTCACAGATAAGACAGTACATAATGTAACTCGAAAGCCTATGAAGTATTATTTCGGTTTTTATTTACACTATGTATAATTTATAACTACGTAATATAATTACGTAATATAAAATATGTATAACTATGTAAATTTAATAATTATTTCACTAGGTTCATATTAAATAAAATTAGCATAATAAAATAAAATTAAAATGTTATGCGCAACAAAAACGTGCTTATTTTATAGTCCTTTATATGTTACATACTTAACTAGTTTCAATTTTCTTTGGCGTATTCCTTATTTGAATGAATATTTGAGTCACCCTAACCCAGCACAGTTGTCTTGACACCTCTTTGTTTTAAATGAAAAATGATTATTTCGTTACGAATCCTTTGTTACCAAGATTCATTGCAATAAATACCTTAAAGCTAAAACAATAAGAGTTACAATCGCTTGATCGTACCATTATCGGCACAGTACCGGCATAAGCAACTATGATTTAGATATGAATTTGATTTATGTTCGCAACTTGTTTTCGAAATCTGCAGCTTTTGTGGAACTCGCAGATATTTTCACTATCTTGACAAGTGACAATTCATTATTTACCATTTTCCTTTTACCTTTTCAATCTATGAGTGATGAAATTTGAAGTAGATTCTTTATATTCTTTTTTTTTTTTTAACTGTGTGTTAAAATCTATTTATATATCATGTATATTTTATATATTACGTATATTTATTTAAATTATATATGTATTTGTTACATTTTGGTATTTATGTATATCTATCAACACTCTTGGCACTATCCCGTTCTCTTGCTGTAAGTCCTATCTACAAAGGTTGCCTGTAAGAGATTGCTTGCAGCAATAAGGCCGCCTTTGCATGTCTACATTGTGTACTGTATACTCCTTACTGTTTCTTTTCCTGTATGTTATACGTGCAATAAAGTGTTTCTTATTCTTCTTCTTCTTCTATTTATAAGTATGAAAGGCTTTGTCCTGACTGAGTGGCAGACAGCGTAACCCAAATGATCTTTTTGTGATAGAGCTCGTCCGGGGAAGTACTACCATGATTTTTTCTGCCGCTAAGCTGCATTGTTGCAATGCTGTGACCTGTCTTGTGGTCTAAAGGGCGTGGTTGCCGGTGTAATTACAGGCACAAAAAGCTGAATACCTACGCTCCAGGTTGACGCACAGGGTGCCACGTTACAGAACGTGTTCCTTGCATGGACTATGACGCAAACATTCAAAATTCTAAATTCAAATTTCAAGTAGGCCTAATATAAGCACTTTTGAAACGTCAAGTCTGTCTGTGTGTAGTGACTCTACCACCGGTTTGAAGAAGCCGGCAAGAAACTCAGACGCGTTTATCTATATGTTAGAAGTATTGATGTAAATGAAATGAAATGAAATGAAATTTATTTATTTGCCCACAAAATCGCTTACAATTATAATACAAAAATATATCCTAATAAAAGCATGTGGACAAATAGGGTTCCACCTCAGCACGAAGCCGCAGCGAGCTGCAGCGCTGGTTTTTAGGGGGACCCTGTGTGCTCACAGACGTGTTTGCGACTGCATCATCCATGCCACAGTCTATACAAAATTAAAATAAAATTAAAAATAAAACATGGTGCGGAATATAAAATTTACAGATCTAAACCAAGAAGCCTACCACAGGCAGTGTCCATGGAAACGCTAGATACTTCGTCTGTACATACGCCAGAAACAAATTACAGCCCTGCTACTATAGTGTTTTTCACACACAAACACATACGGAAAAAAACGGAAAAAAACTGATTCAAAGAAAAGCCTCATTAATGTCGATTTAAGAACTATAAATTTTTTGTTGCTGTAGCAAATGTGCTTTGAGTTTTTCTTTAAATAGCCGAACAGTTTGTATATCACGTATGGGTGGTGGCAAGTCATTCCAACACTTAGTAGCAGAGAACTTGAAACTGCCGCGAAAGGCGGCAGTTTTATGTCGTGGCATCGTCAAAACGATTGATGTATGTTATGCATAAAAATATTCATCTTAGTATAATCTTAGTTTGGGGCTAGATGGCGACGTATGCATTTTTTTTATTACATTACATATTAGCCCATGACTGCGAACGCACTTGGTGGTAAGTGATGATGCAGTCTAAGATGGTGGCTGGCTAACCTGTTAGGGAGTATGGTAGTCATACCCCTAATCGGTTTCTACGCGACACCGCACCGGAATACTAAATCGCTTAGCGGCACGTCTTGTCGGTAGGGTGTTAACTAGCGAGGGCCAAAGCTTACCAGACCAGACCAGAGAAAATTCAGAAATTATAAATTATCAAAATGCCTGCCGGGAATCGAACCCGGGGCCTCCTACTTAAATTCACAGCTTCACAGCGCTCGCCGTTCCAGGGGTGTTGTATATTCGTAGTATATTTATTTATTTAATTCCTGATTGGATCACGTAGCAATACTTCAAGCATTTCTCTCTCCATCGAACGCTGTGTGACCATGAGCCTTCATATAAGGTCCTTAGTTAGCGACCATGTCTCAGAGCCATAGCTCATCACTGGCAACACGCACTGTTCGAAATTCTTAGCATCAGTATCAGTATTTATTCTAGAGCAGACTAAGTTTCTGGCATCCAGTTTATAAATATGGAAATTAAGCTTAATTGGCGATACTCCGGGAAAAGCAGGAGAATCTCCATGGTGTAATATATAATTTCTCCAATCCTTATACTCCACACCAAACAGATCTTTGGCAATGTCCCCTTTATGCACGTTTCGCTACTAAACCGGAGCATCCTCAGGAGATGTTGACTTTACAATTAATAATTGCTAAGTTTTAACATCAGTCTTTGCGGAGTATAGCGAATTAAGCTTAATTTCCATAATATATCATGGATTTCCGCAAAGTAACGCCTGCTTCTATCCAATATCCAGTTCTTCTTCTTCTTCTGCTTGCGGCTCAGGTTCACCTGGTCACTGGTGTCACTTCGACCGGTTACGATCTATTGTGACGCCGCTATCTAGATCTCCCAGCAAGCATTGGTCGCCGCCAAGAAATATCTCGTTTATTATCATTGTGTAGTGTTGCGAATTCATCCGCTTGGAATTGTGTTTTTCGCGTGTCTCTTTTCTCTATTTCCGAAATACACAGTTTTCTTTAAAAACCGTTCAGCCGCGAACGCACGCTTGAGTGACCCTACAAATAACCAAACCCTTCGCTCCACCCCAACTATCACATTCACGATATTTTACTAATAGCTGCGTACTTCGTCAGCGGCGTATTGTAAAATACCGTAATAACGGTATTTTAAGATACCCGTGGAAAATGTTTTTTTTTTTTCGAATAAAAAGTTGCCAATGTCTCTCGAAATACTCTCTATATACTCTACGTCCCTTCAATTAATTCTTTGCCAAAAATCATATTTATATATAACTAGCGTACCCAGCCCGCTTCGCCGGGCTAGATGTTGCTTTATTTTATTTAAACAATAAACTTACATCATTAAATTTTTAATTTAAGTCTGATAATATATTGAATCATTTATTTCTCCCCGTATTCATTCTCTTCTATTCTCTTCTCGAGCGGGTGAAGATCATTATCTACACCCATGAACAATAGAATATCATCATAGTAAATAAAATCTGTATTTGACAGTTCAAAAATAGGAGTGTTCCGATTGTCACCAAACTTTACAGGATTACTCGCCAGGTCAATCCGGAGATTCCCTGAAAGTTTCATTAAAATCGGTTTAGCCGTTTCGGAAAAGAGCCGTACGATCAATATATAAACTTGGATCACGTGAATCGCTTCGTGAAAATTTTAAACAAATAGGTATTCTTACAGTAGCTTCGCAATACATTTATAATAATATAGTCTTTGTGAGGCAAAATATTACTCTTTATAAATCAAAAGCTGAAATTAACAATCGACTTACCAGAAACGGTCATAAATTAGTGATATCTGCATATCGTCTGCGAAAGGTGCAGAACTCCTTTGTGGGGTTGAGTATACGCTTTTACAACATGATTCCTAAGGAAATTCTTGACCTACCAATGCATACATTTAAAAAATGTGTAAAAACGCATCTAGTACAGCGAGGTTACTATACATTTGATGAATTCCTCAATGACAAGGTAGAATGGAAGCAGCCAGCCTCGCTCTCATCTCCCGCAAGATAGCAAAATGATTGTAAATGTTGATGTTGGAAAAGAGCAACTACTGAGTTTCTTGCCGGCTCTTCTCGGTAGAATTTGCTTTCCGAACCGGTGGTAGAGTCACACAAACATGCATACTTGACGTTTCAAAAGTGCTTATAAAGTAGGCCTACTTGAAATAAATGAATTTGAATTTGGAGCCTATACGGAACATACCCGCACACTTTCTCTTTTATATTTATAAATAATATAATAATGCAATCATACAATTAAAAAAATAATAAAATACAATAAATTAATAATTACTGTCGACATGCATATCTGTGTAAGTGGGTGTGGCTAGTACCAGTCAGCCTCCCAAATTGCCAACCTCACCTGCACGTGGTGCACCCTGCCGTTTAACCGACGAGGCTCTGGCGACCGACAAGTGGCGGTATAACCACTTCGAATTGGCTAGGCTGAACAAATGGCACAGACCGGTGTCGGGCAGCAGCGACGCCGGGGCGATCAGTCTAGCCCTGCGATGACCAACCCGCCTGCCCAGCGTGGTCATTATCGGGCATATCTTTAATGGGAAGGAGAAAAAAACCACAGCCCCTAGTTCCCGGCGGCCCCGCTATTCCTGGCTCCTGCAGCGGTTATGGTAACGGCGGCGCAAGGGGTGTTAAGAATCTCCGGCAGAGATTCCGCTGCCAACCCCGACGACTTGACCTGGCAACATACAACGCACGCACGTTGAGGACCGATGGAAAGGTGATTGAGCTGGAAGAAGTGGTGAGCAAGTTGCGCTGGGATATTATAGGATTGTCTGAAGTCCGGCGAGAGGGGGAGGACTCGATAATCTTGGAATCCGGCAACTTGTTTTACTACCGGGAGGGTGACCAACAGTCACAGGGTGGTGTCGGGTTTATCGTCCACAAGTCTCTCGTCAACAATGTTGTAAAAGTCGAAAGTGTGTCGAGCAGGGTAGCATACCTTATACTCAGAATTACCAAACGGTATTCGTTGAAGGTCATACAGGTATACGCGCCGACTTCGGCACACCCAGACGAGGATGTAGAGGTTTTGTATGAGGACATTTCAAAAGCCATACATGCCTCGAACACCTACTACAATATTGTGATGGGGGATTTCAACGCGAAGCTTGGCGAGCGAACTGGTTCAGAGTTGAGGGTGGGGCAATTTGGGTATGGGCAACGGAACCACAGGGGTCAAATGTTGGCTGACTTCATGGAGAAGGAGGGCCTTTATATGATGAACTCCTTCTTCAAGAAGCGGCCACACAGGAAATGGACCTGGATAAGCCCCGATGGTTCCACGAGAAACGAGATCGACTTCATCATGTCGACCAAACGGCATGTATTCAATGATGTCTCTGTGATCAACAGGGTTAAAACCGGAAGTGATCACCGTATGGTAAGAGGCACATTGAGTATAAACGTTCAACTTGAAAGAGTCAGACTGGTGAAGTCTACACTCCGGCCTACTCGTGCCCATATTCAAAACCCCGAGAGCTTTCAACTAGAACTACAGAACCGGTTCGGTTGCCTAGCAGATTGCGACACTGTGGACGATTTGAACAACAGGCTGGTGGAAACTGTCCAAACAGTCGGGTCCAAATTCTACAAGGCCCACCGTAGAAACAAGGCCAATAGGTTCTCAACCAATACACTCAAGCTTATGACGGAGAGGCAAGAGATGAGACTACAGTCTATAGCAGACGCGTCCGCTTACCGGCGGATTAATAGGCAGATCTCTAAATCACAGACTCGTGATATGCGGCACTTCAATACAGAGCGTATTAAAAATGCCATCGAGCAAAACAGAGGCTCTAAAGTGTTCGCTAGAGATCTGTCTATCGGTCAGAGCCAGTTGATGCGACTGAAGACCAATAATGGTAGTCTTGTCTCTTCCAAACCTGAGATCTTGGGTGAGGTTGAGAACTTTTATGGACAGTTGTGCACCACAGTACAGACGCCTGTTGAAGATTTGGCTAAGGATCCTAGAGCCAAATTAACTCGACACTATACCGAAGATATCCCAGACGTCAGCCTATACGAGATTAGTGTGGCTCTCAAGCAGCTTAAAAATGGCAAGGCGCCGGGTGATGACGGAATAACGGCAGAACTCCTGAAGGCAGGTGGAAAACCGATACTGAGAGTCCTTCAGCGATTGTTTGATTCCGTTATTCACCAAGGCACAACGCCAGAGGCATGGCACAGGAGTGTGGTGGTTCTGTTCTTCAAAAAAGGTGATAATACCTTGTTGAAGAATTACAGACCCATCTCGCTGCTGAGTCATATCTACAAGCTGTTTTCGAGAGTCATTACGAATCGTCTCGCTCGTAGGTTTGATGACTTCCAGCCTCCCGAACAAGCCGGTTTCCGTAAGGGCTTTAGTACCATAGACCACATTCATACGCTGCGGCAGGTTATACAGAAGACTGAAGAGTATAACCGGCCACTTTGCTTAGCGTTTGTGGACTATGAAAAAGCCTTTGATTCGGTGGAAACTTGGGCTGTGTTTAGGTCACTGCAGAGATGCCGAATTGACTACCGGTATATCCAAGTGTTGCAGTGTTTGTACAAAAACGCCACTATGTCAGTTCGTATACAGGATCAGACTACGAGACCAATCCAATTGCAGCGAGGCGTGCGACAGGGAGATGTTATCTCCCCGAAACTATTTACCGCTGCGTTGGAGGACGTCTTTAAGCTTCTGGAATGGAACGGACTTGGCATCAACATTAACGGCGAGTACATCACTCAACTTCGGTTTGCCGACGATGTAGTCATAATGGCAGAGACTCTGGGAGACCTAAATACGATGCTCGATGGCCTCAGCAGAGCTTCTCAACAGGTTGGCCTACGAATGAACATGAGCAAGACGAAGATTATGTCTAATGCTCATGTTCCGCTTCAACCAGTAATCGTTGAGAACACTGCACTCGAAATTGTTGACGAATACGTATACCTAGGACACACGATCCAGTTAGGTAGGTCCAATTTCGAGAAGGAGGTGAACCGCCGAATCCAACTCGGATGGGCAGCGTTCGGGAAACTCCGTGCCATCTTTTCGTCAGAAATCCCTCAGTGCCTGAAGACGAAAGTCTTCGAACAGTGCGTGTTGCCAGTGATGACCTATGGCTCTGAAACATGGTCGTTAACTATGGGCCTCATAAGAAGGCTTAGAGTCACTCAGCGGGCGATGGAGAGAGCTATGCTCGGAGTATCTCTACGCGATCGAATCAGAAATGTGGAGATTCGTAGAAGAACCAAAGTTACCGACATAGCTCAACGAGTCGCGAAGCTTAAGTGGCAATAGGCCGGGCACATAGTTCGGAGAAAGGATGGACGTTGGGGTCCCAAGGTGCTGGAATGGCAGCCCCGTACTGGTAAGCGCAGCGTTGGTCGACCCCCAACGAGGTGGACAGACGACATTAAGCGCGTCGCAGGTAGCCGTTGGATCCAAGCGGCTCAGAATCGTGGAACTTGGAACTCCCTACAAAAGACCTATGTCCAGCAGTGGACGTTTATCGGTTGATGTGATGATGCATATCTGATATACTCGATGATTTCAATCTTGGTTTTGTATAAGTTATTGTTTTGGGACGTTAAAGCTTATTTTACGATCAAATTAAATCATATAACAAATTCATTCCAACTCACTTAATATTTTGTCAACGGATGATTTGAAGTATCAAAGTTTATAATATAACCATGATTTTTTTTTTGTAGGACTTTCTAATGTACTCATTTGTTTTAATTGCAAAGAACATTTTTTCCGCAACTACATCCGTGTGGTTTACATTTTTTCAGCATAAAGATGAATTTCACTCTCGAGCTACTTAGTATAGAAAATACTTATTCAACTTTAAGTTAGACCTTGACTGTAATCTCACTTAAAGGTAAGTGATGATGCAGTCTGGGATGGTAGAGGGTTTACCTGTTAGGGAGTGTCAGTTATATTTAATCCGTATCCCTAATCAGTTTCTACGCGATATCGTACCGGAACGCTTAATCGCTTAGCGGCACGTCTTCGTCGGTAGGGTGGGAATTAGCCACTACCGAAGCCTCCCACCAGACCAAACCAGAAAAAATTCAGAAATTATGAATTCCCAATTTGCCGGGAATAAATCCCGAGATCTCTAACTTAAAACTACAGCTGCGCCAAGGAGGTCGTCAATAATGGCTAATTCTGCAACAAAGACAGCATAAACCCAAATCCAAATTAAAACAAGCCAATACAGTATGATAAATAAAGAGTCAAAGTGATAAAGCTCACTGGAAACTACACTAGTATGTAAATTTATATTGAATACATTTTTATGAGGTTATTTTGAACGCGTCATCGACATCCTATCGCGGACGATAGGATGTTTGTAGATCTGATTTCTGTTTTATTTTAGCCTTATGATTATTTATGTTTGCCCCAGATAAGGGTAATTGCTCAGATAATGTTACCAACGAATGGATGAATAATTTTGCTGTACACCACAAAATATAAATAAAATAGAAAACAATCTCATCACATTAAAGTGAGTGTGCGAAAACGAGATGTGATAACTTAGTTCAAGAACTTGTACTAACCATAGAATATGGCAATAAACGATTTGTTATAACTCTTATTATTAATAAATAAATATACTACGATAGTACACACATCGCCGTCTAGTCCCTAAAGTAAGCGTAGCTTGCGTCATGGGTACTAAGATAACTGATGAAGAATTTTACGAATAATATACATAAATACTTACTATATACGTATTACACCCAGACACTGAAAAACATTCATGTTCATCATATCAACTGATAGACGTCCACTGCTGGACATCTTTTCCATAGATATCTTTTGAAGGGAGTTCCAAATTCCACGGTTTTGTGCCGCTTGTGTCCAGCGGCTCCACGCGAAGCGTCTGTCCACCTCAATGGCGGTCGACCAACGCTGCGCTTACCAGTGCGGGGCCGCCATTCCAGCACCTTGGGACCCCAACATCTATCCGTTCTCCGAGCTATGTGTCCCGCCCTTCAGACATTTCAGCTTTGCGATTCGTTGAGCTATGTTGGTTACGATCATGTTTACATTCATCTTCAATCATGTTCATCACACAAAAAATTTCCAGGTGTGGGAATCGATTCCACGGCTCAGGATTTTAAATTTTGATTATTATTACATATAATAATGTCCTGTTTTAAAACTAAAACCTGTGGTCCCATTACGAACAACTATAGTTCCCATTATAATTAAATTAATGATAGTGTTTTCCTTATTAATCCAATATAAACCGTATATCTCAACAATAAGGTTGTTTTCTCAACAGTAAATTTAGCTAAGTTGCAAGTTTCTTGCTTACAAAAGGAAGGCGTTCCCTCCATTAAGGCGACAATAGTAGACCGTGTAGTTAGTAAGTTGTAATTAATGCGGGTTTTGGATTTTGATGTAACTAGCGTTTTGTTTTGTTACATAACTCTTTCATCTGCTGCCTATTAACGTCCCACTTCTGGGTACATGCCTCGTCACTAATAGAGAAGTTTTAGAGCAAAAACCCACCACGCTACTCCAAAGCTGGTTGGTGGGCTTTAACTACAATTTCAAAAAGCAAGTGATAATACTAGGGGCCGAAGTTTTGACCTGATCTCCGTTGCACCACCAATTGAATTACTCCGGGCTGGTACGTTTTGTTTTGTTACATCTCTTTCATCCGCAGCGTATAAACGTCCCTATTTGTTTATTTATTTATTTTTATTAGATCTAAATATAAGTAATAACAAGTTTTGATACAAGCTAAAACCCAAAGTATATGTACACAACTTGGTGTTAGATTAAACAAAAAGTAATAATAAAATAATCCCTAAAAATATGTGGAACAGTGGGTACATGCCTCGTCTCTCATAGAGAAGTTTTACAAGTGCTCCATTGCAATATAAGTTTAGGTTACTTTATACATTATATGCAGATAAATTAACTAAAAAAACAAAGACTTAGTATACGTTTTGGCTAGCTGTAAGTATACTAAGTGTATAAATAAATAAAACAGGATAAATTCTCATTCCATTACAAGTTATATGAATTTTTTAAAACAGGCAGTGCTTTTGTGCATACATGAAGTGCAAGCCACCGCACGCACGCCGGTTCATTTATTAATTTCGGACAAAGTAAATTGAGTCTGAAAAAGGGAATGGAATATGTATGTCGGCCCACGCTAAGTTTAGCATTATCGTTTAGAGCTAATTCAAATGCTACATGCATATTGCATTAGACGCCACGTGTGATATTATACAGAACGAGGCGGGCTTTGGAGCCTCGCTGCGCGTTTAAAATACCTAGTCATGGCTTAGTTTTTAAAGTTAAAACTTCTAGAGCCGCGTAGCGCGATTTTTGTTGGGAGCTGCATTGATGGTCTCGTCACCGACATACTGTAAAGGGATGGTAATAACTTCGTTCGGCATTTTAAACGCGCCCTGGTCTAAGAAGAGCCCACAACAGACTTAGAGCCGGGTATTTTTTTTGTTATCACCATCTCTCAGTAAATTAATATTAAGCTATGTAGTTAGAGCAATTCACATCCAAGCTTTTTTATCGTTTTAGTAATACTTAACATTAACAGGACTCTTCTACAAGCTTACGTTTAATATAAACTTTTAAAATAATTGTGAGACATCCCAAAGATTTCATTTGGTAATTTGTTATAAAATAAAATGAAATTGCCCTTGAATGAATTATCAATTTACGTAGCCTAGTAAACTGTACAACGATTATTTTTGCTTTTAATATTTATACTTATTGTTACAGTACATTTTCTTTTTAAATTTTGTTATATTTTTATGGATATAAATTAAATTTTCAAATAATTTCTGACTATGCACCTATTTCATTATTATAACTTTTTTAAATTTATCGAAATTCAAAAGTCAAAAAGTTGGCCCAGTTTATAAGCACTTTTGAAACATCAAGTCAGTCTGTTTGTAGTGACTCTACCACCGGTTCGGTGGGCAGATTCCACTGAGAAGAACCGCCAAAAAACTCAGCAGATTGCTCTTTTTCAACATCATTTTACAGTTTACAATCTTTTAAAATCACTATCTTGTGAGAGATGAGAGCTGAACCTGTATCCAAGCAGCTTTGTCGTTAAGAAATTCGTCGTATAGTAACTACGTTGTATTAACACAGTTTTTAAACTTATGCATTGGCAGGTCCAGAATTACCTTGGGAATCACATATACTCAATCGCCCAAATGGCTTTTGCACCTTTCGCAAACGATATGCAGATGTCACTTACTTATGTCTATTTCGAGTAAGGCTGTTGTTTTTATCCACTTTTCGTTTATAAAGAGTAATGTTTTGTCTTTTTGTTATCCTTGTGTTATCCTTGTTTTTCTTTAATGACTCATTAAAGGAAAACAACAACCTAGAACCAACTTTGGGCCCATTTAATATTTTCCAACAGCCAACTTCTGCTGATAAAAATAAAATCTCTAGCTACTAACTAATGCCCTTACATTATTTATTGTCAGACCTCACCACGTCAAATTATCGTCACGTGTATAAAGGTGGCCGACCACTGGTTGTGCACACAGTACTGCACCCTAAAGATGAATGTCCTTTGTACGAGTAATCAATTGGTAACTACATTTATGTAGGATACCCAAGTCCAAATCCACTGACTAGATAGTCAATAGTGAATGGAAGGTATATCCCCGACTCGCATGGGATAAATACAATTTTTCGCAAACCCAAACTGAGTTATCGCGCTTCTAAATCGCATTACGTTTCTACTTCACTACTGGGTGATACAAGTTAGAAGCTTATCGCTATATCGAGTTTATCTTTACTGTGAACACTTTAAGTCATTTAAATGCTGAGTAGTTCGGTTGGAAGGATAAGTATAGGCTTAAAATTTTCGTGGTTAATCAACATTAAAAATACTTAAACGGTACTGCTATAATATTTTGAGATTTATCGTTATTTAAAGACATCGAAAACACTATGTAGAGTCATTCATGGGCAGGTTGTGTCTTGCAGCAGACAGCAGCATACGTGCAGATGGAGCTCGCCAATTATTTGTGATAAGACCTGCCTGCGCAAAAACTGCGCAGGTTTCATAAAAAAATTAAAGCCGTATACGGTACACAACATTTGTGCGGTACACAATATTCTGTGCAATCAAAGCGTACTCATTAATTCATAAAAATGTTGTGTAGTCAGTTTGAATAATAAGTAAAGTTTACCTAAAACCTGAAAAAGAAATGTATGTGCGATAAAATTAGTTAAACTAATAAAAGCATTTGGCTACCTAATCAATGCCGTTCGTCCATCAAGGATACACGATTTCTCACAATACTTTACTTTATTACACGCTTGTACAATATTTGGTTTTGAACTGACTATACATAAATCAACATGGGTACTTATATTCTGGGAAAAACATACCGATAGCACGATGCCAGAGGGTGATTACGCCATCTGTCGACAGAGAAGATAAACTGCGCGAACAGCATTACTTCCCACGTTCAGTTCCCAGCAACATTATGAAAATAAAGCTTAATTTGCTATATAACGCGAAAAGCAGGAAAACCAGTATGGTGTAATTTATAATTTCTTCGATCCTTATACTCCACACCAAAAAAATCTTCGGCAATGTACCCTCTACGCACGTTTCGCTCCGAAACCAGAGCATCCTCAGGAGATGTTGATTTTACAATGAATAATTGTTAAATTATAAATGTACCCCGTTCCAGGTCATGTAATGGTTGCGTTTTGCTGCTGAGAACTGCATACGTGAAGACGTTTTATTATTAGTAAAATACTATTTTTGTCGATAACACCAAAGCATGTTGTAATGATTTATTGAAAACGCTATGTCTCACCGCTTGTCCCCCGCTCCACTTCATGTACAGGTTGCGTCTCGCTGCAGACAACTGCATGCGAGCAGATGGAGCTCGCCAATACTTCGTTATTAGACCCGCCTGCGCAAACACTGCGCAGATATGACATGCACCTTGTAAATACAAATTTCATTTGCGCGAAATGAAGTTGGAACTCGGATTTCATTTTACTTAATAAAAGAAAGTCTGAACGTTGATTTGAATATACAAGAATGTTATTAGCATTTTTATAGATTCAATTTCATTTTTATGAATTTGAAATGGTCTCGTGAATTATCTTGTATTCCGATCACAAAATGTATTTTCATTACAAAAACATGATGACTATCTTTCTCTACGTGTACAATGAATAAAATATTATTGTATACTAGCGGACCCCAGCGCCATCTGTCGGGCTGATTTGTGAATCTAAACCATCCAGGGTGCCACCCAAACGCATACAAAAAAATTCATTCAAATCGGTCCAGCCGTTTAGGAGGAGTTCAGTGACATACACACGCACACAAGAAATATATATATAAAGATACCTGTAGATTTAACAATTTACTTATTCACTTTATTGCACAACCAAAACAAAACCATTTGAAAAGGCGAACTTAATGCTAAAGCATTTTCTGCCAGCCAACATTCGGACGTGCGAGAAAAACGATTGAGGGTGCGGCCAAAAACTATAAGGAGTAAAAAATATATGTAAAATACATGAATTTCATAAACATAACATTCGTGTACATGAATGTAAACGCGTATTCAAAATTAAAAAAAAAGTCGTGTAAAAAGGAAAATATGGAGACCAGAGTGCTTACGCCGCGGAGAAGGGTGTCACTCAAACCTTTTTAAGAATTTCGCCATATTTCTATTGTACCCGTGTTTCGATGATAATCAACCTTTCATAGTAAAGAGCAATCTATAGCTTCCACCTAGATGAAATTTAAATATAAAAGGCCTGTATCAATAGGCATTCCTCGCATAATAGAATCTCGGATAAATTGAAAATTGCACGGAGACCGTCGTTTCACGCCAGCCACGAAAAATATGTCCCTTTGGAATGTATTTCGATAGCTTGAAATTATTTCAGTGTCTATAATGGTAGTTCTCTTTACATACACAGAATTAAGAACATTCAGAAACCGTGTTCACGACTAATATTGAAGTATCAAAAAATCTGTTAGTCACTTCATTCCGTTGACAGTAATTATTTTACCTCTAATGTGTTAAGCGTTCACCATAAAATGTAAAAAAGTTTGTGAGCTAGCAACATTACGCGGGTGTGAAGTGAGACGTGCGCGGGGGATTTCACTGTTTTTTGACACAATGCACTGCATGCAATAATGGCTGAACGAGAGCTCTGTATATTCTTAATTCTGTGGTTATGTACTTAGTGTTAAAGTCCGTACTATTTTTCAACTCAATATCTATAAACTGTTTTGTTTCTAAGGCTACGTTTCTAAAACCTTATATATATAAAACCTTATTAGATCAAAGAAGAAGATAATTTTAGATAGGAGATATTTTTAAACTACCCTCATTTAGCTGTACTGACTTTTTGACCAGCGATCTACATATTAATAAATCAAAAGCAGTCACAAGAAAATTGTAGTTCAAATTATTAAATTCATGCAGTATATCTACCTATCTATTGATTGCCGACGGCATAGGATGTACGGTAAAACTCATATGAACTTATGTTTACACGACGCTTTGTCAATATTGACGTGCATATCAGTTCATGTTTTTGTGTGTGTGCTATGTTTAAAAACGTGTAATATGCATGTTGTTAGTGCTCTTAATAAATAAATTAAAAAAATAAAAATACACCTTTTTATATTACGTTTTCACTGTTTTTGGACCCAATGCACTGCATACAATAATGGCTGAATGAGGATTCTGTAAGTTCTGAATTCAATGGACTCAATGTTTACCACTGCGCTATCGGGAATTCAACGATACTATTCCTACTATATTAATGGCTCATTTGTAAAGCGGATGCTTCCAAAGAGCGGTACCAGGGTAGGATATGATAATTTAGTGCATTTTCACCTTCCGTCATTGTTGGGCTGGGGTCCAATCCACAGGCGCACGCGATAAGGATATTATAAATCACACTATCTGGCGCAGTGGAGAGCGCTGCGATGTTATAAGTTTTCTTAGATTCGGTAGTTGCATGGAAGAGGCAAATTGGAAATTAATAATTACAGAAGTTTCTCTGGTCTGGGAGCCTTCGGCCTAGTTTAACACCTTAGCAACAAAAAAATGTCAACGAGCGATTTAGCGTTTTAGTTCAATGCCGAATAAGAAGTGTAACGTGTATGTGACTATTTTAACTATAGGTATGTGACTATAATTAACCTCGATTGTTTTTAAACAATGATCTTACGACCATCGTTTAAAGCAGTGTTACTAATATTCTAATGGAATTACATATTTTAATGTTATTGACGTTTTTTGGTTTAGAATTATAATTATTACTAGTTGTTGCCTCCGTTCTTTGTTCGCGTTTACTATACTTTTTTACGAATCCCGTGGGAATCATTTGTATTCCTGGAATAAAACGTAGCCTGTGTTACTCTCCTTTCCAACTAAATCTAGGCAGTGAAGAAAGGACAAACAAACACACTATCGTATTTATAAATAAAATATGTAAAATCCTTACTTAGGCGCGTCATATTATGACACCCATATTTTAAAATAAAATTCTCGGCGCGTTTGGCTCCTTCGTACCTTTAGTTTTAAGTTAACGAATGAAAATAACGCCACCATCTAACAACCATGTACAATTTTTTTTTGCAATGTACGCAACACAAGCAGCGACCCTGCTTTCTGTGTCCAAGCCCGTCGGATCGATTCCCACAACTGGAAAATGTTTGTGTGACGAACATTAATGTTTTTCAGTGTCTGGGTGTTTATCTATATTTAATAAGTATTTATGTATATTTTATTCATGAAAAAAATCATCAGTCATCTATGTACCCATAACACAAGCTACGCTTACTTTGAGCATAGATGGGGATGTGTGTATCATATGTGTATGTCGTAGTTTATTTATTTATTTATGGGCCTATTTGAACGGATTAATGTCTTTGACTTCAATGCTACTCAAAACCATGGTGCAAGCCCCCTGTTAATCGCCATCGCCTATAAATCGGACTGCAATACAGTCGTGCACGTGTTTATGTGAATTATACATTAACAATGCCATTAACTCATTACGTATTACACATATGTATAAGTACGTGTGTTATATTTAAACACGAAAGCTATATCACATGTAAGCATTTCTATTGTGAGTGAGTGTGTAGTGTAAAATGTGTTATACGTTTTATGTATGAATGAATGAATACACAATCCAAAGTCAAAGTCAAATATTTCTTTATTCAAATAGGCACATAGATGGCACTTCTGGTTCGTTAATAATATTATTAATCATCAATTTGAATTTGAACTCAGAAAGGTACAGAAAGCAGGTTCGCTGCCCACCGCGCCAATCGGCCGTCAAAGTTAAAATCATACAAAGGATTAAAAAAAAAAACAATTAGAACCTACGTTGCGTCCTTGTGGTTAATGGGTCACCTCCTCAGCTCCTGAGTACCAGGACAGTAGCAGTGGCAGGGCGGTAACTGCCAATTAATACTGCACCACTGATTTTCAGTAGTGACATATGTAAATAGTAGTGAGATGGCGATAACTACATTCGTAAATTCGTCACGCACAGGACAGATTGCAAGAAAATATTCGTAATTAAAGTATTCATGTAACCAATTCTACGTGACGGAGCAAAAGGGACGGGAGCACGGAATTATAACACACGTTTGAAGAACAAAGCTATAATAATAATAATAATAATATTTATTTATTTGCCAAATTGTGGGTACATAACAAGAACACATTTCATTAACCAGACCCTTCACAATCGACTGTCACAGACAGTGTGCAAATGTTTATAAAAATAAAAAATAAAATATAAATTACATTACAATATAAAGAATAAAAATACAATATTCAGAAATAAGTAATACTGTCATTTTAAATTAATTAGGCAAACAATACAATTACAAATGTTGTTATACAGTTAGAAAAGTTAACTAAGTAGGTATATTGCTCTCTTACACTAATAGTTTTTTTTTGTTGAGAGTATCAAAAATTGCTCGCTTGAATTTTACTAGTGATAGATTTTTGTGACAGTCCGGAAGTTTAGTATATTTAGAGTTCACTTAGAATTACTTGACAGTCAAGGACAGTGCCCCCGGCTAACGTCCCACGCAGTGGAAGCAATTGTCGGAAGCACGTAACTACAGCGTACGGCAAGTGCCCGAGAGGAAAGCGTTTGCTGGAGCACTGCAGGCTGTACCGCTAGGGATTGACAAAATTACTCTAGAGTCTTCCTCGGAGTCCCTAAATGGGGCTCGCGTTAACCGCTCAGGGCGATGGCCCTTTTCGGTGGTGGCAACGCCGTCTTCAACTACAGACGGGTCACTGGGTGGGACCATTGGGTCCGTGGTGTAATGTCCATGAGAGTCGCACAGCGCGATCAAGCCTGCGATGGGTCGCGTCGATCAGCGGTGTTTCGGCGACTTGGAATGCCCGAAGGGGCTTACGCCCGCCGCTCAGCGAGGTCGAGTGCCAGTTTAAGTTGGCAAGCGCCCATCAGCCAGCGGCGAGGAAGCGTTTAATTGTCCAGGAGGTCACGTGGCTGGCCTTTGACGTCGGCGGGCGCCGATGGTATGGTGCGATGCCCCGCAGGTAATGGGCTCGCGCTTCATCGGCGCGTGCGAACATCTAGGTACTCAGGCGGCGGATGAACACATCCAGGCTCTCCATGCGCAGGTCCCTGGCGATGACCTGGTTCCGTAGGAAGCGAGGTGCTCGGGAGATGGTGCGGAGCGCTAAGGATTGTTGCGCTCGCAGCGACTTGCGGCCCGTCTCGCTCACCTGCGCGTAACACGCTGGGGCCGCGTACGTGAGTCGCGTTCGAACGTACATCTTATAGATGAGTAGCTTCGCACGAAGAGGCAGTTGTGATGCCAACATGGGACGAAGGAGGTAGCGTGTGTAGGTAAAAACACACAGTATCTCACAGGCGGCGACTTCAACGGGTCGCGCGCTTAATAAATATATACGTCGCAATTAGTATTTCATTAGATTTCAAGTGATCACTCTCTCCAAATCTCTAGTTTAGTTGTTCGGTTTACATCAGTAGAGAAGAGCCTCTACATTTTGAAGAGTTTGCTTACGCAGTATTCCCCACAAACACTATAAAAATTATAAAATCATGTGTGTATATTTCGCACTTCTAGTACCAAATATACAAACAAGACTCTGCAGCAGTACGCTGCGCCCCATAATTAACTCGCGCGAAGCCGTAGGGCACATCTAGTATATAGATAATACAAATATTGACCATATTTTTAACCAATACTTCAACTCTTCAAAATACTTCACAGGCAGGTAATATGCAGTATTGTCAATAACATTGACGTAAGTGCCGGCAGCCATTGTTATTCTCTGACCCGTGAAGTACCAATATGCAAAAACAGGTCCAGCCTAAAACCAGAGCTTTATGAAAAACAAAACTAACCTTTTTCAAGTATCCTGTAACTTTTCCGGGATAAAACGTACCATAATATGATTCCTAAGGTAATTTTGGACCTACCAATCCATAAGTTTAAAGAATGTGTTAAAACACATTTATTACAGCGAGGTTATTATACAATTGATGAGTTTCTTAATGACAAGGTTGCTTGGAAGCATCCGGCTCCGCTTTCATCTCTCACAAGATAGAAAAATGAATGTTAAAATATAAAATGTAAATTTTTGATGTTGGAAAAGAGCAACTGCTGAGTTTCTTGCCGGCTTCTTCTCGGTAGAATCTGCCTTCCGAACCGGTGGTAGAGTCACTACACACGGACAGACTTGACGTTTCAAAAGTGCTTGTATTAGGCCTACTTGAAATAAATGAATTTTGAATTTTGAATTTTGAATTTCATATGTGCTATAATAACCTTACTCTATGCAAAATTTTTCCTCATTCGTTTTCGTTTCTTCGTTCATTCGTTCTAGCGTTCAATCAAAATTTTCGCATTTATAATAAATATTACTTATAATAAATATTAATAAAAGCCATACTTTTTAACAACAAGTCGAACACGCAAGGCTTTATTCAGGCTTCGGATTTAATTGGAATACCCGCGGGCAATAAATATTGGGGAATGTTAATCACCCCGATGAAACGTGCGCGAACGAATGATTTCATGGAATGAGAGTAATCTGTAAATTTTTGTAATAAAGAGACATTCGAAATTTGAATTACGCGCTATAGCAGACGAGGCGTATAAGCAATCGCGGAAATGCGAACAATAAATCCAGGCTCTTTGTTACTATCAACCCAGTACTGGCCTATAGCGTTGTGTCTTAGAACCTCATGTACAATTAAAGATAAACTAGTTGCGCCCCGCGGTTTTATCTGCCGTGAGTTAGTATAACATCAGCGTCATAATATCAACCCATTACCGGCCCACTATAGGGCACGGGTCTCTTGGCTTTAAGGCCGAAGCCCACCAAGCTGGCTCGCATTGGCGGGCTCCACACACCTTTGAGAACATCATTGTGAACTCTCATGCAGATTTCCTCAAGATATTTTCCTTCATCGTCGAAGCAAGTGATATTCTAATTGCTTAAAATAATAATTATATGAATGATTTCAAGACTGCGTGACTCTCCGTCCTCACAAGTATGTCTATGCCAAAAGTTATGTCAATTGCTTGCTTAGTTAGGACGTGATGTAAAGACAAACAAACAAACATGTAAGGATTTACAAAAAAAAAACAATTTACGTCAAACCAGTATGCGGATGAAGCCGCCTGCATTTACTAGTCTCACCGAAGTTCCATATAAAATGCGGCCGGAAGACGTCAATCAAATTATCGTAACGTCCCGTCAGGGGGCACTGGGAAGACAAAAAAACATTTGTACTTCTCAGATTTAATTACAGAAGACTCATTATCGTCCTAAGTGTTTTTTATTATAAAAGTTTTATAGAGCGAGGCTCTATGTTCCCATATGAGAATTACGCAATATTGAGAGCACGCGTATTACATATTTTTAATATATTTTGGATAGTTAACATCGTACACACCAAAAAAGTTATTAACTCAAAATAAAATAAAAAAATTACAAGAAAACTTTAAATGCACTCTCAATATCCCAGAAAACGGTGACGGTGTGGTGACGACAGCTCAGAATACAGTTGTCCATCCCTACTCCTCTCACGGGTGTAAAGGAGCTGACCAAAGCAATATAGAAGACAACACTACGATCTATTTCGATCACCAACTCGTCTGCCCAGCGTTGTGATTATAGGAAACTCTACTGTTGGAAAAGGCACCAATCGAAGTCGCAGGCAGTCGCTTTTCAATCAAAAGTCAAATAACTTTCATAATAAACAAGAAAAAGTAGGGACTTTGTCCGGTACTAAAATATCCGTTCATAAAACAGTGATGCGAAATGGAAATTGTATTCATAAAGAACTCTATTAGAAAGTTAGCGAAAGGGTTACCCATTTCCCGGTTTTTTGGAGGCACTTTGTTCTTTGTATTACAAGTTTACCCTAAAAGTTGGGAAATTTTCCATATAAAGGGGAAAATAAACTTTGTTTCAGGCGTGTTTAGGAAATCTATTATTTGTATGATATTAATTTATATAAGTCGATGAGTCGATGATTTCGTGCGGGATGATTTGTACTACTTATTAGGTACACTTTTGTTTAATCATAGTTGATGCAATCGGATCTCATGATGCAGCCTAAACGCACTTCCCAGCACGGCTAGCTTGGGCAGGCGACAATTATTTCCCCGGGGAAAGGATAAAAATGTATCTTCGCCCACAGCTTTATCAACTCTCCAAGCATTGGCGCACAAGTGAAAATAATATCAAAATAATATGTGTGTAATTATTAACGGGTGTAAACTTCCATGTTTCCGTGATTTAGCAGGTGGACAGGTTAATTATATCCCCTGTCAGGGATATAATTTTTGTCTCCTGCCTATGCTAGCCCTGCAGAAGACACCTAAGCGTTAACTCATGAAGGACTCCCAGTACCCCTAGGACGATATAAGTAAGCTTGCAAACGTAGAGTCACGGTTAGATCTACCCAGGGGAATACACAAAGGACGTATGTCAAAGTCAAAGTCAAAAATATCTTTATTCAAGTAGGCCCACAGGTGGCACTTTTGATGCGTACATAAGAATTACACGGTAGTGAGATGATGGCGATAACCACATTCGTAAACTTAAAACTAAAGCTACGAGGGTTCCAAACGCGTCCCGGTCTAAGAAGAAGCCCACAACTAACTTAGCCGGGTGTTTTTTTTTTTTTTTTTTATCGCCATCTCACAATGTCATTTTAAATTATTAGAAGAGCAACCTGGTTAGAACAATAATTTACACCCAAGCTTTTTTATCGTTTACGTAGTCCTTTATACTATAATAGGACTTTTCTATAATATGTAACATACACTTGGACACAAGGTGATTTTCAGGTTAGCTTTTTGGTTTCAGCTATATGTACATTCTAGATTTAGTACCGGGGTTAATGTTTTATTGTAGTTTTCGTTATAGTCAATAAAACAGTGGAAAAAACATCTTGGTGTACACAGGGTCCCAATAGGAATCAGCGCTGGCTCTTGCTGTGGCTTCATGCTGAGGCGGGTCCCTATTTGTCCACATGCCTACCGTAACTACCTGTGAATCTAGGGCCCACTTCGCTATGATATAGTCGTGTTTTTCACGAAGTATCACTACGCCGATATCATATTGAATCGGGGCCCAGGTAAGTAATATTTCTGTATAAGTATGTTGGCAAATAAATTATTTCTTTCTTACTTCACCCTGGTCAGAACCACCCACCCTGTGCACGCCACTGTTTGTAGCCGTTTTTGTCCACTACAAGTGAGGCCTTGACTGATTCTCAACTGCTGGTAAATGATACGGGTTAACCTGTAAGGAGTATGGCTTAACCGGTTTTTACGCGACATCGTAGCGGTACGCTTATCTAAGCGACACGTTTTCGTCGGTAGGATGGTATTCAGCCACGGCCAAAGCTTCCCACCGGTCCTCTAAAATTATTCAAAGTCAAAGTCAAAGTCAAATATTCCTTTATTCAAATAGGCACATAGCATATTGCCCGGGAATGAACCCAGGACATCCAACCGTTCATTACTGAAACACCTTCGAAGCGGTGATACTCCAGTGGGTACGACTTCGACTTCACTTTCGGCGGGCTGATTTCTAACTCCCACTTGCACCTTTAACTTCTCCAAGTTATGTGCTTTTAAGAAATAAAAATATCACTTCCTTCAACGCCAAAGGAAACCTGCATACCAGAGATTTCTGCATAATGTTCTTCTCTTGAGCTGTTCTTAACGCCTTTGGTGGCCTGGAAGAAATCGCTATGTAGCGATAAGACCGCCAAATTGTATACTTTTTGTAATGTTTATGTGGTGTTCAATAAAAGTGTATTCATTCATTCATTCAATGTTCTCAAATGTGTGTGAAGACAATCGGCACTGGCAAGCGTAGTGGACTACGGAACTCTTTCTCATTGTGAGAGGAGACCGGCTGCTGTCAAACGTCACTTTTCCATACAATAAATAAACAAAAGTGACGTTTGACAGCAGTGATTGCAAGATTTTCGCCTGTCGCATTGCTGTCGCGAGATACTTAATCACCCTGCCGTGCTCTGTTTTGAGCCAGTAATGGGTTGATATCGTGATGATTCAAAAACTAAAAATTAATAACACTAGAATTCTAAAGAACAATATACAAATCCTTTCTTTTTATTGGATAGAAGCAGGCGTTACTTTGCGAAAATCCATAATATATTATGAAAATTAAGCTTAATTTGCTATACTCCACGAACAGCAGGAGAATCTGTATGATGTTATTTATAGTTTCTTCAATCCTTATACTCCACACCAAACAGATCCTCGGCTATTTCATAATCCTTTCTATTTTCCTTTTTTAATATAAGCGGGTTGTAAACCTGTAGAAAAACTGTGATAACGCTTAGATAACAACATGTTACGACACAGAAGGTACCGTAATCCGATGATAAAACCACCGAAACTCCCGTAATGCGGCGTAACCTAAAATTAAACAGAGATAAAGCCTGACACTTACCCAAGTAATCACTTACTGTTACATAACAATGATTCATGATACAAAATACAAGAGTAAACGTCTTGATTTCCTTGAAAAATGTTTCTTTTTAAATTCCACTATACTAGGACACTATGTACGAAATAGCACATTGAAAGGAGAAATAAATAGATGACGCACATGATGGTAAGTGAAAAACGATCAAAGTTAAAGTCAAAGTCAAATATTTCTTTATTCAAATAGGCACATATATGACACTTTTGAAGCGTACTTTACTTGTAAAATATAACATAGTAATGAGTTGATGGCGATAACTAAATTCGTCAACTTATTACTAAAGTTACGACGGTTCCAAACGCGCCCTGGACTAAAAAGAATCCCACAACAAACTTAGCCGGTTGTTTTTTTTTCTTATCACCATCTCACATTGTCACTTAAAACTATTGTCTATTATATCGTCCATAAACAACCACTTCAGAGGCCAAGCAAGTATCACGTCCTGCAACATGACGCCTTGTGTCTATCAATTTTAGGCGTAGACATTTACATAAAACAGTATAAATTATAATAATATTTTAAAACCCCCGACTTTCCATATAGTGTACATTATTCTACTAGTCAAGCCCTTTGATACCCATATTATGGGGGTATAAAAAAAAAAAAATTCGCCATAACGGCGCGGCGGCCATCTTGGACCGATTTTCATCAAACATAGCTAAAAACACTCCAGACTAATTCACATTTCAAACAAAAGGGTTGGTACACACTCACACACCAAGTGCTCAAGAGGGTACTTAACTTATGAAAATTAGGCTTTATTTGCTATACTCCGCGAACAGCAGAAGAATCTGTATGGTGTAATTTATAATCCTTAATCCTTATACTCCACACCAAACAGATCTTCGGCAACGTACCCACGTTGTGCTCCGAAACCGGAGCATCTTCAGGAGACTTGTTGACTTTACAATGAATAAATGATGCTTAAGGTACATTGCCGAAAATCTGTTTGCTGTTCGCGTAGCCTAATTTTCATAATATGTTATGGATTTCAGCAAAGTAACGCTCTCTTCTATCCAATATGGTACTTACCTTAGTTCAGAGACTCCTAATTATTTATTATTTATAGGTTTGGCCATATTAATTTATAGTTGTAGCTATGAATTTTTATCTGAATTAAACGTTTTTATTTTTATTAAAATTGGTTCGTTCGTTCTGGAGCTACGATGCCACACACTCTCACACACACACACACACACACACACACACACACACACACACACACACACACACACACACACACACACACACACACACACACCCCCCCCGCCGTTACTGCGTCGGGGTTTTAAAAGTAATGTAAATACGCTTCGAATTAATTGAAAACCTCCATATTTGGAAGTGAGTTTCGTTTAAACAATACTACTTCACGCTCCACGTGGAATGGATGGAGACAATTTGACATTCACAGCTGGTTAACTTAACAAAATGGCGGCGGGACCGTAACAGCCACGGACAACGATCACAATCGCTCTTTATCAGTGAATAACTATTTCCGTATTAACCTGTCGGAGTTAACTATGTGGAAAAATGATAGTGGTTAGATTAATTGCAATTTATCACCATCATTAAAAGCGGTGATAGCCCAGTGGGTGGGGCAGATCGATTTCACTTTCGGAGGGCCGAGTTCGAATCCCAGCACGCACCTCCAACTTTCTAAGTTATGTGCGTTTTAAGTAATTCAAATATCATTTGCTTCAACGGTGAAGGAAAACATCGTGAGGAAACCTGCGTGCTTGAGAGTTCTACATAATGTTCTCAAGTTGTGTGGAGTCCACCAATCAACACTGGGCCAGCGTGGTGGGCTTTGGTATACCCGTGCTCTGTAGTGGGCCGATAGTGGGTTGATGTGATGATATAATGATAAGCATTGGAAGTGTTCTTAAGTTCTTGTTAAGGTATCTTTGAACCAGATAGAATAACGAATATTTTGGGGTTAAGGTTAACATGGCAGTATCTAAAACACGCAGAGTAAAAAAAAAAACCTTTAATTTTAACCGACTTGAGGTTTAATATCATAGCATATTCCATATATATTTGAAAATTTAATTTATGTACATAAAAATATAACAAAATGTATATTAGAAGTAAAAAAACTGCAGCAACTGCTGAGTTTCTTGCCGGCTTCTTCTCGGTAGAATCTGCCTTCCGAACCGGTGGTAGAGTCACTACACACAGACAGGCTTAACGTTTCAAAAGTGCTTATATTAGGCCTACTTGAAATAAATGAATTTTGAATTTTTGAAAAATAAACTTGTGCAGTATGCAGTTAGTTCACTAGGCTGCATAAAATTATTAATTCATTTAAGGGTAATTGTTTATCTTTTTATAACAAATTACCAGATGAAATCCTCAAATTTCAAGCACAAAGACACAAGATTATATAAAACTTATAGAAAAATCCTATTATACTATTAAGGATTACATGTATGATAAAAAAGCCTGGGTATGAATAGCTCTAACTTCATAACTAAACATTAACTCGTCTGCGAGATGGTGATAACAAAAAAAACCTGGATAAGTTGGTTGTGGGCTCTTCTTAGACCAGGGCGCGTTTGGAACCCTCGTAGCTTTAGTGTTAAGTTAACGAATGCAGTTATACCATCACCTAACATAAGTGTTAACATGTTAAATGTATGAACGCTTCACAAGTGCCTCTGATAAGGTCTACATGAATAAAACATTTTCGAATTTGAATTTGAATTTATCTTTACTATTTACACAAAAATGCTTATATCTTTTCTTTTGTCATTCTTTAACACGATATTAATGTGTGAATGAAGTTATGTTTTTTTAAAACTAATTGTTGTCAATATTATCCTAAATATAAATAACTAGCTGTTGCCCGCGACTTCGTCTGCGTCTGATTTTGTTTTGATGTGGCATTAAATTTAGTTGTAGTTCTAAAATAATATAAAGTATTCGGTATCGCTAAGCCTTACAGGTGGGGTTTGCTGCTGTCCACTGAGGAGTTCTGTCCTCTATCTCCAACCACAGTTTGGGCAATATTAAAAACATAGTAAAACCTCTATAGTACAAAAATAATAAATAAAAAGTATCCTATTTTACTTCTAACACTTCCAAAAATATGTTTACAAAGTTTCATGAAGATCGGTTTAGTAGTTTTGGCGTGAAAGCGTAACAAAAAAACTTACATTGACATTTATAATATTAGTAGGGATAGTATGGATAGGGATAGGGATAAATAAATTATAACTTGTAACATCGTAGTTCAAAATTGCACTTTACGGTCAAGTTTAGAGTTCCCTTGAAGTGTCATTCTAGCTTAAGTAATCTGACGCTGTCAGTGTCAAAGGCAAAGTTATCGAGTGCTAAGCGAATAGTAACAATGTTAGACCTCAATCACGTCAGTAATTGTTGAGTTAGACAGGTCGGAACAAGTTCGACCGTGCCGGCGCTTGCCGGGCTAAGTTTTCAGGAGATTTAACATAAAATGACTTTGAGACTGTCTGGGGCGTTAGCGGCCGGGAACTAAGTGTTTGTCTTCAAATAATACTTTAAACCGTTCTTTGACTTCCCTTTACAGACTTAGTCTAGCCGTGTAGCTATAATTCTGTTACTAACCGTGTTTTGATTGATTGCATTGATCCATGTTTTGATTGACGCACGCAAGCACGATCACACACAACACACACATACACACTTACACGTTATCCTTTTTCAAAATTCAAAATTCATTTATTTCAAGTAGGCCTAATATAAGCACTTTTGAAACGTCAAGTCTGTCTGTTTGTAGTGATTCTACCACCGATTCGGAAGGCAGATTCTACCGAGAAGAAGCCGGCAAGAAACTCAGCAGTTGCTCTTTTCCAACATCAACAATTTACATTTTGCATTTTAACATTCATTTTTCTATCTTGTGAGAGCTGAAAGCGGAGCCGGATGCTTCCAAGCAACCTTGTCATTAAAAAATTCATCAATTGTATAGTAACCTCGCTGTAATAAATGTGTTTTAACAAATTCTTTAAACTTGTGCATTGGCAGGTCCAAAATCACCTTAGGAATCATATTATAAAAGCGTATACTCAATCCCACAAATGATCCCTGTACCTTACGCAGACGATATGCAGATGACACTAATTTATGACCATTTCTTGTAAGTCGACTGTTTATGTCCACTTTTTGTTTATAAAGACTAATATATTGTCTTACAAATACTATATTATTATAAATATATTGTGAAGCTACAGTAAGTATGCCTATTTCTTTAAACTTCTCACGGAGGGATTCTCGTGATTTAAATTTATATATTGACCGTACAGCTCCCGTCTTTTGTTTTCCTTATCCTAAGGTTACCTGGAAGAGTTCGCTACAAAGCAATAAGGCCGCCTTTTGTATAATTCTTCTGTCTGTGTTTTTTTTTATTCTTCTTCTGTATTTTTATTTGTGTGCAAATAAAGAGTATAAATAATAAATAATGTTTCACTCGCATGTCAGAAATAAATAAATGTATTATAGAAATAAATTAAATCAAAAATATAGTTATATAGTTTTGTGTCTTTTTATGGAAGAGCGAGATCTTCTGGCACAGGTTTTATACTTAAAAGAAGTGTGCTATTGTTTTATGTGAACAAATAAATTTTTATTTCAATTTCATTTTCATTATTTTTAGACGCTAAAAAAGTAGATGACTTGATCGCGATCTAAAAAAAATGACAGCACAATAAGGACTACTTTGCATACATATAAATTGATTATTGTTTCTCATTTTGTTGTTTCCGACGAATTTGTGTGTGTGTGTGCAATAAAGTTTTCATCTATCTATCTTTACTTATAATAAAACTGTAACTGGACGATTTCTGTACATTTAATATATTTTAAAAATTTTGACCGCAGGATGCTTTTAAATAGATACTGAGTCCAAAACAGATTTTTATTTAATTTTTGTCTGTCTGTCTGTCTGTCCGGGCATCACGTGAAAACTACTGAACGGATTGAAATATAATTTGGTACAGTGGTAGCTGATATCCCGGGTCAACATAGAGGATACTTTTTATCCCGAAAAACAATAAGTTTCTTCCGGGAAATGGGATGTTTTTTTTTTATCAATATTACTTCATATCTCCGTTAAATTTGCACCGATTTTATTAATTCTTTTTTTATTTGACAGTGTTTACTAACAAGCATGTATTGTCTAATTTTAATGAAGATCTGATGTATATTGTCGGAGGTCAAGGACATAATTCTTCACAGATAACAGCAAGTCGCATGGCATATGGGACAACGATCGAAGGCATGCGTAACATCCTACTAATATTATAAATGCGAAAGTTTGTGAGGATAGATGCATGGATGGTTGGATGTATGTATGGATATTTGTTACGCTTTAACGCCACAACGAATGAACAGATTTGGCTGAAATCTGGCAGAGATACCTACAATATAGTCTGAAATAGCTTCTTTTTATCCCGGAAAAGCAAACAGCTTCTACAGGATAGCATCACTATTTTTTCCGAATTTGTCTTTCAAAATCGGTGCAACGGAGTTTTAGATGGACGTGGTTTTTTGGATAGGCATAGTTGAAATATTATAAAGCTTTTAAATTTAGTTTGGTTGAACGCACTAATCTCAGAAAATGCTGTTTCGTTTTTTTTTTCATTATTGAGAAATGTTGCAAAAAATATCCTATTTAAGAGATTCTGATCCGTGCGATGCGTGAACGGTAAACGTTACGCCAAACGACGGAAGTATTTAATAAGTATATCAGAATTGTCGGAATTGTTGTTTCTTTAAAGTTCTATAAAACAGTCCGCGACAACATACGACTATTTTTTGAAGTCGACTCATTCGCGGACGAAGTCGAGTTAGTCGGTTAGTGGGTACTCGTACATATATTTCATGTTTGAACCATAACATAGTGGCACAGACATATAGACCAAATATGTGGTAAATTTTCAACGTGTAATAATTGTAACGTTTTAATCTGTAAAACTCGCCAAAAATTAAATATTCCATTTAAATTTAATATCCGTTGCCACAGACTAAAGTTGAAATATACATAGTAATGTGCAAATGGCAGCTGATTTCATCCATGGCAGAGTGTCTACGGTAGGTTATTTAAAAAGTCAAATTCAAAATTCAAAAGTCCTTTATTTCAAGCCTAGGCCTAATATAAGCAAATTTGAAACGAAAAATAAATAAATATACTACGACAATACACACATCGCCATCTAGTCCAAAAGTAAGCGTAGCTTGTGTTATGGGTACTAAGATAGCTGTTGAATATAGTACACATAACTACTTATAACACCCAGACACTGATAAACAATCATGTTCATCACACAAACATTTTCCAGTTGTGGGAATCGAACCCACGGCCTAGGACTCAGAAAGCAGGGTCGCTGCCCACTACGCCAGTCGGCCGTCAAATATAAATATAAATGAATTTTAGAAGATACCCAGATTTTAGGTATCATAGGAATACGGGATGAAAATTTATATGAAAATTTCTGATTTCTTCAGTAATTTCCGTTCATATCTTTGCTATTAAGAATTTTTTTTAACCCTTTGTAGTTAAAATTTACCAATTCAAAAATTTAACTTAACGTTAGTTAGCAGTTAGTTAGCAAAGCCGCGGGCAAAAGCTAGAGTCGGGGATAAAATTTTTGTCTCCGGTATGTGGTAGCCTGCAGGGAAGGTTCCATAGAGTCTGTCTACCATATTGATATAGTCTGTGATGCTTCCAATAATTTCCGCACGGAAAAGCGTCTATGGTAATAAATTCTGAATTCATACGATACAGTTTATGATGTCGATTGTCGAGCGTTGGACATTTTAATTTGTTTGCCAGTAATTACGTTGTATTTATTGACGCCATGTTTGGTGGGCCAATTAACGTGTAAATGGCCACCCCGTAACCAAATGTCGGGGAAAAAAATTCACTGTCATAATTTATAGTCATCACATCTTAGCGGCACTGCTTAGGCATCTTTCATCATCTTCTTTTTTTTTTAAAGTATATAGACAAGTGCTCGACTGCAATCACACCTGATAGTAAGTGACAATGCAGCCTTAGATGGGGCGCGCTTGCCCAGAAGATGCCTATTCACTCTTGATTTGTGTAAATGTTGATTTTGGAAGAGAGCAACTAATGAGTTTCTTACCGTCTCTTCTCGGTAGAATCTGCTTTCCGAACCGGTGGTAGAGACCACTACAAACAGACGTACTTGACGTTTGTTTGTGAGTGTCAGAGTCAGATCAAAATAGGAAGTGATTTGAAAATATAGAATCTGCGGTAATGTCAATCTCAGTGTCAATCTATGTGTTGTGATCGGCTTTCAAACGTCAATATGTCATGTCAAAAAAATCTAAAATTGCATTGTATTAACGGATGTTGAACTTTGTAAAAATTATTAAAGTCTAAAGCACTAAATATACGCTTCTGATTTAACAAAGTTCAAAAGTGCTTATAAAGTTGGAATACTTGACATAAATAAATAAACTATGACTATACACACTTCGCCATCTAGCCCCAAAGTAAGCATAGCTTGTGTTATGGGTACTAAGATGACTGTTGAATAATTATATGAATAATATACAAAATACTTATAATATATAGATAAACACCCAGACACTGAAAAACTTTCATGTCCATCACACAAACATTGTCCAGTTGTGGGAATCGAACCCACGGCCTTGGATTCAGAAAGCAGGGACGCTGCCCACTGCGCCAGTCGGCCGTCGTAATGGATTGATTATTTGACGGCCGACTGGCGCAGTGGGCAGCGACTCTGCTTTCTGAGTCCAAGGCCGTGGGTTCGATTCCCACGACTGGAAAATATTTGTGTGATGAGCATTAAGTGTTTTTCAGTGTCTGGGTGTTTATATGTATTTTCTAATTATTTATGTATATATAATTCAGAAAAATATTCATCAGTCATCTTAGTACCCATAACACAAGCTACGCTTACTTTGGGGCTAGGTGGCGATGTGTGTATTGTCGTAGTATATTTATTTATTTATTCTAGATAAATTGGGTTATACGACTTGGAGATAGAAGAGAGAGAGAAAAAATGAGAGTGCATTCCAAATGACTCCCACAGCGCCACAAATTATGATAGCACCATTCGATTTTAATGTTCACGACTCATTTTATTTGGATAAAGTCGTAAATCCCGTGTGCACCGCTCGCGCTGACCTATAGTAAAAACATAAAAGGACTTTTACACGCCACGTGACAATATCGTTACGATATACTTCGGCGTAACTTTCGGGGAGACCTTAAGATCCCCGGCACGCAACTCTTGCATGCGTTTCTAATTTAAGCAAATAAAACATCTAGATTTTGCCTGGCTTCGGCCGTGGCTTGTCACCACCTGGCAAAGAGGTGCTGCTAAGCGATTTAGCGTTCCGGTACGATGCGAAGAAACCGATTAAGGATTTTTTTTTTATACAAACACAAGTTAGCTCTTGACTCCAATATCACCCGGTGGTAAGTGATAATGCAGTCTAAGGTGGTAGCGGGCTAACCTGTTAGGGAGTATAGTAGCGACATCGCACTGGAACAGTAAATCGCTTAGCGGCACGTCTTTGTCGGTAGGGTGGTAACCGGCCACGGCCAAAGCCTCCCACCAGTTATGTGTGTTTAGCCGTCTCATTGGTTATCATAGATAAGCTATAGTCTGCAACATACTGCTATCCCATAGAACTTGCATTTTCATGGCATATAAAGCACCCTCGTCACTCTCCGGCCCATAAACTTATTTAATGCAAAAAATAACGTCAAACCGATGTGCTTTCGCATTTATAATATTAGTGGTGGAACGACGCTATCCTATTACGAGTATATGTCAACATTATCATCATCATTTCAACCAATGGACGTCCACGTTCGACATTCCACGGTCCCACAAGGCCCGCTTGCCTCCAGCGGCTCCCAGCGACTCGCCTGATGTCATCTGTCCACCTCGTTGGGTGCCGACCTACGCTGCGTTTACCGGTGCGGGGTCGCCATTCCAGCACCTTAAATAAATAAAAAAATAAAAAAAATAAATAAAAAAAATCATTTTATTTCAGGTCGGGGACCCATATACAAAATTTAACCCAAAATAAATATAAGACAGATTATAAAAATAAATAAATAAAGAAAAAAAAAACAATAATTAATTAAAATCTAGAATTATAAATTACAATCAATTAAATTTCAATTAAAAATATAAATTATCTCACCTTACCTTAAGACCCCAACGCCCATCGGTGTATATCTCGCAACATATAAAAAGCTTTGTTCTGTCGAAACGTTTATTTACTAAGTTTTACGATCGCCGTACGCCCTGTAGGTAGGTAGGTGGGTATAACGAAAACATCGCATGTTTTAAGAACATTACGGTATAGCTAAATGTGATTCTTGATAGCCGTGGTCGTTTTGTGGAAATGTTTACGGAGGATGGATGTTTTGTCTTAAAGATCTTACTTTCTTAAGTTTTATATCAGTAACCTTTTTTTCTGTGTTCAACAAATTATGTTATAATTTTTTTAAGATTTGTATCACTATAAAACTGTGTATATTTATAACACATGAAGTTATAAATGTTTTTTCATATGGAGAATTTATACTGTGTTCCAGTAAATTTATAAAGTGGGTAAATATCCAACCTTTTGATTACTATAATAATATAATAAACTTTATTTCTTTAAATTCATATTTGTCAGATATTTTATTAAATTGATAATACATATACATACGGTATTTTACAAATACCCTAATAATTATATTAATTCTAACTATTTATAGTTTACAAGAAACGGTTAATATTAAATTCAAAATTCATTTATTTCAAGTAGTCAATATAAGCACTTTTGAAACGTCAAGTCTGTCTGTGTGTCGTGACTCTACCACCGGTGAAGAAGAATGCGAATTCTACCGAGAGGCCGGCAAGAAACTCAGCAGTTGCTCTTTCCCAATATCAACCAATTACATTTTACATTTTAAAATTCATTTTTCTATCTTGTGAGAGATCAAAGCGGAGCCGGATGCTTCCAAGCAACCTTGTCATTAAGAAAGTCGTTTATCAATTGGCATGGTTGTCGGTGTAATTACAGGCACATAGGCTTAACAGTAGGACTTAATTGTATAGAAAATGAACCCGTATTTATATCAAAATACCCACCAACTCAATGTCATGAACAAAAGTTTAAGTATTTACCCACTTTGTAAAATTACCGTAACATTTGTTTATAGGCAAAGGTTTTCCACATCAGACGGACCATCTGCTTATTGTATCAATTAATACTATAAAAAAGCCTATAACAGTCCACTGCTGGACTAAAGTCCTCTCCTAACGGAGGAGTTTGCCCAATATAATACCCACGCTGCGATTGGCAGACTTTTTTTTTATTCCTCTGCGAGATAGCTATTGATTTCCGTTTCACCTGGGACGTTTTTTTTTATTCCACTACAATATTGCTCTTGATTACACCTGGTGGTAAGGGACAATGCAGTCTAAGATGGTAGGGGGTACTTGTTAGTACCATCAGTTAGTAACATCATAATCAGTTTCTACGCAACATCGTACTGGAACGCTATAACTTATATATATGTACTTATATACTACGCAACGCACACATCGCCATCTAGCCCCTAGCGTAGTTTGTGTTATGGGTACTGAGATGACTGATGAATATTTTTATGAATAAATACTTAGAATTTACATATAAACATCTAGATACTGAAAAACATTCATGCTCATCACACAACCATTTTCGAATTGTTGGAATCTAACCCACGGCCTTGGACTCAGAAAGCAGCGACCCCTGCAAACTGCGCCAATCAGCTGTCTAAAATAAAATCCGCTATAAAGCGGATAAACATATTCCTTAAAAGCTGGCAACGCATCGGTGGCTCCTCTGGTGCTGCAGATGTTTATGGGCGGCGGTGATCACTTATCATGAGGTGACCTTGCTCGTTTGCCCGCTAATAATATAAAAAATATATATATATATTTAACTAGTCACAGCCGAAGCCTTTTACCAGACAAGACCAGAAAATTCTGAAGTTATAAATTTCCAAATTGCCGGAGATCGAATGATTTGGTTATCGCAGTATACCATCTACTGCGATAACCAAATCATTCGATCTAGCACAGAGAACGCTGTTGCCCCTTCTCCGCTATTATCTCTTAGTCGCCTCGTACGACACCCGTGGGAAGAGAAGGGGCGGTGACAACTGTATTCTTGAATGCCGTCACCACACAGCATTATCAAAATTAAGCTTAATTACAGCAGGAGATATATAAAAGCAGGAGAATCTGTATGGTGCAATTTATAATTTCTTCAATCCACTTCATTCATCCAATTTAGTCCACACCAAACAGATCTTCGGCATTGATCTTACCATACAGATTCTCCTGCTCTTCGCGGAGTATAAGCCCGCTTCGCCGGGCTAGATTTTGCTTTATTTTATTTAAACAATAAACTTACATCATTAAATTTTTAATTTAAGTCTCATAATATTAAAATCATTTATTTCTCTCCATATTCATTCTTTTCTATTCTCTTCTCGAGCGGGTGAAGATCATTTTCTACACCCATATACACCCAACAAAAGAATATCATCATAGTAAATAAAAGCTGTATTTGACAGTTTGACAGTTCATAAACAGGAGTGCTCCGATCGTCACCAAACTTTACAGGATTACTCGCCAGGTCAATCCGGAGATTCCCTGAAAGTTTCATTGAAATCGGTCCAGCCGTTTCGGAGCCTATACGGAACATACCCACACACTGTATCTTTTATATTTATACTAGCTGACCCGGCGAACTTTGTTCCGCCTTAATGTCAATAAATAAGCAGATTTTTTTTTTATTGGAAAAAATACAAAAAAAATTAAATTTCTACATCAATCATTCATAATTATTTCTGTATTTTAGTACATAGGTTGCTCTTCATTTAAGTACCTTGTGATACACGACATTTTTTGTTTTATTATCAGGCGCAAAAACAAACAACGCAGATGGTCTTCCGACCCGTGAACATGCCACGTATAATTGACCATGGGAAAAACATGAATGTTCTAGATTTAAACCACAAACTTTTAAGGATTGGCCTTGTGATTTGTTGATGGTCATGGCAAATGCAAGACGTATCGGAAATTGAAGTCTTTTAAATTCAAACGGCATATCGGTTGGGATCATCGGTATCCTCGGAATGAGAACTTGCTCACCTTTGAATTTTCCTATCATTATCGTAGCGTAAATTACATTGTTCATCAATTTTCTAACCACCAAACGCGTACCGTTGCACAGTTTTGGTTGGTTTATGTTTCGAAGCATGATTACTACGGAGCCAACCTTTAGGCGTAAATTGTGCGGTGGTAAGCCAGGCACGTCCAAAGAGTTTAAAAATTCAATTGGATAGTTGGTGGCTTCATCTTCATTTGTGACGCAGTCAATAGATTTGAATGAATGCATTGTTCCAATGATCTTATTTTGAATTATGTTGTTTAGGTCATCTACATCTTTATTCTTAGCCGCTAAAATTGCTCGCTCACTCATCCATTCATAATTTTTGTAGTTAGAAATAATTTCTGGAAATACATTGTTGATAAGTTCGTCTTTTGATGAGACAAAATTACAGAAATTATTTGGAAATGATATTAATCCGCTCGATTCATCGACAGGTACTTGACCATTACCGATAGTCAGCAATTGCTCCGAGAAATCTTCAGCAGATGTATCATTAAGCAATGCAACTCTCATGTTTGTTGTCAGTTGCAGTTTCTTCACATGGCGCCATAGATTTGACGATTTGAGGCAAGCGTTTATTTCGTCGGCAGCCGTAGATCTTGGAATTACTGGCAGTATTTGGCGGAAATCACCAGAAAGTAAAATCATTGCTCCTCCAAAACATCTCGAGTCATTGCGTAAATCTTTTAATGTTCGGTTAAGTGCTTCTAATGCACGTTTATGCGCCATTGTGCATTCGTCCCAGATGATGATTTTCGATACCGCTAAAACTTTGGCCATTGCTGAGTGTTTTGCAATATTACACGTTGGTTCTTCAATAGTTTGAAGATTTAACGGTAATTTGAATGCTGAATGAGCCGTACGGCATCGTTCTAACAATGTGGCTGCTATTCCAGAAGAAGCAACTGCAACCGCTATGTTAGATCTCGCCCGAACAGTTGCTAAAACTAATGACATGAGGAATGTCTTGCCAGTTCCACCAGGGGCATCTAGGAAATATAAACCACCATTTTCATCATCGATTGCCTTCATTAAAGTATCATAAACTTTCTTTTGTTGGTAATTCAACAGGGGTACATTCGTTTGAACTACTAAATCTAATTCCTGGTGATCATATTCACGTTCCCGTTCCAATTCTCGATTAAATGCGTCATTCATTTCACGATATGGTGCTGGCATTCCTAACCTGATTAATAAATTACCGCACATGAGGTAACACATATCTTCGATCAAGAGTAAAGCACGATTATGTATCTCCTCATTCATCTCAATATCGTGATTTCTGGAACTGACACGAATTTGATGTAAAATATCTTCTGACATATTATCCTTGTATTTGTGCCACAGGTTACATGGGTTTGATGGAAAACATGTCGAAATTATGATAGCGAATAATGTGCGTATCTGACTTGGAGATGCACAGATAATGGCTTCAGCGATTGTCGTATCCCAATGACTATCGTTTTCTAATAACTTCAATTCTTCACATGCAGCACGATATGTTGGGAATATTACACCATTAACAGTTCGTAGTGACTCAAATGACGTTGGCCCACGCACATTTACCAGCAACAACCGCAAATAGAAACATTCATTATTCTTTGGATGAACTGTATACATACGACCAAGAGCATCAGTAGAACGCACATCTGGATACCCAGGAACCGCATCGCCTTGCTTCCGTCTTTGAAAATTCTTCGATGAAGCATTCCAAGTATAATAACGTGGCATCTCCGAGTAAAGCAAAGTTCGTGCAAACTGATCGCTTTGGCAGATTGCAAAAAAACTGGTCAATGTAGTTGCTGGAGGTGTTTCAGCACGTTGCGTAGCATTCGAAGCCGTGAAATATACTCGTTGACCATTCTCCAGATGCACCGCCAAATGCGTAACAGTAGGATGACGTTCGTGAATGGGAAATGCGAATATACGCCAAATCGCTTCATTACAGTTCACATAACGACCAACTTGATAGCGTGAAATTTCATCGTTGGTATTCGAGGATTGCAATCCAAAAACCGCCATATCACTGCCTTTCGTGACATATTTGCAAATATATTTTATGGACTTAACTGAATTGCAGTATTCAACGTTGCAATGTGTCTTGAACGATTTAGAAATAAGTGGCGAATATGGAACAATCCAACTGTTGTCGACAACGAAATCCATTCTTTTCACTTTCGTTGTGACAGTTCGACCGTTGTCATCTGGTGATCGACGCCGATACAGCGGATAACCATCATTGCCAGTGACAGTCTCCGCCGTTAATTTCCGTGGATATCGTTTAGAGCACTTTCCATCGACCATGCAAGGTGATTGGGGATTGATGGCACCACACGGTCCATGAATCATATTAGTAGTAACAACATCATGTAGGTCTGGATCGACTTCATAATCAGGAATCTCAGCACATATGATATCATCTATTTGGTCAGGCTGAATTCTTTCCACTAACCAAATAAGAATGTGTGCGTGCGGCAGGCCTCGCTTTTGCCATTCGATTGAATACATCCAGCATCGAGTATCTCCAAAGACGCGTTGTTTAACAATAAAGTTCATCAGGGACCGAATTTTTTGCCTGAATATACGTGCTGTGATGTCGTGTCTATCACTTGATGTTTGTCCGGGAAGCAGCAATTGAGTAATTTCTATCCATTTTGGATTACAGGTAAAAGTAATAAAGAGATCGGGCCGACCGTAATGACGAACATATGTCATTGCATCTTGTGCATATTCATGCATATGACGTGGACTACCAATGTATGTCGCCGGCAGAATAGTTAATCGACCAATATTAGCTGCATTTCCTTCAGTATTAACTGCATCACGTAAATGGATGTACTCCTCAGAACGCAGTTTGGCTTGGTTCAACCTAATGAATGTTAAACGTTCCGTTTCTATTTTTACATACATGTCAACGCAATACTGCTGAAACAATCGACGAAACCGCAGCAAATAGTTGTCAGCATTTTGACGAATCATCAAACGATATGCGTAATAATTCATTGAGCTAACTTTCTTTGTAGTTTCTTCACCTGAAATTAAAAATTTGATAATTAACCATTTCAAAGGCAAATTTTAAAGGCAAACAATACAGACATTAACCATTTTTTTAATAAGCATTATTTTAAATCAGTGTCTTTCACAAATAAATGAAATAAATTATGATACTGATACTCACCATTCAATGGATTTTTCATTTTAATATTAAAATAATATCCATCTTCTCCTTGCCAAAACATCAGCGGGTATTGCAATGTGTCATATGATCGATGAGTTTCAGATATTTGTTGCAGTTGCCCAGTATCGCGACGTGTAAGCACAATATCGCGTTTTTCCAATTGTTCACCAACAATCAGGATGGCAACTTCGTCTACTGTTGGAGCATTAAATGTCCTTTCGTGTGTTCCAGATGGTCGTTTATCTGCTTTGATAACAACTTTATAGTCATCACTTGGCATGCGCTCTAAAGCACTCTTAAACAACCTGACCAACGCATGATGTTCATGAAGCAGACACTGCAAGTCTTGAAGAATTGCTCGCTTCATTCCTGCATTGATCTCTAGGCGTCGATCAAGTTGTTCTTCCATGTTGCCCATGAAATATATTTGTAAAAATTTATTCTGTGTATCTTCGAAAGGTAGTAATGATCCAATTCGATGATGAATCTGTCCTTGTATCTACAAAATAAAAACCAGACAGTATTAACTGGGTTATAAACACTTTTTTCGGTGGGAGAGTAGAGTTCAGAATTAGCAAATATACTACATAGGTACCAATAGATAAAGTAAGTTATTCTTTAACTACATTCTATATAAGTACAAAAATAAATACCTTAAATGTCGGATTAAATCCCCGTTCTTCGATAATATCTGCCCCAAATGACGTCATCTGGAAACAACCATTGTATTTTTGAGTATTTGCAAGAAAGTGGCGTGATTCTTGTGTTTCGCCACAAAGCAATGAATACAATGGCTCAGGTGGCGGAGTCAACAATGGCAATTTCACTTTACCATTAAGGCAGCATAATCCAGGCGTTTCTCCGGAAAACTTTAATGCACCACAATACTCGCAAACTACGTCCATTTGCCCAATGCAAACGCTAGGATGCAAGCTGTAATCATTGCTGCAATCGTATTGAAACGCTGCTCGATTCAAATCAGCACTTGATAAATATCTTGTTCTGCGTCGCAAATTATCTATTTGTTGACCTCTGTTGTTCGCTCGACGATTCTGCATTGCCAACCGAGCTGTTTCACGGGCTGCTTCACTTTGCTCTCGTGATTGAGAAGCACGAAGTCGAGCCATACTATCGCGGCGCTGTTCACGTGCAATTTCTTGTTCTTCTTCAGTCCTTTCATTTGCAGTATTTCGTATTCTTCTTGCATCACGGCTTTGTCGGGAAAGATTCGATCGTCTTGGTCGCGGCATTATTAATTAAACTTCACTTCACCTAAAAACTTAAATTTTTAACCATACCGAGTTTTATAGTTCACTTCACTGTTTATACGAATGGGCAATTGGGCAATAATGTTAATTATTTATTTAATAGAAATAGTTATATTATTGATTTCTTACAAATATCAAATAGTCATCCATACGTCATTACATAGCTGTCATTATACGTCAATTTTGTTATTCCAAGTCTGATTCTTTTTTGTTATACCACGTTTTATAGTGACTGACGTTACATGTCAAGTCACACGGGAATGATGTCGAACGGGATAAAAAGTATCCTATGTCCTTCTCCTGGCTCTAAACTACCTCCCTGCCAATTTTCAGCTAAATCGGTTCAGCCGTTCTTGAGTTATAAGTGAAGTAACTAACACGACTTTCTTTTATATATATAGATAAGATCATGGATTTCCGCAAAGTTAGTCCAGCTTAAATCCAATACCACACAGCATAGCTTTAAATCAAAAAATAATATATCTGATTAAATTTGAACTATCCGCGAAACTGTTTAGTATATAAAGTAAAATAGTTGTAAACAAACGTGCAGTGCAGCGCCGCGTGTGGCCCGCTTCCTACAGACTTAATCCAGATAGGCTGACGTGCACACAGAATGGATAATTTACTAGACAACGAGGTGACAGGGTTGCCACCGCAGATAAATTCTTTTGAAGACTTCTCAAGAGTCTCAAGAGAAAAGTAATTTTTATTTTTAGGTTAGGTTTACAGACATTTATTCCCATAAAAAGACCTGAGTCACTTACATAGGAAACTTAATTTTTTATAATAAATTAATACACTTCGCCATTAGACTAAGCTAAATTCAATTATCTTCTCAAACATATGTTTTTCTACGCAAATACCTGCTTACAATCTTCTGATAAGTTTTTTTTTTGTTGTTTGAATGCACTGATCTCTGGAACTGAAGCCGGATTTGAGAAAAGTTTACGGCGCACCTTAACAACATAAGCAAAGTAAAAAAACAAATAAGCTACTATTAAACACTAAGTTGTGGAAATTTCATTGGTTTATGTTATATAATAATACGGCTTTACTCTTATGTGTAATAGTAATGTTCGTTTCCCTTAAAAACTAATAAATAAATAAATAAACAACTGCCTCAAATATATTGTTTCTCAGGTATCATTCATATTGTAGGTATTTTTCTTTAATTGTTCCACGATAACTTCCAAATGCTTCTGTATCTACACGAACAGATTTGGATGTATTAGATATGAGAAGCCTTACATCAAAGCGCGTTAAACTTACCATAAATTTAATTTAAATAGAAAATTTGCATGGTAAAAGTCGGGCACCATATCAGGTGTGAAAATTGGTACAGTTTTCGGCATCAGTCGTGTAAGTGTATTTTATATAAAGTTATAATATACCTATATATTAAATTAAACATATAATGATATTAAACATATGTTATACTAATAAAATTCGCAATCAATTTTATTTAGTCCTTAATATGATTTATTAATTTCTTTCACATTTGTTTTATAAATATAAATAAACTATGTAAAACTAAATAAAATCTAAAACGTTTTCGAAACCACCGCAGCGTGGCACAGTTCCTAAGATGCTGGCAGCATTGCCCCTTTGGATGGCCAAACTAATTCGTTGGCCAAGGTGTGCCCGATCTAGGATCACCGGTAGACTCGATAACTCTCTTCGATAATTCTTTAAACATACACATATTAAATCTTATTTCATTAAAGTTGTACAACCCTAAGTCCGCTGCATGCAGGTAACGTAATCGCGTACGTGAAAGTTTGCGCAGACTAGACCTGATGCATGTAATGCACTGCCTAAGTACAGGATAATGCACGAGTGTAATACAAAAATGTGTTCAATTAATTAAACAGTATTTTCTAACGTCAAATCTTTCCAAGTATGTATTTACTTTTACTACTACTAATTTAATTAAAACAAATTACAAATTAAACACAAACACACACGCATATAAACACGCACACACACTCGCATACAAACACGCGCACACCCACAAACAAATCAAATGTACCTACCTAAGCACCCGCCTCAAAAATTTATATAATTCTCTTTTTTTTTTCATTTATTTATTTCTTTTTTTTTCCTTTATATAATTTTCTCTGTAAAATTGCCAAACGTTTGTTAAGAAGACCATAGATATAGGGAAGACACTGACTCCTGTAACACAGTTTTAACTACCGCAGGAGACAGGGCTCCACACTCATGAAATGTATACGTTTTGATAAAATAAAGTTATTATTATTATTATTACTTTTCCCAAACGTGGCCGTGAAAGGACAGTTGCGCTGTGAATGCGTTGATAGGCCAGTGGTTAGGACTTCGGCCGCCTTTTCGGGGGGAACGAGTTTGAGCCTCGGCACGCATCTCTTAGTTTACATTCCGCATACCGCTCCTTCGAAACAATATAATACTTAGCTAAGTAAGTTAAGTAGTAGTAAGGTTACGTAGGTAGAAAATCTCACACCTATCATTCGGTGACGAGATTATTTTTCAAAATAAAAGAAAAAGACAAAAATTTAAGTTAATTTATTTCAAATAGGCCTACTTTATAAGCAATTTTGAAACGTCACGGAAAGCAGATTCTACCGAGAAGAGCCGACAAGAAACTCAGTAGTTGCTCTTTTCCAACATCAACATTTTCAATCATTTTTCAAAGCTTCCAATCTACCATGTCTTTAAGATTCATCAAATGTATATATCGCTGTATTAAATGTGTTGTATGTGTTTTACACATTGTTTAATGTAGTAACGTAAGCATTGGTTTTGCCCATGCCCGAATTACCTCAGGAATCATGTTGTAAATGCTACACACTATACAAAGGAGTTCTGCACCTTTCGCAGACGATATGCAGATATCAATGCGAAACGTGCAGATTTCTATTCGAAAATATTGCAATAACTCACTGTAGGTAAAGGTAAGCAAACTGCAATACCAAAGTTACGTTAGCACGATAAATTATAAACTTAGTCCCTAAACAATTCTAGCCCCAAAATGTTTGTAGCCCCGAAATTCATTAGGAGGCGAAGCGGGATTTATTATTTCAATCCGAAACAGAACAAAGCTGCCACAACTCATAAACTTTGCCGATAACTCACAAGCTGCCGTTACCAAACAACAGTTGAACGGTGAACCGCCGTCAAACTGTTTCGGACTGTTATTGACTGAACTACCTGTGAAATACGTCATTCCGAGTCTGTTCACCTTTTCAAATATCGCTTAAAAACTTATTACTTATCTATGTAATAGAGTATTATGTAAGTTTATAATAATACATAACAAACATCTATTCTAATATATATACATTTATATCGGTATTTTTGTAGTTATAATGTAAATGTAGTAGCTGCGTCGCCAGTTCCTTTTTCTTGGCTGGACCTTGGCTGACACACTATCGTGTGTCGTGATTAGTAAGAAAAATATGTAGGTAATAAGATGCAACGTAAAAATATATGTTATAGGTAAGAACCTACGCAGAAAAACTAATCAATGCAGTTGGGATACAAATTACTAAGCTAAACTGTAAGTCCTAGAACAGTCTCCGACCACCATGTCGGAGGAGAACAGAAAGGAACAACCATAAAAAATAATCTACCTGTGCTTAGACGGCGGTAAGCTTTGTGGCTATAGATGTGAGGTTCCAAGTTAAATGACCGACAAGAGCAATTTAGAAATTCATAATTCCTGTATTACCTTCGGTCTGGTCTGGTGGGTGGCGACGGCCGTGGCTAGCTGCCAGCCTACCGACAAAGTCTTACAAAGTCAAGGTCAAAAATATCTTTATTCAAGAAGGCCCATAGGTGGCACTTTTGATGCGTACATAAGAATTACACGGTAGTGAGATGATGGCGATAACCACATTCGTAAAATTAAAACTAAAGCTACGAGGGTTCCAAACGCGTCCTGGTCTAAGAAGAAGCCCACAACAAACTTAGCCGGGTGTTTTTTTTTGTTATTACATCATCTCACAATGTCATTTAAAATTATTAGAATAATTCACACCCAAGCTTTTTTATCGATTACGTAGAATAGGACTTTTCTATAAGCATACGTTTAATATAAACTTTGAACTTTTTAAGATACATCTCCAAGATGTCAATGGGTAGTTTATTGTAGAATTTCCTAAACAGGAATTATGAATTTTATGTAACCTAGTATATTGCACAGTAAGTTTATTCTTACTTCTAATGTTTAAATTATTGCAGTCACATTTTTTCTTAAATTTAGAAATGTTTTTATGAACGTACATTAAATTTTGAAACATGTACTGACTGTCATTATTTGCATTAATTCTAACAAGTCAATGCCTAATCGTAACGCCTAATCTAAATAAATTCCTAATGATACATCAACAGTTCACCAGTAAATGAGTATAGGACAGAGTGAGATAGAAAACATAAAACATTTTTTTTAACTATTCTAGTTACCATGGAAACTAAATAATAAACATTACATTTATCCTAATAGTTCAGATACTCTACATCCACCTCAATCTCCCGTAGACTACTTTTAAGAAGTTTCACTTCCCCCGTGTGTATAAATTGCACAGGATTTTTATTTACCCTTTCATATGGTATTAATCTTTATTCAGTTAAACAAACTCTTTTTGTGTATGTTTCGACAATCGGACTTAAGGAGTAAACTCCAGTCGTGCGTCGGAGCTGACACACACTTTTTTTTTGTTATCACAATCTCACATTGCCAAACTATTTAGGAAGCAACCTGTAAAAACTTAATATTTAACTGTCGACACAACTACCAAAAGCGGTTATTATGAGGTACTTTTAAGTAACGTCATTTTAACATCCAAACATTAAATGAACGACTCAGAGATAACATATGTATCACTTTACACCATTCGAAGCGACGTCTCAGCGGTTATCTTTCAACACTTAAGTATATTATCGACACCTCATTCACGGATCCATTACTTAAAGAACCACAAAATTCCCTTTTCTGAGGAAAAAAAGGTTTATGGATGACAGACACGGGACGTTTTGTACACCATTTGTTAATATCTTCTTCTTTTTTTTTTATATTTCACTACAAGTTAGCCCTTGACAGCAATCTTACCTGGTGGTAAGTGATGATGCAGTCTATGACGGTAGCGGGCTTACCTGGTAGGGAGTATGATTATACCCCTAACAGGTTACTACGCGACATCGCACCGGAACACTTGCTTAGCGGCATGTCTTTGTTGGTATGGCAACTAGCCACGGCCAAAGCCTCCCACCATACCAGACCAGAGAAAATTCAGAAATGATAAATTCCCAAATTGCCCCTGCTGTTAACGAACCCGGGAACTCCTGCTTTAATTCACAGCGCTCAACGTTGCGCCAGGGAGATTTGATCACGTAGCGATACTCCAAGCATTTCTTTCTCCATCGCCGGCTGAGTGAGCTGAGCCTTCATATAAGGTCCGTAGTTAGCGACCATGTCTCAGAGCCATAGCTCATCACTGGCACACGCGCTGTTCGAAGTTCTTAGCATCAGTAAAAGTATTTATTCTAGAGTAGATTAAGTTTCTGGCATCTTGTTTATAAATATGAAAATTAAGCTTAATTTGCTATTCTCCGCCAAAAGCAGGAAAATCTGTGTGGTGTAATTTATTCAATAAACGCACGTTTTGCTCCGAAACCGGAGTATTCTCAGGAGATTTTGACTTTACAATGAACAAGTGTTAAGTCAGCCTTAACATCAGACTTCGCGGATTATTAAAGGCAAATTAAGCTTAATTTTCATAATATATACCTATCTCCATCGCCCGCTGAGTGACCCGCAGCTTTCTTATGAGGTCCTTAGTTAGCGTCCATTTCTGTTTCATGTGTTCCTAGTATATTCAAAATTTCAAACCGATCACAACAGACAGAACGACCAGAAATTAAAAAAAAAACCTGGAACGTGAAATAAAAGTTTGGATTAAAAAATGCTAAAATGCAGTTTCAATGCTTACTAATATTATAAATGTGAAAAAGTGTTTGTTTGTCTTTTCTTTACGCCTCAACTTAACAACAAAACTAAAGCTACGAGGGTTCCAAACGCACCGGTAGGCTAGCAATGGCAGGAGACAATTATCTCCTCGGGGAAAGGATACAAATTTATCTTCTCCCACAGCTTTATCAACTCTGAGAGCACTGGGGCAGACGTGGTAATAATGTCCAAATAATAAACGTTTGGTTATGGTTATATATGGTTATCCAAACCAAAAGTGCCATCTATGAATTAAGGTATTTTAGAATTAACCAACATGGGCTACTTGTTATCCCGAAAAAAAACAAAGTTCCTATGTGAAGATAAGCTCACGCTGGCGTTCGCTCCCGCGCTTGCTTGCTTTCTTTTTTGCTCGCTTGCTTGCATTTTTTCCGGGATAAAAAGTAGCATATGTAACTCATAAACTATCTCTATGCAAATTAACAAGTATCCTTGCAAAGTTTTTCAAATTGAAACGCGAGCGAAGCCGCGCTTAAAAGCTAGTAAAAAAATAAAATCATTACTTTCTGCATATACTAATTTAGTAATTAAGTGCTAATTCGAATATTAATTACTGATACATGAAATAACCGCAGTTACCGAATTAAATTGATTTCGCCGCTGCACAATACCGTTTATTCTATATATGGGATACTTCTTATACACCAAACTATTAATAAAAAAATATATAATATACTTAGTATTTTTTACCAATGAAAAACCTGGGAGATAAACTGGGCCACTGTTGTCCGACGAAAAAAGAGTCACAAGTTTTGTTTCAGCAAAGCGTTTTTTTGTTTTCCCACTTTTCTTTAACCTGCCGCTGATGCGGGAAAGGTCGTGGCGTTCTCAAGAGTCTCAAGAGAAAAGTAATTTTTATTTTTAGGTTAGGTTTACAGACATTTATTCCCATAAAAAGACCTGAGTCACTTACATAGGAAACTTAATTTTTTATAATAAATTAATACACTTCGCCATTAGACTAAGCTAAATTCAATTATCTTCTCAAACATATGTTTTTCTACGCAAATACCTGCTTACAATCTTCTGATAAGTTTTTTTTTTGTTGTTTGAATGCACTGATCTCTGGAACTGAAGCCGGATTTGAGAAAAGTTTACGGCGCACCTTAACAACATAAGCAAAGTAAAAAAACAAATAAGCTACTATTAAACACTAAGTTGTGGAAATTTCATTGGTTTATGTTATATAATAATACGGCTTTACTCTTATGTGTAATAGTAATGTTCGTTTCCCTTAAAAACTAATAAATAAATAAATAAACAACTGCCTCAAATATATTGTTTCTCAGGTATCATTCATATTGTAGGTATTTTTCTTTAATTGTTCCACGATAACTTCCAAATGCTTCTGTATCTACACGAACAGATTTGGATGTATTAGATATGAGAAGCCTTACATCAAAGCGCGTTAAACTTACCATAAATTTAATTTAAATAGAAAATTTGCATGGTAAAAGTCGGGCACCATATCAGGTGTGAAAATTGGTACAGTTTTCGGCATCAGTCGTGTAAGTGTATTTTATATAAAGTTATAATATACCTATATATTAAATTAAACATATAATGATATTAAACATATGTTATACTAATAAAATTCGCAATCAATTTTATTTAGTCCTTAATATGATTTATTAATTTCTTTCACATTTGTTTTATAAATATAAATAAACTATGTAAAACTAAATAAAATCTAAAACGTTTTCGAAACCACCGCAGCGTGGCACAGTTCCTAAGATGCTGGCAGCATTGCCCCTTTGGATGGCCAAACTAATTCGTTGGCCAAGGTGTGCCCGATCTAGGATCACCGGTAGACTCGATAACTCTCTTCGATAATTCTTTAAACATACACATATTAAATCTTATTTCATTAAAGTTGTACAACCCTAAGTCCGCTGCATGCAGGTAACGTAATCGCGTACGTGAAAGTTTGCGCAGACTAGACCTGATGCATGTAATGCACTGCCTAAGTACAGGATAATGCACGAGTGTAATACAAAAATGTGTTCAATTAATTAAACAGTATTTTCTAACGTCAAATCTTTCCAAGTATGTATTTACTTTTACTACTACTAATTTAATTAAAACAAATTACAAATTAAACACAAACACACACGCATATAAACACGCACACACACTCGCATACAAACACGCGCACACCCACAAACAAATCAAATGTACCTACCTAAGCACCCGCCTCAAAAATTTATATAATTCTCTTTTTTTTTTCATTTATTTATTTCTTTTTTTTTCCTTTATATAATTTTCTCTGTAAAATTGCCAAACGTTTGTTAAGAAGACCATAGATATAGGGAAGACACTGACTCCTGTAACACAGTTTTAACTACCGCAGGAGACAGGGCTCCACACTCATGAAATGTATACGTTTTGATAAAATAAAGTTATTATTATTATTATTACTTTTCCCAAACGTGGCCGTGAAAGGACAGTTGCGCTGTGAATGCGTTGATAGGCCAGTGGTTAGGACTTCGGCCGCCTTTTCGGGGGGAACGAGTTTGAGCCTCGGCACGCATCTCTTAGTTTACATTCCGCATACCGCTCCTTCGAAACAATATAATACTTAGCTAAGTAAGTTAAGTAGTAGTAAGGTTACGTAGGTAGAAAATCTCACACCTATCATTCGGTGACGAGATTATTTTTCAAAATAAAAGAAAAAGACAAAAATTTAAGTTAATTTATTTCAAATAGGCCTACTTTATAAGCAATTTTGAAACGTCACGGAAAGCAGATTCTACCGAGAAGAGCCGACAAGAAACTCAGTAGTTGCTCTTTTCCAACATCAACATTTTCAATCATTTTTCAAAGCTTCCAATCTACCATGTCTTTAAGATTCATCAAATGTATATATCGCTGTATTAAATGTGTTGTATGTGTTTTACACATTGTTTAATGTAGTAACGTAAGCATTGGTTTTGCCCATGCCCGAATTACCTCAGGAATCATGTTGTAAATGCTACACACTATACAAAGGAGTTCTGCACCTTTCGCAGACGATATGCAGATATCAATGCGAAACGTGCAGATTTCTATTCGAAAATATTGCAATAACTCACTGTAGGTAAAGGTAAGCAAACTGCAATACCAAAGTTACGTTAGCACGATAAATTATAAACTTAGTCCCTAAACAATTCTAGCCCCAAAATGTTTGTAGCCCCGAAATTCATTAGGAGGCGAAGCGGGATTTATTATTTCAATCCGAAACAGAACAAAGCTGCCACAACTCATAAACTTTGCCGATAACTCACAAGCTGCCGTTACCAAACAACAGTTGAACGGTGAACCGCCGTCAAACTGTTTCGGACTGTTATTGACTGAACTACCTGTGAAATACGTCATTCCGAGTCTGTTCACCTTTTCAAATATCGCTTAAAAACTTATTACTTATCTATGTAATAGAGTATTATGTAAGTTTATAATAATACATAACAAACATCTATTCTAATATATATACATTTATATCGGTATTTTTGTAGTTATAATGTAAATGTAGTAGCTGCGTCGCCAGTTCCTTTTTCTTGGCTGGACCTTGGCTGACACACTATCGTGTGTCGTGATTAGTAAGAAAAATATGTAGGTAATAAGATGCAACGTAAAAATATATGTTATAGGTAAGAACCTACGCAGAAAAACTAATCAATGCAGTTGGGATACAAATTACTAAGCTAAACTGTAAGTCCTAGAACAGTCTCCGACCACCATGTCGGAGGAGAACAGAAAGGAACAACCATAAAAAATAATCTACCTGTGCTTAGACGGCGGTAAGCTTTGTGGCTATAGATGTGAGGTTCCAAGTTAAATGACCGACAAGAGCAATTTAGAAATTCATAATTCCTGTATTACCTTCGGTCTGGTCTGGTGGGTGGCGACGGCCGTGGCTAGCTGCCAGCCTACCGACAAAGTCTTACAAAGTCAAGGTCAAAAATATCTTTATTCAAGAAGGTGGTGGATAGGTGGCACTTTTGATGCGTACATAAGAATTACACGGTAGTGAGATGATGGCGATAACCACATTCGTAAAATTAAAACTAAAGCTACGAGGGTTCCAAACGCGTCCTGGTCTAAGAAGAAGCCCACAACAAACTTAGCCGGGTGTTTTTTTTTGTTATTACATCATCTCACAATGTCATTTAAAATTATTAGAATAATTCACACCCAAGCTTTTTTATCGATTACGTAGAATAGGACTTTTCTATAAGCATACGTTTAATATAAACTTTGAACTTTTTAAGATACATCTCCAAGATGTCAATGGGTAGTTTATTGTAGAATTTCCTAAACAGGAATTATGAATTTTATGTAACCTAGTATATTGCACAGTAAGTTTATTCTTACTTCTAATGTTTAAATTATTGCAGTCACATTTTTTCTTAAATTTAGAAATGTTTTTATGAACGTACATTAAATTTTGAAACATGTACTGACTGTCATTATTTGCATTAATTCTAACAAGTCAATGCCTAATCGTAACGCCTAATCTAAATAAATTCCTAATGATACATCAACAGTTCACCAGTAAATGAGTATAGGACAGAGTGAGATAGAAAACATAAAACATTTTTTTTAACTATTCTAGTTACCATGGAAACTAAATAATAAACATTACATTTATCCTAATAGTTCAGATACTCTACATCCACCTCAATCTCCCGTAGACTACTTTTAAGAAGTTTCACTTCCCCCGTGTGTATAAATTGCACAGGATTTTTATTTACCCTTTCATATGGTATTAATCTTTATTCAGTTAAACAAACTCTTTTTGTGTATGTTTCGACAATCGGACTTAAGGAGTAAACTCCAGTCGTGCGTCGGAGCTGACACACACTTTTTTTTTGTTATCACAATCTCACATTGCCAAACTATTTAGGAAGCAACCTGTAAAAACTTAATATTTAACTGTCGACACAACTACCAAAAGCGGTTATTATGAGGTACTTTTAAGTAACGTCATTTTAACATCCAAACATTAAATGAACGACTCAGAGATAACATATGTATCACTTTACACCATTCGAAGCGACGTCTCAGCGGTTATCTTTCAACACTTAAGTATATTATCGACACCTCATTCACGGATCCATTACTTAAAGAACCACAAAATTCCCTTTTCTGAGGAAAAAAAGGTTTATGGATGACAGACACGGGACGTTTTGTACACCATTTGTTAATATCTTCTTCTTTTTTTTTTATATTTCACTACAAGTTAGCCCTTGACAGCAATCTTACCTGGTGGTAAGTGATGATGCAGTCTATGACGGTAGCGGGCTTACCTGGTAGGGAGTATGATTATACCCCTAACAGGTTACTACGCGACATCGCACCGGAACACTTGCTTAGCGGCATGTCTTTGTTGGTATGGCAACTAGCCACGGCCAAAGCCTCCCACCATACCAGACCAGAGAAAATTCAGAAATGATAAATTCCCAAATTGCCCCTGCTGTTAACGAACCCGGGAACTCCTGCTTTAATTCACAGCGCTCAACGTTGCGCCAGGGAGATTTGATCACGTAGCGATACTCCAAGCATTTCTTTCTCCATCGCCGGCTGAGTGAGCTGAGCCTTCATATAAGGTCCGTAGTTAGCGACCATGTCTCAGAGCCATAGCTCATCACTGGCACACGCGCTGTTCGAAGTTCTTAGCATCAGTAAAAGTATTTATTCTAGAGTAGATTAAGTTTCTGGCATCTTGTTTATAAATATGAAAATTAAGCTTAATTTGCTATTCTCCGCCAAAAGCAGGAAAATCTGTGTGGTGTAATTTATTCAATGAACGCACGTTTTGCTCCGAAACCGGAGTATTCTCAGGAGATTTTGACTTTACAATGAACAAGTGTTAAGTCAGCCTTAACATCAGACTTCGCGGATTATTAAAGGCAAATTAAGCTTAATTTTCATAATATATACCTATCTCCATCGCCCGCTGAGTGACCCGCAGCTTTCTTATGAGGTCCTTAGTTAGCGTCCATTTCTGTTTCATGTGTTCCTAGTATATTCAAAATTTCAAACCGATCACAACAGACAGAACGACCAGAAATTAAAAAAAAAACCTGGAACGTGAAATAAAAGTTTGGATTAAAAAATGCTAAAATGCAGTTTCAATGCTTACTAATATTATAAATGTGAAAAAGTGTTTGTTTGTCTTTTCTTTACGCCTCAACTTAACAACAAAACTAAAGCTACGAGGGTTCCAAACGCACCGGTAGGCTAGCAATGGCAGGAGACAATTATCTCCTCGGGGAAAGGATACAAATTTATCTTCTCCCACAGCTTTATCAACTCTGAGAGCACTGGGGCAGACGTGGTAATAATGTCCAAATAATAAACGTTTGGTTATGGTTATATATGGTTATCCAAACCAAAAGTGCCATCTATGAATTAAGGTATTTTAGAATTAACCAACATGGGCTACTTGTTATCCCGAAAAAAAACAAAGTTCCTATGTGAAGATAAGCTCACGCTGGCGTTCGCTCCCGCGCTTGCTTGCTTTCTTTTTTGCTCGCTTGCTTGCATTTTTTCCGGGATAAAAAGTAGCATATGTAACTCATAAACTATCTCTATGCAAATTAACAAGTATCCTTGCAAAGTTTTTCAAATTGAAACGCGAGCGAAGCCGCGCTTAAAAGCTAGTAAAAAAATAAAATCATTACTTTCTGCATATACTAATTTAGTAATTAAGTGCTAATTCGAATATTAATTACTGATACATGAAATAACCGCAGTTACCGAATTAAATTGATTTCGCCGCTGCACAATACCGTTTATTCTATATATGGGATACTTCTTATACACCAAACTATTAATAAAAAAATATATAATATACTTAGTATTTTTTACCAATGAAAAACCTGGGAGATAAACTGGGCCACTGTTGTCCGACGAAAAAAGAGTCACAAGTTTTGTTTCAGCAAAGCGTTTTTTTGTTTTCCCACTTTTCTTTAACCTGCCGCTGATGCGGGAAAGGTCGTGGCCCTCGCTACCATTCAGTATTCACTCAGCACTCGTGTGTTAACGAGTGCTCGTAAGACGTGGGGGCACCGTACACTCATCCTTACAGGTAATCTTTAGGTACCAAGCTTGGCTGTCATACTATTATTTTATTTTTTTGTCCAGACCCCTCTTGACGCAGTAGTGAGCGCTGAGGTTCGTTATGTTGAAAGTAGAAAGAAGATTCGATCCCCGGCAGAGGAAATTTAAATATTCATAATTTCTGAATTTTCTCCGGTCACTTCTGCAGGGAGGCTTACCACCCTAGCGACGTGCCTTTAAGCTTTTTTTTCCGGATTGTTTTAGTTTAACCATTTTACCCTCATAATATAACAGCGTAAGCGGCTTGTTGGCGTGCCTCGGAATGGAGCTCTGCCAGGAAGACTTCGAAGAAGCGAAGGGATCGTTGGCCTGAGGGCGCGTCATCTGAGGCCGAACCTCGGCTCAGGTGACGATTGGAGTAACGGGTCCGCACGCCTACGAGGTCGTGGTGTGATGTGAAGTGCCGTTAAGTCATTTGGCGCAGTTTGCAGCGATCCTGTTTTCTGAGTCCAAGGCCGTGGGTTCGATTCCCACAACTGGAAAATGTTCGTGTGATGAGCATGAATGTTTTTCAGTGTCTGGGTGTTTATATGTATATTCTAAGTATTTATGTATATTATTTATAAAAAATATTCAACAGTCATCTTAGTACCCATAACACAAGCTACGCTTACTTTGGGGCTAGATGGCGATGTGTGCATTGTCGTAATATATTTATTTCTTTATTATTTATTTATTTATTTAACGCTCCGTTAGTAAACAATTAGGGTTAAGGATTTAATATAATGAAAATAAATATTATTTAATTATTTTCAACTCAAACAGGTTAGTTGTTAGATTGTTTTGTCTTTCCGTTTTTCCTTAAACTGCCGCTTATGCGCCCAGGTCGTGGCCCTCGCTCCCATTCAGTATTCACTCGGCACTCGTGTGTTAACGAGTGCTCGCACGACATGGGGGCGCCGCGCACTCAACCTGTCCTTACAGATAACATTTAGTTACGACCAAGCTTGGCTGTTAAACTATTTTTTTTTCTACCCACGACCTTTATCTGCTCCAGATTATATAAGTCATAATTTGGTTTGCTGTCTGTTTGTATATATCATCACAGCCAATTGCAGTACATTGCTGGACTAAACGGGTGGGTTAGCCCACGCTGCACAGACGAGCTGGTGATCACAGTATATCGTACTTAGTATTAACCCAGAGGATGCTGCGGTCCGTCTGCGAGCAGTGTTTTTTTTTGTTTTTTTTTTTCTGTCTTAGTTTTGGTAACAATAGAAATTAATTAATTTATTCATACCTTCTCTTGGAAATCTGCTCATTAAGTTAATAATGATATCTCAAATGCCACTGTATATCAAAACAGGAAATAATAAAAGCTGTTTCCACTCGTATCTGTATAAACTATAGTGAATGGTTGTATATTTGATCGCTATAGCACTCCAATTGAGTTGTAGACGCATTGTTCGAAACCAAATAGTTTGATAGGCGTGTGCCTAGGAGTACTGGCGACAAAAAAATTATCATAATAAAAATATTACGACAATTCACACAACGCATTCTAGCCCCAAAGTAAGCATAGCTTGTGTTATTGGTTGTTAACTAGCATTCTTAGGTTTTTAATAATGTTTAATTCAAAATTCAAAATTTTAAAATTCATTTATTTCAAGTAAGCTTAATTAATAAGCACTTATGAAACGTCAAGTCTGTTTGTAGTGACTCTACCACCGGTTCGGAAGGCAGATTCCACTGAGAAGAGCCGGCAAGAAACTCAGCAGATTGCTCTTTTCCAACATCATTTTATAATGTAGAGTAAAACCTATTTTGTAAATGGCTGGTAAAACATCTTTAGAAATGTGAAAGCCACATTTGCCTTGTCAAGAAAAAAAGGAAAAAGATTAAGTCGAAAATTTTTTTAAAAAGTGTGTGTTGTAATAATTTCGTTTTAAGTAATAAAGATGAGAATTTCGGACGTAATAAATAGTAAATATATTTTCATTACGAAGCTATCGTAGTTAAACATTGGTACTAAGATAACTGATGAATAATGAATATTTATAAACACTTATTATATACAGATAAACAGTGAAAAATATTCATGTTCATAACACAAACATTGTCCAGTATACATTGTGGGAATAGAACCCACAGCCTTGGACTCAGAAAGCAGGGTCGCTGCCCATTGCGTCAATCGGCTGTCGAATATATAGTTAATATGGTATTAAAGTTGTAATCTAAAAGTCTTTCCAGTCTTCGGTTGCTATATTTTTAAAGATACATTTACTTACTTAATTAATTAACTTATCATCGACACGTCCGTACACTGTTTTCGTTCATGTGAGAGAACGGCTTGACATTCGCTGTCAGTTTGACGTATACATTGCTCGTATGGCTGTCACTTTGCTCAAGGATGTCACTACAAATATGCTTTTATTAAAAATAGTTTATTCTATATATTTGAAGGCAAAGAACACAACAAATATAATAGTTTACGCTAGCAAAAACAGTTTATATCTGTTGGTCAAAACAAATTCAACAAAAACATGTAATAAAATAAAATCACACTTCACGATTATAATAATAAATATAAATAAATTAATAAATATACTACGACAATACACACATCGCCACCTAGCCCCAAAGAAAGCGTAGCTTGTGTTATGGGTACTAAGATGACTGATGAATATTTTTATGAATTATATATACATAAATACTTAGAAAATACGTATAAACACCCAGACACTGAAAAACACTTAATGCTCATCACACAAACATTTTCCAGTTGTGGGAATCGAACCCACGGCCTTGAACTCAGAAAGCAGGGTCGCTGCCCACTGCGCCAGTCGGCCGTTAAAATCTGTAGGTACTAGGTAATATTTAATCTGAGAAGTTAGTTTTTTGTTTGTTTGTTGAACGCGCTTACCTAAGAGCTCGGGACGGTCATTTGCGATTGGCAATGCTTACGTGATTGAAGTTTTCAAATGGGTGATTGAAGCTCAAAAAGCAAGAATAGACATATAAGTCGCGCACATCTCAGTCGTTGTTTCAATATATTAAATCGCATTGCTATCTATTCAATCGGTAGTACTGTACCTGTAAAAATCTTTAAGTTAGTTAGCAGATATGAGCAAAGTTGTAGACGGTATAGCAGTACGCTGTGTCTGTAGTTTTTGCGGGTGAAACCGCGGGGCACGGCTAGTTTATAATATACGTGATAACATTTTCGATGATATCATGTATTCGCCGTCTGTCATGGTAAAAAATATTAAGAGCCTTCGTTAATTTAAAATGGAATGAATTAAAAACTTTTTCTGCCAACGTCACATCAAAAAGGGTTAAGCGCAATCGGAAACGTTCAAACGATTATAAAAGGCACCATTTGAATCTGAATGGCTGGTGTAGGATTACCCTTTCCCCACTTCAATTACAAACGGGTTGGGGTTAAGTGAATCTATCTATGGAGAGTTAAGCAGCCTTTGGGAAGGATAAAATTGTCATTATCGAGTTTCGTCGCAGTCGATAGAGACTTTCACTTCTCGTGATTTCTTTTTTAAGACAACTTAAATATATATTTTTTTTAAATGCATATGAAAATTACGGAACCGACAGGATTTGAACCTGCGACTCTCTGGCAATCGTGGCTTGAGCCTCAGTTTCTATTCCTGGTAGTTCCGTAATTTTTATATGCATGTAAAGAAAACCTCTTTTCTCGAGTTCGTATATCGAACCATTATTAAAGTCACCAGTGATATTTACAGTCATGAATGGCATTTCAAAAAGGTTGGATATACGAACTATTTATATGCACGTATAAAAAATATTGAATTGATATTTCCGCAAAGTGTAGGTGAAAACACTAATAAACAATATTTAAAAAAAAAACTTAAGACTGACATATCTCTAACATCTGCATGGAAATACATTTAAAAATACTATGCTATGAGTATTAATGGACCCTTTGACTCTAGCTGACTGACTATTTTTAATGCGTAGTCCAGGAATCCAATTCGTCATCATTGACCTGAGTTCAAAATCTAATTTTTTACCCATTCTGTGCTTGCTGCAGTGAGAGAACTTCAATGGTATGTTCTCGACAGTTTTAACGGTCTTTGCTAAAAATTATTTATAACGGCCGATTGGCGCAGTAGTAACCTTATTTTTTTTTAATTATTATCAACGGCGGATCCAGGGGGGGTCATGGGGGTCATAAGCCCCCCCTGAGCTGGTTCCAGGACTCAGGTGGACCTCTAATTGAACATAATGATTTTATTTATATATTTCGTCACCATACAGATTTTATGTAACTACAAACCTTCAATACTTTATTAATTCCATATAATATAATAACTTTGTATGGTGGCAAAGTTTGGGAATGAACGCAACGAAACTTTGAATTATCTAGACTACGTAACGTCTAACTAGACCTAACCTCAATCGAAATCAGGAACGACTAAACTTTAACATATCATACCATAGTTCTAAGTTAAAAAACTAAAATCTATTTCTACCTTTAATGTGTTTATAAGTGTACCTTTATAAGTATTCTTAAAACTTATGCTGCAAATTCACTAATTACAAGAAATGGAAAGTAGTCACTTTTTCATTATTCCAGTGCGTGTGTTTTAACTTAAATTTTATTTTTGTTAGTTCTCTGAATTATTTTATTTCTTATTGTTTGGCAATTGAACTTATACGAGTATACTAAACCTACTTTAAAATTATGATGTTGTTTTGTTAATATTTTATGGTACGAGTATATAACGTTTATACTAAGTTATAAATTCTTAATTTATGCACTACACATTTGTTGGACCCACCCCTTCACTCTAGCGGAGTTTTGCGTCATCTAGCTGTTATGGCAAATCATTCACCACGATTATGGAATATAAATTGGCGGCCTCATTCCGTGAGTGATAATACTTCTCTGGATGTCTTCAAGAGAAGATGGCATTATGTACGTGTACAATAAAGAATAAAAAAATTTAAGTACATTACTTAGGTACATTAATAAAATACCTACTTTTTACTTCTATCTATTGTAATCAAAATTAAATTATAAGTTCTCGACTTGACCACGACTATGTGACCCCCCCCCTGGCGCCAAAGCTGGATCCGCCCTTGATTATTATGGATGTTTTTCAGTGTCTGGGTGTTTATTTGTATATAATAAGCATTTATGTATATTATTCTGATTATTCTGACTGCTCATTGGCGCAGTTTGCAGCGCCCCTGCTTTCTGAGCCCCAGGCCGTGGGTTCGATTCCCACTACAGGAAAATGTTTGTGTGATCTGCGTGATTATTTTTCAGTGTCTCGGTGTTTATATGTATATTGTATGTATTTATGTATATTATTCATAACAATATTCATCAGTCATCATTTATTTATTATTTATTACCTGAGGGTAAGTGGAAAACCATCGCCTAAAAAAAGCAAAACTTCACAGGACATGCAAAGAGAACGTCCTGCAACATGCCGCTCGTGTCCTTCAAGCTGAAACGTAGGTGTTAAGCCTCATGTGCCCGTAATAACACCGGTAACCACGACGTTCAGACCGGAACACAGCATTGAGAAATGCTGCTTTGCGGCAGAAACTGCCTGAGGAGGGGAAAAGCTGTCCCGATCTTCTTAAACGCGGAAACCTCTTCACTCGGCTGGGGCGTTTGGAAGACGTCCGAGAAGTATACAATGATTCTCGTAAAGCCAACAAGAAGGACATACCGTGGTTTTTAGTTCAGGTATACCCTCCTTCAGAGGAGGGGAGACCGACTATACATGCCGGCTTCTTCTCGGTAGAATCTGCCTTCCGAACCGGTGGTAGAGTCACTACACACGGACAGACTTGACGTTTAAAAAGTGCTTGTATTAGGCCTACTTGAAATAAATGAATTTTGAATTTTGAATTTTTTGAATTTTATAATCTCCGTCCTACCCAAAGGCTTAGCTATACAAGTACTACTCAAAACTCCAATTTGAGTGGTAATTGTATGGCTTAGCACGAAAAATAAAAATTGAAAATAAAAATAAATTTATTATCATTTTAACAATTAAAATATAAATACAATTTCGCTGGCACCCACTCTAGGCAAGCCTGTATCTTACTCATTATTACTTATCGCTTGGGCATCTTAAGTTTTTTCACAGCTAATACGAATAAACGGACTCGCTACTTTCATTTTTAAAATCCTTAAGCTACGTGCGTAAGAAGCTTTTCAGTCGACTCAAATAATCCTACAATGATCTACACCAAAGTAACCGAATAAAGATTTCCACCACGACAATTAAAAAGCCGCAACATGTATGGATTTCCCAATTTAAATTGGTACTTGTAAGGATTAATATAGTACATATCCTACAATGATCTGCATTAAAGTAGCAGACCCAACAAAACCCCGTACCGCCCATATTTCACACACAAAATAACCCGTAGCAATTTGAAGCCTCGAAACGCTAACGCGTATAAGCGCAAAATCAATCCGAGCGGAACTAAACTACACCATATAGAGCTAACCGAGTGGAGTTAACCGGTCTGAAATTACTGCTACATTATTTGAATGTCCGAAGAACTGCGAGGTAATAGTCAATTATATTGTAGTGTATAAGTTTAGGGTAAGACGAACGAGAAGTTGTAGGTAGGCACATAATTGTTCAGTAAAATAAACGTTTTTACGTTTATCTAGCTAAGGAGGTGTATTTCACTATCCGTAATCCAAAAATACTTATTACATATATCATAACTGTAAAAGAGATATATAAAAATAGGTAATCGTTTCTTTGAAGTAACTGTTTTAAACTATTATGCCCTTTACGAAACTTTTTTTTTTTTTTGTCGTGGTGGAAAAGCTTTATGGCTACCGCTGTCCTTTTGAGCAGGACAGAGGTAATGGGTCTCGTTTGCCCAAACTGAAAACCTTGTCCCTCTCGTTGGCTTTAGTAGACGTCCGGGGAACCCGTTGTATACTTCCCAGACGTCTACCATGTAAAGGGGTTAAGGCCGTAGTCCACCACGCTGGACTAGAGCGGATTGGTGGACTCCACCTTGCATTGACATTATGTAGAACTCTCAGGCATGCAGGTTTCCTCACGATGTTTTCCTTTTTCCTTCACCGTTGATATTTTTATTACTTAAAGCGCACATAACTTAGAAAAGTTAGAGGTGTTTGCTGGGATTTGAACCCAACCCCCGAAAATTAAGTCAAATCAACCCACTGAGCTGTCACCGCTTCGCCCTTTAATTTCAGGTACGTTACTATAGTTACTACAATGACTTCCAGCAGTATTATTTTAATGCGTTAAAGATGTGTTTCAGAATTATATATCTTAATTTTGGGACGCCAAATTGTATCATACAAACAGTCATTTTTAAAATTATAGTTTATATTACGATAGTAGTTAGCAGGTGAATGTAGTTAGTACGTATTGCCATCTAAGCTTTAACAAGGAATCTAGAATTACATTGTAAAGATATTCTCGAAAACGTAGCATAAATAACTAGCTAATTTTCCTACCTTTATCGTTACGCCCCTTTACAAAATCGTATCTTCCACCATCTTACCGGGTCAATCCGCAAGGGCTCTTTGTACCTTCATCCGTGTCCTTTCGCAGTAAATGGGTTAAGAGGATTTTGATTAGAGCGCGCTTTATTTCATAGTTCTTTGATTAAGATAGAACAGGGCCCATAGAAAATGTTGGAGGACGCATAATTAGGACGCCCTCGAGTGGTCGTTAGGATGTGAACTAGTTTTGGCTCAACACGGTCGGCTGGATTACGAAATGTATGTTTTAGGCTGAGCCTTTTTTGTTTCGCTTCGTGTATTCCTATTTCGCATGCAGGTAAGTTATTTTTTACGAGTAGTAGGATTTTTTGTGACAGAAGCTCGTCCAGAGAAGTACCTTTTTATGCCACGCTTTTCGACGTATATACCCGTCGGAGGGTGTGGTTGCTGTTAAGGAATTCCATGATATACAAGGTTAAGGTTAACAAAAATGCTTTATGTGCTGTACTCCGCAAAAAGCAGGAGAATCTATTCCACACTAAACAGATCTTCAGCAATGTACTCTCTACGCACGTTTCGCTCCGACACCGGAGCATCATCGGTAGATTTTAACTTTAAAATGAAAAATTATTAACTGGTCCCCAAAATTATTCATTGTGTAGTAATTCAGTCAGTCCACCAATCCGCAATGGGCTAGCGTGGTGGGCTTACGGCCTTACCCCCTTCTCACTGTGGGAGGAGACCCGTGCCCTGTAATGGGCCTGTAATGGGTTTATATGATCATGATGTTGTCATTGCTAAAGATCTGCTTAATGTGGAATATAATAAAGATTGAAGAAATTATAAATTGCACCATACAGATTCTTCTGCTTTTCGCTAAGAAGCAAAGCAAATTAAACTTAATTTTCATTGTGGTTGCTGGTATAACTTCTAGCTCATGATGCTTATCACCTATCCCTCAGGTTGATAAACACAGGGTTGCACTCTGTAGGACGTGGTTCTTGCATGCATTGCGAAGTATTGCTCTGTTCATAGGTGATGGCTGTCCACTGTCCATCAAGTGGGTCAGCTGTTTTGTCAATCAATAATTCAAAATCATTATCACTGCTCACTAAAGAATGAATGGGAAGAATGAACACAGAATGAGAAGTGGATAGGCCGTAGTCCACCACGCCGGCAAGTACAGATTGGATGATTTCACATGCCTTTGGAAACATTATGGAGGACTCCAAGAAATAAAAGAACATTGTGGAGGACTCTCTGAAATACAAGAACATTATGGAGGACTCTCAGAAATACAAGAACATTATGGAGGACTCTCAGAAATACAAAAAAATTATGGAGGACTCTCAGAAATACAAGAACATTACGGAGGACTCCCAGAAATAAAAGAACATTACGGAGGACTCCCAAAAATAAAAGAACATTGCGGAGGACTCTCAGAAATACAAGAACATTATGGATGGCTCCAAGAAATTTTGACGACCTTCCTGGCGCAGATGCGAGCGCTGTGGTTTAAAGATTGAGATACCAGGTTCTATACCCCGCAGAGGCATTTTGTGAATTTATAATTTTAGAATTTTTCTGCTCTGGTCTGGTATGTGGCTTCGGTCATGGCTAGTTACCACGCTACCGACAAAAATGTGACGCTAATAGATTTAGCGTTACGGTAGCGTCGCGTGGAAACCGATAAGAGGTATGGGTTTAATATAACTGCCATACTCTCTAAACAAAACAAATTAAATACATGTTCGGCAGGGTACGTCAGTATACAATTATATTCAGTGTCCGTTAAAAGAAGTCGCCTACTGCTTATCATGAACATATCATTTCCTCAATTTGAAGGAGAATTATTCTGTATTACTCGTTAAAGTCAGGGTTGGCAAACCACGGCACGCATGTTTAGATAGCAAGCAAGTTACATAGAGATTTTCATAACTGTAAGATATATTTCGTTGAGGCAGGCATGCAGGTTTCCTCACAATGTTATCCTTCACCATTAAAGCAAGTGAAATTTTAGTAACTTAAAACGGCATATAACTTTAAAAAGTAAAGAGGTACATGCTGGCTGCTTGTATCGGCTATTCTGCAGAACGTTTGAACCGACTTTAGCGGAACTTTCATAGATAGATTTTTTCCGTAGTTTCTAATACAAAGCAAAACAATTATAAAATAATATAAAAAAGAAAAAAAAGTTTCAAAGATTAGCTCGGATAAACCCATAGACAAAATATTTGTCTGTGAAGTCCAAAATAAAGAGCAATTATTTTAAAACCACAGATTACGTACAAATAAAAAAATCGTAAGATTAGCCCGATTAAAACCATAGACAAACTATTTGTGTTTCAAATTCACAGATTAAGGACACTACAGTTTTGTTTACTTGCATAATATACAATTAGAGATTGTATTATGTTTTTTGTATGTGCGTATATGTTTAATTCATAGCGCTACCTGCCTTGCTATTTCCTTTTACGCCTTTGGTTGCCTGGAAGCGATCCCTATGTAGCGATAAAGCCACCATATTGTACCCTTTATCTAACTTGCTCTATTGTATTTATATTTCTCTAATTTCTTATGGATGTATTTATGATAATGTAAGAAAAAATAAAAATTAGAGTTCATCAATGCATTCAATTAAATCTAATTCAAAAGGTTTCTACTCACTAGATTTCATTTAAGTGTATGGTTTTCGCTCCAGAGATGGGCAATAATAACTGCGACTCAGTCTTGCACTATAGCAGTATTATCGTATTTGGGTTTCATGATACACATTACTTTATGTTCGCTTTATTTTGTACTATGTTTAATTTACTGTCTAACTTTTATTAAACTTATTATCATTATTATTATTAAAAAAAACTGTGACGTAATTACAATAAAAGTGCCTACATTCATTCGTTCATACAGATTTTCCGTAGCTACATAATCAGTTTCTTTAATGCTAATCAAAGCCTGTCTTTTAATTAGTTACTCGTATAGTGCTCAGGATTCACGCCTGTCTGCGGTCGTGATAGTAAATTATAATACAGTGAGTAGGTACTAAGAAATCGAATAGAGGTTATTCTTATTTACCTAATAAGAAAAATTCTATTGATGTAATAGCATATTTTTAACTAGCATCTTCCCGCGTTTTCATCTGTGTGGACTTCAGAATTTTTTCTAAAGCTTCGTTCGTTAACAATTTTTTCTAAGCTTCGTTCGTTAGCAATTTTTAACCTTACCACGGGAACTATTTGAGACATCGGTATAGAACGAACATTTCCTTTTCCATAGCATAGGTACAGAAAACATGCTATAGAAAGAACAGGAATCGGAATAAAAGGTGGCCTATGCTCTTTTCGATGTCAAAGGCTACATGCATGCCAAATTTAATCCAAATCCATTCAGCCGTTTTTGCGTAAGTGAGTAACAAACATCCACACATTTACATTTATAATATTAGTAGGATAGTAGGTATAGTATAATAAAGTATGAAAACACAGGTAACTTATATTTTTAATGGTGAAAAAAAATAATCAGCACATATATTATGCGGCGTCGGTCGGCCTCCAACGAGATGGAGAGACGAAATCAAACGTGTTTCTGACAAAATCAAAGCTGGGAGCCGATGGAGACGAGCGGCCCAGGACCGTTGATTTTTGAACTCCCTACTAAAGGCCTAGAAAAACACACCCTTAGTAATGCTATCAAATATTTAAAAATTAAATGAAGATTATAATTTTTTTGTAAAGGTTATCCACCCCTGCTCTTTGCCATGAGTCTAATTAACAAATTCATTAAACCAGGTCAGCGAAATTAATTTAAGCAAGGGTGAATCTCAAATGCGAATATTATGTAGTTATAACTTCCGTGACGGGAGAACGTTAGATAATAAATTAAAACTGCTACGTTCACCTGTTGGGTGATGTTATTTTTAACCCCCGCGCAAAAACGACGCGGTCTTATTAATATGACGCGTCTGTGTGTGTCTGTCTGTGGCATCGTGTTTTCCGAACGGATGAACAGATTTTAATTCTGCTTTTTAGTAGTTAGTAGGGAGTGTTATTTTTATATTATTATAATATATTTATTTATATAATTCGTAGGGGAAAGAACGTGACAATGAAGGATAACATTTCCGTTTTGATGCCACATTTCTTTGCAAAGCCCTATAAGGCCCAATATACCTAAACACTTCCGCAATTCGGATTAAGTCCGTTTCTTAGAAAAATTAAGCCTAATTTGCCATACTCCGCGAAAAGCAGGAGAATCTGTATGGTATAATTTATTATTTCTTCAATCTTTATACTCCACACCAAACAGATCTTTAACAATGTACCCTCTACGATTGTTTCGCTCCGACACGCTAAGTATTCTAAGTCACTTTGTATTTTTAAGAAAGCTGTCAAAAACCACTATATTTTACATTGAAGACGACTTGAAATAGTATTTACTGTTGGTTATGTATTTTTGATATGTTATAGTATATATTAGTTTACTATTATTTTTTATTTTTTAATATTTAATATATTATGTATTATTTTATTTGTGTAATCTAGTTTAAGTATTAGTATGTAGTTATTAGTATGTATTTTTTTTAATATGCACAACCTGCAGTATGTTATCCTTTTGTTTTCCTTATCCTAAGGTTGCCTGGAAGAGATCGCTACAAAGCGATAAGGCCGCCTTTTGTATACTTCTTCTGTCTGTGTTTTCTTTTATTCTTTTTCTGTATTTTTATTTGTGTGCAAATAAAGAGTATAAATAAATAAATATTCTCAGGAGATGTTTACTTTACAATGAATAATTATTAAGTATAATGCTTTTCGCAGAGTATAGCAAATTAAGCTTAATTTTCATATTATATTATGGAGCATGGAGAAAGCTATGCTCGGAGTATCTCGATGTGATCAAATCAGAAATGAGTAGATCCGTAGAAGAATCAGAGTTACCGACATAGTTCAACGAGTCGCGAAGCTGAAGTTGCAATGGGCGGGGGGGCACATAGCTCGAGGACCGGATGGAGGTACCAAGGTGCTGGAATGGCAACCCCGCAGCGTTGGTCGACCCCCATCGAGGTGGACAGACGACATAAAGCCCGTCGCAGGAAGCTGCTGGGCGCAAGGTGCATAAAACCGTGGTATTTTGAATTTCCTACAAAATACCTATGTTTAGCAGTGCGAAAAGCATTATTTTTTTGAATTATTTTGAATATTGATGATCATGGATATTCGAAAAGAAACCTCTGCTTCTATGTAAAAGATCTTTATCGTTCACCTACATACATTTTTCTAAATTAAAATTCTGTTTCTTGTTCATTCTTACTTTTACTTTATATTTTGTGAACGAATAAATCAAGCACTTAATGTAACAGCACTTAAAATCGCACTTTCTCACTTTTAAATTGATTCAGAAATCCAGTTTTAATGCTAATGCATTTGTAGCTATTTGTAACCAACGGGTACCTCGACATTGACATATATTTTCAATTTCGAACGTTAGGCTCGTTCTACATCTTGTCAATTTAGCGAATGCTTTGATCTTTTTTTTAAGTAATAGGTAATTGACGGACGTAGCAGATGGCCTATCTGGTAGGTGAAAAAATTTTGTGAGCCGTTACGTGACGCCTGGCAGATGTGAAACATCGAAATTATTTTGTACAAGTAATAGGCACAAAAGTACAGATTATAACAGGAACTAAATATGATATGATAAAAAAATATAATAGTACGAATTTTCACCAGAAAATGACTGTTTATTTAATACAAGCTGTTGCCCGCGAATTCGTCTGCGTTTGATTTTGTTTTTTGATGTGGCATTCAATTTAGTTGTAGTTCTAAAAAAAAATAAAGTATTTAGTATCGCTAAGCCTTAAATGAGGGGTTTGCTGCTGTCCGCTGAGGAGTTTTGCCCTCTATCTCCAACCACATTCATCAAATCTACACAGTTTGGGCAAAATTAAACACATTTTATAACCTCTACAGTACAAAAATAATTATTTAAATCGGTTATAATTTTTCGGAGTTAAGGTGTAAAATCGTCAAACACTTTCATCCCCTTTCCCAAAGGAACCGAGCTTAATGTCGGGATAAAACGTATCCTATATTACTTCTAACACTTCCAAGAATATGTGTACATAGTTTCATGGGGATCGGTTAATTAGTTTTTGCGTGAAAGCGTAACAAACAAACTTACATTGACCTTTATAATATTAGTAGGATACATTTATTTTCTTCATAGACATATAAAAAAAAAATACTTTTTAAAGTATTTTCATCAACGTATACTTATAAAATCACATCACCACTGTGCCAGAGAGGACGTCCAAAGCTCCTACAAAACAAACACTCACAAAAAAACTGCAAACAACTTTACCCGCGAATACACAACATGCCTTATACCTCACCAGTTAGTTACCAATATATGGCACGCGGTTTCCAAGCTGGCGCCACAGGTGAAACTACTCCGAGATGAGCACCGCCCATTTCCTGGGCCTATCGCTAACTGGACGCTTGGACAGACTAACGGCATTCCTGTCTAGATATCTCAAGGTAAACTTTACACTTAACGACAAACAAACTAAACCGATACGACACGATTTCAATAAGATACTTACAATTCTTAAGTTTATTGTTTTTATTCTTATTGTTTAAAGGGCTTTTATGTTGCAAAAATATGTTAGCCCTATCGTAGCATGCTCTATTCTTCTATACTTCACATAAAACTTTAAATAATAAAAACTTCTATAAAGATCATAACTAAATCATTTTGGCTTCGCAAGATATTGGAGACGACAAGATGGTATGAAACCTATATCATTAAGGTTTAATTTTTAATCACTTATTAATACCTCACAATTTGGTGAATTCAATAGACAAACCTGCATTTTAGCGGTTATAAGTTAGGTTATGATGGCTTTTACTGATCGCAGATTATCAGAAGTCAGAAGGGTGATTTCACTGGATGGGTGTACGACTTTGGAGGTTTGAATTTAACCGTCGTTACAAGTGGTTGAATTCTAACCCTAAATGCGATTGTGTGTTTGCTTGTTTGTCCTCACTTTACGCCCTAACTGAGCAACGAATCGTCTTTAAAAGGACGGAAAGTTACACTGGGTACTTTTTATCCCAGGAAAATAAAAGCCTCCCTCGGGATTTGTAAAAAAACGTAATAAACGTGGACGAAGAACTCAGGCAAAAGCTAGTACTACTATATGATGACAGACAGTAAGTTCTTTTGATATCGCATATTTTTCTTTAGAAATCGTTTAACCGATCGAATGTTATAAAAACATATAATCGAAGAGAAAACCACTTTTTTGTTTCAAATTAATATAATTTCATGTTTTCATTATTTACAGTCTATATTATCTGTGCCAAGAATTCAATGGCCATTACTTTAAATCGTTTTTATTAATAATCATTATGTTTTCTTTCAAACCAGTTCCATCTAGTGAGCCTCTTTACAAGACGCTGTTAGTAAACTATAACATGATATAGCTTTAAAACGTTATGCCCGTTTTCACTAAACCTAGGAATCGCCGCAATCAGATGGCTAGTAATTTCGGTGATTCCTAGAGAAAAGAATCTTGTACAATTTATTCACACATGGCAGAAGTGTAACTTCTGGAAAGCAGCCTACGAGAGATTGAGGTGGATGTGGAGTATCAGAACTATTAGGATAAATGTAATAAATAAATAAATATACTACGACAATACACACATCGCCATCTAGCCTCAAAGTAAGCGTAGCTTGTGTTATGGTAACTAAGATGACTGATGAATATTTTTATTAATATTTTTTTGTACATAAATACTTATAATATGCATATAAACATCCAGACACTGAAAAACATTCATGTTCATCACACAAACATTTGTGGGAATCGAACCCACGGCCTTTGACTCAGTAAGCAGGGTCGCTGCCCACTGCGCCAATCTGCCGTCTAAAGGTTTATTATTTAGTTTCCATGGTAACTAGAATTGGTAAAAAAATTTATAGTGATTTCTATCTCACTCTGTCCTATACGTTTAAGTGTTTGTGTGACAATGCACTTATTTTTTCGTTTCATCCAGTTTGAAATCACAACGATTCTAAAGAAGTGTCACTTCAAAAAAAAACGTTTCACGTTTAGTCTAGCGCCGTTAAAGTTGCGAAAACGATTCGATTGTTCGTAAAGTTTAGGGGACTAGTAAACTGAAACTTGACTAACTAAGACTGACTGATGAAAACAATATAAATTAGTTTTTTTAATTCCATACGAAATGAATGAAACGAACGTTTTATGAATGTTGTAACAATAAATTGCTGGTGAGTCTTATGTATAAATAAAGAAACCAATCTACTAATGCACCACGGGTAACACAGCGGGGCGCGGCTAGTAATATGTTTTTCTTTCACAATTTAACGTTGTCAAATTCTAAAATAAATAAACATGGAGCGAACTAATTTTCGGCTCGAATGCATGTGGGCTTAGTTGGCACAAAAACCCGTCACCCATCACCCCCATGGCGACAGCTGTTACTACATGCGGTATTGACCAATATTCACGCACATATTGATGCTCCTTAACCCAATTTGAAAATAGTCCAAATTATGTCTTTATTAAATAACTAACTGTCGCCCCCGTCGTAAAGAAAAATTGGCTAAGCTAACCTAGTGAAGTGCACTGGGTTTCTTACCAGGGTATGCACAGAGCGGTAAACGGCAAAAATCCTCCTCCTATACGAGCTATATGAATATTAATTTTAGGGTAGGCAGTGCTTTTGTGCATGTATGGAGTGCACGCCACTGGGCTAAGGATATAACCGAATGGTGTCGCAGACAAAATAAAAGAAAGAAAGGCAGGCAGCGTCATATTAAAAAAAAAAGTGTGTGCGTGTAACCTTTACGCGCGATTGAAGTAAAATTTTTATTATTATTTATTGTATTAGGAAGAGTAAAATGTTCCTGGGACTTCGCCATTTTATGTAATATTCACTATTTTATTTTATATTCTATTTAAAATGCATTGATATCACATTCATATTTTATAACAAGCATGACCCCAAAATGCTTTAATAGGTACTACTTCTAAAACTTTAAGTGCGGAAGAGTCTATGTAAGATTTGCAGTCAATGATTGCAACTATCTATAATTTCAAAATAATACTGGTTGCCTCTGGAAGAAGGAGGGACATCTTTAGTTCTTAAACACATATATATATATATATATATATATGTATATTGATGCGTATATATCATGCTATAATTGTAGCCCGATCATTGCAGAACTTTTTGAGTTTTTGAAGCGTACACAAACCAACATAACATTTTTATATATATATATATATATATATAAAAATACTCTACAACAATTTTAGCATGATATATACGCATCAAGGATTGTTTTTATCTATTTTTCACAACCATTAAATCACAATGTGCCACAGCGAAGCGTGGCAGGGTACAACTAGTATTTTATAAATATATTCATTTGTTAATTGAGAGTAGAAAATTGAAGGTTAGATCAGCACATGTCAATATAACCTTGTCATTGAACATTATAGAATGTCTCAATCGTTTGAAAATATATATAAATAATCCTGATTGATTATGATATTTGCCGCTAGCTGGCGTATAAGTCAAAAAGCGTTGAGTATATGACATATACTTAAGACCAATACAGATTTTTATTTTTCAATAGCGGAAACTACACAGACGTCTGATGTAAGCGTTACTTCAATCAGAAAAAAATCTGAGTTACTCCTAGTCGCGCCTAAAGAAGTTTTACTCCAAAAAGATGGCTGGTGTTACCTGTAAGAGGATGGATAGGAAGGTGTGGCAAGCTCTAGGCCATTGCGGAACTATTTAATATTTAAACTTATTATTTACTAACTTTAGATTAGGATAACTTTCATATTATTATATTTTGTAAGATTTTTCAAAAAAGACTATTATTATTATTATCGGAACTAACTCACGCCCAAGATAAATATATATAGTAAGCCAAAACAACATTAATATACTTACTTAGATACATAGACATTAATACATAATTTTTACATAAATAAATATGTATTTGCGCCGGGATGGGAGACCAGACGGCTGGGAGACCAGACGGCTGGGAGACCAGACGGCAGGGAGTCAGGGCGACAGATTAAGAAAGCGGCGGACTATCCTAGCCGAGTCCACCACACCACTTTCTGCATCTTGGCTGCGGGTGAGCTGCCACGGAACCCCACCCGCCTTAGATGGTGTGCTAGGCTAACTGGGATTAAACCTTTCGAAGATATCACGATAGGGATGGTTTCAGTGGAGTCCACTGAAATTATAAATTATTATATTATATTTGTTATTTATGTTACTAATATATAAAAAGCGAAAACAAACTATTTTCTGTTTTCACACCATTACCAAAGCTGTTTTGTGACATCTGTCAAATGTGGAAACTGAATACCTCCCATTCGATTAACGTATGAAATCGCCGTGGTATTATCAATGCGAAGCAGGATCTAAAATTCAAAATTCAAAATTCATTTATTTCAAGTAGGCCTAATATAAGCACTTTTGAAACGTCAAGTCTGTCTGTGTGTAGTGACTCTACCACCGGTTCGGAAGGCAGATTCTACCGAGAAGAAGCCGGCAAGAAACTCAGCAGTTGCTTTTTTCCAACATTAACAATTTACATTTTACATTTCAAAATTCATTTTTCTATCTTGTGAGAGATGAAAGCGGAGCCGGATGCTTCCAAGCAACCTTGTCATTAAGAAATTCATCAATTGTATAATACCCTCGCTGTAATAAATGTGTTTTAACATATTCTTTAAACTTATGCATTGGTAGGTCCAAAATTACCTTAGGGTCTGGGTGTCAAACAGTTCTTTGAACAATATTTTTAGACTAATAAATACAGCTGAAATTTCCAAATAATTAATATGTCGATTACGTTCATCTTCACTTCATAAGCCACTAGCTCTCTGATCTCTACAGGCAATACCCCACCCACTATTATTATGTCACCCTCGGATCGTAGTAGAAGAGATATTTGTGACAGAGCTCGTCCGGAGAAGTACTTTCGCCATGCTTATTTCTGCAGCCAAGCAGCATCGTAGCAATGCTGTGTACCGATTTGAAGTGCTTGGTTGCCGGTGTGATTACAGGTGCGTGACGCTTAACACTTACGCCTGAAATTGATGGACGGCATGTTGCAGGACGGCTAAGTTTTTTGTGAGCTTCTTCTTAGATTAAGACGCGTTTGGAACCCTCGTAGCTTTAGTTGTAAGTTAACGAAAATGTTTATCGCCATTACCTTACTACCGTGTACACATTTCTCATGCAATGTACGCATCAAGGGAATAAAGTTATTTTTGACTTTGACTTGTGACTTTGACGTGCTCCTAGCATGCCCTATGAAGTGTTAAAGCTTTGTTTAAAGTCGATGGTTTTCCACTTAACATCTGCCATCTGCTTGTCCATTTCAATTATTATTATTAAAAAAAAAAAAGTTATTTACCTGAATTACCACTATGCAAAAAAGATATGTCCTTGGTCAACGAACTTCGTCAACTTTGCTTAGCCAGAGATATCGACAACGCTGTGTCAAATAGGTCTCACCGTTTTCAACAGACAGATAAAAATGTGCTAAAATCGGATTTAATTAAAAAATTCCGATCGATGTAAAGCCCATCCCGATACAAATTTCGATAGCTAACCAGCGGTCTATTGCGCAACACATTTGCAGTTTCAGTCGCATTCATAAACACCCAACAATTGAATATCATCGTAGTTTGACAGTTCAAAAGTCGTCACCAAACTTTACAGGATGACTTGCCAGGTCAATCCGGAGATTCCCTGAAAGTTTCATTGAAATCGGTCCAGCCGTTTCGAAGCCTACACGGAACATACCCATACACTTTCTCTTTTATATATATAGATGATTGAGCGGAATACAAGTATCAAGGGTACTTCGCAAGGAATTTCTTGTAGTAGTCTAAGCTTTTTGTAAAGAAAGTAAGTAAATAATGTGTTTAAGTAAATAATTTACGTAAGTAAACAAAACGCTTAAGTAAATAGAATAACTATTTAATGTAACTAACTAATGCACTTTAGTAAATAAAGTGAGTAAGTATAATTACATCTATGGGTAAGTATATAATGTATCTAACTTATGCACTTATAAGTAAATGAAGGGCGTAAGTATGTTCTATACTTAATAAATAAAGGGACTGAGTAAATAATGTAAGTAAATTATTAATATACGTCAGTAACCTAGTAGGGGTGCGGAAGTTATATTAAACCCAAACACCTAATCAGTATATATTTATATTTTTACGTGTGAACCTAACCTAACTGACCTCACTTCCATACTTGTGATTTTCACGCTATTGGTAGTATAGATGACAACGCTATATAGCGATACGGCTACCATATTGTATAAGCAGTTTCGTATTACATTACTTTTACTGTACGTTAGTTTGGTGTGCAATAAAAGTGTATTCATCTATAAATTCGGTTACTGCGCGACGTCGTACAGGAAAGACACTTTTAAGACCACAATGTCTATATGTTATAACTGACTATCCTATGGCGCCGCGTAACAACCCTTCAAAGCATCGAGGCTGGCTGCAAAAAGCTAAAATATGCCGCGATTAAATTCCATGGAAAAAGTTTTATGTTAACATCCAGTCGGGTTTACTGTGAAATTTTTCTCACTAACCAATAGACGTCCTATTACTGGCAGGGCTCCAAGTAATATTGATTCATTAATTTCTCGCCATGAGGGACTCTAAATTGCGGTCGGGCGTTCCAGTAGGAAATATTACAACATTATGAAAACGTGTTTGAAGATAGCTTGTGCTGCCATTAGGCATTTTTGACAACCTCCCAACATTGAAGTTCCAAGGTTCGATCCATGGAATGTTAAGAATTTTCTCTCGATTTTGGTGGGAGGTTTTGACCTTATTAAAGTATTTGATCCTTATCGCTAAGCGATTTAGTGTTCCGCATACCTAGGTTAGCCCGTTGCCATCTTAGAGTGCATCATAACTTACCAGCAGTCTAGTTTATATAACGTTATATCGAGGTTGTTTCACTTTTAACGTTTCAAAGTGAAACAGCCTCGATACTTTCCGATCAGCTAAGTCAACTTGATTGATTGAGATCGTAGGAAGACATATTTACGTCTTGGGTCTCCAAATTGTTTGCCCAATACAAGCTATAAATTCCCGCATCGTCAATATTAGCGCTTCGGGCGATTTACGACGCCGGGTTGCCTTCTGTCCCGACTTACGCAATACCCAAAATTTATAGATTCAATCTTTCGAAACCGGCATTTAGGAATACCGTTACAAATATAAGAGGACAGCAATACCTTGAGGTAAATATTAAATCAAAATAAATTTTATTGGTGGCAATTGTATTGGTTGCTTTTGGATACAAATCCCTAATTAAGGTCTTTAAGTAGTTCTATCCTTTTCACACTTGCCAATTCAGTTCACAGATTTTGTGTACACATTTTTTTTGATTTTGTAAAATAACTAAAAAGCAACGAATAAATATTTTCTACAACACTTTTAAGTCATTGCTAAGTAGAATGCTTGCTTTGCTCTCTATATGTTATAATAGTCAAATGTAAACTGCTCATAACCTTCTAAAAAATATTGCGATGCCGGGGTGTTAATGGTTAAGGAGTTCTCCCGGAGTTCTTCTTATAATCGCAAGCGCAACTAGTGTAATACTTATTATTTTGTGGTCTCCGTTATCAGTTAAACTTGACTAAATGAATGAATGAATGAATGAATACACTTTTATTGTACACCACAGATAAAATAAACAGAGATACAAATACAACAGCACAATAAGGTAGAACGTACAATTTGGCGGTAAATGGTACTTTTCAAAAGAAAATGTCAAAATCATCATAATCATCATATCGACCCACTACCGGCCCACAGAGCACGGGTGTCCTCCCACAATGAGAAGGGGTGAAGACGGTTGTCCACCACGCTGGCCCAGTGCGGATTGGTGGACTCTACATACCTTTGAGAACATTATGTACAACTTTCAGGCAGGTTTCCTCACTATGTTTTTCTTCACCGTCGAAGCGAATGATATTTTTAATTACTTAAGACGCACATAATATAGAAAAGTTAGAGTTGCTGGTATTCGAACTAGGCCCCCCGAAAATGAAGTCAAGCTCCTACCCACTGCGCGATCACGCCTACTACGTCGCTGTAGGTATTCCTAAAACATTTGAAGAGTGTCCTCGATTTTTCAAGGATCCCCCAATAGATTTTCACCAAAATGAAATGGGAATGGAAGGATGACATACAAAACAAAAAACTAATCATAAAAATCGGTGTACACTTCGCGGAGTTTGGCATAGCAAATATACAAAAAAAAACATTCAGTCGAATTGAGAACCTCCTCCCCTTGAGAACCCTTTGTTTAGGGTTTTATTTATTTATAATCTTTATTTGCACACTACAAGTTGAAACAAAACGGAAAAAGAAATTAAAAAAAACAAAGATAGAAGCAGTATACAAAAGGCGGCCTTGTCGCTTTTCACTAAATGTAGATGATTTAACTATTTGTGAGCCATACTTATACTTTTCAAAGATTCTTTATTTATTTTTTACCGCTCTAAAATAACATAATTAGCAAAGCGCGTCCAAAATACAGATGCTAAGAAATTTCCTGATGAAGTTACAGAACAACCAAAGTTCCTTGGCGAATAATATTACTAATTGTTTAAAATAAAACTGTGCAAGGTACAAAAACGCCTCAGAGTTTTCTGTGGTTCATATTCAGGGCCTTGAAATAAGGAGAGAAGAAAGAATACTTCCTTATCAATTAAACCTAGCTAGGAAATAAAGACATGTAGATACTTAGACTCATACGACTAGATAGAGTTTAAACTTAGGTCACCTCACATTACATCAGGTGAGACTTTGGCCAAGCGTAAGTCGTTAACGTCAGTTGCAGTACAGTTAAGGGCTATAGGAGAACGTAACTTTATCTCGTAAATCGTCCAACGCACTAATACTAACGACACATAAATTTATGGCCGACCATTTGGCTATTCGATAAAGGAGAAATAAACAAATGGTCGGTTATATGTCCTGTCTTTCACTAATCCTTGAGGATATTGTTATTTGGATTGGAAACGTATCTATTCGTACCGATCCAAACTATTTAACAAAATTATTCTTTGTTGTGGTTTTATTTGTTACAAATAGTAAACATTTAAATTGAGGGTGTTGAAACTAATCTCCAATTAAGATTGCTTCAGATCTGGGTCCCTAGATTTTCTACCTATGTCTCAGTATCCGATCGCATGAATGTTGTTAACTGCGATTTGTTTTGAATATAAAGAGCGTCATCTGATGTCAATATTGGGTAACAGTATTGTCACACTCTATTTCATATCACACTTTTCGTTTCTGGTATTTAGTGGTTACAAATTAAAAGAAGGCAATTATTGAAGGTTTTTTTTCTTTATTCCACTACAGGTTAGCCCTTGACTGTAATCTCACCTGGTGAGTGATGATGCAATCAGTGTAGATAGTAGGCGGGCCAATCTGTGAGGGAGTATGGTTATCATACCCCTAATCGGTATCTACGCGACATCGTACCGGAACACTAAATCGCTTAGCTTTATAAACACAAATATAAGTTTAGCGTATTTGTCTGTGTGTGAGTGTGTCTTGTCTACTGGAACACGTCATTGAAAGTATTATATATATATATATATATATATATATATAGATAATATATATAGATATATTTAAATATATTTATATAATTTTAAATATATATATTATTAAAGCATTTTTTAAAGAGTAGCCTCAGGTTAAAGCAGACGAGTACAGGTCTCGCAATAATAGTTGATGACAGACCCCGGCTCATAGCGTATTCCACGCGCAGTACGACCTCGTATTAACATAATGACGTACGCCGTTTTCAATGTAAATTCAAATCGTGGTAAAATCGATTGCTATCAAAGTAAGCTGTCCCCTGTGAAATGCTCGAGCTTTTATTATTCAGAGTGGATATTGTATGAATGGATGAATACATGAATATGATGTTTGTCTGACAAATAGGTACATAAAACTACACGTTCATGGCAAGAAATAACATAGTAGCTACCTACTCAATTTATTTTTAACTAGGTGTTGCACGCGACTTCGCTCGCGTTTTTTTCTTGTTTTTTTAAATCATTATTTTGACATATCATTCTTATAAAAATACCTTCGCACATAATGCATTGTACTAGAATTTCAGTTGATTTTCAATAAAATGTTTATAGTGAGTTAAAAACATACACAGTTTAAATTTCTTTATCAAAAACGATGCTACGAACGATGGAAAACTCGCCTAATTAATATAAGCATCTTACAAAACTGAGACATGGTCGCTAACTATGGGCCTCATAAGAAGGCTCAGAGTCACTCAGCGGGTGATGGAGAGAGCTATGCTAGGAGTATCTCTACGTGATCAAATCAGAAATGAGGAATCCGTCGCTGGAAAACGACTTTATTTATACTACTAGCGGTCCCTCGCGTGTATGAGTCAACATTAAAAATCATATGCTGTCGCGGACTGTTTTTTAGAACTTTTAAAAAGGAACTTTCATACTCACTACATGTTTCCGTCGTTTTCGAATTACAGCACTTTATCTATGATAAACCCGATTATATATCAACAAACCATAGTTTGTATACTCATTGGTAGTGTTTTGAAAATAGAATAATGGCGTTTACTAGACTATAAAAGAAAAGTATAGGATCTATGGCGGGTGATGCGAGTTTGACAAGATAGATTGGCGGGCAATAATAGTTAGGACATCTTCCCCCTATTTCGTATTAATTGATAAACATTTAGTTAAAATCTTGTTTTAACAATAGTGTGTGACCTACACTAAAGTATTTTTTTTTTTTGCAACATTTCTCATTGATGATCGTATCGGGGTCGTGGTAGCTATTTGTCGTCGCGGGATGTTATGTACATTTAAGCCGATTAATAAACTTTCCAACACATAAAAATTCTAGCTTGAAAATTGTGGGGGGAGACCCGTGCCCTGTAGTGGACCGGTAAGGGTTTTATATGATGATGATGATAAGAAAAATAGCATTCATGATGTTATGTCTCCTTCCTCATTCAATTAGGTACATTAAGATAAAATACCTTTTTTAAGTGGACTTAGCAGTTAGGTCTTAACTCTAGGTATTTTTTTACAATTTTTTATCAGTATTTTTACCTACACTTGGAGGAATTATCAATTTTATAAATTTAAAATGCATATAAAAATTTTCGGAACCGACAGGATTTGAACCTGCGACTCTCGGGCAATCGTGGCCTGAGCGCTTTCACCAATTAAGCTACGGCTCTCCTACCGTCGCTGGCGAAAATTAGTATATGTTTTCACATCAGTCTTATAGCGACCGTAGCGTAGGAAACATTGCAGTTTCGATCTAGGTATTTTGGTTCCTCGAATTCTGTGTTGTGTCTGTTTTGGAAAAATAAAACCTCACAACCGTTTTTTGCGGAGTAGAAAAGTACTAGGCTAATTATTACCCTAATTACGTGATTGAAATAAATATTCATAATTATTGGGTCGCATCCAAATATTCTATTTTGCAGACGTGTTCAATTTGCTAAACAAACTAATTATTTTAACAGCCACATGTGGTTTAGCGATAATTTTGTGTGAGCTATTGGAAACTGTCTGATTGCATTTGAATGTAGATAGATTGATAGATAAAGTTTTTAACGCACGAATTACAGAGAAAAAAAAGAGACTATATAAATAAATTGACGAGGAACAGTAAAAACACAATCCGCAAAGACGGTCTTATCGCTTTAAGCTATCTCTTCCAGACAACCTTTTGAAACCGTAGTCATCATTATAGCCTCTAAAAGCCTCACCTAGGTAGAGTCTATAATCACCACGCTGGGAAGGTGGCTTAGTGATCGCAATTTATAGACGCTGCTTCCGGTTATCCGTTACGTTCCCTTAGTCGCCTCGTACGAAGACCCGCAGGAAAAGGTTTGGTGACAACTGTAGTCTGATCTGCCGTCAGCACACGGCCATGCAGTGGCGTGCACAGGGTTTTTACCAGGGTATGCATAAAGAAGGAAAATGGCATAAAATTGAAAATTTTACCCTTTACTAGTTATAAAAAAATTATAGGGTAGGCAGTGCTTTTGTGCATGTATGAAGTGTACGCCACTGCGGCCATGAATGTAGTTCTGGTAACTAAATGAATACAAAAAGCAGCTATAGTTATAGCTAGTGATTGCTTCTATATATTATGAAAATGAAGCTTAGTCTGATACTCCGTGAGAAGCAGGAGAATCTGTATGGTTTAATTTCTTCAATCCTTATACTCCAAACCAAACAGATTTTCGGAAATGTACTCTCTACGCACGTTTTACTCCGAAACGGGAGCGTCCTCAGGAGATATTGATGTTGTAATAAAATTAATCAATCAATCAATCAAAAATTCTTTATTGCAAACAAGAAAAAAATTAATAAAAGAGACAAAAACAACAAAGGTACAATTAAATTTGTGTTACAAAGGCTGCCTTATCACTTATAGTGATTTCTTCCAGGCAACCATTATGACGAATTGGCTCACATAAGAATCCTTATAGCAGTGCGCAAAACTCTAAGAATATACATACATATTAATTATTACAAAAACAGTAATTATTAACATGTAATTGTAATTATAAGTTAAAAAACATCACAACAGCTCTTCTATATCATAGCCGTTACTAACGGCCCCTCCCAACGTTTACGTTTTGCCCATAGTCCCAACGCTGGGCAAACTGGTTGGTAATCACAGCAGATGGTAGGAGTAGGACAGAGCAAGCTGCTGGCCGTTCTCCGTTATGACTACTGTAATCTTATATTTATAATTTTTAATAAAGGTTTCGAAGTTATACTTCTTTTGGCGCGTTAGGGAGAAATGGTCAGAGTAAATTTTTACGATGCGCGCGCCCACCGTCGCAAAAAACCGACACCATGAAGTTAGCTTTAGTCAACATTTTAGTTTTTCTAAAAAAGGTTTGACAGTTGACTTTCAATAATTCATACAATACCTTTTTTCTATTGTTCGTGTCGTGTTTTGTACAAACGTAGAATGAGGGAAAAGATAAAATTTTTGAAAAGATTTTTATCTTGTTACGCCAAAGAAGTATAACTTCTAACGAGTACATATTTACACAAATGTTTTTCTTTTTTCATAAGATTACTGTGGTACCTGCACAGTAATCTTAACAATAAGACGCTTATGAAGAAATGTTATGTACGTGTCACTTTGTCGTCGCGAACGAGACTCAGAGCACTCGAGTTTTAACAAAACATTTTTAACATTTATTGACTTTATTGTTATTTTTAAACTTCATTGCTTCTTACGCTCTAAAAAAACTAGTGTACGCCGTTAGGAAAACAGAAATGTATTATTCCCAGCGCGCGTGCGTGGGTACGGCCGCTCGGACCCATTGTTTGGCGACAAGTGTTTTCTATACTTACAGTGCTACAGGTAATTTCAAGTATCTTGTTATTAGGATTTCTTTGGTAGCTACCTATTGATTTAAAGATCTGCCAATACAGAGTAATAGGCCTTGTTTCATCATATCCAATGTATCGTGATATTATTTTAGCACTGAATACTACTGCTACATTTCCTAATCTCCTGGTAGGTCGTGTTTGTTTATGGGGTGGCATTTACTCAGAACTCCCAAACCTTTTCGGGAGCACTCGATACTCTGGATGGTATTCGAGATTGGATATTATTATTTTGCTATATAATGAATAAACTTGTGGTCATACTTGCGACTTTTGGTAGTTTTAACCGCTTCATTTGTCTTTATATTTGTGTCGTCCTATCTCCCAAGCGGATGGACCGATTATAATGCGGTTGTTTTATGCTGACGGCCGATTGGCACAGTTTGCAGCGACCCTGCTTTCTGAGTCCAAGGCCGTGGGTTCGATTCCCACAACTGGAAAATGTTTGTGTGATGAGCATGAATGTTTTTCAGTGTCTGGGTGTTTGTATGTATAATGTATATTATAAGTATTTATGTATATATATATTCATAAAAATATTCAACAGCAGCTCTCTTAGTACCCATAACACAAGCTACGCTTACTTTGGGGCTAGATCGCGATCTGAATATCATTGCATTTTACCTCATAGAGCAATGCTTTGATTAAATTTTTTTTTACTATTGAGCATCCCCAATAAAATCGGTTTCTCTACCAAACAAGCTTACTTGTGTTTTAAAAATTCATCAATCATTTAATTAAAAATGGCTGCGCCTAAACTGGTTATTCCTACATGCGTTACTTTATATAATTGATTTTATTTAATATGTATTATAAATGTAAAGCGACTTCACTTTCGAGGAGGCGAGTTTGAATTCCGGCACGCACATCTAACTTTTCTAAGTTATGTGCATTTTAAGCAATTAATATATCACCGTTGAAGGTGAAGGAAAATATCGTGAGGAAACCTGCAAACCTGAGAATCTCCATAATGTTCTCAAAGGTGTGTGAAGTCCACCAATCCGCACTGGGCCAGTATGGTGGACTACGGCCTTATCCCCTTCTCGTGGTGGGAGGAGACCCGTGCCCAGTAGTGGGTGGATAATGGGTTGTTAAGATGATGATGATTATAAATGTAACATTATGTATTGTGCTGAATGAATTGAAATTAAAATTTTCATGAAAACTTTGCTGAAGCTATTTTTGTAACAGTGAATAGACCAAAAGAACCCAGTAAAAAGTTGTCATACGACTTAGAAGAGTGAACGTTGCCAGGTATGCTTTTAGCTTTTAACCGTGATAATTAACTATAGGTATCATAAGAAAGCTCAGAGTCACTTCCCGGGCAATAGAGCTACTCTCGAAGTTTCTCTGCGTGATCAGGAAATGAGCAAAACCGTAGAAGAACCAAAGTATCAACTCAACGAATCACGATTGCTTTTATGGCAACGGGTGGGCCAAAGAGCTCATGGAACCGATTGACGCTAAGATTTCAAGGTGCTTGTGGCTGGATATCAGCGGCACAAGACCTTGGAATTAGGAAAAGGTCGATGTCCAGTCAAAGATGTCGATAAGTTGATATTACGATGATGATGATGATAGGGGTATCAGAATCTTACCCCCTTTCTAACTAGTCTTGATTACGGGGTAATATGCGTCCGATCTAAACGCCGCCTTATACCGCACGTCACGCATGAAGCGACGTGCAAACAGACAAAAACAAAACGCCACGTGCTGCAATAATTCGCTCGCCTTCGCTAGGGCGAGGGTGTGACATAATTATTTACCAATACCCTTTATTGTTAGTTTTTTTTTTTATTGATTTGTCTTCTGTTTGTTTGTATAAGCCCCGTATATTTTATGAGGCGTTGCGGAATAGCAAGCCCATAGATACTTTGACCTAGGTTTTTAACGGGGGTCTTCGTAATTTTGAATTCGGTACTTAATTCTCCCTACAATTTTTCATAAATTTAGATAGGTTTAACCACTGGCTGCGCTGCGATCGTGTGTGTTAGCGCCCACTTATTTGATAGATATTATAGTAGTATTGGATCTTTTTGTGCACAGCTCGTCCGGGGAAGTACCTATGCTTATTTTTGCCGCTAACCAGCATTGCATTGACGGTGTAAGCCTTTATAAGGTTTTGAAATTTATAACTGTAGTTAGATATTTATTTAGTTTTGAAATTTTATTATTATTTATATTTATTTAATTGCAATTTTAATTTGGTTTAAATTATAATATCGTTGTCTTTATTTGCTTATCTTAACAGTTCGTTTTAATGTTTGTCATATTGGTATTTTGCCTGAATTAAAAGCATTTTTTATTATTTATTATTGTCATTACAGGTACATGAGTCTTCAAAACTCATTTTTTTAAAGTAGGCCTGCTATAAGCACTTTTGAAACGTCAAGTCTGTCTGTTTATAGTGACTCTACGGCCGGTTCGGAAGGCCGATTCTACCAAGAAGAAGCCGGCAAGAAACTCAGCAGTTGCTCTTTTCCAGCATCAACAATTTACATTTTACATTTTAACATTCATCTTGTGAGAGATGCAAGCGGAGGTGGATGCGAAGGTTTTTTTTTTATTTATTTTACTACAAGCTTGGCTGCAATCTCACCTGTTGTTAAGTAATGGTAGCGGACTATAGCGAAATCGGTATCCACGCGACATCTTACCGGAACGTTAAATCCCACCACAAAAAATCGTGGGCTCGTTTTCGAGTATTGAATCGGGATTCCAATCCCATGACCTCAGGATCTCTATTAAAACATCCTAACCACCACACCCACGTGGCTATTTACAATGGAGTCCCAAATATAAAAGGGGGATGTGTTAGTGCAATGATCTATATATTTCGAAATACTGATCGATGTTAATGCAGTGTGAACTTTTTTTCTATTTTTGTGAGTTGACTTGCGCGGGCGCATATCCGGTGCGAGGCGTTGAGAAAGGGCGGGACGCCTCGCCTAGCTTGTAGATAACGTAACAGTAGTTTACTTTTAAGTTGGCGTTTTTATCCCTATAATAACTTGTATAGTTTTTTTATTTATTTGAAGCTATAGTTATCTGTAGTCTTGAAATAAAACAAGTAACTTATTTTTGGTTTATTAGGCTGCCACAACTTAAGTTTGAACGTATTGACAAGATTATAATTCATTCTGGATTTCAAGTTATTATGTTGACTTTCAAATAACTCTTTGTCGTTGCGAATGTACATTTTGTTTGAAATTACAACCATCAATTCCATCCCCGGGGGAAAAAAAATTGGGAATTTATAATTTCGGATCTTACTCTGGTCTAGCTTAAGGCTGTGGCCTTGGCTAGTTATAACCCCACTGACGGAGAAGCCACTTGTCCAAGCGATATAGCGTTCCGGTACGATACCAAGTAGAAACAGATTGGGGGTTCGGGTTTAAATATAACTGCCATATACCTAATAGGTTAGCCCGCTACCATCTGAGACTATCACCATTCACCACGACGTAAGGCTTGCAGTAAAGGGCTAAATTGTAGTGGAAAAAATAAATAATAATAAGTATTTTGTGGCAAAATGTTCTCTAATGTCCGCACTAAATATGGCAATATTTGCATATACGTATGCGAAAGCGAATATTCATTACATCACTAGTTTGTACCTATTATACTTTTACAAATTTATCGCCTAGGGTGCGATATATACGTACATATCAAATTTCACGGTCATCATAACACGAAGCAATCGTTAAGTCAATCATTAGGCTGATTATAGCGCAATTTATCAGGCCCCAGGTGTTCCGTGGGGTAATAAATTGTTAAATACAATGCGGTACCCTAATTAAACCCCACCCTTGTTTGATATTTTGTGCGCGTGTCCGGTAACATATGGTTTGTTATGGTTTATAATAAAGTGTGAAAGACCCCCTCTTCACGAACGGTTCAATAGTTTAATTATAGATTAAATCCCTACTAATATTATAAATGCGAGAGTGTGCTTGTTGGTTTTTACTACTTTCACGCAGCAACGTATCAACGCATTGACTTGAACGTAACGTCATTGAGTATTTTTAAAAGAAGACTAAATTGTTATAATTTTTTTTCATTCCACTACAAGTTAACCCTTGACTGCAATCTCACCTAGTGGTAAGTGATGATGCAGTCTAAGATGGCCTAACATGTTAGGAAGAATGGTAGTCATATACCACTAATCGGTTTGCGCGCGACATTGCACCGGAACACTAAATCGCTTAGCGGCACGTCTTTGTCGGTAGGGTGGTAACTAGCCACGACCAAAGCCTTCCCAAATTGACTTCGCCTGCCGGGAATCGAACCTGGGAGCTCCTACTTAAATTCACAGCGCTCCGTTGCGGCAGGGAGGTTGTTAAAATTATTTTCCAAAGAAATAGATATTTTTATTAGATTCCAAAGAAATAAATAGATATTCATTGGTCCGACCCGGAGATCGTACCCAGGCTGTGATCTGCATCGAAATAATCTATATACCAACGCCCGCCGACATATAGTTGTAATAGCAGAGAGACCTGGTCTAACAAGAAGCTTACAACAAACTTAGGAATCTAGACAAAGGTATCCATAGATGTCCAAAGATTGTCTCAAGTTGCTCTAACGAAGCAACTCGTCGAAGTTCCGATGGTCTTAGCACAAAGCAACTTCGTCCCGCCGTCGAGTGTAGTCCGTGGCCCTTACTGGCAACATCACTAATTTCACGGCGATCTTCAAAGAACAATGACCAGCGCGGTTGGCACGTAGCGTATTACAACAAAGGCGTACGTACTTGAGCGTTGCGGGTGTGTACAGTGATGAGCGGAGCGGCAACTGACGTACGTGGGGAACTTGTACGCGTCTCGCTTCCTCTCCCATAAGGTCTATTATTATTAAAAAGCCTATTTTTATTTCTATCATTCCTTCTTTTTCATTTTTTTTTTAAATTCTTAACAATGCTTAAAAAAATGTATTTATTTAGAATACTTTATTGCACAAACTTAGAAACAATACAAGAAACACACAAGAAAACAAAAAAAATAAGTCAAATTAAAAACAATTTAAATAAAAAATATTAATAAAAAAATTAAATACAGTTGTGTGCAAAGGCGGCCTTATTACAAAAGCAATCTCTTACAGACAACCCTTGGCGAAAGTAATAATAGAAAACAAGAGGGACATACACAGGCAAGAAAAAAAAATATATAAAAAAATATAAAAAATATAAAATAAACATATAAAAATATAGAACACTATTAAAATTTTGTAAAAAAAAAAACACCCACCCTCCGCTTGCGGGGCTTTTGAATGCCCAAGCAACCGGCGGTCAGGGCTCCAGAGTGAGGAACCTCCTCACAATACGCGCCGTTTCAAGGAATATACCTTCTTTATCCGACCCTTGATCCAACAACCAAGCGAAAGCTTATTAAGATGTTGGTCGAAGCTTTAAAAAAAGCCTATTATTATTATTAATAATAATAATAATAATTTATTCACAAGAATGTAGGCACATAGAGTTTTTATTATATTAAATAGAATTCAGTACATTCTACTAGTTGGTGTATGAATATTTCACAATATCAAAAATGTAACAGTAATTAGGTTAAATGAAGGAAGTAGTTAAAATTATTAGGCTTTATTGACTACAACAACTAATAATAAAAATAAGAGAAAAAGCTCGTAAATGAGAAATGTGTGTTATGTTATCATGTGGCCGCAACATTAGCAAGAAACCCGATATTTTTTTATATATACCTGCACTTTTTATCATCTGTTACGTCATAATACGTGAAATGGCTAATACGTGAAGCTTCTATATTCGTTTTGTAAATTTTTTACACACGCGTGATTATTTTTCTGGGCTGGAAAGTAAAAAAGGCGGACAGTCTTAAGGATTAGCTTTCGCTAGCTGAAATTTCGTAGCTGTAGAAGTACATGAGCATCACAGCTTTTTTAAATTATCCCGCGAGAATTTAACTGAGTGTTAAACTCACACACTGTTGCCCGCGTCTTCGTTTACGGTTTTTCGGTTTTTTACAAATCCTGCGGGAACCGTACAATTGTCCGGGATAAAAAGCAGTCCATGTGTTGATCCAGGGTATCTATCTCCATTCCAAAATTCAGTCAAATTGGTACAGTAGTTTTTGCGTGAAAGAGTAACAAACATCCATTCACCTATGCATACTTACAAACTTTCGCATTTATAACGTCAGAAATTAGAACGCAGCATGCTCAAGATAAAAAAAACTTGATAAAGTATGCCATACAAAAATAAGATTTACAACAAAAGCATGCAAAATGCCTTGAGCTATGCACTAAAACCGAAGTTTTCCGAAATGGACTTGTCATATAGCGAGGCTTACAGACCAGAGGTGGACCGTAAGAGCAACTCTGTGGAAAGGCCCACAAGGCAAAAGGGAGAGGTAGACCATTGCCACGGTGGGAGAATGAGATCAAAAAAATTGCCGGCCCAAACTGAGCTCGAATAGCAAAAGAAAGGGAAAACTGGACTTCGTTGGAGGAGTCCTTTACCAGATCTGGTGTTCTTGTAATAAACTAACAATAAATTTAAGTAAACGAAAACTAAAATACTAACATCAAACTAGCTTACGTATGTAAATGTAAGTTACAAGAACTAAAAGGGATTTTTAATTTTTACTTTATTTTATTTTACCTCTTGTTGAACAATCTACCCAATTCAACCAATTTCTTTTACACGCTATTTGATACGTTATGTAACCTCAATCTGGAATTCAGTGAGTAAGTGCAAGGCTTTTTGCTTGTGCTTTTGAGCGTTACTTGACTTGCGAAGCGCTACGTTTTCACCACCGCTTACACCTCCGTCTTTACGGTCGCTGCGAATGCATTTGCACCCACTGGCTCCTGGGGGATCGATCGGGAATAACGATGCTTTGTTTATGCGCCATTGGAAATTGGGAATGGAGGAAATGGGAAAATGTTTTAGTTTCAACTTTTTCTTTTAACTCTCTCTCAGGTTGCCTCCATGTGGGAGAGTTTGAAGGAACAGTTTGCAAAGTGATTTGATACTGTTAATTAAAAAAAACATTTATTTTAAGTAGACCTAGTTTATAAGCACTTTTGAAACGTCAAGTTAGTCTGTTTGTAGTGACTCTACCGCCGCGTCGGAAGGCAAATCTGCAATCTGAAAGACCGAGATGAGCCGGCAAGAAACTCAGCAGATTGCTCTTTTTCAATATAATTTTACAGTTTACAGCCTTTAGAATTTTCTATTTTATGAGATATTAGAGCGGAGCCTGGTTCCAAGCAGCCTTGTCGTTAAGAAATTCATCAATTGTACAGTAACCAACATTTATTAAATGTTTATGCACATTGTATAAAATTATGCACTGGTAGGTCCAGAATTACTTTAGGAAGCATATTATAAAAGCATTAAGTATATATTGAATCCAATAAATCACTTTCCGTGGGCAATATTCAGATGTCAATTTCGAGTGGCCTTCGTCTTACAAATACTATATTGTTATAAATTTATTGGGAAGCTACAGTAGAGAAAGAAAGAAAAAGAAAAAGAAAAATAAAATATTTTTTACATTGCGCCACACATTACAATATTCACAACACCACATATGTTATGTGTGGCACAACCTAGAAAAAAGGTGCCAGCTCAGCATTGTGCTGCATGCGCCAGTGAGCATACAGCGCTGATTTTCAGTTGACACCTTGTACCAGGTAACACCAGTAAGTATGCCTATTTCATTAAATTTTCCACGTAGGGATTCGGTTTATATATGGACCGTGCAGCTCTTTTCTGCATATTTCAAAATTTCTTTATTATTTCCAAAGTCGACTTTTCGGACCTCTTCTCATAAATCTATACGCTTGCGGCTGCGTCGTTAAAAAGGTTTCCTGTAGGTTCATCATATCAACCCATCATCGGCCCACTACAGGGCACGGGTCTCCTCCCACAATGAGAAGGGGTTAAGGGCGTAGTCCACCACGCTGGCCCAGTGCGAATTGGTAGACTCCACACATCTTTGAGAACGTTATGGAGAACTCGCAGTCATGCAGGTTTCCTCACGATGTTTTCCTTCAACGTTGAAGCAAGTGATATTTTAATTGTTTACACATAACTGAAAAGTAAGAGGTGCTGCGGGAGCTTTGGTGATATGCTCGACCGTAACAATAGGAAGATCTTCCTCCGAGCGGGTGATCGTATTCGGGGACCGAGGTCCGAACATTCAATTTTCGATTTTCGGGTGGACACTTGCCGATAACCACCTGAGGGGTTGCTACGGCGTCACTGGGGGAGTGGGGCGAGCGCGAAAGCTCGCCATGAGAAGAGCCCCAGGGCTCGACGACATCGGGTGGAAACTCCGTACATTCATTTTCGGAAGTTGTATACATAGGCATTCTTCGCGAACACTTCGCTAGCGCGATGCAGGATTTTTGTAGCGCCGTCTAGTTCTATAATTTGGAGACCGCTACATGCGTGCTGGGATTTAAACTCTGCCCCCACATTTGATGAACGGTCACCAATTAATCCGAAATAGTTAGCAAAGAATAGTTTTCGCAATATTAAATGTTAAAAAACATCGAAGTAAAAACTTAACACTATCTTGCGACCCGTTTTCCGTTATACCTATTCTCTTGGTCGCCTCGTACGAAAACCGCAGGAAGCTGGGTTGACAAAATTATATTCCGATTTGCCGTATTCACATGGCACATTTGTATGGATACCATATATCTCTAGCAAAAGCTAGCATAAATATATATAAACAATAAATATACTACGACAGTACACACATGGCCATCTAGCCCCAAAGTAAGCGTAGCTTGTTTTATGGGTAGGTACTAAGATGCCTGATGAATATTTTTATTAATAATATACATAAATACTTATAATATACAGATAAACGCACTGAAAATCATTCTCGCTCACCACACAAACATTTTACAGTTGTTTGGAATCGAACCCGTAGCCTCATGAACTCGCCCGCTAAACATAGAATAGTTTTATAGTTTTTCGTCTTCGTAAATGTCAATATTTGATGGAAGTGTAAAAGTATATGCTTTGTGCCGTGGGATGTCCATATAATATAGAAATTTTAAATTTAATACATTCCCGACTTTCAATATAAGCAGTAATGGGGATATTCTGGACTGTTCTTATATTTGACCGATCTTCATCCAACATAGCTAAGAACACTGCCGACTAATGCACCTATCAAACAAAACAATCGGTTCATCCGTTCGGGAACGCACAAAAACGCACACACACACGTACACACATAACCACACACACACACACACATATAGACACACACGCACCTTCTCACTTAAACACACTCACCCACACATACACATAGGCAAGTCAAAATTTATAAAACCCCGGTTTTGTTGCGTAGCGAGTGTAAAAACATCGAAGATAAAAACTTAATAGCTAGATTTACAGCTTTGACTCAGTGTTATATCGCGTTTGGGTTTAGAAAGCGATGTTAATGAGCTTTAAATTACAAAAGCCTTCACAAAATCCAATGCAACTTTCGCCATACAATAGTATGGCGTGATTTAGAAGCACTTTCTAGATTACGATGAAATATATGCTCATTGTGCTTACTTAGAGATAATAAACATTTGTTATATACTAGCGGCGATGGAAATTACTTACTTACGGCCTTACTTTCGGGGACTAAGTTCGATCTTAGTTAGCGCCCATTTTTTATTGAAGCAATTAAAATATCACTTGATTTAACGTTGGAGGAAAACATCGTGAGGAAACCTGCTTGCCTGAGAGTTCTCCATAATGTCTTGACGTATCAATCCGGAGTTGGCGTGGTGGTGGGCCAAGACGTAAGCCCTTCTCATTCTGAGAGGAGACCCGTGCCCCATAGTGGCCCGGTAATGGGAGGTTAAACAAGGCTACTTAGAAAAGGGGTAATTTTTTTGTGGGTCACGGTAAATGGAAACCATCATAACCACAGACGTTATTCTATCGTTTCCGCTGATTGCTACCACAGATTCTGTCCTGCAGGAGTAACGTCGTGCTTGCAGTAACGTAGACAAAGAGTATACTCTTTGTCCGTACATTATTGAGCAAAATTTAAAACAGATATTAAACGATTGTTTATTCGAACGCATGCCCGACTTTTCGGCTTCTATGGTAGCACCGCCATTGATGGTGAACTCTATACAGTGGCATGCACAGGGTTATAAACCAGAGTATGCATACAGAAGGAAGATGGCATATCATCGTTCTTCTTTATGAATTCCCAAAAATGGCAGGGTATGCAGTGCTTTTGTGTATGTATGAAATGCACGCCACTGACTATAGACCTCTCTCTCCAATAAGCTAGGAAATGAGAATGACTAAAAAAAAACCAAAAAGAATGGTTTTTTTTGGGTAAAATTACTGTAAACGCTAATGGAGCTTTCAAGGGTAGTATTACTACCCCTACGTCAGAAGACACCGCTCTTCTATAACAAGAAATAAAGATAAAAACGAGAGTAGATATAAAAACAGAAAATAATTTGTGATTATATTAGAAATAACAGACATGTAAAGAAGAAGATAAGTTAACTAAAAAATAAAATAAGTTAACTAATTAGACTGATAACCTTCGAACCTTTTCTACATGTAGTATTATTTCATTATCATTCCTCTTTAAATGCAGAAATATAAAAGAAAAGATAAAAAGCTACATCTCCAAAGGAATCCAAAGAATAAAAACTGACATTAAACTTTTTCCAAGTTTGCGGAACGACCTCTCGCATAATATCCAGATTTTTTGTATCATAACCTTCGTAGTGGTGTGACCATACGTACAGGGAAACCCGGAACATTCTCAAAAACTAGCTTAATAATAGGTAGCCATCATAATCATCTTATCAACCCATTACCGGCCCACTGCAGGGCACGGGTCTTCTCCCACAACGAGAAGGGGTAATACTAATAAATAAACAAGAAGCTTTCGCTTGGTTGGGTTGGTCAAGGGTCGTATACAGAGGGCAGTAAATCTTCAAACGACTCGTATTGTGAGGAGGGTCCTCACTTTAGAGCCCTGACCGAATCAGCGGCCACACGAACAACGGATGGTTCAGGCCGACCAAGTACGGAGACAGGCCCAGGAAAAGAAGAAGAAAGAAGAAGAGCCCTGACCGCCGGTTGGTTGGGTACTCGAAAGCCCCGCAAGCGGAGTAGTGGATTTTTTTTGTAAAATTTTAACAGTGTTTTTTGGTTTTTCTTTTATAATTTACACTGTTAAAATTTAAACAAAAATGTATATAAACAAATGCGAACAATAAATTTCTGCTTATATTTTATTACATACACGTTAGTGACGATGCGTCAGTATTTAACGTAAACACTTAATCGCTACAATCACAGTATAAATTCAGCCTTAACAAACATAATTTAGTTTCCATTATTCCCCGGTCAATTTGGAAACTGTCTGGAAATTAATATAGCTAGCTATTCATAAAAGCATTTTCGAAAAATGTGAAATGCGTAATGTGAAAAAACGCTACATCAACTAAAAATATTAATAAATGTTTCAATATGTCGTTTTTTGGCTTATTTTTAGTTAGAGTTGATTTCCAGTTTGAGTGTAAAGGTTTAATTAAGCTAACAATATTTTTTTTTATTATTCTATATGTCCGCGTCTTTTATTACGGTTTTTTAAGAATCTCATAAAAACCGTTTGGATTACTGGAATAATTCCTGGAAAATGTTTGTGTGATAAGCATGAATGTTTTTCAGTGTCCGGGTGTTTAAATGTATATTATAAGTAATTATGTATATTATTCATAAAATATTCATCAGTCATCTCAGTACACATAACACAAGCTTCGCTTACTTTGGGGCTAGATGGCGATGTGTATGTGTCGTAGTGTATAAATTATTTATTTATTTATAACCTCTCCTTTCTGTAAGTCGGTTAATAATGATTGTTTATTACAAAATTAATATTCATTTTTATTATTAAATACGAAATACAATAATTCAATCATATATCGTAGCGACGAGTCGCCACGCCAACAATCAGGTTTACCCTCCGCCTATACATGTTTCACATCAAAACATTCATGTTCCTCACACAAACATTTTCCAGTCGTGGGTATCGAACACACGACTCAGAAAACAGGGTCGCTGCTGCTGCAGGGGCTTTCAAATCGGTCAATCGTCAGTTTGGATTATCATAGTTCCTTTCGGATTTACATGAATTAAAATATTAAAACAAGTAGTCCTTAGTACAGATAGGGTGGTGGTCACCCTTCTGTACAGTGTAAAGTATACGAATTGCCTACTTTTCGATCTTTCAGCGGTTAACTCACCTTTCTACTGTGTAGATTTGCTACCTCCGAGGAATATGCAAAAGGGACAAGCAAATGGCTTCCATTTTACATCGGACAGATATAAAAGCGATTTGAAGCGGTGATAGCCCAGTGGTAAGGACTTCGATTTGACTTTCGGGGGACCGAGTTCTAATTCCAGCATCTATATCTATAAGTTATGTGCGTTTTAAGCAATTTTAATATCACTTGCTTGAACGGTGAAGGAGTTTTTAATGTTGTTTTGTGTGGACAGTGGCGTACACTGGATTTCCTACCAGGGTATGCATACAGTAGGAAAATTGCATAAAACGGCAAAATCTTCCTCCTATACGAGCTGTATATAAATTTTAGGGTAGGCAGTGCTTTTGTACATGTATGAAGTGCACGCCACTGCGTGTGGAGTCAATCAACCCGCACTGGGCCAGAGTGATGGAATACGTCCTTAGCCAATTCACAATGTGGGAGGAGATCCGTGCTCTGTAGTTATACTAAATAAATAAATATACTACGACAATACACTAATCGCCATCTAGCCCCAAAGTAAGCGTAGCTTGTGTAATGGGTAGGTACTAAGATGACTGATAATTAATTATATTATGAATAATATACGTAAATACTTACAATATATAGATAAACACCCAGACACTGAAAAACATTCATGTTCATCACACAAACATTGTCCAGTTGTGGGAATCGAACCCACGGCACAGAAAGCAGGGTCGCTGCCCACTGCGCCAATCGGCCGTCAGATTGGCGCAGTGGCAATAGTTGGCCGGTAATGGGTCGACTGATGAATATTCTCTTTTCTGGTCTGGTGGGAGCCCTAGTTACCACCTTACCGACAAAGACGTGCCGCGTTCCAGTACGATATCGCGTAGAAACCAATTAGGGGTAAAGGGGCATGGGTTATGTGTAACTGCCTAACAGGTTAGCCCGCTGTCATCGTGGACTGCATCATCACTTACCACCAGTTGAGAGCAGTAAAGGGCTAACTAGTAGTGTAATAAAAAAAAAATCTGCCACTACCACACTTCACGTACTTACACAGTAATTTTAGTTTTTACTTTCGACTTGACCGCTTGTTTTTCTTATTTCTGTAGCATTATATGTTTTCTTCCTAAACGTCCGTAGAATATAATACAATAGAATTTTATTGTTCACTGTTTAAACATAGTAAGGCAGTTGACAAGTCCTAGAAAAGTATTCAAAACAGTATACCCACAGCCGGGCGTACAATTATATTTTTAAATAAGTACAAAAAAAAAATCGTGTGAGCCGTCACGGGACGCCTGGCAGATGTGAAACATCGAAATTGTTTTCTGTAAGTTATTGCAGATATTGCATAGTGAAAAGATAAATCATTACAAATTTATTTATTCAATAAATAAAAAAAATACAACCAAATGGATAACCACTCCTTTTTGTAAGTCGGTTAATAACTACTGTTTTATGACAAAATTAATATTCATTTTTTACACGCTTTTTATTAGCTTCACCTGTATGTTTGTATGTTTGTTTGTAACCGACTTCTTTGGGCGCGATTTTGACCCACTTTAAACGGTCAGATTTCTTTCAAACTTTGTAGACAAATCGAGGACCGATGACAATACACTAATCTGAAAAGATTATTCCAATTTTCACTATAAAAAATAAGATTTTTTACTAATTACTACAGCACCATCTAGACCCAAATGTAAAAAACCTATGGCGTAACCTAACAAATTCCACAGAAAACATTAAGCTACTAGATGGTAGAGGGCGTTAGCTGTTACTTTTTGATGACCTGTTTTAAATAATAATTAGAACTTGCATTTCGAGAGACGGGCACACTGAATAAAAAAAAAAAAAGACGGGTTGCACTCCGGGAGTGCCGGCAGAAGTGAAAACTTGATTATTAATTAACGTTGAGCATGTTTGGTATTTTGGAATGGTTAGGGAATAATTTTGCACCAATTGCTTTATCAGTATAAAAGTACTATCATTTATGTCATCATCATCACATCAACCGATAGACGTCCACTGCTGGACATAGGTCTTTTGTAGGGAGTTCCAAGTTCCACGATTCTGAGCCGTTTATGTGGTAGAATACAATATTCATTTATTGCGCTATCGTACACAAACATGACAATTTATATTACATTAAAAATTTAACACTTTAAAACTATTACAATTATTTTACATTAAAAAGTTTATCTCTCCGAAAAATCAACTTTCATCCATAATTTCAACGACTTTTTCACCATCATCATTACCAGAACTATCATCGCCAATCTCTAAAACTGATACGATAGGTTTATGGTAGCTGAAGTAAGAAACGAACAGTTTTGATTCGAACCTATTTAAATGTCTAATAAAGACCGCATCAATAGTAGTTTTGTATTTTGTTGTGCTAAGATTGCGATCATTCGACATAGTTAAACCAAATTCATTATTTAAAAATTCAATTAATAGTTGATTTTTATCGTCTGCGAAGTTTATGTTGAAATCTCCACTCAAGTTATCAGTGCGAAACAGTAGGCCCAGGCATACATTTTCGCCGCGCCGTAGAGAGGGGATAGCTGTCTACTCTCCATCCGTCTTACGCTTTTTCGATCAGGTCACGTGTCCTGACGCGAGTTTAAGATTTTATACCCATTACAGAAAAAGTGCTCAACGCCGCTAAAGAAGTTTTCACTTCAAAAATATTTTATCTATCTTTTATCTCTTTAATGGTGGATGGGTTACCGATTAATTTTGCTCTAATAACAATAATAGATCAAGAAAAATTAAAAAAAATCGCTATTATCAGGTTTGCCCTCCGCCTAAAGATGTTTCACATCAATAAAATAAAATAAAATATGTAACCTTAGTTGAACTAGAGTAATTTACCATCATTATACAAAACCGTATGCCGTTCAACATTCTAATCCTAATCTAACTGCTGGGCAATCCTATTTCATATCGGTTTTATAAACCTAACACAAAGATGTTTCACTTTGCGTTGACATGACGACTGCAAAAGATAGGTACTAAAATGAAAACACCGTATCCAATACCAGTAAATAATATATATTTTAGTTCACTTTACAGACAAGCTAAATGAATATACAACTCTTGAACACCACCTCTCGGTTCCGAAGTTCCAATCAAAGTGTTTTAAAAATAAGGAAGCCGCTTCGAACATCGCGTTCTCCGCTCGGTCTCTCAAATCCCCTCCCCAGCACTGACCCGAATGAATACCGAACAGACCACGCGAACTCAGACGAAATCTTTTTATTTTTAAAAGTCAATATACAAATATTTTTAATCAAACTACTTACCTACTTAATTATTTATAATTACAATAACATCTTAATATATTTGAAACCAGACAAACTTAATAATATATTTAAAATCATGACAGTACCGTATTCGATTATCGCTTGAGTTACAAAAAATGTCTATTCAAAATTCCGATTTGATTATAATATCGTAGGCCTTTGTTGAGAAGTTTATTAAATCCATTTCGTTTTTACAAAATTATCCCCGAATAAATTATCCGCTAGAAATAATATTTGAAAATTACCAAGAGCGAGTAGCGTTTTTCGTATTAGGTTCCGTACGGGTATATTTTATGGTATCCCATGTTTTAAACAGTAGTAGTAGAGATTTTTGTGCAGAGCTCGTCCGGGGAAGTACTACCGCCAGCGGCGTGCATAGAGGGTATGCACAGGGTATGCAGATGATACAAAATTAAGAAAATCTCCAGTAAGAGTTGAAAAAAGCCTACCCTCAAGTATTCATAACTCATACTGGAGATTAAAAATAAATAAATAAATAATAAATACATATACTACGACAATACACACACCGCCATCTAGTCCCAAAGTAAGCGTAGCTTGTGTTATGGGTACTAAGATAACTGATGAATATATTTATGAATAATATACACAAATACTTATAATATACATATAAACACCCAGACACTGAAAAACATTAATGTCCAGCACACAAACATATTCCAGTTGTGGGAATCGAACCCACGGCCTTGGTCTCAGAAAGCAGGGCAAGCAGCTGGTTGTACAATAATAAAAAAAAAATGTCCCGTTAGCAACCTTCGTGAAGGAACCTTAAAAACAGTATCCTACATTACCTACCAACACGCGATGTTGTAAACGCGGCCGAAGCCGTGTGCAAAACTAATGCCGAAACAAAGAGATTTCAATTAATCTGCACGCGGAACCCAAAAAAATGTTATCCCTTTTGCATAATTTGCGAAACAATTGCCAATTTAGCCGAGCTTATTGCAACGTTTCAGAGAAAAGAGGGAACAATCTTAGACGTTGATTACAAAAAAAAAATGGGGTCAAAGCGATAACAAGGCTCTGCATACATTTTCTGTTGTATTTTAAACTACTTAGTTGCTTGCGACTTCGTCCGCGTTTTATTTAGTTTTTTTTTATTCTTTTCTACTGGGTAATGTTTTACTTTTCTACAGATAACATTGTGAGAAGCAGAGTAGACATGCGGGGGTCTTCCGCCGCGGCTAGTTAGCTACCTACCTCTCACATCTGGTCACAATATTATTTATTATTTATTCAATGATACCAGCCAAATCATTTAATATATTTCAAACCTACCCTGTAGGTAGATATGCTATGTAAGAACCTTTGCTTACTCGCCAAACAACAAATTATAACAACAGAATGTAGGCAGGACATTCCAAATTTGAAATGTAACGTCACATTTCTAATAATAAATAAAGCACCATTATCCGATTTGTTTTGTTTGAAGGCAGTCCTTTAAAACCGTTAAGTATCGAAAGGTGCTTCTAAAAACAAAAAAAAACACTCCACCCAAGTCTTTCTGAAGTTCTTTAGCTATTTAACAACATTATTGAAACACGTGGCTCTTAATAAAAACGCGCCAACAATTTGTGCAATCATTGGGCATAAAACAAAATGCGTGCCATGTGGTCAATTCCCCGTACACTTACTTCACTAACTTCATACATATCTCCGTCTCCTTCACACTTACCATTTATTCCTTTCCATTCAATGGAGTTTGATTTGACCTTTCTCTTTCCCGCGCGCGTCAGTCCACGAAAGACCGTCGTGTGGGGCGGTTGTGTCGTGTTGCATTTCAAATTCGCGTGATAACTTTCGTGAAAATTTGTTATAAACAATTTTCAAAGATTATTCGTGAAAGTAATTTCGAACGGATGAGTGTGTCTGTGTTGTGTACAAATAACAGTTTTTACGTGTGATAATAAAATATTGAAATACTTGTGCTTTATTGGAATTTTTGCGAAGTGAAAAAAAAACCTATTCGTTGGGATTTTCACGGTAGGTGGTTTTTCTTATCGCTTTGTGGTTGATTAGGCTTTGATAAAGATTATTTTGTTTGATTAGACTGCAATTATGTGTTATAATGACATTGTGCTTGCTTGTAAACAGAATATTTTATCATACCTGAAGTTGATGGTATCTATCTCAAAGTATAGTCGATGCTAAACAATCCACCCGCATCTTGTAGGTACTTCATTAATTTATACTTAGCAAGGTTGTTGACGTCAAATTGATTCACCTGTTCAAACTATTATACTATATTTTACTATTTTTTGTACCCAAGTACTACCTAAGTGCCAATGACTGCTGAAATATATTGAAATGATCTCTGGTTTAGGCCTTTGCCCGCGTTAACTGTAGGTAATAATGTATCATAATGACAAAAAGCCTTTTAGATTATTTCCTTATTTTATATTATTATTATTAATAGGTTTTATATCAGACTATTGTACAGGTACCTAGTTAGCTTCAGCTTTTAACATCCTTCAGTTAGAATGGTAACTAACTATAGTTACGTTTTAATATTTTTTTCAAGATCATTCCTACCTACTAGTAGTTAGGTACGTATAACTTGAGTTCTTTCAAGGCAAGAGTGAATAAGCTTTTTCTAGGCAAGCGTGCTCCAACCTAGACCTGATCATAGCTTTCTAACGTAACGTATCGTTAATTAAAACCTAATGTAAATCGTAGATCTTTATTATTATGTATGGGGGCTAGGGGCTTTATCACTTTTTGATTAGGTCGCTCCCGTTATTAATTTTAAACCTATAATCTATGATATTATTCTAATTTAATCACAATTCCCAAAATTTGTACTTTACAGGCTAAAGGCTTTGTAACCTAAGGATGTTAACCTATTGATAAAACAAATAATTTTATCTTTTTATTCAGAAGGTTCAAAATTGCAAAATTTGGCTACTTTCTTCTTTATTTTGTTGCGTCACTATTCAGAGAAATGCGTACCAAAAAATACCCAGACTACCTAGGTACCATGGTTAATAATATTATTAACATGGGTAGGTAATATGGTTCGAAAAAGCTACCTTCCTTATTATTTTTATATAATACATCTTTATATATATATTTCTTGTGTGCGTGTGTATGTCACTGAACTCCTCCTAAACGGCTGGACCGATTTGAATGTTTTTTTTTGTATGCGTTTGGGTGGCACCCTGGATGGTTTAGATTCACAAATCAGCCCGACAGATGGCGCTGGGGTACGCTAGTATATATATATATAAGCTGTTATGAATAAGCCACAATACGCGTTTAATGGTAGAACCCAAAGAATTAAGAACGTATAGAACCCTCATTCATCCATTAATGCATGCAGTGCATTGTGTCCAAAAAACAGTGAAAATGCCCTTCGCACGTCTCACTTCACACTCGCGCAATGTTGCTAGCTCACAAACTTTCCCATTTTCCCCATTTTATGGTAAACGTTTGAAACACCAGAGGTAAAATAATTACTGTCAAGTGTCGAGGGTTCGAGAAACACTATTAAGTGGAGTGGTTTTTGATTTTTCGGACACTAATCTCGAAACTAAACTAAATTGAAAAAACGAAAATAATTCCATCCCTTTGTTTTCTTTTTTGTTATTTGTATAACAGGATAGTTTTAGAATTGATAATTTAATTGAGCTTAGACATTTGTTAAATAGTAGGTGTTTTTTTAAATCTTCATTGTTGGGCATAGAACATTATACCTTCCTGATGATTTTTAAATAAATAAATAAATATACTACGACAATACACACATCGCCATCTAGCCCCAAAGTAAGCGTAGCTTGTGTTATGGGTACTAAGAAGACAGAGGAAAATATTTATGAATAATATACATACATAGTTATAAAATACACATTTTTAACCTAACCTCGTTGGTCTAGTAGTTACTTACCTAGTTTCAATGTTAACCTTAGGATCCCGGGTCCAGGATTCGACGAGATGTGATATCAATGGGTAGGCATGTAGTATTATCATTTCCATTGGAATAGAAATATTCAAAATGTGTTGATTAGAAAGCTGATGGAAATCACTGTAATAAAAAATACATTCCTAAAGGTACCCATAATATTATACCAAATGCTTTTCCAATATCCGGTGCTCGGCCATGGAACATAAATTTTACTTTACTGAACGGAGAATCCTCAATAGCTCATTGATTTCGGGAGGGACATGAAATCCGAATGGTCGTTGCTTCAAATTATGCCCGAGGAGAGGAACTATCTAGGTACCTACTAGTGCAATAAGTAAATCTCTAAGCGAAACTAAATTGACATGTATAAAAACGGTGCTCTCCTTTTTTATATTTCGACGGCCGATAGGCGCAGTGGGCAGCTACCCTGCTTTCTGAGTGCAAGGCCGTGGGTTCGATTCCGACAGCTGGAAAATGTTTCTGTGATTAACATGATTGTTTTTCAGTTTGTGAGTGTTTATATGTAAATTATTTATGTATATTATTCATAAAAAAATATTCATCTGTCATCTTAGTGCCCATAACACAAGCTACGCTTAGTTTGGGGCTAAATGGCGGTGTGTGTATTGCCATACTATATTTATTTATTATTGCACTACAAGTTTAGCCCTTTACTGCAATCTCACCTGCTGATGAGTAATGATACAGTTTTATCTGTCAAGGGTATGGTATTACACCCATAATAGGTAATCGGTTTCTACGCGACATCGTACGGGAACACTAAATAGATATGCAGCACGTCTTTGTCGATAGGGTGGTAACTATCCACGGTCGAAGTCCCCACCAGACCAGACCAGACCAGAGATATAAATTATAAATTCCGTAATTGCACCTGCCAAGGATCGAACCTGGGACCTCACACTCACCAATGCGCCGGGGAGATAGTAGTTTGTAAGGGATAACGTGTAACAGTCCTACTACTTTCAGACCTGTTCGTTGTATGATTTGTTTCGAAAGATTCGGCACCAGTCCCCAGGAAGAAGAAAAAAAAGAGTAGGTACTTAGAGATACACTCAATTCTCTCTTCTCACTTCCGTTGGCAATCGTTGGCTATCTCTACTTTGGACTCCGCTGTTCTAAATAATGCCTTGGTGCTCTTTCCAAACCATTGTCGTAGGTTTTCGAGCCATTATATTCTTCTGAGGCCAGGCATTCTTCTGCCTACCACTTTACCCTATGATAAGTTGAAGAAGTTCATACTTTTTGGTGTTCCGCATCACAAAATATTCTAATTTTCTTCTTTTAATTATTGTCATGAGTACCTCTGGAACTAGGGTTGCCAGGTCGCAGTGGCGTGCACAGTTGTTTCGACTAGGGTAGGCATATAAAGCAAGATAATGGTGTGAAGTAGAAAAATCCTCTCACTATATATATGTTATATGAAAAAAAAATTAGGGTAGGCAGAGCTTTTGCGCATGTTTGAAGTAAACGCCACTGCCAGGTCGCCAAACCTATTAGCCGGGCAGATCAGCTAGTTAGGCTGAACATTTGGGTAAAAAAGCCGGACGTTTGAGTAAATTTGCCTGGATACCCTTCGTATGAAATATAAAAAAAAATCGAATGCAAACTCAGTCTAAGTACTTTACTATTAATCAGTCAAAAAATATCATCTATAAACATTTATCATCTTAAAAAGCTCAACAATAGCCGGACACGGTTTTTTTTGGCCGGACACGCAATTCAAAAGCCTAACTATGTCCGACTTATCCGGACGCCTGGTAACGCTATCTGGAACCATACCCATTTCTGCAGCACCGTTCAATTCCGTACACGGACTGTCCAAGATATCCTTAGCATACGTTTCTATACCCAGATCTGGAACGCTTCGAAATGATCTTTACTTGCACTAAGACTTACTATAATATACTACGATTACGAATTTACGCAAATAAAATATAGGACAGTACGTAAATAGAGTGGGTCAAGTTTACGTTAGCGTTATATTTTTACGTTTTCCCACGCGACAAATGTTTCGATATTTGCGCGTCGGAGACGTGAAAAAACGTAGTGCTGTTATTGCAAGCCAGTAGTCTAGACAGTTGATTTATTCTACGACGCAAGAATTCAATGTCGGCGGTCGCTTTTACCAGCTCTTTAATCGTAGGTACAATATTGTTCCTGAGGTAGCTACCTGCTTTTTTAGATGAAAAACCTCCCTTCACAGCATATTGACGGCCGATTGGCGCAGTGGGCAGCGACCCTGCTTTCTGAGTTTCTTCAAAACTATTTATTAATTAAATAACAATAATTATCAGCACGTTTGTTAAAATATCTAGCATAAATCAAATGATAGTTATCCAAAGTTTAATTGTTTACCCACTTTTTAAAATTACTGTAACGCTATAAGATAAATAAATAAATATATTTCGACAATACACACACCGTCACCTAGCCCCAAAGTAAGCGTAGCTTGTGTTATTGGTAATAAGATGACTGATGAACATTTCTATAAATAATATACATTAATACTCATAAAACACAGATAAACGCCCAGACACTGAAAAACATTCATGTTCATCACACAAACATTTTCCAGCTGCGGGCATCGAATCCACGGCCGTCAATTTATTATAAGAGTTCTTAGTATTCAATCCTCGTAGTCAATCCATCCATCCAGTAGAAAACCTGCTACTTGTCAATCTTTATATACCTACTCGTATATTGTTCAACTACGATAGCTTGGTAATGGAAAATAAACTTTACTATTTTAAATGTCCGAAATTATGATATACACAATCCTTTAAACATTTTTTTATATAAATAAATATACTACGACAATATACACACCCCCATCTAGCCCCAAAGTAAGCGTAGCTTGTGTTATGGGTACTAAGACGACTGATGAATATTTTTATTTATAATATACATAAATACTTAGAGCATACATATAAACACCCAGACACTGACAAACATTCATGCTCATCACACAAACATTTTCCAGTAGTGGGAATCGAACCCACGGCCCTGGGCTCAGAAAGCAGGGTTGCTGCAAACTGCGCCAATCGGCCGTCAAAATGTAATGTGTAATGGACTAAATCAAATTAAAACTATTTGAAAAACATTCTAGGACCACCCTGAGTTACACTGCAAAATGAACGCTAAAAGATCAAAGGCCAGGTGCAGTAACCCGACTGGCAAATAAAAGAGCATAGCAAACGATTGAATAATATTTAGTTGTATAGATATATTAGTATAGTATATACCTTAAGCATGATACTGAGTTTAGCATTTGAAAATCATATTGCCCAACTTATTCGGCATTTGGAAACTGGTTTTCAAGTAAAGGTAATGGAGCCGCAGTGGTAAAGGCCAGAGTTCCGGCTGAATAGAAAATAGGCAGTTAATTGACATTGACGCTGCAACCTTGCGGGCACCTGTATGTAAATGGTGTTTTACTTTCATTAGCATGGAGCATGTACATAAGGTCATGTTGAGTTACCTTCAATACAGTTCTAAAGAATAATCCCAGCTACATAGCAACCTATTTATCCTTTAATCATAACAAACATGTTTTAAAGAATAATCCCTAAACTCAGCAACCGAGTTTGAACGAGTAAAACCAGCTACTCAGCGACCGATTTATCCTGTAATCATAAAACATGACAGTTCTAAAGAACAATCCCAGCTACATAACAACATATTTATCCTGTAATCATAACAAACGTCCGTTTTAAAGAATAATCCCTGCACTCAGTAACCGAGTTCTATAGAATAATCCCAGCTACTAATCAAAAGGGTTCTAGCGAAAAAAACCAGCTACTCAGCGACCGATTTATCCTGTAATCATAAAACATGACAGTTCTAAATAATAATTTCAGCTACTCGGCAACAGAGTTGTGGCGAATAAAACCAGCTACTGAGTTACCGATTTATCCTGTAATCATAAAACATGATAATTCTAAAGATTAATCCCAGCACTCAGTAACCGAGTTCTTTAGAATGAAACCAGCTACTCAGCGGCCGATTTATCCTGTAATCATAAAACGACATTTCTTAAGAATAACTCCAGCTACTCGGCAACAGAGTTGTGGCGAATAAAAACAGCTACACAGTTACCGATTTATCCTGTAATCACAACAAATCTTAGTTCTATAGAATTATTCCAGCTACTCGGCAACTCTTTAACCTGTAATAGTAACAGAGGACAGATTTAAAGTATAACCCTAGCTACTTAGCCACCATTTTATTATGTAATCATAACAAATGTCAGTTTTAAAGAAAACTAGCTATTCAGCAACCTATTTATCCTGACATCATAACACAAGCCAGATCTTAAGAATGATCCCTGCTACTCAGCACACGATTTCTCCATATCTAACATTAGTGTTACATGTTAAATGTATGAACGCTTCATAAGTGCCTGTGATAAGGTCTACATATTTTTTTTTTTTTTTTAATTTTACCATTTTCAATTTTATCAGTGATTGTATCGGCGAATCGGAATGTCTTCTTGATAAGCGCGCTCCACCTTAGGCTGCATCATCGGATCATCACCACCATCAGGTGTGATTGCAAGCAAGCGCTCGTCTATATACATATAAAAAAAAAAGCGGGAGCGGGCTATTGATAACGTTGACTTGCCATGCGACCGCAGAACCTTCGCGGTGGACACCGATACATGTTGCCACTCGTACGCATTACACGGCGACTGCCTCGTTGGTCTAGTTCTTAGCACGTTTGACTACGGGTCATGTGGTCCTTAATTTGAAACGGAACTTTCCAGCAAATCTTCAGGAATTTTCCAGTAATGCCAGCAGTAGTAGAACTTATCGTTACGGAGCCGACCGAGCTCGTTAGGGGAAGTAGGTACTATCCATCATGCTTACTTCTGCCGCTAAGTAGCATAGCTGGCTTTCAGTCTGAAGGGTGTGGGACCAGTTAAATCACAGACTCCTGAGGGTACTACCCACCATGCTAACTTCTGCCGCACTCCGTGCCGCCGTGGGAGAAGTATTGGATTGAAACAGGCGTTACTTTGCGGAAATCCATGATATATTATGAATATCAAGTTAAATTTGATATTCAAAATATATAATGAGTAATTTATAAGGTTTTTAATGTTACAATTACAATGAATAATTGTGAAGATGAATGAATTATTGTTAACGTACTTCTATAAGTTATGTGCGTTTAAAGCAAATAAATATTACTTGCTTCAACGATGAAGGAAAACAATCTGAGGAAACTGGCATGCCTGGGAGTTCTCCTTAATGTTCTCAAAGGTGTGTGGAGTCCGGCTACGGCCTTACCCCCTTTATACTACTTTTATATACATTTACTGTGCTATTGATAAGAATTACGCAGGGATCGATTGCAAGCAGATCTTAGCGATCCAAAACTGCCGTACACACGCACAATCAGTCCCTGCGATTTGACCGAAGTGTATAGAATCTTTACTAAAAAAAAATTTAGTCTTAATAATTGACGAACCAAGCAGATTACCTACTTGATAGTATTGGACAGAAGCAGGCGTTACTTTCCATGACTTTCCATACAGTATTCCATGATATAACTATTATGTAATATACTTGTATATTCTTTTCATTTTAAGGTCAACATCTCCTGAGGATGCTCCGGTATCGGAGCGAAACGTGCGTAAAGAGTACCTAAATTGCCATTGGAAATATAGAAGTCGAAAAGCCGGGCTTGCGTTACGATAAATATCACTTCTAAATTTTGCTCAATACAATTCACAAAATAATTAATAATTAGAATAATAAATTAACTTTATAGCAGTGAGGAATTAAACCCAATGTTATGAATTTTGCTTAATAATGTATGGACAATGAGGTAATGATGTAGGTATTTGGGCATACACTTAAAATCGCTTACGTCGCTTGTGATTTCGCTTGCGACGGATTGCCAAGCGTACTCCTTAATACCCACCAACCAAACGCCTTTCCGCGAACTGGTGTATCTAGAAATAGGTACGCAATTAGGGCTGCCAATAATAATTTCTTATCGACTTGGGAAGATCCCTCATTCATTGGTCTTGCATATTCGACTACAGATCATAAAGTCCTGAGTTCGCCAACTCGATTGGAGCAATCACCGTTAGGTATTGAGTTTATTTGTTTAGAATTTTTAGTGCCAGGTAATATTTTATTTTTCATATTGTAATTTTTCACTTCCGTGCCACAGAGTACTTACCTCTTAAACAGTGAGTTATTATTAGATGATAATCGCTAAAATCCCCAACATGCATAAATGTGGGTCCATGTTCTCAAACTACCTCTTTGATGAGGGATGATTGTCTATGCACTAACATTGATAGGCTGATGATGATGATGATGATGATGATGATGATGATGATGATGAATCCGATGTCGATAATAATAAAGATGCAGTTCAGAATCCCACTCTTGGGTATTTAAAATCTAGAGCTTTTACTATACTATACATTTATACTACTGAATCAGATTTTACCTAAATATGCTCCTAACCACTTAGTTAAAATTACGTACAAAATTCTACTACACTAACTGTCGGAAAACGCAATAAATCTTTATTAAAGTGAAGTGGAATTAGTACACGCCAACATCTTAAAGTTCAATTAAGTATCTGTTAAATATTAACCTTAAGAATACCAAATCTATAATCATTAAGAAAAAATAAACAAGTCTATGGTGACAGCCCTATACTATGTAGCTAACTAAACTAAAACGGGCCTTGCAGGCTAAAGAATAAAGATCAATTTAGAATAGGTCTGTTACCTACATTGAAACATATTCTAGGAATAAATCATTCAAACTCACGTTCCACGTATCGACTGTTTAGATTTCTTATTAACGTTTGGTAGCTTTATGGTTCCATTTGAAATTTGGATTGATTATTTATTATTGCATTTAATTAACGATTTATTGATGTTGTATGAAATGTATTTAAGGTTATAATCCTACTAATATACAATATTAAAAATGTTAAAGGTTGGTTGATAGTAACTCATTCACGCAAAAACGGCAGAACGGATTTGGATGAAATTTGGCATGCATGTAGTCTTTGACGTGGAAAAGAACAAAGGCTACCTTTTATCCCGATTCCTAAAGAAGTTCCCGAGGAAAATTTAAAATTGTTTACGAGTTAGCCGCGGGCAGACAGCTTTGAAATTAAGTATCCATGTCACCTATTCTATTAAAAGGACATACATGTTCTTTCTATACCGATCTCTCAAATAGTTCCCGTGGTAAGATTAAAAATTGTTAACGATCGGAGCTTTAGACCCAATTCTGAAATCCACGCAGACTTAGTCACGGGCAGAAGCTAGTTACAATATAATGCATATTTATGCGCGATTGGTGTGCTGTCATTTTAATAAGAGTTCCATAAAAAAATTACAGAAACTCGTCATCAGATCTATATTAAACAGAAAAAGGTATTTTTCAAGTCTCCCTATAAATGACAGAATTGTGTCCGAACTTACTTACATAAAAAACACCAGTACTGATAATCTGCTCCTTTTTGAAAGAAGTCGGTTAAAAAGTAAATAACCTACCGATCCGGGAAATACCAGTATCTCACTTCCAAAGAAAACAATTATGACCTCAGACTCTTTTTCCTTCCTACCTGTTTACCCGTTTGATTTATGCTAAGTAACTTAACATGCCAAAACGTAAGTCGTACTCGTATGTTGATTTTATTTTGTTAACTTGTAAATATACTAAACGTGACTCGTATTTTTTTTTATATTTACATGGGGTCACCCAAAATTTGACCGCGAATTAGGAATGTTCTTGTTTAAGTAATTTACAATTAAAAACTTACCTCACACTTAATTAACTTACACTTCATATTTTTAAGAAATAATTTCTTGGTACGTTAGATCGCTTCTTTGCGGGCAACACCGAAGGCAAAAGACCTAGAGGCCGGTCCCCAACAAGATGGGCAGACCAGTTGAAAAAATCAAATTCCGACCGCTTCTATCAAATCGCCAAAATGGCCTCCAACAGAAGCCGATGGAGACAGTTTACCAACGCGATGTTGAGATCTCACCAGGACCACGATCTTCAGTGATGAAGGAACTACCAGAGAGAGAGAGAGATTGCTTCTTTATTCCTACTATATTTTAAGCCTTGGAATGCATTCTGAGAAGGGAGTAGGCCGTAGTCCACAACGCTGGCCAAGCGTTGATGGGTAGACGCCCTTGAGACCAATTTGGAGAACTCTTAGGCATGCAGGATTCCTCGCGGTGTTTTCCTTCAACGTTGTAACAAGTGATATTTAATTGTTTTTTTTTTCTTTTCTTTTCTTTTTTTATTCCACTACAAGTTAGCCCTTGACTGCAATCTCACCTGGCGACCAGTACCTGTTAAGTACCGGTTTTTACGCGACATCGCACCAGAACACTAAATCACTAAGCGGCACCTATTTGTCGTTAAGGTTGTTACTAGCCACGGCCAAAGCCTCCAGACCAGACCAAATTTCCCCTGCCGTGAATCCAACCTGGGACCCCCTACTTAAATTCACAGTGCTCACATTTGCGCCCCGGAGGTCTTCAAAGTCGAGATGCTTAAAACGCAAGTGACTCCGAAAATATTAAAACTAAAAAAATATAGATATCTACATAGAAAAGTTACATTGATAGTTGAGACGTGTTTTCCAGCTAAAATGAAAAATCACGTTCTATGAGATAATATTTGAGTCTGTAATAGTATATTGCATAACTTCTAAAATTTTTTTTCCTAGTCTAAATGATCTTATTTCAAAATGATGTACAAATACATTATATTCACACATAAGCTCGGTAACCACGAAACTTAAGTATTTTTAATCATCCGCAGTCTATTAACGTCCCATTGCTAGAAAGGCTTCGGGTTGGTGGGCTCTTGGTGGTATCTTTAATGTGACCTCCAATTTTAATTAAACCCTTAAAAACACATCTATTTTCGGATAATCCCTTTACTAAACTAGCTTCGTTCCCTTAACCCCGTAGGTCTAGTCTTTAGCATGCTTGGGATCACGAGGTCTGGGTCCGATTCTCTGGTTACTTGGTTTTGTTGTACAGACATTTTCAGTATCGGCCTGGTTTTTGGAAAATGGCATTGACAACCCATGTGCCTCGGAAAAAACTTTAAGCTGTTTGACCCAGTTTTTATCTCGGGACATGTTGTAATAGTAATCGTTTAAGCCCACTAACCAGTATTGCAGCAGCTGTGTGGGTCAATGCTTTAATTCCCCTCCACCTATGAGAGAAGAAACCTGTGCCCAGCTTACAGCGGGAGTGCAACAGCCGATAAAAAATTATATCCCATGACAAGGGATAAAATTTACATGGCCGCCTGCCTAAACAGGGAATCGGGGAAGTTTACCCACGTTTATAATGACTGTTAGCTAATCTACCATTGTGTGTCAATTGGTTAAAAAAAAGGTTTTATCTTCGTTCAGACTGATTAAATTATGCTTTTATCTGTGGTCGGTATAAGTTGGAGTGAAAATTCAAAATAACTTGAACCCAGATCAAAAACGATGGTCATATTAAATAGCGGGATAAAAGAGGTACAGAGGAGTACCGACAGAAATTATCTATTAAATAATAGAGATCAAAAAGGAAGGTCATATTTAATAGCGGGATAAAAGAGGTACAGAGGAGTACAGACAGAAATTATCTGTTATATAATAGAGATCAAAAAGGAAGGTCATATTTAATAGCGGGATAAAAGAGGTACAGAGGAGTACCGACAGAAATTATCTGTTTAAAATTAGAGATAACTATAAGTTCAGATAGTTTGATGTTTGAGTTTATAACGTGTTATGCTGCAATTAGAGATACTAAAAAATATTATACCTACTGAAGATTAAACGCTTTATGATATGAATATGGGGTTTCTCTCTTTATTTATCATCATCAATCTTTTACCGGCCCACAACGGGGCACGCGTCACCTCTTAGAATGAGAAGGGTTTAGGCCGACTTCGCTGGCCCAGTGAAGATTGGAAGTCTACTTCACACGCCGATGAACATTATGGAGAACTCTCAGGCATGCAGGTTTCCTCACGATGTTTTCCTTCACCGTTTAAAACAAGTGATATTTAAATTGCTTAAATTAAAAACGCACATAACTCCGAAAAGTAAGTGTTGCGTGCCGGGACTCAAACTCGGTCTCCACGAAAGGAAAGCCGAAGCCTTACTAACCGAAGCTATCACCGCTTTTTTTCTTTATTATTTGTACATTATTTCCACACGTGAGTTACTGCTCGGGGAGTTGATAAAACTGTGGACGATGATACCATTTTTTCCTTTACCCGGGGATAAAAATGTCTCCTGGCCATGCTGGTTGTGCAGTGGGCCTTCAATAGATTGAGGATGACAAACAGCCTGACACTACGATCGTTTGTGCATTTCTCGTACAATATTTACTGTAGGATAGAAGACAGAATTCCCCATTCATGAATACGGATAATGTAAGGCGATAAAAAAACTAAGTACCTAGTACCTGTACTGTAAGAGGGATTAAAAAAACTCATTACAGTGCAGGGTTGCCAACCGTAATGAATAACCGTAAAAATATAGCGGTTGCCCGCGTACGACGTCCGCGTTTATTACGGTTTCTTGCAAAGCCCGTGGAAACCGTTTATTCTCTTGTGATAAAAATTCGAATTCAAATTCTAAATTAATTTATTTCAAGTAGGCCCCGTTTTGCCCAGTATTGTAACGTCAACCGTTCCGAATAAACGTGACCGACGGTCACCAGTTTGTTTTGGCTATGATAAAATAAGTAACTAGTTAGTTGTTAAGATAAGCGAATGTAGTAGCTATTTATATATATAAGATTTATTTACAAAAAGGGGGCGATAATGTAGTATATATATACTATATATAAATATGTGGGTAATTTGATAATGAATGTTAATCTTAAAACGAATTGTGTGTAACTAGCCGTTTTGAAATAAACGATTGCTCGGACTACGCGTTGTTATTTATGTATGTATGGATCGATGGACATGTTTAAAGTAATCATTTATTAAACTCTTTATTTGTATACCACAACATTAACATATTTAAAATATAACAAAAACAGAAACATATCGAAAGAAGTAGTAATACAAAAGGCGGCCTTATCGCTTAATAGCGATCTCTGCCAGGCAACCTTAATAAAGACGTTTTTTAAGTTATAATCATTATTACTTAAAAAAAGTCCGGGAGGCTAAATGTCTGACTGTTGAGGCACCCGCTTTTTGTTATAATTTGTCAATCAAAACACGGGTACAATCTTAAGATGGTGACGTTCCTATCAAATCTTTATCCAAAAAAAAAAATGGTTTTATAGTTAAAATTGATTATGTACCTGCAAATTCCTCTTTAAATTATTCAAATTGGACCTATCGTTTAGACGTTACGACGGGTAAAGAAATGCTAAAAATTGTTTTAATTATATTTGATGCAGACGAAGTTGCGCGGGTCAGCTTGTATATATATTATATGATTTAATTATAGTAACGATCTGAATGTCATACATGATAGGACGTCGGTCATTTTGCGGTCAGGAATTTCGCAACAAAAAATAATCGACCCAGGTGGCAACCCTATGTCAGAGAGATCGACTCGAAGTCTAGAGAACTGCCGTTTTATTACCTAGGACCGGTTTGAGATGCAAAAAAGCTAAGGCACGCAAGTCCGGACAAGTTTCGGTACGGCCATTATTGCCTTAAAGAATAAACTTATTCCTACAAAGCCTCGATGAAGCCTCGATAAGAGCGATTAGCGTCGAATTTCAAGTTGATATTTTGTACTTTTAAGAATGTTTTCCTCGTGTCCCGTGGTTCTGCGTGGTAAGATTGAAGCGCCAACAAGTTGTGATGGCATTGAGACTGCGTGCTGGACATGTTCTATCTAAACAAATTTGGATATCTTATGAAAAGGGTCAGTTCACCTAAGTGTGAAATTTGTAATATAGACGAAGATGTCTTGCATTTGTTGGGGAAGTGTGTTCGGAATAGACCAATGAGGGAACAATTAGTATGTAAATTTAAAATAAATATTTATGATGATTTGGCAAAGTATCCTAGCGGCATCTTATTCAGAGGTAGCCAGAATGCTATTAGATTTTAAGTTAAGATAAGAGAAAGGAAGTATCAATTTTCGTAAAGGGTTCGATGGGGCTGACATTCTTATTGTTAAGAAAAGTCCCGAATAAATAAAGAATTAAAAAAAAAAAAATGTTTTCTGTTTTTGTTTTTTTCGTTGTAACGTGGTTATCGGAATTTTGTGGGTTTTCATGACGTTACCTTAAGGCTCTCTCTCGCACACTGGTAAATATTATCAACAATATTCTTGATTACTGAACGATAAAAAAGCTTGGGTGTGCAATTGCTCTAACAAGGTTGCTTCTTAAATATTTTCAAATGACAATGTGAGACGGTAATAACAAAAAGAACACCCGGCTAAGTTTGTTGTGGCATTCTTTTTAGACCAGAGCGCGTTTGGAACCCTCGTAGCCTTAGTTTTAAGTTATCGAATGTAGCTATCGCCATCACTACTCACTGCTATGCACAGATTTTGTATGTAATCAACGCATCAAAAGTGATCAAAAATAAGAAATTTTCTTTAAAAACTTCAAAGGAAAAGAATTTCTTTACCTACGCGTATAATCTCAAAAATCATAAATTTCATTAAACTATTCTTTGATATTATAGGAATATTTATTTGTTTGAAGTAATTTTAATTCTATTTTTTAATTATAATCCTATATAATTATGTGCCTATTTGAACAAATAAAATATTTTATTTTATTCTGAAATCATATTAACTCTGTGCGGGGAGCCTAACGTGAAGTTTTTTTTTTTCACATAACAACGCACCTTTTACAATTGAAGTGGCTTAATCCAAAATTCATGTTTTTTGGTTAGCGCCAAAAGAGTAATTAAAGAATAGGGAATTTCTAGTTATTATAATGTTCTTAAAGCTATAGATAGCTATAGTTAGCTTAGTTAGAGCTTAGCGTTTGATGTCATAATTTTTGTTATTAACGGAAATGTTTTAATGATTGGATACTAACCCTCGATCGTTCGACCCGAAAAGACTGAAGCCATTATGCTTAGCGGAAAAAAAAGGTATGGCCCAATCTCATTTCTAGTAGACGGCGTAGAAGTTAGACCTGGAGAAAAACTAAAGTACCTGGGTATATGGTTTGACAGATGTCTGAAGTTCAATAAATTTTATTAAAGAGGTGTCGGGCAAGGCAGAACGCCTAACTGCAGCGTTGGGCCGGCTGATGCCTCGGCGAGGTGGACCACGTGCGAGTAAGAGAAAATTACTGGCATCAGTGGCCCACTCTGTTATGTTATATGGTGCACCAATATGGGTAAACACATTAAAGATGGATAAGTATAAAAAAATGCTGACAAGAATTCAGAGGCTGCTTGCCATAAGAATATGTGGTGCCTATAGAACTATCTCTTTAGAAGCCGTGCAGGTAATAGCTGGACTAATACCCATAGAGCGACTGGCTTTGGAACGTACCAGAAGATACAGAAAAGACAAAAATACACCTGAAGAGGAAAGAAGAAGAACGTTGATAGAATGGGAGGCAGAATGGAGAAGCCGTGGAAAAGGAGCATGGACCAGGGAACTTATACCGAACCTTAAAGAGTGGATGGAACGCAAACATGGAGAAGTAGACAGATGGCTAACACAGGTTTTGAGTGGGCATGGTGTCTTCAACACGTACCTGCATACCATAGGTAAAGCCATAAGTGACGAGTGCCCCTATTGTGGCGAAAATGATACTCCACAGCATGCCATCTTTGAGTGCCGTATGTTTGAACGAGAAAGAAATATGACTTTAGGAAAAGGAAGCAAGTTAACGCCTAAAAACTTTATACCCAGAATGCTTGCGAATAAGGATGAATGGGAAAAAGTTGCTAAATTGGTAAAGCTCATTATGAAAACTCGAGAAGATGACGAATGGGATAGGCAGAACACCGAAGCCTGAATTAAACAGCTGCCTTTCTGATGGAATACTTAGTGTAATACCGGAAAGTACAGTGGAGGATGAAGGAGGTTTTTAGTCCGCAGGTCACTTCATAATTATAGGTGAAGTCGCGCATGCCAGTTAGTGGTATCCATGAGGATTTTCCTCCTCCATATATATAAAAAAAAAAAAAAAACCCTCGATCGTTAAAAAATAGACCAAAGAAAAAAAAAACCTCAACTACGATTTATGAATTTATATACGACCGATTTAGAACCATTATATACCACGGCAATATATCAAAAGGTACTTTCATGATAAAATGTTGTTTACTTTATAGTAAGTATATCCACGTATTATCTTTCGATAAATTAAAAACATTTGCACTCTAAATTTAAAATGAAGCGTTCAGAAACGCCAATGTATTAAAAAAAGAGAAAAACTACTAAATCAAGTTCGGGAACGTAAAAAGAGAACACCAATTTTACGAACTCACACGCGTCTTGTATTTCAATGTGTGTTTAAGCGTGGCGCCCATTATTTTTAGCCGTTTTGAAATACCTCCATAAGCATACCTACCCACAATTTAAGTTTTTTTTTTTATTCCTCTACAAATTAGCCCTTGACTACAATCTCGCCTGGTTGTAAGTGATGATGCAGTCTAAGAACGGGCTAACCTGTTAGGACGTATGGTAGTAATACGCCTAATGGGTTTTTACGCGACATCCCACCGGAACACTTAATCGCTAAGCGATACGTCTTTGTCGGTAACTTTGTCGGTTGTCGGGTGGTAACTAGCCACGGCCAAAGCCTCCCACCATACCAGACCAGACCAGAAAAAATTAATCATTATAAATTCCCGAATTGCCCCTGTCGGTAATCGAACCCTTGTACCTCCTGCTTAAATTTACAAGGCTCACCGTTGCGCCATCAGTGAAGTAAAGGAAGGAAAGAAAAATTGTCTTCCTTTCCTTCTTCAAGATACCAGCTAACTGTACTTATCTAAAGATCGGTTGTAAACCGAGGTCCCTGGCGCAGTGGCTAGCGCCGTGGTTTTATGTATAAGGTCCCAGGTTAGGTCACCCGCAGGGGCTAGTTGGGTATTTATAGTTTCTGAATTTCGTGTTCTGGTCTGGTGAGAAGCTTCGTCCGTGACTACTTACTCTACAGACAAAGACATGTCGCTAAGCGATTTGGCGTTCCGATACGCGAACCTATTTAGAGGTATCGGTTTAACTGCCATACCGATAACAGATTAGCCCGTTATTCTTTAAGACTGCATCATTATTTCACCAGCAGGTGAGATTGCAGTCAAGGACTAACTTGTACTATTTTTTTAAATAAATAAAAAAATAATAATAAATAAAAAGAATACGATAATAAACACATCGCCATCTAGCCACAAAGTAAGCGTAGCTTGTGTTATGGGTACTAAGATGACTGATGAATATTTTTTTGAATAATATACGAGTACATAAATACTTAGAATATACATATAAACACCCAGACACTGAAAAATATTCATGCTCATCACACAAACATTTACCAGTTGTGGAAATCGGACCCACGGCCTTAGACTCAGAAAGCAGGGTCGCTGCCCACTACGCCAGTCGGCCGTCATTTTGTAGTGGAATTAAAAAAAATTGTAATGAATTGAGAATATGATAAGTATTTATTCTAAGCAAATAAAATGTTAAACCTAAAGAATCCTATTGCCAAGAAACCTTGGCAAACAACTGAATACCGGTAAAAACGTCTTTCTGACGCAATTCCTTTCTTCATACATTTTTTACTCATAGCTTCGATAATTCTTTACTTGTGTTGTTACGTGAGGTCCTTGAAATTGATTCATTTTATCTATTTTTATCTGATTTGTAATTAGAATTAACTTATTTTTCCTAAAGATAAAGTTAGGAAATGTATTTAAAATACACGAAAATAAGACGGGTGTTATAAGTTCACATTAGTTTATCTGTTAGTCAATAATAGATTGGTAAAGCAGGTCAAATGTTAGTGGAAAAATTCTAACCGAAACAAGGTATTTTAGGGACACCCCCGAGCGTAGCGAGCGGTTTAAGGGCGCCAAAAAAGGAGACGGCATTGAATTAACACCCTGCGATTAAGTTTAATGAACTCACAAGTGTGTTTTTGTTTTTTCACAAAATCGATTCTTATTCTATTTTTTTCTTTACTTATTCGATGAGTTTTTAGATACGGCTATAAGTCACGAGGGTAGCTGGTTTTTTAAACACTAATATTTTATAACTTCTGCTAGAATCTACAGTAAATAGGTACCTACTAAATAGTTGGGAGGAAAATAGCATAAATCCTGAACTGTAACCACAAAATATAAAGAATTGGCATAGAGAGCTATTTTTCTTAACAATTTGTGTCTACAATAAGGTTGTAAAACAAAGCAATCATAAAATTTTGTAACTTTGTATAAGATAAAAATAATAGTTATTGTAGCATTGTGGCTAAACATAGACAAGAATACAAGACAATCTTGCGGTTTTACATACAAAGACAAATCATGTAAAAAAGGTTGAAGACACCTGAGACTATAAGACATGGCAATTCAATATAAAATTACTTGAAGCCGCAAAACCACATTACTGCAAAAGTGATTGTGTGATCATCTTGTCGTGGAAGTTGTAGTCGTTGTAGACGTCGTGACCGTCGTCGTTGTACTGATTGCTGTCTTTGTCGTCTCAACTAAGGGACGTTTACTACTTTAATATGGATATAGACGTCTTTTAGAGATATTCAGGATCCTCAATCCCTTGTGTCCAGTGCTCTTCATGCACGCATTAAAGCACTGCCATCTCTAATTTTTTCCAAGAATAATAGGATGATTTTTACATTTTACGCCATCTTTCTGCTTTCTGCCTACCCTTGCAGAACCTTGTACGCAACTGTTTCTCGTTGTGTGCTCAACAGTCCACCAGCTGCCCGATTCTCTAACACCAACAGTTGCTAGTTGGCCACCATCTTTTATCCCCATACAAATATGTAATGAGTTGACAACTGTCATAGCGACTCATCGTTTAAATATTAGATAGTAGCAGGGTTACTTTGCGGAAATCCATGATATATTATAAGACTTTACAATGAATAATTGTAAAGTCAACATCTCCGGAGGATGCTCCGGTTTCGGAGCGAAACGTGCGTAGAGGGTACATTGCTGAAGATCTGTTTGGTGTGGAGTATTAGGATTGAAGAAATTATAAATTCCACCATACAGATTCTCCTGCTTTTCGCGGAGTATTGCAAATTAAGCTTAATTTTCATAACTTATCGTTTGGATGAAGATGACAAGTTTTCAACTTGTTGGAAAAGTTTGCAAAACGCGCAGCAGTTCTCTGGTTTAATCTGTGTAAATAGCTTATACCTATTAGGACTGAATCCGTAGCTTCCTGTGAAAGACGCAGTCAAAACGAAATATTGGCAATCGGGCCCTTAACACTCATTGTTTCACCATTATCATTTTTAACCCATTACCGACCCACTACAGGGCACGAGTCTCCTCTCAGAAAAAGAAGGGTGTAGGCCGTAGCCCACCACGCCAGCAAAGCGCGGATAGGTGGACCTCACCCTTGAGAACATTATGGAAAACTTTCAGGCATTACTTCACCTTTAAAGAGAGGTATATTTATTTGCTTAAAACACACATAACTCTGAAAGTTCTCAGTTCAGACTCTGCCCCCCATCGGCTACCATTTGGTAACGGAACCCTAAAACCATAAAATTAGCATCAATAACAAACCTTTGGTCGCCTCTCATTCAATCGAAACTTTACAAACATGTGTGGCCATAATAAAACTACGACTTCTTCGGCTATTTCTAGTATTTTCGCTAATAAATCCCAAATGCTGTACCAATTATCATTAATTCGAGTTGTAATCGCACGGAGGTTTATTATTAATTATTGTCAATAAAAATGGCGTGCCGGCACGTATGGCTGTATGGCGTACGTATCTTTTGCTAATTACTACGATTATACCACCGAGTACACGTCTAGGAGTAGACAAAATCAGATAGTTATAATACAGTAAAATGTTTATTTTTATGATAATCATTATTTCTTTCTTTCACATTTGTTTTATAAATATAACCTAAAATAAACTATGTTAAACTAAATAAAATCTAAAACGTCTTCGAAACCCCCACGGTCCCAAAGTCTCTACTCCAAAAGTTTCACAAAAATGAAACTGCTATCAAGATACCACCGACAGAGTGGTGTGGTGCGGCCGATAGTGCCCAGGTTAGTTGAAGGGAGAGCATGTAGCCAGTAGCCGGACTCCTTAGCAGAGAGAGCGAGAAGACGAGCACGGTCTCTTTTAGATAATAATAATTGTCTGCGGCATCATAAGTACCTAGTCTATCTATAAATATAAGTTTATGACGTTTACCTTTATCTGTGGTTTGTTACGTGAATGTGGCTGAATTCGTTCTGTATATTTGTTGTGTGCGGTGCAATTAAAGGAACAGGCGGCTTAACGCCTAAGGTTGATGAATACAGGGCGGCACTTTGCAGAACGTGTTCCTCGCAGCACCTGCGAACTCTTGTTCTATTTAAAGGCAATGGTTTTCCATTTACCATCAGATAAGCCATGTTCTTGATCCTTCATTTATTAAAAAAAATCTTTTATGAATAACTAGCGTACCCAGCCCGCTTCGCTGGGCTAGATTTAAACAATGAACTTACGTCATTAAATTTTTAATTGAAGTCTCATAATATATTAAATCATTTATTTCTCTCCGTATTCATTCTCTTCTATTCTCTTCTCGAGCGGGTGAAGATCATTATCTACACCCATGTACGACCTACAATAGAATATCATCATAGTAAATAAAAGCTTTGACAGTTTGACAGTTCAAAAATAGGAGTGCTCCGATCGTCACCAAACTTTACAGGATTACTCGCCAGGTCAATCCGGAGAATTCTTGAAAGTTTCATTGAAATCGGTCCAGCCGTTTCGGAGCCTATACGGAACATATCCACACACTTTCTCTTTTATATACTTAGATTTGTTTGTTTGTTTGATTGAAAACTTTATTGCACACAAACATTTTAGTAAAAATCTAAAATACAGAATAAACAGAATAGAAAATGGGGCGTGCAAAGGAGATCTTATCAAACCCGTTTCTTCGCCTTAGGAAATACGAAGAAACGAGTTTGTTTTCATAAATATATGAAAATTTTAATATTCCTTATTATAACAAATATAGACAGATATTATATTAGTAAAGATTACTATAAGTCAAGTTTAGCATGAAGCCCAAGTGGTCCAGTACTTTGTCAGATTGTAAGGATCGTATCCTTACACTCTCGTACGATGGCAAGTAGACGAGTTTTTCAGCTCACATTAATACCGATCATTTATCAGAGACATTCGGTTGTATTGCAGTTTAATTGTTACTCGTTATTGAGTAATTTGGACTTTCACAACGGCTCACGAATGACCGAAACGGACTTGACTACAATTTCACCGAATGATTGTTAGTTATAGCCAGTAGGTAATCGTTTTTTTTTAATCTTTTAATTATGTATTTGGTTTGGATATGATTAGTTGGTTACGCATAGTTAAGATTAGATTTATTTTTATTTCACTACGAGAACCTTAACCTTAAGCGGTGATAGCCCAGTGGGTAGGACCTTGACTTCACTGTCGGGGGGCCGAGTTCAAATACCAGCACACACTTCTAACTTTTACATAACTAAGTTCTTGAAGTAAGTGGGTTCCATTCCCACAACTGCGAAATTGTTGTGTGATGAGCATGAATGTTTTTCAGTGTCTGGGTGTTTATATGTATATTATAAGTATTTATGTATTTTATTCATAAAAATATTCATCAGTCTCCTTAGTACCCATAACAAGCTACGCTTACTTTGGGGCTAGATGGCGATGTGTGTATTGTCGTAGTTTATTTATTTATTTATAAAATACCTGAAATATGACTTTAGGAAATGAAAGGCAATTTAACGCCTACAAACTTTATACCCAGAATGCTTACGAATAAGGATGAATGGGGCAAAGTTGCTCAATTGGTAAAGCTCATTATGACAACTCAGGAATATGACGAATGGGACAGGCAGAGAACGTCGAAGCCTGAATTAAACAGCTGCCTTTCTGATGGAATACTTAGTGTAGTAACGGAAAGTATAGTCGAGGGGAGGGGGTTTAGTCCGCTGGTCACTTTATAATTATTGGTGAAGTCATGTTATTTACTGGTATCCATGAGGATTTTCCTCCTCGATATATAAAAAAAAAAAAATCGCCTCCGCCGGGTATTGTAATTGCGACCTCCCACCGCTCACCACTGCGCCAAGGAGGTATTCATAAGTATATCTCGAAGGGTGTCAAAACAGATAAACATAAATCGTTTACCATCGTTTTTTGTGTGTCCAATACTCCATTAGGAATGCACTAGGATGTTATTTTAGTTTCGTATTTCAAGTTATTTTTAAACTCCCTTTGTATTCACGTACTGCAAGTTGAAATTCGTTGGGAATAAGTTATGAAGAGCCTTAAAACTATGTTCACTTGTATATAGTTTTGTCACACGCAGCACGAGTGAGCGCTGTGGTTTTAAGTAAGAGGTATCAGGGTCGGTTCTCGGCAGAGGAATTTTGTGAATTTATAATTTTTGAATTTTCTCTGGTCTTGTCTCTAACGACAAAGACGTGCCGCGAAGCGATTTAGTGGTCCGGAACGATGTCGAGTTTATCAGATTAGGGGTATGGGTTTAATATACGTAATTACCCCCTAACAAGTTAGCCCATTACCAACTTAGACTGCATCATAACTTACCACTAGATTACACGAATGGGCCTTGCAATGGTAGATATTATTATACTTTAGAAATGGGTAATATTTAATCAAGTGAAAATTTGTGTGAACTAAAGTGAACGTAATAACTGAGTATGGCTTACTAAAATACTAAGCGAGCGAATGTGTTGTGGCGACAACAAAACATGAAAGCCAGCACCTCAAGCCAAAGTGCCCGTGAATATGTATAAACTAACTTTAATAAGGGGACAACGAGACTACACTTTTCAGGAGCATTTTTATCGCTTCGGATTTTATAGTCGCTCATTTGATATAAGATTCGCCCACTCAGTATTTCTATTGGCCTTTTCGCATTTTTAATTTTAATTGCCGTTTCGTTAAGTATTAGCTGACATATCATTTTTCATTCGCTTGTTACATATATAATATCCCATTAATTTTTTTTTAATTTTTCTGGTACAAAGCGTCATTTTGACGTCAAATCATTATTATCGCTAATGGCGAAGCGTGTCCCGCTTCTAATGATCCCAATTACCGTTTTGTTCATCAAATACATTGTAATTACTCTAACATCCGGGAGTTTTAACTATAAGCTATTTTATCTAATTAACTACTCATTGTTTAAAGTAATAAGGGTCATATTTGAATACTTTGTTATTTCAATGAGTTAATTTTGCTTATCGTAACTTACCTTACCTATCGGTTGTAGGTAAGCCCACCCTTAACATAGATATAACGTACATAACACCTTTTCCTTCCTGCCTTTTGATTATTATTATTGCGTTTACATGTCATTAATTTTTTTTTTTTGTGAATGTCATAGTCACTTGTTATCGACATACATATATATAAGTGAATGTATAGAATATTGTACAAGTTTATTTATTTATTTATTAAATTACAATTCCATTACTTATGGAATGGTATATACACAAACATATACATATTTTCAAAAATGAATGTCAATCTAATGTTTACATTTGAAATGGAACCCTGTGAGGGCGCTGTAACCAGATTGAGAGGCGGACTTATTATTGTCAATATTAAATATTCTCATTTAGGAAGTCATTTATTTTTTAATAAGCTTTCTCCAGCAAGTAATGTTTTAAGGATTTTGTAAATAATTTTAAACTTTCTTCTTATTTTATATGTTCCGGGACTTTTACTGTATATGGTACCTATTTATATGTTACATATTGTTAGTGTCCTTAATAAATAAATAAATTTCAATAACCACTGATGGACACAGGTCTCTTATAGCTGAGCGGTATCTAGAGCATAGACCCACCATGCTGCTGCGAAGCGGGTTTATGATGTTTTGTTTGTGTATTACGCATTACTTTGCCTAGCCGTATTTGGCTAAACAAACAGTTAATAATCTCTGTGGCTCATCCTATCAATCCATTACCGGCCCACTAGAAGACACGGGTCACCTCCCACAATAAGAAGGGGTAGTCCACCACGCTAGCCCAGTGCGGATTGCTGGACTCCACACGCCTTTGGTATCCTCACTATGCATTCACAATTGAAGCAAGTGATATTTTAATTGCTTAAAACACACATAACTTAGAAAAATTAGAGGCGTGTTGTGGGATTCGAACTCGGCCCCCCGATAGTGAAGTCAGTGTCATACTCACTAGGCACTCGGCGACGCACCATTCTGCATTTCTGTGGTTTTTACCATTTAATTAATAATTAGTTTTTGCTAGTGGTTCGAATAACGCGTTTTATTCCGTTACTATCACTCGGCATTAAAATATCAAAAGTAAACTTTATTGTTAGAGTCATAAGATCTAAAATGCTATTCAAGCCAGCCTAGACTTTGGACCGGTCAGCTAAATCTATCCCGTCTAGTTTTTGCTACCAACTCATACATTTTAATGCGATACGTGCAGACGTTGTCCTTCAAAAGTGGCCAAGCTTATATGAAGATTCCGCATTTTTTCGTCATTTTTGTGTCGATGTATATTATTATGCGCATCTATTAAAATAATAGTGGGCAGATAAGTTTATATAGTTTAACTATGGGCCTCATAAGAAGGCTCAGAGTCACTCAGCGGGCGATGGAGAGAGCTATGTTAGGAGTGTCTCTACGTGATCAAATCAGAAATGAGGAGATCCGTAGAAGAACTAGAGTTACCGACATAGCTCAGCGAGTTGCGAAGCTGAAGTGGCAATGGGCGGGGCACATAGCTCGGAGAACCGATGGACGTTGGGGTCTTAAAGTGCTGGAATGGCGACCCCGCACCGGTAAACGCAGCGTAGGTCGGCCCCAAACGAAGTGGACAGATGACATCAGGCGAGTAGCTGGGAGCCGTTGGAGGCAAGCGGCCCAGGACCGTGCATTGTGGAACTCCCTACAAAAGACCTATGTCCAGCAGTGGACGTCAATTGGTTGAGATGATGATGATGAGATAAGTTTATTAACTTACCAAGATTTTTTGTACAACAATCTAAAATTGATCCCTTCCTGAATACTTGTACCTCATTAAACATTAGGGGTAAGAATAAACTTACAGTGCAATATGTTAGGCTTATATATTGCACTGCAAGTTTCATTTAGTGGAAATTGAATACAATTTTGCAATAAAGCACCTTTTGACGACCGATTGGCGCAGTTTGCAGCGACCCTGCTTTCTGAGTCCAAGGCCGTGGGTTCGATTCCCACTACTGGAAACTGTTTGTGTGATGAGCGTGAATATTTTTCAGTGTCTGGGTGTTTATATGTATATTCTAAGTATTTATGTTTATAACTCATAAAAATATTCGTCAGTCATCTTAGTTGCCACACACACAAGCTAAGCTTACTTTGGGGCTAAGTGGCGATGTGTGTATTGTCGTAGTATATTCATTTATAAAAAAAAAAAAAACAAAAAAAACCTAACGCTTGGTTTCTTATCATAAAAAGTTAAAAGCATTAAGCTAATAGAAAATTTCTTCTATGTTTTTTTTTTTATATTAATAGCGGGCAAAAGAGTAAGTGGGTCACCTGATGGTAAGTGATCACCGCCGCCCATAAACATCTGCAGTACCAGAGGGGCCACCGATGAGTTGCCGGCTTTAAAGCTTTAGTATAAAGGATTACGTAACTGATAAAGAAACTTCGGCGTGCATTAACCAAACTTGATGATGATGTTACTTATCGGGGTAAACTTCTCCTATTCCATGTGCCCCTGCTTTAGCAGGTGGACATCTTAATTATATATGTAATAACAATTATTTATTACTAGCTGTTGCCAGCGACTTTGTCTGCGTTTGATATTGTATTTTGATGTGGCATTCAATTTAGTTGTAGTTCTAAAAAAATTAAAGTATTCAGTATCGCTAAGCCCTTAATGAGGAGTTCTGTCCTCTATCTCAAACCACATTCAGATCTACACAAAGTTTGGAGAAAATTTAACACACATTATAACCTCTATCGTACAAAAATATTTATTTAAATCGGTTATAATTTGTCGGAGTTATGGTGTAAAATCGTGAAACACTTTTATCCCCTCTCCGCAAGGAACCGAGCTTAATGTCGGGAAAAAGTATCCTATATTACTTTTAACACTTCCAAGAATATTTGTAAAAAGTTTCATGAGGATCGTTTGAGTAGTTTTTGCGTGAAAGCGTAACAAACAAACTTACAGTGACATTTATAATATTAAGTAGGGATTAAATATTTTTTCATCACCAATTTGGTGCATACCAAGTTGCGCGGGTCAGCCAGTCCTTTATATTAACTATCCCAGGAAAAACTTTTTCCTGTGGTAATACAGTAGTAATACCAGGGTATTTTTGATAGTACTTTTTGATAGCACTTACCCCCCTTAAAACCAGAACTATATAAACTACGGCGAGACAATGAATGCATTGTTGCACTGCCTGCCAGATTATTATTACGACTGCTGTAGGAGCTGTAGAGGCAATACTGGAGCGATTTGGCAACGCTCGTGTTTTGTCTGATCACCAAGAGCTTGTATATTATATCTCTAGTAGGTACTTTGAGCGCAGCCAAGACCTGTTATCTGGAATTCTGTACAGTACGAAATTATGAACCAGCACAAATAGTTAAAATTAAAGTGTCTAGCTGTTTTAATGTGGAAATAAAGGCTTTTTCATCATCATGTCAAACGATAGACGTCCACTGCTGGACATAGGTCTTTTGAAGGGAGTTCCAAATTCTACGGTTTTGTGCCGCTTGTGTCCAGCGGCTCCCCGCGACGCGCTTGATGTCATCTGTCCGCTGTCAGCGCAGCATTGGCGACCAACACTGTGCTTACCAATGCGGGGCCACCATTCCAGCCTTGGGACTCCAACGTCCATCCGTTCTTCAAGCTATGTGCCCCGCCCATTGCCACTTCAGCTTTGCGATTCGTTGAGCTATGTCGGTAACTCTGGTTCTTCTACGGATCTCCTCATTTCTGATTTGATCACACAGAGATACTCCGAGCTAGCTCTCTCCATCGCCCGCTGAGTGACTCTCAGCCTTCTTACGAGGCCAATAGTCAGCGACCATGTTTCAGAAGCATAGGTCATCAGGCTTTTTACTGAATGCATTTATTATTAAATTACTAAAATGCCCGTTATCATTATCGACGAACAAGGCAATTCCTAAATAAGTAACGCCTAATCTAAGGAGATTCGTAGTATTACATCAACCTTTCACCAATAGTTATCACCTCTAAGAGTTGGTGAAGCCTACGTTCAAGTGAAAAATGGGCATAAATCTTCGATTAATTCACGAGACTTTTCCGCTATGTTACGAATGTACTTTTTGCTCGATTTATTCGGTTGTTATTTTCCGTGTGAACCTTTAGTTTTCCGGAGTTAAAAGTTGTCTAGTCGAATCCAGAATGTAGGCTGTCCTCTTTTCCAAATTTCGCTAAGACGATAAAATAATAAATAAAAGTATATATCCAACGTCCATCTTCAGGATACAAGCTGTATTCCACGTACATTTTGATATTCAAGGCTTCCTTATTCACATTTTCAACATCGCTATTCTAGATTCAAGTAATGCCTACGTCAGTACGCGGTTGAATTTCCCCCGCGATCGTGAGCCTGGTATGCATACCAACATGGCTAAGAGACCGACATTCCCCGTTCCTTTGCATTTGCGAGAGAAATAAGAAAGAGAGAGAGTTATTCAACTGGCGCGTACGAGTATGTACTGATTACGTCATTCGCAGTCATCATCATCATCTTTAACCTATGACCCACTACAGGCCACGGATGTCCTCTCAGAGTGAGAAGGGTGTAGCCTGTTGTTTACTTACCATGCTGGCCAAGTTTGGATGGGTATACTTCACACGTCGCGGTTAAGAACATAATGGAGAACTCCCAGGCATGCAGGTTTCTATTCTATTATATTTTAGGTTTCTATTATATTCGGTACAGGTACATTATGTAGTGACTCTGGGACTGATCTGTGAACGTAAAACGCTGATAATTTTTGTGTAAACACTGATATAGTTTTAGTGAAAGAAATCAGATACAGCCCTAACATCAAATTCAAAATTAAAATCAAGTGAATCCTGTCTCTTTATTAGGTACTCGTCGCGTAGCGTAGGTACAATGCGCGTCTATGTTATTTTATCTTTAATCGGGTAAGGGTTGTCATAAGTAAACACTAAGAATGTTTTGAATTTATTTGTATGAAAAAATAAATAGGTATGCTTCTGATTTTGCATTAATATTTTTACAGGTTGATTCCTTATACTTATGCATCCTTCTTCAGTTTTGCATAGCGCCAATGAAGAATGTTTCAAATACGGGGTTCTTTTTCCTATCCAGAACTTCCGCTGCGTGCGCTTTTTAAACGCTTAAAGTCTCGATAAAATCATGTTTGACAAAGTTGTCTTAAAAGTTCTAAAAGAAGTACTCGACAGCATGTCTATCTTATAAGGTTGACTTATACGTGCACGAAATCGCGAGGCAACGCTAGTAAATCAATACAGGAATCCCCCATTTTCTCTAGTGGAATGCCATGTTTACATCAAGCAGCGACGGAGGTACTTAGCATGTCAGTACCTACTTCGTAGAGTTTCCGGGCATGCTCGCGTACATCGCTAAAAGCCTGGCATTCAACCATTTATCCTATGCATTTGCTGAAGGATCTATTTTTAAAACCTTGGAGATTAAAATTGGATCTATTTTAGATTCGGTAAGTTTTAGAAGTGAAAAGTTCCACTGAAAATACTGTCAGTTCAACGAAACAATTTGAAAAATATATTCCTTACTTACGAGGTTCTGTTACATACGGGTACGAGCTTGACGTTTTTAAGTTATTCGAAATCCTAATGAAGAAGGAGTGGACCTTTGTGACAGAGCTCGTCAGGCAAACCGTGCTTACGAGTATTTCTGCTGCCAATCAGCATTGTTATGTTCCGGTCTGAAGGGCGTGGTTGCCAAGTGAAAAGTTCCACTGAAAATACTGTCAGTTATTTGAGTTATTTGAATTCATAATAATTCGGTAGTGGTAGAGCTCGTCCGGCAAACCGTGCTTATTTCTGCCGCTAATCAGCATTTCTGCAATGCTGTGTTCCGGTCCGAAAATGGTTGCCGGTAACATGCACGTGAAGCTTCACACCTACGTCTTAAAATTGATGGGCACAGGGCGGCATGTTGTAGGATGTAGATGCTCCTTGCTTGCACTGTGAAGTGTTGCTCGGTTTATAAGCCATGGTTTACCACTTACCGTATGGTACCAATACCAATTATTACTATGTATCTAATGACAAGGTTGCTTGGAAGCATCCGGCTCCGCTTTTATCTCTCACAAGATAGAAAAATGAATGTTAAATGTAAAATGTAAATTTTTGATGTTGGAAAAGAGCAACTGCTGAGTTTCTTGCCGGCTTCTTCTCGGTAGAATCTGCCTTCCGAACCGGTGTCGGTGTCGGTGAGTCACTACAAACAGACAGACTTGACGTTTCAAAAGTACTTATATTAGGCCTACTTTAAATAAATGAATTTTGAATTTGAATTACTACTAAAAAATCTTGACGCGGTCATAACGCATTGGGTAAATGAAATTTAATATTTTTCAAATTTTCCAAGATTGTAGCACGAAACTTGTTATGTTTTATTATAAGATCATATTTGTTAACTTGCAATCACGCAAACAAAGATTTGAATTTGAATTTACCCACAAAATTGCTTACAATTGTATGCAAAAATATATCTAACAACAAAAAAAACAGAAAGCATGTAGACAAACAGGGTTCCGTCTCAGCACGAAGCCGCAGCGAACTGCGGCGCTAGTTTTCGGGGGGACCCTGTGTGCTCACAGACGTGTTTGCGATTGCTTCATCCATGCCCAAACCTTAGTCTATACATAATAAAAAAAAAAACACGGTACGAAATATAAAATTCACTGAGCTAAACCAAGACGCTTACCACAAAGTCGGGCAGTGTCCATGGTAGTCGGGGTAGGAGCTCGACTTCACTTTCGGAGGGCCGAGTTCGAATCCCAGCACGCACTTCTTACTTATCTAAGTCATGTGCGTTTTAAGTAATTAAAATATTACTTGCTTCAAAAGTGAAGGACAACATCGCGAGGAACCTACATGCCTGAGAGTTCCGCATAATGTTCTCAAAGGTGTGCGGAGTCCACCAATCCGCACTGGGACAGCGTTGTGGAAATATTTTCTTTGATACTAAACAAACAAACTCATATAATAAAAAAGATTGTATACATTTTAATGTATACAATCTTTTACTACACTTGTATACATTTTAATGTATACAATCTTTTTACGGATGCATTAAAAAAAATGTAATATAATACACTACATTTTTGTACAAGAAATAACTCTTTAAAGCATTAAGATAAAATGTGATATGAAAAGGAACATTTCCCAAGCCGTTTTCAACGGGTCATTGGGCGTAATTTAAAGTGCGGCGCTAAAATGTGGCATGGTGATCGTCGTGTCTAATTTTCGTGCGAGTTGGCCGCATTGCCAAGTCGCATTTCGGTTAAGCCACGTACAGAACATCTTAATGGTTACAGAGGAAATTAGTTCTTTAAATTGGATAGGTAAAAGCTACCTATACTACTAACCACAGAATTAAGAACATACAGAATCCCCATTGAGACATTATTGTATGCACTGCAGACTCACTCTGTTTGGACACGAGAGTGAGTCTGCTACGCCGATGTCCGGTTGACCCCGGAGTTTAGGCCACGGGGCAAAACGAAAATAACTACAATCGGTCGCGGCACGGTGGGCGCAGAACTGGAGCGCGTTGGCGACACGTCGGGTGCGAACCATTTGCGTAAAGAGGATTCAGCGCGTATGGATCCGGACGCGTCTGACGACTTCCAGGAACACGAAATAATTTATCACTACAGAATTAACATACAGATACAATGAACACGACTATTAATGAAGCATCAACAACCACTCCACTTTAGTAGTGTTTCTCAAACAGGTACGGAACGTTTTCCATAAAATGGGAAAAAGTTTGTGAGCTAGCAACATTCCGTGGGTGAAGTGAGCCGTGCGCGAGTCGTTTTCACTATTTTTGGACGCAATGCACTGCATGCAATAATGGCCAAACAAGGGTTCTGTGTTTTCTAAATTCTGTGTTTATCACATGTCTCTAAAGGGCTATGAACAAGTTAGCGTACACACTGTTGGCATCAATCGATTATTTTTTTAATAGATTAGTTAATATGATTAAATTAATCAGATAACAAGTTACTCGTGGTTGATTTTACGTTAGTTACCGAACACAACTATTCAAGAATGCTGTTTTGCAGCAGAAATAAGCATGGCGGTAACACTATTACCTCCCCGCAAGAGCTCTTTCACAAACAGTTCCAATAGTACTGACTAATACTATGGACGGCCGATTGGCGCAGTTGGCAGCGACCCTGCTTTCTGAGTCCAAGGCCGTGGGTTCGGTTCCCACTATTGGAAAATGTTTGTGTGATGAGCATGAATGCTTTTCAGTGGCTGGGTGTTTATATGTATATTATAAGTATTTAGGTATATTATTCATAAAAATATTCATCAGCTATCTTAGTACCCATAACACAAGCTACGCTTACTTTGGGGCTAGATGGCGATGTGTGCGTTGTCGTAGTATATTAACTACTAAACTGGACTTCAATCGGTTAGCTGACTAATTATCCAACAATAAACTTAAGAGATAAATAAAATAGTTAATTCATAGCATGTTGTATTATGCACGTAGCCTAATAAGCAACGAGTTAACTGAACTTTGATCTAGTTATATTGCGCAATCTTAATGACCTGGCGCGGCGCGACCTTATAATGCTATATATTAGTTAAATGATATAGCCACGAAACAACTGTCTAACCTCCCTCACGAATAATAGAATTAAAATAAATAAATATACTACGACAATACACACACATCTGGCCCTAAAGTAGGCGTAGCTTGTGTTTTGGGTACTAAGATTACTGATGAATATTTTTATGCACAATATACAGAAACACTTATAATATTCAGAATACAGATAAATACAAATACACGTAATAACATTCAGGTCCGTCACACACACATTATCCAGTTGAGGGAGCCGAACCTACAGCCTTGGACTCAGAAAGCAGGGTGGCTGCCCGCTGTGCCAATTGTCCGTCGAAAACTATATGGTACCTAATTGGCGGTATCCCACAAATGGGAGCAGGAGATAATACTCAGTGCACAATCGAACCAGCAGACAGACTGAGCAGGAGACATATATTGTAAACATTTTGTCGTTTCCTGAAGAAACATATCTGCTAGACGTGCTGGGGCGGTACTATTATCGTTTAAAAGCATTATTATTATGATGTTATTGGTGTTTGCTTTAAAATTGTAATTAATCCTTATTGGGGCGTCCAGAAAGTGACATATAAACTGTTTATTTCAATAATACTGTTTTAAGCAAAGTTTGGAAACCCCTAGACATGCTGCACATGCATATGAGAAACTGTTACGGCATAAAGTACCGCTTAACCTTAAGGAGGATGCCAAGTGATTGCATTCTCAAGACAGCACAAATGTACTGAAATGTATATGACCAGCTATTGCTCGCGACTCCTTCTGCATTTGGATTGTTTTTAAAGCATATGTTAAGTTTTGTACCTATTCTTGTAAAAAATAATCAGGTGTAGTTTTCATTAATAATTTATTTATTTATTAAACTCTTTATTTGTATACCACAACATTAACATATTTAAAATATAACAAAAACAGAAACATATCGAAAGAAGTAGTAATACAAAAGGCGGCAACCTTAGAATTAGGGAAAAAAAAGAAGAGGAGAATAGACTGCTGGTGGTACAAATATTAAAATACATACATGCGAATAACTACATGCTAATACATAAACTAGTGTGCACAAAAATATAAAAAGTAAAAAAATATAATTAATAAATAAAAATAAACTAATATATATAATAACAACACTTACATATTTAAATACTATAACATACAATAAATGAGTAAGTATATACATACTATTAATTTATTCAATTAAGTGTATTTCGAAAACGTACTGCTTTGTGTAGGTTTAGTCCTTTATTTATATTTAACTTGCGATAAACATTTGGTAGGACTTAAAACGAATTTAAATGTTCTCCAACTTTTTGAAAATAAATTATAACCTATGTTACTTTGTGATAGTTTAACTTTCTTTTGGTTTAAATCGGTAACGTACCTACTTGGGGTATTGGGTACAAACAAACTAAGAAACAAACGAAAAAATCTTTCCTTTTTATACTTAATATTAGTATTGCACGTGTAAACCAAAATAATACTTCCTAGGCTTTAGAGGTACATTGCTTACCGTCTCTGGGACTGATCTGTGAAACCGGAACGCTAATAGTTTTTGAGTAAGCCACTGTCATAGTTTTAACTGAAAGAAATACAGCCCTAACATCACATTCAAAATTAAAATAAACTGACTACTGTGTCTATTAGGTACTCGTCGTGTAGAATAGGTAGGTACTATGCGCGTCTATGGTATTTTATTTTCAATAGGGTTGTCAAAAGTAAACACTTAGAATGTTTTGAATTCGTTTGTATGGAAAAATAAATATGATTCTTTTGATTTAATATTTTTACAGAGTGATTCTTTATTAAATATAATTATGTACCTTTAAACAGGTTACACGTTGTAGATAAGTTATAGTTATCATAAGTTTAATTATTACCCACTTTACAAAATTACTGTAACACAAGTTTCTTGCCGGCTGTTTTTTGTCTTAGATACAATGCATTGTCCGAAACTGAGGTTGAACGATACATTTACACCTAAATACTCATTACTTTATGTAGCCTTAGTACTAGATTTACTCGCTCGCAATCCAGGACTCGTTTTCGAGTATGGAAATACTTGAATGTCGGAGTAAAATGGATCTTATTTTAATGTTTTAAAAACTCAAATTTGCTTAGAATTCTGTCGCTCCGGCTTTTGACGGAACGTTACAGAACAAAATCAAAAGTATAGGCCTCTCAAACAAGTGGCATTAGGTCCATTTTACTTTAGCGGTTACAGAGTCATTTACTCGTAAACGACTCTACTGAAAGTCGGATATGGTACGAAGTTCACCGAGTCATCTAAATATTAAGAAAATAAACGATCGAGATACGAAACAAGTATGGCATACCTACCTACAGCGCACTTGACACATAATATCTTGTTACGAGATATTACAGGTTTTGCTATGTCATTAATTTTCCGCTTTCCATTTAAGACGAGTATGCGGAACCTTTCGTCCAGCCAATACACCGATTAATATAATGTTGCCTTTTAAAATCGTTTATGTAATACCAGCTGTTGCCCGCGGCTTCGTCCGCGTTTCTTTGGTTTCTCATAAATCCTGCGTCACCGTAAGTATTTCTGCAATAAAAAGTAGTCCATGTGTTGATCCAGGGTATAATTTAAGGGTGTAAGCTCAAGGTACGCGCTCAGATTTGAAGTGGGCCCTCCGAAAGAGAAGTCGAAGGCTTAGCCTTAGCTGTGATAGCTTCGCAAAAACACACTTACATACAGAAAAACTCTTTTTATTCTGTATGTTTTAATTTATTTTATCTCACTTTGTTTACATTAGAAGGCAAGTTAAAACAAATGATGAGTACGTAAGTATATTGTTTATTTTTCAATACAAATAATTAAGAATCATTAAACATCAAATCGATTTGTGTGTATGTCGGGCACTATAGCTAATTAAACAAAAAGTTAGATTTTTAACATTTATTTCCTAAGAGTTTTTTTTCTTTTAAACTGGGATAAAGTAAACTCGAGGTAGTTTACTTTATCCCAGTTAAAACTCACGCTTAATAAAATTTAATCTACCTGATTAATTTAGCTCTTATCAATAAAGTCACGACGCGGTAGGCCATAGGCACTGATCTCTTTTATACTATAGTTACAATAGAAGTCAGTGGCCGTAAAAAAATTACTTCACTTGAGAGTTGCCATATTCAAAACGGCGGGTCATATTAATTATGGACGCATAACCGTAGCATCCGTAAAAAAAAACCAGAGAAAATCATAAGTTGATAAGTAAAAGTGTGTTTTATGCTCTAACTTGTAGGGTGGCAAATGTTTTTGGCGTTTTTGTGGGACCATTTGGCCAATATTCAATCCGTATTAAACACCATATGGCGGATGTTATGGTTTTTGTATGGGTGCTGAGATTGTGAAATTAATCTTTGAGTTCAAATTGAATGGTGCGTATTTCTATTTCTGGTTTTACCGCTTGACAATAAAAGTAGTTATATCAGAATTATACCGATTAAAACCGTAACCTAACAAAACCTAACAAAGCCTTCAAAAGATAGTTTCTTTGCTGAATCAAACTCAACAGCTATAATTGGCTGAGTTTTTAGGAGGAAATAATAATTTGCTTTTTAGATATCTTTAATTTTCCTTCAAGTAATTTGACTGCCAATCCAAGTTAGTAGGTTTCATACACGCTGTCACATGTGCAGATAATACGTGGAACAATGTCAAGCCATGTTTATTGCATCTGTTAAAAATTAACTTTTACAAAAAGGTATGCCAATGTTCCTTCCTACTAAAATCTTAAGAAAAAATAGTTTTGTTCAAAAAAAGTAAAAAGAAACAATAAACCCATCCTTTTCCATAACTAAGTAACCTTTACAATTTTTTCCTCGAAATTAAAGCCAAGGTCAAAGATGCACAAAGAATAAGAACCTCAGTCGAAGACAATAACAAAAATTTAAGTCAGAGTTTTGGTTTACAAGAGACAGCTATATAAAAACATGCATAAATGTATAAGAGTGAAAGGGACAAGTAGATAATGGACAGGATGAGCAGGTGGTAGATGGAATAACGCGTGGTCACTGGGACGTACCTAGAATGCGGTAGGTTTTTTTTTTGTTGTTGAGCAGAAGTACAGTTTTGTCTACACTTTTTTGATCTGTGATGCTTTTTATGTATTGTGCCTAAATTAGTTGTCTACTAGAAGTTGAGTTGCTTTCTTTTACATAATGGTTTGGCTCAGAATCCAATAACAAATAGATAGACATGGGATGTCTGATGGAAGGCTTCGGCGGTGACGAGTTACCAACCTACCGACAAAGACCTGTCTCGTAGAAACCACTTGGTTTGACCTCTAATGCCTACACTAAGTATTAATATATACTCATGTTATAGTCATCAGCTTCACATATAACTGCCATATCCCTAACAGGTTAGCCCTTTAAATAAGAACCACACACAGATTCGATTCAATTCGTTAAATTCGTCGCATCAATTCGTAGAATTAAGGCATTGAATTTTTTCCATACATTACTAAATATTTAATTAAAACTTGTAATAAATCAGAGAAAATTAAAAGAAAATCGTTTCCCAGAAATAATTTACCGTTATGGTTAAAGACTGTAACGATCATCAGTATTACAGTGATGAAATCTCGGTCATTCGCTTATGGCTTGCGCGTAATAAAATAAGTAATTTCACAAGCAATAAACGCTATTACAGCCATAATTTTGAAAACCGGTTCCAAGCCAACACTTAATTATGTATCTCAACACTCAGCTGTGTAATGCGCAAAAACTGCTAATCTTGCCTCAAAGCTCTTCCACATAATCCGATACGATATTCAACTTTATATTAGTGTCGTCTCCAGTGCAGTCAAGTAGTTTTAAATCTCTAGATAATTTTTCATGTTACTAGCTAATATAAAACTAATCACTACCTTAATAAACGTAACATAAATTCCCAAAAGTTATAGTGTTTTTTCACGATCTGATATTTGAAACGTATTAGTTGTACTTGTTAGTTGAAGTGTGACAAAAAAACTGCATAACTAATGGAGTTATGCCACCTTTGTTCATAAGACCCAGAAGGTCTTAAACAGCTAACATATTTAAATATTCATTCGCTGGGCTTAAAGCATCTCTTTATCTTCGTATTTTTCTCTCAAGGTTCCATGTTAAAAAACATAGTTCTACGATTACAACAGACAAATGATTAGTTTACTCCATATCTAAAATTGAACTCATTTCTACCTAAACTAAATTTATCTAAAAATAACAACAGTTGATTTTAAATCTCTTACAATACGTACTTATTTAATACCAAATAATGCGTAGGCACCAGACAATGCGTAGGCATGCACATTTTGCGTATTGAGACGTCGTATCGGATAGTGTGGTAACAAATCTTAAGGATGGTGTGTTTAGTGTTTATGTTATAAAATAAGAGCAAAAAGGTCCGAACAAAAAATGTTTTACGACTTTATGGTCATTTGCCTTCGCCGAAACATGGTCGAAAACCCAAGGACGTACATGACATCATAAGGTTTGCGAAAGAGACGGGTATATGGAGCAATGACCGAGTAGAGAGAGAAAAAAACAGACAGCTACAGGTGTTTCTGATCCGTCTTTGACCGCAAGGAGTGTAACCAGGCTTCCTCCTATTTATCGGACTTTCTCGACATGTTTATCTTTCGTGTTAAATCAAATGTGATGTGATAGTGTTTTGACCGATGACTACCTTTATTTGTTTATTTCTGAAATTTGTGGTAAGACCAATATAATAGAGCTTAAATTCAAAAATTACTTTGTCTCCAACTTTTAGAAAACCACTAACGTTAAATAGTTACAATTTTGTTAAAACTATGGTAATGAGCATGAATATTTTTCCGTGTCTGGGTGTTTATTTGTATATTATAAGTATTTATGTATATTATTCATAAAAATATTCATCAGTAATCTACCCGTATCACAAGCTACGCTTACTTTGGGGCTAGATGGCGATATGTGCGTTGTCGTAGTATATAAGTATATAAATACTTATAATACATAGATAAACACCCAGACACTGAAAAACATTCATGTTCATCACACAAACATTGTCCAGTTGTGGGAATCGAACCCACGGCCTTGGCTCAGAAAGCAGGGTCGCTGCCCACTGCGCCAATCGTCCGTCACTTAATTTTTCATTCCATCATGTGGAATGGAAAATCGAAATAAAACTTCAAAGGATTTAGAGGATTTTTAACATTTTTACCTGTATCTGAGACTTACTTGTGAAACCGAAACGGTTATAGTTTTTCAGTAAGACATTGCTGTAGTTTTTACTGAAAGAAATCAGATACATCGCTAACATCGCATGCAAATGTAAAATCAAATGACTTCTGTCACTTTATTAGGTACGCGTCTAATCTATTATCTACAATAGGTTTGTCATAAGTAAACAATAAGAATGTTTTGAATTCGTTTCTATGGTAACATAAATATGCTTCTCTTGATTTTATATTTTTACAGAGTGATTCCTTATGAAATATCGTGATCACACCGTTCAACAGTATTTCTTAATTCCTTTACGCGTTGTATATAAAATATTTAACATATTTTTGTGATCGCAAAAAGATTGGAATTTAGTTTTACACATATAATTAAATATTTGTATTTGGCCTGTCCTGTCTGGACACTATAAGACTGTTTCTGCTTCAGTACCGTACCATTTTCATACAAATATGGTCACCCTACCCATGGGGTTCGCCTTGAAATCTTGTGAGGGTGGGATGCAAATAAAATACATGTTTTGTAAGTCTGTTTGAGTGAAGTAATCGAAACCAGATGATTGTGAAAACCTTTATTTTAAACCGACGTTTAATTATATACTATATCTATTAACAGTTAAAAATTTATTTTAAACCTTAATTTAAATGTAAATAATTTAATTGCCACTAGTTATCTACTTATAATTTTATTTAATACAGGCAGTAAGTAGCTACAGGATTTAATGCGGACTTAAACCAGAAATGAGAAATGTCACCCGAATACGACAATTTATTTATGCATGCCGTTTTTAATAACTATATCGTATTTACTAGCCTTATTTTATAAATGACTAGCTGTTACCCGCGACTTTGTCTGCGTTTGATTTAGTTTTATCATGTGGCATTAAATTTAGAAGCAGTTCTAAAAAAAATTAAGTATTCAGTATCGCTAAGCCTTAAATGAGGGGTTTGCTGCTGTCCGCTGAGGAGTTCTTTTCTCTATCTCGAACTACAGTTTGGGCAAAATTAAACACATAGTATTACCAGTATAGTACAAAAAATAATTATTTAAATCGGTTATAATTTGTCGGTTATGGTGTAAAATCGTCAAACACTTCTCCCAAAGGAACCGAGCTTAATGTCGGGATAAAAAGTACCTATATTACTTCTAACACTTCCAAGAATACAAAGTTTCATGAGGACCGATCCTAAGTAGTAAGTTAAGTAGTTTTTGCGTGAAAGCGTAACAAACAAACTTACAGTGACATTTATTATATTAGTAGGGATTGCTTTTGCATTTATTGTCTTTAAAGGCACTTTGAATAAGAAATACGTCTAAAGGTCTAATTAAATGAAAAAGTTATCAATGCCTAATAGGAAAGATTTCGAAATTAGTTTGTGGACATCAGCTCGTTCTCACCTCTAGCTTTTGTGAGTTACTCGTATGTGTGTTTTAAGGGATTTAATATAACTTGTAACATCGTTCGGAAAGTTCTCCATAACGCTCCCAAAGGTGTGTGAAGTCCACGAATACGCACGTGGCCAGCTTTTGGACTAGGGCCAGACAAGCTCTTCGCACTGAGGTCGATTAATAGGTTGGTAATTTTGACAGAGCCTATTACACGTCAATATATTGAACGCTGTGGTTTTAAGTTGGAGGTTCGGGGTTCGATTCCCGAAAATTTTAGGAATTTATAATTTCTGAAATTTCTCTGGTATCGTGGAAGGCTTCGGCCATGGCTAGTTACCGACAAAGAAGTGCCGCTAAGTGGTTTAACGTTCCCCTAATAAGTTTAATATATCTGCCATACTCACTAACAGGTTAACCCGCAACCATCTTAGACTGCATCATCACTTACCACGTGGTGAGATTACAGTCAAGGGCTTGCTTGTATAGGAATAGAAAAGAAGATTAATTTTAAGAAATTTAGACGGCCGAGTGGCGCAGTGGGCAGCGACCCTGCTTTCTGAATCCAAGGCCGTGGGTTCGATTCCCACAACTGGAGAGTGTTTGTGTGATGAACATGAATGTTTTTCAGTGTCTGGGTGTTTATCTGTATATTATAAGTATTTATGTGTATTATATTCATAAAAAAATATTCATCAGGTATCTCAGTACCCATAACACAAGCTACGCTTACTTTGGGGCTAGATGGCGATGTGTCTATTGTCGTAGTATATTTATTTATTTATTTATTATAAACAACATCAAAGTCATCGTCCTTAGTTTATTAATTATATCAACGTCAAAAATTAAAAAGATACTGATACATTATGAGAGTAGAGTGACACCTCTTGTCTTTTATTCTATTTTATCGCTATTTATTGTCCACGGCAGATGTTAGACAGATAACAAAAGACACTCGATACCTTTGCGTTTCTTATCTGTAAAAGTGGGTGCAAAATTCACAATATCTCCATTATTCCGGAGCTTCGAAGCGATTTCTAATCGATTTCTTGGACAGATGGTAGGCAGCTGCCATTTTGGACGGAATTTGAAGGGCTTCTGTGTTGCACGGTTCTTGTGAATTTGCATTTTCTTAGTCGTGTTTTACTTCAAAACTCAAGTAAGGGGCTGTAGAGCAAAAGAAGGCATGTCGCATTTATAGTGTTTTTCAGTAACTTGAAATAGTGTTAAGTTTATTTCTGACAAGTGTTTTGATTGAAATAAGAGTTTTAAAACTAAATATCTATGCTACAGCTAAACCCCTATATCAGCTTTAACCATTAAGCTTAGTGGCTAAAGCTTCGGCTTCTCAAGGCCGAGTTCGAGCCCCGGCACGCATTTCCAACTTTTCGGAGTTATGTGCTTTTTTAATTTAAGGAATTTAAAACGTTACTTGATTTAACAGTGAAGTAAAACATGGTGACGAAACCTGGATACCTGCGAGTTCTCTATAACGTTCGCAAAGGTCTCAATCTCAAATATACCAATCCGCATGGGCGTATTGAGGTGTGGTTAGGGCAGCTCAGCTCTAAATGCTATGCCCCCCCTTTGCCTGGAAGCTGAGTACGCTTATGCCAGTCCGCACTTCTCCGGCTTGGTTTGTTTAGAGATGAGCGCTTGACTGCAATCACACCTGATGTTAAGTGATGATGCAACCCAAGGTGGAGCGCGTGTGCCTAGAAGATGCCTATTCACTCTAAGGGACTCATATTGCAGGCACTGGGGAAGATTAGGTTTTTGTCGAGAAATTGAAAGAAACTGAAGATTTTGTTTACTTGAAAAAAGTCCACGACGGCATATCTTTTAAGGTTGACTTATACGCGGACGAAGTCGCGAGGGACCGCTATCCGACATCCCAACCCTCTCATAGTTGCAGCTTCTTTTTACTCACCCAACCTTAGCGCCACTCTCAACAAGAGGAGGCCTAAACATATCCTTCACGACCCTGACGATCAGATTACTACTGACAATGCTCCCTATCAGAACACACAATCAACCTCTGCACAGCGTCTTCGCCGGCGAAGACGAGGTCCCCGACTTCTGACGTCATCCGGACGTGGGCTCACTCACACTTATAAGCGTGAAGATAATCACCATCCTTAACCCTTTCACTCCAATCGTCGCCTAAGCCGAGGTTCGGGCTCACATGAGGCGCCCTCAGGTCGAGGATCCCTTCACTTCTTCGAGCCCTAGGGTTCAAATTCAAACAAAACTGGCAGAGCCCCATTCCGAGGCTAGCCAACAAGCCAGCGTTACGCTTTTAAAATCATTAACGTTAATCAGCTACACACAATCGTACAAAAAAAAAAAGTGGGAACGTTACCGACCCAATGTAAGGGCACTATATTAACCTATATTAATGAATCTTCTATTGACGTCACAGTGGCGTCAATATGGCGTAGTAACAGCCAGGTGGGCAACCGCTAACACATGATTGCTAAAAACAAATAGCTCAACAAAAGAATGTCAGAAAATCGTAAAACAACATTTGGCATGCGTTTCTCTATGCAATTTATATTAATGCACCCCTTAAATTTTCATATCACTTAAGGAAATTAATTTAACACCCCACGCTATAATGAAATATGTCGTTGGACCCCTAGCTAATCGAAAATGGGGCCTCTATTAATTATTTTAACGAAATATCGTTTTCGCAAACATCGTGCGCCCCTGCCTTATATTTATTAATACTAATAACAACCTGTGTACAGGATGATGTAAAATGCACCCAATTATAATGCAATTTTATTTTTTAAATAAATGGAGATTTTAATATTATATGGTAGAAAATGGCTGTGCCCAGTAGTTTCACTCTCGTGATATGTTATTTATGAAAGCAAAGTCCGAAACTAAAACTTTACTGTAACTAGTTTAAAAGCGGACGTAACAATGGGCGGGAGATATAGCTCAAAGAAACTATAATTTTGTTGTCCCCGGTTGCTGGAATGGCAAGACCACACCGGTATTAAGCGCAGCGTTGGGAGACCTTCAGCGAGGTTTCTTTTTTGAACTCCTTACAAAAGATTTACGTTACGATGATGAAAGTTGACTCTATATATACCTAGGCTTTGATTTTGATACTTTGAGATATTCGATCTCTTAACCTATAAAGGATTTCCAATCGGATGGCTAGTTTTTCAGATTAGTGCATTCAAATATGGAAACAAAGAAACTCCTTCGCTTTATAACTTATTTATAAATAATTACAGCTATTGTTTATATCATCGTCATGAACTTTTTTTGGGCGTTCCAAAATCCACGATTCTGGGCCGCTTGTATCCAGTAGTACGGCTCCCCGCAACTCGCTTGTTGTCGTCTGTTCATCTGGTTGGGGGTCGACCAACGCTGCGTTTATCGGTGCGGGGTAGCCACTCCAACACCTTGGAAACTCAACGTCCATCGGTTCTCCGAGCTATGTGTCCCGCCCATTGCCACTTTAACTTCGCGACTTGTTGAGCTATGTCGGTAACATTAGTTCTTCTACGGATTTCCTCATTTCTAGCTCTTTGCTCTTTGCATCGCTCGCTGAGTGACTCTGAGCCCTCTTATGAGATATTTATATTGTTCAAAATGGTTCATGTACTACCAGACATTACATGTGTACATATAAAAGCGTTTGCTAAAGTTGCTTATTTTCCCATACGTGTATATTTTCTATACCAATAAATAACATTGACGAAATTCTATATTACAGATAGACTGTAATATAGAATGTTTCTTATCGCGTTCATATGATTATACGAACGATACTATAACCCGAACACCCTTTTTAAATATTCATCTTATCTGTCTTCCTATTTGAACGAGCATATCGTATCACTGTGCCGAAATTGATGGAATCTTTTCAAGGAGTCTAAGCCACTTACGAGCTTGAACAAATTCAAATTCAAATTCAAAATTCATTTATTTCAAGTAGGCCTACTTCATAAGCACTTTTGAACCGTCAAGTATGTATGTTTGTAGTGACTCTACCACCGGTTCGGAAAGCAGATTCTACCGAGAAGAGCCGGCAAGAATCTCAGTAGCTCTTTTCCAACATCAACATTTACAATCATTTTTCTGAGCAAAGCTGGCAGCTTCCAATCTACCTTGTCATTAAGGAATTCATCAAATTTTGGGTTCTGTATATTGAAGAACGTCTATATTTCATGATGCATGCAGAGTTAGCCTGTAAGTGGTGTATACAATGTAAAATTCAGAATATTACTGTAAATTATTATAAGCATTATAATAATTTTAATACATTGTATATAACGTTGGCTTCCTAAATAAATAAATGTATAGATGTGTTTTTCCACATTTTTTAAATGTATTGGTAGGTCAAGAATTACCTTAAAAATCATGTTGTAAAAGCGTGTATCAACCCCACAAAAGAGTTCTGCACTTTTCGCAGACAACAAAATGTATATTATCTAAAAACAGGTCCGTTGTGTCTGCTTCTTTAAGCTGTGGGAAGATACAATTTCTTCCTTTCGTGCAGTGAGACGTAGTAGGCTGATGATTAGTCATAATATTTCCTAGCTTATTAATTTCATATTCTGTATACGCATGTCTCACGCATGTGCCTATCGTTTTCCGTTGATTGGTTACTTAACATGCAAATCAGACCAGCTTAGTTGAATTAATAATAACTAAGTAACCATTGTAGATAGCTGTAAACTTGGAACAGCTAAAAGGAAGTAAGATAAATAAATAAATATACTACGACAATACACACATCGCCATCTAGCCCCAAAGTAAGCGTAGCTTGTGTTATGGGTACTAAGATAGCTGATGAATATTTTTTATGAATATAATACACATAAATACTTATAATATACAGATAAACACCCAAACACTGAAAAACATTCATGTTTATCGCACAACAATTTTCAAGACCTTGGACTCAGAAAGCAGGGTCGCTGCCCACTGCGCCACTCGGCTGTCAAATAATATAGATTGTCGTGCATTTGACTAATTAGTGATTCATCATCATAGCAACCCATTACCGGCCCACTACAGGATGCGGGTCTCCTCCCACAATGAGAAGGGGGGCAGTGGTGTGCACCGGGTTTCTTACCAGAGTATGCATACAGCAGGGAAAAAATCTCCTCCTATACGAGTTCTATATAAATTTTAGGGTAGGCAGTGCTTTTGTGCATGTATGAAGTGCACGCCACTGGAAGTGGGTAAGGTCAAAGTCCACCACGTGCTAGCCCAGTGTAGATTTGTAGACTTCACACGCCGTTGAGAATATAATTAACTTTCAGCCTCTTCCTCACGATGTTTTCCTTCACCGTTAGCAAGTGATATTTAAATTGCTTGAAATAAAAATTAATTAGTTATTACGCTTCAATAATTTAGAAACAACCTTTTAAGGCTAAGGCTAGCCTAGGTTTATTTAGCTAGCTAGCTTAGCCTGAATTTGACTTATATATATAGCATACCGAGTCCGCGGTGGCGTGTAAATTTATGACCAACCACAAGACGCTGTAGTTCTTGGTGGTCATTCATCTTACTCCATGTCTCCGTCAAATCTAAACTAATTGTCATGACTCGCTAGAGATATTTGAAATAACTTAATTCGTCTTTTTGATGAGAACCTTATAAAGTTTTAGTGGGGTAAAAGGCAAGCAGGGTGAAGATAATAGCAGAAATATGAAAAGTCGATTTAACCGATTTCCAAAGGAAGTCCACCTTCCTCCACTCCAAAGATACAGATGAGATGAGAAAATCCTTTAAAAGACAATAAAAACTCATGTGTAAACATTGCCATAATTTTTACATTTTGTAACAAAATAACTCTAAAGCTTCAAATCTTAGAGTTTTTTTGTTTGTTCGCTAATCTTTTCTCTGGCTTTAAAATCTTTTTGGCTTTTGATAGCTCAACTCTTGAAGAAGGTTACAGGCTATTTAAAATCACGCTTAGACCTATATGACTAGACGAACGAAAAAAAAGTCTGATAGAACAACTAGCGAGACTGAATTGGATGGTGGGCGACGTGGCGTAGTGAGTATAGAATAGCGGATGAAAGTTTTCACGACGAAAATTTACTGAATATTATACTTTCCAACAATTACTATTCATAACTCTATTAATAAAAAATCCTATTATAAAAGTTAGGCTTCGGAACACCTCGATTTTAACAAAACCTATAATTGGTTGAACAGTTTTTATGCGACGCTCGAATAAACAGATGTAGAGTAATGGTTGAACAGTTACTCAATTCGCTGATGAATTGCGCAATATATTTATTATTTAAAACAATACTATGAAGAAGTGTTTGTATATAGAGGCAATCTTTCATCATCGTTTCTACCAATGGACGTCCACTGCTGGACATAGGTCTTTTGTAGGGAGTTCCACAATCCACGGTCCTGGGCCGCTTGCCTCCAGCGGCGCCCAGCGACTCGCCTGATATCATCAGATTCTCATTTCTGACTTTAAAAATATTATAGACAAAATTGATTATGAAACACCCTGTATACCAAAAAAATCTAAAATCGCCTATCTAATATTTATAAAATCCATGGACAAAATCCATCGGATATTATGCCCGCGGGGGCCATTCCGGGGCTTTTATATTCAATATCCGTAACGTATGGACCACATGGGGCGGCTATCGGGGGATTAGAAAAAAATGTTTTATGAGTTGTGACGCTTTAGTGTTGCTCATTTAGCGTAATCGACGGAAAAGCTTAGGATCTTTATACATAATAATATTAACTTACGACTGCCTTTATAGCGAAACAAGACAAAAAGCCCTTCCTATTGTATAGTATTTTATGTGTATTTAATTTGCCTTGTTACCTGATAAAAGTAATTTATCAGCATCATCATATCAACAGATAGACGTCCACTGCTGGACATAGGTCTTTTTGGCGACGCGCTTAATGTCGTCTGTCCACCTCGTCGGGGGTCGATCAATATACTCTGACCCACCGCATCGACTTTCCTGTCTGTGTAGCTCAAGAATTAACAACTACGCAAAAGGTTTTTTTTCAAACGGACTGATTTCTCCAAGTTAGCGCATTCTAACCCATTTGGGAGTAGAATTTTTATAAATCCTTATAAACGTATTTTGCCATTTTATTTGTCAACGTAAATACCATTGTCTTCCGCTAACCTTGTTATGAGGAAAAATTTGAACAGTTTTACTGAAAATTGGAACGCAAAATAGAACTTTAAAATGCGGTAGGAACAGAGATTAGCGCGTTTAAACAAAAAAAAATTAGAGCTCTATTCTTTCATATTCCCCTTGACAATATTTGGAGCGGCATCATTTCGCCCCTTATCCAGTAATTAAGTCAGCTACGGATAAAGTCGCACGATTAAGAGTTCTTTTATACCATTTATGGTTTACCTACTATCACTGACCTAATATACCTACTACTTATAGATTTTGACATAAGCTTTGTTACACAAATGTTTTGTAAAATCAAATATATGTAAACACAACATGCATTTAACGCTTATATGCTTACTTAAAAGATCACTAAAATAACAAGTTATAACAAATTTATTAGATTCTAATAAAAAAAACTAGAATGAATCGCGTATCGAAGGATTTATAAAACAATAGTTCGTGCAAAAACACGGGTTCGTTACACGGTACCTGTTGACCTTTTTGTTACGGAGATAATATGACATACAAGATGGAATTAATTTGAACAAAATAAACCGATTTCTGAAATAATTGTTGTATCAAATAAGTAAGTAATTTTGTACGAGAGTACAGGCGTGATGTTATGTTATTTGAATGCGTAAAAAAATAATATTTATGCTATGGAGTCAATCGCGGTAGATTTGCTGTCATATGTCGTTTTGAAGATCCGATGAGATCTTTATGAAATTTAAATGTGACCATTTCGAAATAAAATGTTGGTCTGCTGAGAGGCTTCGCCATACCCCTAAACGCCTGTTTGGCTGGTATGGTTTTTTTTTGTTACATGAACGCGATGATCTCAGGAACTACTGGTCTGATTTGAGAAATTATTTCAGTGTGGGATAGGGCATTTATCGAGAAAGGCTAAAAGCTATATACGAGTATATTCAATACATAATCACGCTAAGACCAATAGGAGCATATCACCAATGAACAATGTTTCTTCAAAATCGGGTTTTTTTATCTTTAGTAGAACTTCCGCTGCGTTCGCTGCGTAAACGGTTAACGCTTCGATAAAACCATATACTACAAAGTTGGTTCCCCTTTAATTGTTCTAAATTAAAATAAGTCTGCGACCGCATATGTCTATCTTATAAGGTCGACTTATACGCAGACGAAGTCGCGAGGGACCTTACTGTTACTGAACATTCATTAAAAACCATCAAAAACTTTTGATAATCTATTTTTTAAACGTATTTTGGTGCAATCTCTACCAAAAAGCGTGCCTAAGAAATTATAAAACAATAGATCGTGCAATAACACGGGATTGCACGGTTTAGACCTTTTTGTTGCTGAGGTATGACATAAAATGAATTTCAGAAATATATTCCGCCAGCCGCACGCACATCAAACGGTGCACACATTTTATTCACGCGTCTGGCATTTGTCGGCTTTTTAAAATTTTATTGCACATTTGTCAGGTTTTGAATTGTGATTTACTGGCTGTGCCTCGCGGTTATTTACGCGATATTATTATTTTTGTGAAGTCTATAAATTTCTTTAATATACGAGATACTTCAAGATACCTCTTATCTTCGGCGTTACGGTATAGAATTCTATGGTATACAATGAAAATTAAGCCTTATTTGCTATAATCCGCGAGAACCAGGCAAATCTGCACGGTGTATTTTATTATTCATTACTCTGTGTACACTGCACCACGCAGGCCATCCAAAATACCCTCCACGCACGTTTCGCTCCGACACCGAAGCATTCTTACGGCTGACTGGCGAAGTGGGCAGCGACCCTGCTTTTTGACCCCAAGGCTGTAGGCTCGATTCCCACAACTGGAAAACGTTTGTTTCATGATCATGAATGTTTTTCAGTGTCTTATCCGTATATTATAAGTATTTATGTATATAACTCATAAAAATATTCATCAGTCATCTTAGTACCCATAACACATATAAGTGTAGTTTACTTTGGGGCTATATGGCGATGTGTGTATTGTAGTAGTATATTTATTTATTATTTATTTATTTGTGTGAAGCCTGTAACCTTCCCTTTTATATGAGATACTTAAAGATACTACTTCTCTATTTACGTCGCCGTTATGTTACGGAATTTCATGATAAACACTGAAAATGAAGTCTTATTTGCTAAAACCAGGCAAATCTGCACGGTGCACTTTATTTTTTTTGGATGGCCTGCGTGGTGCAGTATAGAAAGATTAATAGATAATCTTTGTATACTGCACCACGAAGGCCATCCAAAATACCCTCCACGCACGTTTCGCTCCGATACAAAAGCATTCTAAGTATTTATGAATTTTCTTACTAAAAATATTCATCAGTCATCTTAGTACCATAACATAAGCTACTTAGTTTGGGCTACGTGGCTATGTGTCTGTTGTCATACTACCTATATTTATATTTATTTTTTCACTCTCGTGTCACCATTAAAATCTCTTCTTTTAACCAAACTTGTTTTATTTCTATACTAGCTGAGCCCCGCGACTTCGTCTGCGTTTGATTTTGTAAATGATGTGGCGTTCAATTTAGTTGTAGTTCTAAAAAAAATTAAAGTATTCAGTATCGCTAAGCCTTAAATGAGGGGTTTGCTGCTGTCCGCTGAGGAGTTCTGTCATCTATCTCCAACCACATTCATATCTACACAAAGTGTGGGCAAAATTATAACCTCTATAGTACAAAAAAAAATATTTAAATCGGTTATAATTTGTCAGAGTTATGGTGTAAAATCGTCAAACACTTTCATCCCCTCTCCCAAAGGAACCGAGCTTAATGTCGGGATAAAAAGTATCCTATATTACTTCTAACGCTTCCAAGAATATGTATACCAAGTTTCATGAGGATCAGTTAAGTAGTTTTTGCGTGAAAGCGTAACAAACAAACTTACATTCACATTCATAATATTAGTAGGGGTTAACAAACATATTGTTCAGTAAAAACTAAGTTAAATTTTGTAATTTTGTAGGTACCTGAAAATCCTCCAAGCTGGAATTAATAAATGTGATAAAGCTCAACAGCTTTTTTTGTATGTTTAAACTTTTTAATCTCTGAAACTAAATATTGTGTTTTAAATATTTAGTTTTTAATAGTAGAAATTTAATACGTAGGTAGAAATATAATTTAAAACGCACATGCTCTCAAAGGCGTTGTGCATCTAAGGATCGAACCCAGTCTCCCGAAAGCTCTAACCACTAGGCTACAGTGGCGTGCACATCATACAAGTACAAAAGCACTGCCTACCCTAAAATTTTTGTATGTCACATAAAGGAGACGAGTTTTTCCATTTCATACCATATTCACTCTTCATTCAGGCTATCGCTGTTTTTCGCTTTGTTCACGTTACCACTAAGTAATTGAGTTGTAACCAAGTGTCGGAAGATGGAATCGCTCGCCAGTCCGTAATACATCGCTTCCTAGCAAAAGCGATACAAAATCGCTCAGTGTAATAGGCAATTTCGCTGTTTATGACGTTAAAGCTATCATGGATAATAGCTTTGTTTGGCGCCAACTTTGCCTACATAATATCTTTTTAAATATATTTATCTAATCCCATGCTTTAAATCCTCTTAAAAAGATTCGGAAACAGTTAGCTTATTGCCAACATTAAAACCTCAAAACGAATATCATTATAACACTCCTTTATTTTTTTCGATCCTTTCTGCGCAAAGGTTTTCACTCAGACAGCCATTTTCTTACTGCTCGATGCGTGGTCTGTGTATGAAATTCCCAAAAAGAACATTTTCATTCGGGTCCGAGTCCGGCTGAACGCCGCGCGGCACAAAAAAAGTAGGTTATTCGAATCCCACCATTTATCATCGATATTTTTAGTGTTTTGTTTACAAAATATATTAAAGATAGATTGAGTGAAGTTACAGGTGCGTGCCGTGTTTCGAACTCGTTCCCCCGAAAGTGAGGCCACAGTCCTAACCACAAAGCTATCTCTGCTTATTTATCTTTATATATATTACTAGCGGACCCCAGCGCCATCTGTCGGGCTGATTTGTGAATCTAAACCATCCAGGGTGTCCCCCAAAGGCATTCCAAAAGATTCATTCAATTCGGTCCAGCCGTTTAGGAGGAGTTCAGTGACATACACACGCACACAAGAAATATATATATATAAAGATAATCAAAATTTCATAGTCAAAACGAAGTAAACACGAAAAATAACTGGTAATAAATAATAAGCTTTAAATTTAAAACATGGCTTATTATAATTTGTTATTATACGGTGACGGACGAGCTGACAGCTTAGTTAGTAATAACGTCTATTATTTCAACCTTTGGGTACGGAACCCTAAAAATATATACAAATTGGTACTACAGTAGTTTCTGAAAACACACACAGTTTCGCGCAGTCGAGCAAAAACGCCATTGTACTGGACCGTAAAATGTGCTTGTGAATAACAAATTAGTTCGCAAACGTTTTCATAAAACTCTAGTTAGCAGTGCCATTGCCATGTTCAGCCGAATTATGAATTCTGGACTCCCTCCCACGTTTACTTACGGTTTGAGTTTGAGGATTAAATATTCATGGGTTTAGACCCGACTTACTGTATAGTGACATAGTATACGAGCGTACTGTATAGTGACATAGTATACGAGCGTTTCTTCGTCCGCGTTTACTACGTTTTTTTACAAAACCCTTCGGAACCGCTCAGTTTTCCTGAAGAGAAGTAAAAAGTAATTTATGCTACTCTCCGTCCTTTCAACGACGGCCGATTGGCTTGGGTAGCGACCCTGATTTCTGAGTCCCACGTGAGTTCGATTCCCACAACTGGAAAATGTTTGTGTGATGAACATGAATATTTTTCAGTATCTGGGTGTTTATATGTATCCTATAAGTATTTATGTATATTATTCATCAGCCATCTTAGTACCCATAACACAAGCTAACGCTTACTTTGGGGCTAGATCGTGATGTATATATTGTCGTAGCATATTAGTATATATTAACTAACTCTATGCCAAAAATCATGTCGATTAGTGGCTTAGTAGCCCTAGTCTAAGAAGCAGCCCAGAACAAACTTAGCCGGTTGTTTTTTTTTGGTTATCACCATCACTTAAAACTATTTAAGAAGCAACCTGGTTAGAGCAGTAATTTACACCCAAGCATTTTTATCGTTGACGTAGTCCTTAATACTATACCTAATAGGACTTTTCTATAAGCTTACGTTTAACACAAACTTTGAACTTTTTCGGAGATACCCCAAGATGGTAGTTTATTGTAAAATTGTATACAATTTCCTTTAGTTTAGTAAGAGACTTTGGTTAGTTACCACCATACAATTTCTTTTTTTTTTATTAACGATAGGCCAGCGCTTGATGACAATCATCCCCGTTAGAAAGCAATGATGAGGTCTAGGTCGGAGCACGCTTGCCTAGAAAAAGCCTATTTACTCTAGCCTTGAAGGTACTCAAATTATACGTGGCAGGAAACGCAGTAGCCGGGAGCGCGTTCCACATCCTAGCGGTACGTATCAGAAACGTAGATAAAAAAACGTTTCGTGCGTGTTGATGGAATATTAACCACATAAGGATGCCACCGCTCTCGGTGTCTCGCTGTTCTGTGGTAGAACCCACTCAAATAATGCCGCCAAATGATGCAAAATTTATTCTAAGTCGGCTTACTTTATATTACTTTGTGTGTATATCATAACGCAAAGACCAATAGCAGCATAGCACCAGTGAAGATTTTTTCTAAATCGAGTTTTTTCCTTTTGAGAGCTTCCGCTGCTCGCGTTGCGTAAACGGTTTAAGTTTCGATAGAATCATGTATGATGAAGTTGTTCCCCTTTAAAATAAAAAAAAAAGGCAGCGACAGCATCTGTCTATCTTTTAAGGTTGACTTGTATGAGGACGAAGTCGCGAGGGACCGCTAGTCTAATTATAGTTTTCAAGAGTTTAATTATTTACCCACTTGACAAAGTTACTGTAACTGTTCCAACGAATTTAATACGCATGCCATTTTATTAGGTAGGTCGTTAGGAATAATAATTAAAAATATCTTTGACATCCGCGCAAAGAGCGAAGTTTTTCATCAAGCCCCTTCGAAACTTATTCAATTTAAACTCGCTTTTAAGTTATTCGACATTTCTTGTCCCTAACTAGTGTTTAAAATTTAAATATTTGCTCGCTAAAACTTAAACATCAATGGAAAAGTCCGGTACTTTACTGTGACTCTCGCTACATCCTATATTCTAGGCAAAGAGACAAGTCCAGTTTGACAACTTCGCCTTTCAATTTAAATTTGACAGCCAACGTCAAACGTGGGTTATGATGCTATTTTGTTAAGTAAAAGAAAAGATTTTGATTTAGTACGGAGCCATCCTTTCTGCCATTTTTTTTTTAATAGCAGCCACACATGTATCCTGTCTTAATTAATACTAAATTTCAGCTCAATCGGTAGGTATATCTGCTTCAAAATTGAGTTGCAAGATTCCGCCTGAAATACATAATTTACTAAATACGTACAAAAATTGCTAGTTAAATAAAAGCTTGTAAAAAATAAGTAAAGTCTGAAAATAGGTCATAATCCTTCATTAGCTTGTAAGATTTTAATGCAGTTTTACGAAGTGTTTATACTGAATGAATCTTAGCTCTTTCTGTATTGTTTTCCCAGTTAGTGTCGCACACCAGACATTCATGCCATTTAGATGTTTAATTTAGCATAGTATACGTTCTTAACGTAGAACTATAAAACCTATACGAATGGTAGATAGTTCTACAATCTACATATATATATATATATATATATATACCATTCGAGTCATAAAACCCATTTCATTTATAACCACTTACAGTACCTACTTTTAGCATCATTGGTTTTTTTATTATCTGTAATTTTGTTACGGATATACCAGACCCATTATCTCTCAACTTACTTGGATTACTGAACTAAATGTTTACAATGTTGCTAATATTAACGTTTTCTTTTGTTACAGGTTGTGCAACAAGTGTCCTAAAGTGAAAGTTAACTAAGTGAGTGAGTCGCAAACGAAAAAGTGATATTGCGTCGAAAAGTGCAGTGCAGTGAAGTATGGCCTAGTCCAAGATGGTGGTGTGGCGCTGTGACCGCGGCACTTGACGTTCTAAAAGAAAATGGCGGACTCGAGTCCTGCCACATCTATCATCGAAGGGACTGTGAAATTCCGCGACGGAAAAAAGGTAATTATTACTTATTCTTTATCCCGCCAACACTTGGAGCAACAATAAAATAAAACAAATAAAAAAAAAAACAAAATGTTATCTCTTGTTGAGTGCCTCACTGGAATATGAACCTATGAAATAGTATATTATGTAACAAGGACGGTACCTTGTATTTTACAGTCGAAGCGGTAAGCGCGCGAGCTGTAAGCGAGCGCGACAACGAAGCCGAGACTGTAATAAGCAATGTACGATAGGCGTTTCATACGACGATTTTCATCACACTTCTTCTTCTTCTTTGAGTTAATGGCTTTTTGTCATGCCGGAACGGCACAGTTTACTTCGCCAATGACGGGTGGGTAGCTTGAAGAAAACACAAAGGAGGATGGTGAAAATGTCTTGAGACTATTTTAGTTCGCAAAACAATAGCAGGGTAGCGTTTTAGTAACTGTTAATATCTAACATTACAATATACTATAGATATTTATATATATATATATATTTTTTTTTTTCTTTTTTTTTAAATTATAGACAAAAAATATATGTGTTGTTATGCATAAAATGTACTGAATGTAATAGATTAGTGTATTTACAGTTTAATGTTGTTACGTTTAATGTATCTGCATAAGAATTTAACATGCGGACTAAACACAAGGATTAATAGACATTGTACACTTATAGGACGAGGGATCTTGGGGGGAAGAACATCATAAAGTGTATGTAGGAGTTTAGGGCAAGAGAAGAGTATATGAGAGGTTGAACCTTCATCCAGACCGCATTCACACATTGAGTGATCTCTAATTCTTAATTTAGCTAAGTGTACTGGAGTGCAAGCGTGTCCGATCCGCAGACGAGTTATAGTTGAGGCAACCCACCGAACCATATTTCGGTGATAGAAAAACCAGGGTCGACGGGGGATTTCCGGTTGCAACGTAGCGTAGTATTTACCTTTGACCGAATTTGATAGGTTCCAACTTGATTTCCAAGAGTCAGAAAGATAAATTTTAGCAAGAGCGCAAAGATCTTGGGTGTGGTTCTTAAATTGGGTTAGGGAGCCTGACTCAATAGCAAGTTTTGCGAAAGCGTCCGCTCTTTCATTTCCTTTAATTCCAGTGTGACCGGGGATCCAAGCCAATTTGATAGAGAGTCCTTTTTTATGGCAAAGGAATAAGGTTTCCCGGATTTTGAAGACTGAAGAAACAAGTGCTCTACTACGGAAAGGATTTCCTTTGAGTGCTTGAAGGCAACTTAAGGAGTCAGTCAATATAATGGAGTTTTGTATATTGTGGGACTCTATAAAAAGGATGGCTTCCAAAATAGCAATAGATTCTCCAGTGAATACCGATGTTTCTGGGGGGCACTTGTATTGTAGACATATTTTATACTTTGGGATCCAGCATGCTATACCAACAAAACCGTTAATAGACAATTTTGAAGCATCTGTGAATATCGCTAAGCAATCAGACCAATTATTTTGGAAAATTTCGTTAAACTTAGCATCAGCTTCGACCGTATCTTTACTTAATCCTAAACTTTCAATCTGTGGAACGTAGGTCAGCCCTGGGAAGGGGGTTGAGTATAATGGAAGCTTAGGAGAAGAGTGGAATGGATGTGGTAAACGAGTGAACTTACGGTAACTCATTAGAAGACAGGGGAGATTTTGATCGGATCTTAGGACAGAAGACAGTTTTTGTAGGCAATCAAGGAGAGGATGGGAGGAGAGTTGCAAAGTCCTGCAAATAAAACGATCACTGAGATATTGCGTACGTATAAGAATAGGTGGGTCAACACATTCAACCTGTAGTACATTGGTGGGAGAAGATTTCATTGCACCGAGGATAATCCTCAGGCATTTAAATTGTAATTTGTTGAGTTTTTCTGTGGCAGATTTATTTAAGGGACCTAATATAAACAGCCCGTAGTCCATATGGCTGCGGACTATAGCATTATATAAGAGCTTTAGCGTATAAGGATGACCACCCCACCAGACTCCTGATAGAGCTCTAAGGATGTTTAGGGAGCTTTCACACTTACGGATAATATGTTCAGAGTGAGCTACGCCATTGAGTCTAGAGTCAAAAATTACTCCGAGAAATTTGGTTTTGTGAGCAAGTGCAATGCGATGATCATCAAAGAAGATATTTGGAACTGGAATTTGTCTTTTTCTAGTAAAAATGACGGTCTTGCACTTATCGATAGATAATGAAAGCCCATGATCTGACAACCACTGACTTAGATAATGCAAAGCCGAATTCAAGCGAGGAGAAATTTCATCCACGGATGAGCCGTTGGCGTAAATAGCAATGTCATCAGCATATTGCAAGACTTTGCAAAAACTCTCCACTGACAGTTCGAGATCGACGGTATAGATATTGTAGAGAAGTGGGCTCAGAACCGAACCCTGAGGTAAGCCTTTCCAAACAACTCTAGGGGAAAGATTTAGGGAATGTGTTCGTACCAGAATAGTTCTGGATGAAAGCAGATTAAATATGATCTGTGTCAGTCTCGGCGGGATGCTCAGCTGTTGCAATTTTTGCCTGAGTATCGGGAGAAGAACGTTATCATAAGCTGCTGAAATATCCAGGAATACACCCACAAGGTACTCTCGCTTAGATAGGGCTAATTGAATATCTGTAGAGAGGATACCAAGGCTGTCGGTTGTGCCAAGGCCCTTGCGAAAACCAAACTGGGATTTGGCAAGCAACCCTTTGCTTTCCAAAATCCATTCAAGACGGTTTTTTATCAAATGCTCCATAATTTTAGTCAAAGAGGAGGAAAGAGCGATGGGGCGATACGAATTAGGATCTAACGGGTCTTTACCGGGTTTCCTTATGGGAATTATTATTTGAGTTTTCCAAGGTCCTGGGATGATTCCTGTATTTAGAAACCAGTTTAACATGTTGAGAAAGCAGATTTTTGCTTTATCATTAAGCTTAACAATGAAAGAATATGGGATCCCATCTTCCCCTGGGGAAGAGTCCTTCAGGTCTGAAAGAGCACACTGTAGCTCGGAGAAACTAAATGGAGCATCCATAGGATCTGAAGAAGTCAGTGAACTAGGATAAGAATGAATGTTTTCACAAGGAACAAAGGGAGGGGCAAGTTTATCTGCAAAGGCCTCTAGCCAAACGGCAGGGTTGTTTGAAGTTGGGTCGTTGGAGGATACCGATTGCCGGAATCTTTTCATTCTATCCCATACCAGGGTAGATGGGGATCGAGGATCCAAAGATTCACAAAAAGTTGTCCACCCTGTTTTTTTCTTTTTGGAAGTCACCCTTTTGACCTTAGCATCTGCTCGTTGGTATTCCAGGAAATTTTCGTGTGTCATCGAGATCTTATAAGACATTTCTGCATCTTTACGTTTATGTATTATGTTGGTACACTCCTCGTCCCACCAAGGAGGGGATAATATAAAATCACGTTTAGCCCTTTTGAGAGGTATGTGGACGTCGGCTGTATCTTTTAAAATTTTTATAAAGTTCTCATAATAAAACACTATATTCTCTTCGTCTACAGATTCTGTTAAACTATCAATTTTAATATCAACCGATGCTGCGAATGAAGACCAGTTCGCTCTGTTAAGTTTGTGTTTGAGGAGCGGATTGGGGTTGAACAGAGGAATAGTTTTTTGGGCTATAGATATTGTTACTGGGAAATGATCACTTCCATGGCAACTTGGGAGAGTTCTCCAGGAAGTAAGAGATGCTAAAGAGGGAGAACAGAGAGTTAGATCGACGGCAGACTTAGGATTTTGGTGAGGGTATACTCTCCTTGTTGGAGAACCGTCATTGAGTATACACAAACTTAATTCATCCAGAATATCTAACAAGAGAGTCGAAAAGTTATCTGAGAAGTGGGAACCCCAGATTGTGTGATGGGAGTTGAAATCCCCCATCACGAGTATTGGAGGCGGAAGAGAAGAAATAACTGATTTAAGTTCAGAAATAATAGAATGATTAGGGTGAGGGATATAAATTGATAGAAAAGATACTTCAAGTGCTCTCACAGCCACAGCGTTAAACTGACGTGAGTGAGCCGGTAAGGTAAGACAGGTATATGCAAGAGAGCGCTTAAGAAAGAGGGCACTACCTGCATATCCATCATCTCTGTCATCCCTAAGGCAAGCATAACCTGGAACTCTGAAGCGAGAATCCGGCAAGAGCCATGTCTCAGAGATTGCAAGTACAGCGGGTTTATGTTCATTGATAATATGAAAAAGCTCATGTTTTTTGCGGCGTATACTTTGACTATTCCATTGAATTATCTCCATGGACGCCATTGTTGAGAAGAGATGCGATTTTGATAATAATTTGTGCAACGTTGGGCGGTAGGGGATGTTGATTTATATTTTCAAGAATGTTCTTTAATGAATTGGTGAGGGAAGGTATACTACTATCATCGGGTGGCAAAGCGTAGTCGTGCTCAATATTTAAAGCACTACCATTGGGAAAAGATGTGCGGCAGTTCCGGATGATGTCATGGTGTGCTTGACGATCGTAGCCCTTTGTTGGTTGAAGCCTGGGACGAGGAGTACGGAAAATTGTTTGCCTGTAAGAATTTCTTGGCGTTTGGGGATAGTGTACCCTATTAGAATTGGGAATAGAAAAGACTGGGGAGTAAGTGGGTTTAGTGAATAACTCTTTTGTCATGTCAGCATAAGAGCGTCGCACTGGAGGGAATCTAGCAGAGGCATCCTGATACGATAAGTTTTCCTCTGACATTAACATTTTTATTGATTGCTGCCGGGAGTGTTCTGGGCAGCTTTTGTTTGTGGCCATATGTTTGCCAGAGCACAGAAGGCAAGACGAGTTTTCAGTTTCTATCTCACAAGATTCACCTGAGTGGGGTTGGGAGCATTTGAAACAACGCGGTTTCGATCTACATTGGTCCTTGATGTGCCCAAATCGACAGCAATTTAAACATTGGATAGTAGGGAGTCTGTAAGTATGGATAGGGAGAGAAGTGTGATAAGAAAAAATCTTGGGTGGGAGGGTTTGCCCTCTAAAAGTCAGAACGACAGACTGTGTTGGAATCCAGGTCACCACGCTATCGGTTGTTACCTTACGATTAAGACGACGAGCTTTAAGAATCTCCCCACAACCTGCGGGGAGCTCTAGAGAGTCAATAAACTCATCCAGGTGCCAATCAGTGGGAACTCCTCTTACTAATCCCATACGGGTAATATTAAATGTGGGGATAAAAGCTGTAAAGTTAGAAGTATCAAGTATAGGGTTATCTATAAATTCATTGGCCGCCTGCCCAGATGAGAACTCCACTGATATTTTATTTCTTCCAACACTTTTCACACCATCATTGAGTACTGACGTGATTTTGTTCTTGTGTAGAAACTGACCAAATTTAATTGCTCTCATAGAAGCGCCGGCTGAAGGGTCAGCGACTTCACGCGAGACGTATACTATATATGGGCCTTTATCATCATTAAAGTATTTTTTTGGACAATCAGAGAGAGAGGGATGCAGGTAAACAGATTGCATAGAGGGAGCTGTTGAGCCAGGATCTGTAATAGTTTTTTTAGGGAGAGAACCCGTTTTATAAGTGTCATTTAAAGGAATAGTTCGCTTAGTGCCACGGTGGGTAGATTCAGAGTCCATAGGTATAAAATGTGGGCTCTCGACCTGCTCTGCCGAAATATTCATATTTCCCCCCGGATCAGGGGGTTTAGGTGGGGGTTGAACCTCCATTAGCCCTTCACCACCTATCACCAACACAAAAACAAAGTACTCACTCCCAGACACCAGCTATTGTATAGAAAACTAACTAACTACGTAACTGACCTTTTTGCGGTTTTTCTACAATTGTGGTGGCAAGAGGTTATTCACTCGCGATTCTTGCTTTGATTATTATAACCGGCGGCGTGAAATCTTGTTGCTCGGCTTTCCAAATTAAACAGGACTTTTTAAATTATTAATAACCAACCACAAAGCGGTGACATTAACATAAAATATTAATTATAGAAAATGGCGCGATGGTCTGTTTTTCGCATGCCAAGTTAAACTACCATACAGCCAGCCAATATTTTGAAAATATAATGAAGGAAATAATATCGCATTTAAAATATAACTCATGAATTTTGAATAATTTGATCAAATTAAAAGGTAATTTATAATAAATAATAAGACGGTCCAAAATATATTTCTATCTAAAATGCGTACTATTTTAAGGCGCATAAAAACTTCGTTTGTTGGTATTCAAAAAATAATCTGGACTACCCGGTTGAATTAACAACGGTCCATCTTCATGCATATAACTTGCAGTGAGGTACAAATTTACTTAATCGGGAAATAAATAAAACACGCGTGACGAATTTCTTGGACTATGAGCCTTATATATGTGGAATAAGGTCGCGTTATGAGCGTGATAAAAAAAGTAGGTTGAAACTGTAACGTTTCCTATTAAATCACCAGTCGCTTATAATATGTCTACTATATTCAAGGGTATTTGGTATTGTCGCTGGTATGATAACTATGGCACATTAAACGCCGCGATGGCCAGGGAGATGTGGGTTCAAACTCTGCTGGTTAAAAATATTTTATAAGCATATATGTAATATTTTGTTAATCTAGAATATATTTAAAATTAACAAATATATATTTTACACCAATTCCTACAAGTACTTGGTCGTTATACAGAAGTGGAGTACACAATCCTTTACACCTGTATTCATAGTATATAGGTAGTACCTAGCAAATAAACTGTTCACATCACAATCAATTTTATCTGGATGAGATAGTCATTTCGAAATGAACTTTATGTTAAGGTACTAAGGTTAATTGTCCATTGCCGCATGCTGTATAGATAACTCATGATGTCTTGATATTTGCCTATCACGTCTGATACGGTATCGATATACAGAAATATGTCACATGATTAGATATTATGTGACGTGCACGTACTCGTAGATGCGTGATAAACGTGCAGTACATTTTTTATTTTTTAGATTTATTAGATATGAAATTATTTTCTTGGGTTTGACTTATGGCATCCTGCTTCATATGATTCGTACACAGAAATAAGGACTCTTTTTTTTCTAATCGTGGGATTAAGGGATTGTCTACAGATAATCTCCGTTTCCTAGGACATACCTGGTAATGAAAATAAATAAATAAATATACTACGAAAATACACATCGCCATCTATCCCCAAAGTAAGCGTAACGTGTGTTATGGGTACTAAGATGACTGATGAATATTTTAATGAATAACTAGCGTACCCAGCCCGCTTCGCCGGGCTAGATTTTGGTTTATTTTATCTAAACAATAAACTTACATCATTAAATTTTTAATTTAAGTCTCATAATATATCAAACAATTTATTTCTCTCCGTATTCATTCTCTTCTATTCTATTCTCGAGCGGGTGAAGATCATTATCTACACCCATGTTGGGTGTACATGGGTGTAGATAGAATACCATCATAGTAAATAAAAGCTGTATTTGACAGTTTGACAGTTCAAAAATAGGGGTGCTCCGAGCGTCACCAAACTTTGCAGAATTACTCGCCAGGTCAATCCGGAGATTCCCTGAAAGTTTAATCGGTCCAGCCGTTTGGAGCCTATACGGAACATACCCATACACTTTCTCTTTTATAAATATAGATTTATGTTTTTTTTTTTTGTAATTATAGGCGGGGCTAGATTGCGATGTGTGTATTCAAATCAAATCATATCAAATCAAATCGTTTATTTGCAGATTGGTATTACATTGTTGGTAGGTACACAAAACATAGGGACAAACAATCCGCCTTAGATGGCATGCAAAAAATATATATGATCGTACAATAATTATACAATAATAATACTATCTTAAATCAATCGATATTATTAAAATAAGAATAAAATTTAAGAGTGATATCAAAAGTACAAATATTATTATTCATGTCAAATTATAATCACTGTAAATGTCAAACCTATAATATTGTGTCTGTTAAATATTCTTGGATGGTATAATAACATTTCCCAATAAGTAATTTTTTTATCTTATCTTTAAAATCTACAAGATTTATGTTTCTGTTGGCTAGTGACGCTGGCAATTTGTTGTATATTTTAGGCGCCATAATGAATGTGGCTTATACAATAATTTATTTTTCCTGCGTTCGCTATCACTATATGTAAACAAGTGATTGTTTTTTTTGATAAATATCAGAACTTCATAAATATACAAACAAGGACAAGTTAGTATTTTCATTTTCTCAAAATACGGTTTACACGTATCTGTGGGACGCAAGTGACATATAGCTCTTAGACACTTCTTTTGACATTTAAATATTCGCTCTCTATCAGACGAATTACCCCAAAATATTATACCATATCTTAAACTTGCTGTGACATACGCATTGTATTGTCGTAGTATATTTATTTATTTATGTATAGTCCGTCCTTGCCCGGCAAAGTGTAGCTCTGATTATAGGCGATGTTTCTATAGCATCAATTGGGCCATCAGCTTGGCCCGTCAAATATAACCATAAAAAAGTACTAGGCTCTCATAGATTTAGCGAGTAAACCAGTAATTGTTTTGCCAACAGTAAGCCACTATCAAAGGAAGTCCAATGAATCATATTAGCATAGATATCGATCAAAGTACTGCCCGCGGCCAGTGACTAACTACAGGCGCCCGCATTAGGTACCCAAACACGCAGAACATCCGTGACATACATTATGTTGAATAGTGAATACATATTGTTACATCTAAACATGCGGTAGATATGCATACGTTTAGTTCGTTCGCTCAAATTATTTGCGTTTTTTCGCCGAGTCTTTGAAGTAGCCGACGCGTAAGTCGGTGGCCGATTTTTATAGAGAGATTTACTAACAATAGTTTCGGAGACTGGTAGATGTTTGTTTATTAAAATTCGTTATTGCACACACAAAAAACATTAACAGGAACTTAAAAACTAGTTAAAGCGTGCGAAAGACGTTGGGAATTTGTAAATATAGATGGGAATAGAAAACCTAGCGTTGGAACCAAGAGGGTTGGACAGACGACATAATGCGAGCTACAGGGAGTCGCTGTACACTGGTGGAGCGTGGAGAGGAGAACTCTACAAATGAAGTCGGGATAATTCTGATAGAAACAGACATGCCCGTTTATGTCATGTCTGATGCCCTATCCGTATGACACAATATATGACAAAATGAAATAGATACATGAATTATTTATTGCAGAAATTATAAATTAAAAAAAAAATAACAAAACTAGAAAACAAGTTAATAAAAATGCGCAAAGATAGTCTTAACGCTTTAAGTGATCCCCTCCAACATATCCTTAATGAAAGGATCAAATTATGGAATCAATCTAGTAATAATACATAAGTAACTCATACATATAATATTTACAGAATTATATTATATATATAAATATCACTACACATACGCAAATGTTCATATATATTTTATGACAAGTTATTTGAAGATGGAATCAGATTAATTTACAATTCGGATAAATGTAAGGTTTATTATTTTTTACCGAACTTAAATATTTGATATATTATATTACAAATTCATTTTTTCTGTAGTAATTGAAATAGAAAACGTAATGTGTACAGTATTTCTATCTCATTCTTTCCCATGCATATATGTGCTTCTGTCATTATCATGACGAATATCCGTTCCACACAGTTTCAAATCACATTCTAAATAAAAATCTCTTCAAAAGCATTCGAAACAAAGGTTAATGATCTGTATACCTACTGTGTGTGGTAGAAACACAATCTTCTTCCTTATACAGGATCAAATGATTACCTAATATTAGCCGGCGAACCATGTACGTGTTTCTAGTACACAAAGAGGCCACACACCGATAGGAGATCAGTTCATGGAACTATACTTCTTTGAACTAAGCTACTCAAATACTCGCAATCTAGGCACGTAAGCGTTACACGAATGTAGACACTTAAAATTCTACCAAGACTCGCTTTTGGTAGCAATAATGAACACTACAGAACGCCTTGACTGGTTGAAATTCGCCCAATTGTTTCTATAAGTAAGTGAACATAAAATGAAATGGTTTTAAATATAGTTGCTTAAAAATACCTTATTGTAACTTGACATCGTTAGGAAAGTTGAATTTTTCGCACTAGTGTTTTTTACTTTTTCCCTTTTACAATTTACTGTTTATTCAAGCCGCTTAAAATTTGTTATGGCCTGCACTTTTTCGCAAGTGTATTAAAAAACGTCGTTTGATACACGTTCAGAACTGTGATTTTTCTTTAACATTTTAAAATTATTTCTACACTTTAATACTGTATACTACAGTCTTGCTGTAGTTAAAGTAGTTGTAGTTGTAACTTAAATATAATTAAATGCTCTAAGACATGGGCTAAAAAAAACCACCGGTTATAAATGAAAAAATTCCCGGATGACATTCCCGCAGGATTAAAAATAGCCTTTGTTACCTATGCCCGCCTTCAAAGCTTAACTGATAACTTGAATCCGGGACAGATAAATGATAAAGTCAAAGTCAAAAATATCTTTATTCAAGTAGTCCCATGGATGATACGACCTACCTACCTGCGTACCTACATTAAAAATGTGTACGCGGTAGTGTGATGATGGCGATTACCATATTCGTAAACTTATAACTAAAGCTGCGAGGTTTCAAAACGCGTCCTGGTCTAACAAGAAGTCCGACAAACTTAGCCGGGTGTTCCTTTTTGTTATCACCATCTAACATTGTCATTTAAAATTATTAGATTAGCAACCTGGCTAGAGTAATAATTTAGTCCCAAGCTTTTTTTCGATAACGTAGTCCGTAGTTATACTATAGAAGGATTTAGCCTTACGTTTATTACACTTTGAACATTTTAAGAGACAGCCAAGATGTCATGCAATTTTCTTTAAACGAGTTATGAATTTTATGTAACCTAGTATATTTCACTGCAAGTTTATTCTCACTTCTAATGTCAAATTATTAGAGTCAAATTTTTTCTTAGATTTAGAAATGTTTTTATAAACATACATAAAATTTTCATGTTACTTTTCACTCTGGGAAAACGTCAGAATCCCTACCAGATTCCATTAAAACGTAGGCAATCGCGAATCTAGTGATACGGACTAAACCACCAAGAGGTATCTATCATCGTTCGAGTCCATGTAGGACTGAAGTGTATCGATAATGTATTTATATCAAAATACCCACCAACTCAATGTCATGAACATTGGTTGTTAATCGAATAAAATTTAAATTGTTTCTTAAAAACTATTTATTAAATAAATAATTATTATTAGCGCATTTGTAAAAATCCTAACCAATTTAATAAACTATAGTCATCAAAAGTTTATTTACCCGCTTTATAAAAGTTACTATTAATCGAACGTTGTTATTTCATTAGTATCCTCTTTGTTTTATTGCTGTACGCCAAAGGCAAAGGTTTTAATTTCAAAGCCTTTGAGATAAGACCGTTGAGTTTCAAATTATTTTAGTAAAGAGCGACTGGAAAGCTCTCTAGTTTGTTAAAGGGTATTATTTGGTTTGATTTTAATTATCCTCTGGAATGTTACATTGATTTGATCGTGTGGTTCACACAATGTTCGATTTAGTTTTAAGTAGGTCGGTATTTTGGTGGGTAGCTAGGTGTGTAGTTAGGGGCGCAGCTAGGCTGGTAGCTAGGTGGCGAGATAGGTGGGTAGTTAGGCAAGTAGCTAGTTGGGTAGCTAGATGGGTAGCTAGTCGGGTAGCTCTGTGTGTAAAGAATAAAGAATCATCTGACTTTGACTTTGGTAACAAGCCACTTCCGAAGGCTACCACGAGACCAGATAGGAGAAAATTACAAAGTTTCTTGATAAGCACTAGCGATTGAACCTGGGCGCCCCACTTAGTATGAAACCACAGCGCTCGCCCGCGCCACTGTGCTAGGGAGATAGTACTTAATACAAATGTAAAGCTACCGCGACGCTTCTAATGTGTTCCTGGCCTAATTGTTTTGCAATATCTGTAAAGAAAATAATACCTAGGTATGAATGAATGAATGAATGCGTGAATGAATGAATACACTTTTATTGTACACCACATTGCTGTGGGCTTCTTCTTAGACATGGAAGCGTTTGAAACCCTCGTAGCTTTAGTTTTAAGTTTACGAATGTGGTTATCGCCATCATCTCACTACCGTGTAATTCTTATGTACGCATTAAAAGTGCCACCTATAGGCCTACTTGAATAAAGATATTTTTGACTTTGACTTTAAACGTATAAAAAATTGTAAGCAAAGTATACAATTTGGCGGCCTTATCGCTACATAGCGAACTCTTCCATACACATAGGATAGGTACATAGTTACTCTATAAATAACAACAATTATTACTGATTGAACTACAGAGTGGGTAGTTAACATGTAATAAATGTTAATTAACCATCAATTAATGTATTATTTATGGTTGTTAGAACTGTATTCCCAGGATGATATTACTGCTATTTAATTGTACTTCTCGCAACCAAACTCCTCAGTTGTAGATGGTAACTACAAAACTATATATTAACTGTCACTTCTCAAACTCTCATAGTCTTACTTTAGGCTATGAAGTCTGAAAACTAATTTTTATGCACTTGTGCATTATTGGGGATTATATTATTAGAATAGATTATATATTTGTTTTTGTGTTTTTATTATTTTAATTGACTCTTATTCTCTTTTTTTTTATTGGCATTTACTATGTTCTACTTTTGTCTTATTTGTACTATACATTTATTGTTGGAGGTGGGCGTTAATTGTTGCGACACAGTTTATACTACTGCAACAGTTATCGTGGCACCATGTTTATTGTGTCAATTCTGTACCCTTACCTATATTCTGAATAAATGAAAAATGAAATTTATTTAATTAATAATATTTTATTTATATTTTATTAAATGACACGGATGGAAAAGCAGCTTTTAACTCGGTCAGTAAACCAAATTTGGCGTTCACTAAAATATTGGGCGAAGAATCGAACTTTATAAGTCGAAGAGTTTCCTCGCAATCGAAGTGCAAAGCAAAGTGTGTAACTCTGTAATTAAATGGGTTTTATGCCCTAGTAGCACAATCTATTTTGATAATCAAGGGTTAATATATTATATTCTTGGCTTTAATCTATATGTATGTAGCGAAAGGGCACTTTTAGGAGTTTAGATAGTTAATAATACAAACTTGAGAGTAAGTATTTGTCTTATTGTGACCTGATAACTTATAAATCATGTAACTGATTTTGACAATCTGCTGGATATAGATTTATGATTTCTCGGGGTTTCTTCTAATTTCCGGGAAAATCAATATTTCAACGCAGACGAAGTCGCGGGCTAGCCATTCTTAAAATAAACTTAATTATTTAAGTAAGTTAACTGCAGACTCAAAATATTTATAGCACGAGAGATAGTCATTCAAATGTCGAACCTAACTACTCATTGCTCTGTAATAGTACGTCACTACCTAACCATAAATTAACGTTGCCACACTATATTCTCAGAGCTGATTGTTCACATTATTATTCTTCTCAGGTAGTTCACACGTACAAACCAGTTTTAGTTTTAACTTTAATCCTAACCTGCAAATATTATAAATGCCACTGTGTTTTTATATGTTTGTTCTTGCTTCACAGCTTAACTATGCAATGAATATGACTTTAATGTTGGCACAGAGTTGAAAACGGACGGAGAGTAAACATAGGCTACTTAATGTACCAACAAACTGTTCCCGGGGGTTTGTAAAAATCCGTTATAAACGGGGACGAAGAACGAGAGAAACAGGTAGTCTTACAATAAATTAAATTATTTTAAATAAGTAAACTGCATCCCAAAAATATTTATAGCATGAGAGACCATCGTTCAAAAGATAAGTTCAAATATTAATATATGTATACCATACCATATACATCCCTACTAATATTATAAATGTCAATGTAAGTTTGTTTGTAACGCTTTCACGCAAAAACTACTTAACCGATCCTCATGAAACTTTGTACACATATTTTTGAAAGTGTTAGAAGTAATATAGGATACTTTTTATCCCGAAATTAAGCTCGGTCGGTCGGAGAGGGGATGAAAGTGTTTGACGATTTTACACCATTACACCGACAAATTATAACCGAATTAAATATTTATTTTTGTACTATAGAGGTTATAATATGTATTTAATTTTCATAGATCTTTTTGGTGTGGAGTATAAAGATTGAAGAAATTATAAATTACACCATACAGATTCTCCTGCTTTTCGCGGAGTAACTTATGTATACACCACGCAAATTATGTTTTATACATACATGTTATTGCCGAGAAATTCAAAGATATAATGTGATATATAACCTGTAGTAATGTATATCATACTTCATAATATATTTAATCACTCATAGCATTACACCCGCGCGAAGCTGGGCGGGGTATATAATAATAAAATAGTTAGTTGAAAACGTTATAAACCCATCATAAAATTATCGGATCCGTTTCGCCCTTGAAACTGATTGAGTAACCAGCAAACCGACCGTTTTCAGATAAGCAATGTTTGCTGACCGACCTAGGGCTGCCAATAATTGTTATGTCATATGTTATTTTTACTGGAAATATTAGCTCCGCTTTCAAATATAACCAAAATTCCTCTTTTTTAAGACTAAAGCTTAACTTAAGCGTGATATATATATATATATATATATATATAAAACATATTATATAATATATAGCGTATGAAAATACCATTCATGTGGTCTAAGTTAGGCGCACTTGCCATTAATATGCTGAAAAACTAATACAATCTGCCAAATTGTGAAGGAAATATTATCCAAATAGTGTAGGCGGCTTCATATCTTGTTATTCGGTTGAATACTTTATAGGCGGTAATAAATCGGCTACTTCCGAAACCTCCAGAAAACTGAGCGCGTATATGAAATACACAATTTAAAAATCATTTATTCAACTATGTTTACCTACTGTATAAGTCAAGTGATACACGACGAACACGGCAATGCCTAGTTATGTAACGACTAATCTAAGGAGATTCCTAGGTATAAATCAACCGCTCACCAATAGTTATCACCTTAGAGTTGGTAAAACCTTTTTTTTTTCTATAGACATCAACTTTATGATTAGACAACACATGTCTTTGCGTGGTTTAAGTCTCAAAACAAGTCGGAAGTGTACTGCGAATGCACACGTTTTCATATCGAAATGTTAATTGATTAATTAAATAAGTATTATGGCCACATTTGTAAAAATTCTAATCAATTTAAGTTAATGTTTGTAGCAAATATCACGTTATAGTCATCAAAACTTGAATTAGTTACTGACTTTACAAAATTAACGCAACGCAAGTAAGGTTACATTAAGTCTGTATTTTTCTAGCGGCAAGTTGCGGACATTGCGCAGACATAGCCACAAATCGCCGGACAATACGTGCGGAATGCTAGTCAAAAAGATATTCTTAAAATACAGTATCAAGGTTAAGACTTGAATAAGCCGATGTTGTTGGGCATAAAATAATACAAAATCCTGAGTGTGACATCATTCATCATGTCAAAAAATGGAAGTCCAGCGGTGCCCTACGACTTCTTTAATGGCATCCATCCACGTCACGTCGTCAGGATTCTTTCTTCCAACGCTGCGTTTACCGGTGCGGGTAATTCCAGTATCTTGGGACCACAACGTCATTCGTCTCGCTCATTGCCACTTCAACTTCGCGACACTAAGCTATGTCGGCAACTCTGGTTCTTCTACGGATCTCCTCATTTCTGATTTGATCAAGTAGAGATACACCTAGCCTTATGAGACCCATAGTTAGCCCGTTTCACGGGTGTGACAGCCCTACCAATATTACCTCGTTTTGTGTTTTCACCGCATCGTCAATTGACGCTAATTCTAAAGATAAATACAGGTCACAGCTAGTTTTGTCCAAGTTTACCGTTCCCATCGTTTTATCGTATTTTGGATTACTTTGCTATATGGGTATAGTTTATCAGCTTTTTCTCGGGTTTCAAATATGGGCGTAGGTTAACGACCTCTACCGCCTAGCTAGAAGGCCACGGTTCTACATCCCGTATAGATAGATAGATAGATATATAGATTAATTCTTTATTGCATACAATTAAGGGATATAGATAATAAATATTGCAAACAGTAATACAAGAAAAATAAAAATGCGCAAAGGCGGTCTTATTGCTTTAAGTGATCTTCTCCAGACAACCCTTAATGAAAGAAGAAAATAAATGATTATTAACTACCTACTTAATTCTAAAGTAAATTTGTAATACTTCTCTAATTTTGTAAACAATATTTCCATTACTTTTAAGTGTTAGTTAATTAAACATTATCATCATCTTCACATCAAGCCATGACCGGCCCACTACAGAGCACGGGTTTCCTCCAACAATGAGAAGGGGTTAAGGCCGTAGTCCACCACGCTGACCCAGTCCGGATTGTCGGACTCGACACACCTTTGAGAACATTATGTGGCACTCAAAGGCATGCAGGTTTCCTCACGATGTTTTCCTTCACCGTTGAAGCAAATGATATCTTAATTACTTAAAACGCACATAACTTAAAGTTCGAGGTGGGTGCTGGGATTCGAACTCGGTCCCGCGAAAGTGAAGTTAAGCTCCTACTCAATGCGCAATCACCGCTTTTACAATTACTTGTTTGAATTGTTGACATGATGAATTAAACATACTTTACACTAAAACTTGAATACTACAAAAATATTATACAAAGTGTCCTTATAATAAATGATTTGCAACTAACTTCATGAGTCAGGGCTTATAGAGTCCGTAAAGGCAACTTTTCCTGTCACTTGCGAATGCGAATTTAGATTTTCTTTGAACAGCGAATGTTCGAATCTATTTGCAATACCAGAACAAATAAAGCGAAACAATTGCAGTTTTTACACTAAGCGACGCGAGATTGCCCATACGATTTATCGTATGTAAGAAGTGACATTAATATAAGTTACTTCAATTTTTTTCCAAATAAAGAATTTGAATTTTTATTTCAGCACGGCTAACATGTCCAGCACGGGGAAAGGACAAAAATTTATATCCTGCAGGTTTTCGTTTAGTTATAAACGGGGATAAACTCTTCCATTCTCTGTTGCCGTGCTTTTTCTGGTGGACTCGTAAATTGTATCCCTTGTCAGGGGGTATAATACCTGTACTAGCCCTGTAGTAGAACCGATCATGTATTTTCATTCATGTATATTCTCTTCCACGGTTGTATCTGCTCCTCGAACATGGGCGCGCGAACGTCTCCTTTCCCCTGTTGCTGTATTTAGATAGATAGACAATTTTATCTACTGTCGTTGGATATCATTTTTGTCCACTGCCTATGCTAGCCATGCAATTGTTAATATCATAATGGCATTTCTAGCCCGTAAATATTTTTTACATTTTTTTTCAAGTGTTTTTATCTACACTTTTAAAATGAATTTAAATTTGCTTCAGAGTACATCCATTGAGGTCTTCTATAACACTAATCTTCAAAACGTTCAATACACAAAGGTTCTATATCAATATGTTCAATACACAAAGCTTCTATAACACTAATGTCGCTATTTTACCAAAGAGTTCGTAATACTCATGAATGGGCAAACGCATTGACAAAATTGGGCATTCTACTTTAAAGTCGATAGAATGCTATCGACTTCAAAGGATGCCCAATTTTGTTAAAAAGCTACGGAGCTACTAGCAAAAGCTAAGGAAATAAGAAATCGTGACAGACTGAAACACGTAGCACCATAGGAGTTCCGTCTTTCCATTACGGTGCGGAACCCTAAAAAGGAACCCGCGTCGTGCCGTATAAAGTCAACATGAATCGTATAGGATCGCGCGATATGCGCTCGCTTCTTTTGTAACGGATTGCGTTCGGAATTAGAAAGGTTGGATACGGCTATTTTGCACAAACTGCGCTGCGCAATTTATACAAATACCTATAACGATCAACTTATGCCAGAGTATTTTATTCACTTGGCACCAACCTTTTTAGCATTAGAAAAGATTTAAAAGAGATATCTAGATTAAGTTCAAAGTTTATATAAAACGTTAGCTTACAGAAAAATCATATTACAATGTTAAGGATTACTTAAACGACAAAAAAGCTAGGGTGTGAATTGCTCTAACTTCGCTTCATAGCTCAATATTAATTTACTGTGAGATGGTGATAAAAAAAATATCCAGCTAAGTTTTTTGTGGGCTCTTCTTAGACCAGGGCGCGTTTGGAACCCTCGTAGCTTTAGGTTTAATTTGGCGAACGAAGTTATCAACATCCACTTACAATATCGTAAACATATATGTATAAACCTGGCCTGTGATAGGCCTTCATAAATAAAGTAAATTTTAATTTGAGTATAAATAAAAATTCGCGATTTAATTTACCAATGCTAAATTTACTCTCGGTGATTTGATTTTTTGACCAAGCTGACTTGATAAACGACTAAGACACCGGGAGGTATCTTAGCATCGTTCGAGTCCATGTTGGACTGAAGTGTATCGATAATGCAGTCGTATTTATATCGAAATACCCACCAACTCAATGCCATGAACATTGGTTGTTAATCAAATATAATTTCAATTGTTTCTTGAAAACTATCTATTAACAAAATATCTGATAGTTTAATTATTTACCCACTTTATAAATTTACTGTAACAATTTAAAGAAAAAATTTAAAAGAAAGTGGACTTTAACAATATTTATATTAGAATACCTACTACTACTATCCCGTTCTCTTGCTGCAAGTCCTTTCTACAAAGGTCGCCCTGTAAGAGATTGCTTGCAGCAATAAGGTCGCCGTCGCATGTCTATATTGTTCACTGTACACTCCTTAATGTTCCTTTTCCTGTATGTTATACGTGCAATAAAGTGTTTCTTCTTCTTCTTCTAGTACCTACCATAAGTCTTTCAACCAGATATTTATATCCACCATTTTCTCTTGTTATATCTATGAGATAAGATGAGTAAATGGGTAGTTAGAATTATCTCATGCCGCGCATCGCAGCCCTACAGCTTGGCCTTGGTTAATCTACTTGCTTTTCATGTCTCGAGCTATCAAATTTTTATTGCACAACGTTAAATAGTCATTACCTACTTATTTCATCACCAACATACAGCTTTTTAGAGGGTTATATCAGAACAATAAAACGAAAACACTTTTAAAGTATAACGGCTACTTTCAAACTCGTATCAAAGTTTTTTCAAGAATACTCGAAATTTAGTAGGTTTTATTTATTCGCTTTATTGCACAAATAACGGTTTACAAAGGCGGACCAAATGCTGCATTTTCTACCAGGCAACCTTCGGACGTGCAAGAAGAACGAGTGAGGGTGTGGCCAAAACAAAAAATATATAAATTTGGTACTATATGTATATATATATAATATTTATATACTATACGTGTTAAATATATAAATAAATGTGTAATATATATATATGTTATATTAATATATATCCAATTTATAGATATGCGTGTACATGACTGTGAACGTGTATTCACAATTTAAAAAAAAAGCGTGTTTTAATAAGATAAAACTTCTCCTTTTCTCTAAAATACCTTCAAAACGAGTAAAAATACAACGCGAAAATACATTCAACTCCTCAGGAACAGAAATTCTACTATACGCGACGTCTCGTACAGTAGGTTCTGTCAAGTGAGTTTACTTAATTTTAGGTCTTTTAACAACTCCATTAGCGGTAGCTTTTAAAAATGATGGAAATAATACGGCATGTTAGTATAAACTTCTTTTATTAAAATAAAGCTTTACAACTGTGTACAACCATTTTAGGAGTTTCACTGTCTCTCACTGAATTACTCCTCACATTTCATTCATTATTTCTTGTTACTACCTTCTACTAAAAAAATATATATCTTATTCTTAACCATTAAAACATACATAACTTACTATGTAATCCAGCTCAACCTTAAATGTCTGAAATGTAGATTGAAACATTTAAAGTAACGTACTATCTATATAATATAACAAAATGAAAATTATTGTGGAAAAATTTTAAACAACGTTGCATTTCTATAATAAAAGTGTTTGAAATTATCTTTTATCCCTAAGTTCCAACGGGAATGCAAATCAGCACTAAACTCAGCCATAGCGAAGCGGGTACGTTTAGTGGTACACACAGATTTTATTTTATTTTATTTTTTCTAACTACAGTATTAAACTCTAGGCATTAAAAAAAATAAGTATATTGAACCAGTAATAAAAAAAACGTTATTTCTGCATTAAGAAATTGGGAAAGAGCTGATTAATTAGGAACCCATACCATTTTTTTTCTGATGCGTGAATTGAATGACTTGATACCACCGCCGCACACGTTGGTATCAAGTCATGTGGTGGTGCACCAAACTATTAATTTAATTTTCTTGGACAGATTAACTGGGGTCAGTGGCGTACACTGGATTTCTTACCAGGGTATGCATAAAGCAGGAAAATTGCATAAATCGGAAGAAATCATCCTCTTATACGAGTTATATATACATTTTCGAGTAGGCAGTGCTTTTGTGCATGTATGGAGTGCACGCCACTGACTGGGGTATAGGTACCTTATGAAAATCACATGGTATATAAGGTCACATACAAAGAATGAGTTCTTAATCTTCTTGAAAACTTTGCATAACTTTCATCAGTTCTATCTTTGCAGCTAACTTCTTTCTAGGGTTTATTCTTCTGAAGCTCGGTATTAGAGATAGCATGAACAGTTTGTCACTGTCGCTTTCATGTCTTACTGAGACGTGCCCTAACATATCGTGCGCGTTTTCTTCTGCAGAGTCTTGAATAGGATTATTTGTGTCAAAGAATATTTCCGTTTCCGGATAATTCTCGACCTCGGATTTTATGTGTCTGAGAGTCCCGGCGTCGCTCCTGGAGGATATATCTTCTGCGTCCCCGTTCTCTGCTGATTCATCGTCACTATCATACTGTAGTATCTCCATCGTGTCATCCTGCAATTTTCCGGTATCGTCGCCATATTCTAGAATTGAATAGTTTTTCGTTACAAGTAGAATTACTGGAACAATTTCCCTACTGCTTATTATATAAGTAATAAAGTACCCTCGAAAGGGAGTCCGCTCTCCGAAGTCATAACCGCTGCGATGATATCACATTTGTTTTAACTCTTTTTAAATAACTGCAATTCAGTTGCCTGGAAGGAGCGTTGCCATACGTCCGGATAATGCCGGACACAGTTAGGGTTTTTGATTGCGTGATGGCCAATATAAACTGTGTCCGGCTCGCCCGGTTTCTGTTAGGCTTTTTACATTTCGCAAATGAAGACAAGCGCAGTCGAGTCGAGTGAGACTGGTCATAAACAAAAAGCTTAATTTTAGAATCCATTTCTTTTTTTGTACCTATTATTACTGAGATACAAAATTCTCAATAATGTACAATCCGGCTTTTTTACCCTAATGTCCGGCCAAACTGGCTGGTCTGTCCAGCTGCTAGGTTTGAGAACCTGGCAAGCCTACCTAGAAGGGATAATTATGCACCGATAAGGTCACCAAATTGTACTGTTTTTACTTGCTCCATGTATTATTATATATATTGTTTTTTTTCTGCGGTGTGTAAAAACACAATGTAAAGGAGCATTATCTATCGTTGTCATAGTATATTTATCACTGTTTACTTATTATAGATATATATTTATATTTATATTATATAAATATTTATTATATTATTTTATGTATTTTGTATATATAGTTTATTCAAATGTTATTGTATTAGTATGTAGAATTTTGTTATTATTTAGATATATTAAATATACTTAGTAGTTATGAAGTATATTGTACCTTTATTTGACCTATACCACAATTAAATCATCTTACTCACATCCTGGGGTAGCTGGAAGAGATCTCTTATAGAGATAAGCTTTCCTTTGTACACTTCATGTATCTTATGTTCACAATCACAATTTATGGTACATAAATAATAAATAAATAAATAAAATAAATAAAAGTATACTCTGCAATTTGACTTGAAGTAATAGTACAAATCCCCCCCTTCCACCCAGACTTTTAGAAGGGGACGGCTGGGTATCACCCTTAAAAATATGACAACCCCTTTTTAACCATCTTGCTTAAGTAATTGATCGTGGACGCGTACGAAGCGCGGTGCATCGTCGTATCTGATTCTTACAGCAGAGATCTGGAATGCTTTTCCAGCTTCCATTTTCCCCAGTACATATAAAATATAAATATAAATATACTACGACAATACACACATCGCCATCTAGCCCCAATGTAAGCGTAGCTTGTGTTATGGGTACTAAGATAGCGGTTGAATATTTTTATGAATATTATACATATAAATACTTATAATATACATATAGACACCCAGACACTCAAAAACAATCATGTTCATCATACAAACATTTTCCAGTTGTGGGAATCGTACCCACGGCCTAGGACTCAGAAAGCAGGGTAGCTGCCCACTGCACATATAATATGAGTACCTTCAAATCAAGAGTAATTAGACATCTAGGCATGTGCGCTCCACCTTAGGCTGCATCGTCACATACCAGGTTATATAATACGTAGCCTCCATTAAAATTTTATTTTCCTTTTCGTTTAATGTAACCGTACCTGCAAGCATGAACTTAAGAGCATCATAATGCTCGTATCTCTTCCGTCTTTTCGAAGACTTCTCCAACTTCTCCCTCCTCTGCAGAGCTAGTTCTCTCGTGAAGCAAGTCCTAAGGCTCCGCCAGCGCTTATAAACTTCGCGATCTGAAATCCCGAAACACTTTCCTGTCACTTGTTACTTACTGCAAGTCAGTGAGACATTATTATCTACAGTAGCCTTAGTACTAGATTTGCTCAATAGCAATAGACAGTGGCGTGCACTTCATACATGCACAAAAGCACTGCATACCCAAATTATCTTATATAACTCGTATTGGAGGGGAATTTTTCCACTTTATGCCATGTACCTGCTTTATGCATACCCTGCTCACAAACCCTGTGCACGCCACTGGCAATAGATGAGTCGTTTTCGGATTTAAAACCCTGCTGAAGTAGGATGTACTTAATATAACTCGTTTAAGGGTCGCGAATCCTGTACTTCAAAATGTTTGTTTCACACTCGTTCTATCATAAGTCAAATTTGTAACTACCAAATACTATGGACACCTAGGCATCGTCTAAATGAAATGCCTATAGGCGACGCGATGTCTGTAGAAAATCGATTCGATTCTTAGATGATAACAATTGGTGAACGGTTGATGTATGCCTAGGAATCTTCTTAGATTAGGCGTTACTTATTTAGGCATGGCCTTATTCGTTGTAAGAGGTATTGTGTATTTTAGAGACAATTGTAAACCAGAGACCCTGATCCTGTAATTTTTTCAACCGTTGCAAGAACGGCAACTAGGATGAGCAATGCTTTCTCATATTACATAACCTCAAGATTAAGGCACCAGCGATTCAATCGCTCGTCGAGGGAAGTTTAATCTTTTTAAAGAACCGAGCGAACTCTAGAAGTAATAACAACTTACAGCTAAAAGTTGTAAAGTTTTCGAGGGAAAAGCAGCAATGGACTTTGAAGTGAAGTTTTAAATTTAGTTTTATTCGGAATGCTGATGTTTACTGACGATGCTATTGTAATTTCCCAGAGAGTAATTTTTTTACGAACTTAAACATATTTGTTAGTTATTTTAATTGAAAGCCAAAACAAAAGATTGTGTTTAATAATCCGGCTTTAAAAGATATTTAATTGTATATATTTTCCTTTCATTTTGGTTTTTGAAAAGAGTTTTAAAAAAAAACGCTTGTTGAATAATAATTTAAAATTAAGAAAATATTTGTTTACAAACTCCATATTTTCTAACTTGTCTTATAATCTTTTCATTATTGAAATAATGTGAAGTATGTTTTTAAACCAGCGTGGTGGATTACGACTTCAACTTTTCTCATTGTGGGAGGAGACCCGTGCAGTGTGGTGGGCCGTTAATGGGTTGATATGATGATTATGATTTTAAAATATGCGAAACAAGGGCGATACAATAATAAGGGGAACAATAAAATAAATAAAACAAAAACACAATAAAAAAAAAACTATATATATTTTATTATTTTCTTTACATATGGAAATGAACTTTACCCTAAAAACCCCGTCAAAACGTTTTACCTTGAATAAGTAACAAACCAATACCTTAGCATTAATTATCTTATTAGTGTGAAGTGTGATGTGATTTTTTAGCATTTCCATTTCCAAACTCCAGTATATATATACTTATTAAGTATTCGTGATCACTGTTAAAAAATCTTTATTTTGATGTATTTTAAAAACAATTTTTTTTTAGATTTTTTTGCGGCAAAAATCAAGTTTTTTTTTTACATTTTAATATACCCAGTGTCACTCTCACAAACAAGATCCTACTATTCACAATACTCACATTAACTTAAGACAAGCCTTTTAGGCTCTAGGGCGTGCGAAAGAAATAAACACATACATACATACTGTACTCGAAAAACATAACCTTCCTTCTTTCGTAGTTCGGTAAGAATTAAAGTTTCTCATTTTATTCTAATTAAATTATAATAAATAATAAAGATAAGTTAAAGTAAAATTTAAATGAAAAACATGAAAATGAGAAGATAAACAAAAGTAAAACGTACTCTTCTCCCAAGTAGGAAAAAAAAGTGCCAAATTCTCCTGCGTATGTACATCGTACGCGGCGTCCTTTGGAAGCGCAGCTAGGCAGCGCCGCGTGCCGCACCTTTGAGAAAATGCGGCCCAGGCCAAGACGGCACGGCACAAAGGAGTTTCTAAGCGAATGGACTATTTACTGTACAATTTGAATTAAGAAACGTTGCCCCAAGTCGAAAATTGGATGGGTGACTGACCTTGTGGGCAAAATATCTTGTTATAAACCTACTGTCATAACACTATCAGCTGATTATAATCGTTAACTATTTAACGTCGTAGTACGTTATGGTTAGGATGACAAATAAGAGTAGCGTGTTGGGTTTAAGCTCTATAAGAGAGATGAGGCAGAGGACATAATTTAGAGCGATAATGATATTTACTGTTTAGGTACATACCATAATCACGTTTTTCCGTAGCAGACAGCTCATTGAATCCCGGATTTACCTCCTTACACACCTCCAACCAAAGTCGCTTTTTCGTGTGCCTATGTCCAGGCTCGTAACGTTCATTTCTACTGTACAAAGGCGGTCGGGCTCTTACAGCGTTTATTAATTCGTCGACGTCTATCGGTGAACTGTTCATTATTTGATATTTCCGCCGTGAAATGTGGCTTTTATTAGGATTTTTCCGCTACTAAAGTGGCGTGCGTTCGAGTTGAACCGAGCGGGGCGACTGAGACAAGATGGCGGCGATACAGTCGCGCAAGTATCGCGCTGCAGACCGCAGTGGGGTGACACGTGACACGTTGCGTTGCACGTGTTTTGTTTGCGGCTTGTTTCATGATTATGCTTGCCTGGTACCCATTCGTATTGTCGTTTCATTTTGTAGGTGTTTCATTATACGCAAAAAAGTGTCCTGTTATGTAGGTAGAATAAATAGTAATAATAATAAATAAGTGAGTAAGTAATCCTAATCGATAATGGTCTACAATGTTGTCAAGAAAATATACCGTAAAACTTGTAGTGACGTCACAGCTTTTATATCAGGTATTTACTGTGAAGTAATATGATGGCGTATCTGTCAGTATACCAATCGCAAACAGTAGGTCAGCTTATAATACTACATAACGCGTACCTAGCGCAATATACTGCAATATACTCATAATTTTGATGGTCTGAATAACTAGGCAAGACATGTATTGTTTTTAGGAATTGTTCTTCTTCTTTTTCTTTTTTGGCTTTTAGGTCTGCCAATTTAGGAATTCTATGGTGACAACAATGTCAATTTTGTCTACCTATCTCCATCCATTGTTCTTAAAATTTAAATAATATTTTCGTTACTTTTAAGTGCAATGTACTTATATTTTACAACCATCAATATTATGTACCTACGTATATTAAAATATCTATTTTATTTCTTTTTATTTATATTAACCTATTCCATATTCCCGTACTTTAGCAGGTGGATACGGAGAGAAGTTTCCCCATTTTATTATTACACATTTATTATTTGGAAATTATTTCCACTTGTGCGCCAGGGCTCAGCAAGTTGATAAAGCTGTGGGGGAAGATAAATTTATATCCTTTCCCGGGGATAAAATTGTCTGCTGCTATGCTAGCCGTGCAGGTGGACACGTTAATTATATCCCTTGTCAGTGGATATAATCGGGGGATAAAAATTTTGCTAGCCCTGCGGGTGTCAATATAGTTTAGTCTAGTGCTATGTCGCCAAAGGAATCAGCACCGCTATCTGACAGAAGTTCTTTCTATACCCAACAACCCTAGATTCGCGAGCTCTTCAAGCTCACGGACATCTCGTTCACGCTCACGCAGGCTCTCACTGGATACGCATACAACAAACACTACCTACATCGCTTCCACATCACCACTGACGATAAGTGCCCGTGTGACAACTCCACCAGCCAATCCTTGACCATCTATTTCGGGAATGTCCCCGCTTCGGAAGACTCCGCCTGGACCATGAGTTACTTTGCGGGCACCTTCGGGTGTCCCCCTATGAGCTGCGCTCTCTGTTGCGAAAAAGATCTGCCTTGCTTTCTTACACCGACATGGTAAACTCCATCCTGAGTGACCTCAAGCGATTCAACACTACTTAGTAGATTATAAATTTTTAGTAATAATTATTATGAGTGTGTAAATTTTATAGTTTTAGTTTATCTATGTGTATAGGAAGATCAGCCTGGCTGATGTATCAAATCGCAGAAGCAGGGCTTTACTTTTTTTTTCAAAAATTGTATCTTACGAAACTGTTAATTATAAGCATATAAAATAAGATAATGTAAGAAAACTAAATTAATAAAAAAAAGAACCCATCGATAGAATCAAACTGATAGGTAAAACAGTCTCCGTTAAATGAATGCAACCTTCACGCGTGCGGCACATGTTTACTCGTGGGTAACATAGTAACATACCTACGTACACGTAATATGAGTTTTGTTGCGTCCGCGCATACCTAGTCTTTATCTTATTCACGCGGAAAAGCAATAAGCTGTGAATTATTTATAGCTTTATATACCCATACTCGACATAAATACCGCATTCTCTAAATATACATTATTTAGTTGACTGGTACGATGTCGCGTAGAAGCCGATATTGGTTTAATTTAACCACCATATCAAACTGCTTGAAATTTATGAGCTATACATTTAAGTACGAGGTCCCGGGTTCGACTTCCGGCAGGGGCAATTTGGGATTTTATAATTTTTAAATTTTCTCAGGTCTGGTCTGGCGGTAGGCTTCGGCCGTGGCTTATTACTATTCTATGTATAAAGACGTCCCACTAAGGCTCAAAAAAAAGTATATATATATTTCCGAAATATCCTAACAACTATTGGATTTAGTTTCTCCTTCACCTTTACGAAGAAATAACGAGGCGTCAGATCCTTAATCTGCATCGTTTTTGTAAGAAGGCACCTTCAATGCCGAAGGAAGTGATATTTAACTGTCAAAAACGCTCATTACTCCGAATGGTTAGAGGTGCGTGGCGGGGATGAACTCGGTCCCCCAAAAAGGAAACCGAATTCATAACCACTACGCTTCCACCGCTCAACCTGAGACGGTAGCGGGCTAACCTGTAAGGTAGTCGTAATATCAACCCATTACCGGCACACTAGAGCAGTAGTCTTCTCCCTACGGGTTTAGGCCGTAGTTCACCACGCTGACCCAATGGTCTGCGTGGTGGACTACGGCCCACGACTACGGCCCACGACTACGACCCACGGACTACTTCCAAGTATGGTGGAAGTTTGGTGTATGGCAGTTATATTAAAACCATACCCCTAATCAGTTCCTACGCGTTCGTGCCGGAACGCTTAAGCGCTTAGCAGCTCGTATTTGTGGGTAAGGGATATATAACTCTGTAATGCCTCTAGATATATTTTTTAATGCTTTACTTTCTTTTTTCCTTCGACATTGGGATCAAATACTGTTTTAGGTCTGTACTGTACATACATCGCCATCTAGCCCCAAAGTAAGTGTAGCTTGTGTTATGGATACTAAGATAACTGCTGAATATTTTTATGAATATACACATAAATACTTATAATATACAGAGAAACACCCAGACACTGAAAAACAATCTTGTTCGTCACACAAACATTTTCCAGTTGTGGGAATCGAACTCACGGACTTGGACTTGGAAAGCAGGGTCGCTGCCCACTGCGCCAGTCGGCCGTCGCGTCGGTTGATTTCTGGTTGCTCTTTTATTTTTTTATGCAGCTTCTACATTGTGCAGAGTCTACGACTGTGTACCTACTTCAATATCTTAACTATTAAGACATTAAGGTCTCTCTAATGTATGTAAATGTAATAAACGGTATCAACTAAATTAAACTTTTTTTTTCGTCTGGTTTCTTGTTCCCCTTTTTTCTCTGTCTTGTTGATACCTTGCCTCTAGATACCTTCTAGATACCCCTAGATACTCGTTGCATAATGCATTCCGCTAACCGATAAAATGATGTCATTTGAAAGGCAACAGTTGTTAAAAGGACGAATCGTGCAGTGCAGCGACGTTACAAATGGCTGCTACGTGCATCGCAATTGATTGTAATGTACATTGTAACACTGACAATTGACGAATACTTACTGTCCCACGGTAATCTTTTTTTTTTTATTCCACCACAAGAAAGCTCTTCACTGCAATCACGCCTTTACATTATCGAAGTAATAATAATAATTATAAATAAGTAATTATAATAGTTATGTTGAGTCGACAGTTATTGTTCCGATCGTCGTTTCAGTCAATGGTCTTCTCGCGAAAAGCTTCGACCAACATCTTAAGATTTGGATCAAGGGTCGGATACAGAAGGCAGTAGTCCTTGAAACGGCGCGTATTGTGAGGAGGTTCCTCACTCTGGAACCCTGACCGCCGGTTGCTTGGGCATTCAAAAGCCCCGCAAGCGGAGGGTGGTTATTTTTTTCTTATAAATTTTTAATAGTGTTTTTTGTTTTTGTAAGCATTGTTAAGAATTTAAAAAAATGAAAATCAATAAATGATAAGGGTATAAAAAAAATATAAATGACATCTAGTAGATAGAAGCGGTGATAGCCCAGTGGTTAGGACTTCGGCTTCACTTTCCGGGGGCCGAGTTCGAATCACGCACGCAGCAACTCTAACTTTTTGAAGTTGTGTTATATGCGTTATAAGCAATTAAAATATCACTTGCCAAATTCCACGGTTTTTCCACGTTTGAATCCAGCGGCTACCTGTGACGCGCTAAATGTCGTCTGTCCATCTCGTTGGAGGTCGACTAACGCTGCGCTTACCAGTGCGGGGCTGCCATTCCAGCACCTTGGGACCGCAACGTCCATCCTTTCTCCGAACGATGTGCCCCGCCCATTGCCACTTCGAAATCTGGACTCTAACTACGAATCTCCACATTTCTGATTTGATCACGTGGAGATACTCCGAGCATAGCTGTCTCCATCGCCCGCTGAGTGACTGAGCCTCCTTACGAGGCCCATAGTTAGCGACCATGTTACTGAACCATGGGTCATCACTGGCAACACGCACTGTTCGAAGACTTTGGTCTTCAGGCACTGAGGGATTTTGGACGATTCTGAGTTTCTTGCCGGCTCTTCTCAGTGGAATCTGCCTTCCGAACCGGCGGTAGAGTCACTACAAACAGAATGACTTGACGTTTTAAAAGTTCAAAAGCTTATAAATTAGGCCTTCTTGAAATTAATGTTTTTTTTTTTGTTAATCTCGAAGTTTCCGGAACGCTGCCCATCCGAGTAAGATTCGGCGGTTCACCTCCTCGAAATTGGACCTACCTAACTGGATCCCTTGTTCCTAGATCTTGACCTACGAAGTACTAATAAGTCTTGCTTATTTCAATCGCGTGTTTTAGGTGTGATTACAGGCACTTGTGGCTTAACACCTGATCCTCTTCTTCATGGACACAGGGTTGCACTTTGTAGGACGTGTACCTCGCATGCCCTGCGAAGTTTTGATCTGTTTATAGGCGGTGGTTTTCCACTTACCATCAGAAAGGCCATCTGCTTGGTCTCTTAATTATTACTATGAAGAAAAGCTCATGAGGCTTAACACTTACTCAGGTTAACTGGCATTTTATAGAACTTGATTCGTGCATGCCCTGCGAATTGTTGCTCTATTTATATGATTTGGTCAGCCGGTTGGCGCAGTTTTCTGTGGACTGCTTTCTGTGTTCAGGGCCGTGGCTTCGATTCCCACAACTGGCGTTTATATATATCATTCATAAAAATATTCATCAGCCATCTGAATTTCCATAACACAAGCTACGCTTACTTTAGGCCAGATGGCGATTCGTGTATTGTCGTATTATATTTATTTATTTTCCTCTTACTATCAGGTGGACCCAAGTGCTTGGTCTGTAAATTATAGCTCTGTAAAATCTCATTTAAATTTTTGTTCCAGTGGAAATCGCGATGGTGCGTTATGCGGAAACTGTCGCCCGTAGCAGGTATGTTCATCTATATAATACACATTACCAGACTAGTGCTGAAATAGAGAATATAAGTCACATTAGGGCACATGAGCGAAGCCCTTAAGCGAAATGTAGTTATTTTTTCAATATAAAAAACAGAAGCGAAAAGCAGTGAATCAATGTTGATGAAGACTAAAATCTGGTTTTAATTAAATTCTTGCTCGCATTGGAACTTAATATGTAAGAACTCTCTTAAATAAATAGGTAACACTGTGTTGCAATTTCAAGTTAATCTGTCGACTGCTTTACACAAACATTTATTATCGTAGCTTAATTTCTGTAATATGTTGTTACGTTTTATGGTTCGAGCATTTGGAATAATCTGATGATGAATATGATAAGACAGGTTGTCAGTCCCAGGTTCCCGAAGACACTTCGAATCGGAGGTTAATTGTAATAGTAGCCAGAAATTAATCGGAGAGAATGGAGTCCAGAATAGTCCGAAATTACTACCACATCTTGATAATTTTTTCACATGGGAGTTGGGAAAAGAGCAACTGCTGACTTTTTTTGAAACTGCTTTCCGAACCGGTGGTAGAGTCACTACAAACAGACAGACTTGTCCTTCTAAAACTGTTTATAGGTTAAGTCTACTTGAAATAACTAAATGAATTATAAATATTGAATTTTATTTTAGAGTTCATGGTGAGCTTAGCTTTTGGTGCAGATTTTAAAAAAATCGGCTAAAAATCATCCTATAAGATTTCACCTTTTAAGGATTTGAGGGTTGCTTATCTCATAAACTACGGAACCCTTCTGTTACATTAATCGTGCGCTAAGCTTTGGGGTAGATCTTAGATACAGATATAAAATAACCTTTATTTCGAGTGCTGTAAAGTCTAGAATGACATTTGACGTTTTCTCATGTCAGGGGTGACATAAAGTTTTCTATTGCATTTTGAACCTAACGACGGTAAACTTAGAGATGGTAATGGGATATTTGGCGGTTGGCTCTTCAAAGACATTTTAGTGTAGTACACATTAATTTTATTGCTTACTATTTGTTACTGTCAATGTTGTTTTTGAATCCTCTTTTGTTTATTTAACGGTAAGTACAAATTAAGATTTAAGATACGATCTTGGAAATTACCTACAAAGCTATCAGTTATGGACAACAGTGTATAGTGCGACTTTCTATCCAATGAGTTCTTAAAGAATCCGTGTCTCTGTTTCTATTTTTTAATTTATTTTTTAGCACCCATAGACGAGGATGAACAAGGTACTTACTCTATAGAGATTCTATCCAGGAGCCCTTATATACAACGTGTAGCAAAATTACGAAATAATATTGAAGAATGCATAAGTATATTTTATAAGGAATCACCCTGTAAACATATTAAACCAAAAATAAGCATATTTTTCGAAGTACGAATTCGGAACATTCTTTGTTTTTACTTATGACAACCCTATTGAAGATAAAAGACCGACACGCGCATAGTACCTACGCTGCGCGACGCGTACTTAATAAAGTGCCAGGGGTCACATGTTTTAATTTCGCATGTGATGTTAGAGCTGTATTTGATTTCTTTCAGGAAAAACTATGGCGGTAGTTTACTTAAAAAAACTATTAGGTTTCGGTTTCACAGATAGGTCTCAGTGACATTACATAATGTACAGTGACGTGCATAGAGGGTATCCAGTATGAGTTATAAAAACTTAAGGGTAAGGTTTTCATAACTCTTCAAAGCCTATCCTTAAGTTTTTATAACTCGTACTGGAGATTTTTTCATTTTATATATTATTATCTGCCCGCTTAGTGGATACCCTGTGCATACCCATTATACAGAGAAAATGCCTGAAGCGTACCACTCCGTTAGGGGAATCGGAGGGGTACGCTTTAGTTGGTGCAAGTTTTAGTTCTTGCACCCACTAAAAACTCTGTTTGTTACTCGACAGACCCATGAGTGAGTATCGTTAATGGCCTGGTTGCAGCCGAATCCACTTGGTAGGCCCACGCTACACTGCACGCCGTCTTCTCAGGCCTGTCAATAGTCGGGTGACCCTGTGCATACCCGGTTTGCACACAACTGATAATGTACCTAAAGCCTGGAAAGTATTATTTCGGTTTTCATTTACACGTTGTATATTTATTTGTGACTTATATTCAGGAGAATAGAATCTCCAATCGTAACGAAATATGGCAGATAACTCGCATGCCAGAGACGGGGTAAAGGACACTTTTTATCCCGGGTACATTATAAGTTTCGGGTTGCAAAATAAGCCGAAATAAATTAGGTAAAAATCCAATAAAAAACAAACCTACCGACAGACTCCACTTTCATATTTATAATATTAATATGCATTTGTACAAATTTGTTTCTGATGTCATTGGAGATTACCGCACGGTTCTTAGTAGCACCAAGGTGAGCAGGTCGAGTTAGAAAACGACCTAAACGACACGGTAGGAACTAATAACTAAATTATAGTTGCAAATCACCCATTAGCTGCTTTATGCGTTAATGTTTTATTTACGGAATATCTTCCGCGTCGTCTTATCATTAATTCATTATTATTATACTAAGGCTAATAATGTTTTACAGCACAGGCAGTAGGGTGCACTTCATATGGGCACAAAAGCACTGCCTATCCGTTTTTTTTTTTATTATACTCTTATATTATCTTTGTTTTTGTATATGTATGCTTCTTCTTTGAAGCAGTATAATAATCAAAATATCTCGTCAACAGTAACTTTTGAAAGCTACGTGTATCGACTTTAATTACTTACCTCGCTTGCTTTTATCATAAATACCTGTTATTTACTTATACACCATTGTGTTGTTATTCCCGAATATAAAAAATACATTCATATGTGAAATGAAAGTGGTCATGCGTTTACACTCATTCATGAAACGTTAAATAATGTAAAAGTTAACGCACATAAAATGTATCCAGATTGAGGCTAAGTGGCTTAAACCGGTCGGCTCGGAATTCTATTAACAGACGTACCAACTTAGTTGGAAAAAAATCGATTATTTGACTTTTTTTTCTGAAATCCATGATGCACATTATACAATAGACATTTATGTTTAGAAAAGCCTATCGTTATTCTTATTCTTAAAGTTAATGTTGTCTCACCACACAGAGCTTACAAAATATATGCGCTATCTAACACGTTTCGCTTCGCCGTCTGGTAACCGCTAACACTCTTTCAGTCTAATCGGTTTAACTATATTTTTATAGCAACATTTACACCAAATCGCGTGGCGGTTACGTGATATAACATCCATTACCGGTATTTGAGAGACGTTGTGTAGACTTTCGCGGCTTTAGCGGTTTTTAACGTTACAATTTCGCCCCGAACAGAGTTGGCTAAATCATCACCAACCATGTTGGGCCGTCTACTAGTGGCTTAAAAAAAGAAATTCATAAACGAACTGGCAATAATAAAGTAATTACTCAAGTACGTTATTGTAATATACCGGCTTCAGTAATGGAGATATCTTAATTCTTATTAAGTCATTTTCTATAAATTTTGTTTATGTTATTGGCTGAAAATGAAAAAGTTTGGAAAGTCCCATACTATCTATACCAGTCTATACTACCTAGTTTGTCTATCAAATAGTTATTGAGTTCACTCTATTATCTCTGATAGAGAGACATTATTGAGACCTAATAATATGGACTTGCCATACCCTTTTTCACACACCTTTGTGAATGTTATAGAGAACTTTCAGGCATGCAGGTTTCCTCACGATATCTCCTTTTCACCGTTAAATCAAGTGATATTTAACTCAAATTAAAACACACATTAGTCCGAAAACTTGTGGTGCGTGTCAAAATAAAAGAAGCTCTAACCGTAAAAAAGTATACAACGACAAAACACAGCGCCATCTAGTCCCAAAGTAAACATAGCTTGTGTTATGGGTCTGAGAAAAAGAGAAAGATGACTGATGATACATAAATACTTTTAATATACAGATAAACAACCAGACACTGAACAACATTCATGTTTATCACGCAAACATTTCCCAGTTGTGTAAATCGAATCCACAGCCTTGGACTCAGAAAGCAGGGTCGCTGCCCAATACGCCAATTGGCCGGCAAACGGCTAAATAGAAACCTAGTCCTTGATTTTATTGCGACAAAGTATTGTGAAGCCTAGCTACAACGGTATTCTGCAGAATAAACGCTATACCCAGTTCCCACGGTGCTCGTGAGCTATTACCGACTTTACGGACGGATAGAATTGCGGATGGCATGACAGTTCGCCTATTCGCGACGGATCGGCACGCTAGGTTTAAGATTGGAGATTGTAATTTAGTGTGTGTTTGTTGGTTACTAATTTATAATGGCGCCCCAAGTTAAAAATCATTCTAATCCAATAATATAATCTTTAGATAAAAGATTAATTTCGTCTGCTACTAATATTTAAATCTGAAGAGTCTGTTTACTTGAGCGCGATGATCTCAGAAACTACTGGATAGCCCATTTATCTAGAAAGGCTATATATCATCACATTAAGACCAATAGGAGCATATGACCAATGAAGAATGGTTCAAAATCGGGGTTTTTTTTTCCTTTTCAAAGCTTCCGCCGCGTGCGCTGCACAAACGGTTAAAGTTTCGTTAAATCATGTATCACAAAGTTGTACCCCTTTAAAAGTTCTAAAAAAAAATCCGCGACAACATATGTCTATCTTTTAAGGTTGACTGATAAGCAGAAGAAATCGCGAGGGACCGCTAGTATCTTATAAAAACAACTGGAAAATGTTTGTGTGATGAACATGGATGTTTTTAAGTGCCGGGGTATCTATCTGTTTATTATAAGTGTTTATGTGTATTATATTCATAAAAATATTCAGCTTTCTTAGTACCCTTAACAAAAGCTACGCTTACTTTGGAGCTAGATGCCGATGTGTGTTCCTATTATCGTAGTTTATTTATCTATTTACTTAAAAAGAGTATGTATATTTGTGTGTGTGTAAAGTACATGTTGGTGTGTGTAATTTTGTTTTATTTATTTAATGTACTTTTATGCATAATTACAAAAAATGCCTTAAACCATAAGGATGGGAAATTTCATACTCCTCCGTCCGCGCAATTTTCGTAAAAATGGGTGCAAAGTTTTGCTTCACGTAGTGTAGTTTTTAAATTAAGTTTTGTTTAGGTGTCCTTAATTTTTATAAAATAAACGCAGCCTTAGTTACTTCTTCTTACATCAGCTACCTGCCAATAAAAGCCCCGTCAAAATCGGTCTAGCCATTTTGGAGCCAATATATTTTGGTGTTTTCAATATTAAAGACGGTTTTTTCAATATGACAAACAGACACTCCAATTTTTTTATATGTAAAGAAAACTCAACAACTGCAACTTATTAATGCACTGAAAGATAAAAGATAATTTCGGACCCAATTCCGCAGCTTTTGAGGGCCGAGCTTACGTGTATATACTGCAAATAACTCGCATTATCCATTTAACAATAGTAACGGGTATAGTTTTTCATCTCCTCATGCCTACACGAAATGTTTTTCTTCTTTAATATGTTTCTTTCTTTCTTTCGTGAAAAGCAATTTTCCCGGACGGATGATCTATCACGGTAGTTAATTATATTTTTTTATTGGATGACACAATGGCGGTTAAGCGTGATACGTAAATACTTATGACGTAGATTGTATAGGGCTTTTAACGGCATTAATTTTTTTTATTACTATGCATTCTAATAATATTAATAATAATTAGATTAAATAAATAAATAAATAAATATACTACAACAATACACATATCGCCATCTAGCCCCAAAGTAAGCGTAGCTTGTGGTATGGGTACTAAGATGCCAAATCGATTACCGCTATGTGGAATGTTGAGTCGACAGTTATTGTTCCGATCGTCGTTTCAGTCAATGGTCTTCTCGCGAAAAGCTTCGACCTTTTAGCGACCTATCGAAGCCTTTTAATAGAGTTTTTCATTTTTTTTAAGCATTGTTAAGAATTAAAAAAAAAATTAAAAAGAATAAATGATAGAAAAAATAATAATAATAAATATACTACGAAAATGCACACATCGCCATCTAGCCCCAAAGTAAGCGTAGCTTGTGTTATGGGTACTGTTAGATGACTGATGAATAGTTTTATGTATGATATACATAAATACTTAATACACCCAGACACTGAAAAACATTCATGTTCATTGTTCATCACACAAGCATGTTCCGGTAGTGGGAATCGAACCCACGGCCATGGACTCAGAAAGCAGGGTCGCATCCCACTGCGCCAGTCGGCCGTCAAAAATCTGTCTCGTGGTCACGTGTCTGTCAAACAATACACCTTTAAACAAGTAGTGCCAGTTCTTCGTTTGACGTTGTAGTGTGTGTTACGATTCGAACATAATGAAATCAAAGTCTTGTCCACGTTATAGCTATGGTTATGATAGCTTTTATATGATAAAGCGTTGATAGCGCGGTGGGTAGGAGCTCGACTGCACTTTCGGAGGGCCGAGTTCGAATCCCAGCACGCACCTCTAACCTTTCTTAGTTATATGCGTTTTAAGTAATCAAAATATCACTTGCTTCGACGGCGAGGGAAAACGTCGTAAGGAAACCTGCATGCCTGAGAGTTCTACATAATATTCTCAAAGCTATGTGGAGTTCACCAATCCGCACTGGGCCAGAGGACTTCGGCATTAACCCCAAAACTGTATTAACCCCTTCTCTTTGTGGGAGGAGACCCGAGTCCTATAGTAGGTTGATATGATGATGATCATGAAATGATAATAACCGGGACCACTCCGGGAAGCTCCGAATCGCAAAAAAAAAATGTCTTTAAAGTATATATATGTACACATATACATATTTGTATATATACACATATATAAAAATATACATATGCATATCTATATATTATTTATTAGTAAATATTAATAAAAGTACGTTTAAAATGTTTGTATTCAGTATATAATTTATTTCGAGCCGCTACCGTTATAATCATAGGTTATTTTCCTCAAGAGTTGTCTTGAAGAGATTGCTTTAGCAATAAGGCCGCCTTTGCATACCAATGTATTTATAAATTTATTATTGGATCTCAGTTGTGTTTTATTCCGATTTATTTGTGTGAAATAAAGCGTTTATCTATCTAGCGTGTATCTTTTTATCAGACCCGAGCATCGAACCTAGAAGCTCATGTCCACACCCAGTGGACATGAGTTTCTAGGTAGACCAACAAGGTGGTGTGCCCAGCAGTGCGTTTTTAATGCCTATCCCTACTATCCCTACTACCCTACTAACTATAATATTATAAATGTCAATGTAAGTTTGTTTGTTCCGCTTTCACGCAAAAACTACCTCACCGATTCTCATGAAACTTTGTACACATATTCTTGGAAGTGTTAGAAGTAATATAGGATACTTTTTATCCCGACATTAAGCTCGGTTCCTTTGGGAGAGGGGATCAGTGTTTGCCGATTTTACACCATAACTCCGACAAATTATAACCGATTTAAATGATTATTTTTGTACTATAGAGGTTACAATATGTGTTTAATTTTGCCCATAGTGTGGTTAGATATAGAGGACAGCAGCAAACCCCTTATTTAAGGCTTAGCGATACTGAATATTTTAATTTTTTTTAGATCTACAACTAAAAGTAATGCCACATCAAAAAACAAAAACCAAACGAAGACGAAGCCGCGGGCAACAGCTAGTTAGGTCATAAACGAAGATGATAATTCTTAAACAAAGAACCGTTTAAAATATATAAGATCGTTTGAATTTATAATCAACTTGTTCTTGACATTTCGCCGTGCGGATTGAAATAGATACTTGACATAGATTAGGTGCAATTTATTGTCTAAATTGTGCCTATGCAAGCTGTGAATTTACGCTTTACCGCCATTTTAACAAAGTCATTCATTCATTCATTCATATCTGCCATTACTAATTCTTTGATGCCCAAACTGGCCTATGACAACTCATTTATTGAAATTGAGCGTGAAAATAGCCTAGGAAATACTTAAAAAAGCATAAACTAAGATACAAAAAAGAAATTCAAACAATTTTAGACGTTTTTAAAAACAAAACCATTTCGATGTATCGAAAAATTGGCCGACATTGAAACTATACATATATAGGTAGCAAATAAATTGTTGAATAAAACTGTGACCCTTTCTTACTGTCTATCACACGATTAAAACATTACTCACGTTAGTTTCAATTCTAAAATACACCTCTTATACAGATTTTTATGTCTTCAGTAAGTCATTATTCAATTAACTATCTATCATATGCACATATCATATTAACATATATAAATGGCTATCCACTAAGCAAACTCTAAACACCTTTTTTAGCAGATAAAAACCGAAAGATACGAAACGATATGTGTCGCATGACACATCTACAAAAATAGAACTTATCTATGTATACTATTCAGTCAACAAAGCGTGACAACGCCACCGCTGAGAACACCTTTTTTCGAACAGATAAAAAATCAAACATTATAAATTATTCAAACAGATAAAAAACCAAACATTGTAAATTATGCGGTGTCACATCTACGAGAATAGAAATAATCTTTGTTGCAAATAGGTGCGTTTACCAAGAAGCAGTGACATCAGTGCTGGGGAATCCGTGAGTGAGTACCGAGGTGCCAGCGAATAGGTTATTTTTGCTCTATAAATCTGTCAAACGTGTACGTACTGATTGTTTTCTGTGGAATGTTTGATCTATGGCCTCTCTTTTGTTATTCAATTAAGCTTAACCAAACATACTGCCACGACATAATAATCCCTTATTTTTCTAGATGAGATAATGGATAGTGATAATTTTCCCGTGGTGCGTATGCTAGCCCTACAGATTTTTGTTCGTCCTTTACACGATTGAGATATTGTGATTTATGTATAGATCCAAGTATTTCAAGTTCGTTAATGCCATTCGCTAACTGCCAGTGTAATGTAATTTGTTAGATAGGAAGCTAATTTTACTGCTGACTGCTTGAGTTTCGAGCACAGAGCAGTGACCGCTTATAAATCGCTCCTTTGTCCATCTGGCATACGAATTGTCCGTAACTATAAGATAAATATAACACTAATAATACTTAATCATCCTGTTAACGTTCGGTACAAGCCTGCTCTCGTAGGAGAGGCGGTTTTAGAGCCACCACGCTGCTCCAATCCTGCTTGGTGGGCTTTAACAACTATTGTCACAACTTAGTAATAATAATCGGGGCGGACGGCTTAATGTGCTCTCCGAGGGACACACATACACACAATTATTATTATTTTATGTAAAACTCTGTCAAGCCAGGCGAAAGAAGAAGAAGATTCAAAACTCTGTTTGTTTGTAAAAAAAAATCTTAAGCGCTGACCTAATCTTTTGCTTACTCTCTGGAAGGAACTACCCGCTGCAACACAGGTTTCCCTACCACAGAGGTCAGGGATCCGTAGATAAACATGCTTACAATTAGACCAACGAGGCAATAACTCCAATAGGTCACATTATATTCGCCACTGTTTTAGTAACAATTACAGGCCAAGCAGATGTTCCAGACTGCGATTTCACCTGATGGTAAAGACGGTAGCGGGCTAACCTGTAAGGGATTATGGCAGTTAATATAACCCATACCAACAACAGGAACGCTAAATCGTTTGAGTCGGTAGGGTGATAACTAGTCACGGACGAAGCCTCCCACTAGACCAGACCAAAGAAAATTTAAAAGTTCTCAAACTAACCCGCCGGGAATCAAACCCGAGACCGCCCGTTTAAAAACACAGCACTCACCGCTGCGCCAGGGAGCTCGCCGCGCCGGCTTGCTGTTAAAGGGCAGACGAATTCGAGCTTTAAAATAAGGTGGATGTAGCGCCATGCAGTTCATGAGCCTAGTTAATGATGAAAATCATAAACGGTTAATGTTATATGATATAATGTCATGTAACCTCTCGCCATTTTTCAATGTTACAGTGATGCAAACCAGTTACCCGCCCTGGCTTCGCTCGGGTATACGGGTAACTTTCGCATGTATAATAACTACTACCTGTTGCCCACTTCATCCGCTCTTTTAGAAATCTCGTGAAAATCGTACATTTCTCCGGTAGAAAAAGAAGCGTGTGTGTTGATCTAGGGTACCTATAATACGTTCAGTAATTTTTGCGTGTAAGAGTTACAAACATCCATCCATCTATCCAATCGTCTATCCAGTGGCGTGCATAGAAGGTATGCACAGGGTATGTAGAGTTATAAAAACTTAAGGATAGACATTGTAAAAGTTATAGAAAGCCTACCCTTGAGTATTTATAACTCGTTTCTTCTTTTTATATCTGCATACCCTGTGTATACATACCCTCTATGCACGCCACTAATGCCAATCAATGTCGATAACAAAAATGTATGAAACACTTTCCAGGTAAAACCAAGAAAAGACTAGACAAGAAATAAAAAAGTTAAAAGTCTACTTAAATTACCTGCCACGCAAAACAGAGTTTTTAGACCGTTATATTTTTTACAGCCAAAAGACCTTCTAGTATCTAAGCAATCAGCGAAACAACCAGAGCGGATATAAAACCTTTGTAACCTTCACTTTGAAACAATAAAACTTATAAATTAATTACGTATAATAAACTTTATTATCTGCGTAGTAAGGAACATTGTTTATTCTCATTGTCTATGCTTCGTATTACCAGAGTAATTTATGTTCATTGTCTTGAGTATATTTCGCTTTTATAACTTACCTATTCGAAGTGTCTTGACTTTGAAATGATTCTTCGTCAACGAGTTATAATATTGAGGGAGTTATGAAAAATATTATGTAATAAGTACGCCATTTTGTGGCAGCGGCCATCTTGGACCGATTTCTACCAAACGCAGCTAAGAAAACTCCCGACTTATACACCTTTAAAAAAAAAGATTAACATCGGTCCATCCGTTCGGGAAATGACATGCCACAGAATTCTTTCTGTGGCATGATATTAGATACACACAAAAACACAAACTCGTCAATCTTATAACAGCCCGTCGTTTTGCGCCGGGGGCTAAAAAAAGAAATGAGACTGTTTGTTCCAGAGATAAGCGCATCCAAACAAACCTATCATAATCATAACCATTTATTTGCAAAAAACATGTGAAATTATAGATGTTACAAAAATTATACAGAACAATGTTGTAGCCCGTTAGGCTATAAAAACATTAAAATCATATTCAATTCAATTAATTAAATTACATGTAAATTTTATGTCCGATGCTATATTATTATAATGAATTTCATTTAGGCCTAAAGTATCAGCAAAGTACTCATCTGCGGAATATTAACATTTTTCAATAAGATATGGTAACATCACATAACATTTTTCAATATATATAGGTTGCTTTAACAATACTATAATGACAAAAGTTAACACACATTTTTGAAGACTGGATATAGCTACATGACCCTAAAGTTCTCTCCACCGACCGTCACTATATTCCAAGACTAGTTCGTGAAACGATTGAAATTCCGAAGCAGAAAAACTTCAATCGTAAGGACGGTTTTAAAATAGCAAGTGTTTGGAATCCACTGGTAGAATTATGCAAACCAAAAAAGCATGGTACCGCTTCTCAATTTAAAAGTGACGTTGTCAGTGTAGTGTCGAACAATTCGTGAAACACAAACAAAATGATCACGAAAGCGGGTAGTCAGATTCTGCCCGTGACATTCAACTTAACAACGACAGCCGATTGGCGCAGTTTTCAGCGACCCTGCTTTCTGAGTCCAAGGCCGTGGGTTCGATTCCCACAACTGGAAAATGTCTGTGTGATGAGCATGAATGTTTTTCAGTGTCTGGATGTTTATATGTATATTATAAGTATTTATGTATATTATTCAAAAAAATATCCATCAGTCATCTCAGTACCCATAATACTACGCTTACTTTGGGGCTAGATGGCGAAGTGTGCGTTGTCGTAGTATATATTAAAAAAAAACTCGTACCTCCGCAGTCCCGTCGTGGCCAGGATCCATGCAACTGAGTCGATATATTGAACTACAATTTAAGACACATTTTTCACACTGCTAATTTTTAACAACGTGATAATAACACGCGCAAGTAGGTTTCGTATTTTTCCAATTCTATTATTCAGTTGCCTAAAACTATAATATTAATAGCCGAAAACGAAATAAAGTTTTAGTTTCAAATTTAAAAAGGCAAGGTTTTCACGTTCTCGCTGACTCACATTTGCACACGGAAACTCGAAATGATAAAGTGGCTAGTGACGTAGCGACGTGTGTGATCGATGGACTTATTTTGTTAAACGATTATTTGACGGGGACAAATTGTGGATGTTGAATAGATAAAATGAATTTGAATCCTTCTCCACGACAATAGACTAAGATGATATAACGTATTTATGCATTAAACAATACTATAAATAAACAAAAAAATCTTTATCGTTGTAATCTTACTACCTATGCTATCCTCTCGATGTTATAAATGCAAAAGTTTATATGGATGGACACAGTGGCGTGCATTGAAGGTATGCACAGCTTATGCAAATGATATAAAACGAAGAAATTCTCGAGTACGAGTTCTAAATACTTAAGGGTAGTCTTAATAACTATTACGTTTTTTATAACTCGGACTGGAGATTTTATATCATCTACATACCCTGTGTATACCCTCTATGCACGCCACTGGATGGACGAATGGATAGACGGATGGATGTTTGTAACTCTTGCACGCCAAAATTACTGAACGTATTATAGGTACCCTAGATCACATACACTTCTTTTCCTACCGGAAAAATGTACGATTTTCACGGGATTTCTAAAAGAGCGGATGAAGCGGGCAACAGCTAGTAGTTACTTATTATACATGCGAAAGTTACCCGTATACCCGAGCGAAGCCAGGGCGGGTAACTGGTGATATTAAAAAGGTGAAAGTGTTTTTATTTTTAGTTAATTTGTTATCATTACCCAGCTCTACCGCAAAAGCGTATGTGTTAAAATTTGGTACCTATTTAGCTAGAATGCATAGACCATATAACCAAGTAAGTGTCTCAATGATTGTAACAAACTAGGTCTAGAAGTTAGAGGATAAACAGACAGACGCGAAAACCTACTTTGTTTTCAGTTGCGTGCATAGAGGGTATGCACAGGGTATGCAGATAATATAAAATGAAGAAAGTCTCCAGTATAAGTAATATATACTTAAGGGAAGGTTTTTTTATAGATCTTACAATGCCTATCCTTAAGTCTTAAGTATCCTAGTATCCTATAAGTAGTCCTATAACTCGTACTGGAGATTTTCTTCATTTTATATCATCTGCATACCCTGTGCATACCCTCTATGCCCGCCACTGTTTGTTTTATTGTATGTAGAAAAACATCGATATCGATAAGTTCCGTCTTCCCTATGCATGAGACACGTTTATCGCAGGCGACAGGTGCTGTGTTTTTGTGTCGCAAACAAATTGAACCTTTAATCGCTTTTTACCACTTCCCGGCTATCTCGTTAGTTTAACTTGAATAACAAGAACTGTATTTTAAAAGATGCAAATCCTTGTTTTCTTTAATAAATAATAATAATAATAAATATATTACGACAATACACACATCGCCATCTAGCCCCAAAGTAAGCGTAGCTTGTTTTATGGGTACTAAGATGACTGTTGAATATTTTTATAAAAAAAATACATAAATACTTAGAATATACATATAAACACCCAGACACTGAAAAACATTCATGCTCATCACACGAACATTTTCCAGTTGTGGGAATCGAACCCACGGCCTTGGACTCAGAAAGCAGGATCGCTGCAAGCGCCAATCGGCCGTCTTCGGTTCTTTGTAACGTTCGTATGAAAGAATCGCGGCGTGGGTCACTATAGCAACGAAGTTGAACCGTAGTTGGAGGCTCACGAGCTCCAGGGTCCAATTCCCGGGTCTGACCAAGAATAGTTGGGTTCGGGTTTTGCTTTTAAGAATTTTGAGTACCAGCATTGAGTTAGTATTTAATGTAGGGTTTATTATAATTGTACACCACCTGACCGCCAGTGGCGTGCACTGGGTTTCTTACCAGGGTATGCATACAGCAGGAAAATTGCATAAAATGGAAAAATCCTCCTCTTATACGGGCTATATTTCAATTTTAAGGTATGCAGTGCTTTTGTGCATGTATGAAGTGCACGCCACTGCTGACCGCTCTCGCTCATATTTTCCTAATCGTAAGGTTGACTGGCAGAGATCGCTACTAAGGGATAAGCCGTCTTATGTATTATATTTCCGTCTTTGTATTTCTATTCCTCTTTTATTTCCTAACTTTATAGTGGTGTACAAATAAAGAGTTAAATAAAATAAAATAAATATGTGTCTCTGAAAGCACGTTAAGATATCGATCCCGGTTATAATATATTAACATGAAATAATAATCGTCACAAAAAAAAAACTCGCTAGGTAAAATAAAACAACTATAAACGAAAAATGATTGACTTATGACTATACACGACACGGAATACCGTGACACCATAACTATAGAAAACAGTTTTTTTTCTATAAATAAAAATAAAAAGTATAGATACAAAAGAATGTCACAAAAACTGGATTAAATAACCCACAAAGGCCAGTTCCGTTACAAACACTTTGACATAACTATGGCGATACAATAATAATATAAAAAAAAATGCACAAATAACAAAACGACGGTAAAGAATGGATTCCCGTTCAGAAGAACGAAAATAACTTGTCGCTTTCTATTAAAACTTAGGGTGAGTGCATACGGTCGTCGTTAAAGGCGAGTTATTTTGAGTATGACAGCCTCTCTGACGCAGTGGTGAGCTCTGTCTTATTAGTGGGAGATCTCAGGTACGATCGCCGGCGGCGTCTATTTCGGAATTCAAAATTTCTGAATTTCAGACCAGAGTACTGAATTTATATATCGTTCTTCATTATCAACCTACTTCCGGCACAGGGCATCGGGCAGCCCAAGGGTTTGGGCTGTAGTCCAACCCGCTGGCCCAGTGCGGATTGATGGACTCCTCACGCCTTTGAGAACATTATAGAGAATTGACGGCCGGCTGGCGCAGTGGACAGTGACCCTGCTTTCTTAGTAAAAGGCCGTGGGTTCGATCCGCACAACTGGAAAATGTTTGTGTGATGAACGTGAATTAGTTTCAGTGTCTGCGTGTTTATCTTGATATGAGTATTTATGTGTATTGTATTCATCAGCTATCTTAGTACCCATAACACAAGCTACGATTACTTTGGCGGTTTTAGTAAAAAAAAAAAAAACAAAATCTCTCAGTTATGCAGGTTTCCTAACGATACCGATACGGGAAAAAAAAAGCACAGACTTAAGGGTTAGGTTGTACACAAGAGCAGAGCACTTATATTCTCTTAATCGCCTCGTACGACGCCCGCAGGAAGAGGCGGGTTGGTGACAGCTGTATTCTGATCTTCCGTCACCACACGGACATAACATTCTTACATGAACATACATACTGCATTCACATAATAACTATAAAAATACCAGTTTAAACGTACATATGCTATCATGGACATCTCACACAAGATATAACGATGAATGTTAAATTGTAATATTATGTTGGAAAAGAGCAACTGCTGAGTTTCTTGCCGGCTTCTTCTCGGTAGAATCTGCCTTCTGAATCGGGGGTGAGTCATTACAAACAGACATACTTGCTATTTCAAAAGTGCTTATATTAGGCCTACTTGAAATAAATGAATTTCGAATTTGGACTTACGAAATACTCCATTACAGTAAGTATACATACCTCCGACTTATAAATCCATATAGTTTAACCACTGCGCTAAAGAGGTCGCCATACTTGCTAGTTTATTAATCTCTGTGACTAGTTCATAACATGTACATTGTACACACTCAGCTACTCCTCGCCGCGCGATCAAGTTACAAATCGTATAAAATAACTCTGTAATATTACACTGTAAGTGTTGACTGTTTAACTGAGATGTTAAATTATTACAAGTTGTTGCCCGCGACTTCATCTGCGTTTAATTTTGTTTTTAGATGTGACATTAAATAGAGTTGTAGTTCCAAAAAAATTTAAAGTATTCATTATCGCTAAGCCTTAAATGAGGGGTTTGCTGCTGTCCGCTGAGGAGTTCTGTGCTCTATCTCCAACCACAGTTTTAGCAAAATAAAACACATACTATAACCTCTATAGTACAAAAATATTTATTAAAATCGGTTATAATTTGTCGGAGTTATCGTGTAAAATCGTCAAGCACTTTTATCCACTCTCAAAAAGGGACCGAGCTTAATGTTGGTATAAAAAGTATCCTATATTACTTCTAACACTTCCAAGAATATGTGTACAAAGTTTCATGAGGATCGGTTGAGTAGTTTTTGCGTAAAAGCGTAACAAACTAACTTACATTGACATTTATAATATTAGTAGGGATAGGGATAGGGATAGGGAAGTAGGGATGTTAGAACGCCTTTTCCGTAGGGTTGGCACTGTTTAAACGGGTGAAAGGCTTTCGTTCAATTATGTTTTTTTAATACTGACTTGAGCTTGACGACTGTAATGCTTGATGAAAAGCAATGGTGAGGTCTAAGTTAGAACGCGCTTGCGTGGAAATTAATATGGGTGGAATCAGTAAATATTGGATAGAAGCAGGCGTTACTTTGCGGAAATCCATGATATATTATCAAAACTAAGCTTAATTTGCTATACTCCGCGAAAAGCAGGAGAATCTGTGTGGTGTAATTTATAATTTCTTCAATCCTTATACTCCACAGCAAACAGATCTTCGGCAATATACCCTCTACGCACGTTTCTCACGGAGCATCATCAGGAGATGTTGACTTTACAATGCTTAACAATTAACAATTATTCATTGTAAAGTCAACGTCTTCTGATGATGCTCCGGTTTCGGAGAGAAACGTACGTGCGGAGTATAGCAAATTAAACTTAGTTTTGATGGAATCAGTAACCCTGGACAAGTTTGGAGGCAGTAGTTAGTTAAATATAATTCAAATGATACGAATTCTTAATAGCCCACGAAACTGCATTGTACAGTACTGCACAGTATGATGGCACCATGGTATTCTACAAGAGTCGCCTGTGTCAAGCTGAAGACGTGATTGTTCTCACATTCGAAAAGTGAGCTTTAAGTTTGAGCCAAACCACTAGTTTAATTCAATTATATTACCCCAAATACAATACAAGCATATCTATTATCTATAACAGTGTACAAAGCAACAAAACCCCTCGAAACCAATTTCAAAATTACATACTTCAAACAAATCTATTCTACTCGTATTAACTACCTGAAAAACTAATAATTCAAACGATTTTAATTCTTATTTCAATAGGTTAAAGATCGGAATTCCCATTGTATGAATAACAAATAAACATCAAAAGGTAAGTAGTTGACAAAGTAAATTTTATGCTATTCTAAACTCAATTCCGTTGCGATAAGGTTGACAGGTTGTCGTATTGAGTGCAATTTCAACTTTGTTCCTTGTATTACACATTTTATCTGAGCTCAGTTAAGGCCATGTTTGTTATTCTAACATCCCTTTGAGATGTCGAATTTTAAAGTTAAAGTTAAACAACACTCAATAGTAAAGTTGACTACATATGGGTGTTCTAACTTTGAAAGTGTTTAGTATGGACGAGGGAAACCGCCTTTTTGGAAGACAAGTTTTTTTTTTTATAAATCATTACACTAGAAATAGCGGCGCAATGGGCAGGAGCTAGACTTCCCTTTCGGGGGCCGAGTTCGAATCCCAGCACGCACTTCTAACTTTTCTAAGTTATGTGCGTTTTAAGTAATTAAAATATAACTTGCTTTAACAATGAAGGAAAGAATCGTTAGGAAACCAGCATAGGTACCTGAAAGTTCTACATAATGTTCTCAAACGTGTGTGGACTACGGCCTTAACCCCTCCTCATTGTGTGGGGAGTCCCGTGCTCTGTAGTGGGCCGGTTGATGGGATGATGATGATGATAAAATGAGAAATTCTTGTATTTTATGAATATACTCGTACATATCTGTACTGAATCTCGGATTCAGATTGAGGAGGGTTTCGGGGGCGTCAAATTATTTTTTTACAAAACGTCGTTTTACTCGTGTTTTCAAGTAATGAAAAACTGCTACAATATCATTAGAATACGAATGTAGATACGAGTTATAATAGCTCAGGTGGGAAATGGGTCCAGGGGACCCTGGGGGGGTTTGAGCCCAGACGATTACTATCCCCCTTTTTTTCAAAAAAACCAGCAGACCCGATTCGAGCCCAGACTAATATTTTTCTTCATTTTTTTAAATAAATTTCATTAAATGGAAGCAAAACTCGGCCATTCGGGTACCTAGTAGGTAGGTAGTATACGGTAAAAAGAAGCAAGGTGATCTGTCAGTCAGCTAACCGCGCGATATAGCAGCTGTCCGCAGCATCTGTCCGTATCGGATTGTAATCTGTATTCTGTACGTACTGGTCCAGTTGCATCCGATGCGTATCGTTTTGGAGCAGGTTTTTATGTAGCCTGTAGGCATATATGGTAAAACATACATTTTTAACACTTTCTGGTTTGCCGAGTAAGAATCATTTTTTAAATTCCATTACAAGTTAGCCATTGATTGCAATCTCACCTGCTGGTTAATTAGAATGCAGCCTAAGGTGGTAGTGGGCTCACCTGTTAGGGGTATGGCTGTTATATGAAAACCATACATACCCCTAATTTAAAGTTTCTATGTATCATAGTACAGGAACGCTAAATCGCTTTGCGGTACGTCTTCCACGGCACAGCGGTAAGCACTGTGGTTTTAGGTTGGAGGTACCGGGTTTGAATCCCCGCAGGACCAATTTGGTAATTTATAATTTCCCAATGTTTTCTGGTCTCATGGGAGGCTTCGGCCGTGGCTACTTACTACCCTACCGACAAAAATATAATTTATACGAATGATAAATGGTGGGTAGAAGCAAGCGTTACTTTGCGGAAATCCATGATATATTATGAAAAATAAGCTTAATTTGCTATACTCAGTGAAAAGCAAGAAACCCTCTACGCACGTTTCGCTCCGGAGCATCCTCAGGAGATGTTGACTTTACAATGAATAATTGTTGTCTTAATGGTTGTTTCGCTATGGTTTCGGAGCGAAGTGTGCGTAGAGGGTACATTACCGAAGATCTGTTTGGTGTGGAGGATAAGGATTGAAGAAATTATAAATTACACCACACAGATTCTCCTGCTTTTCGCGGAGGAAATTCGCAAATTATAAATTCCGCCAGGATCGAACCCGGGACCTCCACAGCTCTCTCCACTGCACCAGGAAGGTCGTCAAGTTTTCGTTTCGTTCAAGTACTTTAATCAGATAATATAAGTTGTGTAATACGTAAATGCTCACCATTCCAGGTCGTCAAAATGATCCTTCACTCCTACAGATACTTTGATCAGATCAGTTATGTTATACCAAATGCGCAATTCCGCGGCGGCATATACGGCGATAAATCGCGATAACAACCCCACCGCCATTATCCGCAGCACTGTATTGCACTGGCTCATCAGATATGCAACGCGTCATTTGATACCATAGCGTTACGCAAAGGATTGCTGGCTAACTATCCTTAACATCTTCGGTTAAGGAACTTATCATCAACATTACATCAACAGATTGACGTCCACTGCTGGACATAGGTATTTTGTAGGGCGTTACAAACTCCAGGATACTGGGCCGCTTGTATCCAGCGGCTCCCCGCGACACGTTTGATGTCGTCTGCCCATCTGGTTGAGGGTCGACCAACGCTGCGTCGGGAATAGGTTGAAAGAATTTAAACTAATAATGAAATCTAGTTAGTTTTTCACAGCGACTAATATTTATTATGTTACTTAAACCGCTTTCTTAAATTCAGTAAAAATCACGATATAAAAAAATTGTAGTTATTTAAAGTAGGTAGGTATGTTTTAAATAAAAAATACTATGCAAAATATCCCCGTAATCGGTTTCGGGTTTTAAATAGCAGAAGGATAAAAAGTATTCGAAACGATTGGGGGATGGGTTTAATATAACACACACACACAAACACGTGCGCGCACAAGACAGCATTCAAAGCCCCGCGTTTTGCGTCGGTTTTTAAAAAGGAAGTAGAACACAAATTCCTAACAACAGGAAGTATCACTTGGAACTTGGAAGATATTTTAATTGAAGTGCACTGTTATCGGTTATCACATACATGGACGAAAGTATTTTAATTGAACACACAAAATTACTGAGCGCAAGCACGCCAGCCCCACCTGTCGACGGAAACTTGTCTCGGCATACATTTTAATATTTTAAACACAGTTAAGGGGGAAAAGATAGACAGAACGTTCTATATTTTTAGGTTTCCGTACCCAAAAGGAGAAGCGGGATCCTAACACTAACACTCCACAGTCCGTCTGTCTGACTATCTGTCTGTCTGTCCAGGCTGTATCTATAGTTAGGCAGTTAAATTTTAATGTAGTTAAATGTAAATCGCTGATTATTGCTATGAGTTTAATTTAACTGGTAAACCTTGACAGGTTATTCCCGCTACCATCTCAGGCGGCATCATCACTTATCATCAAATGAGCGGTAACATCATATCGACCCATTACCGGCCCACTACAGATCACGGGTCTCCTCCCACAAGGATTGGTGAGAACATTATGTAGAACTCTCCGGCAAGCCGGTTTCCTCACGATGTTGTCTTTCACCTTCGAAGCAAATTATATTTTAATTAGGTACTTAAAACGCACATAACTTAGAAAAGTTATAGGTGCGTGTTAGGATTCGAACTCGGCCACCCGAAATTGAAGTCGAGCTCCTACCCACTGCGCTATCACCGCTTCGTTTACCGCACCTCACCGTTTTAGAACGGTATAGTTGTAATAATAAATTAATAGATTGACGCTGACGAAGATAAGATAACTCTGTGATTCCACACAAACAACTTCCTTCATTATAAAGAACACGCTTTGTGTGCGATCCCTCCGTCTACATTTTTTGTTTATTCTGCGTCTATAGCACCTTAAATTAACACAACGTAAATAAACCCAAAATGTATCAGCCACCTGGAAGAGGAATTAAAAAAAAACATGTTTAAACGTGTTTCAATGAAGAATGACACTTTTAAATGTAAAGACCAATTTATTCTTACAGCCTGCATTCGTGGAACCGTCCCACTCTTCGCATCTCTGAGATTCATGTTAAATGTATTTTAATTAATTAATCAATGATTTAACCGCCCCGTTGAACTAGTGGTTAGCATCCCAAGGCCCTGGTTTCGATTTCCGGGTCAACCCAGAAATAAGTTTGGATTCCCGTTCAAAAAATCCCAGTACCAGCCCGGAGTCATGGAATGAACATGTGAAGTCAATACCGGTTAATTCCACTCACTTGTTATTCTAATCGCTTAATCGCACCATTTCACATTAGAGCAGCGTGGTGGGCTTAAAACCCATTTTACACGCCAGTGCCAAGCAGTGGGACAGATACGCTTATCAATCACTAAAATCAAATCAAATTAAATTTTAATTTATTCAAATAAACCGAGGTAGGCACTTTAAATAATTTCAAACTTTTGAGGGAGATGATGGTGATAACTAAATCCGTTACCTTAAAACTATCAGGGAATGACTTGTATCACACAGCTCAAAGCTTTGGCTGAAATTTTGGCTTACAGATAGCTATAATAACGTAGGCGCCACTAAGAAAGGAGTTTTGAAAATTCATCCCCTAGAGTGGCAAACCAAGCGTTTGAAATTTGAATGAAAATCGAACTTTTGAGCAAAGGCAAAAGCAGGTTGCATAATAACTTGTATGCCAGGTTATGTTATGCGTATTTGTATGGACAGCCGAGTGGCGCATCGGGCAGCGACCCTGCTTTCTGAGTTCAAGGCCGTGGGTTCGATTCCCACAACTACCACCACACTATGCGTAGCTTGTGTTATGGGTACTAAAATGAAAGTGTGAAATTCAAACTTCAAAATTCATTTATTTCGAGTAGGCCTTAAGCACTTTTGAAACGTCAAGTCAGTCTGTTTACAGTGACTCTACCACCGGTTTGGAAGGCAGATTCCACTGAGAAGAGCCGGCAAGAAACTCAGTGGTATTCAGTTTATAAGCTTTTCACTTCAGCTGGGCCATCTACTAGATTCTTTATTTATTAAAACAATAAAAATAAAATGGTTGACTGATTGATTTAACAACTTCGTTGGATACCAACTTCGCATTATTACGTTTCTACGAGTAAAAGAATTTTTGAAAGCGATAAAAAAGGACAGCGGTGTGGACCAAGTGCCAATAAGGATTAAGGGCAAGGTAGTCAATGCCAAGAAAGGTAAACTACTATCGGGCAGACACTAATCTAATTCAACAATATTTCGTTTACTTTATTGACACGTTATAGGTCAGTGTCATTTAAATTTTTCAACTGACTTCTAAAGAAGAATGGAGCGAAGGTTTTAAAATTCGTGTACCTACCCGCTTGTTATGTCGACGGTAAACCAAAGTTATCTTCACCTTTAAACCACACGCTTTTGAGAATATTATAAAATATTTTTCAAAGTATACAGAAAATATAAATATTCCATAAACCATGCAATGGATACTTTTCAGACATTATACTCGTAGATAATTTATCACAAACTGCTACTTTACTTTACGGGTAAACCTCGGCAGAATCTTCCTTCTTCTTCTTCTATAACTTAAAAACTTTTTTTGAGGACTGTCTCCTGGATATTTTGGACTTCTTGCCATCACAGACTACCCCTAATTTAGGAGATACATCGCCGTAAACAAACACATTTTAACACCAGTTTAAGTGAACCTGTTGACACGTACTTCATCAACGGAAACATCTGACAGTACTTAACTGTTTACGTTAAAAAAACGTGTTTTGTTTACGTTACGATTACCGACACTTACTGTAGCTGTTAGTTTAACTATTAACTATTTTTAGTTAAGGGGTTACTCACAGTTAAATGGGCCGTGAGTCTATATTTGAATCTTTTGTTTTAGTCCGTAACATCTCTGAACAATTTATTAAGTTTCTTTGGAAACATCGCATCACTTCAACCGTTTGAAGTCCACTGCTGGACATAGGTCTTTTGTAGAGAGTTCCGAAATCCACGGTCCTGGGCTGCTTGTTTCCAGCGGCTCCCAGCGAATCGTTTGATGTCGTCCATCCACCTCGTTGGGCGCCGACCAACACTGCGTTTACCTGTGCGGGGTCGCCATTCCAACACCTTGGAACCCACCCTCGCCCATTTCCACTTCAGCTTTGCAACTCGCTGAGCTATGTCGGTAACTCTGGTAAGAACCAGAGTTACCGACCCTTTCCGACTACGGACTCTTTCTCAAAATTGGACCTACCTAACTGGATCGTGTGTCCTAGGTATATGTACATGTGGAAACATCTGGTGAGACATAACTACTAACTTACTAAACAAATTTTATTAACTGTTTTTATTTCACAAAAATAACCTTACATAACCTATATACCGTAATTAAACTAAATAAAATCAAAACCGTAGCGAGGCATTGTGCCTAGGATGCTGGCAGCATGGCCTATTTGAATGGCTAAATTAATTCTTTAAGTACCAGCATAAGAATCACCGATAGACTCGATAACTATTTTTGACAATTCGTTAAAAAGAGCTCGACTCTCCGATCACAACGATCCCAAAGTCTCTCCTCCAAAAGGCACAAAAATTAAACTGCTATCAAAGTTTTCATATTTGCGCTTTTTGGCCTGTCCGGCACTGGTCTCTTCAAACAGTATTTAAATATTTACATACATTGGTAGTTACATATTTATTTATTTATCAGTATTGTTTAATATATATTTATTTTTATAATGAAATCTTTTTCTATGGTATATTTATATATATTATGTGTATTTTTTTTGTTACTTTCTGTATTTGTTTTGATTCGCCATTGGTTGCCTGGAAGAGATCGCTATGTAGCGATAACGGCGCCAAAGTGTAATTGCTTTTCTGTTTCACGTGTTTTTTGTGGTGTACAATAAAAGTACATTCATTCGTTAATTCATTTAAATATTTAAATAGTTTTTATATTGCTTTATTTGCATGATTGGTTAACTTACTTTGCTATGAATTAACAAGTTAGTAACTTTACATGATATACATGTTATGCTACCTGTAAGGGCATTGAACCTTTATTATAATACATGCATGTATAAACAGTAAAATGTAACCGCTAACTATTACTTACATTAAACATTTACAACATCAGATAAAATATACTTTAAATAATTTAAAATAAACTTTTGATAACTTTGTTCAAATTAAGCTTTATTGGAGTTTACTCCTTAAGAATCGATTTTCATATAGAAGGCGCCTGGTATGAGAAAAATGTGAGAAGTAAAATCTACTGATGAATTACGTTTTCGCTTTGCGACGTTGCATGCCTGGCAACTGTGATGCGCGAACATGCAACGTCGCTTTCTTTTAATTAACTTATTTTTATTGAAAACAATAAAACAGAATATTGAAAACACGAAATATGTACACAAAAAGTACATGTACTTATCTTTTTTTAACTCAGTTCCCCCAAAGGCACGAAAATTCTGAAGTCCTAATTAAGACTGATAAATCAAGGCGGTCTTCTAGATGTTCAACCTTCGGATTTCAAGGATTCGGTTGAAATTTTGCAAACACAAAGCTATTATAACGTACGCGACAGCTAAGAAAATAATTCTTAAAATAAATCACTTAAGGGATAAAATAGGAGTTTGAAAATCGAACATAATATGAGCGAAGCCGTGGACAAAATCTGGTATCGGTATAAAATTTGATGTCAAGATATTTCATCTAAAACCAACCTTATTATTTCCCATCCAACTCCGTGTTCCGACCACTTTGATATCCAATACGACGCACGGCAAACGGTTCCGCCAGACCTACTCTTCCACCGTACTCACATCAAAAGATATCATCGCTATCATTAAAAGATTATGTCTTTTTGACAGACCTTTTATATCGTTGACAAAAATACTCCAGAACAAATTTAAGCTGACTTAATCTGACAATCATCTTTTCTATTTTATACAAGACAAAGCGAATCAATAAATAAATAAATATACAACGACAATACACACATCGCCATCTAGCCCCAAAGTAGCGTAGCTTGTGTTATGGGTACTAAGATGACTGATGAATGTTTCTATGATTATAATTATACATAAATCCTTAAAATATACAGATTAATCTCCTTTTCTAATTCATGTTCATCACACAAACATTTTCCAGTTGTGGGAATCGAACCCACGGCCATGGACTCAGAATGCAGGGTCACTGCCCACTGCGCCAGTGATCAGTCAAAACGTGATGTATAAAACCGGCGGCTATCTTCTCTTTAAAAATACCGTCATGAATGTATGATGTTTTTTTAAAATGCTATTTAGAAATAAGCTGTTTGGCTTTATAGTATTAATAAAAGACAAGTATGCTTGAAAATTTGCCCGATGAACATCAGAATTTGTAGATATTGTACTACCAAGTGGCTGAAGTTTAGCGGTTATAGCATAGTGGTTAAAGCTTCTGCTACTTTTCGGAGGGACCGAGTTCGATTCCCGGCACCTTACCATAACGGTGGAGGAAAACATCGGGAGGAAACAAACCTATATAACCATTACGTTCTCAAGGGCGTGTGAAGTCCGCAAAGTGATCCGCAATTTAAATGTTTAAATCGTATAAAGCTCTGAAAAGTTAATTGTGCGTGCTAGGGTTTGAACTCAGTCCCCCAAAGGAACGAAAATTCTGAAGTCTTAACACTAGGCTATCACTAAAAAGTACTCTTAATTAAAACTGATAAATCAAGGCGGTCTTCAAAATGTTCTTACCCCGAGATGTATCGTATCTCCTATCCCTCCATTTTTTTTTAATATTTCACTACAAGTTAGTCCTTAACTGCAATATCTAAGGCTATCACTAAAAATCACATAAGTACTCTTAATTAAGACTGATTAATTAAGGCGATCTTCTAGATGTTCTTACCCCGAGATGTATCTCCTATCTCTCCTTTTTTTTATATTTCGCTACAAGTTAAAATTCAAATTCATTTATTTCAAGTAGGCCTACTTTATAAGCACCTTTGAAACGTCAAGTATTTATGTTTGTAGTGACTCTACCACCGGTTCGGAAAGCAGATTCTACCAAGAAGAGCCGGCAAGAAACTCAGTAGTTGCCCTTTTCCAACATCAACATTTACAATCATTTTTCTATCTTGCGGGAGATGAGAGCGAGGCTGGCTGCTTCTAATCTACCTTACCATTTAGGAATTCATCAAATGTATAGTAACCTCGCTGTATTAAATATGTTTTTACACAATTTTAAAATGTATGCATAGGTAGGTCAAGAATTTCCTTAGGAATCATGTTGTAAAAGCTCAACCCCACAAAGGAGTTCTGCACCTTTCGCAGACGATATGCAGATATCAGTTAGTCCTTGACTGCAATCTTAACTGGTGGTAAGTGATTATGCAGTCTATGATGGTAGCGGGCTAACCTGTTAGGGAGTATACCTCTAATCGGTTTCTACGCGACATCGTACCGGAACACTAAATCGCTTAGCGGCACGTCTCTGTCGATAGGATGGTAACTAGCCACGGCCAAAGCCTCCCACCAGACCAAAAAAGACAAACTGCCCAACTTCAAAAACAAGCTACTAAATATACTTGGTTAGTCAGATTTTGATTGTTTAGTGTATCATCCTTTTTTTTTAAATACTAATTAATTTTAGTATTTAAAAAGGAAGAAAGATTACTTTAGTTTTTTACTTTTGTATAATTATGTATATAAATTTTTATTTCTTTTTTACATTTTCTTTTCATGTTAGTGTCCGTCTTCATTTAGCGTCGACTAGAATAATTATTAAACAATTTTTAGTTGAATCATATGTGTATCTCATAAAAAATAAAAATAAATAAATAAGCCATTTAATCCCAAGTAAATATTAAACATCCAAAAAAAAAAAAAGTAAAGAAATAAATAAAATTTAGAAAATCGAAATAGTAAACATGCAATAGAAAGTTTATCTCATAACTTAGGCTATTATCATATGTCAATGTACCTATTATATGTGATTCTGTTGTTGGTGCTTTGAATATTATTATTACCTTATTAAATTAAATCCCTTATTATTAATTACTTTGCTTTTACCTCATATAAGACAAATGACATAAAATCTAGATCCTAGATAGTGTAGGACTTGTATCTAGGACGCGATTTGCATGAGACAGCCTCGGACGCGAACGTAAAACAATAAACACGACTGTCCTACATCTCTGTACATTGTGTAATAGGTGCCACGTTAAAGGAGTGATGATGGTGATACTGCGCAGTTGGCTACTACTTGCGAAAAGGATATCGATTCTCAATCATACTTAGTACTACCGCCATGCTTATTTCTGCCGCCAAGCAGCTTTGCTGTGTTACGGTCTAAAGAGCACGGTTCCGGTGTACTTAAGCACGGCACATAAAGCAATACATGTAGGCGTGACGTCAATGAATACCGGGCGGTACTTTTAGGGTTGTGTTCCTCTGTTTTTAGGCGATAGATTTCCATTTACTATCTGCTTGTTCCATAAATCATATAATGATAAAAAAAACTTCAAATCAGAGTTTAATTAAAAAAAAAAAAACAAGAAAAATTTTCATAACTTTTGTTTTCATTTGAAATTTATAGATAGTGAACAAGTTTAGAGGAAAAAACAGCTAATAATGAAATAATTTCAATCCAGGGAAATAAAATTAAAATCCAGGGAAATTGGGTGGTTATCCGTAACACAGATAAAATCTAGCTAGGTAAGCTAGTTTGTAAAGTCATTAGCTGTACAGTATTGTAGAATGAAATAAATGAAATTATTTTTATTAATATTAAATTAATTATTATAGGTATATTTTTCCTGTAACACTGGGACATTATTTAGGTGGATAGTATTGATGATTAACTATTGTGATTTACTTCTTTTGTGGTTATCCTGTCTATTAGCGACCCACAACTGAGCGCATCCGAGCGCAAAGAATTTGAAAATTTGACCACGCTGTTCAAATGTGGATTGGTGGGTCCCATTGAAAGGGAGGCCGAAGCTCTAACTACTAGGCTGTCACCGCTTATATAGCATAGGTATACCTAATATTTTTTTTTTTAGTATACAGTGCAGATATTCAGCGTTCATTTTTCGGGACACGTATATACAATAGCTACAAGTGCTGAGACATTAGCATTTCAAAGGATACTGCTTCTCATATAAGTTAACAAACTAGGTAGCGGAACGTACTAAACTAACATTTCCATTGGCTTTCTAAAACTGTATTTCATATTTCGCTTGAAACTTCGTCACAGCTGAGATGATAGCTGCCTTAAGCCCACTACGGATTTGTAGGCGTCTGAAACTGTATAATTTGATACTTATTTTTTTTGCTTAAAAACTCGAAAATGGTCGGACCGATTGGTTGTTTTTTTTATTGAGCCTTTGCCGTAGGATCCACTCCGTGCCTACGGTTTTTAGACGTATGAAACTGCACACTTTAATACTGTATAAAATACCTTTTATTTCTACGCTTACTAGAAAATGTACATAATGAATTTATTCTTTCTTAAAATCTCCAAAATGGCTAGACCGATTTGAAATTTTATTTCCGCTGCCTTTGCCACTCTACGTGCGGATTGGCTTTGGCTATAACCTTGCCTTGCCTTGCCATTTGTAGGAGTGTGAAACTATATACTTTTAAACTTTAAAAATACGGTCTATTCATGTAAGCGTATGAAAACAGGTATCATAATCAAAATTTTTCCTTACATAAAAACTCATAAATGGCTGGACCGATTGGATGTATTTTTTATTTTTTTTTGCCTTTTGTCACTGGCTAGTGACCGCGGATAACCTCCCACCAGACTATGGAAAAAAACATAAAATTTCCACGCCGGGGATCGAGCCTCAAAGTTGCTTTCTCGAGCTTGCTTTCTCACTTTTTGCCCTTGATGAGTTATTCGATCCAGTTTTATCTAATAGCTACACATAATCCGAACGTTTGTTAACTTTCAAAAATGAATGATGTCTCAATTCGACTCGTTCAAGATACTTAACAGAGAAAACTTTCAAAGAGACATCAGGTCGACCCATAAAGGTTAACATAATAACAATTTACTAAGATTTATGCCCGAAACTGCAAAAGAACAAAAGCCTAACTTCAATGGCGAGCCGGTATTAGCAAAAGTCAGTTTCTTTTGTATACCCATTGGTCATGGCGCGAGGCTATTCATGGGATATTCAAACAAATACAATGGTTTTTGGATTTCTTTCTTCTTTTGGTATTGATGCGCGGAAAATTTTATTGTAAATAGAGGAAATGCCATCCTTTCTATATAGGTTAGGGTCACCGATGGCCATTTTTGTTATAATATGTAGGTACGTATCGCTGATAGTCAGTGGCGTGCATACAGGGTATGCACGGTATAAAGTGAAGAAAATCTCCAGTACGAGTTATAAATGACGGCCGACTGGCGCAGTGGGCAGCGACCCTGCTTTCTGAGTCCAAGGCCGTGGCCGTTCGATTCCCACAACTGGAAAATGTTTGTGTAATGAGCATTAAGTGTTTTTCAGTGTCTGGGTGTTTATATGTATTTTCTAAGTATTTATGTATATATAATTCATAAAAATATTCATCAGTCATCTTAGTACCCATAACACAAGCTACGCTTACTTTGGGGCTCGGTGGCGATGTGTGTATTGTCGTAGTTATTTATTTATTTATTTATTTAAATACTTAAGGGTAGGCTTTTTATAATTCATACTGGATATTTTCATCATTTTATATCATCTGCATACCCTGTGCATACCCTCTATGCACGCCACTGATAATAGTCTAGTGGTTAGAACCGATAAATCGCTTAGCGGCACGTCTTTGTCAGCAGGTTGGTAACCAGCCACGGCCGAAGCCTAGACCTTGGAAAGTTCCAAATTCAATTGCAATTTGGTAATTTATAATTCAATTCCCATATTGCCCCCCCGGATCTCCCACTTAAAACAACGCTAACAGCGTGGCCAGGAGGTCGACGAGGTCAAGGGCTAACTTGTAGTGGAATAAAAAAAGGAGATAATGTAAAAAAGTCACTCTTTCCATCAAGAAACATCGTAAACCATTACGCTAAACACTGAAGGATGCTATCCCGCCCTATCTACCCGCTCCGCTGCTCCGCCTGTGCCGGGGCGATACTGCCGTTGATCGGCCGGAAATGCTTTATGACCAACATTTGGCGCGCTCACCTCATTTTGTTCGTATATACAACGTGTAAATGAAAACCGAAAAAATACTTCTCAGGCTTTAGTTACCATTATGTACTGTCTCTAAGATTTATCTGTGAAACCGAAAACCTAATAATTTTGTGTAAACCACTGCTAAAGTTTTTACTGAAAGAAATCGGATACAGCCTCAACGTGAAATGCGAAATTAAAATTTATTAGGAATCAAGTGACTCGTAGCGTAGTTACTATGCGCGTGTCGGTCTTTTATCTTCAATAGGGTTGTCATATGTAAACACTTAGATTTTTTGAATTCGTTTGTATGGAAAACGAATTTGCTTCTTTTGCTTTAATATTTTTACAGGATGATTCCTTATGAAATATACTCATCAGTGGCATGCATAGAGGGTATGCACAGGGTGCAGATAATATAAAATGAAGTATATCTTATATCAGATCTAGCAAAGAAGCAATCTTTGTGAAGTATTTCAATATGTGTTTAGCTGTGAAACCGTGCAAAGACATAGGCAGGTAGACGTAAAGGTTTTGAAATCCCGCGGGCACCTATCCCGGATACCCGGGTTTAAAGTATCCCATATCAATCTCCGCGATTCAAGCAGTATATGTGTAAAATTTCAACTAGATCAATGCAGTATTTGAGCGGAACATAGGTAACAAACCAATAGAGACACTAACACATTTATAATATAAAGTATCTAGAATCAATAAGCCAATACCTAATAGCTTAATTATTGACCCAGTATAAAATTAGTAACCATTTCTTAGCAAGATAAACTACAACTATCACCAAGTAATAAATGCTATATTTTTTTTTTAAATTATAGGTCCTTATGCCAACTGCAATAATGTAACCTAAAGTAGCAAAATTTTTGTTAGAAAACTATTGGTGCCACATAAAGATGATATACTACGTGATAAGTACTTTATACTTTATATTTCCCACAAAAAATTCTGCGAGCGAATAACAAATAAATAAATATACTACGACAAGACACACACCGCCATCTAGTCGAAAAGCAAGCGTAGCCTGTGTTATGGGTACTAAGATAATATTTTTATGAATAGTGTACATTAATACTAATATATATATAAACACCCAGACACTGAAAAACATTCATGTTCATCACACAAACATTTTCCAGTTGTGGGAATCGAACCCACGGCCTTGGACTCAGAAAGCAGGGTGGCTGCCGACTGCGCCAATCGACCGTCTGAATATATCTGACTATCAAAGTTAAGTCGCAATAGCAACTTTTGTGTTCTGAAATTTTATTAGATCGTTGGTAGGAACAAAAGTTGGCTACATTAGTATCGCAGTATGGATTTTTACTCATACTAATAGTTCTATCACCGGTATCAGGGTATTTATATAGCACTAAAATGCTTTTTATGGAATTCATTCCAATTGGACATTTAATAAGGAAATTATCGCGAGTTTAATAAAATTAAGGTCCTCAAGAACTATTTGATCTAGTTCCCCCCTCGCCTTTTTACCATCGAACCGCGAGGTACCGTAAGGGTCTGCATCCCTACGTGGTCGATATACCGGGGACGCGTACGAAGCGCTTCACATCTTCGTTTCTGATCCGCACCGTTAGGATCTGGAATGCCCTTCCAGCTTCCATTTTCCCCAGTGCCTACAATATGAGTACCTTCAATTCAAGAGAGAATAGGCATCTTCTAGGCAAGCGCGCTCCGACTTAGGCTGCATCATAACTTACCATCACGTGTGATTGCAGTCAAACGCTCATTAAAAAAAAATACAAAACAAATATCTGTAGAACTACACGTAAATTAATTGGACACACAACTCTCTATGAAAGTTTTTCGCTTTAAAAACAAATACAAACGCGAACGAAGACGCGGGCAGCAGCTCTATTATTATTTTAAATACAAATGTAATAAAATGTTCTGTTGTCAGGCAGGAAATCTGAGTGCGATAATATATTATCACAATCTCGCATAGCAGCCATGTTGTACCTAATATTTTAGACCGATTCAAATATTCAACTTTGCTTTGCAAGTTAGGAAGTCGGACCTAGAAATTCATAGTCTGGGAAGTTCTGACAGTACGGTGCAGAATTTGACTCAGTTCCTTTCAGAGTTATTAGAATTTTGTTTGAGTATTTGAACAATGTAGTTTGCTTTCCGTTACCAGCTACAACCAGACAAATCTGTACGGTGTATTTTTTAAATGTATTTATACGCAACACGCTCTTTAAGCACGATTCGCTCCGATTCGCAATAGAAAAATTTGGTTCGCATTTACCTTCTACATTAGGCAATTAGAATAAAGAAATTTTTAGTTTGTCTTTGAAGCTATAGGATGAGGTGTTGATTTTATAATGCACAATTAAAAAACGTATTTAAAAGTGAAACAATAAAAGCAATTAATTGACAACTATAAATAGAACTTTCTAAACTCATGTAGATTATTGCGTAAAGATTAATCTCTAACGGTGGTTTTAACCTTAATTGTCGACGATGTAGCGTCACGTCCAATCTTCCCACTTCCAGAATTATTCTTTTAAATTGAATAATTATTAAAAACTGCCAGTTAAAAATAGTTAGTGCTGATTTTCTTGCCGCATTCTTCTTAGTATAAGAAGATTTAACTTCGAAATAGTATGCAGTGTTTTCCCCACTTGACAGCACCTTTCAAATGTGAGAGCGTGATATAACACTTATACCTTAACTATTGTCATTATATCACGTTTGTTTGTAAGGCCCCTACAATTTAGCTGATAGTTCTATTATTTCCTTACAACAATTCACAGAACTAAATCGTGACTCGATAGATTACCATAATTTCTCCAAGTTAGATCATTCCAGCCGATTCAAGTATCACTTTGGCAAAGCAAAGTTTTAGTCTAGAAAGTTTCATTGTCGAGACGCGTCTGTAGTCTGCTAATTCCTGAACAAGACAAATGCATTTGCAAGACGCTCGTACCCGGTTTTAGGTGCATTTACCCTGTTGTTTAGCTGAATTGTATAACCTATACTAGGATTTGTCACGTTTATTAAAGATCAAAAAGTCAAGACTTCACGCCATTTTTTTAAAGATTGATTGAACGTAGAAATTTTCAGAGTATATTCTTGAACATCCTATAGGTGTACTCACAAAGGATCTCATTTTCATTCTACCCCCAAAGAGGAGAGTTAAGAATGTTTTTATTATGTTAATGTGTTTTTTATTATTATACAAGCCTGTAATTTTTCAAAATATTTATTAAGTTCGTATTTTACTGCCGTCAAACTAATCCCATGTCTGCTAATTTATCTATATACTCGTATGTATATAAAAGAGAAAGTTTGTGAGTATGTTCCGTATAGGCTCCGAAACGGCTGGACCGATTCAATGAAACTTTCAGGGAACCTCCGGATTGACCTGGCGAGTAATCCTGTAAAGTTTGGTGACGATCGGAGTACTCCTAGTTTTGAACTGTCATACTGTCAAATACAGCTTTTATTTACTATGATGATATTCTATTGATGGGACATTGTACATGTGTGTAGATAATGATCTTCACCCGCTCGAGAAGAGTATAGAAGAGAATGAAGACGGAGAGAAATAAATGATTTAATATATTATGAGACTTATATTAAAAATTAAATGATGTAAGTTTATTGTTTAAATAAAATAAAGCAAAATCTAGCCCGGCGAAGCGGGCTGGGTACGCTAGTGTATATTAAAAAAGGTTTTTATTTACGGAGATATGAAGATTTAAAAAAATATCATCTTCATCATTATAATATCGACTCATTACCGGCCCACTACAGGGCCTCCTTCCACAATGAGAAAGGGGTTAAGGCCGTAGTCCACCAAGCTGGCCCAGTGCGGGTTGGTGGACTTCACACGCCTTTAAGAACATTATGGAGCACTCTCGGGCATACAGGTTTCCTTTCGATATTTTGACAGCCGACTGGCGCAGTGGGCAGCCAACCTGCTTTCTGAGTCGTGGCCGTGGGTTCGATTCCCACAACTGGAAAATGTTTGTGTGATGAATATGAATGTTTTTCAGTGTCTAGGTGTTTATCTGTATATTATAAGTAATTCTGTGTATTATATTCCTAGAAATATTCATCAGCTATCTTAGTACCCATAACACAAGCTACGCTTACTTTGGGGCTAGGTATTGTCGTAGTATATTTATTTATTTATTTTCCTTCACCGTTGAAGCAAGTGATATTTTAATTGATTTGAACGGGGTTAGAGGTGCGTGCTGGGATTCGAACTCGGCCCCCCGAAAGTGAAGTCGAAGTCCTACCCGCTGAACTATTCACGCTTCAATAAAATATATTCACGTTTAATTGATAATCTCCTTTAGAAAGACAGTTGAAAATATTAAGCCAATAATGATGCAACTTATTAATAGTATGTTACAGACAAAATAAAATGATCGTCAAAGGAATTTTAAGAGGAATGATGTTTCCGATCCCAGACTCGAAACGGGAAATATATAATGTGTCTTAAAACAATCTATTAAAGTTCAAACTTGAATGTTAATGCACAATATTGACTAACGAGTGTTATTCGCAGATAGTTTTGTTCAGTCTAAATCGAGGCTGAGAGGAACTTGCTGTTCCTTTGGGGTCAGGGTTGTCAATAATTCACCCATTTTCAAAAAGGAGGAGGTTCTCACTTCGAATGTATGTTTATTTTTTTATATATTTGTTACGCGATTACTCTGCCAATTATTTAAGTCGTTGTCAAGTCAAATGTAAAAAAATACTAGATAAGCCGGTGCCAAGTATAATGTAGTTAGCTACATTATACTTGGCCGGCTTCAAAATGATGCAGAAAATATTTATTTCTTGCTTTTTAGTTCGATGTCGTTTCTTTTTTGACAAAAAAAGATTAACATCCGAGTAAAGGCAGAGAGAGAGAGTGTGTTTATTGCATGGGAGGCCCCTAAAATATTTATTTTATTCCGGTTTTTAGTAGGTATGTGTTGTTATAGCGGCAACACAAATATATCATCTGTGAAAACTTCAACTGCCTAACTAGCACATACTGTCTGGTGATAGGCGGACAGACAGACGGACGGACTGCGGAGTCATAGAAATATGATCCTGTTTTACCCTTTGGAACCCTAAAAACAACTGGCATTTTTATACACGGTCATGTCTATGTTTGTAACACCTGCTCTTAAAGAAGATTCCAGATCTCCGAACGACGTGAAGAAACTCGGTAACTGCACTTCTATACTGAATAATCTTTCAATTTGAAAGAATCTATTAGATATAGTCAAATCTTATTTTTGGAAATGTTTCACACAGGCTCATGAAGCATTCATACGTAAATTATTCCCTTATTTGGAGGAAAAAGGAGTGAGAAAGTTTCTAAGTTAAATAGGTCGGTATCATATTATTTTATTTTTAATATATTTTGTTTATTACTTAATATAGCTTTTTAATACAATTACACGGCACGATTATCGTGTTAGTGACAGTAGTCAATGTCAACTGTCACCATAACCGTTTCGTTTCGCTCTAATACACCCTTAGCCGCCTCGTACGACACCCATGGATAAAAACTGGGCTGGTGGATGTTTTGATCTGCTGTCACCACACGGCAGAACAAATGAACATAGATAAAAACATTTATTTTTGTAACTGGGTTGACAACCCTATATATCAAACACTTGAGTCAATGTTTCCTTGTCTAGAAATAGACGTGTATGGCAGAATGAGCCTGTAAGCTCATGTGGTCTTGCTAACTAGAACTGGGTACTTACTGCTAAATACAAACTTCACCGCAAATATATCAACTGTTACATGCTAACAGGCTGTATTTGAACTGCAAGTCTAACTATACTGAAGCTTTCTAAACACAAGTAGATTTTCCAGTCAAGCTATATCTTGCTTTGTGATATTTAAGGTACAGATACCTTCAGGAGTGCAGTTTAGAGGCAACTAAAACCTCATTGCTAACAGAGATATCAAGTGACAAAACTAAGTCTCATTCTCTCTCTCTCTCTATAGGTATACAAAAAGTAATGACTTAAATTTAAATAGTAGATAATCTGGCTAAAGAATAAATTTGATAGATTCTATGTCTCTGAAAACAATTCTAATATATCAAAACAAAAAACAAATACATATGTAATAACAACTATCAAAACGTCAAATTTGACAGTTGTTTTTTTTCGTATTTTGTATTATAAGAAAAATGTTTATCAAAATAATTTGAAAAAAAAATTGATAAAATATTATAACTCCCAGCTTCCCTCGAACGTTAGTAAGTTGTAAATAAACAAGTGGTATATAGGTTTATAGTATACTAGCGTACTTAGCCCGCTTTGCCGGGCTAGATTTTGCTTTATTTTATTTAAACTTGCATCATTAAATTTTTTATAAAAGCTGTATTTGACAGTTTGACAGTTCAAAAATAGGAGTTCTCCGATCGTCACCAAACTTTACAGGATTACTCGCCAGGTCTACCTTCCCTGAAAGTTTCATTGAAATAGGTCCAGCCTATATGGAACATACCCACATACTTTCTCTTTTATATATATATATATATATATATAGATAATAATGGTTACATAGGTAAATTAGTACATCAATTAATCATTTTTTAGTGTTGAACACTATTTGGCGAGTTAAAAATTACCCTTCTGTCATATACCCTATTTTTAAATCTATCCATCTGTCAGATTGGATAGATTTAAAAAATAGCATAGCGACTAAACTGATGTAAAGCGAACTAAAAAATAGCCATTATGCGCAAACCCTTATCGAGCTTTGATAACGTGGTCATACGTTACCACGACTCATGAAATCTGACCCCTGTGCATTGCATTGTTCATTATACGCGTAACTAAAACAAATAACACAGACGTACGTTACGTACCTACAAATATCGAAAACTATATATATATTTTATATAACGCTTATTGGAGAGGTACCGGTAGGATATTTGCAGTACGAGTAGGTAATTACGGCATAAATACTTTCAGACAAATTACTACAAAAAAAACGGCGTGGAAACTTAAATGTAACCTAAAATAATTAAACTAAACTAACTGACGAAATTAGTGCCTTGTTGGTCTAAAGATTACCTAGCATGTTTAACTATGGATCATTTTTACGACCTCTCTGGCGCAACGGTGATCGCTGTTAATTTAAGTAGGAGGTCTTGTGTTCGATTCCCGGCAGGGGCCATTTGGGAATTTATAATTTCTGAATTTTCTCTGGTCTGGTCTGGTGGGAGGCTTTGGCCGTGGCTAGTTACCCTACCGACAAAAACGTGCCGCTAAGCGATTCAGTGTTCCGGTGCGATGTCGCTTAGTGACCGATTAAGGGGTATGACTACCATACGGGAGTATTATCGGTTAACCAGGTGAGATTGCAATCAAGGGCTAACTTGATTTAAAAAAAAAACAGAAAAAAAACACACACACAACGTCGGGCTAAAATTGCTAGGTACTGTGTTTTTTTCTGGATATAGGAAACCAGCGATGCCACACGTGCCTTGTAGAGCACGTAAATATGTCGCGTCAGTCCCGGTTATTATAACTCCCTTATGACTATAGTCAAGCCAACATTAGAGCAGCGTGGTGATTTTATGAACGTTTTGGAAAACTCAGACGTGCAAGTTTTATTAAAGCAAGTGATATTTAATTGCATAAATAAAACGCACATAACTCTGAAAAGTTAGTAATACTCCGGGGATCGAATTCAGTCCCCCCCCGAAGAGAAGCCAAAGCTCTTACCACTAGACTATCACCGCTTAAAACAGTAAAAGTGTTTAAAATAGCTCAAGAACCGTTACAAAGTAATTATCTTAGAATAGCCAAGTGTTGGATCATTAAAGTTATTGTCGCCGTCAGCTGTGGGGGGATGCTGTTATTTTTAAATCCCATGGGGGTTGGAAACCTTGACTCTCACTCTGACGAATGTCTTTCATTATGCGTTTCAGTTTCTTTTTTTAAATTATGTACTTTAGAAACGAAGCTTCAAAATTAATGTATCTTTAAATGTGCCTGAACGCGTGAACTGTATCCTTATTTTGTATCCTTATTTCCTTGCTTCTTTACTAACGTTATTAACGCGTTAGTTGTTGCGTGAAACCGACATACTCACTCGCATTAATAATAGCAGTTTCTTGGCTTCCTAAGCATTACCAAATGTTAAACAATGTAATTATTATAAAGTTTTGTAAAAATTGCCTTGAATCCCTAAAATAAAAATATTTGAGTAATTAGAGCGTTTTTTTATTCAAAAAAAAAACGCATCAAAATCCGTTGCGTAGTTTAATAGATCTAGGAATTTATAGGGACAGACGTCAGACAGACATTCGGAAGCTACATTGTTTAATACTACTAGCGGACCTGCGCGACTTCGTCCGCGAATGAGTCGACTTAAAAAAATAGTCGTATGTCCAATATAAATCCGAGATTCCAATATAAACGAATCCTAGCTTGATCAATTTATCGCCCCCGAAACCCCCTGTATACTAAATTTACTGAAAATCGTTGGAGTCGATTACGACATTCTAATTAGATATATATATATATATATATATATTCTATATATTTATCGATAAAACACGAATATAATGACAATTTATAAAAATGAATCCTAGCTAGATCGATTTATCGCCCCCGAAACCCCCTGTATACTAAATTTCATGAAAATCGTTAGAGCCGATTCCGAGATTCCATTTATATATATTTATATATACAAGAATTGCTCGTTTAAAGATATAAGATATATTGATTTTTAGAAGCAGTGGCGTCCATATAGTTTTTGATCAGGGTAAGCAGGAAGAAAGAAAATTACATGAAATCCGATACGAGTTATATTATTTTATAATGCTGTGTTCCGGTCTGAAGGTTATGGTTGCCGGTGTAATTTCAGGCATATGAGGCTTAACACCTACGCCTCAGGTTCATAGACACAGATCAGCACTTTGCAGGATATGTTCTCTGTTATATTTTGAAAATTAAGCTTAATTTGCTACACACCGCGACCAACAGGAGATTCTGTATGGTGTAATTTATAATTTCTTCAATCCGTATACTCAACACCAAACAGATCCTCGGCAATGTACCTTGACCTTACGTAAGGTATTGAATGAATAATTGTTAAAGTTAACAATTATTCATTGTAAAGTCAACGTCTCCTGGTGATACTCCGGTTTCTGAGCATAACGTGCGTGGAGGGTACATTACAGATTCGGTGGTATTACAGATTCTCCTGCTGTTCGCGGCGTATAGCAAATTAAGCTTAATTTTCATAATATATTATGGATTTCCGCAAAGTAACGCCTGCTTCTATCAAGTAGTTTTCTGTTGCCCCGTTTATAGGCGATGGTTTTCCACTTTCCATCAGGTGGGCTATCTGCTTGGTCCATCAATTATTAATTATCAAACAAAGAAAAAAAATTGGGTAGGCAGTGCTTTACGCATTTATGAAGTGCACGCCAGTAGGGTAGGTAGAAGTGAGGTTTTGTTATCAATCCACCGATTCAGAGTACAAATCTTGATTTAACTTTCGAGGCCCAGTCATACACAAAGTTTCTATAAATTTCCGATCGAGCACTCTTGGTATTGCAAAGTGTTACAGGAAGTCGGTAACGGTCGCGTAGATCGGTAACTCGAGATACTTATCTGCACAAACTGCACAAAGAATAGAGACGCGATGTTTAAAAAAAAAACAATATTTCACAAGAGGAATTCCACAAGCTTAACGAAAATGTTGCGACATCGGCCTTAGACTGTCGATTACCAAAAAATCGCTTGTGGTCCAAGAACATTTACAGTTGAGAAGTTACTGATAAGTTTAGAATCTTTTTTTTTTATTTAAATTGTCGGACCAAGATGATTGTAAGTAAAGACCCATGGCCTATAAACAGAGCAAAACTTCGCACGGTAAACGAGGGACAAGTCCTGCAAAATGCCGCCTGCGTCCATCAATTTGTAGGTGTTAAGCCCCACGCCTCACGTCCCAAATACCGGAACACAACATTGCAACAATGCTGCTTAGCGGCAGAAATAAGCACGAACTCTGTCACAAAAAGTTCTACTACCACGAATTCTCATGTGTATTTAATTGAACCGCTACGCCCTGCAGACTGGAATACAACTATGCTGCTAGTACTTCCCCGGACGAGCTCTGTCACGAACCACTACTAAAAATCGGTTAAATAATCGCTTGGTATTAAAAATAAAAGCATGAAAGATGAGAGCTATGATCCGTTGGAATACCGAAGGGAGGAACCAAAGGGTTATCAAGGTGACATGGCAGTGGGTCGTATCTGTCGTAGGACCGATGGCCGTTGGAGTAGAGGCGTTCTAGACTGGGGACCGCGAATCGGTAAACGTAGTGTAAACAACAGCGCGACGCTGGGCGAATGACAGTAAGAAGGTGGATGGAAGCAGCTATATGAGAATGGCGAAGAACCGTGTGCAACACGCTCTGGTGTTGTAGACTGTTGTTAAAGCAATTCCCAAATCAAATGTCTGAGTTTCTAGACACTTGATTTGCGCGTGAATTGTCGTCGTGAAAACTATTCTTAGCAACGACGTAACATAATTCAAAAATATTCAAAAGTCATTTAATTCAAGTAGGGCTATGTATAAGTACTTCTGAAACGTCAAGTATGACTGTGGAGATTCTTCCACCCTCATTCTTCTTTTTCGGAAAATAAATTCTCCCGAAGAGATGCCGGCAAGAAAATCATCAGTTGCGCTTTTCCAACATCAACATTTAGAATAATTCTTCTATCTTGCACAATATGTAACCCAAGTCTTACTGGCTAAGATTGCATCTTGTTAAAGCAGTCAAACCTCTTCCGCCTGTGCCTTGAACCCCGCTCATTGCAAGTGGAGCGTTTAGCGGCGCGTACGCACCGACAAAATAATTGGTCCGCGCCGTTTGATCTTGCCGCGCACGAATTAGCGCGATTCGTACGCGCCGCGATCGAATTACCACATTTTTATACGTATGGTATTTCTGTCACGATTAACGGAAATCTTGTAAAAGAACGCGCATTTGTTTTTTTATCTATCGCCTTCCGAACGGGGGAATCGATCGAGTAAAACTTTTTTTTTTATCCAATTTTAAAACGTTATCTATTAATATAGATATATAAATGTTGTAGATTTTAAAGATAAGATAAAAAAATTATTTATTGGGAAATGTTATTATACCATCCAAGAATATTTAACAGACACAATATTATAGGTTTAACATTTACAGTGATTATAATTTGACATGAATTGATTAGATATTTGTAATTTTGTATCAATATCAGTCTTAAAGTTTATTCTTATTTTAATAATGTGGATTGACTTAGGATAGTATTATTATAGTAAGTAGGAATTATTGTACGATCATATATATTTTTTGCATGCCATCTAAGGCGGATTGTTTGTCCCTATATTTTGTGTACCTACCAACAATGTAATACCAATCTGCAAATAAACGATTTGATTTGATTTGATTTGTTGCTTTTGCGAGAACAAAAGCATTCTATGCCCAGTTTTAAGATATAAGCTATGTGTGTGCTAAATTTCTCCAACTTCGCTGCTGTGGTTGAGCTGCATATAAGTTAAAAGTATTCATCAATCATCCACAAGCTACTCTAACTTTGGGGCTAGATGGCGATGTTTGTATTGTCGTAGTATATTTATTATTGTTTGAATTAAAAATGAACATGATTGTGAAAAGTTAAAGGTTTGTGCCGGAGAAAGAACTAGGTCCTTTCGAAACGGTGGCCGAAGTTTTAACCGCTAGTCCAGGGGTTGCCAACCTGGGCGCCGTACAAAGTAAAGCACCGCGAGGCGCTCCTACAAAATCTTTCTATGTCTTTGTACAGCGGTGTAAGTGTAACGGCTTGTCCCACACTTTAAATTGTGTGCAGATCACCGGGCTCAGCCATAAAGGTAATGTTATTTTTTGCGCTTATCTGCCTAACTGATAACCCACATATCTACTTTAACTAGCTAGATTAGGGTGACAAAAATCTTAACTTGTAATTGCGCGGCTTTACAAGGTTTGGGGCCCCTGCCCTTTCCTATCAGACATACAAAAAAAACACATTTTGTTAGAAAGTCCGTCCATATGCTATAAGCCTAACTCACAAGTACCTATCCACTTTAACTAGCTAGATTATTAGGCGGGCGCCGTGAAATAAAATCTTAACTTGTAGGTTCAACGATGCTTTTAAGGTTGGAAACCCCTGCAATACACGATCAGACGTAGAAAAAAACATTTTGACGTGACAACGTCTTATAATTCAATGGAACCGGCTGCACGCACGAAGAAACATGACACATACGGCGTTACCTCGCTCTGAGGCGTTCCATTCAAGTGCGTGAAGGCTTGAAGTGCAAGCGAGAGCGCGGAACGAGCGACAAAGAGGCACAGTCGGCCTCCGCGTTCGACATCTGTCTCTCTCCTACTTGAGTGAGCGATGCGTCCGCGTGGACAGCTTCTATGCAATAATACATTTACATGTTTTCGGCAAGGATGAAGTGCAGTGAAAAGTGAATGTGGTGTCAATTGTTTATAGCAACGATAATATCTATCAAACAAATAAAATTAAAATTTTCTTTTGAAAAATGCAACCATTCCATCAGTATTTTCTTACGACGTTGTCACGTTCAACTATCGTCAGTAAGCCGACTTTACAGACAACCAATTTTTTTGTTAGAAAGTCCGTTCATAGACTATTTGATATAGCTTGTAAGCAATTAATTATAGTATAATGCAACAAGCAAACTTAGTTCTTGCATGCTACATCATAAAACGATTTTAAAAACAGATAATAATAGTTAATAATTCCTCATTTGACACCCTCGCGTGCTGGGTTACGTGTATAATACAGGCGATATTGACTTTCCCTTTTAACATCGATATGGATATTGCGCTTTGGAATAAAACGCGACCCGTCAAAACTTCCCCGTGCTGCATTGTTCCGGAAAATTAACTGAACACGATACCTGCTTATGTTTTCTACGTTATTTAATGCGTTTTTTAAAGGTAAAAACTTTTTTAGCGATTGTTGGTGGGGGAATAACCTATGGGTTCGCGTTACTTATGACTTCGACATGCTCGTGACGTATTGCGCAAGACTATTGACGCTTAGCATAACGTATAGTAGAATTATACAGTGTAGTACGTAGTATAGTATAGTGGGTACAATCTTATGATTTCGTGTGACTTGATTTTTGTTATTAAGAACACGATCTTTGTTCTGTTAGGAAATCAATTTTTTTTTTATAGTCCATGTAAAGCCGTACTTATGTAAATGATTAAAATCAATGCTACGTTTTCTTTGTGAGGAATTAAAGAAGGTTTTTTAATTTATTTTTATAAAGCTCTCCAGATTTTCATATCTCAATCTTCCTTAAGTGTTTAATTATATTTTTTAGTATTGTTTGGATTATGCTCCTTTTAAAAGGAATCTATGTTGCTTTTTATGCTCTTTTACGTAAAAGTGTTTATTGATATACCAGAATCTGATAGAAATAATGAAAAGAAAATTTATTTGGATTTTTTATAGTCCCAGTAAAAGTTTCGTAAAACGTATTAAGCAATTGGAATGACGTTTCATGTAGCAAAATTAACTGTACAAAAATATAAAAGTCAAAGACACATAATATACGTATCTACTTATAGGATATTATTTAGGATAAAATGACTTGCCGCGGTGGGCAGCGACCCTGCTTTCTGAGTCCAAGGCCATGGGGGTTCGATTTCCACAACTGGATAATGCTTGAGTGATGAACATGTATATTTTCAGTGTCTGGGTGTTTAAATGTATATCATAAATATTTATGTATTTAATTCAAAAAAATATTCACCAGTCATCTTATATTTATTTTAAAAACAAAAACGTTGCGCAATCTACTTTTATTTAAATTATAAGAAAATAATAAATTAAAGAATATTGATATTGACTCGCACGCTAAAAAATGGTATCCCCTATATCCGGATGTCGCACGCCTCAATTTACATCTTGCACTTTATTTAAAAAAGTTTCCTCCATCCGGTAGCTGTCAGTGAGAAATGGCGGGAAAGCCCCGATTGACGTTTGGGAAACGTTTCCACCGAAATTCATCGAAGGCCGCTTAGCCGTGATAAAACACAGACTAAGAATTGCATAGAGCGACTCATCAGGATTGTAGAAAAATAATGGTTTCTCTTTTCTTGTTAAATTTTGAAGTCTTGTAGGCGACAGGCCCACGAATATGTATATGTGTGTTTTTTTTTCGGTTATTAATAACACGGCAGGGACCGTTAGTTTTATTTATTTATTGGCTTTTCAAGGGAAACAAACAGTACTATTACACTATAAACATAACATAAATTTTTCTACGGTTTTTTTTTCTACGCAAGTTTTTGGTCATCATCACGGGCACGGATCTCCCCATACAACGTGAAGGGGCTAAGGCCGTAGCCCACCAAGCTGGCCCAGTGCGGATTGGTGGACCCCACACACGTCTGAGAACATTATGAAAAATATATCTAGTAAAAATATATTGTCATCGTGAGGAAATCTGCATGTCTGAGGAGAGCAGTCAATATAATTCCTCCAGTGAAAAGCGTGTTATTTTAATTGCTTAAAACGCTCGTAACTTTGAAAAGTTAGAGGTGCATACTGGGATTCGAACTCCCCCGAAGTAAAAAACTATTTCATTATAAAACGCGTGATACAATATGTGCGATTTGTATCTAATACCGATACAATGTATAGTGCAATGTACGTACTGCGATTTGAACTCTGCTCGAAAATAAAGTCGAAGTGGGCTATCACCGCTTCAAATAGTTTTTTAATATTTAAAATAGGTTCTCAACTGTCTACAGTTTTTCCGCGTCTATGTTTGGGGAATATTTCGGAGGGTAGCTTAGTCGTGATAAGAAAAATTGCTTGTCATTGCGGGAGTGCCGCCATGCGACGCGCGTAATTTATTCCTTTTTAAAAGGTGGCGGGGGCGTTGGCGGTGGGTACTTGATGCCGTTTACGTGGCCAGCGGGAATGAAACAACTTTATCATTTTCCCTTTTTAACCGATTAACAATTAAAACCTTACACCTAACCTTACTTTCAACTTTGACGACCGATTGGCGCAGCGGGCAGCGATCCTGCTTTATGAGTCCGAGGCCGTGGGTTCGATTCCCACAACTGGAAAATGTTTATGAGATGAACATCAATGTTTTTCAGTGTCTGATGTATTAATTTATATTATTCATAAAAATATTCATCAGTCATCTTAGTACGTACCCCATGACACAAGCTTACTTTGGGGCTAGATGGCGATGTATTTTCTATACTAGATATATTGTCGCAGTATATATCTTTATATATATATTTCTTGTGTGCGTGTGTATGTTACTGAACTCCTCCTAAACGGCTGGACCGATTTGAATGAATTTTTTGGTATGCGTTTGGGTGGCACCCTTGATGGTTTAAATTCACAAATCAGCCCGACAGATGTCGATGGGGTCCGCTAGTATATATATTTTTATTTCATCATCATCATATCAACCCATTACCGGCCCACTACAGAGCACGGGTCTCCTCCTACAATGAGAGGGGGTTAGGGTCGCAGTCCACCACGGGCGCCCAGTGTGGATTGGTAGATTCCACACGTCTTTGAGAACATTATGTAAAACTCTCAGGCATTCAGGTTTCCTCACGATGTTTTCCTGCACCTTTGAAGCAAGTGATATTTGAAACGGCAAGTGAACTTAAAACACACATTACTAAGGTAAGTTAGAGGTGCGTGCCGAGATTCGAACATGGCCTTCCGAAAGTGAACTCGAGCTTTCACATACTGCGCTATCACCGCTTGCTTACTTACCTAACCTTTACATTACTTTAAGGAAATTGGACAGCCCAGTGGGTAGGACTTCGACTTCACTTTCGGATGGGGGGAGCGGGGGGGGGGGGGGGGTTTAATCCCAGCACGCACCTCTAACTTTTCTAAGTTATGTGCAATTATAATACCAGTAGCTTCAACGGTGAATGAAAAAATCCTGAGGAAACATGCATACGTGAGAGTTTTCCATAATGTTCACAAAGGTGTTCGAAGTCCACCGATCCGACCGACCGATCGAATACATTTTATTATTATTTTAATTACTATATGTTATATGTTTTGTCTATGATGTACATACTTATTTTTCTTTTATTTGTTTCAGGTAATGATCGTCATTTTGAAAAAATAATAAACCGATCCCTTAGATCATTATGCATTGGCATAGAGGTATAGACACGGATAAGTATTATACTAACGACAAACAAATATTAATACATCTATATATATATATATATATAAAAGAGAAAGTGTGTGGGCTCCGTATAGGCTCCGAAACGGCTGGACCGATTTTAATGGAACTTTCAGGGAATCTCCGGATTGACCTGGCGAGTAATCGTGTGAAGTTTGGTGACGATCGGAGCACTCTTATTTTTGAACTGTCAAACTGTCAAATACAGCTTTTATTTACTATGATGATATTCTATTGTTGGGTGTACATGGGTGTAGATAATGATGTTCACCTGCTCGAGAAGAGAATAGAAGAGAATGAATACGGAGAGAAATAAATGATTTAATATATTATGAGACTTAAATTAAAAATTTAATGATGTAAGTTTATTGTTTAAATAAAATAAAGCCAAATCTAGCCTGGCGAAGCGGGCTGGGTACGCCAGTTCTTTCTAAAAAAAAAACGCCCCAATATATAGTCCCTAAGGGGTACTATAGGTGTTTTTTTTTTTTTTTATATTTCCTTCGTATTGGTTTTTATGTATGTGTTACTGTGTTTCTTCACTTTACTCAAATCTTACATATCTTTAAATTCATTTTCTTTTGTCATCTTTCCTTTTAGGTATTCTCTATCTACTCATAATTATTAAAACCCTATTACCTACATTACTAATGGTTAGAAAATGCCTCCAGGCATTAATTTAATTTTTAATCTGTGCAATTAAAACAAAACAAAGGAAGGCAAGAGTGTTAACATATTTAATGTTGACGAACATTAATAACTAAAGTCGCATCTACAACTGACACAGATGAAAACAATCTCTTGCCTCCTTATTCCTCTTAATTAAAATCGGGGTTGCTCAACCCTTCAAATTAGATATTAATTTAGTATCTTAACCTTCCACGAAGAGGGAGGGGAATTAATCGCGCCGATTTTCCGCGAAGTAGAAACCGTCGCAAACTTCGGGAACTTCACGCCCCTTTGTAGAGATTATGGTAATTTTATTTGGTAAGACTATTTCAATACCGAGGAAGTTTCGACAGGTGGAGCTGAGGCTTAGTGTCTGAAGACTGTGTCCCTGGTAGTTTCTAACAGATTTCAAAGTCAAAATGGTAATTTGTGTGTACTTTTAGATACACTGTGTATGTTGGCAGTGTTTTCATATCAAACCAACTAACTACCTTAGTATGATCTTATTTTATATGCTTATAATGACAAGTTAATTATTTATTTGATTATCTCTAAAATATAATTTTTATTAATACATAACTATAACCTAAAATAAACTATTTAAAAACTAAATAAAATCTAAAACGTCCTCGAAACCACCGCAGCGAGGCACAGTTCCTAAGTTCCACAGTTCTTACTACCTTAGTAGTATAGTATTCTTTTTAAGGGGTAGGTCTTGGGTTCGATCCTGGCTGTGACAATTTGGGAATTATTATTTCTAAATTTTCGCTGATCTGGCCTAGTGGGTGCTTCGTACTTCTTAGTAAGCTCGGTGTTCATCAACAACCCACAAGTGTCCACTGCTGAACATAGGCCTTTCCAAGAACGCGCGCCACCACACACGGTCTTCTGCCTTTCTCATCGAGCCGCTACCAGCCACCTTTTTAAGGTCATCTGTCCAGCGGGCTGGAGGTCGTCCCACACTGCGCTTACCGATTCGTAGTCTCTATTCCAGAACACGTCTGCCCAAATGCCATCGGTCCTACGACAGACATGACCCGCCCACTGCAACTTCAACTTGCTTATCCTTTGAGCTATATCGGTGACCTTGGTTCTTCTACGGATTTCGTCGTTGCGAATTCTATCCCGAAGAGAGACTCCCATACATAGCTCGCTCCATAGCGCGTTGCGCGACTTTTATTTTGTGGATCAGGTCAGCTTGGTGTTAATCCAGACAAATTATAACGATGCAGTTTAAGATAGAAACTGGCTAACCTGTTTAGGAGAATGGTAGTAATATCCATAATCGGTTTTTCGTGACATCGCACCGGAACCTTAAATCGCTTAGCGGCACGTCTTTGTCAGTAGGGTGGAAACTAGCCACGGCAAAAGAATCTTAAGGCCCACGGAAGGAGACACTTCATAAAATTGCAATAATTTAACGCAAAGTAGCAAAATTTTGTCTATAAAATTAATTACTTGGTGTGCACTGAGAAAACTATTGGTACTACATAAAAATGATGTACCAAATGATTAAAGTACTCATTATTACCTACAAAAAAGTCCAAGGGAGAATATATCTAACTATCATAATTAAACCGCAATGTCAGCTTTTGTGTTCTTAAATTTTATTAAATCGCTGGTAGAAAAAAAAGTGTGTTACATTAGTATTGAAGTATTAATTCTTATTCAAATAAATAGTTTTATCATAAAGAGTATTTAAATTGCAGTAAAATACTATTTAATTTATTCCAATCGTACGTTGTTTTTTAATTTATCGCGAGCTTAAGCAAAACAGTTATTTTTAGAGATACACTTAATTGAAAAAGTTCCTTTTAAAAACAGCACCCTATTTTTTTTACAAAAATACGCAAATTAAAAGTATCTCTACAACAACACCTTAATTGAATGGCACTCATCCCGTAGAAAAACTGAAAATAAACTGTTCCTACGCGATGCTTTAAAAACAAAAAAAAGCGCAAACGCTAAAGAAGACTTTGTTCGGTGTTTGTTTAAATTTATTATCGTATTTCATTTGTTTTATTTCTGTTGAATTGGTGCAATAAGTGTACCTATATTAATCTATATATCTATGCAATGTATTCGAGTGTGACGAGTGCTTGTAAAGACTGGCCTCCTTTGGCGTTGGTTCGTTTTTCCCCACGGTTTAGCGGCGTTGGCCCGCACGTCCCAAACACAGGTGTGCACGAATTTTCAGGTTTAATGCTCTGGACATTTTATTTTCACCGTGGATCCCTCTGTGGGACGAGTTATAAACGACGAGCGTTATTCGAGAATTAAACAACTTACTCGATAAATAGAGTACCCAACACACTTTTTGTGTTGGGTACTCCTTTTTTCTTATTCTTTCCAATTCGAACCAGAATTTCCTGAGATTAGCGCGTTCTACCAAACGACCTCTTCATCTTCATTTTTCTTTACTCTTTATTCCTCACAAGGTGGGCTACCTTGTAGTAAAACATTGACTACAATCTCACCTGCTGGTAAGTGACGATGCAGGTTACCTTGTTACGAGTATGACAGTTATATTTATTCCATACATATATTATGAAATTTAAGCTTAATTTGCTATACTCCACGAAAAACTGGAGAATCTGTATGGTGTAATTTATAATTTCTTCAATCCTTATACTCCACACCAAAAAGTTCTTCCGCAATGTAGCTATACGGAGTATAGCAAATTGAGATTAATTTTTATAATATATCATGGATTTCCGGAAAGTAACGCATCCTTCTATCCAATTAATTCCATACCATTCCATCGGTTAGGTTGGTTAGGTTTAGCTTGGGTACGATGTCGTGTCATCGTACCCAAGCGCTAAATCGCTTAGCGGCACGTCAATCAATCAATCAAAAATAATTTATTGCACACAAAAAAAAAAAAAAGAGAACAAAGGTACAAGTCAATTAAATTTGTGTAACAAAGGCGGCCTTATCACGTCTTTGTCGGTAGAGTGTTAACTAGCCACGGCTAAACCCAAACAAAAAAATTAAAATTATTTATTATAGAGATTGTTTGTATTATAACCGCCACTTTCTCGTTTTTTATTCTTGGACCATACTTGAGGGTGCGGGTCAACCCCTCACAAAAGCGCCGCTCTCCCCGAAGCCTCGTTACCCCGTGATCGGTACATTAGTGACACTCCCAGCTTTATGTAGATTTCCATTTTTATCCTTTTCTTACGTGGTCATTTAGAAACAATCAAATGGAAATGGGTCAAGTGGTGATAGCTTTTATGAGAAACTAGCTTCCGCCCTCGACTTTGTCTGCGTGGTCTTCAGAATTGGGCCTAAAGCTTATTTTCGTTAACAATTAATCATACCAACTATTTGAGAGATTCGTATAGAAAAAACATGTCCTTTTCCATAGCATAGGTGATATGCACACTGACTGACTGCCCGCGGCTTAGCTCGTAAACAATTTCAATTTTCCCTCGGGAACATCTTAAGGAATCTAGATAAAAGGTAGCCTATGTTCTTTTCCATGATAAAGGCTACATGCATGCCAAGTTTCATCCAAATCCGTTCTGCCGTTCTTGCGTGATGGAGTAACAATCATCCACACTTTCACATTTATAATATTAGTAAGTTAGTAGGCACGCTTGTCTAGGTACGTATCAGAAACGTGGATAAAATTCGTGCGTTTTGATGGAATACCAACCACATAACGCCACACAGTGGCGTGCACTTCATAGATGCATAAAAGCACTACCTACCCTAAAATTGATCCTCCTCGTTAGGAGGAGGATTTTTGGCATTGTATGCATTTTTCCTACTGTATGCATACCCTGGTAAGAAACCCAGTGCACGCCACTGCACATAAGGATGCCACCGCTCACGGTGTCTCGCTGTTCTGTGGTAGAACGGGGTAGGAGGAACTAGATTCTGAAGTTCCTGAGCACACTCACTGTAATATTTATGGAAAACGCTGTCGAACCGGGCAATAGCTAGTAGTAGACCCATAATATATATCTACAATCTACATACTGTACGTATGCGTATTTACCAATCGGCTATTGAACCTTATATCGCGAGTGTAGGAAAAATGTTTGCCCTTCGATATGAACAAACACGCGTTGAGCCGAGCTGCGATACGCCGGATTATGTTCCCGAACTTATGAACACACGCTCATAGTAAAATGTATATAGGCCAAAAACCTACCTACTTTTGTGTTATATTATTATGGAGCGTTACTTAGAGCTTCGGTCGCCCTTCCGGAACCGAGTTTGATCCCCAACACGCACCTCTATCGGATTTTCAGAGCTATGTGCGTTTTTTATTGTAGCAGTTTTTTTTTATTCTACTAGAAGTTAACTCTTTAATGCAATCTCACCAGCACGGCTAGTATGGGCAGGAGACAATTATGTACCCGGGGAAAAGATAAAAATGTGTCTCCCACAGCTTTATCAACTCTCAGAGCATTGGCGCACAAGTGGAAATAATATCCAAATAATATATGTGTAACAATAAACGGGGGTGAACTTCTCCTATTCCAAGTTCTCGTGCTTTAGCACTTGCTACGGACACGTTAATTATATCCCCTGTCAGGGGATATAATTTTTGTCTTCTGTCTGTACTAGCCCTGCTGGTGGCAAGTGATGATGCAGTTTAAGATGTTAGCGGGCTAAACTGTTAGGGGGTATGGTAGTCATACCCCAAATTGGTTTCTACGCGACATCGCACCGGAACATAATCGCTTAGCGGCACGTCTTTGTCGCTAGGGTGATAACTAGCCACGGCCAAAGCCTCCCACCAGACCAGAGAATATTCAGAAATTATAAATTCCCAAATTCGAACCCGGGACCTCCTGTTTTAATTCATAGCGCTCAGAGTTGCGCCAGGGAGGTCGTCAAAATAATAATATAATTTGCTTCAACGGTGAAAGAAAACAGCGTGAGGAAAAATATATCGAAATCATCAAAACAGTTTATGAGTAATGAAATCAAAAACAAACATTTGCATCCCAAATGAGATTATCGCGTCTGGTTTGGTAATATGTTTAACACTTATGTTTGTGTTTATGAAGCGATCAAACGGAGTTATTGGGTCATAGATGTTGCCTAATTAAACCACTCGATATCGGTTTAATGTGCCAGTTAAAAGTGAAACGTGTGAGATAATTATTAAACACACATTTTAAACCTTGAATTTATTTAAAAACCTTGATATTATTGCTATAATGAAGGATTATTACGTGAAACCAATTAAATTACCTTAAATAAATTTACCAGCATATTCACTGTAAAAACAATTTAAGGAGCTTAAAAGCCCAACCCATTAGTTTGGTCTTCCGTTGTTGTTTTTTAACCCCCGACCCAAGAATGACGAGATGTTATAAGTTTGACGTGTTTGTGTGTGTCTCTATCTGTGGCATCGTAGCTCACTAACGGATAAACCGACTTTGATTTTTTTTTGTTTGAAAAGGGATTTAGTCGTGAGTGTTCTTAGCAATATTTGTTAAAAATCGGCCCAAGATAGCCGATTTTCACAACTCTCTCAATAGAAGGGGTAGTAAAGAAAGAGAGTGACTAGTAGAATTCCATACACTATGACAAATTTCAAATCCAAGATGGCCGCCACCAAAAGATGGCTGATTACATTTTTTTATTATGTGTCGAACTTCTTTTTATACTTTTTAGTTATAAAACATCCATTGTCGCCATTTACGATGCTAAGTACCGTCTCCAGAAAAGTCACAAAATATAAAGTAACAAATAAATTAAATATCTGGGGTTGAGTATAACCTTTTACAACATGATTCCTAATATAATTCTGGACCTACCAATGCATACATTTAAAAAATGTGTAAAAATACATCTAATACAGCAAGGTTACTTATACATTTGATGTATTTCTTAATGGCAAGGTAGATTGGAATCAGCCAGCTTGGCTTTCATCTCCCGCAAGATACAAAAATGATTGTAAATGTTGATGTTGGAAGCAACTTTGAGTTTCTTGCCGGCTCTTCTTGGTAGAATCTGCTTTCCGAACTGGTTACAAAAGTGCTTATAAAGTAGGCCTACGTTCAAAAATGAATTTTTATTTTTGATTTTATCATTGTCAAATCTGTAAAAAGATACGCAGTGTAGCGTTCACAGTATATCCATCAATTAAGTCGCCACGAAAATCAATGTAAGCTCGCAGACCATCCCATAAGTCTGGTGTAAACCCTCGGCAGACAGTAATAAATCAACATAACGCTATATTGGCGCGAACGTACGCTTCCGCCCGCAGACCATCAGTAATGCGGCGCAGTATCGATGGCCGGACTTACTGTCTGTCTGTAAAAATGGTGATCACATTTACTGGCTCTCAGCTTTATTTTTTATAATTTATTTTTATCAATAGATGCACGGTTGCGTAGCCAGGATTTTTGGTTGGGCTTGACCTAGGCCACGCGGCTACTCGATGGTATTTTTGTAGTAATAGCATATAATTATTAAAAAAAAGTAATGGGTAAGTCTTGTTTATAGAGTCTTATTGTAATATGGACCTTAGAAAAGTATATCGAAACTGCAATGATTCTACAGTCGCTATAAGACTGATAAAAAGGCATATAATATGAATTTTTAATTTATACATTTGTTCCTAGCTGTTAATTTACTTAAAAATATCACTTGCTTCAACGGTGAAGGAAAACATCGTGAGGAAACCTACATGCCTGAGAGTTCTCCATAATTTTCTCAAAGGTGTGTGAAGTCCACTAGTCCGCACTGGGCAGCGTGGTGGACTACGGCCTAAACCACGGAGGAGACCCTTGCCCTGTAGTGGGCCGGTAATGGGTTGATTCTAGTCTGGTGGGAGGCTTTGGCCGTGGCTAGTTAACACCCTACCGACAAAGACATGCCGCTAAGCGATGTAGTGTTCCGGTGCGATGTCGCGTAGAAACCGATTAGCGGTATGGCTACCATACTCCCAAACAGGTTAGCCCGCTACCGTCTTAGACTGTATCATCACTTACCAGGTGATATTGCAGTCAAGGGCTAACTTATAGTGAAATAAAAAAAAATTGTCAATCATACATTCGTGTTCTGTATCATTAAGCTACATCTATACTTATAATAAAACTGTAACTGGAAACTTTATGTAGGTACATTTAATATATGTATTTTGAAAATTTTGATCGGGGGTGGCTGGTATTCCGGGTCAACATATAGGATACTTTTTATCCCGATAAACAATAATTTTCCTGCAGGAAATACATTATAATAAATATTTATTATATACCTGCAAATTACTTTTTAAATTATAAAAATTGAACCTGAAGTTGCGACGGGTATAGTAAACGCAAAAAGCAAGAAAAATGCAGCGGGCCGCCCGGCCGCGAACAACATAGTTTGGAAATAAATATAATAAATAAATATAAATAAATATACTAAGATAATACACACATCGCCATCTAGCCCCAAAGTAAGCGTAGCTTGTGTTATGGGTACTAAAATGCCTGATGAATATTTTTATGAATAATATACATAAATACTTAGAAAAAACATATAAACACCCAGACACTGAAAACCATTCATGCTCATCACACAAACATTTTCTAATAGTGGGAATTGAACCCACGGCCTTTGACTCAGAAAGCCGGGTCGCTGCAAACTGCGCCAATGGGCCGTCAATAAAACTGGACCTGGTTGGTAGCGCTGCAATTCGGATCAGCAGGTTTATTATATGTATACAATTATTGTACTCACTAAACCAATTATGATTGGTTTATGCCTATTTATTAAACGTACTTACATAAATTCCACCCGAAACATCATTCAAATTAATATGAGCCGACTGCCGGTGATTAATCTTAGGCAGAAGCAGTTACACGCGTCGTTAATTAAGGGTTTTCTTTGTACTAATTAGCCCGCGGAGAGTCCACGCAAGTACACCTGAGGGACACTAAAATTACCTATTACGCGTTTATATTTATGTACAAATGTGGTTTTGTATACAGACAAGTTGCTTGTAGACTTTGCTTTATTTTTTCCACTAAATAACATTGTATTTCTATGAGGTACACACATTTGTTTATTATATGTACTTATAAATACATATATGTTTATTTTATTATATTTAATTATTATTTTTATTAATTCTTATATGTGTATCTTATATCTTTAAGCGAGCAATTCTTGTATATATAATACACTAGCTGTTTCCCGCGACTTTGTCTGCGTTTGATTTTGTTTTTAAAGTATTCAGTATCGCTAAGCCTTAAATGAGTATAGTAGTATATATATCTATATATATATAACACGTGACTGTCAATTAATTATAGACAAATAATTTGCAATAAAATAAAATTGCGACTATAATTAAAGATCCAAGCTATCCTATCTCTTAAGTTGGACCAGACTGCTCACGGTGTGCCAATTTAATTTAAAATCGGTTAAGTAGTTTAGGAGTCCATCGCGGACAAACATCGTGACAGGAGATTTATATATATTAAGATATATAATTGGAATCTCGGAATCGGCTCCAACGATTTTCATGAAATTTAGTATACAGGGGGTTTCGGGGGCGATAAATCGATCTAGCTAGGATTCATTTTTAGAAAATGTCATTTTATTCGTGTTTTCCCGTAATAACCGATTTGATGCAGACGAAGTTGCACGGGTCAGCTAGTGTTATATAGTATGTAGTATAAATATATATATATATTTTTTCTTGTCTGTGTATGTTTCAATGTTTTCACTGTCCCTCTTTCATGTTTTCGCTTATTACTTTCACCAAGGGTTGTCTGTAAGAGATTGCTTTTGCAATAAGGCGGCCTTTGCACACAACAGTATGTAACTTTTTTACAATATTTTTTTTTAAATTGTTTTTATTTTACTTATTTCTTTGTTTTCTTGTGTGGTTCTTGTATTGTTTCTAAGTTTGTGAAATAAAGTATTCTAAATATATAAATAAATAACTATCATGGTAAGAGATGATGCAAATACGTGTTAGCGGTTGCTCTCCCTGGCTGATACCTACGCGACGCCATAAACATGTTGTGACGTCACTACAAGATTCATTTATATAGAATTGCTTTAATAGTTCTATTTTGCTTTATATAATTCGTAATAATACTTGTGTAAATAATTAATGTTTTCCAAATATAATAATAACAATATATTATGTGAAATAACTTACCGGAAACTAATAAAGTAAAATATTATTATTGGTTCGTTTTGTTGTCAACATTGTAAACGGTACCTGAGCCGTATAAAAGTAGAAGCATTGCTGTAATTAGATATTTAAACGATTCAACGTTGTAAGATATGAATATGGGGTTTCTTTAACGTATAACTAAATACAGTACTACTACAGCAGTAGCTAGGACTGTCATCGAGATAGGAATTATTATTGTCCCTTCTCGATACCAACCGTCATAGTTTTCTTCCTGTCATTGAATGTGTGTAGGCCAGCAAAGTATCCAACGGAGCTTAAAATAAGTAAGGTTTTTTACCGTTAAAGGAATTAGAATTTTGAATGCTTTTAATTAAAAACGCACGTAACTCAGTAAAGTTGGAGGTGCGTGCGGAGGATTCATCACGGTCTCATCGGGAGGGAGGCTGTAGCTCTAACCTCTAGGCCATCACCCCTCCCTAGCTACCCGTCACTACACAATCCTCTCTAAGGTCTGGGGTGGGGTTGAAGCTGTCCTGATCCCCTCCTCGTTAGCGCGGGAGCCCCAACAATCGGTTGGGGTGGTTGGTAGACGTCCGGGAGGTATACAACGGGTTCCGGGCCAACATGAGGGACATGCCGTGGTGGTTTTTAGTTTGGGTATACCCCTTTAGAACGGGGAGTCCACCTGCCCAGGGGAGGTAGCAATAAAGCTTTTCCACCAAACCAAAAAAAAAAAAAAAAAAGGGTCATCACCCCTCTGTTTCTGATCACTATAATATTAATGGGAATGAATAAAAATGTCTTCTTTTATTCTCTCAGTCAAAAAACAAATACGGTGAATGAAAGTGTTCAATTCCCTTTGTTATGTGAAAGTATTCCCAAGGCAAGTGTAACTCACAAAACAAAAAAGAGCGTCTCTGTACAACTTCCAAACTAGATAACATTATTCATAACATTTTAAGTGTATATTTTCTTGTCACAAAAACTATTTACTGTTTTTGTAGGCGCACCATGGTTGATGTTGGAAAAGTGGGACTAAAGCTAGAGAAGAGCTGTGAATAACATGCGTAACGTATTCGTTAACCAAATTGATAATGTTCGTTTTCCATTTTAATTAATTAACATATGGTATATGTTATAAACCTATTAAATATTATGTTATTTAATATTATAAGCGCAAATTGTATAAATTCAACCTGATGATAGTTTGCAATTGTTACGCGTTCACGCCTTAACCTCTCAATGGATCATTTGCATTCACTTTGTAGAGGCAACGCAAAGGAGATGTAATTTAATAACATAAATGAAATAACCAAACCATTTTATTCTCACTGATTTTATTAATAAATAAATAATTAAGACATTCCTTTGAATAACTTGGAATTTAAATACCTGAAGAGAGAATTTCTTGAACTTGATTAATTAGAATTTCTGATGTTTTATAATGTTGTTGATGTTGGAAAAGAGCAACTACTGAGTTTCTTGCCGGCTCTTCTCGGTAGAATCTGCTTTCCGAACCAATGGAACAGGGACAACAAACAGACATACTTGAAAAGTGCTTCAAAAGTGCTCATAAAGTAGTTATATTTGAAATAAATGAATTTTGAAGTTTTGAATTATCTTACATCCGGAATAGACATAAATGGTAAACCTAACTGGTTTGAACGATGCTCCAATAAAAATATGTCACCCCACACGAGAAATATGGTCATATTAATAGCTTAGGATGGAATTATTACGGCAGGCACGGGTTAAAAATTAGCCTCAATGATATATTAGGACATAATTGTGGGCTCGGTAGCGGGGGGGTTAATATTATATATTTTATTATGACATGACTAAAGCAAGTTTATCTTTAATAATAAAAGTGATTTAAAGTTATATTAATGGAGTTAACTAAAGCTAAGTTTATGCTTACATCTGATGGACAGTAGACAATATTGTTGAGGGCGGAAAAGTAGAATTCATATTAATAAATCCTTCAAACTCTACTTGCCTAGCAATAACTATTTCGTATCGAGTGCTTTCCTTAAAAAATGTGTAGACCAAAGTTTCAAATAAAACTATGAGAGTACATTTCCGAAAAAATCTATTTGGTGTGAGTATAAGGATTGATGAAATTATAAATTACACCGTACAGATTTTCCTGCTTTTCGCGGAGTACAGCCAATTCAGCTTAACATTCATTGAATCTCTAGACAAGTACAGAGATTTCTTAATCATATAATGGATGGTATAGCAAAACCTTCAAATGCTGGCACATCCCTAAGTATTTAAAAAAAACATTCATTTAACTTTACTAACCAAATAGCTCGAACATTAAATAACATTGCCATTCACGCGCATTTCACTTTCAGATCGCCGCGAAGTCACTAAGAACTTACTGCTTTTACCTTTGAAGTAAGCTAACTGTTTCAGAATCTTTTATTGAGAATTTATAGTATAGCGTAGATAAAGTCTTGTATGCACTATCGATAATTAGGTATTTTAACACCCATGTGACAAACAAACATCAGTTGCATAAATAACTATTACAAACTTATTTGTTTTTCATATGACTTATAATGGAGCTCTTTTCTCGAACCGAAAATCGCTCGGCCCATTAAACAAATATGTCCTGGGTTCAGTGACTCCAAAAAATATGCAAATGAAAGTAAATTCAAAGCACAGCAGTTTTTTCATCGTTTCGCAGCCAAACTGTCGTAAAACCGTATCTCTGGCGAGTAACGCGTCTGCGAGCGGATAGAGCCTTCTGGGTGATCCGTGGGAATGTACCCGTTATCATCATCACCCACAGTTTAATTATCCCACTGCTGATGTAATCCACTATTTATAAAACCTCTGGTTCCCTCTTCCACGGGTGAGAGGAATTCAGAAGTTAAATCACATTGCTGCTGTGAATTCGGATTAGCGGGTTTACGTCCGATTGAAGCGATTCCAGACTGGTACTGTCTGAAATCGTCCTTTACAGAAAACCCATTACGATTTCAAGTCCGACTCGAAACTCGAACAAAGTGGTGAACATGTTAACTATTAGACCAACAAGACAATAATTTGTATAAATGCTTTTAAATCATAGCACATTTATCTTTAAACTCATGATGATTACTGAATTATTTGTGTAATGATACTGAATTTTCATTACCGTTCATATTTGGAAGATATAATAGGTAAAAATACTTGCAATAGTTATCATTTATCAAACGTGTCACACAGATTATCGTGGTCTTCGGATCTTAGGTCATAATTCTCAAAAGCAATAGACATACACTTCTATTACTCCCTGTATTTTTATTTGACCCTGCGGTCTAGTACTTTGATTAAGGTAAACCTTGCGAATGACACGTCTTCCTGTAGTTGAGACTCCGCGTTCCTTTTTGAATGGTTCCAAAGGGAATATACAGACTGTCCGGTGCCGCCGGCGCCGCCATAAACCCACGATCAATACGAAAAAACACTAACCCCCAGTTTCTGAAAGTTTAATAAAATTAACGATTTACCTAAATAGCTATAATTTCTATCTTATAGGCCTTGCATCAACTTGTGATAACTTTCCAAACCACCTAAGACCGTAATATCTCATTTTTTTTTTGCCATATCTATTGGACAATTGTTTTTGCTCGATGAAAGAATATATATGTATTAATTACTGTGTTTTGAATGCTTCTGATACAAGGTAGCAGTTTATCTTGTCGTCTGTAACGACAAAGTATGAGTCCAACCCAACATGGTATTAAGATCTCTATCTATATCTATTTAAAAAAAAATGTTCTTTGAGTAACACAGATTATCAGTCGCATTCGCGATATCAACAATACGAGATTTTATTCATCTTTATGCATCGCGATCAAAATATAATGACGCTATCAAAATTCCAAGCTAACAACGCAAACGCAATTTAGGTATGAAAAAACTAAATATTCAAGGGACAACTAAAGATCGGTTTGCTAATTTGAATAATGATCAGCGTTTCAGACACTGGTGTTTAAACTGTGTCCATTTCTGGCTTATTTTGTTTGTCCACGTGCTTTGGTACGTACGTTGTTACTTGCACATGCACTAATGAAAGTGTAAATGACTAAAGAATTCGCGTCGAACTAAGACCATGCACATAGCTCCTCTGCGAAACCTTAGCAGATGGGTTTTTGGATGCATTGAATATTATAGACAATAGAATAAACTAATTCAACTGTTTAAACTCCATCTATATATGTATATATATGAAGTTTGTTAATTTGTTTATTAATTTCATAATTTTTAATTTTGTTTATTATTTACCTCTTTGATGATTTTGTATTTCTCGATGTAAATAAGTTTGTTTTAATGAAAAATATCTTTTGTTTGTTTATATATTATATTCTATGTTATTGTTCTTTTTTATGATTATTTTGTTATTGTTTAGTTGCGAGGATTCAGTGACGACGAAGATAATGGGGCTGGCTGAAAACCAGTGCTGCGCGTTTTAGTTTGCAGCTATACTGAGCCAGCTCCTTTGTCACACATTTTTTTTTTTTTTATTTTTATACTTTAACAATTATTTTATTTCACAAATGTAACATTTTACACAAATGTGTGATAATAAATACGATTTTTCTTTCTTTCTTTCTTTCTATAAAAGAGAAAGTGTGTGGGTATGTTCCGTATAGGCTCCGAAACGGCTGGACCGATTTCAATGAAACTTTCAGGGAATCTCCGGATTGACCTGGCAAGTAATCCTGTCAAGTTTGGTGACGATCGGAGCACTCCTATTTTTGAACTGTCAAACTGTCAAATACAGCTTTTATTTACTATGATGAATATGCTATTGTTGGGTGTACATGGGTGTAGATAATGATCTTCATCCGCTCGAGAAGATAATGAATACGGAGAGAAATAAATGATTTGATATATTATGAGACTTAAATTAAAAATTTAATGATGTAAGTTTATTGTTTAAATAAAATAAAGCAAAATCTAGAAGCGGGCTGAGTACGCTAGTATATCATTAAAAAAAACCCTCATATACTGTATTTAGCGAACTCACTGTAGTAACCCAAATACTGCAGAATAGTTAAGGTTCATTTTACTTTGACGTTCAAATAGTTGAAAAGACAAGTCTGCCTATAATGTCTCTATCACCATTACGCCAGGCAGGCAAACAGAATATCAGTTATTTACAACAGCTTACAAGTAATTTACAATTTAACATTCTACATTTAGCGAGACGTTGATGGCCGTATCTGTAATGGCCGTTGCTAACCAATTCAACTGGACCTGCAGATCACAAGGGCCATAGTTCGATCCCCGGGTCGGGCAACTAAATATTATCGTATTGGGTTATTCTTGTTAAGTAAGTAATGACCTGACATAATCGGTAACTATGGGCCTCAAAGGTAGGCTCAGAGTCACTCAGCGGGCGATGGAGAAAGCTCGGAGTATCTCTTAGCGATAAAATCAGAAATGTGGAGATTCGTAGAAGTACTAGAGTTACCGACATAGCTCAACGAGTCGTGAAGCTGAAGTGGCAATAGGCCGGGCAGTTAGTTCGGAGAAAGGTTGGTCGTTGGGGTCCCAAGGTGCGGGAATGGCAGCCCCGAACTGGGTTATTCTTAGTACCAGTCCTGTTACCTCACTCTTTTAGTCCGTACCAGAATTATCAGACTGTGACAAAGAGGGAACAGAGAGTGCACATGTGTTGCACACACTTGAACACTATAATGTCTACCGCGTACTTGGAAAAGGGCTTGACGCACATTTATAAACGTACAGATGGTACGTGTGTTAGATGTGCGTCCAGCTTTAATTGTAGTCGCTTCTTCGCACGGTACGAAAATCTCAGTCGGTTACAAATTGAAACAAATCATCCGCCTCGTAAATTAATTATGCGGCGAAGTCAAACAGCCTCCATTCACATGGGACACACTACATGTTTATTGACAACCACTTTGATCTCCCGTGAGAAGGTTTCATGCAACACGACCTAAAGGGAGTTAAACTATCCGGTGCTAGTGCTAAGAATATATAGAATACTATTTAAATTAAAAAAACAAAATTCAAAAAGAAGCCCTGCAATATCCGTGATACTTCATCGTCATGTCTCTCATAGCTGTTTGTAGTGACTCTAAAATCTTTATAAATTTAAAATACATACATATAAAAAATTATGAAACGACAGGATTTGTATGAATGAATGAATATACTTTTATTGCACACCACAAAAAGGACATAGAACACTTTGTACATTTTGTACTTGCGATTCTTTGGCAATCGCGGCATGAGTCTGAGAACACCAGCGAAATGCATTTTAAATTTATAAAACTGATATTTCCAAGTGTAAAAGTGGTTTAAAAAAACGCTTGAATAAAAATTCTGCCATCTTTCTCTTTTCAACTTTCTTGATGCGTGTTTTATGTGTCGCGATCTCTCAAACGAAGCGGTGAGCTGATGTGGGAGGGGATATGAATACCATAAGGTTAATACCTTGAGGTTAGAACTTCGGGGGGCCGTGTTTAAACCCCAGCTTGCACTTATCATCTTTTTGGAGGTATGTGCGTTTTAAGCAATTTATTATCACTTACTTCAACTGTGAAGGAAACCCTTATGCCTGATAGTTCTCCACAATGTTCTCAAAAGCGTGTGAACTTTTCCAACCAGCACTTTAGCCGCTTAGTGACCTAAGGCAATCCGATGTATCTTCTAAAATCTTAACCGTCACTTAACTAATTTGCTGTAATTTTATAAAATGGTTAAAACTAAATTATATTTTGAGATTATGTTTGTCGATAAATTTAACATTGGCAGACATGATTTTATTTTCTTTCTTATGCCTAATTTAAAAATACTTTAACTATGACCTTGACTTTTGTGAGATTAACTTGAATTGCAAGCTGCAATGTCGGTCCCCCGCGACTTGTTCGTGCATGATCATATGCTTATATTTAAAAGTTGACTTATGTACGCTAACTGTTTTTAGAGTTTTGGAATATGAACAATTCCGTCGTAGATTGTACTGTCGTAAATTTAACCGTGTAAGCATCGCACGTATCTGAAGCTCTCAAAAGGAATTGATTTCTACTTTTGGTCGTAGCGTGATGTTATATAGAAACGATTTTTGCTATTCGAACCATTAGTCAACTTTATTTTATGTATCATATCAACCCATTACCGGCCCACTACAACTCACGGGTCTGCTCCTACAGTGAATGAATGAATGAATGAATGAAAACACTTTTATTGTACACCACAGAGAAAATTTACAGAGATACAAATACAACAGCACAATAAGGTAGAACGTACAATTTGGCGGCTTTATCGCTAAATAGCGATCTCTTCCAGGCAACCAAAGGCATAGAAGAAAATGTTATAAGAAATAAGTAGGTGGTACAACAAACATAGTTAAATATTAGGATTTAGAACTAAATTAACATAAAAAAAACATAAAGCATAGTATATACTAAACATAACATATTAAAGATATGTACAAAAATATAAAATATATTCCATACATATATACAAACATATGAACATACACAGTGAGAAGGGGTTAAGGCCGTAGGCCACAACGCTGGCCCAGTGCGTTGGTGGTGGACTCCACAGACCGTTGAGAATATTATGTAGCACTCTAAGACATACAGGTTTTCTCACGATGTTTTCCTTTAACGTCGAACTCGGCCCTCGAATTGAAGTCGAGGTCCTACCCACTGGGCTCAATATAAATCAAATAAAATATTGTTCATTCCTGTATGTTGCCTATCACATGCACTTATGAATCGTTCAAATAGATAACTGATGTCGTTTAAAGATCCGTTAAAAAATGCTTCACTCGACTCGTTATTGCATAACACCATCCATATAGACTCGCTTGCAGGCCAATTGAATTTAATGGAGTCTCTTCGTGCTAGCAAGTGTACATCATCTTTAACACATCTCAGCACCTTCGTCTTTATCACAGCGCAATAAGACACATATTGCAATTTCAAGAGTTGGGATGTGTTCATACAATCCATATTTTACACATCTCTCCATACTAGTCTGTATCACAAATAGATAAGACACATAATACAATGTCAAGGGTTGAGATGTATTTGTACAGTTCATCTGGCTATCCTCGCCTTTATCACAAGTTGTTAAGACACATGTTGCAGTGACAAGTAATGATGTATTAAGCAATTGTACATTTAGGATATTGCGTGTTTGGTGATTGTTTTAAGTTACGAAATTACTTGTTTGATAATATTATTGGGTTGAGTTGAAACATTTTGATTTGTAATTACTTGTAAACCGATCTCAGTTTACCTTAGTAAAATCTCGGTGCTCGCTTCGCTTTCAAAATCCCCGTATCTGAATTCGAGATAAGGTCATAGGGTGGTCTGTCTCGAATTCAGATCAGGCTTGCTGTAGATGATAGTAGATAGATATAGATAGATAGACACACACCGCCATCTAGCCCCAAAGTAAGCGTAGTTTGTGTTATCGGTACTAAGACAGCCGATGAATATTTTTATGAATATAATACACATAAATACTTATAAACACACAGACACTGAAAAACATTGCTGCAGACCCACTGCGCCAACCCGCTGTCAACAGCTGTAGTACAGCAGACGCCGCAGCCCGATCTCCGTAATAAAAAAAAAAAACTAAATTTAGCACAGAGATGGTTTGCATCCTGGAGCCTGCATACATGAATATATAGGATACTTATTAATCCGGGAAAGGAAATGTAACCGCCAGATTTTTAACCGTAACAAACTCAAACAAAGTCGCGTAAAAGAGCTAGTCAAAATCGATGTGCAATGTAATATATGCGCAACACGCTGTTCGTGGCTCACAGGCTCCATTACAGCGTGTACGCAATTTCTCCAGCCACATGCGTTAGTGCGGTTATATTTAACCGCGCCACGAACCGCAGTCTAGATCCGAGTAGAAATCATCGATCCAGTAGCTTGTACGCTAACCTGACCAGTTACTTTGTATGCAAATATAAATAACAAGTTATTGCTTGCGACTTCGTCCGCAATCAACGTAATATAAGCAATTTTATGCCATACAAACTTTCATCGAAATAAAAACAAACCCACCACGTCGCCTCGCCTGCCCGCGCTACCACTTATCGCGTTATCGTTTCGTGGTGGTGAGATGTTCATAACGTGCCTTAAGAATTAGGCAATTAAACAAAAAAAGATTTTTCCAATCCTACTGGTAGATTTCGAGATTTGCGCGCTCAATCGAAAATTAAAAACAACCTAATTAGCTTTAATATATTGGCAATATAGATGCTGCCTTTTATTTGTTTGCATGCATATTTTTATTTATGCAGATAAGTAAAAACAGGGCCTGTGTGATGGACTACGGTCTTAACCCTTTCTCATTGTAGGAGGAGACCCGTGCTCTGTAGTGGGTCGGTAATGGATTGATGATAATAAAGTAAATAAAGCCTTTATTAACCACAAGTATTTACCTTAAACAAAACACAAAAACAACATAAGAAACAATAAAAAAAAACTTAGCGAAGCAATTTGGCATTTTTATGGTCCAAGGGCTGCCTACTCATATCTGTTTTGCATTATTTGTGAAATACTGAAAATTTGTTTTATAAAGGACCTATATGATGCCAAGGAAATGCAGCGTGCATGTATTGGAATACAAACACCACACAATACTAAAATGAGTGTAATAAAACAAAAGGGCCAATATAAACAAAAGAAAGAAACCAAACGAACGATAAATAGACTACAAAAATATGGTGTTATGAGTAAAAACTACGTTAAAGCTGCGCATGCGTGTTTGACCTTGGACATCGCACATTATTATTATTATTATTTATTACATAAAGTTTCCAAAAAAAATAAAAAATACTTATAGCTAGCATCAGAAAACCACGCAGGTTTGTAATATATGCTAACAGAGAATTAAATCTAGGTACGTTACTACAGAACATTATTGCCAGTTTACCATGTTGTGTATAAAAATGATCACAAGTTACTTAAAAAGAAGGACTTCAGTTTTTTCTTAATATTACGAGGATTAATATTGTCTCGTACATCAGTGGGTAATTCATTAATAAGGCGAGGAACTAGGTAAACGTTCGTGCGCTCGCCATACCTATTGAACGCGCCCGAAGTGCATAACCGGCCTCGACTGACGGCCCGCGTGCATACAGGATGTTGTACTTTGTTCCAGTATATGTTATTGAAAAAGTACATGAATGACGGCCGATTGGCGCAGTGGGCAGCTACCCTGCTTTCTGAGTCAAGGGCCGTGGGTTCGATTCCCACAGCTGGAAAATGTTTGTGTGATGAACAGGAATGTTTTTCAGTGTCTGGGTGTTTATCTGTATATTATAAGTATTTATGTGTATTATTTTCATAATAAAATATTAATCAGCTATCTTAGTACCCATAACACAAGCTACGCTTACTTTTGGGCTAGATGGCGATGTGTGTACTGTCGTAGAATATTTATTATTTATTTAATACTAAAAAAAGTGTAATAAAACAAAAGGGCCAAAATAAACAAAGAAAGAAACCAAACGAACGATAAATAGACTACAAAAATATGGAGTTATGAGTAAAAACAACGTTAAAGCTGCGCATGCGTGTTTGACCTTGGACATCGCACATGAAACACATAATATTAACTTGGTGTCCCAAAAATTGATCCACGCATCCAGTAAACTGGTCCCTATAATAGTTTAGCCATAGAGGAAATAGGACCTGGGTTTTCAGTACAATGCCCAAGGCCATTCATTTGGGTGCTGCTAAATGGAGTTGGAATTCGCAGCGAAAGACATATATGCTATTCTTGGGCATATTTCTGACTAAACGGTTGTGAGCTTTATATACGCGGTTATAGATTAAGGTTAGGACTTCAGCTTCATTTCAAGGGGACCTCGTTTCCCCAGCACGCACCTTTTACTTTACGGTGTTATATGCTATGTGTTTTAATTAAAAAATATATATATCACTTGCTTTAACGATGAATCAAAATGTCAAAAACTACTTAGCCGATCCTCATAAAACTTTGTGCACATATTCTTGGAAGTGTTAAAAGTAATACAGGATACTTTTTATCCCGATATTAAGCTCGGTTCCTTTGGGAGAGGGGATGACTGTTTGACGATTTTACACAATAACTCCGACAAATTATAACCGATTTAAATAATTATTTTTGTACTATATAATATGTGTTTAATTTTGCCCAAACTGTGTAGGTGAAGTTAGCAGAGCATTTGCCAGCAGATCAAAAATAAAACGGAGTTCTCTTCGCATGCAGCTGAGTTCTAGAGTTCCTGATGATTTTTACGAATAGTTCTGGCGTTTTTACCCCCAAAAAAAGGGTGTCAAAAAATGATCTGCTAACTTCCGATAGCAGATCATTTTCGAGCAAATTAAAATTTGATGCTTGTTCTGGACGCATGCAGCTTAGATCTATAGTTCCTGATACTTTTTAATAATAGTTCTGTCGTAAATACTGAAAAAAAAATTCTAAAAGACAATAACCCTAAACATCCTATCGTACACAAAGACCTTTGAATAAAACATTTTTTAGACCCGTACTCTCTCGAAACTCTTTTCTTTCTCACACATCAGTATATAAACTATAATAAAAAAATATTAAAGTTCTTATAAATCAAGTTTCAGAGTCACCACAACAAACATGAAAATTTATTTTCTTAAATAATTACATAAAATAATACAAAACATTTGTTTTTGAAGACCCTACAGACTGCATATCACACGTCAATATTTTAATATCGAAAAAATTACATAACAGAAAGTTTAATTATTTTTGGCAACCCTATATTCCACACAGCCTAGAACTCTTTTGTTTCCGATAGAACACTACTAACACTATAACATAATTAAAATTCAAGCCTAGAACACTCGTACTTTAGACTGCATATCACACGTAAATATTTTAATGTCTAAAAAATTAAATAATAGAAAGTATAAATTTTTTTGGCAACCCTATAGACCACACAGCCTAGAACTCTTTAATTTTTGATAAACCACTTCTTACACTATATCACCATTAAAATTCAAGCCTAGAACACTCGTACTTTAGACTGCATATCACACGTCAATATTTAAATTTCAGAAAAAATTTATTACTTGAGTTGTATTTTTTTTTAGAAACCCTTGACATACCACAGCCTAGAACTCTTTTGTTTCCAAAAGAACACTACTAACACTATAACATAATTAAAATTCAAGCCTAGAACACTCGTACTTTAGACTGCATATTACTCGTCAATATTTAAATATCGAAAAAATTACATAACAGACAGTTTAATTATTTTTGGCAAGACTATATTCCACACAGCCTAGAACTCTTTAATTACTGATAGAACACTTCTTACACTCTAACATAATTAAAATTCAAGCCTAGAACACACGTACTTTAGACTGCATATCACACGTCAATATTTTAATGTCTAAAAAATTAAATAACAGAAAGTATATTTTTTTTTGGCAACCCTATAGACCACACAGCCTAGAAATCTTTAATTTTTGATAAAACACTTCTTACACTATAACACAATTAAAATTCAAGCCTAGAACACTCGTACTTTAGACTGCATATCACACGTCAATATCTTAATATCGAAAAAATTAAATAACAGAAAGTATAATTATTTTTGGCAACCCTATAGACCACACAGCCTAGAACTCTTTAATTACTGATAGAACACTTCTTACACTCTAACATAATTAAAATTCAAGCCTAGAACACTCGTACTTTAGACTGCATATCACACGTAAATATTTTAATGTCTAAAAAATTAAATAACAGAAAGTATAATTTTTTTTGGCAACCCTATAGACCACACAGCCTAGAACTCTTTAATTTTTGATAAACCACTTCTTACACTATGACACAATTAAAAATAAGGCCTAGAACACTCGTACTTTAGACTGCATATCACACGTCAATAATTTAATATCGATAAATTAGATTGCTTGAGTTGTATTTTTTTTAAGAAACCCATCCTACAGCCTAGAACTCTTTTGTTTCCGATAGAACACTACTTACACTAAAACATAATTAAAATTGAAGCCTAGAACACTCGTACTTTAGACTGCATATCACACGTAAATATTTTAATGTCTAAAAAATTAAATAACAGAAAGTATAATTTTTTTTGGCAACCCTATAGACCACACAGCCTAGAACTCTTTAATTTTTGATAAACCACTTCTTACACTATGACACAATTAAAAATAAGGCCTAGAACACTCGTACTTTAGACTGCATATCACACGTCAATAATTTAATATCGATAAATTAGATTGCTTGAGTTGTATTTTTTTTAAGAGACCCATCCTACAGCCTAGAACTCTTTAATTTTCGATAGATCACTACTTACACTAAAACATAATTAAAATTGAAGCCTAGAACACTCGTACTTTAGACTGCATATCACACGTAAATATTTTAATGTCTAAAAAATTAAATAATAGAAAGTATAATTTTTTTTGGCAACCCTATAGACCACACAGCCTAGAACTCTTTAATTTTTGATAAACCACTTCTTACACTATATCACCATTAAAATTCAAGCCTAGAACACTCGTACTTTAGACTGCATATCACACGTCAATATTTAAATTTCAGAAAAATTTTATTACTTGAGTTGTATTTTTTTTTAGAAACCCTTGACATACCACAGCCTAGAACTCTTTTGTTTCCAATAGAACACTACTAACACTATAACATAATTAAAATTCAAGCCTAGAACACTCGTACTTTAGACTACATATTACTCGTCAATATTTAAATATCGAAAAAATTACATAACAGACAGTTTAATTATTTTTGGCAACACTATATTCCACACAGCCTAGAACTCTTTTGTTTCCAATAGAACACTACTAACACTATAACATAATTAAAATACAAGCCTAGAACACTCGTACTTTAGACTGCATATCACACGTCAATATTTTAATATCGAAAAATTTGATTGCTTGAGTTGTATTTTTTTAAGAAACCCATCCTACAGCCTAGAGCTCTTTAAATTCCGATAAATCACTACTAACACTAAAACATAATTGAAATTGAAGCCTAGAACACTCGTACTTTAGACTGCATATCACACGTCAATATTTTAATGTCTAAAAAATTAAATAACAGAAAGTATAATTTTTTTTGGCAACCCTATAGACCACACAGCCGAGAACTCTTTAATTACTGATAGAACACTTCTTACACTATATCACAATTAAAATTCAAGCCTAGAACACACGTACTTTAGACTGCATATCACACGTCAATATTTTAATATCGAAAAATTAGATTACTCTGTTTGTATTTTTTTTAAGAAACCCATCCTACAGCCTAGAACTCTTTTGTTTCCGATAGAACACTACTAACACTATAACATAATTAAAATTCAAGCCTAGAACACTCGTACTTTAGACTGCATATCACACGTCAATATTTTAATATTGAAAAATTTGATTGCTTGAGTTGTATTTTTTTAGGAAACCCATCCTACAGCCTAGAACTCTTTTAATTCCGATAGATCACTACTAACACTAAAACATAATTAAAATTGAAGCCTAGAACACTCGTACTTTAGACTGCATATCACACGTCAATATTTTCATGTCTAAAAAATTAAATAACAGAAAGTATATTTATTTTTGGCAACCCTATAGACCACACAGCCGAGAACTCTTTAATTACTGATAGAACACTTCTTACACTATATCACAATTGAAATTCAAGCCTAGAACACTCGTACTTTAGACTGCATATCACACGTCAATATTTTAATATCGAAAAAATTACATAACAGAAAGTTTAATTATTTTTGGCAACCCTATATTCCACACAGCCTAGAACTCTTTTGTTTCCGATAGAACACTACTAACACTATAACATAATTAAAATTCAAGCCTAGAACACTCGTACTTTAGACTGCATATCACACGTCAATATTCTAATGTCTAAAAAATTAAATAACAGAAAGTATAATTTTTTTTGGCAACCCTATAGACCACACAGCCGAGAACTCTTTAATTACTGAAAGAAAACTTCTTTCACTATATCACAATTGAAATTCAAGCCTAGAACACACGTACTTTAGACTGCATATCACACGTCAATATTTTAATATCGAATAAATTACATAACAGAAAGTTTAATTATTTTTGGCAACCCTATATTCCTCACAGCCTAGAACTCTTTAATTACTGATAGAACACTTCTTACACTATATCACAATTGAAATTCAAGCCTAGAACACTCGTACTTTAGACTGCATATCACACGTCAATATTTTAATATCGAAAAAATTACATAACAGAAAGTTTAATTATTTTTGGCAACCCTATATTCCACACAGCCTAGAACTCTTTAAATTCCGATAGATCACTACTAACACTAAAACATAATTGAAATTGAAGCCTAGAACACTCGTACTTTAGACTGCATATCACACGTCAATATTTTAATGTCTAAAAAATTAAATAACAGAAAGTATATTTTTTTTGGCAACCCTATAGACCACACAGCCGAGAACTCTTTAATTACTGATAGAACACTTTTTACACTATATTACAATTGAAATTCAAGCCTAGAACACACGTACTTTAGACTGCATATCACACGTTAATATTTTAATATCGAATAAATTACATAACAGAAAGTTTAATTATTTTTGGCAACCCTATATTCCACACAGCCTAGAACTCTTTAATTTTTGATAAAACACTACTAACACTACAACACAATTAAAATTCAAGTCTAGAACACTCGTACTTTAGACTGCATATCACACGTCAATATTTAAATTTCAGAAAAATTTTATTTGTGTTCGCTCTTGTTGTCTCCTAATCTTAATGTTGCCTGGCAGAGATCGCTTTTTAGCGATAAGGCCGCCTTTTGTATTCTACTCCAGTTTTTTTGTGTTTCTCTCTATTCGTCCTTTATTTTCCTAACTGTGTAGTGGTGTACAAATAAAGAGTTTAAATAAATAAAATAAATAAATAAATATTACTTGAGTTGTATTTTTTTTTCGAAACCCTTGACATACCACAGCCTAGAACTCTTTTGTTTCCGATAGAACACTACTAACACTATAACATAATTAAAATTCAAGCCTAGAACACTCGTACTTTAGACTGCATATCACACGTCAATATTTTAATATCGAAAAAATTACATAACAGACAGTTTAATTATTTTTGGCAACCCTATATTCCACACAGCCTAGAACTCTTTAATTTTTGATAAAACACTACTAACACTATAACATAATTAAAATTCAAGCCTAGAACACTCGTACTTTAGACTGCATATCACACGTCAATATTTTAATATCGAAAAAATTAAATAACAGAAAGTATAATTATTTTTGGCAACCCTATAGACCACACAGCCTAGAACTCTTTAATTACTGATAGAACACTTCTTACACTATAATACAATTAAAATTCAAGTCTAGAACACTCGTACTTTAGACTGCATATCACACGTCAATATTTTAATATCGAAAAATTAGATTACTTGGTTTGTATTTTTTTTAAGAAACCCATCCTACAGCCTAGTACTCTTTTGTTTCCGATAGAACACTACTAACACTATAACATAATTAAAATTCAAGCCTAGAACACTCGTACTTTAGACTGCATATCACACGTCAATATTTAAATTTCAGAAAAAAATTACTACTTGACTTGTATTTTTTTTTTAGAAACCCTTGACATACCACAGCCTAGAACTCTTTTGTTTCCGATAGAACACTACTAAAACTATAACATTATTAAAATTCAAGCCTAGAACACTCGTACTTTAGACTGCATATCACACGTCAATATTTTAATATCGAAAAAATTACATAAGAGAAAGTTTAATTATGTTTATAGTTTTTAAATGTTATGTTCTTAAGACGAACTTTGTATCACATTTGGTAAAACAATCGTAGAAATCCAAAATAAAAAAAAATATTTTGTGTGACGTATGAAAATGTTATGTATGTAATTCGAAACTAAAGAGTTCTAGGCTGTGGGTTGTTATGGGTTGTTGACAAAAATTAAACTTCCTAATGTCAAATTTTTTCATCCTTATAATATTGACGTGTGATATGCAGTCTAAAATACGAGTCAAAGTACGAGTGTTCTAGGCTTGAATTTTAATTATGTTATAGTGTTAGTAGTGTTCTATCGGAAACAAAAGAGTTCTAGGCTGTGTGGAATATAGGGTTGCCAAAAATAATTAAACTTTCTGTTATGTAATTTTTTCGATATTAAATTATTGACGTGTGATGTGCAGTCTAAAGTACGAGTGTTCTAGGCTTAAATTTTAATTATGTTATAGTGTAAGTAGTGTTCTATCCGAAACAAAAGAGTTCTAGGCTGTAGGATGGGTTTCCTAAAAAAATACAAACCAAGTAATCTAATTTTTGATATTAAAATATTGACGTGTGATATGCAGTCTAAAGTACGAGTGTTCTAGGCTTGAATTTTAATTATATTATAGTGTTAGTAGTGTTCTATCGGAAACAAAAGAGTTCTAGGCTGTGTGGAATTTAGGGTTGCCAAAAATAATTAAACTTTCTGTTATGTAATTTTTTCGATATTAAAATATTGACGTGTGATATGCAGTCTAAAGTACGTGTATTCTAGGCTTGAATTTTAATTGTGATATAGTGTAAGAAGTGTTCTATCAGTAATTAAAGAGTTCTCGGCTGTGTGGTCTTATAGGGTTGCCAAAAAAAATTATACTTTCTGTTATTTAATTTATTCGATATTAAAATATTGACGTGTGATATGCAGTCTAAAGTACGAGTGTTCTAGGCTTGAATTTTAATTATGTTATAGTGTTAGTAGTGTTCTATCGGAAACAAAAGAGTTCTAGGCTGTGTGGAATATAGGGTTGCCAAAAATAATTAAACTTTCTGTTATGTAATTTTTTCGATATTAAAATATTGACGTGTGATATGCAGTCTAAAGTACGTGTGTTCTAGGCTTGAATTTCAATTGTGATATAGTGTAAGAAGTGTTCTATCAGTAATAAAAGAGTTCTCGGCTTTGTGGTCTATAGGGTTGCCAAAAAAAATTATAATTTCTGTTATTTAATTTATTCGATATTAAAATATTGACGTGTGATATGCAGTCTAAATTACGAGTGTTCTAGGCTTGAATTTTAATTATGTTATAGTGTTAGTAGTGTTCTATCGGAAACAAAAGAGTTCTAGGCTGTGTGGAATATAGGGTTGCCAAAAATAATTAAACTTTCTGTTATGTAATTTTTTCGATAATAAAATATTGACGTGTGATATGCAGTCTAAAGTACGAGTGTTCTAGGCCTTATTTTTAATTGTGTCATAGTGTAAGAAGTGGTTTATCAAAAATTAAAGAGTTCTAGGCTGTGTGGTCTATAGGGTTGCCAAAAAAAATTATACTTTCTGTTATTTAATTTTTTAGACATTAAAATATTTACGTGTGATATGCAGTCTAAAGTACGAGTGTTCTAGGCTTCAATTTTAATTATGTTTTAGTGTAAGTAGTGTTCTATCGGAAACAAAAGAGTTCTAGGCTGTAGGATGGGTTTCTTAAAAAAAATACAAACCAAGTAATCTAATTTTTCGATATTAAAATATTGACGTGTGATATGCAGTCTAAAGTACGAGTGTTCTAGACTTGAATTTTAACTATATTATAGTGTTAGTAGTGTTCTATCGGAATTTAAGGAGTTCTAGGCTGTGTGGAATATAGGGTTGCCAAAAATAATTAAACTTTCTCTTATGTAATTTTTTCGATATTAAAATATTGACGTGTGATATGCAGTCTAAAGTACGAGTGTTCTAGGCTTGAATTTTAATTATGTTATATTGTTAGTAGTGTTCTATCGGAAACAAAAGAGTTCTAGGCTGTGGTATGTCAAGGGTTTCGAAAAAAAAATACAACTCAAGTAATAAATTTTTTCTGAAATTTAAATATTGACGTGTGATATGCAGTCTAAAGTACGAGTGTTCTAGACTTGAATTTTAATTGTGTTTTAGTGTTAGTAGTGTTTTATCAAAAATTAAAGAGTTCTAGGCTGTGTGGAATATAGGGTTGCCAAAAATAATTAAACTTTCTGTTATGTAATTTATTTGATATTAAAATATTGACGTGTGATATGCAGTCTAAAGTACGTGTGTTCTAGGCTTGAATTTCAATTGTGATATAGTGTAAGAAGTGTTCTATCAGTAATTAAAGAGTTCGCGGCTGTGTGGTCTATAGGGTTGCCAAAAAAAAATAAACTTTCTGTTATTTAATTTTTTAGACATTAAAATATTGACGTGTGATATGCAGTCTAAAGTACGAGTGTTCTAGGCTTCAATTTTAATTATGTTTTAGTGTAAGTAGTGATCTATCGAAAATTAAAGAGTTCTAGGCTGTAGGATGGGTCTCTTAAAAAAAATACAACTCAAGCAATCTAATTTATCGATATTAAATTATTGACGTGTGATATGCAGTCTAAAGTACGAGTGTTCTATGCTTGAATTTTAATTATGTTAGAGTGTAAGTAGCGTTCTATCAGAAATTTAAGAGTTCTCAGCTGTGAGGTTTAAAGGGTTTTCAAAAAAAAAATTCCTCATATAATTCTTTTGGTTTTAAAATATTGACGTCTGATATGCAGTCTCGAATAATAGTGTTTGAGGCTTGGTTTTATGTTATGTTTCAGGCGTTATGATGCTTCAACAGAAACAAAAGAGTTCTTACCCCTTTAATAGGTAGGGTCTTCAAAAACAAATGTTTTGTATTATTTTATGTAATTATTTAAGAAAATAAATTTTCATGTTTGTTGTGGTGACTCTGAAACTTGATTTATAAGAACTTTAATATTTTTTTATTATAGTTTATATACTGATGTGTGAGAAAGAAAAGAGTTTCGAGAGAGTACGGGTCTAAAAAATGTTTTATTCAAAGGTCTTTGTGTACGATAGGATGTTTAGGGTTATTGTCTTTTAGAATTTTTTTTTCAGTATTTACGACAGAACTATTATTAAAAAGTATCAGGAACTATAGATCTAAGCTGCATGCGTCCAGAACAAGCATCAAATTTTAATTTGCTCGAAAATGATCTGCTATCGGAAGTTAGCAGATCATTTTTTGACACCCTTTTTTTGGGGGTAAAAACGCCAGAACTATTCGTAAAAATCATCAGGAACTCTAGAACTCAGCTGCATGCGAAGAGAACTCCGTTTTATTTTTGATCTGCTGGCAAATGCTCTGCTAACTTCACCTACACGCCCAAACTGTGGTTAGAGATAGAGGACAGAACTCCTCAGGGGACAGCAGCAAACCCCTCATTTAAGGCTTAGCGATACTGAATACTTTAATTTTTTTTAGATCTACAACTGAATTTAATGCCACATCAAAAAACAAAATCAAGCGCAGACGAAGTCGCGGGCAACAGCTAGTTGTATATAAATCTTTTACATTTGTTAAACTTTAGTTGTATTACTGTAGCTTTACGTTAGCGGGTGCGTTAACTTAAAACCCATATGAGGGTTCTAAACACTCCTGTATAACCTATCTACTTACTCCAGAACCCAATAATACCAGGACCACATAAAGGCGTGGTGCCAAAACAACCCGTGCATTGTCTCTCTTAATGGCAAGCAGCTCGGAAGTGCCAAGTCTTCCTCATAAAGTTTTGCATACCAGCTTCAGAGTGTAGCCTCTAGGAAACATGCCAAATTGTGATCATTAACACAGTAGTGCGCCTCGAGGCTTTTATTAAAAAAGGTAGACTAATAACTTGGCCTACATATTGCGCTTTTGAAAACCAAACTTTATTTGTTAATATTAAACTTGACTTGTTATAACAAGGAAAAACTGGACTGTGTAATTTTTAGTAGCTTTAATCTTTGTGTTACGATTTTTATGTTACGACATTACAAACATCGCCATCTAGCCCCAAAGTAGCGCAGCTTGTGTTATGGGTACTAAGTTAACTTATAAATAAATTATGAATGTTTAAAAATACTAATAATATACAGATAAACACCGGAATACATTCATGTTCATAACAGAAACATTTTCCAGTTGTGAGAATCGAACCAACTGCCTTGGACTCAGAAAGCAGGGTCACTACCCATGCGCCAACATTTATTATATATAAATTAAAAATTTAAACAGCCCCTGTCTTTCGATGTAGTGTACATTTTTCTAACAGTCGTTTCATTTGTTACTTATATTGTGAGAAGTGAGACGTGCGCTGGACGTTATCACTGTTTTCGGACACAATGTGTTTCGAGACATGCAAAAATGGCTGAATGAGGGTTCTGTATGTTCTTAATTCTGCGGTCTTTTGCTAGGCTGCCTGGCAGCTATCGCTATTAAGCGATAAGGCCGCCTATCTACGTTATATTTGCTCATTGCAATTCTTGGTATCTATTCTGTTATTTTTTGGTGTACAGTAAAGTGTATTTTCATATCATTTCGTAGAGACAACCAGTGGCGTGCACTTCATACGTGCACGAAAGCACTGCCTACCCAAAAAAAAATTATAACTAGTATAAGAGGAGGATTTTTGTCGTTTTATGCAATTATCCTGCTGTATGCATACCCTGGTAAGAAACAAAGTGCGCGACACTGGAGAAAACACTAGTATTTCATTAAGCACCTATTAACTCATTATGTTTGACGCCCGACTGGCGCAGTGGGCAGCGACCCTGCTTTCTGAGTCCTAGGCCGTGGGTTCGATTCCCACAACTGAAAAATGTGTGTGTGATGAACTTGACTGTTTTTCAGTGTCTGGGTGTTTATCTGTATATTATTAGTATTTATGTGTATTATATTCATAAAAATATTCAACAGCTATCTTAGTACCCATAACACAAGCTACGCTTACTTTGGGGCTAGATGGCGATGTGTGAATTGTCGTAGTATATTTATATATTTATTTTATCTTTTGAAAAAAAAAAAAAAAAGGTATTTCGTAAAGCTGCAGCCTTGTGTTCTAATTTACAAGTATTTCCTCGCCATTAAAACCGACCAAGCTAGTTTGAGGCCTTTGTATATGCCGAAATACCTTCCTCGTACACCCGACCACACTTTTGCTACACACGCTTGGTTTCGTTTAACACTCTGCGGTTAGTGGTCGCGCCGTACCTATATGAAGGAATTCACATTTTGTTCAACATCCTTGTTATCCCTTCCAAGGCGGAGTGGGAAGCGCTGTCTTATAAGTGGTCCAACAGATTTCGATACCCACCCTTTTCTTCCATTTATTATGTCAAGATCCCTGGTGCAGTAGTCAGCGCTGGACTTACAAGTGGGAGGTATAGGGTTTAGGCAGTGCTTTTGTTCATGTATGAAGTGCATTCCAATGTCCGCTACCAATAGTTTTCAGAAAAAATGGAAACGAACAAAAAAACCAGCTTTAAGTCGTGTGCAAAATGCAAATTCAAATTCAATATTTCTTTATTCATGTAGGCCTATCACAGTCACTTATGAAGCGTTCATACATATTTGTTACATAATTGTCAGGGGATGGTGATAACTTCGATCGCCAACTTAAATCTAAAGCTACGTCTGAGAAGAGCCTTCTTTGGTATTCAACCAAACATATCGCGGCAATGCAGGGTGCATTGCCGCGATATGTTTGGTGTGGAGGATAATGTTTGAAGAAATTATAAATTGCACCATGCAGATTCTCCTGCTTTTCGCGGAGTATAGCAAATTAAGTTTAATTTTCATAATAAATCATGGAATTCCGAAAAATAACGCCTGCTGACAGTTGTATTGAGAATATCCTCGGTTTTTTTAAGTCAGTTAAAAACAGATGTCATTTTGTTTTACAGATCATAATTCAACAATGGTAACCGGATCGGTGCAAATTAATTACGATCAATTAAAGGCTGGTGGGCGGCCAGCTTCGCTTTAAAGGCACGTCTGTCTGTTTGATACGTTTAATTGACGAGCGTTGCACTCATTTATAATGATATTCATTCATTTAGCTCAAGGTGATCGTAATTGTGGTGAATTGTAGCTTTACACTTGTTCACGTAGACGTCTACTTCATTGTCCGGAAATACTTTTTTTCTTTATGTTTTCGTGGAGGAAATCTTACTATAATAATATTCATCATCATATCGACCCATTACCGGTCCACTATAGGCACGGGTCTCCTCCCACAATGAGAAGGGGTTAGGGCCGTAGTCCACCACGCTGGCCCAGTGCGGATTGGACCCCGCATACCTTTGAGAACATTATGTAGAACTCTCAGGCACGCAGGTTTCCTTATCATGTTTTCATTCACCGTCGAAGCAAGTGATATTTTTAATTACTTAAAACGCACATAACTTCGAAAAAACAGAGGTGCTGGGATACGAACTCAGCCTCCCAAAAATGAAGTCGACCTGTACCACGCGCAGTGGATAGAAGCTCGACGAAAATAGAAGAGTCTTCCTTCTACACGAGCTATACAAAAATTTCAAGGCAGTCGTTTGTGTACAGTTATAAGATATAGGCAGTGCTTTTGTGCCTGTATGAAGTGAACACCGCTGCACGGTACCAGGAGTGTCTAGAATAAAGAGTAATAAACGAAAGTTCAAACAGACACAACCTGTAAGTGCAAAAAGCAACAAAGTCATTAATGGCCGATTCATCACAGATCGATATCCCATGATAATATCCCATTATTATCGCGGCGCGGTATGGAAGCAATAAAAATGATGTATTACACCCCCATTATTAGCGGGGAGATTAATTATTTGTTGCCATTGCGTTATTAGTGTGGCCCTAGCTTAATGACCGTGACGTCACTCATCGTTATATTGTTATTGGTCCAGTGACTAGGGCAGCCATATTTCCAAATACTAAAATATTTATCTTCTATTCGCCTCGCAAAGCGGTGATAGCCTAGTGTTTAGGAATTCGGCTTCACTTTTGGAGGGCCGAGTTCAAATCCCAGCACTCACCACTTACTTTTCTAAGTTACGAGTATGTATGTAAGCGATTTCAATATCACTTTGTTCAACGGAGAGGAAAATATCGTAAGGGAACCTGCATGCCTGAGAGTTCTCTATAATATTATATGAGTTTGAACCATATTAAAAAGCAATCATCATCGTCATATCAACCCGTTACCGTCCCACCATAGGGCACCTGTCTCCTCCCACACTGAGAAGGGTTTTAGGCCGTAATTCACCACGCTGGCCTAGTGCGGACTGGTGTAGAATAGAATACAATAGAATACATTTTTAATGCTTTAACTGTGTGTGTAACATATTTTTGGTGTTGTAAGTGGGAACAGTTCCAACAGTTTGCCACTTTCTGGCGTGCAATTTTCTTACATATTTAGAGTTTATATTACTAATTACTATAACACTTAAAATTTTAAACTTTAGATACTAACTAAGAAAGGTCACAAAAGTATTCGTTAATATTATAATACATGTATATACATGTATTGTGTACACCACACGCTTTTGATAACATTGTAGAGAACTCTCAGGCATGCCGGTTGCCTTGTGATGTTTTCCTTACAGTAGTAGCAATCCATATTTAAATAGCTTAAAACGCTCATAAATTAAAAGGTAAATTATGAGCGTTTTCGAATCCCAATTCGAATTCGGCTCCCCGAAAGTGAAGCCGATGTCCAAACCATGAGACTACCACCAGATTAGTAGACTCCACACGCCTTTGAGAACATTAATAAATAATAATAAATATACTACGACAATACACACATCGCCATCAAGCCCCAAAGTAAGCGTAGCTTGTGATAAGGGAACTACAATGACTGATGAATATTTTTATGAATAATATACATAAAATACTTATAATATATAGATAGACACCCAGAAACTGAAAAACATTCATGTTCATCACACAAACATTTTCCAGTCGTGGGAATCGAACCCACGGCCTTTGACTCAGAAAGCAGGGTCGCTGCAAACTGCGCCAATGGGCCGACGAATATAGAACTCTCAGGCATGCATAGGTATTCTAACGAGGATTGCCTTCACCGTTGAAGTAAGTGATATTTAAATCGCTCACACACACATTCGTAACTTGAAAAGTAAGTGGTGCGTGCTGGGATTTGAACTCGGCCCTCCAAAAGTGAAGCCGATGTTCAAACCACTGGGCTATTACCGCTTGCATATAAATATAAAAAGCAATAACAAGAGGTCACTGGAGATGGCGAAGCGAGTAAAGTCCTAGCGCGCTCTACGCATGAGTCATACCTCCTCAACCCATACACTTACATGCAAAACACCTGTCACGCGCCGGGTCAATGACCCAGCTAAGGTGGCCATAGTTACCGAGATGGCGAGATAGCTGCCGATTAGCGAGGTACAATGGACAGTAGTTTATATCACAGTAACACTTAATTTTGCGTTTTGGTGCTCTTCAAGATTGGCAGCAATTTAAACTATTATGAAAGCTTGAAAGTTTTTTCGGATGCCGTGATAGCTCATTGGATAGGAGCTCGACTCCCAGCACGCACCTCTAACTTTTCTTATTTTTGTGCGTTTTGATAAAATATCACTTGTTTCAACGGTGAAGGAAAACATCACTCAAGGATATTACAACACTCAAGCACCCGACCTTGCATTCATTTTTTTTTATTACGGGTGGGTAATCTCCTAGTTAGATAACCCAACTTCCTAAGAAGCAGGATGGGCTACGATTACGATTTACGATTGTACCCACTGGAACCCCTTCAGTCATCCTCGGCACTTATTGGGAAGTTCTGGTATCTCCTAAGAACATATGGTGTCTTCCTTATGCAACGCCCAAAAGGCATCATCGCAATGGTGTCATCTCGGGAATTATTTTGCCAGATTGGTAGGCACCGCAAACGAAATGATGGCAACTTGTGGCACATACCACTAGTTGCCACCGTGTCAGTGTCGATGAAGGAAAAGAGAGCGAGCTGCCTGATGACCTGACATCTCTTATTAAACAAAACTACCTTATTTATCTTAACAATTACTCATTGTAAATTCAAGATCTCCTGAGGATGCTCCGGTTTTGGAGCGAAACGTGCATGCGTGGGTACATTGACGAAGATCTGTTTGGTGTGGAGTATAAGGATTGAAGAAAGTGTAAATTACACCATACAGATTCTCCTTTTCGCGGAGTATAGCAAATTAAGCTTAACTTTCATAATATACCTTATTTATGTATTTACGAAATTAATCCGAGGCGTTATCCCCTAATTCCTCCGTGAATGGAGTTATCTAATAAAATAATAGATTCCGTGGATCGTAAACCGCCGAGTAACGGGAACCTAATAGCCACGTCATCGCGCCCTATTGGATAACGTCTTTATGTAACGACCCATTCATTATTCAGTATCTCTAGTTAATATCTACTCGCGACTTCGTACGTATTGCTAGGATGAAGGAACAGAAAACCTCTGAGTTAAACTTCGTCTCACTGAGGTGATTTTTTTTTATTTAATTTTTAACTTATCATCGATCATCACCCAGAAAATAGATTTACGTCAATTTCAAAGTCTTTGATCTTGCACCGCTTGTTTCAAACGGTTTCCAGCGTCTAGTTAGGTGTCAAACCTCGTTGTGGGTCGACCAACGCTGCGTTTAACTGCGAGGTTTCTTTCCAGCACCTTAGAACGCCAACCTCCATCGGTTCTCCGGACCATGTGCCACTTTAGCTTGGCAACTGGTAACATCGTATCATAGTCAACCTGTAACCTCTATTACCTGTACTTCTCGAATAGTTGGAGAAACACTACTTTAGTGGAGTGGTTAATAATGCTTTAATATTAGTCGTGTATACGTTGTCTGTGTATTCTTAATTCTGTAATCTTGGTATCGATTTAGAGAAAAATTAAGTGCATTTATAGTATCGTGGTTTCAAGTTATGCAAAGTAAGCAGAGTTGATAAGTGGGTCCGTCACAACAAGCGTCGCCTGAACCCTGACCACATTGTATGCAAATGAAGCCGCTACGAGGTCAAGGTTTAGAGATCGAGTGAATTAAGTCAAAGAACATTTAAAGTCATTAGCCACCTAGAATAAATACTTCGTTGTTGTGAAATTGGAAGCGTAAAATATAAATGACATAAAACAGTAGCTCCCATCATGACTGTAGTGCCCAATTTGATGGCCTGTAATAATATAAAGTATTTTAAGAATACTTACTTAAATTATATGAAAATATAATGCATATATAGAACTAACCCTACTTATAATAGTAGGACAACAGAGTTAAGAACATACAGAAATCGTGTACACACTAATATTGAAGCATATAAAATCACTCTACTTTAGTATTGTTTCTCGAACAGGTCGTTAGTCACTTTATTTCATTCAGCAGTTGACAGTAATTATTTTACCTCTCCTACAGTAAAATGGGGAAAATTTAAATTTAAATTTGCAAAATTATAAAAAAAAAAATAACATTAATTAAATGTGCAATTAGATAAGAATAAACACTACATACACATTATACAATAACATTATTTATTACAATAAATAAGTAAATTAATAACCAATCCAATGAAATGTTCCATAATTTATTACGAATGAAAATTATTCAGTTTATGTATATTAATAATTTCGTCAAGGGGTACGGTAGACTCGATAGAAACCTTAGATAAGACATAAAAAATATTGATTTCGAGTCGACAACATATATCCGTACAATTCGGATTATGGAGAATTTCGTTAAATTCTAATGGCTCTGACAAACCAACCGCAGTTGCCATCCAAACAAACCGCAATCGCCATCTTAGATACGCCTCGCCAATCAACACATTGCGTGCGTCGCGCCAAAGAAGTATGACTCATGTGACTTTAGAGATAGTATAAAATCACTACGTTTATGAAAATTGTTTACTATAATAAATCGATAAAAGCATCATCAAGCTAGACGGACGTATTGGTGATCGCAGTAAATGGGTGCTTAGTGGGAGCACAGAGGTCGCTGCTGTCCGTCCGTTCTATTCCCATGTAAATAAAGAAAACACGGTGAGTTTCCACAACACGTGTGACGTGACGTGGCCGCGCCGATAACGACTATTATAACGAGGCGAAGGCGACATGTGTTGGTTTTAACGACTGCTGTGATTGTTATCTGGTATCGGCATCGGTGGACAGTACGTCCGTTTGTTTATACCACGGAAATCAGATAGGAAAATAATGAGATTTAATTTTTCCTTAACAGGTTTGTTGTCTAGAGCTCTGGCTACCATATGTTCGCGGCAATTGTGACGTTGAAAAAGTTATGACTTGATTGACATACATACATTTATGAAGATGTGTAAATCTAGTGGTTAGTACTTCCATTCCATTTCACAGGGACCCAATTCCACGGAAACGGTTTCTGTATGTTCTTAATTCTATGGAATTAGGTACACGATTAATATTGAAGCATAAAAACCACTCCACTTTGGTAGTGTTACTCGAACAGGCGATTAGTTACTTCACTCCATTTGCAGTTGACAGTAACAATTTTACCTCTAATGTTCTAAACGTTTACTATAAAATGAGAAAAATGTGAAAAGTTTGTGAGCTAGTAACATTTCAACACTGTGAAATGAGTTTTGTGTTGAGCGTTTTTGCTTTTTTGGACACAATGCACTGCATGAAAAAATGGCTGAAAGGGTTCTGTATGTGGCTAATTCTGTGAATGAGATAAAAAAATTCCTTAACAACTTTGTTGTCTATAGCTCTGACTACCATAGTATGTTTGCAATAATTATGACGATGACACAGTTATGACTTGATTGACATACATTTATGAAGCTATATAAGCCTAGTTTTTAGTATTTCGCTTCTCTTTTACGGGGACCCAATTTAATTCGCGTCACGCACTAACTTTTAGGAATGAAGTGCCGATTGAGCAATTAAAGATCACTTGCTTTCACAGTGACGGAAAACATCATAATGAAACCTGCATGAATGAATGTAGGAATTAATGGATGAATACAATATTGTACACCACAGAGAAAATTCACAGAGATACAAATACAATAGCACAATAAGGTATAATTTACAATTTGGCGGCCCTATCGCTTTACACTTCACAGGGCATGCAAGGAGCACGTCCTGCAACATGTCGCCCTGTGTGCAGTTATATGAGGCGTAGGTGTTAAGACTATATACACCGGCAACTACGCACTTCAAACCAGAACATTGCAACAATGCTGCTTAGCGGCAGAAATAAGCATGGCGATAGTACTTCCCCGGACTAGCTCTGTCACAAAAAGCTCTCGTTCCAAATATCTAGTAGCATATATTCGGGGGCCAAGCAGCGGTGTGCATAGAGGGTATGCACAGAGTATGCAGATTATATAAAATGAAGAAAATCTCCAGTATTAGTTATAAATACTTGAGGGTAGGCTTTTTATAACTCTTACAATGCCTATTATAAACCTTTTATAACTCGTATTGGATACTTCTTCATTTTATATCGTCTGCATACCCTCTATGCACGCCACTGGGGCCAAGTAAATAAGTCTAGGTCTAGCCGCAGTCCATAAATAGCTAAGCCCCTGGCACGTCTACTTTATCCCTCGCCACTAAAATTGAGTTTAACTCACTTAATTACCACGGACGACGCTGCAAGACGTTTATTTTTTAATTTGATCGTCGTGTACAAACTCTTTCGGTTTTAATTAGACTTTGGTTTGCTTTTTTTGATGTGATTAGACCGGGATCTTGTGTTTTTGATTTGGTCAATACAAGCCTGGAATTAGATTGTAAATAAATAAATAAATAATAAATAAATATACTACGACAATAAACACATCGCCATCTAGCCCAAAGTAAGCGTAGCTTGTGTTATGGGTACTACGATGACTGATGAATATTTTTATAAATAATATACATAAAATACTTAAAATATACAAATAAACACCCAGACACTGAAAAACATTCATGTTCATCACACAAACATTTTCCAGTCATTTGAATCGAACCCACGGCCTTTGACTCAGAAAGCAGGGTCGCTGCAAACTGCGCCAATGGGCCGTCAAATGGTATTTTAACCTTGTGCTTCTGAAAACAAGTTTTTTTATTCTACTATACGTTAGCCTTTGACTGCAATGTCACCCGATAGTAAGTTTAACAGAATTACAAAATACTGTTGAAGGGTGCATAATATATATCATAAGGAATCATCCTATAAAAATATGAAATCAAAAGGAGCATATTAATTTTTAAATACAAACGAATTCAAAACATTCTAAGTATTTACTTGTGACAACCCTAGTAAAGATAAAAGACCGACACGCGCATAGTACCTACGCTACGCGACACGTACTAAATAAAGTGATTTTTTTGAACATTTGATTTTCATTTTGCATGTGATGTTAGGGCTGTATCTGATTTCATTTAGTAAAAACTATGGCAGTGGTTTAATCAAAAACTCAGGTTTTTGGTTTTAGAGAGGATAAGTCTCAGAGGCAGTACATAATGTAGCTCTAAAGCCTGTAAGTAATATTTCGGCTTTCATTTACACGTTGTATAATATTGACAAACATTCATATCACTTGCCTTTTGGGACTTTGTCGGGCAATATAAAAAATATAAAAGTCATATTAATTTTACCCACCCAAATACAATCATATTTAACTTTTCCCACCTACTTGGCCCGTTCGTACATTTCAGGAATAAAACTCGATTTTGAAATATTCTTCATTGGTGCTATGCCTTATTGGCCTTCCATGATAAATGGGCTATCCAATACTGAAGGATTTTTCTAATCCGACCAGTAGTTACTGAGATAATCGCGTTCAAGTAAAAAAAAACCTCTTTAGTTTTATAAACTAGTAAACAATAAGATAACTTTGTCAATATTATTGTCCATTAGACAGTCAAATAATGTCACGGTTGTCCACCAGTTAGTTTCACGCGTCGATGGATAAGTGCGTGCCAGCGTTGCGAAAGGCATTTACAGTTGAGTAATTACTATTTTTTATTGCTCAAATCGGTCTGTTTGTAAATAATTTACGAGCCGAATGAGTTATAGTATCGATTTATTAATTTTGAGGAGACAAATATTGATATACACAATTGATTTGTTGTCGCTTTTATGCGGAGTTACGTGCGTTTTTCAATTTAAGCAATTTAAATAGCTTGCTTTAAACGGTGAAGAAAAATATCATGAGGAAACCTGCATGCCAGAGTGATCCGCTAGTAGTTACTTAAATCAAAGGAGTTTTGTATAAATTTGTTAGACTCACATTCGATATTTCGATTATCGTGGTATGTACGACGGGACGGGACTGACCCGTCGTCCCGTCCCGTCGTGACCACGATCCATGCAACTTGGTCGAAATATCAAGAAATCCCATAATAATATCGTAGTATGTACCCATTGAACTATTTTTTTTTAATTGTTGATTAACCACGAAATTCTTAGTTTAAAATCTTTACCCACATTAATGTTTGTACGTCGTTAACCCAGGCGCACACATTGGCGGCACAATATAGTACCCCGTTCCACGAATCACAAATCTTTCCCAGTCAAATCTACCTGCGGCCGTTTAACTTAATAAAGGCGCCGTCAGAAAACTCAGCGAAGAAAACACAAGGCGAAAAAATGCCCAAAATTCGACACAAAGCATTCGACAACTGGGTGCAGAGTTAAGCCGTAAATTGGAGGGTAACGCGGAAAAAATATCAAATCGCCCCGCGTTAGGGTTGTGTCACTTTCAATATTTTCATTTTTTTAGTACTTTGGATAAAACCCATGAAGATCTGTAAATTTTATCTTAGATATTCTTTTATTCCAGAAGGCCCAGCAGCAGTTTTTTTTGTTGCCCTAATGCTACGTTAAGAGGGTTTCAAATTCAAAAATCAATCTCAAAAATTCTTTATTCATGTAGTCCTATCACAGGCAATTACGCGTTCATACACATTACACATATGTTCATATAATTGTAAGGGGATGGTGTTAACTTCGTTCGCCAACTTAAACTTAAAGCTACGAGGGTTTCAAACGCGCCCTGGTCTAAACTGATCTGCGCATAACTATTCCTTATAAACATAAAAACAAAAATTGTTGGTTTTCATAATGAAATATAGATTGTAAGTATTGAGTAGCAACCCTATCGCAAACCAGGTTAGCTCTGCGCTGACAAAGCTACTCGGATATAGGGAAATACATTATTTGTTCCTACATATACGTTCCCATGTAGTTTTTTGGAATTACATTTTAGTCGAGAGAGGGTTCTTACACGATAACTTCTTCGTCGGCGTTTATTTTGGGTTTTTTGAAAACTCCCTTTATTTTCCTGGGACCGTCCCCAGGATGTCAATATAATGCAAAATTTCAAAAGCCTAACACAGGTAGCTAACCCTAATTTTTTAAATCCCACTAGTAATTTATTCAGCAGGTTTTCGAGTTAAGTATTACATCGAACTCCTGAATGCAAGCTACATTTGTGCCGATTTTTATCTAGATCGGTTTAGCGGTTAAGTCAAACATAGGTAACAAACATACAGACGCACACTATCGCGTTTATAATATAAGTACGGATACCATCACCATCATATCATCGATGAACGTCCACTGCTGGACATAGGTCTTGTATGGAGTTACAAATTTCAAAGTCTGTGGCCAAAAACAAATACGTATCTAAAAAATATACATCCGCTTTGAAAGGCAAGTAAAAAAAGGACCTAGTGTTTTGAAGTTAGAGGACATATAGAGCAAAGGATCGTACAATGACCCGACTTCAATATACGTGTATATTTTTTTAAGTGGCATTTCTGTAGGTATTAATATGTTACTTTTGGTTTTAAATTAATAAATTCAAATTCAAAAATGTTTTATTCATGTAGACCTTATTACAGGCACTTATGAAGCGTTCATACAACATGTTACACTAATGTTAGTGATGGTTAACTTAAAACTAAAGCTAGGAGGGTTCTAAAAGCGCTCTGAGAGCATACAACAAACTTAGCCAGGTATTTTTTTTGTTATCACCATCTATCTCACAGTCTAGTTAATGTTGAGCCGTGAAGTTAGAGCAATTCATACCCAACATTTTGAAACTATTACAGCTTATCAAAGCTCGCTAAAAAAGTCACGAAAACCGTACGAAGGAAAAATAAATGCTGCGTAATATTTTCCGAAAATAACCAAAATATAGCAAAAAAGCTAAGCACGTAGTTTACCGTAAAAAGTCCCCAAATATGGCCACTGGGTCCATAACTTATGTATTTAACGGACCTTTGGAAAAAACAAAACGGCTTCCCCGAGGATTTCTCTCAGATAACGGCCACCACTTCAGTAGCACAAATACGTGTGCAGAATTTTCACCTTTATCTTTTCAATGAAAACGAGTACATTCGTGTGATGATATTCTTAAACGAATGAGTGGGAATTGTTGTACACCTTTAAAGAAGGTTGCTTTATAGTTTATTCACAAACGCTTAGCATGAGTTGTGTATGAAAAATAGTAACATAGGCATAGATATATATATATAGAAATACGGTGCTCCGGCGTTCAACGTACAACAGAAGGTTCCTGCCCACCAAGTAAGGAGACAAGCCTAGAAGAAAGAAGAAAAAGAAGAAGACTGAGGTTGCTTTCTCCATAGTATCACAACTACTAACCATATAATTAAAATATATACTCTACTTGACGAGAGTAATTGAACTGAAATCGATTAAAAATACGTCATGTTGAACTTTTTAATCGACTTTAAAAACCAAATTAGGGTTCTCAGTTTGGCGGTTTTCCTTTTAGCATGTCATATACATATTTTTTTTATTGAAAACAAAGAGTCGGAGTTATTTGAATCCTCATCTTTCTGGATATCTTGGTGGTAAGTGATGCACTGAGGGTAGCGGACCAATCTGTTAGCGAGAATTTTAGTCATACTCCTAATCGGTTTCTACGCGACATCGCACCGGAACACTAAATCGCTTAACGGCACGTCTTTGTCGGTAGGGTGGTAACTAGCCACGGCCAAAGCCTCCCACCAGACCAGACCAGAGTAAATTCAGAAATTTTAAATCCCCAAATTGCAACTTAAATTCACAGCACTCACCAATGCGCCAGGGAGGTCGTCAAAAGTTTAGTGTTAAAAAAACAGGGCTTCATCATCGTCGTATCAACCCATTACCGGTCCACTACAGGGCACGGCCCTTTCTAAAAAATTGGTTGCCTGTAAAGTCGGTATACGGGCGAAAGTTTTACGTGACAACGACTTTGAGTGGTAAAATAATTTTAATGTGAATATTCATTCGTATAGTAGGAAGAAGGATGAAATAATAGTAACAATTTAAAACATTTATTTACACAAAGAATTATATTTAAAACATTAATTTATACAAAGAATCTCGCACTGAATTTCATATTAACAAAATTTTATTTTTACCTTTACATATACATACGTATTTATAAACAAATATACATACAATAACTTGCAATACATTTGCGTACAATGAAACAGCGTTTACTACAAAGGGACGAGTGCCTTTCACTTTTTATCTCTGTCTCTCTCGCTCTTAGGCGGGCGCGTGCCTCTCACTCGCTCTCATTGTGAGCGCATAACGTGAGCGGAGCGTAACGCAGTTTCTTGAAGTGTCACCCGGCAAACCAATTTATAAGACGTTGTCACGTCAAAAGGGTTAAAAAGGCTTAAGTTGTGAAAAATGCAACCACTCACAAAACACTAAGCAGCATTGTTGTGTTCCGGGTCTGAGGAGTGTCTTGACCGGTGTAATTACAGGTACATGAGGTTTAATACCTACGCCTAATGGTGATGGACACAGGGCGTCATTTTGTGGGACGTGTTCCTCGCATACCCTGCCAAGTGTTGCTAATGTATATAATGCTTGTCATTGGTGTCAGTTGGCAGAGCCCAAGCGGCGACGTCCGAAGCATGTCCTTGACGACCCTGACGATAAAATAACTACAGACAACGTGTCCCAACAACACTCACTCGCAAAAAACACAGCGTCTTCACCGGTTAAGACGAGGGCCCTATTTCTGACGTCATGCGGACATGGTTCCATACCACGGTCACGGGGGCGTTCGGATTAAACAATGATTAGTCCAAAAGTCCACCAACACTCAGATAAACGTCGAACCTAGCCGAGGTCCGAGCCCTCGCAGGAGGCACCCTCGGTCCGACGTCCCCCATTCTCCTCCACGATGTCGTCGAGCACTGGGGCTCTTCTCATGGCGAGCTATCGTGCTCGCCCCACTCCCCCATCGACGCCGTAGCAACCCCTCAGGTGGTTATCGGCAAGTGTCCATCGGAAAAATAATGTCAGTTGGCAGTAATAAACTAGCTACGGAGCTATACGGTAGTTTCATTCTCACTCACCGACTTACTTGTTGTTCTGCTTATATACGACGGTTACCACTTACAAACGGGGGACGGACAAAGCATATGACATGCTTTGTCCGTCAATTATCACTATACAAATAAAAATAAAAGAAAGAATCCTTGAAAGAAAATGAAATAATCAACTTCAATCCAACGTCAATAATGTCCGGCTGGTCCTTGATACATGTCAATGTACATAGGCTTTTTGTTTGGGATTTTCAGTAAGAGATGCTTAAATGAAGTTATTTGCTTTTGTAGGGATTTATTCGAGTGTTTTTGTGAGAGGATGTGTTTTATTTATTTACCGAGTACTCCGATCGGTTGAATAAGGATTTGAGGAATATAAAGATGCTTAAGGCTCTTTCACAATATCAACGGGCTATGATTCTCTGAGCCAACCTGGAGTTCGATTAATTGGTGTTTTTGGCTTGTGTGATAGAGTTATAGAACTTGTAGAGCATTTTGTGACGGGGCTCGTCCGGGGAAGTAATAGCTTGCGCCATGCTTATTTCTGCCGTCAAGCAGCATTTAGAAAAACAGTGTTAGTAAAGGCACATTAGACTTGACAAATACCTTTCAGGTATTACCTGTCGGGCCACTTTATAGGACGTTTTCCTTGCATGGTCTGAGAAATGTTCTCTGGTATGCGATTGTTTACCACTTCACGTAAGGTGAGGACCTCCCTGGCGCAACGGTGACCGCTGTGAATTTAAGTAGGAGGTCCAGGGTTTGATTCGCGGCAGGGGCAATTTGGGAATTCTTAATTTCTGAATTGTCACTGGTCTGGTCTGGTGGGAGGCTTCGGCCGTGGCTAGTTACCACCCAACAAAGACGTGCCGCTAAGCGATTTAGAGTTCCGGTGAAGAAATCGATTAGGGGTATGACTACCATACTCCCTAACAGGTTAGCCCGCTACCATCTTAGACTGCATCATCACTCACCACCAGGTAAGATTGCAGGGGAAATAAGTGGGCTGTTTATTTGGTTCGTTAAGTATAAAATGGTGGTGATGATTATCACCTTCACGTGATAAGAATCGCCGAAGCTCTTCTACTTTAAGGAACTGGCCCGGAAATACTTATAACCTTTATTCCTCTCTCCTTTTCTAGAGGAGCTCTATGCCCAACTGTGGGACGTTAATTGGCTGAGAATGAGTATTTCAACATAAATATTTTTTGAAATCTGTGAGTTTGTCACAGTTCAATAACATGCCTATCGAAGAGGGCTCCGCACCTACTTCCGAAATATGAATCCTTTATGGGACGCCCCTATGAACATAAAGCATCGACCTTTCCTTTCGTTTCCTTTCATAAAACACAATTTAATACCTGTGTCAATTCACCCAAATGCTGTCGACTTTGCACCCGTACGTATTGCTTAGATTGTAAACATACCGGCGTAAAAGACTGCAACAAACGCGCGCGCTTTGCAGTAACCTTCACTTTTACATTATTTATAAGTTACCGAGTAAAGTGTCGGGGAAAATCCCACCCTGTGGCCTGTGGAATTTTAATCTTAACTACGGGTCGTGTACTGCCATACTGACGTCGAAAATGCATTAACGCGTTACGATAAGTCTAGTCGGTACGTAGTTAAATTTCACCTTTATACTATAAAACTAGTACATAGCAGTGGCCTGCATAGAAGATATGCACAGGGTATGCAGATGATATAAACAAAGAAAACTTCCACTTATAAAAAACTTAAGATATAGGCTTTGTAAGAGTTATAAAAAGCCTACTTTTAAGGATTTATAGCTCGTACTGGAAATTTTCTTCATTTTATAAAAACTGCATACCCTGTGCATACTCTCTGCACGCCCTCTATGCACGCCACTGATACATAGCATGTTGAAAAACCAAATCGGTTTGGTTTGTTTTATTTTCAATTACTATAAAATTCATATTTGCCCTGTTAGGCATGTAGAATGTGCTTTGCACCATTAATATGTCCGACTACAGACCATGATTTCAAGGCCTCAAAGCAGCCTCTGTTTAGGCAAAAAATGGTTAGATTTTAAATTATTAAGGTTTTTTCAATAAAGAAATTCCGACACCATATTTAGGAAATTAGTATGGTTTTAGACGAGAGCATGCTAATTGCTATGTCGTGGCCACCGTTTGTTATCACTTAAGTGGATAATAATCGTATAGCCCGCCAACCTACTTTTGTGCAGTTTAAAGGATCTTGAGAGAGTCGTGAAGGGAAGTTCTAAATCCCTATACTCTATAAAAGTGAAAGGTTGTACCTACTCAGCAGTGAGGCAGAATGGTAATGAAAATAGCTTAAAGCGTTTTAAAATCAAACTTTCACAAATATGTTTACGAATGGAAATCGTCAAGAACTCAGTAAAGGACAAATTGTATATTCCTCGGGGCTCGTTAAACATGCGAACAAGTAATAAGTTCAAAGGAAACGGGTGCGTTTCCTGTGATATGAAGCTACTCGAAAAATATCTTTGTTGAATCGAATCTTCTTAACGCACGTCGGGACATTAGGGATAGAAATCTTTATGATAAATGAAAGTTATTAAAAAAAATCTAATTAAAAAACAGCTTTCAATACAGTGTCCATCATCCTACTATATAGTCTTGCCCTTTCATGTGATAAATGGATACCAATATTGAGGGAGTTGTGAAAAAGAATGTAATCCGCCATATTGCGGTGGCGTCATATTGGATCGATTTCCATCATCCATAGCTAAGAACACTCTGGACTAATTAAACAAACAAAACATAATCAAAATTGATTCATTTGTTCGAAAGCGATGCCACAAGCATACACACACACGCACAGACACGACAAACTTGTAGCACTCCGTCGTTTTGCGTCGGGGATTAAAAAGAAACGGGCGCGTTACGTGCAATATGAAGCTACTGTCGGGAAAGGAATTTACAGTATACTTATTTTTGAAATACAAACATCCCCTACTGTTAAGTGAAGAATAAATGTCGTTTGTAAAAACGTAAAAGTATTTTTATATATACGATTCGATAAGTCACTAAGCCTGAGATGGAGAGAGCTATGCTGGGAGTATCTCTAGATTGAATCATAAATATGCAGGTTCGTAGAAGAACCACAGTTACCGTTACAGTAAAGTCGCAAAGCTCAAGTGGCAACAGGGCGGCACATAGCTCGGAGAACGGATGAACATTGGGGTCCCAAGGTTCTGGAATGGCAACCCCGCAGCGTTGGTCGACTCCCAAAGAGGGGGACCGACGACATCAAGCGAGTCGCTGGGAGCCGCTGAAAACAAGTGGCCTAGGACCGTGGATTTCGGAACTGATGATGATGATGAGGTTAAAACGCAGTCAAAGTCTCATTGAAAGTTGTATGATTGATGGAGAAATTAATTTAGAATCTTAAGTAGTATCACTCGTTTTTCTCGCACGTCCGAAGGTTGGCTGGTAGAAAATGTTTTAGCAATAAGTCCCCCTTTTGTATGCCGTTTTTTTTGGGGTGCCATGAAGTGAATAAATTCTACTATATATACCTCTATATATATATGTATAAAAGAGAAACTGTGTGGGTATGTTCCGTATAGGCTCCGAAACGGCTGGACCGATTTCAATGAAACTTTCAGGGAATCTCCGGATTGACCTGGCGAATAAAGTTTGGTGACGATCGGAGCACTACTATTTTTGAACTGTCAAATACAGCTTTTATTTGCTATGATGATATTCTATTGTTGGGTGTACATGGGTGTAGATAATGATCTTCACCCGCTCGAGAAGAGAATAGAAGAGAATGAATACGGAGAGAAATAAATGATTTAATATATGATGAGACTTAAATTAAAAATTTAATGATGTAAGTTTATTGTTTAAATAAAATAAAGCAAAATCTAGCCCGGCGAAGCGGGCTGGGTACGCTAGTATATTATAAATGTGAAAATGTGGATGTTTTTTACTCAATCACGCAAAAACCGCTGAACGGATTTGGATGAAATTTGGCTCGTATTTAGCCTCTGACATGAAAAAGAATATGGGCTACAATATATCCCGATTCCTTAAGTAGTTTATGTGGGAAAATTGAAAATTGTTAACGAGCGAAGCTTTAGACAAAATTCTGAAGTCCACGCTAGCAGACGCTAGTAAGAAAATAAATAGAAGCAGATCTTCCTGTAACAGAGCTCGTCTGTCATACTTTTAGTTATTTCTGGCACTAAGCAGCATTTCTGTGCCCATAAACTATTTCAGTTTATGTGCGATGGTCTTCCACAAACTTCTGCGTGGACAGTTAATAATTAGAAAAAAAACCGAATCAAAAATAAACGAGCAAGTTGGCATAAAAGTTTGTTGTCAAAGCATAGTTTAAATGATAGGCCATGACTCTTAAAGCTGATATATTATTTTGTGCATTCGCCAAGAAATATCTCACAATTTGTCCCATCCCAAGGTCTTTTCAGAGTCACGTCCGCTATTTCGGACATACGTGACAATTTTGCGAATCGCCCCAAATCATTCCACCTTAGTAACTGGTAACTTAAGTGAGGCCGCTCAACTTTGTATGTATCTTCTAAAAGTTCGTGTAATTCCGTTTAGTAGATGGCCAGTTAGCGTCAGTTTAAATCATGCTCTTTAAGCTGATATATTAGTTTGCGAATTTACCTAGATACGAGTATAAACTAAGATCTCGCAAAGCCTTGATTCAAGCATATTTATTGGCTTTGTTATATATATTTAGTGTAGGATTGCTGGAAGGCAAAGTTATAGGTTTATGACAAAGTTGATTCCCCCGATTTTTTTTTATTCACTTACAAATGAGCCCCTCATCTTAGCCTTAGATTGTAGCGGTCTATCTTGCAGAGGAAAAAAAAAAAGAAAAATCCATACTGCTTTAGCTCATAATATATTTACTGTGGTGATGTTGAGGTCCTAAACTATATGCTATCACGTTTATTTTATTTTATTTTTCTTTTATTAGAAAACCAACAGTTGTAGATTCTAAATAGTTAACAAATTGGTTGACTTAAAACTAATAACAGGTTTCCACAGATAAGTCTTATATAAACAAGGGTACCTGATAGAACCCAGCAAAACGCAGCAAACTATAACTAAATATTAAGTTTACCTAGGATGCAACAGTTTATCTACTAAGTTGCGACGTACACTGTTCATATTACCATAAAATAAGTCAATTTCGGGGTCATTGTAAACAGAATTAAGAAGGCGAGAGACACGGATTACAAAGTAATTAAATCTATTCTTAGTTTTAGTTAAGGGTACGTGCAGAATCTTTTTATGCCTAGGTAACCGTGAGGGTACAATAAAATCTAACTTAGTAAGTAATTCCGGACTATCTATTGACCCTCTAACAATGTTAAGTAAGAGACAAAAATATATATAGATTATGCATATTAAATACCGTCCCGCCTCAAGGTCCTTGCAGACTCCTCCTAGTTGATACAAACGTGACAATTTTGCGAATTGCCCCAAATCATTCCGTCGTGCCAACTTAGTCGGAGTCGAAGTCCGCGACCGCTGAATACGGAATGGGAGTTGGGAAACTTTGTGTAGTTAATATTCAAGTTGTTCGTGCCGGTTTAGTTGAAGGAATGCGGTTAAGGATTAATATTAATAAACAGTTTACATAAAGAGTTCCAGGGCGCATTGGTCTTATGAGTTGACATGGGCGTACCCAGCTTGTGGCCTAGGGGACAAGTCTGATTTTCAGATCAGAAGGTGAGAACGTCAATCAAATTTGTGTGACCGAAGCGGCCTTATCACTCATAGTGATTTCTAAGTGGCAACCGTTATGAGGAATTGACGCACATGAATCGGTGCGCAAAGTTCTAAAAACATACATACATATTATTAATACACAAAAAAGAATAATATATATAAAATAAACGTACGTCTGCGGCTGTTTCATCCAGTTGCGTGGAGGGTATATAAAATAATAAAATAAAGAAAACCTCCAGTACGAGTTATTAAAACTTAAGGGTGGGTTTTTTATCAATCTTACAATGCTTATTCTTTAGTTTTTTATGACTCGTAATGGAGATTTTCTTCATTTTATATCATTTGCATACCCTGTGCATACCCGCTATGCACGTCACTGGTTTCATCATACTTCACAAAGAGACCTACATGAAATATTATATGATGTTTAGTGCCACACATGTTCCTACTAGGCAGGTAGTTAAATAATTGTTAAGTTAAATTTGACCATCATCGCCACAGCGGCGGCTGGCGACTTTAGCGCTTGCCCACAGCGCAGTTTTATTTATAACTCGTACTGGAGATTTTCTTCATTTTGTATTATTTGCATACCCTGTGCATATCCTCTATGCACGCCACTGGCACCTAGCACAGTGTCCCGTGAACGGTTGTTTGAAAAGTTAGCACTCAAGGCATACACTTCCCCAGCTCCCCAAAACCTGGGTTCGCCCATGCGAGTTGAACTACAACCTAAATAAACTTTATTAAAATTGAGAACATTCCATTTTTACCTAAGTAAACTTTGTAAAGCTCTCTTGAATCGTCAAAATGTCTTTTAACAGAGAATGTTACTCAAGAACAAAATTTAAATATAATTAATAAAAGTACCCTAATTCAAGCTCAAGGACGTTTCCCGGAAAAAGAAATGACAAGAAGCTTTATTATTTACTGCCATATTAATATTGTAAGCGGAAAAATAAAAACGCACCTAACTCAGAAAAGCCAATTGAGCGTGTCGGGGCTCAAACTCGGTCTCCACGAAAGAAATTAATTTCCAAATTATAATTTTATTTAAAATTCTTGAAATTAGTTAAATATCCTGTCCCACTCAATGTAAATCACCCAATTCGGCCAACAACCAACGAACACAGATAAATCTGTGTACCTAATGTCTAGATACATTCAATTAAAAAAATATAAGTACCTTTCCTTACAAAAGCGGAATCGTAATATTAACTGTCAAATACATATACCTATTATCGAAAATATTAAGATATGAACTACCGGAAAAGACATGAATCTTTAGGACACATTTACTAATTACAATTCGTTACCAACATTCAATTTTAAACTTTATGCATAATATACAAAGTATATTTTACATAAACAGCATTTTGTAAGAGACATTCTGTTTTCTATCTATTATCTTCCTGAAGTTAGTAAAATCTGAACTTTAAAAGACAGCGAACAAGACTGAAGTTTGCTTAATAGAGTTAACAAGGGCGACATGACATCCACTACATCAAAATCGAGCGTTCCATTTTCAAATTAATTCCGAACCGTTTTCTAATTGGCGCGACGTGACTCGTCTGTGTTCGGCTCTCGTCGGCTCTAATCAGCGTGTTTGAATTTCGAATGTAATTTCTATTCGGGGCTTTGTGATTCCCCGTTTGCTTTGTTAAATTTAAATTGTGTGTAGTAGTGTCCATTGATTTATAATGTAGTACTACTTTAGCAGCCAACGAAATATCAATAAGCTCGTTGTTAGTCACTCGTGTGACAATAGTATCATCATCATCATCATCATCATCATCATCATCATCATCATCATCATCATCATCATCATCATCATAAAAACCTCCTTCCAAAATAAGAAGGGGTTAAGGCCGTAGTCCACCAAGCTGGCGCAGTGCGGACTAGTGGACTCCACACACCTCTGAGAACATTATGTACAACTCTCAGACATGCAGGTTTCCTCACGATTTTTTCCTTCACCGCTGAAGCAAGTGATATTTTAATTACTTTAAATGTTCATAACTTAGAAAAGTTGGAGGTGCGTGCTGGGACTCGAACTCGGCCCCCCGAAAGTGATGTCGAGCTCCTACCCACTTGGCTATCACCGCTTCAATGCAAAATAATAATATATCATAGATTAAGAGGTTTATTCGATTTGTTGAATTATTTTAAGTGAAGTTTCCAAACACAACATGGTTTCTGAACCATGGCTATTCTTTGACACCGAATGTAGATAGCCATAATTGTAAGTTGCCTTCAAATACATAACGCAATTGTATCTGCCCACCGAGTTCAAATGAACTCAGTTGGAAACTTAGGTTGCAGAATGCAAAATATAGGTTTAACAGGTTCTTTGGTGGCAACTTTCTACAGTGGCTAGCTTAATTTGAGACTGAGATACAGAATCGGCCTGAAAATACTCACTGATTGACTTGTCACTTCCAGTTCCACTGAATGACCCAGCGCATCGATCGGGACTCGAAAGGATTCGGGTATCAAACGCGGGTGAAGTGTGATTGAACAAGTTTTTACGGTATTTGGCAGAGCACTGTTTTGACTAAGTATTCTTTGTCTCCAGATTGCGTCCACCTCCAGCTCTACAAAGACCTGAAGGAGCGGCATAAGAATGGGCAGACGAAAGCGTCTCTGTCCCTCCAACAGTATCTGGGCTTCGAATCCGGCTTCACCGTCGACAAGGAGTCCAACACCCTGGCTATACTTTGCGAAGATGTGGTACCAGTACTCGCTTTCGACACCAGGGAAATCCTCATACAGTGGCGAGTGAAGGTATATTATCGTCACTCTGACTAATGTTTTATTATGTCGTCCGCGTATTATTTGTAAGAGTCAAATTTGACTGCTCCGTCATAATTATCAATCCGTTATCACTACAGCAAGGCGATTTTGGTTCACAGTTGTTTACTTTGACATAGGCGAGATATTTGTGCTCTGTTCACGTATAAAGTCCCAAGAAAAGAAGAAGAGAAGTTAGATTTGGGGTTTAGGACAGTAGTCTCAGAAAATGGCCAAAAAAATTTAGCTACCGTTGACTGCAATCTCATCTGGCAGTCTAAAAGTAGCGGGATTACCCATACCTACTCCTAATCGGTTTTTACGAGACATCGTAATGGAATTCTCATCATCATCATCATCGACCCATTACCGGGCCACTACACCCATTACCGGCCCACTACACCCATTACCGGCCCACTACACCCATTACCGGCCCACTACACCCATTACCGGCCCACTACACCCATTACCGGGCCACTACACCCATTACCGGGCCACTACACCCATTACCGAGCCACTGCACACATTACCGGCCCACTGCACCCATTACCGGGCCACTACACCCATTACCGGCCCACTACACCCATTACCGGCCCACTACACCCATTACCGGCCCACTACACCCATTACCGGCCCACTACACCCATTACCGGGCCACTACACATTACCGGCCCACTGCACCCATTACCGGCCCACTGCACCCATTACCGGCCCACTACACCCATTACCGGCCCACTACACCCATTACCGGCCCACTACACCCATTACCGTCCCACTTCACCCATTACCGGCCCACTACACCCATTACCGGCCCACTACACCCATTACTGGCCCACTACACCCATTACCGGCTCACTACAGGTCATGGGGTTTTCCTCCCAGAATGATAAAGTTGAGGCCGCCTAATGCGGATCGAAAACTTCTCACGCCTTTAAGAAAGTTATGGAGAATTCGCCGGCTTGAAGGTTTCCTCACAACGTTTTCCTTCGCCGCCAAAGCAAGTGATGTTTTAATTGCTCAAATTAAAAATGCAAAGATATTCGAAAAGATAGATATACGATAAGATATATCCTAATATTAAAAAATATATATAATATATAGATTACAATACGTAATTCAAGGTTTAGGTTATACCTAGGTTTTGAGTATTTTGTACAAAATTCAATGAATTTGGTCAAATTTGTAAACAATTATTAGCGAATGAAACATCACAGTTTAATGCATATTATTGATATTTCGAGTTAGCAAAATAAAAGTCAGAAGTATGTACCCGATTTGATACTCTAAAATGAGTAACGTTAGGCCCATTTTACTTTGATGGTATTGAGTTTAATAAAAGAAAACGACAAATTATTATAAAATGAAACATTTGCAAACTACGAAATCTTGTAGTAAGGCTACTGATTTTCTTTTTATAGATGCAGCACAACCTGGGCAGCAGTAAGGAATTCGCAGCGGTCATTATATCAGCGCCAAGCAGCACCAACATAAAGGCGGGCCCAGTGAGGCTCCATGCGTGTGGACCCAGACTTGCACTCTGCGCCTCCCGACCTCCCGAAGTGCTGGCGCTTTGGGACATCAAGTTGTTGAGGTATGTCAATATCTATACTCATCCGCGTACCCAGATTCTGGTCTGGCAAGTGAGATTTTTCAGGTCAGATCTTTTCGGTTGTTTTATGAAAATTTCTTTAGACGGCCCTATATAATTAATACTGACATACCTAGCCCGCCATAATTTTTCAAGAAAGTTCATATATTTTCTGCGAGATTTTCAGGGGGGACCTAATAGGCTCTGAAAGTACTGGACCGATTTTACCTATCTTTTACCAATAGAAAGATAACAGAGAAAACGCCTAACGCACGTCTCACTTTACACCCAAGGTCATAATTTTTTTCCCATTTTCCCATTTAATGCTTAGAACATTAGAGGTAAAATTACTGTCAACTGCTAAATGGTATGAAGTGACGGACCGTTTGTTCGAGAAACCAATTTAAAACGGAGTGGTTTTTAGTTAATATGAGTCATTTAGGTACACGGTTTCTGTATGTTCTTTATTCTGTAGTTATGCCCCATTTTTTAAGAAAGCCCTACGAGATCACAGACGGCGCGTGGATGGTATTTTTTTCTACAAAACAAAGCAACGCGTACAAAAACGCGGGCAATAGCGAAAATATCCTCAAAACGTATAATACATCCAACCGCTTTCACCTTCTTTTCCATATACTTTACCCTTATGGGTCCACCCTCAACATCAAAGCGCAAAAACATATGCATGGGATAACCCTTTATGAGATTAAACCGCACCGAAAGCGGTCGATCTCCATTGTCGAGGGCCCCTAATCTTCCAAATCGACTTTCTCTAAAAACAGCATCAATATTTCATTTGACTACAGTAGGTACCTTTAGTACGAAAACCATTTGCTAAGATGGTTTGCTTTTCGATTTCTGAATTATCATACCTATATCCCATCCAACTGTACCGTATTCATCAGTACAAAATAATAACTCAAAGTTTTCGCTGCGGGTTCTACCAGTAAATGTATTTTAGAGATAAGAAAGAAACAAAATCTATTTACTAAGAAATCTCGCACCACATTACTTCACTTTTAAAGTATTAATTAGGCGCTAAGGACTGGAGCCTTAGTACTGCGAACACTTTTGTTAGTTTGTTTATTATAGACTATGTAAACGCAGCGTTGGTCGGCCCCAACGAGGTGGACAGACGGCATCAAACGATTCGCTAGGACCCACTGGAAACAAGCGGCCTAGGACCGTGGATTTTGGAACTCCCTACAAAAGTCCTAAGTCCAGCATGGACTTCAATCGGTTGAAGTGATGATAATGAGACTTTGTATCATCCCAATTTTCATTGATTGTAACTATTCAATTATAATTTTTCAAAGGCGTGTGGGATCCACCAATCCGCACTGGGCCAGCGTGGTGGACTAGGGCCTTAACCCCTTCTCATTATAGAGGAGAGCCCTGTAGTGGGTCGGTAATGAGTTGATATGATGATGATGACGATAACTATTCATAAGCGATCATAAATCCGAACACTATCCAATTACAGTAATCGCATAAAAAAATACCACTTTCAATTTTTTCGGTTTTTGGTCTGTTCCTTTGGGTTTCCCGCAATTCCGTTTTTCTGAACCACTCAGTATTGAAGTGAACGAAACATAAAACTATTTAACTTCGGTCGAGCCATTTAAGAGTTCTTGCGAAACTAACACTTGGCAATTGATTTTTTTTTTTATTTATTTATTTTTTATTTATTTATCAGGTTTACTTACAAACACTTACACTAATACAACCGTTTTTAAAATTTTAACTATTCTATTTAATGTTTTCTTAAAAGTATATGAAAATATACAATAACACCATAACATGAAACAAAAGGTATCGTGAATGAGAATATAATAACAACATATCTCACACACTAAAAAATAAATCAAGGTACAGCAAATAAGGGTCAATTGGTCCATGATAAAAATATCTTATCTCTGAACTTATACAACGAGTCAGAGTAAATATCAACTTTATATACATATAATCGTATGTTGAAGATAATTTATGATGATAATGAATACTGTTTCGATACAAGCTAACCATCGACGCTTTCGAGTACTGCAATCTCGGACTAAGGGTGCCAGCACTTGTTCGCGTTCTCACTTTGACCCACTTTTCGCGTCATCACGAATGTTCTTTGACATTCAAATTGTACGCCACTTCCAGCCGGGAGGTAAAGATCCACCGTTTATTGTTTGCAAACATTGATTCCTATTATAAAATACTCTATATTTCCTTTGTTTTCTCATTAGCCTTATGCCGGTTTTCACTTACTTTTCGTCGTAACTTGAGACTAAGCCGTAGTTCGTAAAACGTTTATTTTCTCTAGGAATCACCTAAAACTAGGCCTCCGATTAAGGTGATTCCTAGATTTCGTGAAAAGGGGCCCTAATAAGCGACCTTGTTTTGGGGATATACAGGCAAGGTCAAACCGCGGCATCCTCCGAAAAGGCTCAAAGTCACTCGCGGTCAATTGCAAGAGCTTTGCTTGAAGAATCTCTCCGTAATCAATTAGAAGTGGGGAGATCTGTAGCACAAAGAATTAAAGTAACCGACACAGCTCAACATGTCGGTAACTCTAATATAAAGTCATCACTGGAAACACGAAATATTTGGTAACATTTTGGTCTTTGGGCACTAAGAAGCGTATTTTTTTTTAAATTTGTATTAAAGTTTCCCGACCGCTGCCTGAAATAAAAAAAATCATTTTTAGTTCATATAAAACGGTGAAGCAATGAAGCGGTGGTAGCCCAGTTGGAATTCACTTTCGGAGAGCCGACTTCGAATCCCAGCACGCACCTCTGACTTATATAAGTTATGTGTGTTTTAAGTAATTAAAATGTCACTTAACGGTGAAGGAAAACATCGTGAGGTAACCTGCATGCCTGAGAGTTCTACATAATGTTATGTTTCTACATATTGTCCAGTTGTGGGAATCGAACCCAGGGCCTTGGACACAGAAAGCAGGGTCGCTGCCAACTGCGCCAATCGGCCTTTACACGTTTTCTTGCATCTGCATTGCGAGCATGATGACTGTTGTTTCGTTTTATTTCAGTATTAAAGTACCTAATCTGTCGTTTATGAGGAATGTGCAGTAGGTACCCTGACAAGTCGACAAAACTTAAAGATGCGAAGAACCTATAATCCAAATTCAAAATTTATTTATTTCAAGTATGCCTACTATAAGCACTTCTCTGACTCGTCCACCGGTTCGGAAGGCAGATTTTACCGAAAAGAAGCTGGCAAGAAACTCAACAGTTGCTCTCTTCCAACATCATTTTACAGTTAAACGAACATTATTCTATCTTGTGTGAGATGAAAGCGGTGCAGCTTGCTTCCAGGCAACCTTGTCACTAAAAAAATAATCAATAGTATAGTAACCTCGATGTATTAAATGTCTTTTTATACATTCTTTAAACTAATGTAATGGTAAATCTAATATAACTTTCGATGTTATAAAAGCATATACTCAGCCCCACAAAGGTTTAAATCTATATTTATAAAAATGTTATGTTGGTTTGTGTACGCTTCAAAAACTCAAAAAGTTCTGCACCGATCGAGCTGAAATTTTAGCATGGTATATAATACGGATCAAGGGTTGTTTTTATCTTTCTTTGTCAACCATTCAATCACAATGTGCAACAGCGAAGCGTGGCAAAGTACAGCTAGTATGTTATATTTTGTATCAATAAATAATTAGGCGGTTCAACTAGTTCTCACAAATGCGCCTACCTTACTGGATATAACACATTTATTAAATCCAAATCCCTCGGCAAGTGGCCGCTTATCCCACTCAAACTATGTAATATTAATACAGTAACCGGCGTGCCGTTGAAAGTTTTAATTAGTTACATAGAGTTTTTGCTCTAAGCGTTCTACCAACGGTGCTGAAATTCCCAGTTAAAAGACTCGTTCCGGGCGATATTACGCTTTCGGCACATTTTTTTCTCTCCACACTTTGCCGGCTGGGCCGTCCAGGGTTGTCCTGACGATGAATTTCGTAAGCCAATTATTATTTGGTCGCTGATAAACCAATGTTTATCTTTGTGCTTTTTATTCCACTACTAGCTAACCCCTTGACTTCATTCTCACCAGCTCGACTAGCATAATAAATATATAGACTTTGACAATACACACATCGCCATCTTCGCCTAAAGTACGCGTAGCTTAAGATGACTTAGAATATACAAATAAACATCCAGATATTGAAAAACATTCATTTTCATCACGCAAACATTTTAGTATAATCAAACCCACGGCCTTGGACTCAGAAACCACGTTTAAACTCTATATTGTAATGTTGATCCTTGTCGTCGTTTTAATCGTTAGAATTTGTAGTTTTAGGGTTCCGAACCTCCTATTGATAAAACTTGAACCAAATTATCACGCTTTCATCGGTTACACGGAACCCTAGTAGTAAAACAAATGTTATAACAAAATCAATAAATTAAAATCATTTTTGTATAAATTAAGCTTGAATACTATGTGTTAAAACTAGCTTTCAGTCGCAAATAAACTAGCAACTACGGCTTGCTTCAATAGAAAATGTTGGTGAACCCTGATAAACTGAAAACTTCTGCACGCGCTACAATACGTATTAATCGAATAGCAGCAATCGCGGTTGAATTACTGTAATTTTTTTTAAGCGTTCCATTACCTGTCACCGAAACTCTTCATCAGATCTATACGAAATTGAAATGGGATTACTTCGGAATTAACCCCTTTCGAGCAAAAATAATTTTGCAAATCCATCTATAAACGACGGAGTTATGCCCGAACATACCTACATAAAAAAACAACCGAATTGACTACCTAGTTGGTGGTTAAGCGGAGTAAATAAGTTCACTTTTTTTTCTAAAGAGTAAACGCGTAAACTACTATTATACGGCATTTAACCTCAAAAACGTTGACGACCCTTGTTCTAGTTCGCCGTTTAGTATTTCGTCCGCTTTTTGCGCTCAAGACTTATAATTTCATCTACCCTCAGGCCTCAGGGGTTTCTCCTCGAGTACAGCCTTAGTGTGTGGCCAAACTAGAGACATATTATCATTTTACCCTGCAGATATTTGTAATAGTGACAGTGTCATTTTAAAATGGACTTAGTGTAAGCACTTGTTGGCCGTGAGATGACGCCTTGGCCGTGTGGTGACGGAAGACCAGAATACAATTGTGACCACCCGTCCTCTTTCCGTGGGTAGGCAGCAGCGTAATTTGCGCTACTACTACAATGCGATCACCAACCCTTTGGGAGTTGCCTTAAGTACAGCAGTGGACTGTAATAGGCCATTGATGGTAAGATACGTTTTGGAGCTATCTGCATTTTAAGCAATTTGATATCACTTGCTTTAGCGGGGAAGAAGGGGTTAGGACTCTCCACGTTGCTTAAATGCTCTATCTCTATCTATCTATCTCTTATGCGAGAGAAAGGCTTTTTTAGGCTGAGGATGATGAAGTAATACCAAAGATAATAAGGCCGGTCTACCTCACCAGCCTGTATTTGAAAATGCTGTACGCATTTAATTTCGTATTTTGTCGCGCGACATATCGCTACTCTGTTCTTACTCTAATTTGATCTGCCCTCCGGCCTCTAGGCTTCTACCTGAAATGCGGTCTATTGTTTGAATTGCGAAATTAGACTAGTTTTATTTTCTTTATTACAATATATTTTCCTTTACATTTACTTTAGCTTTGCTCATCCAAATTTGTGTTAACAAAACAAACATAGGCTCGTTTAATTTTATTTTTTCTACAATTGGAAAACCCAAAGCTGTCAGTACAATTTAGTTTATAAATTAGTTGACTCTAAACCAATATCAGTCGATGTAAAAAAGGGTAACTGGCAGAACTCAGCAAAAACTCAGCAAACTATACCTAAAAGTTAAGTTTACCTAACATGCGAAAGTTTATCTAATATGTTGTGACGTACACTATTCATAAAAGATGTCAATGGCAGGGTCATTATAAACAGAATTAAGAAGGCAAGGGAGCACGGATAATAAAATAGTTGAATCTGTAGAATCTTTTTATGTTTAGTTATTCGTGAGTCAGAGTACAATAAAGTAAGTAATTCCGTATCTGTTAATCCTATAAAACAATAAAAAACATACATCGGCAATGTTTCTACAAATATAAAGGGGCACAAGGTGTAAATCTAAACATGTTTTTTTTCAAAAGAAGTTATAGGAAGGTGACATTTTTGTTTAAAGAATCTGATAATTTTACTTTGACTATAATACTTTCTATTTAATTTGTATAAACTTGATACGCAGGACTCCATATGCGGCAGGCATACTCTTAAAATCTAATATAATTAATAAATAGCGTATACGGAAAAAAGCTTATCTCTATAAGAGATTTCTTTTAGCCACCCCAAGATGTGAGTTAATTTTTATTATATAGTTCAAATATAAGTACAATATAATTTATGATACATACACAATATTTGTTAATAATAATAAGATTCTACATCATCATCATCGTCGTAATCATATCAACCCATTACCAGCGCACTACAGGGCACGGGCCTACTCCCAGAATAAGAAGGGGTTAAGGTCGTAGTCCACCACGCTGGCCCAGTGCGGATTGGTAGACTCCACACACCTTTGAGAACAACGTAGAACTCTTGGGCATACAGGTTTCCTCACGATGTTTTTCTGTACCGTTGAAGCAAGTGATACTTAAAACGCACATAACTTAATAAAGTTAGAGCTACCCACTGGGCTATAACCACTTGTACATACTAATACATAAATAATTTGAAAATATATAACATATTTATTATTATTGTATATACTAACTAATATACAACTTTTTGTCGAGCTACGTGTCGTTACCCTGGTCTTACCCTAATTTGATCTGCCCTCCGGCCTCAGGATTCGTTCCTGGAGCGCGGTCTTATTGTTTGAATTGTTAAATTGGGCTAGTTTTCTGTTCTTTATTACAATTTGCTTTTCATTACATTTATAACTTATTTGCCCTCCGGTGTACATACTTCGGTGAAATTTTCACTTCTCGACTTTGAAAATCTGAATTAGCTAATTTAATATTATTACAATGAACGTGTATTATTTTGTGTTCTGATTTATTATTCTTAAGAATAACACTTATTCATTATATATTTTGCTAACTCATACCCATTGGGGTCCAACTCCACCTGCGATTCCAACATCAAAATAATCCAAAGAGCTGAAGACTCGAGATCCATGAGCATCTGAGGATCAGGAACGTAAAAGAAGAAGTGCAACAGTTTTGTAGTAAAAACCAAATACGACTTAGGCACCATCCTAAGCAGCTGGCAGTTCAACTAACAGTACCAAATTGTCTCAGCCGGTTTAAAAGAAAAAATATTCTAGACCTAAATAAATGCTAAACCAGTCTCTCCTAAGAATTAAAATATCTATGAACACATCTGCTCATAGTCTAGGACTGGTCGCAGGATAATAAAATGAACATATTACTATATTTATAGATACATATATAACTAAATTTTCACTTTTCGACGTTCAAAAACCTGAATTAGCTAATTTAATATTATTACACTGGCAGTGGCGTGCACTGGGTTTCTTACCAGGGTATGCATACACAAGGAAAATTGCACAAAACGGCACAACTGCTCCTCCTTTACGAGTTATATATCAATGTTAGGGTATGCAGTGCTTTTGTGCATGTATGACGTGCACGCCACTGTACACTGGACGTGTATGTTTTTTGTTTTCTGTTTTATTGTAATAATAATAATAATAAATATACTACGACAATACACACACCGCCATCTAGCCCCAAAGTAAGCGTAGCTTGTGATATGGGTACTAAGATAGCTGATGAATATTTTTATGAATTATATACATAAATACTTATAATATACATAAAAACACCCAGACACTGAAAAACATTCATGCTCATCACACAAACATTTTCCAGTTGTAGGAATCAAACCCACGGCTTTGGACTCAGAAAGCAGGGTCGCTGCAAACTGCGCCAATCGGCCGTCCATAGTATTAGAACTGTTTGTGAAAGAGCTCTTGCGGGGAGGTAAAAGTGCTACCGCCATGCTTATTTCTGCTGCAAAACAGCATTCATAAATAGCTGTGTTCCTAACTTTTTTGGGATTTCCAAATTCCACTCTCAGTTTCATAATCGACAATGAAACTTACTCCTTATTATTATAACGAAATTAACGTATTCCGTACGGAAATTAAAGATTCCGAAAATACCTTGCATCAAAAGTAACTTTTTCAATTTTATAAAGGAAATGTAAAATGTTTTCCCGGAAACAAAGTTATAAACACATCACAAGCATGCGGCCCTTAATATGCTGTTTACAGACGAACCAACTGCATTGGCTGACTTTATCGGGATTGCCTGGAAAGTAAAGTTACTATTAGCATCTACAGACTTGCCAACCTGTAACCAACTTCTGTATACGCAGACGAACATACTTTTTTGCACGCCGCCGTTAAATAACCAATGCCATGACAGCAAACTAAATGTAGTATGTATAGATTTTGCTGGGCATGTTTTGAATCCTAATACTTTACATTAAGTTTTCTGAGAACACGTGTTATCATCATCTCATAAAATGCAAAAAAATATTCGTGATATTGAATAGAGGCAGGCGTTACTTTGCGGAAATCCATAATATACTATGAAAATAAAGCGTAATTGCTTCATAATAATAATTGTTGTTTGTTCTTAAAAAATAATAATTGTTAAAAACGAACAACAATAATTCATTGTTAAGACAACATCTCCTGCGAATGCTCCGGTTTCGAAGCGAAACGTGCGTAGAGGATACATTGCCGAAGATCGGTTTAGTGTGGAGTATAAGGATTAAGAAATTATAAATTACACCATACAGATTCTCCTGCTTTTCGCGGAGTATAGCAATTAATAGAGACTTAACAATTACCTACCTACTAATTTTTAACAAAGTTTTGTTACTGTGCATCTTTAGATATTAGTACAAAATCTCGAGGGAAATATATTAGGCCTCTATCGTACTTGGGTTCGTAGGTGTTGTGCAAGTTGGATCGTCTGTATGCAGTCATAAACTCGGAAAGATTAAGACGCCGTCTCACCAAATTTTCAAAAGTTGTGAAGATAATTCAAATAATTTCGGAGGATACGCGCTAGGGGATGGATTTAGGCCGCGGGGTGGAATTAGGGTCAACTTATCTGAACTTCCGCTTCAGATAAATATACCATGAGGATTATAAATTTAGGAGGCCGTATAAATCAAAAGTGTATGAAGATTAACAACTCCCCCTATTCGAAACGACCTTCCCCTAAGGCACTTGTTCTACCGCCAGCGAGGAAGCGACTAGCTTCTCTACTGCTATTTGTCTACTTTTACTCACTCGAGGAACATACTAAACAGGTCGATCCCTTGTGATAAATGACTAAGACACCGGGAGGTATCTTTGCATCGTTCGAGTCCACGTAGGACTGCAGTGTATCGTAATGCAGTCGTATTTATATCAAAATACCCACCAATTCCTTGTCATGAACATTGGGTATTAATCAAATATAATTTTAATTGTTCCTTAAAGGTAACTATGAACTAATAAATAATTATTTGCGTATTTGTAAAAACCCTGATCAATTTAATAAAATATCTTGAAAATATGAATTTATAGTTATCAAATGTTTAAATATTTACCCACTTTATAAAATTACTGCAACACTTGTCAATAAAATATATTCATATCAGTGGCCTCTAACTACTCGTATTGTACGCTACGTGTATACAATCCGTTCTTACCACTCACTCAAACTTACTTCACTCCATTCTTTCCTACCATTACTCTAAATCTGGTCTAGCCAATGGCAGAGCTCGCTTTACGAGTGTACTGGTTGTACACATATGCCCATTGGCCTCAGCCGATAGTGAGTAGGCAACGAACTACCGACGCGAACGCCGTTAAAATAGCATAGTTAGAGACTGAGTTAAGCCATTGGACTGTATCTTAGTTGTTACTATTTATAAGTAGAAGTTTAAGTTAAAAATAAGGTAGTCATTAGTAAAGTAAATAGGCTAGATTGTAATAGGTAATAGAGAAAAAAATATCGGTGATTTAGCAATAAGGTTGCATGACGTGCAGAATTTACGCACAGCCCTTAGAATGAGGTTGTGAGGCTCGCGCACTCTGGAAGCTTAAAGATCCTCCAAAGTAAATGTAATACAACATAATATAATCTTATAAACACAACATAAGTAATTATAAACAAAAAGTCGATATAAACAGTCGACTTACTAGAAACGGACATAAATTAGTGATATCTGCATATCGTCTGAGAAAAGTACTGAAATCCTTTATGGGGATGGGTATATGCTTTTATAACATGATACCGAAGGTAATATTAGATTTACCTTTACCTAAGTTTAAAAAATATGTTAAAACACATTTAACCAATCGTGGTTACTACACGATTGATGAATTCCTTAACGACAAGGCTGCTAGAAAGCAGGCCACACCGCTCTTATCTCTCACAGAAAAATTCTAAAGATTGTTAAACTATAAAATGATGTTGGAAAAGAGCAATCTGCCAAGTTTCTTGCCGGCTCTTCTCAGATGAATCTGCTTTCCGAACCGGTGGTAGAGTCGCTACAAACAGACTGACTTGATGTTTCAGAAGTGCTTATAAATTAGTCCTACTAGAAATAAATTAATTTTGAATTTTTTCTTAAATTTTATAAGTAGCATACAAATCAATCAATCAATCAAATCTTTATTCAGTTTAGGCTAAAGTTACAGAACTTATGATCGTCATACATTGTTTATTTTATAAATATAATTATAACACTTATATTAATGTTGAAAAAAAAACAATGATAAATAATTAATAATTAAAATAAAGTAAAGTTTATGTTACAGCCTTAAAATTAGATGTTTAATAAAGCTAGCATTCATAATAAATTGTTATATTATTATTATTATAAGCCCTTATGTTACAGAGGGTGCATTACTTATAATATGTACAGCTATAGCTCTCCACTTACCTTTCCATCAAGGGCGCCGTGACCGTCCAATGGGTCCTTACGCCAACTCACCGACAATTTGTCGTCGATTTCGAGGGCCTGTCCATAAATCATGTCGGCCAGTGTTTGCCGGCGCACCCGTAGCCGTCATAGCTTGACGTCGAGTGGTGTCGGGCCTTTGTTACGGATGTTTTTTTTTTTGCGGTCGATAGAAAGTGGGGACTAGCATTTTTGCGTACTGAAACTAAGTGTTTCGAAGAGCTGGCTTGCGAACCGACTTTTTCGTATGAGTTTGACAAAAATCGACAGCCCACTTACTTGCTAGGAACAATGGTATTCATCGGTCTTAGCTTGCTTGCTTTGTAACTATGTAGTTTTTCAGCAAAAAATATACATATAATATCCTTGAACATATTTCTGACTACATGATTATCTATTTTACACGATTCACTAAATCTTTTTCAATATAAAATAGTTACAAAGCTACCCATAACAAACATACTCGTAAATAATGTCTTATTTATTAAAAATAATAATATATAATATTACGTATATTAGTGAGTATTTTGGTTGTTTTAGTCTTATTCAATTACAAATTTATACCGGTACTTCCTCTAAGTAAAAAACTAAAAAAAAAGGAAAAATAACTACCCCAACAGTTGGATGGCGGAGCTTGGTGTACTCCACACAATTTTTCCGAGTGTGGGACAAGCCCGTGACATCGCTGCACAAAAACTATTAAACACAGAAGCAGCCGTAGCGCCCAGGAAGCCCTGCACTAAGCAATGACTATACTTAATCTATGATACTACTCTCTCTCCACTATCCTTGTATAAGCAGGTATAGGTAAAAGCTTAATGGCGCTATAAACGTCGATAACGAGCGTCGAGCAGCCGGTCACGATGCCATCCATCAGGCCTCTGCGACGTTACTCATTAACGTGTCCTTTGAAAATGTATCGAGGAATATCGGCTGTGAGTTTCACGAGATATAAGACTGAAAGTGTATTTTTTTTAATGTTTAAGTTGTAAGTGTTATGTAAGTTGGATGTTTTTATCGGTAATTTACACTGGCGGTTTAAGAAATTGTATTGTTTTCATAAGAAAAATATTCACTTACATGCATTAAAGACTATTACATGATAAGAGGTTTGCTAACATTGCAAGTCAATGCGTGCTTTACAAAAAAAGAAAAAGTAGCGGAGATAGCCCAGTGAACAGGACTTCGACTTCACTTTCGGGGGAGCGAGTTCGAATCCCGGCACCTACCTCTAACTTTCTAAGTTATGTGCGTTCCAAGCAATTGAAATATCACTTGCTTCAACGGTGAAGGGAAACATCGTGTGGAAACCTGCATACCTGAGAGTTCTCCATAATGTTCTAAAGTCCACCAATCTGTACTGGGCCAGGGTGGTAGACTACGGCCTTCTCATTATGGGATGAGACCCGTGCCCTGTAGTAGGCCGGTTATGGATTGGTATAATGATAATGATGATGATTCATTGAAATATTCATCTGTCATCTTAGTACCCATAACACAAGCTACGCTTACATTGGGGCTAGATGGCGATGTGTGTATTTTCGTAGCATATTTATTTATTTATAATAACGGGAAAAATGCTGTAGTAGTGATTGCTGTAATAAATATACGAGTATGTTTATGTATAACCCAATCCCGAGGGACCAAGTGCAGATAAAGGCTGGACGTTTAAAGCAGCCGTCGGGGCTAATTTCATTATTAGGGCAAGCACGCGTGCCTACCACCAGTCCCTCAGGATTACAGGCATTTACAGACCGACAGTTGTCCAAGCCATCAGCAGTAGCGTTTTAAAATAAAATGTTGATTTTGAATTTTGATAACAAACATTCAGCTTGTACTATATAGCTTTTGGTCCCAGGGCCGAATGCAATAAAACATTTATAAAAGTTTACAGATTTGTGTTTAGGTGAACAGTCCAAAGTTGGTATATATCGAATTTATAGATTGATTAAGTGTGAATAAATGAATGAATACACTTTTATTGTACACCAAAGAAACAAGTAGTTACAAAGATATACACATAGAGCAAGAGAGTACAATTTGGTGGCCTTTTCGCTACATAGCGATTTCTTCCAGGCAACCAAAGATGCAAAAGGAAAAAACATAGAGAAGAGGTGTGCTTTCATAACTTCAATCATTTATTATTTACATAGTTAATGATAGGTAACTAAACAGAAGTTATATAGTCAATCAACTTATTTAAAACACCTTTTAGTTCGAAATCTGTTAGGCATTAGAACGTTTGGCTATGAGTGTAAGATTGAAACAAATGTATAGTTTTTTATTCTGTTACCTGATAGCCCTTGACTGCAATATAGTATGGTAGTAATACCCCTAATCGGTTTCTACGCAACATCGTACCGGAACGCTTAATCGCTGCGCGTCTTTGTCAGTCTCCCACCAGACCAGACCAGGGAAATGTAGAAATAATAGAATGCATACGAAAGCTGCCAAATTTATAGCTGAGTTTTTTATTAAAAAAACGGTATATATGAATTTTATTGTACTAGTGAAAATCTTTTTTAAATATAGTAAGATTGGTGCTATAGAAATGTAATCGGATTCAGTACATGTAGGTACAGTACATTAAAACAGACGTATATACAGTGGCGTGTACAGGGCTTTTGACCAGTGTAGGCATAAAGCAGAAATATGGCTTAAAGTGGAAAAAAATATCCTCCTATACGAGTAATATAAAAGTTGCCGGGTAGGCAGTGCTTTTGTGCATGTATGAAGTGCACGCCTCTGCGTTTATGACTTGCACCACAGCCTCGATTTGGCGGAGCCTACAGCTATACCTTAACTAAACAAACGCTCTAATGAGCTCGCCTATGGGAAATAATACGAGCAACTACTCGCCAATGTTTGCCTTTGATATTTAACCAATAGATTGTACCGCAGATATCGATTAACTAAGTAACTGCCGTGTAATTAACATTAACTGTCTTAACTTTGATTGGATTAATTAAAGGAAACTATCGCAAGAAATTAATAATCAATCCAAAATTTCAGATTGAAGCTGAAAGAAACTCTACGCTGTAGATTAGGATGGTTTACCATACTAACTTCATTATTTAATCTGTATTTATTTATACTATTTCTTTGAAGCGGTGATAGCGCTGTGGGTAGGAGCTCGTCTTCATTTTCGGGGAGCCGAGTTCGAATCCCAGCACGCTACAGTTAACTTTTCGAAGTAATGTGCGTTTTATGTAGTTAAAATACCACTTAGTTAACATTTTAATGAAATTGCCTCTGATAAATAATATAAGATTGCTTTTTATTTTGAACTAATAGGTTGTTCTACAGAAATCTATTCATTATGTATTTTTTTTTATTACCATTACATATGTAAATAATCTTGAAATCCTGTACATATTGTCGACTGTTCACTAATACATAAATATTGACATCAGGTCACTTATTATGAGAATAGTATTCACTCATAACTCAAATCTTGTCTCAGAATTTATTTTTATAATTTTACCTTTATTCAACGCTCTAATGAGCTATTGGAAATAAGCGCAACTGCCAGCTTATGTTTCACTTTGATATCAAACTCATTGTTTCTACTATATACCTACATGGGACCACCATAAAGTAGTTATAAATTTAACTACTGTTTAATTATCAAATTCAAATTCAAATTCAAATCTTTATTTGCGTGATTGCAGGTTAACAAATTTGATCTTATACTAAAACATAACAAGTTACGTGCTACAATCTGCCATTCTATGGCATGCAAATTATAATAACACCTTAATTATAAAATTATTTTTCCAATTTATACAAAATGTCAGAATATTAAGGTATCAAAAATTATGAAATTAAATTACAATGTCAACCTTAAATTAAATAATGTAAAGTAAACCAAAATATAAACCTAGAAATACAATAATTTAAGCCTTTGATTTTAGATATTCGTCATCATGTTTCATATCATGTTTTTATAATAGGTTGCTTTAGTAATAAGCGGAATTTAATGGATTTAAGCATGGTACATCGATCATTGATACATACACAGTTTTGGGGTGAAATTAATAAATTTTTAATAAGATCGGCGCTAAAACGTGGCTTATGGATATGCCAATGTGACGTGAATACCCAAATATTTTGTATAACATATATTGCACTTATTATTGGAATAAAAGCTTTTTTTTATGATTCCAAACATCACAATGTTAATATTCAACACAAGTGGCAATAAATTGCTTCACAGACGTCCACTGCTGCATAAAGGTGATTTGCAAATAGTTCACAATTCATGGTCCTAAGCGACATTACATATTGAATCTCTTTTATATGTTATTCGGTGTCTATCTTTCAAGACTCATATTTTCATTTACCATATAAAAAATACCTACAGTTCCTCAAAAAATAATTGTACGTTTCCTTTCAATTTATAAAGAGTCGCAGGTCGCAAGATTTGATTTGATAAATATACAACACTCATGTTAAGAATTTTTAGCACTCTCCGTTTATATTATTTGTTTTTATCTAAAATCTTTTTGATTAATTTTTAAAGGTTTCTATGAGCTCATAATATAACATGCAGCAGCTGTCTTCCTATGTTTGCCTTTTATATTGGAGCAGTTGATACTACGGAGACATATCCATATCCTATATTGAACTACTGTTTAATTATTGTGTAACTATAATTGTATTGACTGTCCTGTTATATTATTATATGCAGGATGGTTAAGTCAATCAAAGGCTGATATAATACAAACACAGCTTAACTGAGCTAACAGACCATATCAGTGAAAGTGAATTAATCTTTACTGATTTTAAAATAAATTTTGCACTCATTTTAAAAATATTCTCATTTTAAAAATTTTCATTATATATCATGGATTTCCGCAAAGTAACGCCTGCTTCTATCCAATAATTAAATATAAAGAATAAATTGCTAATTTTTAGTAGTTAAGGTTTTTAAAAGGTAACGAACCCGGACATTTCCCGTTGAATGCTCATTCGGCGTGACATTCCCCAGCGCGTAGCAAGCCACCCGTAACTCATCCATCACGGTTGCTACTTTTAATCGCACTTAATTTTCGCAAACCTGTAGGATAGGGGGCTTTTGTGTTATGTTAAATATTTCTATTTATTTGACAGCAAATAAATAATGGCGGTCGATTGACGCATTGGACAGCGACCCTGCTTTCTGAGTACATGGGTTCGATTCCCACAACTGGAAAATGTTTGTGTGATGAAAATGACTGAAGTCAAAAGTCAAAGTCAAAAATATCTTTATTCAAGTAGGCCCACAGGTGGCACTTTTGATGCGTACATTTGATGTTTTTCAATGTCTGGGTGTTTATATTTATATTATAAGTGTTTATGTACATTATTCTTTAAAAACTATTTCGTACCCATAACACAAGCTACGCTTACTTTGGGGCTAGATGGCGTTGTGTGTATTGTCATTTGTCGTAGTATATTTATTTATTATACATATAGTATAGATATTAAAGATAGATAGATTGCTTGATTGTTATAGATATAATTATAACAATCGAGCACTCTTTTAGTCATTGGAACCGGTGATAACCAGTGGCGGATTTGTAGTCCTAGCTGCTCTAGGCACCGGCATGTGCAGCCCTTTTCTCAGCAACATCGTTACAGACTAGATACTTATTTGTCCAGTAAAATTTTCCATCAGTGTTTTTTTTTTGCACGATTTGCCGCCCTTAACATATGGCCGCCCTAGGCCCGGTTCTACTGGGCCTTAGGGCAAATCCGCCACTGGTGATAACCCAGTGAGTAGGACTTCGACTTCACTTTCGTGGGACCGCGATTGAATCCCAGCACGCACCTCTAACTTTTCTAAGTTCAAGTAAATCAAAATCACTTGCTTCAACGGTGAAGGAAAACATCGTGAGGAAACCTGCGTGCCTGAGAGTTTTCCATGACATTCTAAAAGGCGTATTAAGTCCACCAATCCACACTGGGCCAGGGTGGTGGACTACGGCCTTAACCCCTCCATTGTGTGGGAGAAGACACGTTCCCCGTAGTGGGCCGGTAATGGGTTGATATGATGAATCTTTAAGTCAAAGTAGAAAACAAATTCCACGTGGACAAAATTGTGGGCAACAAACAAAATATAGAATCTATAAAAATTAAAGAAATCTTGTTCAAATAATAAGCGGACGATATCGAAGCCAATTATAAAGAAATCTTCAATGAAATATCTCAAAAGATATCCCGGCACAAAGTTAAATATTTGAGATTCGACTTCAAGTACGTACCTAAATTCAATCCGATGGAAAAGTTGAGAACTTGGAACGCAAAAGATTTGAGAGAGCTTAATTTTTTATCTTTTTATACTCCAGCAATTAACCTTTCTTAAAAGTATCTCTTAACTTTCAACGGAATGAAAAGATTATTCCGAATTGAAGCCATTAGGAATTCATCTGCGAGTTTTTATCTAATTGTACTCGATTTCAATTTGATATGCCTACTTCGACGGCATAGATCTGTGTCTATGGATTACCACGCAAGACGCTACTTTTTTATTTACTTTTCGTATCATCCATTTTCAGAATCAAACCCACATACCATATTCTGACGACCTTCCTGGCGTAGCGATGAGCGCTGTGAATTTAAGTAGGAGGGCCCGGGTTCGATTCCCTGCAGGCAATTTCCCAATTTTCTCTGGTCTGGTTTGGGAGGCTTAGGCCGTGGCTAGTTACCACCCTACCGACAAAGACGTGCCGCTATGCGATTTAGTGTTCCGGTGCGATGTCGCGTATTAGTTTAGCCCGCCCCATTTTAGACTGCATCATCACTTACCACCAGCTGAGATTGCAGTCAAGGGCTAATTTGCAGTGGAATTAAAAAAAAATATATAGTCCATCATTATCATGTCCACCCATTAACGAAGAGTCCTATATAATATTAATATATATATATATTTCTTGGGTGCGTGTGTATGTCACTGAACTCCTCCTAGATGGCTGGACCGTTTTGAATGAATTTTATGGTATGGGTTTGGGTGGCACCCTGGATGGTTTAGATTCACAAATCAGCCCGACAGATGGCGCTGGGATCCGCTAGTAATATATATAATATTGTAGTGAGCTACAGGGCACAATAAGAAGGGTTTAAGGTGGTAGTCCACCACGCTGGCCCAGTGCGGATTGGTGGACTTCACGCGCCCTTGAAATCATTATGGAGAACTCTCCGGTATGCAGGTTTCCTCACGATGTTTTCCTACACCATTCGAACTCGGCTCGGAGAGTGAAGTCGAAGTCCTACTCACTGTGCTATCACCACTCCCGGTTGTATTTATGTATAACACCTTTTTCCATTAAGCTGAAGGGAAAGCAATACTTTCGAATAATAGAAATGTTGATTAGATACAAAAAAAAGTTGAAAGGAGAAAGTTATTTATTTACAAAAAAGTAAGCAAATCGATAAAAATAGATTCAAGAGCGATTTGAGAGTGTTCTGTGCGAGTAGGTACACGTGCTACAATATGTTTATTTGGCACACTTTTAATCTATTTTAATAATACACATAAATACTTATAATATACAGATAAAACACACAGACACTGTGAAACATTCATGTTTATCACACAAATATTTTCCAGTTGTAGGAATCGAACCTACGGTTTTAATAAAAAAAAAATATTCACGTCGGGAACCCATATAGAAAATTGAGAGGTTAACATAAAATAAATATAAAAGACAGATTTTAAAAACAAATAAATAGAGAAAAAAAACCAGTAATGAATTAAAATCTAGAATTAAAATTAGAATAAATTAAAATCCAACTATTTTATATTAAATTTTGACCAAAGCAGGGTCGCTACCTACTGCACCAATTGGCCGTCAATTCAATAAAAGTGTATTAATTCATTCATTCTTACCGGCCCACTACACGACACGGGTGTCTCTCAGAATTACAAGGTTTTAGGCCGTAGTTCACCACACTGGCCAAGTACGGATTAGTGGACTTCACACGCCGTTGAAAACATTATGGAGAACTCTTAGGCATGCAGGTTCTTCACGACGTCGCAAGTGATATTTAATCTATACTTTAAATAAAACTGTAACTGAAAGATTTCTGTACATTTAATGTATTTTGAAAATTTTGACCGGGGATGCTTTATAATCAACACTGAGTCCAAAACAGATTTTTATTTAACTTTTGTCTGTCTGTCCGGGCATCACGTGAAAAGTACTAAATGAATTTAAATAAAATTTGGTATAGTGGTAGCTGATATACCGGGTCAACATATAGGATACTTTTTATCCCGATAAACAATAAGTTTCCTCTAGGAAATGGGATGAAATTTTTATCAATTTTTATCAAATTTCGACGAATTTTTATAATTCTTTTTTTATTTGAAATTGTATACTATATACTAATATTATAAATGCGAAAGAAATAAAAAGTAATATAAATATTAAGTTTGATTATATACCTGCAAATTCAGTTTTAAAATATTCAAATTGAATCAATCGCTTAGAAGTTGCGACGGGTATAGAATAACACGTACGGCCGCGAATAACATAGTTTGGAAATAAAACAGGTCAACCTGGTAGGTAGCGCTGCAATTAGTTTCTAGGTTTTTTTCTAGGTGCAGACAAAGTTGCGCGGGTCAGCTAGTTGTGTAAATAAAATAAGGACGCGGTTACAAACAAACATACAAGTGAAGCAAATATAAAGCGTTTAAAAAAAGAATAGACCTACCTGCTTTATTAAAAAACCCACTAGGGAAAATACCATTATCCATGGAAATATTTGCCCTTGAGATTTGCCCGCTATAAAGTTTTTCAATAAAGTTCAGTGCACGCGAAATTGCTCAGACTGCACCGCTTTGGAAATACAGATGAGGTACGCTCATAAATCGATAGTAAACTATGAACTCCTGTTTACTCACAATATTGCTCTGCTACATAACAGAAGAGAGATCTTTGGCAATCTATAAATACGTATTTCTGTACTAATATTAGATATAAATGCGACAGTTGGATATAATAAATATACTACGACAATACACACATCGCCATCTTGCCCCAAAGAAAGCGTAGCTTGTGTTATGGGTACCGAGATGACTGATGAATATTTTTACAATTAATACACATAAATCCGGAGGCAAGAGCCCTTTTCAAAGAATTATCGAAAAGGGTTATCAATTCTACCGGTGATCCTAGAGCGGGCAGTTACCCAGGCCACGAATTAGTTTGGCCATTCAAAGGGGCAATGCTGCCAGCATCTTGGGAACTGTGCCTCGCTGCGGTTGTTTCGAGGACGTTTTAGATTTTATTTAGTTTTTAAATAGTTTATTTTAGGTTATAGTTATGTATTAATAAAAATTATACACATAAATACTTATAATATACAGATAAACACCCAGACACTGAAAAGCATTCATGTTTACACAAACATTTTCCAGTTGTACGAATCGAGCCCACAGCCTTGGCCTTTAAGTATTGTTATGTATATATATTTATGATGTAATTTATTAAACGTCAGAACGGCTGAACAGATTGGGATGAAATCTAGCACAGAGATAGATTGTAGCCTTTCTACTTTATATAGTTTTTCGCAGAGCAAGCAATCGACATTGTGGTTTTTCATAGGATAGTTAAGCAGACTTAGAATCGCACCGGTTTACGCATCAAAGTCGCAGGCAAGAACTAGAATTGCATTCGTTTTTGATGTTAAAGTTATACTCATATATATTATATAAGCTATAGTTTACAAGCAGGTAATAAGTTGTTGAGATATTACTAAAAACTGTTACCCATTTTTTTTAAATTGCTGACCAGGCAAACGTTGTTCTCCCATATAAAAATTTCGTAAATAAACCCATATACAATCATTTCAAACTTTACTTTACCCAAATAGCAAAAATGTTTTACTATTTGGGTAGAGTAATAAAAAATGTGGTCGTAATTGTTAAAGAAGCCTTAAGAGTACGCTGGCCATTCTATTATAGTCTTTAGTTAGAGCGGTTGGAAATAGAGTTACTGAATCTCCCATTTACGACTTCTACGAGAAGCAAACTTGATAGCGAGACGCGCGATATTTAGATCTAAAATGGGTAAGATAATAATTTTTTTATCAGGCAAACTAAGAATAGTTATTGCTAAGTTTTTCCATACCAATTAATACTACAGTCAATTTTAAAAGTATAAATTCTGTAACTAAGTATTAAGTCTTAATTTTATCCTTCTGTTCAAATTGTAATTAATATCTAATAATTTATTAGCCCATCAACATTTTCAATTTTTTTACCCCTGAAGATTATTACATTAATTTTACTTTTTACAAATTCCAAACTATCACGGTGCAGTAGGTGTTTATGTGCTAGCGATAATCGTCAATAAGTGATCTTTTTTTGTAAATATTATACTAGTTGCGAAATTACCCTTGTTTGTATTTTAATCTATGTTGTAGAGATTCTATGAGGTACTTTTGTTTATATACTATGTATTGACTATCAACATGTTCGTAACAGAAATAAAAGGACAGGTGCATAATTAGTGCTCCGTTACATAATCTTCCCTGTTGAAGACGAGAACACTTCGTTAAGATCCGCCAATTTAGTTATAAATAAACTTTTATAATGTTAAGAGATTAAACACCAAAGCGTAGCTTAGTTTAGACTCTTACCCAATAAATAGCAGAGTCATCACGTTTCTGTTGAAAAATGGCGTGGGTGGCGCAGCCTTAAAATAATATCAGTTGACCCACTTGGTGTCGCGGTTTTATAGATTTTATTGTGCACTTTACGATTGAAGACGCGGACGTCCGTGATCTGCGGCGTTCGGTTTACGATGACCATAAAGCTGGGTCACTGCGCACACACATGCAAAAAAGCACTGCCTACCCGACAGTTAGTAGCGCCTTGCTTATTTCTACCACCAAGCAGCAATCGACACATAGGTCGGCACTATTAATGACGTGTTCCTAAAGATGTACTCTCTATAATTCTAGCACTAAAGAGCTAGAGATATAAAAAGGTAGTTTTCCTAGCTATGTAGAGAGCAGAGAGGTAATAAATGCTCAAGATTATTTCGCTCGAGGACGCGCCTTAACGTTAAGCGGTGTACACATTGGCTGATTGTGACTTCCATAACGAGCCCCATATCTTACCTCGTATCGGTGTTATGCTCTTCGCGATCTTATGAAGTTTTTAGTCAACCAGTAACAAATATGAAAGACTTTCTTAAAAACTTTTACACACAGTATACATTTTAATTCTAGTCTGCGCAGCCGTGAGTGCTGTGCTTAAAGCGGGAGGTCCCGGGTCCGGTTCCCGCCAGGTGCAATTAGGGAATTTATTATTTCTGAATGTTATCGATCTTGGGACATCCCACATTTTTCGATAGTTATACAGGATTAAATAAAAAAGCTCTCTGCACTCTGTCTGTTTACATTAAAACTAACTACTATTCTACGATTTTTTTTTAACTCGAAAGTTTTTAAAATATTCAATATTTAAACATAGATACTCTGTTTGTTACTACTCTGTAATGTAAGATCGGCTACAGCGCGCGGACCACAACTCTATCGTGCGTGCTCGCTGCGGTTTAGCAGGAACATGTATTTGATTTCACAGTGTAATGTCACTTTACAGAAATAACGTGATTTTTTTTTATTATGAAATAAATTAATATGAATTTTGAAAAGTCGTAGAACAAAAGTTGTTATTTCCTATGATAGTAACAACAAGTGCGACAGCTTTCTAGTATTTTTATTAAACCCTGTATATACCTATATGAAATATGGAAGATAGGTTTAAGTTAGACAAGATAGGTAGCAGTAGTAAGGCTTTTTGTGATAGGGCTCGTCCGGGGAAGCACTATCGCCATGCTTATTTAAAAAAAAAAAAATATTGCCGCTAAGCAGCATTGTTGCAATGCTGTGTTCCGGTCTGAAGGGTGCGGTTGCCGCTGTTTAAGAATTATATCTTACGCCTTATACTACGTTTATAGAGAAAACGACACTGACAATAGAAAAAAAGCTATTTAATACATTGGAAGTTTTATTATCTATTTATCTCATTTATCACATGCCGGTTTTTTTTTTACTGTGTGCGCGCGCATCGTAAAAAGCGAGCTGGCGGACGATGTATTCAAATCTCACTCGGTTTCGCAACTACCTTCATGCTGTTAAAATCGTGTAATTATGTGCGGGCGCGTTTCGTTACATCGTTTAATTTCACTCCCGTGATTTCCCAACGCCGCTAAAGAAGTATAACTTAAAAAAAAAAAGAAGTAATAAGTCCCAGCACAGCCCGGTAGTAATAACGCTGGTTACCAAACAAGGGTGTCACTCCTGCCACATTAAAGCGATGATTAAAAGCGATGGCGTTCGTTATTCATAAGATGGCCCTTAATAAAAGTTGTACGTGACGTGATTGATGAAACAGCCCTTAAGATTGTGGAGAAATGGAGATGGTACCTACTGTCAGAGATGTCTTATCCACGAATACTAACCTTTAAATTAAACTTTTTTTTTTTTTTTTTTAATTTAACTCACAAAACAGATTAAGAAGCAACATAGGTAAAACAACCAAAAAATTCAAATCAGTTTCAGTCCTTCGTACATATTGTATACAAATTTTTTGCCTGCCTTACGGTATTCTATAAGATATAAATAAATAAATGAATAAACCACGCTATATAGCGATGTGTGTATTGTACACACATCGCTATCTACTCGTAACTCCAAAGTAAGCGGGTGCTAAGATGACCGATGAAAAATTTTATGAATAATATGCATATAAACACCAATACACTGAAAAACATTAATGTTTATCACACAAACGTTTTCCAGTTGTGGGAATCGAACTTACGGGCTCGTACTCAGAAAGCAGGGTCGCTGCCCAATCGGCCAAATCTAGTTCTCCCCTCACATTTTTACTATCGAACGACGGGGCACCGTAATGATCTGCATTACTACGTGATATACCACGTACGCTTACAAAGCGCTTTGCATCGTAAAAGATCTGAAATGCTTTTCGATTTTCTGTTTTCCCCTTCACGATAATATGGGTACCTACAAATTATCACCTACAAACCAATTTTTTTTTTTTTTCATAAAAACTGAAATCGCGCTGGTAGCCTGGTAGGTAACACTTCCGCTTCATTATAAAAGTCTCAAATAGCTGCCGCTTCTGTATTAAACGAATTTACCGCAACGTTGGTAAGTGGCGCGTAAAATGCCATAAACAGCGGTCAAATGAAGCCAATTATTTGCTGGTAACAAAGAGTGTCATTAATTCTTGCTTTTTTAATTTTTGTACTCGCTAAGAGCGTAGATGCTTCACACTGCGAACACCTGTTTAAATTCCCTCACACCTTTTAATTAACATCGCAATAAATATAAATGAACCGACTGCTGATCCAAAATTGGAACTATCACAGAATTAAGACCATACGGAAACCGTATACACTACTACTATTAAAGCATCAAAAACCACTCCACTTTAGTAGTGTTTCTCGAACTGGCGTTTAATTATTCGTAAAAAAAAATCGTTTATTTCGTTTCTTACATTGTAAATGATACATGTTGTGAAGACCTCCCAGTAAGCATCAAAATACCTGTGTCAGGAGGCCTTACTCTTCCATAGCAAAAACAAGATAAAATAAAAATAAAACGATTGAGTGTCTGGTGAACGTAGTCTTGGTGTTTATGGTGTGTTTATGTTTGTGTGTGTGCGCGCGTGTGTGTGTGTTTGTGTGTGATTTTGTGTGTACATAGTATGGATTTCCTTTCCACATTACTAAACTAATGGCCAATATTCCAAGGGTGCCTATAAGAATTAAATATTGGTTATCAGCAGGCGTTACTTTGCGGAAATCCATGATATATTATGAAAATTAATCTTAATTTGCTATTCTCCGCGAATTCAATATTGGTTAGAAGCGGATATCCGCAAAGTTACGACTTTGCGGAAATCCGTGATATATTATGAAAATTAATCTTAATTTGCTATTCTCCGCGAATTCAATATTGGTTAGAAGCGGATTTCCGCAAAGTTACGACTTTGCGGAAATCCGTGATATATTATGAAAATTAATCTTAATTTGCTATACTCCGCGAAAAGTAAGAGAATCTGTATGGTATAATTTATAATTTCTTCAATCCTTATACTACACACCAAACAGATTCTCGGCAATGTACCCTCTACGCACTCTACTACTCAAGAGACATCTCTTTGACATCTCTTGATATTACAATGAATAATTATTTCACTTAACAATTATTCATTGTAAAGTCAACATGTCCTAAAGATGGGTCATCTCTGGATTTGGAGCGAAACGTGAGTAGAAGAATTTAAAAAATAGAACAATACAAGTTGTTTTTTTTGTAACGGGTTAAAGTTACTCAGGATATACACGACTTCCTAGGGGAGATATGGAGTTATGTGGGATTCCTCTTCATAAGAACTCTCCGGGTAGCCACGGTCACCGCCATGCATTGGGGGGTCAAAACCTTGGCGAGAGTGCGGTGAATACGCAAGTGAATCCCGTGCTCTCACTTATAGGTCTATCTAGGGACAGTTTTTAGTGGGTGCAAGTCCCACATAATAAAAGAGTATAAATAAATAACTACTCCGTATCCCCCAACGGAGTGGTATGTGTCAGACATTTTCTCTGTATAAAAAAAAAGCCACGGTCAGCATATAACTGGAAGGCTCCAGGAACGCACGGATTCACTATAAAAGTACCTACGAACTTTTTATTATAATAGTCTCAAATGGCCGCCGCTTCCGCCTTAAACCAATTAACCGCAACTCGAGGAAGTGGTGCTAACAGAACCATAAACAGCGGTCAAATGAAAAGCCAATTATTTCCGGGAACAAAGAGTGTCATTAATTCTTGCTGTTTTTATTTGAGCGTTAGCGCTCGCAATTAGCAGTGCACAGAGAACACTCGTTTTAAATAGTCTTACACCTTTTAATTATCATTAAAAAGGCGTTGATACCTTATTAAAATGATGTAGTAAACTCAACACTTTTTCTTTTATCGTAATTTATATAACGTCGTTATATTTGTGCTTAATCCATGCACATCGTGCACGTCCAAATGTTAAAAAAATACCTTCTAGAGCAATGCTTTTATTCCGTAAATGTTTTTTTTTTATTCTGAGCATCCCCAATAAAATCGGTTTCCCTATTATATGAGGTGTTGGACGGCCGATTGGCGCAGTGGGCAGCGACTCTACTTTATGAGTTCAAGGCCGTGGGTTCGATTCCCACAGCTGAAAAATGTTTGTGTATGTTATTCTTAAAAATATTCATCGGTCACCTTAGTACCCATAACACAAGCTACGCTTACTTTGGGGCTAGATGGCGATGTGTATTGTCGTATTATATGTATTATTATTATTGTTACTTATGTTTTGAAATTCATAAAATTAATTAATTTAAAAAAAATGGCTGCGCCCTAACTGCGTGTACATATGTTACATTATGTATTGTGCTGAATTCATTGAAATTTAAAAAGAACTACTACACATCAACACTAGTGTTATAAATACGAAAGGGTCTGTTTATTTCCTACGTATGTTATAATGTTCAAAAACATGTAATCTTAATTGAATTTGACTCATACAGCCTGTAACAGGACGTAGGATCCTTTTTATCGCGGATATAATATTGTATAACAACTCAACATATTTTTGTCGACCTCCATGACGCAGTTAGAGGACTCGGGTTCGATTCCCGGCAGGGAAGATCTGGGAATTTATTCGTGACGTAAGACGTGCCGCTAAGCGATGAAACCGATTAGGGGTCCGGGTTAAATATAACTGCTATACTACCAGGTAACTGTCAAGGGCTAATTTGTAGTTATATAAAATAAAACAAATCTCACCTGTTGAAAAGGGTTAATGCTGTCAAAAATGGTATGGTAATGGTTACCGCCTGAAAAAGGTTAGGCAGTTATATTTAAACATCTCTTTGTCGCTAGCCACGGCCGAATCCTGCTCCCGACTAAGTAGTGTATATTATTGCCATGAAATTTTTTTTTGTTTTGCTACGGAACGCTAAAAGGGCTAATGTCTCCGATGTACACATCGGACGTGATACTTACTTCGGTTTTGGAGAAAAGTCGTAACGCGGATATAAACGGACGTTTTACGAGCGGAACTGTCCTATGATGCCGGTTTTAGACTTTATGGCGAGCCATAAACAATCTTACATTTTAAGGGGTATTAGGAAAAAGTTAGACACCTCTTCTATGATATAACAGGTTTTTACTACCTCTTTCGTCTAGTGGTTAGCCTGAGCTTCGGAACATATACGGATGTGTGTGTGTGTGTGTGTGTCCGTGTGTGTGTGTGTGTATGAGTGTGTGTGTGCGTATGCACGTATGTCAAGGACCATAACCTTTTTGCTATTGCCCTATTAATCCGGTGACCCTATTCGACCTCAAATGAAAAGCTTATGATATGGTTGTCACGGCGTAATTTTCACATCTTTGTACACTTGTATCTCTAGAAGTATCGATCTCAGTTAATAGTTTTGAAACATAAGTTTTGTAGATACTTTAATACCCAATCGGATAAGTGCCCCTTTTCCAAGTACCCTTATATAAATTATCCACGGTTGAGGTCCACCGTAAGATCTCTTATAACATGATAAACCCTTATATTATTCAAGTAAGCAGAGTAAGTTATATTAAGTAAATAGAATAAATTAGAAATATAAGCAGAGTAAGTTATATTAAGTAAATAGAATAAGTTAGAAATATGTAAGCGACACTCATTCGATACATGGGCTACGGTATCAAGTAGCGATACCCGCATGTTGTGAAGTGAATCAATGTTTTTCAAAAATAAAAATTTTAGTATATTAAGAATATTATAAGAAAACTAGTACCAAAAAAAATATTAAAAAAAAACTATGAACCCTTTTATGAATATTAATAACCACCAAATACCCACAGGGGACGACCCCTCTATGCTTGAACGTTTGAAATCATGAAACTAAACGAATCATATTTTCTGTGTGTCAAGTGACAGCGCGGTATGGAAGACAATATTAAATTCACAAAAGGCGATACCCATTTAAAGTACGAGGTCTCGATATGGCTCAATTTTCATTTTGTAAAAGGAAAAAGGCAGGAAGGCTGGAGTCAGGCCGCCGGGTTCAGGTTTCATACGGAACACACTCAGCAAGTCTGGGGACAAGGACGCAAGGATATCTGTTAACTAGATAGTGCAAGCTGTAAACAAATTGTTTAGTTTAATGGATAGTAATATTAATCGTTTATTTCCGCCGGATCCAAAAGGACAACATGTAATGCAAAGCATTTTCGGTACTGAAAATAGTTTTTTTTTTATAGTTGTTAAAGCGGGTCGAATCGTATGGAATAATTTGATTTGAAATTCAAACCGAATATTTAGGAGAATCGGATAGTTCGAAACGTGGAACATTTCGTAAAATTGAGAGCTTAGAAATGTGATCAATCAATCAATACATTTTTTAATTTCCTTGAATATGATACATGCAATATGTTTACGTAGGTGTTCATTAATTTTTATAAGTGTCACATATCCTGCCAAGCTTGGCGTGCAAAAATTTGTCCTTAATTATCCTAACAATATTCAACAATAAATAACTATTCACATTAGTCACATTTAAATTAATTACAAGTAATAAAAATTAAGTACAAATGATAAACAGAGATCGATCGATAAAGTTATTCGGATATTTTCAAATCAATCATCAATGTCGATACCCCAGCTGCATCACACATCCAGGTCACGTCGTCAGGCCTTTTCGGCAATGGTACGCACGTCGGTGCGTACCAGTGCCGAAAAGGCCAAGAGGCGTAAATATGAAAACGTGGATAGCAGCTTCATTTTTGTGCCGAAAAAGCCAAGAGGCGTAAATATGAAAACGTGGATAGCAGCTTAATTTTTGTGCCGAAAAGGCCAAGAGGCGTAAATATGAAAACGTGGATAGCAGCTTCATTTTTGTGCCGAAAAGGCCAAGAGGCGTAAATATGAAAACGTGGATAGCAGCTTCATTTTTGTGCCTTTTGGAGTAGAGACTTTGGGATCGTGGGGTCCGGAGGCACGAGCTCTTTTCAAAGAATTATCGAAAAGGGTTATCGAGTCTACCGGTGATCCTAGAGCGAGTTAGTTACCTTGGCCAACGAATTAGGAACTGTGCCTCGTTGCGGTGGTTCCGAAGACGTTTTAGATTTTATTTAGTTTTACATAGTTTATTTGAGGTAATATTTATAAAACAAATATATTAGATATAAATAAGAACATCATCAATATAAAATTGTCTTTTATAATTTTTAAGACTACCAATAATCTTTAATTAAAAATAAGGTTCTAATTTTTTTTGTTTTTTTTTTTTTTTAATCTAAAATATAATTTTTATTAATACATAACTATAACCTAAAATAAACTATTTAAAAACTAAATAAAATCTAAAACGTCCTCGTCCTCGTCCTCCATTTTTAAGACTTAATTAAATAATTTACGGTACAAATAAATATTCAATAAAAAGAAACGAAGTGTCGTATATAAAAAAAAAATCGCGCGCCATTATTAATAATGTATGTACTACTAATAAAGTGCGCGATTTGTGTTGTTTATACAAAATAGTTTCGTCACCCGCTCTCTTGCAACATCTTAGAAGCAGGCGAGCTTTTGACAAACTACTGCCATGTTTATTGCAGCCAAGCAATATTCCTGTGGGGCATGGTGGCTGATGTGGGCTTAACACTGACACCTCAGGTTGCTGGACATAGGGCGACACTTTGTGGGACGTGATCCTTGCATGCCCTGCGAAGGTTTTCGTTTATTTTTATTATTATATAAAAAGAATATCTCATCTCATTTTATTTTTTCACATTTCTTTTGTCTTTTCGATTTTTTATCTGACGACAGTTCTAGCAATTCAGCGTCTACAATAAGACGCTCCCACGGCTGGAATATCAGGCATCCTGGAGATACCGGCGCGCAGAGATATCGTCGGAAATGAAATTCCATCGCGGTCAAACAATTTCCCTTATCCGAGCAGCTTTGCGAGAAGGAAATTAAATTTAGAACACTATTGTTTGCTCGCAGTTTGTATTTTTCATTTGATAAAATGATATTTCGTTATTTGTCAAACAAATCTTCATTTCGTTTTCACGAACAACATTGTTTTCATTATTAAATAGTAATAAATTAAAGGAAGTTTTTTTTCTTAACGACTATTAAAAAATGTATAGCAAAAAAAACGGGGAAACATTTTGATAAACTAATTTAACCACGAAAGGATATCGTTAACTAACATACATTACTAAATATTAAAGAAAGCTATTCATATGTCGAAGGATAATTGAACTTTTGGGTTCGATTCCCACAACTGGAAAATGTTTGTGTGATGAGCATGAATGTTTGTCAGTGGCTGAGTGTTTATATGTATATTCTAAGTATTTATGTATATTATTCATAAATAAATATTCATCAGTTGTCTTAGTACCCATAACACAAGCTACGCTTACATTGGGGCTAGATGGCGGTGTGTGTATTGTCGTAGTATATTTATTTATTTATTATTTATTACTTTGCTTTAAACCTAGGAGAAATAATTTTATTTGATAAAATTATTTAGATGTTTATCAAATTGGAATACAAATACGAACTTATATAATCTCATTTAATAGAAGTTACTCGAGTTCGATATTTATCAAATTAAAATACAAGTAGGTTGTACTTATTTGATTATTTTAATAATTTCATTTGATAAAATGTTTTTTCTTAATATCAAATACTACATTTAGTTTAATTATATAATGATCGTGACAAGCTAGAGAAAAAAAAACAAAAATTAAAAATGAATATTGCGAACATGGTCTCTCCTAGAATTTCTCCTGATATTTGAAGCGTCCGCCTAAGATATATTAATGACAATAAACAACAATGTGTTTATCTACAATCAGTCACCATCAATCATAGAAGCAGTTAAAACAATTACTCATTAAGAGCTACTACAGTAAATTAATTACTTGTTACTGGCATACGGGTGGTCTATCTCACTTAATGTCGACGGGCCAATTTAGAAAATAAAAAGCAATTCGCTTAATGGATCCAGGGATGAAATCCAATTATTTTTATAAAGAACAGTCACAGAGAGATATTAGTCGATTTTCATCACAAATTTTTAGACTTAAATTATTTTTAACTACACATTAGAATGAAAATTAAGCTAAATTTGCTATACTCCGCGAACAGCAGGAGAATCTGTATGGTGTAATTTATAATTTCTTCAATCCGTATACTGCACACCAAACAGATCCTCGGCAATGTACAATGAATAATTGTAAAGTCAACATCTCCTGAGGATGCTCCGGTTTCGGAGCGAAACGTGCGTAGAGGGTACATTGCCGAGGATCTGTTTGGTGTGGAGTATAAGGATTGAAGTATTTATAAATAACACCATACACAGTGGCGTGCATAGAGGGTATGCACAGGGTATGCAGATGATATGAAATAAAGAAAACCTCCTGTACAAGTTATAACAAACTTAAGGATAGGCATTGTAAGAGTTATTAAAAGCCTACCCTTAAGTATTTATAACTCGGTACATAGATTTTCTTCATTTTATATCATCTGCATACCCTGTGCATACCCTCTATGCACGCCACTGACCATACAGATTCTCCTGCTGTTCGCGGAGTATAGCAATTTTAGCTTAATTTTCATAATATATTAGGGATTTCCGCAAAGTAACGCCTGCTTCTGTCCAATACACATTAGAATTTTAAAAGAAGCGGTGATAGCCTAGTGTTGTTAAAGTGGTTAAATTCAAAGTCAAAAATATATTTTATTCAAGTAGGCCCATAGGTGGCACTTTTGATGCTGATAGGACTTGGGCCCCACTTTACTGCGGCTGAGTTCAAATTCTAGCACGCAACTTGCTTCAACGGTGCAGGACAACATCGCGAAGAAACCTGCATGCCTGTGAGTTCTTATAATGTTCTCAAATGCGTGGGCTGTCCACCAATCCGCACTGGGAGAGCGTGGTGGACTACAACCTGATACGTGATATGATGATAATTTTTTTTTCTAAGCTTATTTAGAAAATTCCCTAATGACCTGGAGCCGAAGCCTACCGACTAGGCTATATCTTATATATATATATTTCTTGTGTGCGTGTGTATGTCACTGAACTCCTCCTAGACGGCTTGACCGATTTGAATGAATTTTTTGGTATACGTTTGGGTGGCACCCTGGATTGTTTATATTCACAAATTAGCCCGTCAGATGGCGCTGGGGTCCGCTAGTATAATATAGATTTCCTTTGTCCACAGGAGGTTCGGAATGGTGGACAAGAGGTTCTGTGTTGAAGGTGGATCGAGATGTGGTAAAGGAGAAGGCCTGTTCATCTTCGCAGCTGAGGGGGGTAGGGAACTGACGGAGCTCCTGAACATCTACAGTCATGAAGCACATTCAAGGCTTAGTGTCGCCTCCAGGAGTGGATCAGGTAAATGGAACCAAAAAAAAATATGTATTTAAAAAATAAATAATACTTATACTAAGAGTATAAGCCGTACATTACACTATAGGCACTATTTTTTTTCGACAATTTAAGTACTAGGTCCCGGGTTCAATTCCCGACGAGGGCAATTTGGGAATTTATTATGTTTGGATTTTCTCTGGTCTGGTCTGGATGGAGGCTTTAGCCGTGGCTAGTAACCACCCTACCTACAAAGACGTGCCGCTAAGCGATTTAGTTTTCCGATGCGATGTCGCGTAGAAACCGATAAGGGGAATATGACTTCCATACTCCCTAACAGTTTAGCACACTACCATCTTCAACTGCTTCATCACTTTACACAAAGACTAACCTGTAGTGAAATGAAAAAATAAAAACGAAAATCATGAAACAAAAACCAAATTAGTATCTTTTATTGTTCAAATAAAATTTTAGAGTTTACTTGCGATGAAATCTCACTTTGCGATACCTCGAACTAAAATGTAGGCGTACAGAAGTATTACTAGATTACTAGTAACTTTGTGTCCATGTTCCTTGAAGCTAAGGTAAATATGTTTATTCTTCTCTGATAACTGGTAATCTTCTCTTCAATTCATCTCATCCCCTTAAGAATGGATTTAAAGAATAAAAAGTAGCATATGCAACTCCTTGTATAATCCCCTACAGACAAACAAATTTAAAACTAGTTATTTGGTCTTGCTATCGTTCAAATAATCGAGCGCTATAAACGGGGGAAGTTATTTCGAAACCACAGACAGACATGTCAATTTTATTTATGCGAATCATTAATATGAAAACGAGCGGCGGGCCCATGGGGGAGTCAACTTTAATGTACAATTCCATATAAAAGAAAATGCACACATAAAATAACTACCACTATTTTATTAACGCATATGATGGTTTAAAGCATAGCTACAATGCGGGATGATGGGCTTCAATGACTATTATCACATTTAGTTATAACCCAGACCGACGACTAAACGTGCTCTGCGAGGCACGGAGGTTTACTCGTCCAATTTCTTAAATCCGGATAGATACTCCGAATACATTAAAAAGGTACAGAACGTTATTGCGGCGCTTGCGTTTGAGACTGGGCCGATGGTCTTCGGACACGAAAAAATTTTATTAGCATCTCGTCCCAAAAATTGGTCTAGTCGTCTGTTGACCCAAGAGCTGGCGCTTATTTAGCCCAACGGCAATTCAAAGGGGCAATAGCGCCAGCATTTTGGGTACCATGCCCATAAGTGAACAGTTTACGGCGTAGTTAATATTAGCCGTCTTATATTTATTGTAAAAATTAATGTTATTTTGTAATTATTATTATGTGTTTTCTAATTGGAATTATATGAATGAATGAATAATGAATATACTTTTATTGCACACCACAAAAAGTACGTAGAACAAAAAGAAAAGTATAACAAAACGACGACAATTATATGTATGTATAAATATTAATTTTATTTTATTTATACTTCAATGGTCAGTATATACAACGTATAACGGAATTAACGAAATATTGTGGAAGGGTGCATAAGTATATTTCATAAGGAATGTAAAAATATTAAATCAAAACAAGCATATTGATTTTTGCATACAAACTAATTATAAATGTTTACTTATGACAACCCTGTTGAAGATAAAAGACCGACACGGGCATAGTACCTACGCTACGCGACGCGTATCTAATAAAGTCACAGGAGTCACTTGATTTTAATTTTGCATGTGTTGTTATGGTTGTATCTTATTTATTTCAGTAAAAACTATGACAATGGTTTAATCAAAAACTATAGGTTTCATAGATAAGTCTCAGAGACAGTAAATAATAAACCTCTTAAGCCTCTCAAGTATTATTGTGCATACCTGCATACCGGGTGGTGACGGCTGATCAGAATACAGTATTCACCACGCGTATAATAAGACAGTTGATGATGAATTAATGTTACCATCTTGTTACAGTTCTCGACAAGAGATTCTCTGACACCAGCTCCTGCATGGACGACTGTTTCCACCAGTCGATGAGGTCGGTCTCGCCATCCTGGGGCGCCCCGGCCAGTCAGACCATGCACTGCTTGTCCGACCTCGACTCCAGCCTCGACAGTAACGAGGACAAATTTAGAAGACCCACATCCTTGCCGAGGTGTTCAAGCTGCATTGGGAAAATTAGTAATCTAACTAGGTATGCTAACATTTTCTGCCGAATTATCACACAAATTAAAAGTATCAGAATAACTCGTCAGATTAACAAAGTAGTTTTGAATCTTATCACCCAACAACCGAAATGTGTTGTAAATGATAGAAATTTTGTGCGACGCAAATCTTTTAAATAAACGAAATTGACAGGTTTTTACAATGACAAATATTTACAGATTTTAAAGGTAATTTTTAACACGAAAAAGATACTGCTAGATATATAAATATTGGTTTAGTTTAGAGATTTAAATGCTTCAGAATCAGTAACACAAGTTAATACATGTATTATTCTATTTAGATTTTATGCATATTGTGGCGCTCAGTAAAAATGCATTCATGAATTATTCCCAGGTCGTCAACAATGCACACGCCCGGGTCACTCATGTCTCCAGTCTGGACGATGGAAAACATATTAGAGAAGCGCTCGGATTCAGATCGAGCGTCCATCTACTCCAGATCCAGTGGGAGTGCGTCCGAGTACTCAGTGCCTCGAAGCGCATGTCTTCTTGACAAGAGCTTCGACTCGAAACGTGCTAGCCCGGTAGCATGCTGCACGCCTACCGTGCCAGTTAAGACTGGCAACACTTGCCAGTGCTGGCAACAACCCAAACCCTGCTGCTGCAGGAAGAAAACGTTTAATGGACCTTATGAGAATTATGACGTGCCAAAGACACCGATGCCTTTAATACAGGTAAATGTTTTGCAGTAAATAAATGTGTCCAAATTTTCTGTCATAATTTTTTTTTAATTTAAATGGCTGTGTACAGTTGAGCGATAGAGAAAGTTTCGCTCACATTTTCTTTACGTGATCAAATCAGAAATGAAGAGAATCGTAGAAGAACTAGAGTTACCGACGTAGCTCAACGAGACGCGAAGCTGAAGTGGCGTGGGTGAAGCTTTGATGCACGTTGGGATCCCAAGGTGCTAGGGGACCCTGATGGTCTAGGCCTTGTAAGTGGAAGATCCAGGGTTCGATCCCCTGCGGGAATAATATAAGAATTTTCTCACCGTTACTTTACTACTAGGTGGTGTAGAAAGGCTGTCTCGTAGTGAACTAAAAAAGGGGGTTCAATACTTATACACTTATTCTTATTTATAGGAACATCCAGTAGATCAGCACCCAGACGCAGCAAGTTTATATGACACACCAAAGAAACTGAAATGTCTTTTGCAGCAATGTGACTGCTCAATGAACGAAACCAAAAATGACGATAACCAAACTCACGAGAACAACAACACATGTGATACTACTGTTAACAATGACACCGAACACTCCAACTACGTTAACGTTACCCCGACATCTATTAAACCCCAGATAGATTTAAGCAATTACGCTAATATAGACCGAGCCACTTTAGAAGAATTTGAAAGTTCATTACGTATTTTACGTAGTGCCGGTTTCAGTCAAGAAGAACTCGATGCTTTGGAAGATATACCGGAACACGATGACGATATATCCACAGCAACGACAAATACCGTCCACCCTTCAACTGAATGTTGTAACGATCATATGAACTATATGCATATGGAGGCGCTAGAAAGCAGTCTGTCTAGTAACAGCAAAAACTTTTCCGATAACATCAGTCGAATTAGTCACGTATCAGATCCTACGCAACATTCTGATACAGATAACACTATAAGCACGAGGCGCTCAAGTTCAGCGGACTTTACTAAGAGACATGATGATGATTACAGTTTGAATAATAGAGTTTGCTTTACGCCGACAGTCATAAGGAGAACATGCAAAAACGATTGCATTAATGAGGGTATACCAGTGAGGAATAATACTCCAGATGGATTTGAGAAGGAGAAAGTTTTCAAATCGCCAGAACCAAAGACAGATAACATTTTCGTTGCTAAGTTTAAAGATGTAGTAAAAATTCGTAGATCGTCGAGCGTTCCGAGTAAATCTGATAAAAATAGAGATTCCTCAAGTTCGAATGATTCTGGAGTATCGACGGGATCTCTCAAGCATCATAAGGGAGATTTCAATGAATTCGAAATGCCCATCACCAATGCCAAATCGTGTAAGAAGCATAAAAGCAAACTATTCAGGAATACTTTGACCCCAGTGCATGGGCCATTTATAAAGTCCAATTCGTCTGACCCTTTGAAAAACTTGTCATTCCAGTTCGAAGAAGTTGCTATTATGGCCAAATCAAATTCCTGTGACGTTGACACGTTGACAAGAAGGAAGAAAAGAATTGGTAAGTGGACAAAGCATATTTTTTTAGTTTTGCTTAAAATCAAGATGCCGTTTTAATAGAGCTCAATATCGAAGAATTATTCTAAGTCTGGACATCAGTCATCATCTATGAGCTTACAAACTGGTTATCCATTCCGATTTATCACGTCATTCATTTTTATAACTGCGTCGTCATTTACCACCGTTATACATGTGAGTCCTCTCACCGATTTTATCTTTCGTTCGGTCGAACTTTGCTGTCATTTTCTAGGGCAAAAATGCGCGCCACGAAATAATTATGTCTACCATTTTCACGTCCTATATATATGAGACAGGAAGACACAGGGCGCATCTGGAACCCTCGCTTTTTTCGTACAAAAACGTCCTGTAAGGTGTATATAAATAAAGAGAGTTGTAACGTTGTTTTCACGGGGTCACAGTTTAAAAATATCATTTATTCCAGGTGAAACCGATACAACGGCGCGTCACAGCCAGATGACGAACAAGAGCACGTCCTCCGGGGCTTCGGACACTTCGGACTACATGGAGTCACTGTCAGTGTCATCTTTTAGCTCCTGCGATGTTTCCGCTGACAGGCACGTCACCAGGCCCCGGTCTGGGAAAGAGTATGCCAGCATAGACAGGACAGCGTTGGTGTGCGATATTGGACCAGCTTGAAAACCATATTCTTGCCTTACATTGGTAGATTTGTAAAAAAAAACTTCGGAAATCTTTTCTACTTTTGTCAATAAAGTACTTAAAAACAGACAGTTGACGTAAACTGGAAAACTTTTATCGGTATAGTTCGTTTGCTCAAATTGTTATGAAAGGCGTCGGCTACTTCAAAAACGCGGCACGTTGGTACTACACACCCCTAGAGGATGATTACTTAGTATTTTTACTTACCGTTGTAGTAATCAATGTAAAAACATTAAAATAAATTGGATTCTTAAATAAATTTCATATAGCTCCAAAGTATCATATGGGTGTAATGCAAATTTTATTTGAGCAGACGAACGTTTTGTTAAATATGGAGCAGTTACATTTATGTACGACTTACATTTTGAATAGTATAGTAATTTTTACTTTATAATAATAATATCTATCTTTTTCAGTACGATTATCATTAGAAACTGTACACAAATGTCAAAATGCAAGAAAAATATACAATCATATTATGCCCATTAAAGGCCACATTATTTTTGAAGTCTGGATTCAAAAATCCATTTTACAGTCTTATTCAAACTTTCTATTGTTATTCAAAAGCCTCTTACTTTAAGTTCACACAACTAAATAAATGTTTCGTCTAAAACAAGAATCAATCGCACGCAAAAATACAGTTGTTCCTATGTACATAGTTAATTGTAGAAAAGAATTTATTATGGTGTTAGATGTAGTTCAGACGAATTTAGATAAAATATACGTTAGCGTGCCAAAAATATTTGCGTGCTTTCAAAACATGGGCCCTTTTTTTTGGCTTTAATATGAAATGCACTTTTTAACTCCCAAACATCAACCTTCATACTAAATCAATCAATTTTGTTGTCATAGATTACCTATAGGTTTTGTTTACAAGTACCAGCTTTTAAAAATAGAAATAGAGTATTTCTTTGACCTATAAAAAGGAGTTCCTACATATTCCTACATATTTAATCTATTTTATGTGCTTTTTGTAGCACATGCAGACGTCAGTGAGCACATAACAATTTTCATTTGATTAAAAAAAAAAATAAGGACTACAAACGTCCAAAATTATGGAGGGTAGAGGTAAGGAGGATCATCTGTGTATATGAAAAAGTGTCGTCAAAATGTATTAAATTAGGATGGCGCCACATTTGCATCAAGGTAACTCTTAAAAGAAGCGCCAAATATAAATATTGTTAGAGTAGGCTTGAAAAATAAACAAGGAAGTAAGGTTATATTTACCACAATATTTTGTACAACGTAAGTTGTTGAAATTCTCAATAATTAACTACTTTAGTCGATAATGACATTAAATTTTTTAACTCGGCATACTTCAATTCATCTACGATTGCTACATTCATACCCTGGGTATAGGGTGGATATACCCTGTGCATCCACCAGCGCCATTGTGGAGGATTTTTGAACTGTTATTTAGCGCATACAACTGGACACTTTTTCAACTTTGCTCCCATATAAGAAGACTCTCCTTACCTCTACCCTCCATATCCAAAATATACATTTGACGTGACTAATGGTAGCTGCGTTCAGAAACGTTCAAGATTAGCTTAGGGATACAATTTTATTGACAGTAGACAGAAAAAAAAATTGGATTATGGCAATAGCTTTATAGTTCCTTTATATTAAACATTGTTAATAAGAGTTATTTAGAGTATCCAATTGGTATTAAAAATAATAAAGTGCACGTATATGAAAATATACGTGTACAATTTTCTATGTTAGCAATCTTAGAGTGAGTAAAGAGTGTATTATGTTTTAAATGTCATAACAAATAAGGGTCCTAGTTTCCGATGTAGACAACATGTTCATTATAAGAATACATGCAAGTCTTATAGCAAATAAGAGCTTTCATTTAAATCGAGAATCCAGGAGAGTTCGAACAATTGTAAATTGTTCCGTATTTAAATGTTATAAATAAATGATCAATTACTTAAATGTAAATGTAACTTACATATTATATTTTAATAAACGAGTATGTATCATTTAGATTAGATAAAATAAAATAAGTTTTTGATTAAACTTACTTAGGTACTTAAATTATTTGTGCCTTTATGTACAATGTGTTTTACAAACTTAAATATTTCGTAATATGTTACCTTTATAATTTATCTTGTTCTACTTTAAGACATTTCAACGGCGAAATGGTTTTTATTCCTTGACGCATAAAATCGTAAAAAACTAAAAAAAAATATTTAATTATGAATTTAAATGGTGTTAATATATTTTAAAATTATTAGTCTCCTTCGATTTTCATATTTCTTTTAGTCGGGTCATAATTCCAACACATTGGAATATATATAATCTCTTGAATTTATATATCTTTTGGATATCTTATCAACACTTTCATGTCTGTATTTTTTTATTGATATAACATACGACTTTATGCGTCGAAATTTATTTTATTATAACGGCATATTTCTGTAATTTTGAATAAGATAAAGATATAAATAAAATAGTTTTGTATGTAACATAAATATGTATTTATATCCTGTGTACAGCTAGCTACGTTTGTAACGAGATAAAAGCATATGTAAACTTAACTTTTATTAAGTAATTATATCAAAGAAGTAATTTTAGGGTACTAACGTTTGCCTCCAATGAAACATAAGCAATAGCAAAAACTCCAGTAACATAGTATTCTTATAAAAATGTTAATATAATGTACGGTTAAAATTATCTAGCCATGTTTTATACAAATGATAGCTTCTGAATCCTGCCGTTTATGACATACAAACCAATCTCGTTTTTCTGGTGTTCCTAACCCTAATACGATTTACGTTTCTACGTTACCCTATTACGTTTGTTAATCTGTAAAATTATGTTGGAAAAGAGCAACTGCTCAGTTTATTGCTGGCTTCGGTAGAATCTGCTTTCTGAACCGGTGGTAGAGTCACTACAAACAGACAGACTTGGTTCCAAATTGAGTATAAAATAGTCCCACTCATAATAAATCGCAAGACGCTCTTTTAAAGGTCTTCGGTCGCCAGGCTCTGAAGACTGCTGCCCTTTTTTAATATTACTCGTAATTTGCCTAATTAGGGACTGGATCGGATATTTCGAGCTAAAGAGGAAAACTGAAGTCAAAGATTCATTTATTGGCAAAGCACTCAGGTTGATGGGGGGAAAAGTGGAAGGCGAAGAAGTCGTGGACGACCTAGGGGTCGGTGAAGTCATGGAGAGGGACATGAGGGTTTTGGAAGTTTGGAGTTGAAAGGATGCTTTCAATTAAGAATGACACAAAATAAGATCGTAATAGGCGTAAACTGACAGCCATCATAAATACGAACAAAGTCCAATTTTTTTAAAGACGGTATAGAACACACGAAATACGAGCATGGTCTGTATAAAACTTTAAAAGTCGTTTTTATACAAGAAATTTTCTTGTCCTTTTTATAAGACATTTATTGAATGTTTTGCTTTATAACCATTATTACTTATAGGATTATTCTGTTGGGTTTCTTAATATTTTAGAGGTGAAACAAAATGGAATTGTTTTTAAAATCTTCGAATTCAATTTTGCCTCTAAAAATTTAACTTTTGGTGGATTTTTCGTCTAGTCAAGCGTGAAATGGTGGCCACATTAAAACGCGTTTGAGGGTAGACTTTTCGACTGTGAAATAATGTTTAACTGAGGAGTAAATTGAACAATGCCCTTAGTGTAACTAATCAAGTTAATGATCTTAAATTTGAAATAAAGTAGATCCGTCAACTTTGTATGGAGTTATAAAATGACAAGTTAACGCTAACGTGGATTTGACATTAGTTTACCTGAAAACTTATAGTAAGGATACAGGTGACAGAGAAAAAAGACGAAAGTAATACTCTAAGCTGAGCTAAATGCAAATGTTGGTGGGTATATATCAGAATTCGCTGGCCGGATAATTGGAAATTAATAAATTATTGCATACCAGGCTGATGTGCGATCAATTGAAGATCGAGGCGATTTTAAATAACAGTTCATTTAGTCTTGACGTCCTTAAAATAAGTATTACAAATCGGAGATTAGGTCGCCAAGGATCTACTTCAACTTTCAATACAAAGGACGAGGGAAGGGTATGGCGAGTCGGGTTTAATTCCTTGTATCACAACTTCTAGGTGTTATGCCGTCTGTTGGTCTGTGCTGCGGTCCTGGTATCGCCACGAGCTGCTATACTTCTATCTCCTCTATACAAATGTAGCAGATTTACAAAACTCAACTCTGTGACTCTTGGGTTAGCTTTGAATTTACTATGTTTAATATGGCCACCACACAAAATGGTTTTGGGTTTTGCACGTGGTATGGTTGCTTTTACGCGAAGATGGAGTATTTTCTTATAGCTATTATTATTGTCTACACTATTATTTGTAACTTTTGTTTGTAGTTTATTGCAACTGAGAGAAAATATAGCGCATTTCAAAGATGATACTTTTTTTTTAACCCTGCTACTTTACTTCCTTTTAATGTTGTGTGTTAACTCACAAGTTAAAAATTACATCCATTATCTTGTTAAAATTAAAAGTTAATGGTTTTTGTAGTCCGTCCGTAAGTCCGTCACATCATCATCGTCATTGTCATCTGATGGGCACAGTACGGCTAGCGCATGCGCAGCGCGAGAAAATTATGCCTATAAATTGTATCTTCCATTCCTATAGAATAAAATACTAGTAACGGTTAGATATAGTTATCTTTTTGTAGATAATAAATTATTTTCAAATTATTATTAGGAAAAAATCAAAGTAGGAGAGTCAGTATGGTGTAATTTATAATGTCTTCCATCTTTATACTTCTTGTTCTTAACAATTATTCATTGTCAATTCAACTACTCCTGATGATGCTTTGGGAGCGAAACATGCGTAGAAGGTACTTTTTTACGCGGAGTATGTATAGCAAATTAAGCTTAATTTTCATAATATATCAATTCCGCAATGTAACGCCTTCTAGCCAATATTCCAAATGACTAAACCGAATTCCTACCGAACGAAAATAGAATCCTGATAATATATTCTAGAACAATAAAGTCCTTAGTGGCCTAATCATTAACTTTTAAATTGCTAACGTTGTTGCTACCAAATTATGGTTTTACGTATTTTTTATTTATGTCGACTTGCTTACTTAATTAACTGTCTGTGCGATATATCATAATTTGATCGGTTGGATTGTTAAGACGTGTAGTATGGTTGAACAATAAACACAATAATACGGGCTTTTGCAATTTGATTCTTACAAAACTTATAGGCCGTATCTTCATTGGTCAAAAACTTCTTCCTAAAACGTGCGCAGCATTCGGGAAATCCCCGTGCGATAACGACTAACTAAATTGACCAGTCTACATTGGCCCTTGTTTTACAAATTTTGCGCACCCGGAATGAGTTTCTATCGACCGATAAAATTCGCCCCAAAAGATTGATTATGGGCTTGGCTACAAAAAGAAATTCCTAATTTAATAGATGGCATACCTTTTTTTTTTTTTTTTTTTTTCGTGGGGAAATCCTCATGAATACCACTACACCACGGGGAGGCGCAGTGGTTATGCCGGACTCTTACCGACTAAAACCCCACGGTGTTCCAACTCATCGCCTGGTAACTGGGTCATGGGAACGCTTTCGCACACAACCACAACCCAGTCAGCGGTGCCTACTGAGGCAGGCACTTCCCTGTAACAACTTCGGATACTGCTGAACACCACCGAAGGCAAACCAGGAACACGGGGTATGCCTTTCAACTCGAGGACCAAACTCCGACGGGCGACAGAATCCCCGTATCTATCACCCGGAGGTCCTTCTCAAGGGGGCAGACGTCGGTTGTGCGCCATCTGTCTACGCCCGACTCTTCTGCGGCGGAGCGGATTAGAGTCTACATCGTCCTCTCTCAACCGCTCGGCCAACTCCTTCTGCACCATCACATCCTCACAGAAGGAGACCACTGCTTCCCACGACCTGTCACTTCCTACCATGGCCCTAACCACGGCTGGTAGAGAGAGGTCCTGCCCAACCGTAGCTACGAGTGCCTTGCGTGACTCCGCCCATTTGGGGCAGTCAGCCAATGTATGCTGTGCTGTATCTGTGGCACAGCCACACTCATGACACACCTCAGTAGGCTCTCTACCAGCCACCTTGAACAAGTACCTTCCGAAGCAACCGTGCCCTGAAAGGACCTGTGCAAGATGGAAAGTGAGTGTTCCGTGCTTCCTTTTCACCCACTGCTGGAGAACAGGCCGTATGGCCTCAATAGTTCGTTGGCCCGCGCTGGGTGCCTCAAGCCTTCCTTGCCACTGGCGGAATAGCTCTGCCTGTGCTGTTCGCCGCCACAATGCGATCCTTTCTAATGAAGGGTGTTCCCCTCGTATCCGGACAGCTACTCTACGCTGGTATACGTATGCCAGAACTTCAGCATCTAGGTCCCATGGAGGTGTCCCGGCCATTGCGCAGGCTGCCTCGCAGGAGATGGTGCGATACGCTCTCGCTTCCCTAGCTGCCATAACCCGCTGCGGCCTCCGCAGCAGAGCTCGATTACGGGCAGTCAGGGAGTCTACCCAGATGGGCGCCCCATACAAGAATAGATGGCATACCTAGCTCAACCCTATCGTGAAATCATATAGATTTCGAAGAACATTTTATGCATCCATTAGAAGCATTGAGCTTTTAAATTAGTAGATTGAACGAAAGTAGATTGCTTTGGTGGATTGCAAATCGCGTCGCGGCTGCACAATTTCCCTAATGCACCTCATCTTATCGAAGCCATCTCCGATTACTTGCTGCCAGCTGCTCCCATTTGTACGGACGGCTATATTCTATTCCCTTTGAATTTATGATACAAAAGGAAGAGACTTTGCATAGATATGGGACACTGTAAATGTATGAAATGCACAGCTTTTACAGACGCACGGATAAAACGTGTCAGGGGTTTTGAATCAATACAGACAGAAATACGAAAGTGTGTCTATCTGTTTATTTGTTTGTTTATTAGTAGAGATGCGCCGAATGTTTTACCTTTAATTGTGTAATGTTTTACCGAATAACCGAATAATATTCGGTTTAATCTTTACCGTATCAACGGTGGAATTATTCAGTTTACCGGTAGACGTGTTCTTACATGTATTCTACGTGTCGGTGCTGGCTAGATGACGAACGAGCCGTACCTTACCACCCGCTTCCCGCTCACACACCGCGCTGTCACTTTAGTTATCTACCTATAAAAAAAAAATCATTACAATAATAATAAAATATTGATACAATGAACTTAACAGAATAAATATTAACAGAAATGCATGTATGCAACCTAATATATTCGGCAACGAATACCAGTAGTGGAAAAGATGCCGAATACCTCCGCCGGATACCGAATACCAAACGAATATTCTGCGCATCTCTTTTTATTACATAAAAAAAAATATAGCTATTGCCCGCGACTTCGTCTGCGTTTGATTTTGTTTTTTGATGTGGCGTTCAATTTAGTTGTACTCGTAGTTCTAAAAAAAAAAATTAAAGTATCCAGTATCGCTAAGCCTTAAATGAGGGGTTTGCTGCTGTCCGCTGAGGAATTCTGTCCTCTATCTCCAACCACATTCAGATCTACACAAAGTTTGGACAAAATTAAACTCATATTATAACAAAGTCAAAGTCAAAAATATCTTTATTCAAGTAGGCCCACAGGTGGCACTTTTGATGCGTACATAAGAACCACACGGTGGTGAGATGATGGCGATAACCACATTCTTAAAACTAAAGCTACGAGGGTTCCAAACGCGTCCTGGTCTAAGAAGAAGCCCACAACAAACTTAGCCGGGTGTTTTTTTTTTTTTGTTATCACCATCTCACAATGTCATTTTAAATTATTAGAACAGCAACCTGGTTAGAGCAATAATTTACACCCAAGCTTTTTTATCGTTTACGTAGTCCTTTATACTATAATAGGACTTTTCTATAAGCTTACGTTTAATACACACTTTGAACTTTTTAAGAGACATCTCCAAGATGACAATTGGTAGTTTATTGTAGAATTGTATGCAATTTCCTTTAAACGAATTGTGAATTTTATGTAACCTAGTATATTGCACTGTAAGTTTATTCTTACTTCTAATGTTTAAATTATTGCAGTCACATTTTTTCTTAAATTTAGAAATGTTTTTATGAACGTACATTAAATTTTCAAATATGTACTGACTATACACTGTCATTATTTTAAAATCTTTAAATTTATCTCTCAATGACTCTCTCGGACCCATTTTATAGATAGAACGAACAGCCCTCTTCTGCAGCACGAAAATAGTGCTAATATCAGCAGCATTACCCCAAAGTAAAATTCCATATGACATAATGCTGTGAAAGTAACTAAAATATACCAGTCTCGCAGTTTCTACGTCGGTCATATGGCGTATCTTCTTTACCGCATAGGCAGCAGAACTAAGCAAAAACTACTCATTAAGTCTAGAGCTACACCCTGAATTCCATAGTCTAACGTTTCGTGTTGAACACAATCAAACGCCTTAGATAAGTCACAGAACACACCAAGTGCATCACGTGACTCCTCCCAGGCATCAAATATGTTTTGTATTAGCTCAACACCTGCGTCGATTGTTGAGCGACCCCGTGTGAAACCAAATTGCTTAATATGAAGTAAATTATACTTATGAAAATGGTAAAGTAATTGATTTAAAATTAGTTTTTCAAAGATTTTACTGAAAGTGGGTAGTACGGATACTGGTCTAAAGTTAGTGGGGTCAGAAGTACTACCCGACTAACCTTTATGTTACAAAAATAATTATTTAAATCGGTTATAGATTGTCGGAGTTATGGTGTAAAATCGTCAAACACTTTCATCCCCTCTCCCAAAGGAACCGAGCTTAATGTCGAGATAAAAAGTATCCTATATTACTTCTAACACATCCAAGAATATAAATACAAAGTTTCATGAGGCTCGGTTAAGTAGTTTTTGCGTGAAAGCGTTGTTACGCTTACTTTGACACTTACTTTGTTGACATTTATAATATTAGTGGGGATGGTCGGCTCAACCTTTTGATGTCATTTTGCACGTAAATATATAAATTTCATCCTGGAGATGGGTAAAGTTTTTGCACGGGCAGGAGACAAAAAATTTATAGATACCACGATTATATCCCCTGACATAGGGTACAATAAATACAGTAAATATCTACCTGCCAAAACAAGGCAACAGGAAGTAAGAGAAGTTTACCCCCGTTTATTATTACACATATACTATATGGATATAAGACCATTTTATTTCAACATTTGGAAGTATCGTACCTGATAGCTCCCTTAGGGTTGCAACAGCGTCACCGGGGGATTGGGGCGAGCACGATATCTCGACATGAGTGGAAATCACAGGGCTCGAGGACATTGGGGGGAAGGGAGGGACGTCGACCTAAGGGGCCTGGAGCTCGGCATAGGTCGACGTTTCAGATTGAATCGGAGAACCCGAGACCGTTTCAACGCTGGTTTTTTTTTCGTCTTGCTTGAACTAGCGATATTTCTTTCATGAACAACGACCTCCGTGGCGCAACGGTGAGCGCTGAGAATTTAAGTAGGAGGTCCCAGGTTCGATTCCCGGCAGGCGCAATTTGGGAATTTATAATTTCTGAATGTTCTCTGGTCTGGAGGTTTTAGCCGTGGCTAGTTACCACCCTACCGACAAAGACGAGCCGCTAAGCGATTTAGTGTTCCGGTACGAAGTCGCGTGGAAACCGATTAGGGGTATGACTACCATAGTCCCTAACAATTTAGCCCGCTACCATCTTAGACTACATCATCACTTACCATCAGGTGTGATTCTGACAAGGGCTAACTTGTAGAAGAATAAAAAAACAACGTCGATTGTAACATATTAAATTAATGCAGAACATTGCGAAGACGAAACCATATGACTCGCACTGCCAAAAACTTATTGCTTCTAACTCTGCACGGCCTCTGAAATCTGAGATAAACGGACATCTGAAGGTACTACATAATATTTTCAGAGACATCATAGAGTCGCATGATGTCGAAAATGATGAAATGATTTTTTTTTAAGTGTAGTGTGTACTCAGTTTTGACATCACATCGCACCGCACGATTTTAATCGATCCTAAAGATTGCAAAGGAGTAAAATTCATTCTCAGTGCGTTAGAATGTTAGAACCGGTACTGTATTCGAGTAGTTACAGTTAATTGCTACACTTTTTAATAAACTCGTTAAAAAATTCGAAGAGTTCGTATTTGAAAGAAGTTCTCGTTTTCAATTCTATTACTAAAAAAAATACCTTGATTAATCTTCTTTTATTTTAGATATTTTATTATTAATGTATCGTAGTGCTACCAACCGTTTTGTTGCAGTGTAAGCACTTGTGCTATGATGATACAAACACGACGCATGAGCGAACTTGCATTTTGTTAGTACTCCCTATGGAGGGTAGAGGTAAGGAGAGTGATCTTATATGGGAGAAAAGTTGAAAAAGTGTCCAGTGTATGCGCTAAATAACAGTTCAAAAATCCTCCACAATGGCGCTGGTGGATGCACAGGGTATGGTATGAATGTAGCAATCGTAGATGAATTGAAGTATGCCGAGTTAAAAAATTTAATGTCATTATCGACTAAAGTAGTTAATTATTGAGAATTTCAACAACTTACGTTGTACAAAATATTGTGGTAAATATAACCTTACTTCCTTGTATCTCCATACTTCCTTGTTTATTTTTCAAGCCTACTCTAACAATATTTATATTTGGCGCTTCTTTTAAGAGTTACCCTGATGCAAATGTGGCGCCATCCTAATTTAATACATTTTGACGACTCTTTTTCATATACACAGATGACTCTCCTTACCTCTACCCTCCATAGTACTCCCCAAACAATGTTTGACAATGACATTGAGTTGACACTTGACATAACAACATTAAATGACAGCTGACTGTTTACAAGAGATGCCTGGGATTGTGTTTGTGATTTTGAATTGATTGTTCTCACTTAAATCCCTACTAAATTATGTCCGTAATAATCTAACGAGCATATGATTTTACTGGACGCGCGTTCAGTAAAATAAGAGTTTGCATAAAACCATAGTCAGAATGGTCGGAAAAACTGTAGTGTCTCCTGAACAAATGGAGATACTAGTATCGTTTATGGAGGAGAACAAGGACTTTGGTAGAGGGCATGTCTTCGGCAAGGGGCCGCTTGCAAAGCAGATGATGGCCGCGAAGTGGGCCAAGCTGGCCACAAGGCTCAACAGCGTCACTGGTGCTAACAAATCTGCGAGGAAGTGGAGAGAGGTGCGTACTTCAGAATGTAATCATCATCATCATCAATTCAACCGATTGCCGCCCACTGCTGGAAATAGGTCTTTTGTTGGGAGTTCTAAAATCCACAGTCCCTGGCTAGTTACCAGCGGTTCCCATCTACCAGCTTGATGTTCGCTGTCATCTGTACACTTTGTTTTTGGTAATGTTTTATTAGCCATATAAAATTTACAGTTTATATTTCTAATACATGCTCATCAATTGACGGACGGTCAAGCAATGGCACCCTCGTCTGTAACTGCCAATAATTCATCTGATGATAGTCTCACAACTGATTGCAGATATGAAAATTTATAAAAAAAATATTCTAATATTGTATTACGAAGTTTACTGGGTATGTAGTAGTATGTGGCTAGTATTATGTAAATATTCTTTATAAAAAAAATTATTCAATTTTACTTTTAATTATTGGTTACAGTATTGGAATGACAAGAAGTACTCAGTTAGAAAGAAATCTCTATCAATATCAGGTGGGACCTGCAAGAAGTCACTGGATGAGATGGAAGCCAGGATACTGAATGTTGTGGGCAAGGTTGCTGTCTTCTCTGAGGAGTCTGTGCGGATACCAAATCCATTTGATGATGTTAGTACTTATGTTACTCTGAGAGAAGACATCTGATATCCATACTAATATTACAATACAACAATGCAAAAGTTTGTTTGTTTGTCCTTTCTTCAAGCTCTAGCTAAGCAATCAATTTGCTTTAATTTTAGCACAGAGTTACTTAATCTTGGCAAATTTTGGTCATAAGAGAATATCAAATTCCTCAGTGCGGTTTACAGGACGACACTTATTCATATACCAAATTTTCTATTATGTTTTATTCACATCCTAACACAGCAACCAAACAACTTATTTACCCCAAGAAGCACAGCAGGGTGCATTTACTAAGTTAGGAAGTCATTCACTAAGGTGATCTGTACAACAACCTGACCTCGATACATAGCTCAAGGAGTTGCGAAGCTAAAACTGCTTACGTTGGATTTAAGATACTGTACTGTACAGCTCAGTGGAAAAAGAACATATCTACTTTTATACTAATTTTATAAAGAGGAAACATTTTTTGTTTGGTCTTGTTTGTTTGTACCATAAAGGCTATGAAAATCATGAACGCACTTCCACGAAAACACCCACAGCCACTCCTACAGACACAGCCACAGCCACTTCCACAGAAACACCCATAGTGCGCCTACAGCCACACATACAGACACATCTACTGCCACACCCATAACGCAAAAGCTTATAAACTAGGATTTCCTACAAAATAGTAAAAGTTCATTATATTATATTATGTTAGAAAAGCCATACAATAAATTACAATAATGCAAATACTATATATACCATAATGTATGTATTTCATAAACAACATAAGAAGATAACTTATGTTTTAGGAGACAGCAGTGGATGGCGAAATGCCCCCTGACCCTGCTGGCTTTAACGGTGTTAATCCAGATGGTTCAACGCACCCAACCACAGCAGTTCCTTTAAAAAGACGTCGCTACATACGTAAGTTATTTTTAAAAGCAACACAAGACACAATTATTAATATTATCAGAAAACGCATACACGAATTATTGCTACTTCGACGGCCGACTGGCGCAGTGGGCAGCGACCCTGCTTTCTGAGTTCAAGGCCGTGGGTTCGATTCCCTCAACTGGAAAATGTTTGTGTGATGAGCATAAGTGTTTTTCAGTGTCTGGGTGTTTATATGTATTTATGTATATATGATTCATAAAAATATTCATCAGTCATCTTTAGTACCCTTAACACAAGCTACGCTTACTTTGGGGCTAGGTGGCGATGTGTGTATTGTCGTAGTATATTTATTTCTTTACTGCTGAATAAATGTTATTATGATATTGCAGAATATTTGAATGATGACTTTAATAAAAATTAAATTATGAATCTATTGAATTATAATAGATTGTTAAGTACATATGTACATTCTTAATTTAATCTCATTACTGTAATATTTTTGATATTGTGAATATATGCAACAACTGGTAGAATGTACTGGATTCTATTTAATATTATAAAAACTCTATATACCTATGTACACTCTTGTGAATAAATTATTATTTAGTCTATCATTTACTGATTTTTTTTTATATTTTTAACAATGCTTAAAAAATAAAAAACACTATTAAAAATTTATAAGAAAAAACATCCACCCACCGCTTGCGGGGCTTTTGAATGCCCAAGCTACCGGCGGTCAGGGCTCCAGAGTGAGGAACCTCCTCACAATGCGCGCCGTTTAAAGGACTACTGCCTTCTGTATCCGACCCTTGATCCAGCAACCAAGCTTCTTAAGATGTTGGTCACAGCTTTTCGCGAGAAGAGCATTGACTGAAACGACGATCGGAACAATAACGGTCGACTCGACATTCCACATGGCGGTAATCTCTTGAACAAGGTGCAAGTATTTAGAATAGAATAGAATGGAAAAACTTTATTGCAACACAACACAATACGAAAAATACAAAGAAAACAGTAATAGTACTTAGTGCTAGGGTGCAAAGCCGGTCTTATCACTAAAAGGGATCTTTTAAAGGCAACCCGAGCGTACGAAGCCGATAAAAAAGTGGAAAGTGGTTGGTGCATAAAGTATGTTACAAAAAAAAAAAAACTTACATGAACATTCATACTACATTTAAATATTAACTACACAAATACCGATATAAATTTATATATATTATATATATTTATGCTATTATAAACTTACATAATACTCAATCACATAGATAAGTAGATAGTAGATTTATATACTTTTTCCTTTTCAGCTTTCACCAGATTATCTTCATGTGGAATAGTAATGTCAACAATTATTATTATATATGTGGAATAGTAATATATTATATTATTTTTTTTTTAATTTATGGTTCAAAAATAAAAGTAACAAATATTTTTCCAACATAATTATCCAACCCCTTAGAAACTATGCGTTTATGGTGGGGATGGCGGGTTAAGTATATAGATATCTTTAAAAATATTCAACTACTTAATCTAAATGTAAATGTAACTTAATCTTAATGTGAATCATTTAGACAATCTTAATCGAACAGTGGCATTTTTTTGGAACTATTAGCTAAAAAATGTCTTTTACATATCCTTATAAATATATTATTTCTGCGAGTGTCGTACGAGGCGACTAAAGGAATATACAGCCTCAATTCTTCCATCGAATGCGATCACCAACCCGTCTGCGCAGCGCGGTGACTAATTGGCAAACCCTACCTCCTGTGAAAATGATGATTTCATTACAGGAACTCGCAGAGGTTTAGTAGCACCGGACTGGGCGGTGCAGATAGAAGCAAAGAGAGTGAGAGCAGAGGAACGCTCAGCGGCCGCCTTCGAAGCCCTGGCCACCTCAGCCACGGGCCTCAGCGAAAACCTCGCGGGCATACGGCACGAGCTCGCACAAATACGGACACTGCTGGAAACTAGACCCAACAATAACTACTGACTTGTGGAATAATAAGTGATAGTGAATAGTGTTTATTGTCAAATGGTTCTGACAACATTCCTAGCGCAGCGGTGAAAGCTGTGGCTTTAAGTGTGAGGTCCTGGACTCGATCCCCGGCCGAGGTAATTTGGGAATTTATAATTTCTGAACTCCCGGAGCCTTCAGCGAGGCTTCAGCTGTGGCTAGTTATCACCCTAGCGACAAAGACGTGCCGTTAAGCGATTTAGGGTATAATATGTTATATGATGCAGTCTAAGATGGTAAAGGGCTACCACCTTAGACTGCAGCGCTGTGAATTTAAGTAGGAGGTCCCGGATTCGATTTCCGGCAGGGGCAGTTTGGGAATTCATAATTTCTGAATTTTCTCTGGTCTGGTTTGGTGGGAGGCTTTGGCCGTGACTAGTTACCACCCTACCCACCAAGACGTGCCGCTAAGTGATTTAGTGTTCCGGCGCGATGTCGCGGAGGAACCGATTAGAGGTATGACCACCGTACTCCCTAAGCCCGCTACCATCTTAGATTGTATCATCACTTACACCAGGTGAGATTGCAGTCAGGGCGAACTTGTAGTGGAATAAAAAAAAACTATCTGTGTGGTAGTTTGTGTGGCATCTAGTTACAATACTGCGAAATTCACTGCCAATAGATGTCGCTCTTTCGATACCATATAAATCGTAGTTAACTTTCACGCGGTCTAATAAGTAAACGTAGGTAGCATATTCTACACCCGGTGCCCGGCTGTTGGGAATTGCTTAGGCTGACGATTGTGATGATAAAAGTTTTTTTTTCACTATCATATTAATATTAAAATAATGTAAATAGATAGAGCCAATTTAAGTTGGTACTAATAGATAAGAATAATTATTTTAGCCCGGTCAAAATAGATGGTTAAGATTACCAAAATTAGAATATTCATAGATATGATATGAATATTCGGTACACCTTTATAAATGAAAAGTCCCCAAACAATCTATAGCTATAGAGGTTGCATGCTCAATTTTCTTGTAACCTGTTTTTATGTTAAACTTACTATAGTCGTAAAAATATAATAGGCCCGTTTTGACATTTGTCATCGCGACGTAACTAGTTATGGAACCATAAGACTCTGTACTCGATACTCACGATAAATCAATTCAAGTTTGTAACAGTACTGGATTGATATTATTATGTATTGTAAAGTGTTCGTTCGTTCAAAGTATTCCTTTAACTTCACAACCAATACGCGTAACTGGCTGTTGATTATACGTCCACTTTTCAACATGTTGAAACAGAGTTAGTACTATATAAAAACAAACACAAAAATCGAGTCAAATCACTATGTTTAAATTAATGTCCAAAATAGAAGAGCCATAGTTAACGTAAAAGTAAACAATATATATCAAACTTAAACGAGCGCACAGTCAACTTTACAAGATGAGGAACGAAAAACTGCGCAGTGCGCGCGGGGACGCTTCAGTCATGTGCCGCTTGGTCAGATACATCAACTCAGACTCATTATTTAGAACCCATTTTGAGAACCAAGCTCATTCGTTGCAGTAAAAATAACTACACAATATATAATTTCGATATTCAGTAAAAAAATGGTTACAGCTCTAGTATAAAAAAAAAAACACTGAGAACGTAACTGTTTTCGGAACGTTTCGCAACAATTATAAATTGCATGCTACTATGAAGTAAGCGCAAAAAGAATACTCGCGATATATTCTTTCGTATTATTTAACGTCCCAAAAAAATTTACGTATTTTTTAAACCACTGTATGTAATTGGTTTTTATTTTTTTGTTTCTTTCAGTTTCGTTCCAAGTTACATTCTATGGTCTTGCACAAATGTCAAAACGGGCCTATTACATTTTTACGACTATAGTACGGCTGAAAAACGAAAAAAAAATGTGAAATTGGTCTTTGAATACATTCTTTTGCACATGTGGAATGGGGATTTTTCATATTTATTTATATGTATTCCGAAAACGTGTACCAACTTAGAGCTCTGTTAATTTCGGTTACCTTACCCCTATTTTTTGGGGTAACTTGACCGGGTTATTTGTACAGATACTGATAATTCAACTATATTTAAGTAAATAATTTATTTACTTCTTATTTATAAAAGTATTCAAATAAAACAATTCTTATTTAACAAAATAGTTTATTTTATCACCTATTTAAATATTTTTATTAGAAACTGTAATATTAATAGACTGTTAAAGAAATGCATTTACAATTGATTTATTAAAAGTATAACTAACTTTATTTAAAAGTAGGTAATTACATTGAAATATTTTCTACAGCTTTTACATACAATTATTAAACAAGGTAATTTTGAAATAATTTTTAATATGACACAACATATCAAAAGTATACTCGATTGAGATAAATTATTATAATATAAAGTATGTCGAGTATATTTCAGTTTTTATAATTAACCTAAACACATATTGAATCCCTAACTGTTTTACATATTTATGTGTGTGCGTAAAACTTGTGTCTAATTTTCTTCTCCATATGACATTAAATAAATAAATAAAATTATTAAAAACACAGCTGATCAGCTTATCTGCTTATCCATGCATGTTTTTTTATATTACAACAGTTATTTCTCTCAAAGTATTTATGAGAGGAATACATAGTAGAATTTTAACTAGCCTACAGTACATACATTTTAACTAGCCTTGTGTAATTACTATTATACTAGTACAAAAATACTGTACATTCATATCACAGTTAGCCTAACTATACAACGTGTAACCGACATAAGAAATAAATTTTGAAGGATGCGTAAGTATATTTCATAAAAAATCACCCTGTAAAAACATTGAAGCAAAACAAGCATATTTTTCCATAAAAACGAATTCATAAAATGTAAGTGTTTACTTATGACAACCCTATTGGAGATAAAAGACCGACACGCACATAATACCTATGCTACGCGACGCGGAAAAGGATAGGACTCACATGATTTTAATTTTGCATGTGATGTTAGGGCTGTATCTGGTGTCTTTTAGTTTATTAAAAACTAGGACAGTATTTTACTCAAAAACTATAAGGTTTTCGGTTTCACAGATAAGTCGCAGAGACAGTACATAATATACTTCTGAAGCCTGTAAAGTGTTATTTCGGTTTTCAGTTACACATAGTATACACTTAAGTATTATGAAAGAAGGTAAAAGTATCACAGAAAGTAAAATATTTAATACAGAAGTATAAAAAAAAATTATATAATAATACATTCATATAAAATATCACATTTAATCAGATAACTCTGGTCAAATTGTTTTAATATCACGATAAACCCATACAACATGAATTAAAAAAATTACGAACTTTAATACTATTTTCTTTACTACCCTTACGGGGTTAAAAGCCTTCCACGATGAATTGAATATCCAATTCGAAGCAGTATTTCCTGAGATTACCGCGTTCAACCAAACATACTCTCCAACTTTGTAATATTAAATAAAATTATATGTATTTAAGAAACGCAAAAAAGTTAAAATGAACAAATGCACAGAGCGGTGACGTAACATTTTAGGGTTGCAACGTTCTGAAATCGAATCTTACGATGCCACTCCATACCAGTTCTACAGATAAATGTTCACTGTACTTCCTATAAAGTTCTGCTGTCCTAGTACATCTAGTACATATAATAATACTAATATCTTTATTACAGGCATATATATTTTTTTTTAACAAAGTTTCTATGTAAAATATTGATTTCCGTCACAATGGCGGTTATACTCCATTTGGTACATACAAGCGCTACGGGTACCCCAAAGCCGACCGATCAAGGCTTGCCTCGAGCCGTCCATATCATGGGACTCCACTGCCTCGAGGATCTGCTGTTGGTAGTCCAGGTGAAGCTCCTCTTGTAAGTCCACGGTTAAACCGGCTTGGTTGGCGAAGTTGTGGAGTACCACACACGCGTTCACCATCTTACCGGCTTTGATGGGGCTGTAGCGGAGTACCTGTTAATTTTACATAAAAAAATAATTAAAGATTACGTACTCGGACATTGTACACTCCATTATTTCTAAATTCGCACTGCAATTCGGACTGCACTTTTGGATTGTAATTTTTAGTTTTCTTTCGTTATTTTTCTTATTGTAATATTAGTTTTGTTTAACTTTTCGTATTTTTATTATAGTTTGTAGTGTTAATATCGGTAATTTTAAATAAATAAACTAAAATAAAATAGTAATCTTAAATAAAAAATGTCTTATAATATAAGCGATCTTGTCTTATATTATAAGACAATTAAGAGTAATACAATGTGTAATTGATAACCGAAATAATACTTCACAGGCTTTAGAGGTACATTATTTACTGTCTCTGAGACTTCTCTGTGAAACCGAAAACCTTTAAACTATGTTTTTAGTAAAAGAAATCAGAAACAGCTCTAACATCTCATGCAAAATTAAAATCATGCGACTCTTGTCACTGTATTAGGTACACGTCGCGTATCGACTATGCGCGTTTCGGTCTTTAATCTTCAATAGGGTTGTCATAAATAAACACTTGGAATATTCTGAATTATTGTATTTTGTATGAAAAAAAAAATTAGCTTCTTTGATTTAATATTTTTACAGGGTTTATCCCCACGAAAAATACCAATGCATCTTTCAATATTATTTCGTAATTCTGTTACACGTTGCATATAAATTTAAAATTTAAGAAACCCGCGACTTCTATTATGCCGATTTCATTAGCTAAGAACATTCGTTCGAATATAAATGTACACGAATGTCTAAGAATTGTTTACAATTACACATTTTATTTGTGTACGTTTTTTTTTACTTTGAATTTTATAATAACAGAGTATTGATTCAAAAGTACCTTGTGCGCTAACATGCACCGCCAGCGTCCCTTCAGCACGCCAATGCACCGGTCCGCAGCGCTGCGGGCGTGTGCGTGCAGTCGATTGTAGTACTCCTCGGCCGAACCGGGGTTGGCTCGCGGCACCGGCGTCATCAGCCAAGGTCGCTGCGCGTACGCAGAATCCCCTGCGACATATGAACGAAATGCCTTTTGTCCGTGTTTATTACGGTTTTTTAACCCCCGAGCCCGAGCAAGAACTATAGGGTGTTATATGTTGGACGTGTTTGTGTATGTTTAAATGGCTGTCTGTGGCAACGCATTTCCCGAACGGATTAACCGATTTTGATTTCGTTTTGTTTTTGCTTGAAAGGTAAATTACTTGGGAGTATTCTTGGCTCTGTTTGATGAAAATCGGTCCAAGATGGCCGCCGTCACAAAATGGCGGATTACATATATTTCACAATTCCCTCTATATGGGTATCAAATGAAAGAGCATGGCTAGTAGAATAATATACAGTGTTCACTATACTGAAAGGCGGGGGTGTTTTTTTTAATTTATATATTATCTATCACTAAACCGGAAACGGTGATAGTTAATATATGGCTTTCGATGGCCCGAGTTCGAATCCCAGCACGATTCTCTAACTTTGTAAAGTGACGTTAACGTCTCTAACGCACATAGCGTTTTAAGTAATTAAATTAACTTTGTAAAGTTATAGGTGCGTGCTAAGACTCAAACTGGGCCACCTGAGAGCGAAGTCGAGCTCCCACCGACTGGGTTATTACCGCTATTTATATTTATTATCATGAAATAAGGTTCTAAATTTTTTAATAATGTTGCATTTATTATCAATACACGCAAAGCTTCCGAAATAATCCGTGGTTTTTCTGCAAATTTGAGCGGAAGGACCATAGAAGTCAGTAGTATATAGAACTTCATGTTATTATTATAACTCTTTATTTGTACACCACGTTATGAAAAAAAAGAAACATAAAAATAGAAGTAGAATACAAAAGGCGGCCTTATCGCTTCATACCAAGCAGACAGTAGGTGCCTTCCCCGCGACTGTGTAGTTGCTGCATGAAATGGTCGACGGGGCACTGGCTCCACACGTGCGAGTCGTGACAGGCGCCGCCGAATGACGCGTCCACATACAGGATGTTCAGTTTCGAGTCGCATATCTGAAATATTTCATGGCAAGTTAAAATAAATAGATAAATATAGGTACTTCGACAATACACACATCGCCATCTATACAAGGTAAGCGTAGCTTGTGTTATGGGTACTAAGATTACTGATTAATAATTGTATTACTAATATACATAAATACTTATAAAATACAGATAAACACGCAGACACTGAAAAACATTAATGTTCATCACAGAAACATTTTCCAGTTGTGGGCATCGAACCCACGGCATTGGACTCAGAAAGCAGGGTCTCTACCCTCTGCTCCAATCGGCCGTGAAAAGTATCTAAGTATAAGCTAGGAAGTATACGTTAGTAAGTTATCTAAATTTAAGAATAACATAAAATGTAATATTCAATCTATCTGTAATCTGTAGATTCATTGCTTGACATGTCATTGTCAAAAAATATACGTACCATTTTTGACAAAAACAGTAAGCTTTAACAGTAAGCAGTAACAGTAAGCAGTAAGTTGCTAAGCGGCTTACCAACGGATTATAAACGTTAAGGTTTAAAGACTGCCCCAAGAGGGACATGACCGAATTCAACATCGATCGTACACATTGGGAGAGGCTAGCGGAAAAAAGAGATGAATTGCGCAAAAGCATTAATGAGGGATGCCGTATCTGTGACGAAGCTTGGCTTGGTGCTCTTGCTCAAAAACTGATACGAAGGGATCTTCAGATTGCGCCGAAGGGTTCAACTGCCATATTTGCGGCCGTAAATGTCGCTCGCGCATCGGCTTATTTAGCGATACAAAGAAGTGTCGCTTAGACAGTGTTTGAATCGTCTCTCGAGACGTACAGGCTATTGATTGTCTGATTACCAATGGTTGAATATTGCAAGTAGGATAAAAAAAATCAGTTCTAAGGATAGAGAGTAACAAAGGTTACTTTTTAGGTGAGTTTCATCTCAATCTTCAAAATTTAGGAAGTCTCAAATGGGCTTTAAGAAGCTAAGGCCGTAATAAAGGTACTCACAATCAAAACATTAATGGAATGATAGTTCTTCCTGTTGAAATATGCCCCCTCGTTCTCGCAAGGCCGGATGATGGCGACGTGGGTCCCATCTATGCAACCAGCTACGCCAGGAATACCGAATTCTTGGAAAAACCTAGAAAAAAATGTTAGGTATCTACTTTTTACTACTGCACTAAAGGAATAGAATTGAAAAACATTATTGCAACACAACAGAATAGGAAAAACACAAGGAAATCAGTAATAGTAGGTACTTAGTGCTAGGGTGCAAAGGCAGCCTTACCAAAGTGATCTTTTAAAGGCAACCTGAGCGTGCGAAGCCGATCAAAAAGTGGAAAGTGAATGGTGCATAAAGTATGCACCATTCATTACAAAAATGAAATAAAATTACATGAACATACATACTACATTTACATAATAACTACAAAAATACTAATTTAAATTGATATATACTATAATAGAAGAAGAAGAAACACTTTATTGCACGCATAAAACAGGAAAAGAAACAGTAAGGAGTTTACAGTACACAATTTAGACATGCAAAGGCGGCCTTATTGCTGCAAGCAATCTCTTACAGGCAACCTTTGTAGATAGGACTTACAGCAAGAGAACGGGATAGTGCCAAGAGTGTTGATAGATATACATAATACCAAAATGTAAAGATACAAATACATAGATAATTGAAATAAATATACGTAATATCCTCCTAATATTACAAATGTGAATTTAAGTTTGTTTGTTACGCTTTCGCGCGAAAACTACTTAACCGACCGTCATAAAACCTTGTACACGTATTTTTGGAGGTATCAGAAGTAACATAGTATACTTTTTATTAAAAAAAAATTATATATTTTACGTAAGATAAAAAAATGTTTGCCAAAAATCTCATGTATGACGATAGGTGTAGACTTTGCAGTAGTACGGTGAAGTCGAAGGACATATCTGGTATATATATATATAAAATATACGTAATGGGAATATAATAAAAGGTAATATATAGGGAGTTCGTTTTTCAAGTAGGTATTATTTATTTTACATCTTATTTGGGAGACTAATTCTATGATGAAGAAGACGAAACTACATTATTTATGGATAACTACAACAGTAATAAATGAAAGATGACATTAAACATTAACATCATATCAACCCATTATCGGCCCACTACAGGGCACGGGCCTCCCACTATGAGAAGGGGTTAAGACCGTAGTCCACCACGCTGGCCCAGTGCCGATTGGTGGACTTCGCACACCTTTGAGAACATTATGGACAACTCTCAACAACGTTATAGCCAAGTGGGTAGGACTTCGACTTCAGTTTCGGTGGGGCACCTTTTCTAAGTGATGTGCGTTTTAAAAAATTAAATATCACTTGCTTCAGCGGTAAAGGAAACCATCGTGGTTGAAACCACGATGGTTCAGAGTTCTCCATAATGTTCTCAAAGGCATGTCAAGTCTACCAATCTGCACATGGCCAGAATGGTGGGCTAACGCCTAAACCCATCTCATGATGACAGGAGACCTGTACTCTGTAGTGGGCCAGTAGCCTTATAATCCCTACTAATATTATAAATGTGAATGTAAGTTTGTTTGTTACGCTTTCATGCAAAAACTACTAAACCGATCATCACGAAACTTTGTACACATATTTCTGAAGGTATTAGAAGTAATATAGGATGCTTTTTATCCAGAAATATAAGCTCAGTTCTCTTGGGAGAGGGGACGAAAATGTTTGACGATTTTAAACCAGGCATAGCTATCCTAAATACATAAAGTTCTGCCACATTTATGAGGCACATGTCTTTCGAAAAACAAAAGCGGACGAAGTCGCGGGCAACAGCTAGTAATATATAAAGCTGAAGAGTTTGTTTGTTTGTTTACTTGAACTAGAATATTTTAGGAACAACTGGTCCTATTTGAAAAATTATTTCAGTGTTGGATAGCCCATTTGTCTAGGAAGGCTATATGTAGGTATATATCATCATTCTAAGATCAATAGGAGCATAGCACCAATGAAGAATGTTTCAAAATCAGGGTTTTATTTCCTTTTGAGAGCTTCAGCTGCGTAAAAGGTAGTTTCGATAAAATCATATATCACAAAGTTGTATGAATTTTTTAATGATAATGTTGGTATCGTTAGATAAGCATTAGTCTCGTACAAGACAAGTTAAATTACAATTTAAAAGTGTGATAAAATATCTTCGAACAGTGCCTGAAACAAATTATGGCTCCATAATGTGAACCAAGGGCCTTCATAGGATGGTTCACAGACAATTAGCGGGCGATGGTTTGCTTGAAGTATCTGTGTGTTGCAAAAAACCTTAACTCCCTTAAAGACTATAAATAAAATAAATAAATAAATATATACTACAACAATACACACATTGCCATCTAGCCCCAAGGCCCAAAGTAAGCATAGCTTGTGTTATGGGTACTAGGATGACTGATGAATATTTTTATGAATAATATATACATAAATACTTATAATACACAGATAAACACCAAGACACAGAAAAACATTCATGTTCATCACACCAACATTTTAAAGTTGTGGGAATCGAACCCACAGCCTTTGACTCAGAAAGCAGGGTTGCTGCCCACTGCGCAAGTCGGCCGTCAACTATGTTGACTATGTCCAGTCAGTGGGTTTATTATTTATTGGTTGAAAATAATGATGAACTGCTTCGCACAGATTAATTTGACCACAACTTCTGTTTTAATCAAGTACTTTTTTTTATTAGGAAAGCTCTTAATTTTATTTGATTATTGAATTTTCTTGTATTAGATATACACAATAATTTATGTAACTTACCCCCTAGATACTTCCTCTAACTCCTGATTGGTCCTAGGGAACTTTATGTACTTTCTCAATATTTTCGGAGAGTTGAGTGCGTTGGTGACATCCCTCAGACAATCATGCACGGAAGTCTGTGACAGACCGAGCAGATTTGTGCCAACTTCTTTCTGATAGCCACCTTGTCCATAAAACGCCAAAGCTGTTAATATCTGTAAAAATAGCTTTCATCATGATCTCTAACATATTAATGTCTCTCACAGGAGCAGGTTGATTTGCTAATTTCTGCCATCCTATTTATTCAATTATTTGGTTTATCTCATACCCTGAAACATTAAATGCTTCTTCAAGCAAAAAAAAAAATTTATTTATTGTATTGACCTCTTATACTAGACATATTATAATAAAGTAATGGTGAAAAAGAATTAAAATAATTTTTAAGTAACTAACAAACTAACTAAAGAATATCTTAAGAATACTTTGTACAGAGTGTCATTAAGAATGTCAATGTCATAATAGTGATAATAATCTAGACAAGATGGCTTAAAATGCTCTCCAAGGAATGGGGGTAGTTGAAGTTAATTTCTATCCACTTGTGATTGTTTGCAATAACAGTTGCCTGGTAGAAAATGCTTCAGCATTAAGTCTACCTTCTGTAAACCATTTTTTGGTTTTACAATAAAGTTTAAAAAAAATCAAACTTAAACACAGCTAAGAAAGTGGTGTGGCCTTGCATTAACATAAAATAGTAGCTTAGTATTGAGACAAAAACTCAATACCTTTCCATTTATCTTCAAATATGAAGCATACCTCTTCACTTATATAGATAGTACTTATTTGATAAACACGACATTATAAACTCTTTGCTCTAAGTTACCTTAATATCAGAAGAAATCGCATTGGAATATTGACGTCCTGGTAGAAAAGGTGTAAGCACGGTGCAAAGATCTTTAAATAGGGGTTTAGTCAGGTGAAACAATTTGAGGAACTCCTCATCTGGGAGGTCCAAGGGACTGCCCTGTTCTCTCAGAACCCGCTTGTTCACTCTCAGTTGCCGCTGCTTACGATCTTCTTCGGCCGCAGCCAAGAAATAAGCACCAGACATTTTATGCGTTTTCCAGCTGAAATCTCGAAATAAATACGTTCTGTGTTACAGTTAGTAATGATTTTTTGGTGTATATCTTAAAAGAATTATTGAAAATCAACTGTTTATTTAATAAAACGATTTTTTTAGTTAAGTTTATTGTGTTTATTATTTACGGCTTGCGCTTTGCTGTCATTTTGACAATTGGCATTGACATTTGACAAACAAATGACTTACCATTTGCATCCTTTTTGCAGCCAACTTCAGAAAGCTGAACCCAGCACTTCGCATTTACTCTCTTTGGAGTAATATTGTTCTGTGCAATAACTCCTCACAGATTGTGGGCTAGATACTCAAACGACGAGTCGCGAAGCTGAAGTGGGCAAATTGTTCGGAGGAGGGATGGACGTTGGGGTCCCAATGCACATTGGGAATAGCAGCCCTACACTGGTAAGCGCAGCGTTGGTCGACCCCCGACGAGGTGGACGGACGAAATTAGGCGCGTCGCAGGTAGCCGCTGGATTCAAGCGGCACAAAGCGTGGAATTTGGAACTCCCTACAAGTCCTATGTCCAGCAGTGGACGTCTATCGGTTGATATGAATATGATGATGATGACTCAAATGATTATTTATTTACTTATCCCATTGAGCTATAGGACTTATCCCAAACAACTGTTTTGAAATATTTTAGTTGGCTGTTAGTGTTTTTAGACGGATTGATACGAACGACATTAATACTTAGATCTAACTGAAAAAAATACAGGCAGGTAGAGGATTATAGAGGGAGGGTTTTTGACGACCTTCCTCTGGCGCAGCTGTGGCCTGTGAGCGTTCTATGACCTCACTTAAAATATAGTTTTAGAAATTGTTGGTGTACACCGATAAACTGAATACGTCTGCCGAACTCTTTCAGGCGGGCGTGATATTATGATGTGCGATATTGCGTAAGCAATGCACATTATATATGCTGTAATTTTTTGGCAAGTTGTCTGTCCTCGAAACTCATCATCAATATGCAATTTAAATGGGACCATCGGAATGAATCCCTCTGGAAAAAAAAAGAATGTTGCAAATAAGAATTGTAAAAATTTTTATTCGAAGAATAAAGTCGAATTGAAAACCTTCTCCTTTGCGAAGAAAGTCTGTTAAAAAATCACATAGAAGGGTAGGTTGGCAACCTTTCTAGTGCAGCAGTGAACGCTGTGGTTTTAAGCGGGAGGTCCCAGATTTGAACTCAAGCAGAGGATTTGGAAATTTATTATTTTAGAATTATCTCTGGTCTGGTGGCAGGCTGCAGCTGCGGACCGTTTCCACTCTATCGACAAACACGTACCGCTAAGCGATTTAGCGTTCCGGTACGATGTCGCGTTGAAACCGATTAGGGGTATGGCTTCAAGATAACTGCCATGCCCCTACCAGGTTAGCCCGTTACCATCTAAGACCGCATTGCCACTTACCTGCAGGCAAGGTAGCAGTCAAGGGTTAACCGGTAAAGAAATAAAAAAAAATCTGGACTTCATTTCAGAACCCAATGGGAGTTGGATCAAAGTAAGAAAATTACCTAGAAATAGAATAAATTATGGTTAAAAGTCCCTCACCTTTGAAGGCGCCAAATTTTATAATAAAATACCTATACCTATAAAAAATGTAAACTCATACATTGAGTATTCAAAACTAAATTAGCTTCTTATATATTAAGTAATAGCAACAAATTTAAAGACGAATACATTGAAGGAGATAATAGTAAAATTCTATTTTGTTTAGTCTAAGTATATTAATAATTTATTATAATTTATTATTGAAAATAATGTTTCCTATGTAAGTGACTTAGGTCTATTTATGGGAATAAATGTCTTTAAACCTAAACCTAATAAAATTAAAAATGATCCCATAACGGGCGAAACGGGGTTACCGGAAGTTCGTTGTCTGTAATGTCTTTAATGTGTTTTTGCAGAAAGAGTACTACAACAAGTTAAAAGCAAGTTTTACTTTACTAATAATGTAAATTTATAAATAAATAAATATACTACGGCAATACACACATCTAGCCCCAATGTAAGCGTAACTTGTGTTATGGCTACTAAGATAGATAAACAATAAATACTTACAATATACCTACAGATCGTGCTTTATGATTATGCTCATGTTATTTTTTGATTATGCTCGTCTCACACACATTTTTCCAGTTGTGGGAATCGAAGCTACAGCTACAGGACAAAGAAAGTGGGATCAATGCCCACTGCGCCACTCGGCCGTCAAAATTTATATTACTTACATCTCAAGTAAGCCGTGCGCACAGTGTGGTCTAAGTGTTGTATTTATTGTTATAATATTTCGGAAAGTGTAAAAGATTTGAAGTCATTAACCTGGTAATGAAACATTAAAATATATTAATACGAATAAATGAAATTAATGAAAAAATTAATCTACATAATAAGTAACACAATAGTCATTTTTTCATTGTAATTGTTAAAACTATATTTTTAACACTTTACAAAATGTTAATACAAATAATTGTCCTTTTTTTATTACTTTTTGCAAAACATGCATATATATAAAAAAAACAATCATAAAATATATATAAAAAATAAAAAAGATATCTCTCCGGCGGGGAATCGAACCCCGGTCTCCCGTGTGACAGGCGGGGATACTTACCACTATACTACCGAAGATGTGATTACTACTGTTAAAAATACGTACGTACTGTTAGCAGTAGACCGTTTAGAAATATCATGTCCGGTTGTATCAATCTTTATTTAGTTTAATTTGAATACTGCTTATAGCCAAATTATTATCTCATATTAGCCATTACAATGTGAAATTGTGTTTATAAAATTTAGAATTTAGTTTCGCCTGTAGTTCACTTAATAATAATAAAATTTTTGAGCTTAGTTTTTAAACAGTAGACCTTTGTCAAATGTCAATGTCACTGTCAAGTGTCATTATTTGTCAAATAGTGCCAAGCGGAACTTGAAAGCGGTTCAAGCAAAGAAGCAAAGCTTGGGTATTTTTTTTATATGGAATTGCGATAATTCAAAGAATTCTTTAGTGTATTATATCATTTAACAATGAGTGAGAAACTTAAGGAGCTCCGAGAAAGGTCTCAAAAAAGGAAGAAATTATTAGCACAAACTGTAGGTTCCGAAAAAGTTTCCAATTTAGTTATAACTTTTCGAGTGGCTATTTTGCAATAAATCTCATCTTACAGCTAGGCGTATCGAGTGTTAGTGAACTGCGCCATGCCTTGGGAGCCACGGCAGACGTACTACCGAAAAAGCAAGCCTCAACAGAGTACAGTTCGGACGGAATTGAGAAACCTACACAGAAGGAAACTGATAGCCTTGTTTATACAGACTCCTCTACTTTCTTGAAGGTTAACTATTTTATTTTTCATACTGATGGTATTGTGTATAATATATTGTACGGTGAACCATTATTTCTGAATATTATGTTTGAATATGACAAAAACTATCAAAAATAAAGTTAGTGATGTCTAAAGTTTAAACATTTGTATATATATGAGCCCGGTCCTGGGATTTTTTTTTTTTTTTTTTTTTTCTCCTGTCCTGGGATTGCCTATATTTGTACACAAGTCACCTCTGTCACTACTTTATATTCAGACTTAAGCAGCACTATCTTTCTTCCTTATCATAATATTTTATTTTTGTTGAAGTACCTATGTATTTTTTAGCATTTGCATATTATGTCCAACTTTTTTCTTTTCTTTTGTTGTTTCTATTCTTTTCTTGCCATTTTTCTGGGGCCACTGGTGGAGTTCTCTAAAATAAAAAAGATTGCTATATGTTGTGCTTATAGATATCTGGTACTCAAGTTGGGTTATGAGAGTGTGTAGGATGGGTATTTATGGCCATATTCATCCCCCCTTTCCTAAAATGTATAAGTTTTGTAGTTTTTTTGTTATTTGAACCAGATGTGGCAAGAACGAAAAGAACTATGGAATTTCAAATTCCATAGTTTTTTTCGTTTTCGTGTGGCAAGAACCCCCCAGGCCCCAGAAAAATGGCAAGAAAAGAATAGAAACAACAAAAGAAAAGAAAAAAGCACCAAGTATTAACTACCCAGATTTAATTGAGCTTTTGATATGATTAAGTTTTAACAGATAAAACTTAACCATATCAATATTTAAACCTATCCTTACACAGACTCAAAGCATACATACACACACCTTCACTCACTCAGTACACCGCACATATTAAATTATCTATATAAAATATCTCAATTCTCAAAACTAAAATAGCAAAATTCAATAAATTAAATTAATAGTTTGTAAATTTCAAAACCACCAGTACCAGAAAAAGAATTTGGTGGAAAATTGTAACATTTAATAGTCAACAACTCAAGTAACAATATATTATGTGCAAAAACTGATAGCTTCCATCAGCAAGAGTTCTAAAAGCTATAACAAATATTGCATGAGCTTAGCTTTTAATTCAAACATTTTAAATAAATTTATTATATGTTGCATATAATGATAAAGAAAACTATATGTAAGATAAATTATATAAAATTGGTATGTATTTGTAATATTTTCATTGTTATGGATTAAATAAATTTATTGTTATTATTTAGGAATTTCTTTAGTTAAATCTTCATTGTTATTTTTTAGAGGTTTTGATTTAACTAAAATAAATTCAAAAACTATTCCCCTATATAACCCTTCTGGAACACCCCACAAAAGAATTTATTCCTGTGATTTTTTCTGAATCTATCTTAGTATTAGGAATCGGTTGATAGTAATGAAGCATCTTAAGATGCTGTATGGGTTACTTAATAAATAAGAGCTTTATTTCTCCCCCCAGGGTACCCAATCCTCGAATCCTCACAATGACTACTGCCAGCACTTTGTGGACACGGGCCAGAGGCCACAGAACTTCATCCGTGATGTTGGACTTGCAGACAGGTTTGAGGAGTACCCCAAACTGAGAGAGCTGATAAAGTTGAAAGATGAGCTCATCGCCAGAACTGCTACACCTCCTATGTACTTGAAGTGTGATCTTAAGGTATGTTAACTAGAGTTTGAAGTTCATAAAAGTTTTACTGCCTATGAATAAATTAACCCCAAACAGATAAAATATGGATAAAAAATTTGTATGAAAGTCCCTCATCAAATTATGTCGTTAAATTTTGTATTTTAATTGCTATAAACTTTGCCTTTTGGAGACCAGCATATCTATGCAGAAAATTTTTCTTAATTTCATCGTATGACAGAAGCTCTATTCACACAAAATTGCTGACATACACTGGAATTATTATTGTGTATCCACAAAAGAAACAAAATAAAAAAAGCGATTGTAACATCAGTATGTAGATACTAGTATGTAGAACCAAAATTGTTCTACATACTAGTATCCTGATAAAATAAGTAGTTTATTCAAAGGTACATTATTTGGTTATTTATAACAAATTACTAAATTGAATCTTGGGAATATGTCTCAATTCATTCAAAGTCAAGCATGTCCGCAATCACGCATGCGCATTTCGTATTAGATATAAAATCTGTATGTAATTGTATTAGATAGCTCTCTTTTTCCTTTATCTATCTCTTTCTACCTATGCCATATCTTTTTTCTCTCTCTTACATAATGTGCCTTCACGTGACCTTGAATTTTTGATCTCGATATTTATTTTTGGTTGTCACGGCTTTTAATAAATTTCTTTAAGACGTTTGACCTCAAGTCAATGGGCAGCAAGTTCGACGTGGTGCTGGTGGAACCGCCGCTGGGCGCTGGGTGGCGTTGGCGCGACGTGCTGGCGTTGGAGTTGCATCATATCGCACAACCGCGCTCCTTCGTTTTTCTATGGTGCGGAAGTTCTGAGGGTGAGTAGTTTATCCGATCAAAAACATAAGTTTAAAAATTAAGAGTCAAGTTCCATATGAAGAATATGGATGTTTGTCGACTTCGCCGACAAAAGATCAAAAGGGGTGCTAACTGCCAACATAATAATAAAAATAATAATAATATAACAATCCCACAAGTACTTAGTAACTCAGAACGTGTGAAGAGTAAGCTCTACCATACCGCCATAACTCCTAAGAGTTGCATGGCAGATTCTACAAGGCCCTGTCGGGACCGGATGTCGATCTAATCGCATTTGTACCCTGGTTACAGTTCGATGACCTATTTCTATTGTTAAGAATTAAAAAAAAGAAAACCAATAAATGATAATAATAATAA